>NC_073237.2:92357500-93607500 GCF_029281585.2 Gorilla gorilla gorilla | reverse complement strand
AACCCAAAACTGCCATAAATCCTACCCCAGAGGATGCAGGGAAAACGTGTTTGGAAGGGAAGGATGAGACGAGTCTGGCTACAAGAAGGGTGAGTGCAGAGTTGCTCCAGCTAACAGCATGACCACCTTATGCATTTAATTTAATGCCTTTATCTTCCCAGGCAAAGGTGAAGTATGGTCAGCTTGAAAGTTTCTCTTGGCAAATGGGTAGCTGTTTTAAAGCTGGAAGAGACCAGGATAAAGAAAAATTTAATGTTTTGATTCTCAAAATGTCTGTATGTGTGATAAATACACCAAAACATGAGTGAACATGGTGATATATTCACCATAAAGCACAGAGACCAAGAAAGTGAAGTTTCCTTTAAAATTTTTTCCGAAAACAGAGATGAAAATGTGTATTTCTAAAAGTAAGATTTAGAATGGGTATCACTGAAATCAAAGATTATAATATACTCTCTCAGTGTTATACTCAGGGACTCACTATGTTGAACATAAATCTCCACTGAAGATGAATAAAATTGTTGAAGGGCACCAGTAAACTATGGTACTGCGGAAGGGGCAGTATCTGTTCAGTGCTCATGTAAAAGGTAACTTTCCATGACACAAATATGTGATTTCACAGATGAGGAAACTGCGGCCAAGAGAGGGGTCCTGACTTGTCTTATGACACAGAGTGAATGTATCCAGGCATCTTGTCTAGGGTCCTTTCTCATCTGGGAATAATGAACAATTCTCATCCCTCCACAGGCAATAGACATATCACTCGAATATGTCATTTTCAAAGAAAGTTTCCATTTTAAGATAAAGTGCCTTTCTTATTGCCTAGGGCAAAGGACCTGAATAGACATTTCTCAAAAGAAGACATACCAATGGCCAACAGGTATATGAAAAAATGTTCATCACCACTAATTATCAGGAAAATACAAATCAAAACCACAATAAGGTATCATCTTATACTTGTGAGAATGGCTACTATCAAAAAGACAAGAGATAAGTGTTGGCAAGGATGTGGAGAAAAAACAACTCTAGTATACTGTTAGTGTGAATGTAAATTAGTACAACCTTTTGTAAAATAGTATGGAGGTTCCTCAAAAAATTAAAAATACAATTATCATGTGATCCATCAATCTCACTACTGGGTATATATCCAAAGGAAATGAAATCAGTATATTGAAGAGATATCTGCACTGCCATTTTCATTGCAGCACTGTTCACAATAGCCAACAGATGGAATCAACCTAAGTGACCAACAACAGATAAATGAATAGAGAAAATGTGTTATACATCATATACAATGAAGTACTACTGAGCCTTTAAAAACAAGGAAATCCTGCCATTTGTGACAACATGGATGAACCTGGAGAACATCACATTAAGTGAAATAAGCCAGGCACAGAAAGACAAATACTGCATGATCTCACTTACGTATGGAATCTAAAAGAGGTGAACTCATGAAAGCAGAGTAGAATGGTGGTTATCAGGGGGCAAGCAGGGGTGTGTGTAGGGGGGTGGGATTGGGGAGATGTGTGTCAAAGGATACAAAATTTCAGTTAGACAAGAGATTAAGTTAAAGAGATCTATTTTTAAGTGACTTTCAAGTAAAATTTGAAAGATATAAATAAACATTTCATAAAGAAAGGTCAAGGTTTGGTGTTTTATTTTTTTCCAAATGGAAAATATAGAATCATTTTAGTACTTGCCATTGGCACTGAGACAAAATGGGCAATTTAAGATGAGAAAAATTTCAGGGCATGTTCATTTCAGCTCCAGCTTCATTAAAGAAATGACTGTGTCTTGACCCCTTTGTCTTTCTAGTCAATCCAGGGAGGTAAATCAGCTCTAACACATTTTTCTCCAAGTGTGGTCATCCCAGCCAGGTATATCAATGCTAGCAGCCACAAATACTACACGTGTCCACCTGCCATCAGTTACAAGCCCCTCTCTCAGTTTCCCACACAGGTGTAAGAACAGGTGGCTTATGGTTTTACCTTTGGTGACACTGATCAGCTCTTTCACCTGCAGGATGACTGGGGTCAGGACCCCTGAATGGTTCGTGAAGGTGATGTAACTTTCCAGCTTGTTTTCAAACACATCCAACTCATCTCTCACGTACACAAACACGCAGAACTCGATGACAATGAACTGGGGACAGAGAGCAAAGGTTTCCAGGTCTCACCTGAGTCCAACTCAGCATGGGAATAACGTATGGATTTTCCTTTAGGGTCAAGGCCAGTGTCTTCTAGGCATTCAAAACTCTTCTGAAAATGATTCTAGACATTGACTATTCTAAGATGAATGGGATTTTGAGTTCTTGGGAGACAGAAATCACTTCAAGGTCTGTTCTTTATCCTCCAGCAAACAAGACAAGGGCCCACAAGGGCTCAAGAAACTCTACAAACATTCATGGAACCAGTAAAAAAAGAATGACTAACTTTGAGTAATGGGTGATCTGGGGGACAATTCCAGCCCTATCACACTGATCCCCTTCACTGATCTTTGCAGCAGCCACACTGGAGAAATGTACAAATATTTCTTGTACAAATGTCATGGTTGCCCAACATCTTATTATCCTGTTGTCATGCCATTGCTTCTATAGTTCCTGCTGCCAGTTCACTCACAAACCCAATCGCGTTTATCTCTGAAAGTGGAGCTCATACACTATCATGTTCATGCACCTGCTCGATCTTGAATGATTTGCTAAACTTCCAGAGCATTTCACTTTATCCTTTTTCTCTCTTAAGATGGCAGGTCCCTCATACCATGTCTTATCTCCTTCTCGTAGACCATGAGCTTCTCCCAGCTCAGGACTGAGCTGAATCAGCTCTCTGCCCTCTTCCAACTCTTAGTCCAGTGCTTGGCATAGAGTAGATATTCCATAAATACTTAAGAAACAATGTAATCCCAAATTTGTTATTCATTGTTACACAGAACTATAGTTGTCCCTTAAAATCCATTCTCCCTTCTTTGGGCACAGAGCTAGACTACATTTCCCAGCCTCCCTTATATTGGGTATGGCTACATGACTAGGTTCTTGCCAACAGAAGAGGAGTAGAAGGAATATATGATACTTCCACACCTGGTCCATGGAAACCCTCCACAAACATCTCTCCTTGCTTTGCCCCTTTCTGTTGACTATATGCAGATTGTGATGAGGTCCTCCAGGATGGTGAAGGCACATGATGGAAGAATTCTGGGTTTCCGAATGACCACACAGAGGAGTGCAGCTTCCCCTACCTGAACACCGAACTCACCACTGTTGTGTGGGTAAAAAAATATATACTGTTAAGCCACAGGAATTTAGGAGGTTATCTGGTACTTCAGCATAACCTACCTAATACATTCACCTAAAAACTTAATCACAGGATTTACTTAAATAGGTATTCTCCTACTACATTTAAAATGAACAGAAGACAATTTAGCCTTGCCATTTTTATGCATCCATTTTGACCCTACTTTTAACTCAGCCATTTTATCTCAGATAACTTTGACCACACAAAATGTTTTGATTCTATTCTTAATAAAATATTGAAGTCAGAATTATGCCAGCACTTAAAATGTCTTGTTGAGAAAGCAAACTTAAAAAAGAATGTTTAATCTGCTTAAAAATATAGTATGGTAAACCAATTCTAGTTATCTGCTTTTATTTTTAATTCAATTAAAATTAATTCAATTATTAATTTATAATAAGTTCAATAATTTTAAATTCAATTATTGAAAAAGAATTGAAATTATTTTTTTAGAATCAATTATTTTACATTTAAATGATTTGATTTTTGCTCACAGAAAAATTTATTGATCACAGATTCTACTATTGTAAGTTTTCTTTAGGGATGACTATTTCTACCAAGTAAACTTTCCTGGCTCAAATTTTGCATATCAAAATATTCTTAAATATATTTTTCTTCTATCAGGTTTTAGTTGATAATAAATTTTACCATGTGGCATTTTAACCATTATAGTTTTATGTTTTGTGGATTATTTTTACTAGTCATATTCACCATGTGGGTAAAAGTGTCCTTGGAATCAAAATGGTGGGGTTGAAGCATTGTACTTCTTTGACTTACCAAGATTCAATTTTGACCCAGCTCTTTAGGAACATGCTGCTTGCCTCAAAGACTCCATAACCCCATCCCCAACCCTGCCCCATTTATAAAATATAAAAAGGTTTTCTTAGAGCTACTTACAAGATACAGGCAGATGAATGCCAACACAATGGTTCCAATCATTCTGCTTGGAAATTGAAAGCAGGGATCCCACTCATCTATCCTGGTTTGGAACCAAGACTATTTTTTCTCTCTGTGGATAAGAAATAAATATCAAGAGATGAGAGGCTGGTAGGAAAACGAATGCCTGATTCATCTGAAAATAACCCCACCTTCTTTTTAATCTTAGAGTATATTATAGAAAGAGACCACTGTTAGCTTCCATGGTTTTCATTCTCCCCTTATTCTTAAGGACAAAAACTGGATTTTATTTTGGGCAAAAATTCACCAAACTAAAAGATTAGTTTCCAACCTGTCTTGCAGCTAAGAGTGACCAGACTAAATCCAGGCTAATGACATGTGACCACAAGTGTGGTGTGGAACTTTGGAGAGGCTGCTCAGATGGAACTAACACAGCTGGGAAAGCTGCCTTGTCTTGCCTTGCCTGCTGTCTGAAATGCAGATGTGGTGGCTGGTCCAAGCTGGAGCTCCAGCAGCCACATTGGACCATGAGACAGCATTGAGGATGGAAAGCACATACATGATGCTAGAACAGGAAGACAGGTGATTGGTGAACTGCCATGGTGGGCAGTCCAGGGTCAGGATGGACTGCTCACCTTCAGAGTTTTTTATAAGAGAAAGTAATAAATCTCTCTCGGTTGTGCCACTATTATTTGTGGTTTTCTACTACATGTAGGCAAACTGAATTCTAACCAAAGTACTAGCTTTGCCACTGTGTGACCATGGACCAGACACATCCCTTCACTGGGGCATATGCCCACATGCATAGTAAAAGGAGCAGATGTGGTGGTGGCTTGTATGATTCTAAGATCTGCTGCTTTTGCCTGACAACATCTATATCCTCCTCTACTGGTAACAGCACCTCAGTTTTATTTTGTTTGTTTCTTTTATTTTTGTTTTGATACATGGTCTCGCTCTGTTTCCCAAGCTGGAGTGCAGTAGCGTGGTCACTGCTTACTGCAGCCTTGACCTCTCAACTCAAGTGGTCCTCCCACCTCAGCCTCCCAAGTAGCTGGGACCAGATGTGCACCTCCACACCTGATTAAATTGCTCATTTTTTGTAGAGACGGGGGTCTCATCATGTTGCCCAGGCTAGTCTTGAACTTGTGAGCTCAAGTGATTCTCCCGCCTCGGCCCCCCAAAGTACTGGGATTACAGGCATGAGTCGCCATGCCCGGCCTAACACCTCAGTTTTAATTTGGGGAACCACCACTCTCTGACCCTGGGTCTTAGTGGGTAAGTGATGCTGATCCCACTTCCTGGCTCCACGGGAAGGGGAGGGACATGTGACTCAGGCTTAGCCAATCAGTGCATTCCAATCACTGCCACAGTAAGTGGTTCTGGGGTGGCGTGTGATCCAATTTGATCCAGTGAAACACATTTGTGGGACTTTTGTTTGAATAACTGGAAAGGAGCATTCGTCTTTCTTCTGGGCTTAAACCAAGAGGGTATAAACTTAAGAGAGTCTGGGCGCCACCATGTGGAGGAATCCCACCTAACTGTGAGGCCCACACATAAAAGCAGAGCTGAGGGGAGATTGAGGGAGAGAGACCTAGTTCTGATGATATCAATTAAGCCTCTGGATCCAGCTTGCCTGAAACTGACTACCTCTAGACTTTTTAGTGATAGGAGCCCATAAATTTCCTTTCTTGCTTTAATCCAGTTTGAGTTGGGTTTCTGTTTTTAGCAAATGAGAGTCTTGACCACTACAGTGCCTTTCTGGTCATCCCAGGCTCTGTCGCATCATCAGAGCTCACCAGAGTGGGAGCAAACCTGCAGGTGAATGAACAGAACTGTGGCTTACTGAGGGTGGGGTATCCTCAGGAGCTGCTTGACGTGCTCTCCCTGGTGCACTTCCAGGACAGATTTTTCTTCCTGTAAGACAGCAGACAGGCTTACACTTTGGCTCACAAATTCTTGTTAGTGTTTTGATCTTAAGAGGGGGCAATGGCCACGGAGGGCCAGATTTGGGGTAGGAGTTGCTTTTTTGGATTTAGCCATGCTGTGGTCAAGATAGGTCTTTTCCTCCCCCCTACACCCCACTGTTGAATTTGCCCCATGCCAAAGAGGCTGTGTTTGACAGTGGTTAAGGAAGAGGCTCCACAACTGAACTGTCTAGGTTCCATTTCTGGCTCTGCTACAGGTTAGCCATGTGAAAGGAAAATATCTTGGGCCCCCAAAATTACTAAGCTAAAGGGAAAAGTCAAACTGAGAACTGCTTAGGGCAAATCTGTCTTCCATTCTATTCAAAGTCACCCCTCTGCTCACTGAGATAAATGCATATCTGATTGCCTCCTTTGGAGAGGCTAATTAGAAACTCAAAAGAATGAAACCATTTGTCTCATCTACCTATGACCTGGAAGCCCCTTCCAGTTTTCCCGCCTTTCCAGACCTAACCAATGTTCATCTTACATATGTTGATTGATGTCTCATGTCTCCCTAAAATGTATAAAACCAAACTGTGCTCTGACCACATTGGGCACATGTTGTCAGGACCTCATGAGGCTGTGTCATGGGCACGTGTCTTCAACTTTGACAAAATAAACTTTCTAAATTAACTGAGACCTGTCTCAGATTTTCAGGGTTCACAGCTGGGTGACCTCAGGCAACTCAACTCACCTCTCTGCATCCAAGTTTCTGAATTCAGAATGTGAGGTGTAGTAACAGTACCTGCCTCTCTGGCTGTTGTAGAGATTAAACCCATCAGCACATGCAGTGCTCATACTTAGTACTCACCACCTGGAGCTCCCAGCCGAGGTGCACCCTCAGAGCCTTGACAAACATATGCAGGAAGCGGCCCAGCAGGAAGGCAAGGCACAGCAGCGAGGGCCAGTAAAATACGAGGGTCTCATACTTCCCCACAAACTGCAACAGAAGCAGATCACAATGCAGCTCCAGGCAGGTGGGGCCGAGCCACCTGCTGAAGCTGCAGGACTCTGCCTGCCCCAGCTTGCTCCAGCAAGGCCCCCTCTCTCAGGCTTGTGAGTCAGTGGCCAATCCCTGATCCCCCAAACCCCCATCATCAGAATGGGCAGTTAACTTGGAGCACAGCAACCCTGCATTCAAGTCTTGGCACCTTCATTTTATTTTATAAAGCTAGCTTTCCAGTCTGGGTGACAGAGCAAGACCCTGTCTCAAAACAAAACTAGTTTTCAAGGTATTTTTTTCCTTATTAGGAAGTTATTAATAAATACTCCTTTTGGAAAATATATGAGTGAGAGGGTCGGAGGTGGGTAGGTAGATGGGAGGTGGAGGCAGAGAGGGAGAGGGAGAAGGAGAAACAAAGAGAGAGGAAGAAATGGAAGGAGGGAGGTAGAGAAGAAGAAATAATCCAAAATTGCCATAGGCTGGGAGCAACACAAGCTGAGGGAAGAGTAACAGTTCTCTCAAGATGGTACTCATCGGTTTTCTGTGTTTTTAGTTTTATTTTGATGAAAAAGATGGTTTTTCACTGTCTCAAAACAAATAATATTGTGACTTATCTTGTATACTTTACTGGTTTGTTTCATGTTTTTTACATTTCCAGAGTCATATTTCCTCCCACGGGAAACTGGGGTTTGACTTTGTGATGTTAAGGTGCAGGATGGAGATATGCTGAGATGCAGGGCTCATGTCTTCCCTTGATCCTCCTCTCCAAAATATGCTTATGGCTAGATATGACCACTGTCAACATTCCTGTGTCTTTCATCTATATATCTATATGTACTATAAACTGAGGTTGTACCAAACATAAAGGTCTGCATATATATGCGCTCCTGGCCCAGGTGGCTTTCTTGAGCTCCCCACAACCTGCCTGGTAGCATTTCTAGGTGCATTGTGACATCCCTCTTTCAACTCGCTCCTTTTCTGGGGTCCAGGGCTAAGGAGATGAACCAGTTCCCACCAGCTCTGAGGACAATGCATGGCAAAGTTGGAAGGGGCTCATCTGGTCCAAGTCTTCCATTTTATAGAAAAAGAGATGAGCTACATAGAGTGAAAAGAAATGGACTTTGGAGTCAGCCAGACCTGGCCTCAATACCCAATTCCACTGCTTCCTGTGAGTGACTTAATGTACTTGAGCCTCACTTAATATACTAGTTTCTCACCTGTGAACTAGGTTTGATGAACTTCCCACCCTTCCAGGGCTGCAGAGAAGTAAAGCTGCACAGCTACAACCATCTGATCTTCAAAAAAGCCAACAAAAACAAGCAATGGAGAAAGGACTCCCTACTCAACAACTGGTGTTGGGATAACTGACTAACCATATGCAGAAGATTGAAACTGGACCCCTTCCTTTCACCACAAACAAAAAGCAACACATGATGGATAAAAGACTTAAGTGTAAAACCTAAAACTATAAAATCTTTGGAAGAGGGCAGGTGTGGTGGCTCATGCCTGTAATCCCTGCACTTTGGGAGGCCAAGGCAGGGGGATCATGAGGTCAGGAGTTCGAGACCAGCCTGGCCAACATGGTGAAACCCCGTCTCTACTAAAAATATAAAAATTAGCCAGGCGTGGTAGTGTGCATCTGTAATTCCAGCTACTGGGGAGGCTGAGGCAAAAGAATCGCTTGAACCCAGGAGGTGGATGTTGCAGTGAGCCCTGATCATGCCACTGCACTCCAGCCTGGGCAGCAGAAGAGGACTCTGTCTCAAAAGAAAAAAAAAAAACAAAACACTATAAAATCCTAGGAAATACCATTCTGACACAGGACCTTGGAAAGATTTCATGATGAAGATGCCAAAAGCAATTGCAACAAAATCAAAAACAGACTAGTGGAACCTAATTAAACTAAAGAGCTTCTGCATAGCAAAAGAAACTATCAACAGACTAAACAGACAGCCTACAGAATGGGAAAAAAATGTTTGAAAATTATGCATCTGACAAATGTCTGATATCCAGAATCTATAAGGAACTTAAACAAATGTACAAGCAAAAAACAAACAACCTCATTTAAAAAGAAAAGGGGCAAAGGACACAAACAGACACTTCTCAAAAGACATACACACAGCTAACAAACATGAAAAAATGTTCAACATCACTAATCACTAGAGAAATGCAAATCAAAACTACAATGAGATACCGTTTCATACCAGTCAGAATGACTATTACTAAAAAGCCAAAAAATAGATGCTGGCAATGTTGCAGAGGAAAGGGAATGCTTATACACTACTGGTAGGTATGTAAATTAGTTCAGCCACTGTAAAAAGTAGTTTGGTGATTTCTCAAAGAACCTGAGAATTACCCTGAGACTCGGTAATACTATTACTGAGTATACACCCGAGAGAATAGAAATCATTCTACCATAAAGACACATGCACACATATGTTAATCACAGTACTATTCACAATTGCAAAGATACAGAATTAACCTAAGTGTCCATCAATGGTGAACTGAATAAAAAAATGTGGCGTACATACACCATGGAATACTATGCACCCATAAAAAAACACTATCATGTCCTCTGCAGCAATACAGATGGAGCTGGAGGCTATCCAGCTCCAGGTTAAATTCTAAGGTAAGGAAACTGGCCAGGCATGGTGGCTCACACCTGTAATCCCAGCACTTTGGGAGGCCAAGGCAGGCAGATCATGAGGTCAGGAGATCAAGACCATCCTGGCTAACATGGTGAAACCCCATCTCTACTAAAAATACAAAAAATTAGTTGGGCATGGTGGGCGGGCACCTGTAGTCCCAGCTACTCAGGAGGCTGAGGCAGGAGAATGGCATGAACCTGGGAGGCGGAGCTTGCAGTGAGCTGAGATCGTGCCACTGCACTCCAGCCTGGGTGACAGAGTGAGACTCCGTTTAAAGAAAAAAAAAAAAAAAATTATTCTAAGGAAACTGACACAGGAACAGCCAACCAAATACCACATGTTCTCACTTATAAGTGGGAGTTAAATATTGAGTACACATGGACACAAATATGGGAACAATAGACATTGGGGCCTACTTGAGGGTGGAGGTTGGGAGGAGGGTGAGTATCAAAAAACTACCTATCAGGTACTATGTTTATTGCCTGAGTGACAAAATAATCTGTACATCACACCCCCATGACACACAACTTCCATATATAAGAAACCTGCACATGTACCCTTGAACCTAAAATAAAAAGTTAAAAATGAATTAAATAAAATGTGCATATAAAAAATAAACTGGATTTAGGCATGTCTATTTGTATATAAAAATGGAGCTACTGGCACAGTCATGAACCAACTAAAATATATCTCAGTATATTAAAATGGCTAATATTGATGTAAAGACAATCAATAAGAGAAGAGAAAATATTTCAGATTGGATTTGGGGTTTTACATAAAATTATCAAAGGCAGGTTGCAGTGGCTCATGCCTGCAATCCCAGCACTTTGGGAGGCCAAGGTGGGTGGATCACCTGAGGTCGGGAGTTCGAGACCAGCATGACCAACATGGAGAAACCCCGTCTCTACTAAAAATACAAAATTAGTCGGGCATGGTGGTGCATGCCTGTAATCCCAGCTACTTGGGAGGCTGAGGCAGGAGAACTGCTTGAACCCAGGAGGCAGAGATTGCGGTGAGCCAACGTCGTGCCATTGCACTCAAGCCTGGGCAACAAGAGGGAAACTCCATCTCAAAAAAGAAAGAAAAAAAAGAAAGAAAAGCAAAGAAAAAGAAAGAAATGATCACTGCTGGAAAACCAACAGATTACATGTCAGATGGATCACAGCAGATGTGTGAGGACTGAAATAATGTGGAATAAACATTTAAAAAAAAGCTTCAACAACAGACTACATCAAGCAGTATAACAAATTTCAGAACTTGAAGTCAGATCTTTTAAAATTACCCCATCAGACAAAAATAAAGAAAAAAGAAAAAAGGAATGAACAAAGCCTACATGACATATGGGACACCATAAAGCAACCAAACATTTGAATTTTCAGTGTCCCAGAAGGCAAAGAGCAAACCATGGGGATAGAAAAGCTACTTAACAAAGTAATAAAACTTTTCAAGTCTACCAAGAGATTTAGATATGCAGATACAGGAAGCACAGAGATCCCCAAACAGAGGGTGGATCGCTTGAGCCCAGGAGTTTGAGACTGGCCTGGGCAACATAGTGAGATTGTGTCTCTACAAAAAAATACAAAAGTTAGCCAGGTATGCTAGTGTGTGCCTGTAATGCCAGCTACAAGGAAGGCTCAGGTAGAAGGATTGCTTGAGCCCAGGAGGGGGAGGTTGCAGCGAGCTGAGATTGCGCCACTGCATGCCAGCCTGTGTCTCCAAAAATAAAATGTCTTGAAACAAATGAAAATTGAAACGCAACATACCAAAACCTATGGGATACAACAAAAGCACTGCTAGGAGGGAAGTTGATAGCAATAAACACCTATATTTTAAAAGTAGAAAGATTTCAAATAAACAAACTAATGATACACCTCAAAGAACTAGAAAAGCAAGAACAAAACAAACCCCAAATCAGTAGAATGACAGACATAATAAAGATCAGAGCAGAACTAAATGAAATATATTTTGAAAACAATACAAAGAATCGATGAAACAAAAAAGGTAAACAAAATCGATAAACTGTTAGCTAGACTAACCAAGGGAAAAAAAAAAAGATGAACGAAGTAAACAAAATCCAAGATGAAAAAGAAAACATTGCCAAGCACAGTGGCTCGTGCCTGTAATCCCAACATATTGAGAGGCTGAGGCAGGTGGATTGTTTGAGCTCAGAAGTACGAAATTAGCCTGGGCAATGTGGTGAAACTCCGCCTAAAAAAATACAAAACTTAGCTGGGCATGGTGACACATCTTTGTGAGAGGTGACAATGTGCTAGCAGCCCTCGCTTGCTCTTGGTGCCTCCTCGGCTTCGGCGTCTGCTCTGGCCGTGCTCGAGGAGCCCTTCAGCATGCCGCTGTGCTGTAGGGGCCCCTCTCTGGGGCTGGCCGAGGCCGGAGCCGGCTCCCTCTGCTCATGGGGAAGTGTGGAGGGAGAGGCGCGGGGGCGGGGGGTGGGGGGGTGGGGAGGGGAGCCGGGGCTGCCCGCGGCGCTCGCAGGCCAGTGCGGGTTCTGGGTGGGCGCAGGCTCGGTAGGCCCCGCACTCGGCTCGGCAGGCCGGCGCCTGCTGGGCTTGATCGGGGTACAAGCTCCCTCTGGGCTGCCAGTGTGCCCGGGCTAGGTGCACAAGTGGGATTTGTCCCAAAAATGCAGAGGTAGTTCAACATACACAAATCAACAAAGATGACACATCACATCAACAGAAAGAAGGACAAAAACCATAAGATCATTTCAAGAGATGTAGAAAAAGCATTTGATACAATTCAAAATCTCTTCATGATAAAAACTCTCAAACTAGGCATTGAAGGAGTATATGATACCTCGACATAATAAAGCCTACATATGACAAACCCACAGTTAACATCATACTATCACAGCTTTCAGCTTTTCCTCTAGGAACTGGAACAAGACAAGGATGTCTATTTTCGCCACTCATATTCAACACAGTAATGGAAGTCTTAGCCAGAGCAATCAGGCAATAGAAACAAGTAAAAGACATCCAAATTGGAAAAGAGAAAGTAAAATTGTCCCTCTATGCAGATGACATGATCTTGTACCTACAAAAACCTGACAACTCCAGCAAAAGCTCTTAGATCTGATAAATAAGTTCAGTAAAGTTGTAGGATATGGCCAGGCGTGGTGGCTCATGCCTGTAATCCCAGCACTTAGGGAGGCCAAGGCGGGAGGATCACCTAAGGTCAGGAGTTCAAGACCAGCCTGACCAATACAGTGAAACCCCGTCTCAACTAAAAACACAAAAATTAGCCGGGCATGGTGGCATGCGCTTGTAGTCCCAGCTACTCAGGGGGCTGAGAAAGGAGAAGCGCTTGAACCCAGCAGGCAGAGGTTGCAGTGAACCAAGATTGCTCCACTGCACTCCAGCCTGGGCTACAGAGCAAGACTCTGTCTCAAAAAAAAAAAAAAAGTTGTGGGATTAAAAAATCAACATACAAAAATTAGTAGCATTTCTATACACCAGTAATAACTAGCTGAGAAAGAATTCAAGAAGGAAATCCCATTTATAATAGCTACAAGAAAATAAAATACTTAGGAAAAAAATTTAACCAAGTAGGTGAAAAACCTCTACAAGGAAAACTACAGAACGCTGATGAAAGAAATTGAAGAGGACATAAAGAAATGGAAATCAAATCCATGCTCCTGGATCAGAAAATATTAATATTATTAAAACGACCATACAATCCAAAGCAATCTACAGATTCAATAAAATATCTATCAAAATACCAATGCCATTTTTCACAGAAGTAGAAAAAATGATCCTAAAATTCATATGGAACGAAAAAAGAGCTCAAATAGCCAAAGCAATCCTAAGTAGAAAGAAAGCTGGAGACATTATACTATCTAACTCCAACGTATATTACAAGGCTCTAGTGACCAAAACATCATGGTATTGGTATAAAAACAGGTATAAAATGAAACAGGATAGAAAACTCAGAAATAGATCCATACATTTACAGCCAATTGATTTTCAACAAAGGTGTCAAGGACATTCACTGGGGAAAGGACATCTCTTCAATAAATGGTGCTGGGAAAACTGGATATCCATATGCAAAAGAACGCGACTAACCTCCTACCTTTCACTATATACAAAAATCAACTCAAGATGGATTAAAGACTTAACCATAAGGCCTGAAACCATAAAACTACTAGAAGAAAACATAGGGGGAAGCACTTAAGGACACTGGTCTAGGAAAAGATTTTATGGCTAAGACTTCAAACACACAGGCAACAAAAACAAAAGTAGACAAATTGGACTATATTAAACTAAAAAGCTTCTGCACATCAGAGGAAACAACACAGTGAAGAGACAACCTGTTGAATGGGAGAAAATATTTGCAAACTATTCATCCAACAAGGAATTAACATCCAGAATACACAAGGAACTCAAATACCTCAACAGTAAAACATGATAATAATTCCATTTAAAAGTGGGCAAAGGGTCAGGCATTATGGCTCATGCCTGTAATCCTAGCACTTTGGGAGTAATCCTAGCACTTTGGGAGGCTGATGCAGGTGGACTGCTTGAGCCCAGGAGTTTGAGACCAGCCTGGGCAACATAGCAAAACCTCATCTCTACAAAAAAAATACAAAAATTAGACTGAGTCTGGTGATTCATGCCTG
Source organism: Gorilla gorilla gorilla (assembly GCF_029281585.2). Classification (NCBI taxonomy): domain Eukaryota; kingdom Metazoa; phylum Chordata; class Mammalia; order Primates; family Hominidae; genus Gorilla; species Gorilla gorilla. The sequence goes on along the minus strand of NC_073237.2, from coordinate 93,593,128 downwards.
TAATCCCAGCACTTGGGGAGGCCAAGGCGGTAGGATCGCTTGAGCCCAAGAGTTCAAGACCAGCCTGGGCAACATAGTCACTAGTTGCAGAGAACAGGAATCTATAAACTCATACCCTTATTGTGTATATATATATGTATACACACAGTATATACAGGCTCATGCCTGTAATCCCAGCCCTTTGGTAGACTGAGGCAGGCACATCACTTGAGTTCGGGAGTTCCAGAACAGCAACATGATGAAACCTGTCTCTACAAAAAAAAATTAGGCAGCTGTGGTAGTGCCCGCTTGTGGTCCCAGCTACTGGCTACTCATGAGGCTGATACAGGAGGATCACTTGAGCCTTTCCTGCTTGCTTCGCTGAAGGCATCAGGCAGTTTCATGGCTGGGATCAACTCTTCTCAAAGAAGGTCCTAGCAGGACTGGGTGTCCACACCCAGGATATGGGTCCTGCAGAGAGTTTGTAATACTTACCCCTCAACCTTGGGGAAGGAGGAGGGGCTGGTGCCTTGAGGACTTACTGTCCTTCTGACCAGTCCTGATGTTTCCAAGGCACTGGGGTTTTCAGGACTGGATAAGACTGTTCTAAGGCCACAGTGTGGCAACTGCAGTGTGGCAACTGCAGCGAGTCACAGGTCAAATCCTCAACTCGGGCACTGTCTAAAGTGCCTTTCTTGGCCAGGTGCAGTGGCTCATGCCTGTAATCCCAGCACTTTGGGAGGCTGAGGTGGGTGGATTACCGGAGGCCAGGAGTTTGAGACCAGCCTGGCCAACACAGTAAAACCCTGTCTCTACTACAAATACAAAAACTAGCCAGGTGTGGTGGCACACGTTTGTAATCCCAGTTACTCGGGAGGTTGATGCAGGAGAATTGCTTGAACTCCAGAGGCAGAGATTGCACTGAGCCGAGATCACACCACTGCACTCCAGCCTGGGTGACTATACATACACACACACACACACACACACACACACACACACACACACACACAAACCAAGTACTATTCAGCCGGGCTGGTCTCGAACTCCTGACCTCAAGTGATTGGCCCGCGTTGGCCTCCCAAAGTGCTGGGATTACAGGAGTGAGCCACCACGCCCAGCCCTCTTTTCTTTATGAATTACCCAGTGTCAGGTATTCCTTTATAGCAAGGGAAGAACTAACACAATCTCATAGGACAAAATAAATACCCATAAATCCATATGGATATAAATAAATAATTCATAAATAAATGCATGAGAAGAGACACTTCTTCCTTACAAAATTCCAATTAATCAATGTAGAAGGAATGAGTAAAATACAAAATCCCCACTTGAACACCACATTAGTAACTGTTGACAAGATCCACCAACGAAAGCGAAAATCAGCAGCCAAAAGTTTGAGAAGAAACAGGATGCTACCACAGTCTCAAAGCATCTCTCCAAGATGTTTATCATTTACAGAGGGAGAAAAGAAACCTGGGAGATGCCACCTTAACCAAGTGATTGTGGTAAATATCACTAATAAGCCACGTTGGCATCCTGTACCCCTGATAGGAAATAACAAGAGCATTTCACCTTGTGATCTTCTTCCCCCAAACCCATCACCTTAGTCTAATCATGAGGAAAACATGGACAAACCCAAACTGAGGATCATTCTAAAAAACAGCTGACCAGTACTCATCAAGAGTCCATGGAAGACAAGGAAATATGGAGCAACTGTCACAGATTGGAGGAAACTGAGGGGACATAGAAACGAATGCAACGTGGGATCTTAGATTATATCCTGGAACATTAAAAAGGCATGGTAGGGGGTGGGAGGAGATGGTGAAAATCAAAGGGCTGTAGTTTAATTCATAGTATTGTATCAAGGTTAATTTGCTCATTTTGATTATTGAACTATAGTTACATAAGTTTTTAACATCAGGGAAGCAAAGTGGTATATATATGTGAACTCTGTACTATTTCTGCAACTTTTCTGTCAGTCTAAAATTATTTCAGAAATAAATACACACGCATGCACAAAATAGTAACTATGAAGAGGTGATAATAGGCTAATTAGCTTGATTGTGATGATCATTTCACAATGCATGTGTATATCAACCATCAAATTGTACACCATATATAATTTTATGTCACTAAATCTGTTAAAATATATAAAAATGAATTAATCAAATAAAAAATAAAATAACTTAAAAATAAGAATAAGCTCCATCTGAAGCACTACTTGCATAGGGCACATTAAAAACCACATTCTGCTGCTGCTGGCTGGAGGACTTGAATACCATTCAGAATTTCCCCTAACACTGTGCAGCTCTTCATCTAAAACCATAACTACAAAATTGCTGGCAAGGTACTCTCCCTGGTCCTCAATTTTCCACACCTATAAAATGAAAGCATTAGGAAAACAGATATTTTTCTTTCTCAGTTTTGACATTCTATGCTTTGTGCTTCATTAATTCCTGACTCTTCTTAGCTTGGCCTTCATTGCAAAGTGAGGCTAATAGCTTTGGTATAGAAGTGACCAGAGATTACATATGCCAGTTTGGGGCTCAGTATGTCACCATATTAACCAAAGTCAGACAATGTATGCAGCAGAGGTCATTGGGTTCTTAGTTTTCTTTTTTTTCTTTTTGAGACACAGTCTCACTCTATCACCCAGACTGGAGTGCAGTGGCACAATCTTGGCTCACTGCAACCTCCGCCTCCCGGGTTCAAGCGATTCTCCTGCCTCAGCCTTCCAAGTAGCCGGGATTACAGGCATGCACCACCACACCTGGCTAATTTTTGTATTTTTGGTAGAGACAGAGTTTCACCATTTAGCCAGGCTGGTCTTGAACTCCTGACCTCAGGTGATCTGCCTGCCTCAGCCTCCCAAAGTGCTGAGATTACAGGTGTGAGCCACTGTGCCTGGCCAGGTTCTTACGTTTCAATATCTCAGAAAGCTAATTAAAGACCTTAATCTCATTTAAATCTCTTGATTTTACACAGTAATAACAGCGAACACATGGTGAAATCTGGCCAACTTAACTTAGAAACTTCATTTTAGGGTGATATTTCAAACTCCTTTCCCATCTAGGCATTTTTCAGTAGCCAGACATGTGGCACACCTGACTCCCTTCACCTCCCTCTTAGTGAAGGTTTAGGGATTAGAGATGTCCTCAAAGCCAGAACTCAGTGGCCTACATCACCAATCCCTGGATTACTACGAGCTCACCTAGAGTCTAAAAGAACAATTCTCCTTATGCCCATTGTGACCCTGGAGAAATTACTTCACTCCTCAGTTGTTGTTTCTCACTTAGCATCTCATTTTGAAAATCTTTGTTTCACTGTGGCCACTATGACATCTGCTCCACTGAGCTTTCTGGCTTTAATTTTTTCCCCTTCAATCAGTTCCAAAGAGCCCTACTGAAGTAGCACCAGAAACTTGCATTGGTATTCCACTCTTTAAACTCTAATGATTTCTCATTTAAATATTAATTACCACTCCAACATTCCTGCATTTGTGGTCATCTTGTCAGCATATTTCACTGACCTAAATGAAGAAATTCTTGTTCCTTTTACTCCAGATTATCCATATAATTCTTCTTAAAGCCATTCTTGGGATATACTGAGGAAAGTACCTCAATTGTGGAGTCTGCTGATCTAGGGTTTAAGTGTTGACTGCACCACTTACTTAGCAAATTTCAGAAAGGTATTAAATTCCTATAAATGCGAATGTCTACTTTATAAGGTGTTTCAAAAATTCAATGATAATGTATGTGATATTCACACCACAGGGTCAGTCTGTCAAGCAGTACCCTGTCACTGGTGGCTAAGAAGATGAAGATAAGTACCCATGGGATTCCATGAACAGAGCAGTCATCTCTACTGACCTCAGCCACAAAACACCAGCCCTTCTAGCTTCCCTGGATCCTTTGCTAACCGTGCCTTTTTCTGGGATAGTATGTGGTTCTCTATTTGGCTTGAGAACAGAACACTCCTTCAAATGGTTGAAGTATCTTCATTATATACATGGTCTGCGCTTTATCACACTAATTTTTTTTTCGAGGCAAGTTCTCACTCTGTCGTCCAGGCTTGAGTGCAGTGGCATGATCACAGATCACTGCAGCCTTGAACTCATGGGGTCAAGTGATCCTACTGCCTCAGCCTCCTGAGTAGCTGGGACTATAGGCACACACCACCAGGTCTGGCTAATTTTTTATTGTTATTATTTTTTTTTAGAGATGGGGTCTCACTATGTTGCCCAGGTTGGTCTCAAACTCCTGGGCTCAAGTGATCCTCCCACCTTGGCCTCTCAATGTGTTGGGATTACAGATGTAAGCTGCCTTGACCAGCCCTAAATTTTTTTTCTTATGGTAAAATACACAAAAATGTACCATCTTAACCATGTTTAATTGTGCAACTCTGTGGTGTGAACTACATTCACATTGTTATGTGGCCATCGCAACTATCCATACCCTGAACTTTTAAAAGAATCATCCCAAACAGAAAGTCTATACCAATTAAACACTAACTCTCTATTCTTCCCTATCCCCAGCCCCTGGAAACTACTTTCTGTCTCCATGAATTTGCCTATTCTAGCTACCTCACATGAGTGGAATCATATATTTGTCCTTCCGTGACCTGCTTATTTCACTTCGTATAATGTCCTCAAGGTTCATCTATGTTGTGGCGTATGTAAGAATCACACTTTTTTTAAGGCTGAATCATATTCCATTGTACATATATACGTCATGTTGTTTATCCATTCATCCATGGATGAACATTTGGGTTCCTTCCACATTTTGGCTATTGTGACTTTATCCTGTTTTATATTCTGCAGCAATTTACATCTTTATTTTCAGAACTATTAAGTTTCTTCATATTAACAGTCATAGGAAAAGAGCAATGAAAGACTTTTATTTGATTTCATTTTTTGGCCATTCCTTTTTTTTTTTTTTTTGGCAGCCACGAAGACTGGGATTTCTAATTCTATGTTATGATAAGTAGACAATTTAAGCCATCTATCTTTTTTTCTGTTTCCTTTTAAAAAAAAAGAAAATAGCATTTTTCTAAAATATGATCATGTCAGTTTGGTCTATTTTTATACGTGTTATGGAGAGCACTAACAGACAAAAGAATAACAATATAGCAATTAGGTATTTAGTTTTTTTAAAAAAAAAAAAAAAAAGGTTGACGATGGGGCAATAGATAGCCTGCCTCTTCTCTAACCAAGTTGTGAACTGTTTAAGAAATTGACGATAAAGAGTATGGCATATGGAGACCAGAACATTCCTTTTATTATAAACAAAGTTGATTTGGGAGAATGCAGCTTATCTCTACTTGCAGGCAGATGGCCATCTTAATTCTATACCTCAGAATTAAACAGGTCTCCCAGCCACTCATAGACAGGTCTCCAGGAAAGAAGGAAAAATTATCAACTGACAAACAGTCTGATTAAATGCTTGTCTTTTACACCTGCTATGGTTTGAATGTGCCTCCTCCAAAACTAATTCTTGCTAATGTGATAGTATTAAGAGGTGGGGCCTTTAAAAGGTGATTAGGCCACGAGGGCTCCTATCTTGTGAATGGGATTAGGTGCCCTTATAAAAGGGCTTGAAAGAGGGAGTTCATCCCTTTTTGTTCTTCTGCCTTCTGTTGTATGAGGACACAGCATTCTTCCCCCACTCCTCAAGGATGCAACAGTCAAGGCCCCATCTTGGAAGCAGAGAGACTAGACCCACACCAGATAAATGAACCTGCCAGTGCCTTCATCTTGGACTTCCTAACTTCCAGGACTGTGAGGAAACAAATTCCTTTTCTTTATAAATTACCCAGTCTGTGGTATTCTGTTATAGCAACTCAAAACAGACTAACACAATGCCCTCAACCCACTTCTCTGCCTTGGTACCCATCATATTGTGTAGCAATGAATCTTGGCCTCTTTCCTATGAGCATGTTGCTTTCATCCATTCTTCCACCGACTCAACTGCTTTTATGAGTGCCTGTTTTGGGCCTAGCAATACACTAGGTCTTGCATTCAAGACCTGACAGAGGTGACAGAAACTGACATGACACCTACCCTTAAGGAGAGCAGAACAGAAAATATCGCAAAGGAGACAGAGTGTGGCGCTAGACAGTAAGAAGGGCAGAGTGACTTAACAAAGTGGGAGAAGGCTTTTCTTGGGAAGTCACATTTTTTATGATGCCTCAAGTTCAAGGAGCACTTCACCAGTATATTATACTCTGGTGTCCAGTAGAGGTGTATAGCAGGTAGCAGAGCTCAATAAATGCTTAACAAATTAATGAATGATATATGTGAAAGCACTTTATATGCAGTCAAAGTACCACACACGTTAATAATTATCATTTAGTTAATATGGAGAGACCCACTTTTATTCAGCTTCTCTGAAACACCCAAAAAGATAAATGGCAGTGTCTGGAGACATTGTGAGTTGCCACAACTGGAATTGAGGGGAGATGTGGTAATGAAGTCTAGGGAGTAGAGACCACAGTTGCTACTAAACATCCTAGAATATACAGGACAATCCCCCAAAATGTCAATAATGTCACTATTAAGAAATCCGATTCTAAAACAATTACTGTGTTTACATGTGCATTCACCTGTTTTACAGTGGAGAAACATTTCACTGTATAAACATAATACAACTAATGCTAACATTTTTGCATTCATTCATTCAACAAATAATTACTAGACACCTAGTATAAGACGGTATAGTCCTCAAGACGGTGGGGATTTTTATTTTATTTGTAGAGAAAGGGGCTTGCTCTGTCTCCCAGGCTGGAGTGCAGTGGAAGGATCACAGCTCTCTGCAGCGTTGAACTTCTGGGCTCAAGTGATTCTCCGGTCTCAGCTTCCCGAGTAGCTGGGACTACAGACATGTGCCACCACTCCTAGCTAATTTTTTTTTATTTTTTATAGAGACGGGGTCTCACTATGTTGCCCACACTGGTCTGAAACTCCTGGCCTCAAGCCATTCTCCCACTTCGGCCTCCCAAAGTGCTAGGATTATAGGCATGAGCCACCACACCTGGCCGGATTTTTAAAATATTAAAGACACATCTTCGACCATTTGGAAGTATGTGAGATACTTTAAGAAAGTTACTAAAGTTCTAAATAAATAAATGTGCTAAAAGCTCAGGAGAGACCACATCTGACTGTGAAGAGGAAAGGCTTTATACACCCTGAAGGGCTTTGGAGGGCAAAAGCATTTGCAAGAGGCACAGGGAATGGCCTAAATTGAGCACTGGGGTATGCAAGGACACCACATAGGGGAGTATGGAGAAGACCAATTTGCATCAAGTTCAGGACTTGACTTGAAAAAAAAATCAGAGCAGTGAAAAATACGATAAAAAAGAAGCAGAGTCGGGCGCAGTGGCTCACACCTGTAATCCCAGCACTTTGGGAGGCCAAGGTGGGCAGATCACCTGAGGTCAGGAGTTTGAGACCAGCCTGACCATCATAGAGAAACCCTGTCTCTACTAAAAATACAAAATTACCTGGGCATAGTGGTGCATGCCTGTAATCCCAGCTACTCAGGAGGCTGAGACCTGGGAGGCGCAGGTTGCAGTGAGCCAAGATCGCACCACTGCACTCCAGCCTGGGCAACAAGAGCAAAACTCCGTCTCAGAAAAAAAAAAAAAAAGAAAGAAAGAAAAAGAAAAAGAAGCAGAAGGCAGACTGTTAAGAACTTCTGAATGCTAGACTAAGTTCACTTATTAAAACGAAAAATTAATAGTATCCTAATAGCATCTTTTACTCTCTAATCAAGGCTAGTCCCGAGTCTATCCTTAACCCTAAACACACACTCACATAGTATTTATATCTACCTTTTGTTTTCTTTATTCAAATAATGCTCTCACCTCTATTTTTAACTGGCTAAAATCAGCATTTTTAACGCAAATATTAAAGTAAGCACCATAACATTATATAAAACAGTTTAAATGAAGAATTGAGTTAGAATGATATATTCTAACTTTTTTCTATGAAAAGGATCATTACTTTTGCAAACAGAATTAAAAAATCAAAAGGCAGACTTAACAAAAAGAGAAGCCCATTCACCACTAGGTTCTTTGACTTCTTTTTATCAGATGACTCATTTAAACTAGCAGTTCCTAGTAATCTTTATACCATCTACTTTTAGCAAAAAGACCTTCAAAATTTGCACCTAAAATACCCTAACAAAGTGCTAACATAGGGAAAGTTGCCAACATTTTTAATCAGACATCAAGTGATGGTATGTGTATGTGGGGTATGTGGTCTCGAGTGTTTATTTTTATTTTCTTTAGGAGCAAAGAAATGTAATAAACAACTGTTTTCATAAGAAGAAAAATATAAAACCATGTCACTGGGATAAGGGCAGAGTATAGTATCCTTAGTGTAATTTACATGTTTAAACTCTACATACATAAAAACAAATATTTCATAAGAATCTCTAGAATTCCCTAAAGTAAACTATGATTTTTTTTTTGAGACAGAGTCTCTGTCACCCAGGCTGGAGTGCAGTGGTGTGATCTTGGCTCACTGCAACCTCTGCCTCCCGGGTTCAAGTGATTCTCCTGCCTCAGCCTCCCAAGTAGCTAGGATTATAAGCGTGAGCCACTGCGCCCAGCTAGTTTTTCTATAAAGTAATATACCACCAATAATTTCTCATACACGGGATTAAGTGATAGTACTCTGGTTACTTTAAGGCTGGGATATTTATCAAAAGGAGACAGAAATCCAATAGCTGGCAATGACACAGCAACAGTTACTGAAAAGAACTGTTAATATTATCTGAAAGATTAAAACTGCATCTTGCACCTTTAATTTTCAACTCATCTGAAAAATGAGGGCCTGGAAAGTACTGTGTTCATCAACACACTAAACTTGGCCACAGGTCACCCTATATTCACACTTCATGTTCCTGTAACTATGTACACATCATCTATAAAAAGTTCCTTGTTTCACCTGAAAAGCAGCACAGACTAGTATTCACATCTACTGACAGCCATCATAACCTGAGTTAAGTGTGCAGCATAAACAAAGAGGCCTTTATAAAGCCAAAGGAAAAGCTCTTAGTAACGACCCGTTTCAGCTGAGACAAGCTGATCTCCACTTTTGAAATTATACTTAATCATTCACCAAAATAGCTGCATGTAATAAAGCACTTAAAGCATCTTTTTTAGAAAGGTAAAGGGGGCTGGGTGCAGTGGCTCACGCTTGTAATCCTGGCACTTTGGGAAGCTGAAGTGGAAGGATCACTTGAGCCCAGGTAGTTGAGACTGCAGTGAGCCATGATAGTGCCACTGGACTCCAGCATAGGCAACAGAGTAAGACCCTGTCTCCCCCAGCAAAGGAAAAGAAGGGAGGCGCTAATTTTCTATCAATTCCTTTTTATACTTAATTCACTTTCAATGCTTGCACTTTCAAATGTTTCAATATTTTTAAAAATGAAGTTTTAAGTCTTGATTCTGGAAGATAGTTCTAGAACTAGCACTAGTCCAATTTCAGAGGTTTTTATTGCAACCATTAAGAAACCATTCCATTTTCATTTAAGTCAAAAATACTTTAAAAGTTAACTTAAAACTTTGGTAGTTTGCTTGAATGTTGCTCTCATATGTACCGGGAAAGTTCTCAAGGTGTTAATATCCCAAAAGAGTATTCACGGGTTATCAATAAGAATCCCTACTGTGCTGGATCATTAGTTCTCAACATTATATGTATTACCATCCATCCACCTCTAAAGTCTCCTCTGCATAGCACAGAGTTTAATTTTTTCCAATGAAAGAAACTTCAAAATTAAAGAGATGTCATTACTCTTACACAATCATGATATCCAGACACCACCATCTTAAGTGGGAAGATTCCACTTACCACTACTGACTAACATGAAGAGATCTTTCCCAGATACTAAAGAGCTGAGGCAATTCATTGGCAAACTTTTGAGAAACATATACTTCAAGACTGTACTCATTAAATAATTGTTCCCCTGATCTTCAAATGCAACCTTCCCAACATACTCTTACTGAGCTCTTTGCACGTTTCATTGTTACATCAAATTCCTTTGTCTGATAATAGCTCAGTCTTCCTGAGCTCAAACTAGTACATCTACCTTCTTTGTTTTTAAACTAAAATCTTTTTATAATCATTTTTTAAATGCAAAAAATGGCAACGAATGGCGAAGACCTGAAAGGTCTTCTCTCAAGCTTCTAACAGCTCGTTTCAAATATTTGCTGAGTACCCACTCTGAGCTAGAAACAGTGCTGGTACATGAGGACACTGCCTCTTTTCTTCTTAAAGTAGTTAATCAGAAGAGACATTCCCATAAGTAAAAAGATTCCAGTACGTGTCATGTGTAGTCATCGACCTATGTATCAGGAAATAATGAGTTATCCCGAGGGAAACAGGCTAAAATGTCATCAGTGGTGAGTCTGAGTGATTACTTCCTAAGCTCCTTTATCTTTTCCAGATTTTCTGTGATATGTTATAATATGCACTTACTGCTTTTACAGCCTGAATAAAAATCTAAATACCCAAATTAATAGAAACAGTACTAGTAACATTTATTGACTCTTATTATATAATACCCTGTGTGCTACATGCTTCACATGCATTATCTCACTTAATAAAATCACCCTATTAAAAAAAGACTGTTATCCATATTTCAGAGAGGAGGAAGACAAAATATGAAATAATTTGCTGGAAATGTCTTTTTCAGCTAGAATTTTTACTTATTTCCTCAGAAATAAGCAGGGGTTGGGACAAAAACAATCAGTTGTGTAAATAGAAAAACTTGGAAATAGGTGCCATTTGTTTGATGTATAACCATAAGCAAGCAACTTAATCTCAGCGAGCCTCAGTTTCTCCTATTGTATTGTACTGCAAATGACTTAGTAGGCCCTAACTTATTTAGGTTCTCAAGAATAACTCATTCAGGGTTCTCAAGAATAAATGATACTATGTATATGAAAAATAAAGAACCCTGTCTGGCAAATAACTGACAACAGAATGCTAGTTATCAGTATCTTCATCAGTATAATCCAAAAAACCCGGACAAATTATATAACATCTCTGAGTTCAGTTTCTCTACCTGTAAACTGGGGATAAAAATACCTACACCATGCAGTAACTATGAGAATTACATGAGATAATACACAGTACAGTGCCTGCAATGTGGTAAAACAGTCAAAACAGCTATTATAATTATCCACAAGACAAACAAAATGGAGCTGGCTAAATAAGGTACAGTACATGCATATGATGAAATACTTTGCTGTTGAATATGTAAGGACATGATAAAAATATTGACAATGTATAGCTGTTTAAAAATTATGTAGATTAAAAGTATTCTTTAAAAATATATAAATATATGTTACAAAATATATCAAAAGTAACAAGAATACATTCTAAGATCTACGATTTGTGGATTCTTAACTAACTCAATTAAAAAAATAAAACAATTCTATTATCACCACCACTATATGAAGCAAGATGTTAAAACAACAATTTTTAAAATTCCCATATATATGTATTCAGACAAGCAGGAGCATCACGCCCAGATACCCCATTCCATTACATTATCACTAGGATTCTTTAACATACATATATTCTTCTCTGAACATTAAAAAAAGGGATTACTTTAAAACTTCGCAAATTTTAGTAAAAGAAAAGGAGGCTATTTTGCTTCTAAGACATACATTTTTAATTCCCACAATTCCAGGCTTTCACATTTTGTATTGTTTAATACAGAAAAATTATTCTGACTAAAAATATGAATAAAACAACATTTCCACAAGGGCAAATTCACCCCAAAAGACTGAGAATTCTAATTCTTAAAGGGAATAAAAATTAATGTCAGGTGTGGTGGCTCATGCCTGTAATCCCAGCATTTTGGGAGGCTGAGGCGGGCAGATCATGAGGTCATGAGTTAGAGACCAGCCTGCCCGTCTCTACTAAAAATACAAAAAATTAGCCGGGCATGGTGGCGTGTACCTTAGTCCCAGCTACTCAGGAGGCTAAGGCAAGAGAATCGCTTGAACCCAGCAGGCGGAGGTTGCAGTGAGTCGAGATCATGCTGCCACTGCACTCCACCTGGGCAACGGAGCAAGACTCTATCTCAAAAAAATAAAACCTAATATTTAAAATGAATATTTCACAATATAGGTGACACTAAAGTCACAATTCTGAGACTGTGACCAGAGAAGAGTGTCATTAAATTAACAAGATGAAATAAAAAATTATAGTTTCTTAATTTCTAAAACATTAATAGGCTAACATGAAAGGTGATATTCAGCAAAAGGTAGAAATAACTATCAGAGATACTGAAAAAACATGAATCCTGGCTTGGAAAAAACATATTAGATATTATATTGTAAAATAGTTAAGAAATGCTATTTCATTAATTTCAGGGTTTTACCTCTTTCTCTTCTTACTTTCATCGCAAATCATATATCATTCAAATTAATAACATTCAACCACCGACTACACATGGACATGCAACATTCATTCAACCTTGAAGGTGGGAAAGAAAAGAGAATTCTCAAAAGCACAGAAATCACTCTTTTAAGCTGCAAATTTTACAGAAGCTCTAATACTAAGCAGATTCTCCCCAGCAAAATGCATCTTTTCTTAATTCACAAAGGTCCAAGATATCCAAACAGTGAAACACAATCAAGATATCTGAATATATGAAGAGCAAATTATTTTAGTACTGTTCTCTCTTAGTGTCCACAAAGTAAGCCTCAGTAACCCACAGATTTTATTTTCAGTATTCTAATACTGTCTCCCTCTACTGTATAAAAAAGGAAATTGAAAGATTTTTATCATTTATTTCCCTTAAGACATAATTAAGAAAACTTCTTTCAATTTGTTTTCCCCCAAATAGTTTTTAGAGTTAGTAATCTAACAAGATTATGTTTGTGTGTGTGTGTGTATATATATAAAATATATATATAATATATATATAAAATATATATAATATATAATATATATAAAATATATATAATATATAATATATAAAATATATATAAAATATATACATAATATATATAATATATATAAAATATATACATATAATATATATAAAATATATATAATAAATATATATAAAATATATATAATTTATATAAAATATATAATATATATAAAATATATATATTATATATAAAATATATAATATATATAAAATATATATAAAATATATAATATATATATAAAATATATAAAATATAATATATAATATATATATAAATATATACAATATATAATATATATAAAAATATATAAAATATATAATATATATAAAATATATATAATATATAATATATATAAAATATATATAATATATAATATATATAAAATATATATAATATATAATATATATAAAATATATATAATATATAATATATATAAAATATATATATAAACTATATTATATATAAAATATATATAAACTATATAATATATATAAAATATATATAAACTATATTATATATATAATATATATAAAATATATATATAATATATAATATATATTATATATATTTAAAATATATATTATATATTTTATATATATATCATATATATAAAATATATATGATATATATAATGTATATAAAATATATATGATATATATTATATATATCATATATAAATATATATGATATATATTATATATATCATATATAAATATATATATGATATATATAATATATAAATACATAATATATATAATATATAGACATATATAAAATATATATAATATATAAATATAAAATATATAATATATAATATATAAAATATATATTATATATTATATATATATAAAATATATATATAATATATATGTATAAAATATGGAGATTCCAGGGACAGGACAAGAAAAATAATCATCCTTTAGAACAAATCCTTAGAATCTAAGTTCTTCAATTCAAAACTTAGGAAAAAACTAAGCAAAGGTGTACTAGTTTGGTTGGGAGTCAAGTGTATGTATGTCCCCTGGGCCAGGCTGAGCAATTTGGTTAACTAGGTAAACTTAGGGAAAGATTTAGAGTCCATTAACCTCAGATTTTTTTTTCACCTGCAAAACTAAGAATAAAAATACTCCGCCAGTGCCACAGGACTATAACTAGAACCCAATTTTGATTGATTCACTGAACTAAGCACCCACTGTGCAATACACATGGCAAGGGCTGCCAAGTTTAGCAAACAAAAATACAACACAGAACACACTTATATAATAAAAAATAGGCCAGGTGCAGTGGCTCACGCCCGTAATCCCAACATATGGGAGGCCGAAGTGGGTGAATCACTTGAGGTCAGGAGTTTGAATCCAGCCTGGCCAACATAGTGAAACCCCGTCTCTACTAAAAATACAAAAATTAGCCACGTGTGGTGGCTCATGCCTGTAATCCCAATTACTCAGGAGGCTGAGAAAGGAGAATTGCTTGAACCAGAGAGGCAGAGGTTGCAGTGAGCCGAAATTGGGCCACTGCACTCCAGCCTGGGCGACAGAGTGAGACTCTGTCTCAAATAAATAAATAAATAAATAAATAAATAAATAAATAAATAAATAAATAAATAAATAAATAATTCATTGTTCATCAGAAATACAAACTTAATTGAGCATGCTGTACTTTATCTGGGAACCCTAACTGAGGCACATACAAACATGCAAATAAGACACGCTTCTTAACCTCAAAGACTTACACAGGAATGAGGGATATGAAATGTATTCATAAATTACTATACAAGGAAGAAAAGTAGTTGCTTAGCATTTAAAGAAGAAAGGGGAAGAAAGGCAAACTGAGAACATAGTAAGTAGGACTGAAGAATGGTTAAAATCAACAAATGCAAGATTCAAAACAGAAAAAAGAATGAGAGATGAGAGTGCTTAATTACATCGTCAACTCTAGCCACACAGATCTGTGTATTTACCACACATGCTATTCTTCCACCAGTATATGAGATGGCTCAGTAATATAAGCTCATTATCATTTATTCACACTCAATTTAAATTACTTCAAATGGACACGCATTACCAATCTCTTGATAGACATACACCAAAAAAATCAAATTCATAATTTTTGGAAATATCTCCCTTTCAAATCTACCTAGAGTTTTGTGCTTGGTTACTCAAAATTATTTTATTAAACAAATTCTACACCATGTGGATAGGACCAGAAACAGACCAAAATCCTGATAAGGGCCGGGCATGGTGGCTCACATCTGTAATCTCAGCACTTTTGGAGGCTGAGGTGGGTGGATCACCTGAGGTCAGGAATTCGAGACCAGGCTGGCCAACATGGTGAAACCCCCGTTTCTACTAAAAATACAAAAATTAGCCAGGCGTGGTGGCGTGTGCCTATAACCCCAGCTACTCAGGAGGCTGAGGCGGGAGAATTGCTTGAACCCAGGAGGTGGAGGTTGCAGTGATCTGAGATCATGCCACTGCACTCCAGCCTGGGCAACAAGAGCGAAACTCTGTCTCCAAAAAAAAAAACTTGGTAAGATTTCATCCCTTTTCTCACTTTCTATTGTCCCAAGCAGCTATTTCATAAATCTGCCTCATAATTAACCAGCTCTGTTCTTCACAATCTTTAAATAAATAAATAGGCGATCCTTTTTAGCTAGATGCAAAAAAACTACTTCACTTTGCACTTCCTTCTCCAACCCTCTGAACCTGTCTCCTTTCTACAGGTCCAGTTACCATTCTTCATGACACAGGCCAACCCTGATCCTATTCCACAATAGGAAACTTCACATGTCCCTAGAACTTCAACTTAATAAATAGTAACAGTATGCTGCAGAACTTTGTATAAAAAAGGAGTAGTGGCCGGGCACTGTGGCCCACACCTGCAATCCCAGCACTTTGGGAGGCCAAGGCAGGTGGATCACTTAAGGTCAGAAGTTCGAGACCAGCCTGGCCAACAATGGTGAAATCCCATCTCTGTTAAAAATATAAAAATCAGCCGGGCATGGTGGCAGGCAACTGTAGTCCCAGCTACTCAGAAGGCCGAGGCAGGAGAATCACTTGAACCCAGGAGGCGGAGGTTGCGGTGAGCTGGGGTTGTACCACTGCACTCCAGCCTGGGCAACAGAGAGAGTCTCTGTCTCAAAAATTAATTAATTAATTAATTAAACATAAAAAAGGAGTAGTAATGGAAAAAGCCTACCTATATCATTTATTCGCCTGAACTCATTTATCATTATACCTTCATATAATTTTACAGCTGAAAGGACTCCAGAGCTCATTTGGTCCACGGACCTCCTTTCAAAGGTACTAAAAATTTAGTCATAGTCATTTTGTGCCTAGACTAAATTCTCAGGGCTAGCAAAGATCCAGAGTCAGATTTCTTGATTTTCAGTTCAGTACTTTTCTTACTAAATTACACTATTACCTACATTTTTTTTTTAATTGAGGCAGAGTCTCACTCTGCCACCCAGGCTGGAGTGCAGTGGCGTGATCTCGGCTCACTGCAACCTCCATCTCCCAGGCTCAAGTGATTCTTCTGCTGCAGCCTCCAGAGTAGCGGGATTACAGGCGCGTGCCAACATGACCAGCTAATTTTTGTATTTTTAGTAGAGATAGGGTTTCACCATGTTGGCCAGGCTGGTGTATAACTCCTGACCTCAGGTGATCTGCCCAACTCGGCCTCCAAAAGTGGTGGTATTACAGGCGTGAGCCACCACGCCTGGCTATTATCTACATGCTTTGAGTGATAGTTAAATATTCTCTGAATATTAATTCTATTGTATAGCTTTATTTCTTTTTGAAAATATAAAGGAATCTAAAACTTAAACTGTAATTTTTCATTGTTCCCTCATAATGAAGTAACATAATATTTAGCTTAATTAAAAAACAAAACAAAACAAAAAAGCAGATTCATCTTTACGGTAGTTTGTCCTTTTTTTTTTTTTTTTTTTAGATGGAGTCTCGCTCTGTCACCCAGACTGCAGTGCAGTGGCATGATTTTGGGTCACTGCAACCTCCATCTCCTGGGCTCCAGGGGTTCTCCCACCTCAGCTTCCTGAGTAGCTGGGATTACAGGCGCCTACCACCACACCTGGCTCACTTTTGTATTTTTAGTAGAGACAGGGTTTCACTATGTTGGTCAGGCTGGTCTTGAACTCCTGACCTCAACCGATCCACCTGCCTTAGCCTCCCAAAGTGCTGGGATTACAGGCATAAAAATCTGCACTCAGCCTAAAAAGCTTTTTAAAGAAATAGAATATATTAGCGGGCTTGGTGGGGTGACATGCACCTGTAGTCCCAGCTACTTGGGAGGCTGAGGTAGGAAAACTACTTGAGCCCAGGAGTTTCAGGCTGCAGTGAGCTATGATGGCACCACTGCACTCCAGCCTGTGTAACAGAGCAAGACACTGTCTTTTAAAAAAAAATTAAATTAAAAGTTACTTTTATTCAATTCCACCATAATTTTTAATAACTGAAAAGACTTGTAGGTCTTCATGCCCAAAACAATAAACATTACGCTGAATTAAAGATAAACATTTCCAATTTTCCTTAACTTTTGTCTTAGCCTATCATAAAAAGCCCTACAAGTGATTCAAACTGTTGGACCTAAATAAATGTAATAAGGTTTTAGTAAGGAACAGATAAATAATCATTTTGACCATACTAAAACATACCAAATTGATTTTAACCACATGATAAATTCATTAAAATAGCCCAATAAATTTCATGACTAGAAACTTCCATATTTATGAAAAAATGGCTTTATTTCAGTTCCTAGAGGAACCAGTACTTAAATGGAATTGCTTAATATTTAGCTGACAGAGAGCTCATCCTGAGTCCTGTCTCAAATATATTGGGTACTTGAAATTTAACCTAAGTAAATAAAAACATGAAGAATGAAAACTCTGGACTTACCACCTCAGATTCTGAGCCATTAAAACATAAAAAGGAAGCATTTTCAGTTAACAGTACATTTAAAGGCAAAGGTATTTATATGATTTTTATTGCACAAACATACTGATTAAGCAAGCCAATTCTCCATACCTTTCAACTAAAGAAAAGTGGGTTCATTTTGCCTCCTGAATTCATTTTAGACTCCTTAGTAATTTCTTTTTTTGAGACGGAGTCTGGTTCTGTTGCCCGGGCTGGAGTGCAGTGGCGTGATCTTGGCTCACTGCAACCTCCGCCTCCTGGGTTCAACTGATTCTCCTGCCTCAGCCTCCCGAGTACCTGGGGCTACAGGCACGCACCACCACGCCCGGCTAATTTTTGTATTTTCTTAGCAGAGACGGGGTTTCACCATGTTGCCCAGGATGGTCTCAATCTCCTGACCTCGTGATCAGCCTGCCTAAGCCTCCCAAAATGTTGGGATTACAGGAGTGAGCCACCGGGCCCCGGCCTAGACTCCTTAGTAATTTCTTACTGATATGCCATACCAGCAAATTCACCCAAATCTCGTTTTCAACCTAAGAAGCTAGGCAAAAAACAGTATATTTTTGGAAGTCTACATTTAAGGAAACATGTATTATTTAAAATAAATTATAAAGGTAAAAACAAATTTGTTTAAACCAAAAAATTTCAAATGTTTACTTCTTTTTAAATTGAAATACCATGGGAGATCTACATACCATTCTGAGCTTCGACACCTTTTAATCCAGTCACTGAAATTAGCATCTGCACCTAGAAAGAAAAACCTATCACATCACTCATCTGCACAACCTGTTAATCAGCAAATACTTATTAAATACCTATTACATCCCAGGCACTGTTCTAGGCACTGGGGAGTCAGCAGTGAATAAAACCTGTCTTAACAGAACTTATGGCAAACTCTGTTATAGCTATAAACATACCAATAGTTTAACACTTGGTTGTTTATCCTGAAACATTTTGATTTTTTAAAATTAATTTTAACTACAGTCAACCTCACCAATTTCATAGATATAAATAATGTACATTTCCCTCAATCCCTCTGCCCTTAGAGAAGCTTCCTCATACACACAACAAAGTCAGATCTAAATCAGACTCCCAAAATGCCATTAGTTAGGGTGGGGAGAAGGCTTGGTAACTGGGAGCTGAGTTGAGGTCCATAAGCCTTTCCCAGCCCCAGCTCACTCTTCAATGCGGCTACCTATTCAGTCCATTATTCTCTCAGTGGCTTTATCTGTTCCCATCCCTTTCCTACCAACACCAAGAAGCATCTTTAAATTCTGTGAAGTTTTCTCATATATCCAAGTTACATGGGGGTCAAGAGGCTACAGGTGATAAATTATATACTTACAGATAATAGTGTAAATGTATGCATAAACAAATTATTCACTTCTGGAGACACAGAACAATGATTACATTTATACACAGTGCATAGTGAAATACGTTAAAAACATTGAGAGTACTCTAAATAAAAGCCTATTAATTCAAGTTAACTCCAGCCAAGAGTAATCTGGAAATTTTAAATTAAAAATTTCTTAAAACAAAATTTTCTAATTTACTAATTTATAAAAGAAATACAACTACATGGGCCTTAATAAAAATTTTAAATATACTGTCTCACACACACTATATTCTAGAGAAGAGGGTTTGAATAACTTATTATTTTAAATAATCAGTAACTAAAATCAGGCAGTCTATCATACAAAGAGGGGAAAAGGTAATATTCTGAGTTATAAATTTTTTACCCTGTCTGATAAAAATAGAAGCCTAAAAGTTTAACTTAAATTTTTCCTGGATTTAAATGTAAAGATAAATTTGTTTTTTAGTGAAATATCCTCAATAGCAATTTTACCAAAGAGACCTTCTTCTGAAGGCCACCTCTGAAGTAATTAGAGAATAAATGTCAATGGCATGATATTAAGATATTATTCGGCCGGGCGCGGTGGCTCACATCTGTAATCCCAGCATTTTGGGAGGCTGAGGCGGGTGGATCACGAAGTCAGGAGTTTGAGACCAGCCTGACCTACATGGTGAAACCCCCATCTCTAATAAAGATAAAAAAATTAACTGGGCGTGGTGGCACGCACCTGTAATCCCAGCTTCTCTGGAGGCTGAGGCAGAAGAATCACTTGAACCCGGGAGGCAGAGGTTGCAGTGAGCCAAGAATGCACCATGCACCATTGCACTCCAGCCTGGGAGACAGGGTGAGACTCTGTCTCAAAAAAAAAACAGAAAGAGAGAAAGGAAAAAAGGAAGGAAAGAAAATGAAAGAAAGGAAAGAAAGAAAGAAAACTCAAGAAAAGAATTTAGGGGCCAAGTGCTGTGGCTCATGTCTGTAATGCCAGTGCTTTGGGAGGCCAAGGCAGTAGGATCACTTGAGGCCAGGAGTTCAGAGACCAGTCTGGGCAATGTAGCGAGACCTCATCTCTACACAAAAATGTTTAATGAATTAGCTTAGTGTGATGGTACATGCCTGTATTCCCAGCTACTCAGGAGGCAGAGGCAGAAGGACAGCTTGAGCCCAGGAATTCAAGGCTGCAGTGAACTATGATAGTGCCATTGCACTCGAGTTTGGGTGAGAGTAAGGCTCTGTGCCCCCAGGTCCAAAAAGAAGAAAAAAAAAAGAAAGGAATTTAGGCAGGAAACTTTTCTATTGCTCTTAATAGTAATAAGGCCTAGAAATGTAGAGGATGAGGTCAGGCATAAAGGCTCACGCCTGTAACCCCAACACTTTGGGAGGCTGAGGCAGGTGGATCGCTTTAGCCCAGGAGTTCAAGACCAGCTTTTGTAACAGGGCGAAACCCTGTCTCTGCGGAAAAAAAAGAGCAAAATTTAGTGAGATGTGGTGGCACGTGCCTATAGCCCCAGTGACTTGGGGGGCTGGGGTGGGTGAATCACTTGAGCTCAAGAGGCGGAGGCTGCAGTGACCCAAGATCACACCACTGCATTCCAGCCTGGGCAACAGAGTGAGACCTTGTCTCAAAAAAAAAGAAAATGTAGAGCATGGTATGACCCATGTTTTTTCAGGGTTTTCAAGTATGTATCAAGGCACTAGATAACTTGACTCTGGAATTTGCTAGGAGTGTAGATATGCTGTCTTCCTGACTGAATAGCCCTATTATTCACATACCAAAACTGAAACCGGGATAAGCAAATTTGACAATAAGCCCTGTCACCCAGACCTTTCTTTTCCTAATTTGTAGCTTCCATTTGTGTAATCAGGCCTAAAATCTCTTTTTTGAATAGGTATACAGCAGAAAAGCAAACATTCAAAGCAGTACAGAGTAAGAATTTAACATATAATACGTAAGAGCAGAGCTTCTTAACTCAGCACTACTGACATTTTGAACCAGATACTTCTCTGTTGGGCAGGACTGTACTGGCCATTATGGGATGTTTCGTAGTACCCCCTGGTTTATACTCATTAGATGTCAGTAGCTCCTTCCCCATCCACCATTCATGATAATAAAAAATTTCTTCAAACATTGCCTAAAGTTTCCTGGGAAACAACTGCTTCCAGTTAAGAATCACTGCTTTACAGAATTGTGATAAAACTCTATCATAACATAAAGATAAAATAATAGTACGAGTAGGACTATGTAGTCTACAATTTTCTGGGATTACTCATAACCTCTGTCTTAGTATTTTTCCGATTTTAAAATTCTTGCTCTCACAATTCCTATATATGTCTAAATATCCATAATGCTATGATAATTTTCATATATTCCCCTCAAAAATATAACATTAAAAACTAACAATACTCTCAAAACTCTGGGTTTCTTCTGTACTCTCTCATAATTTATCCAAATGTACACTTCACTTCTCCATAAAAACCTTACTGTTAAGATTTCCCATCTCAGCATTCTTAATAACTTAAAATGAACAGACTTCTGACCAAGAAAGCAAATTAAACTCTCATTTCTCCATTAGAAAAAACAAAGCCAGGCCAGGTGCTGGTGGCTCACACCTGTAATTCCAGCACTTTGGGAGGCCGAGGCAGGTGGATCACGAGGTCAAGAGATCGAGACCATCCTAGCCAACATTGTGAAACCCCACCTCTACTAAAAATACAAAAATTAGCTGGGCATGGTGGCACATGCCTGTAGTCCCAGCTATTCGGGAGGCTGAGGCAGAAGAATCACTTGAATCCAGAAGGCGGAGGCTGCAGTGAGCCGAGATCACGCCACTGCACTGCAGCCTGGGTGACAGTGAGAGACTCTGTCTCAAAAAAAAATCATAAATAAAATAAAGAAAAGAAAAGAAAAAAACAAAGCCAGACTAAGTAGAGAGAGCTATGTTAAGTGTTTCCATATAGTTTTTTACTTCTAATGGCAAGTTTATCTGTGGTTTAAATGCTAAAAGGCTAATTTAACCAATTTTAAGTGATCTCATATCTGCAATCAATATGATACGTAATTAAGGTGAGAAAAACAGGTATTGGGTTTCTGTAATTAACTTGAGATTAACATTAACAAAATTCAGCTTTGGTATTTAAGACAGAAATGGATAAGTTTATAAAACCATAATTTAATATTTACTAATTTTTGTCCTTCTATAAAAGTTTCTAGAGCAGCAGCATAGTTTTTTTAATGGTATTCACATATCCTGCATGAACATATTTAAAACAAATTAACACACACACAAGATCTGGAAAATAGCCTTCTTTCTAAATAAAAACATCTTAGTATTTTCTATTGTTGAAAGAAAAAATTTATTTTAAGCATATGTTAGTGAGCCAAGAGACTTTCTAAAATACTGTTAACATCTAGTACAATTTCTAGTAAAATTCAATTTTAGAACTTACTTCAGAAGGAATTTCACTTTAATTGTACATACTTGCTTATTCTTATATACAAAGGAATTAAAGCAGTTTCTTACTTAAAGAATAAAGTTACATTTATCAACAGAAACAAGATGGGATATAAAGCACATAGAGCTTTCACACCATTAAATGTAGGCTATTCAGCTTGGTTGAAGAATAGGATGTCCTCTAGTCAGTTAAATATGGTAAATTCCAAATTTTAAATAAAAAAAGAATGTGAAATCCATCAGTTTCATCTATACCTTGCAGTTATTTCAATCATCACTATTTTTAAATATATTAAGTATAGATCTCCATCACATACTATGGTTAACAAAATAATAGAACTGTAACTTTATATTTAAAATTGAATCATATCTCTGCTATAAGTACAGAATTTTACTACTTATAAAGCTTACACTGAACTCATTCGACAAATTACATGTCTCCTATTTATAGTCCAAGCTCAACAAAAAGAGTAGCTATTGCATACCCTTTTCTCAGCACAGCAGTGGAATTATTTGGATTGAATTCGCGAGACTTCTTTGCATCAGCAACAGCAACTATGTGGAAAAAGATGGGTTTTTGGCTGGGCATGGTGGCTCACGTGTGTAATCCCAGCACTTTGGGAGGCCGAGGCAGGTGGATCATGAGGTCAAGAAATCGAGACCAGCCTGGCTAACACGGTGAAACCCCGTCTCTATTTAAAAAAATATTAAAAATTAGCCGGATGTGATGGCACGCACCTGTAGTCCCAGCTACTCAGGAGGCTGAGGCAGGAGAATCGCTTGAACCTGGGAGGCAGAGGTTGCAGTGAGCCAAGATTGTGCCACTGTACTCCAGCCTGGGCAACAGAGTGAGACTCCGTCTCAAAAAAAAAAACAAAAAAGAAAAAAAGAAAAAGATGGTTTTTTGTCAGTTATTTACAGATTCTAGCAAACATACACAGAATACGGATCAGTTTTAGATTTCTAAGTTTTCGAGTTGATAGAAACACCAGATGGTTTTAAATTAGGAAAAGCTAATCCAACACAGAATTCAAATAAATATTACTCTTGTACCTTCCTTTTGGCTTAACATTTAGCTTCCTTCTTAAAGCTCTTCAGTCAGTGAATAAAGCTGTGTGACAAAATTCATCTCCTTTTCTCATTAGCATCATTTACGTAATTTGGCCAGGTGCAGTGGCTCCCGCCTGTAATCCCAGCACTCTGAGAGGCTGAGGTGGGCGGATCACCTGCGGTCAGGAGCTTGAGACCAGCCTGGCCAACATGGTGAAACCCCGTCTCTGCTAAAAATACAAAATTAGCCAGCCATGGTGGCATGCACCTATAGCCCCAGCTACCTGGGAGGTTGAAGCAGGAGAATCACTTGAACCCAGGAGGCAGAGGCTGCAGTGAGGTGAGATTGTGCCACTGCACTCCAGCCTAGGCAATAAGAGCAAAACTCCATCTAAAAAAAAAAAAAAAATTCAGTTTTTCCCTATCCAGATTTTTCATCAGAATAATTTTTAAAGTTACACAGTACAGGAATACATTATTTTTTAATATAGATAGGGTCTTGCTATGTTGTCCAGGCTAGACTCGAACTCTTGGGCTCATGTGATCCTCCCGCTTTGGCCTCCCAAAGTGCTGGGATTACAGGTGTGAGCCACCATGCCACATTCTTTTTTATAAAAAAATACAAAGAAGAGCATTTCATTTTCATACTCTGTCAAATAGTAAATGTGATACTATTCTTTATCAGCCTACTCAGTAACTATGAATGAAACCTATATACATTATCCACCCACTGAAGGAAAAAGAGACATCCATAAAATTTAAATAGGTGTTGCTCAACATATCTGTCACACTTGAGCCACTTTACCTTGTATGAAAGACCAACTCAAAAATCCTCAAAGACAACCTTTATTTTATTTGATTAATTGGTTATGGGTAAAATGTATAAGTAACTTATTAAAAAGGGGCAATATACTTTATAAGAAAAATTACCACAGTAATTCCCAAGAAGAATGTGACAATAAGCTCTTTGACGATAATATTGTGCATCATCTGGTTTCTGTTCCAAAGCCTTAGTCAGTTCCTACAAAAACAAACATGTTGAGTGTCAGTAAAAGGTATTTAAAAGCCATCAAATTCTAATTAAAACATAATTTTTAAACAAATAACTTATTATCAGAAACCATTTGGAGGAACGATAACAGGGATGTAATCTTGGAGTTTTTCCTCATAAGAGGATCTCCCCTTCTGCTGCCCCTCCTCCCAAAAGTAGACAATCTAACATAGTATTTCTGTACTGTAAAGCATTTAGGGGTCAGGTATGGTGGCTCATGCCTGCAATCCCAGCACTTTGGGAGACTGAGGCAGGTGGATCACCTGAGGTCAGGAGTTCGAGACCAGCCTGGCCAATATGGTGAAACCCCACCTCTACTAAAAAAACAAAAATTATCCAGGCATGGTGGTGCATGCCTGTAATCCCAGCTACTTGGGAGGCTGAGGCAGGAGAATCGCTTGAACCTGGGAGGCAGAAGTTGCAGTGAGCCGAGAACACACCACTGCACTCCAGCCTGGGCAACAAGAGTGAAACTCCAGCTCAAAGAAAAAAAGCATTTAGTTCCTGACCTACAGAACTCAATAAATGGTAATTATTATCACCTCACATATTCTGAAGAGTTTAATTGATATACATTGACCATTACAGATTTTCTCCTTCTAACTTGGAGAAGATTCAAACATCATATAGAATTTGAAATTCCTAGAAAATGTGAAGCTGTCCAATAAAGAAAGACTAAAAGTTAAATCTAGAGCTCAGGGAGATTAAGACAATCAATATCTACACCATCAAGCTTACCTGGCCCTCTCTTATCCTCTATCAATAGCACACAACTCTAATAAAATGCAATTAAACATTCTGTTCAAAGCCGAGATATAATCTAATAGATGGCTATGGCAACTGATCAAGAGTTAACATTAGAGAGATTAAAACTTTTTCACCCTGTGCAGTCACAACATATAGGTGTGGTAGCTGGAAAAATAATGATGTAAGAGATTATACAATTAGGGAGATCAAGGGCAGATGCAGGAACACAGGAACACTTTTATTTTCTGCCAACTACCTACAAACTCTAGGGATTTGGTAGTTTTCTTAAATGGTAAAATTATTTCAATAGCCACATGTGTCACTGACTTTGCTTTAACCTAATAGATAATTCTCACAAGGCAATGAATACAGATGCCCCTCAACTCACCTGGGGTTGCATTCAATCAACAGAAACATCATCAAACTGTAGACTTAAAATTTGTGTTATTTACATATGTCACCATGGCCCAGCTAATTGTTTGTATTTTTAATAAAGACGGGGTTTCACTATGTTGGCCAGGCTGGTCTCAAACTCCTGACCTCAGGTGATCCACCTGCCTCAGCCTCCCAAACTGCTGGGATTACAGGTGTGAGCCACCGTGCCTGGTCCATAAGGACTTTCAATAAGAATTTGCACTTCTAGTGAATTGTCACGTCATGCTGTTACTGCTGGCCCAAGAGCCACACATTAAAAACCAAGGTACCAGTGCTAACCACATGACTATTCTATCCAGTTCTACTCCTAGGTATATACAATCAAAAGAAAGAAATGCATGTGTTCACCAAAATACACAAAAGAGTACTCACAGAAGCTTTATTTATGCTAGCTAACAACTAGAAATAAACCAGATGTCCAATTAGAATAAATTGTGCTATACTTACATTTATACAACATATATTTATACAATTATACAACGGAATACTACACAGCAATGCAAAAGAACTACTGCTTCACACAATATGGATGTATACTCATGGAATGATTAAAGCAAAAACAGACTGCGTACATTGAACAAAGCACCTACTATATGATTCTGTTTATGAGTCCAGAACAAGCAAAACGAACAGATGGTGATGGAGGTCAAAACAGTAGTCAGCAGGACAGTAAGAAGAACTGCTGGCTGGGAAGGAGCATGAAGGAACCTTATGAATGGAAATGCTCTATATCTTGATCTGGGTGGTGTACATGTATCTAAAAACTCATCAAACTGTAGACTTAAAATTTGTGTTATTTACGTATGTCATATATGCCTCAATAAAAAATTTAAGGCCGGGCATGGTCACACCTGTAAACCCAGCACTTTGGGAGGCCGAGGTAGGCAGATCACCTTATATCAGGAGTTTGAGACCAGCCTGGCCAACATGGCAAAACCCCATCTCTACTAAAAAGTACAAAAATTAGCCGGGTGTGGTGGTGTGCGCCTGTAATCCCAGCTACTTGGGAGGCTGAGGCAGGAGAACCGCTTGAACGTGGGAGGCAGAGGTTGCAGTGAGCCGAGATCGTGCCATTGCACTCCAGCCTGGGTGACAGAGTGAAACTCCGTCTCAAAAAAAAAAATTAATAAGTAAAAGAAGATAGAAAGTGACAATGAAGTTTATTATATTAATATTCTTTAAAAGCAACTTTTTTTTTTTAAGACAGAGTCTCACTCTGTCACTCAGGCTGGAGTGCAGTGGCACAATCTCAGCTCACTGCAAACTCTGCTTCCCAGGTTAAAGCAATTCTCCTGCCTCAGCCTCCTGAGTAGCTGGGACAACAGATCCACACCACCACACCCCGCTAAAGTTTGTTTTGTATTTTTAGTACAAACAGGGTTTCACCATGTTGGCCGGGTTGGTCTCGAACTCCTAACCTCAAGGGATCCGCCCTCCTTGGCCTCCCAAAGTGCTGGGATTACAGACATTAGCCACCGCGTTGAGCCTAAAAGCAACTTTTATACAAACTGGATTTCCAAAGGATGCACTAGCCCTAACATGACAATTAAGAAATGTAAATTCAAAGTAATAGCTATCTAATATAAGGAATTACAGAGAAAAATTTTCACTGCTTCCTGTAACATTATCCCAAAACTGATCCCAGAAGCCTTATTGCTGGTATCTAAAGGTCTATATATTTAGATTCAAAAAACATACCTGGGCCCTAAAAGGCCATACAGGACGTGGCTCCTAGTTTCCTGTCCAACCTTATCTCCTAATCAAATGTGCCCTCTAATAAAAAGGGCCTTTTTGCTGCTCCATACACAGGCCAACTTCATGCCTACTTCAGGATCTCTGCACTGGCTCTTGGTCCTGCCTGGAATGCTCTTTCCCCAGAACTTCTAAGCGAATTCTCTTGCTTCTTCAGGTCTCTGCTCAAATATCACCTTAACAGAGGCTCCAGCATCCTATGGCACATTTCTTATAAAAGCCATAGCTAGAAAAGACGCCGTCTTGCCTCAAATTGTTAACGTTACTTATGTTAGATTATAACAACAAAACAGGGTTTCCTTTTTTCTGTGCTTTAAAGCAAAAAACAAACAAACAAAATGAAAAACAAAAACCTCCTGGTTAAATTCTGTGACCCACAGCATCATTTTTCTTTAGGCTCTTCTTTAACTCCTATTATTTAACTCTTGCTCTTTTACATTCCTTTACAGCTTTATAGTTTGTCTTCACTGCACACCTGCAAGAAGTGATTTCTTGGTTAGCTAAGTATATAACTAAGACTAACCCACAGCAATCAGCGCCTTTGCACACAGCAACTCCTAAAACATTTTTTGATGAATAAACAAATGAGTGAATAATGAACTATGACAAGACATCCGGAAAGTTTCAGGGACGTGAGGAAAAGGTTTTTGTTCCAGTAGACTAGACTGACTTCATACCGGCACTTTTACATAAGAATGGCAACAATGATGTCAAACGAAAAAATTAATTTTCATCGAGCCCAGAGTCCACTTTTCTCTTCTAGTCATAACTGCCATTAAAAAAAAAAAAAGTCCTTTCAGCCCAACTACAGTTGTCAACCATGTTCCCAATAAATGGAGGAGGTTTTTCTCAGAAGCTGCAGGAATGCAAGAGTCTGGAAATGGAAAGGGCAAGACAGGAGTCTGAGGTAACGCGAGAAGACTGAAAATCTCAATACTGGGGCGGAGACGCAGTAACCACAGGACCCTGGGTCCCAATCAGGTGCTGCTGGGAGGAGGCGCGTCAGCCAGGGGTGGAGGAAGCAGAAAAGACTCTCTCACCTCTAACGCCGCAGTGGATTAGAGCATCTGAGAAGCTCTGGAAAAAAACCTCTCAGGAAAACAACGACTTCAGCAGGACCCACTAGCCAAGGAAAGGGGGATAAAATAAATAGCAAAGGGAAGGAAAAACACGCACCTCTGGGATGCTGCAGGTCCTGTTGCAGCCGCCGCCATCCCTCGAAGTCACCGTTGCTTCTGCCAGAGCTGCTACTAGCGCGCTTACCAGCTCCGCCACCGCCCAAAGGGGAAACTTCTGCAGAAACCCCAACCGAGCTTCCGTCGTAAGTAGCCAACGAGCAGCCACGCAGCGTGCTGCTAGCGGGACGGGAGGCTACGCGCGGGCGCGTGGCCTGCTGGGGCAGTGAAGGACCGAGTCTTCCCAGCCCGCACCCTGGCCTGGGACCCGCGCTCCCAGTCCCGGGACCCGCGCTCCCAGTCCCCGCCCCTAGCAGCCATGGTTATGGAGGCCCGGGCCAACACGTTCTCCTTCTCTTCCACTGCGCCCACTGCTGCGGTCACTCGGACCAAGCCTCCAGGAGTAAATAGCTCAGAAGCACTTTTGTAGCATACCGTTACCCCTCAGGAGCTTAGCGGTTAAGGGCGTTTGCATGTCTTTTAGTAACACAAGCTCCAGGCCGGGCGCCGTGGCTCACGCCTGTAATCCCAGCACTTTGGGAGTCCGAGACGGGTGGATCACGAAGTCAGGAGTTCAAGACCAGCCTCGCCAAGATGCTGAAACCCCGTCTACGAAAAATACAAAAATTAGCCGGGCGTGATGGTGGGCGCCTGTAATCCCAGCTACTGGGGAGGCTGAGGCAGGAGAATCGCTTGAACCTGGGAGGCAGAGGTTGCAGTGAGCCGAGATCGCGCCACTGCACCACAGCCTGGGCGACAGAGCAAGACTCCTTAATAAATAAATAAATAAATAAATAAATAAATAAATAAATAAATAAATAAATAAATAAAATAAGCTACTTCGAGCTCCGTTTTCCCTAGGTTTTATCATGGCTACCACAGGTGGCCAAGGCCTTTCGTCTCCGTGATGTCACTGGAGGCTGCGTGGTCTTTTCAGAGAACAGAGGGGCCTGGATGGCGCCTGGATTCCGGCGATCGTTGCGCTGGCGATGGAAAAGGGCTGGGACTCGCTGGAAGTCGTTCTGAACTAATAGAGCTAAAGGCCTTCTGGTTCCTGGGGAGACGCGCCTGGCCCCCGTGTACTATTCATTCCCTTCCTCGTAACTCCACAGCCCAGGCTTTCTTCTTAGTGGGCTTCCTAGACCAAGAAGGAAAACCTTTTCTATCCGAAAGCACTGAGGGGCAGAAGGTGGCCTAAAGTGATCTCAGGGCCGCTTTGTTTCCCATCCCGGTCGGTCAGGCCCTCCGTCAGCGCCCTTTGACCCATGCAGATCGGATGGGGAAAGCTGCCAGCGCCTTCCAGGGATGGGGGCAGAATGGGGAGCTGGAGGGAGTGGTCTTTTTCTAACTTTATACCACTATCAAACTGTGTTAATTCATGTAGCTTTATAATAAGTCTTGAAGTCCTGTGACTTTATTCTCCCAAGATTGCTTTGGCTTATTCTAAGGCTATTGTATTTCTAGGTGAATTTTGGAATTAGCTTGTCAGTTTAAAAAAAAAACAAAACTGCTAGGATTTGTACTGGGCTTGCGTTGGATCTGTAGATCTGTTTGGGGAAAACTAGTATATTAACAATACTGTCCTTCAATCCATTAATATCATTATTTCCCACCATTTATTTAAGTGGCCTCTAATTTTTCCTGGTGATATTTTGTAGATTGTACATGTATTTATATCTTAATGTTTGGATGCAAGTTGTGCTTGGATCGATTGCAGTATAGAGATCAAACGTATATTTCATTAGATTTATTCTTGAGCAGTGTTTTAAATGCGATGTTAAATAGCATTTTATTTTTTTATATTCTCGTTTGTTGTAAGAATATAGAAATCCTATTGATTTTTACACATTGATGTTATATTCAAGCATCTTGCTAAGTTCCCTTATTATTTGTAAGGGAGTCCAAAAGACTCTGTAGAGTCTTTTGGAATTTATGTGATTACAATCTTCCAATCTGTGAATAGAGATGGTTTAACTTTCCTGTAATCTTTATACCTTTTAGTTTTGTTGCTGGCTAGTATGTCCACTATTGAATAGAGATAGTGATAATGGACTTCCTTGTCTTGGTTGTAAAATCAAGAGGAAAGCATTCAATATCAAGTGCTTTTTCTGCCTTTATTGAAATGTTCATATGTATTTTTAATAATAATATGTTACTGTTATATAATAATAATTTTAAAATAATATTTTAATAATAATGTTACAATGTAACCAATTACATTGGTTAATTTTCAAATGTTATCTAAATGGCCAGTTGTCCTTCCGGATCCCCATTGATTCCGATTGGGATGGCACTGTAAGAGAGGCAGAACCAGTGAAGGAAACATAAGGTTTTTTCAGGAGTTATATACAGGGGTGGTCCAGTGGTGGTGGGCTGGCCTGGAGAAACACTACCGTTTGTATAAAAAAAAAAAAAAGCATGTAGTCCATATAGCGTATAGCATTTTCACTCAGAACCCTCCTTCTAGCAATCTCCATTTAACCCAAAACAAAGGGCCTCGATCACCTGTACAGCCTGTGTTCCAAGGGATGGGGCAGGGATATGGCTGTCCTTCATAGATAGGTAGTGAATCTCAGTGTTGGCTACTCCTGGATTCCTTAGCCTGGGACTCCAAACACACTTAGAATAGGGTTATTCTCAGGTATGCTCCAGTTATGGCTCAGCCATACACCAAGGTGTATACACCAACCCCTGCCATGCACCAATATGCATATAAATATGAATAGCCTCTGAAAGGGCGAATTCCTAGATTGACCTATAGGCCCACATGAAAAGTTCTATATTAATAGCTATGTCATGACTGGGTGCAGTGGCTCATGCCTGTAATCCCAACACTTTGGGAGGTCGAGGTGGGTGGATCCCTTGAGGCCAGGAGTTGGAGACCAGCCTGGGCAACATGACAAAACCCCATCTCTACTAAAAATACAAAAATTACCTGGGCTTGGTGGTGCACACCTATAATCCCAGCTACTAAGGAGGCTGAGGCACAGGAATCACTTGAACCTGGGAGGCAGAGGTTGCAGTCAGTGAGATGGCACCACTGCACTCCAGCCTGGGCAACAGAGTCAGACTCTGTCTCAAAAAAAAAAAAAAAAAATAGCTGTATCATGGACATTGAAATTATAATGAGATACCAAAACTACCACCAGAATGACTTAAATTAAAAGGATTTCCAATACCAAGCATTGACAAGGATATGGAGCATTTTTTAGAGAGAATGACCAAGGAGTTGGCTACAGTCAGGTGCTGCAGAATCAGATCTGTGGACCTTAATGTGCATCTGGTGAAATAAATAAATATAATGGTGATGAAGAAAGCAATTGCCCAGGAATCCTACTGTGGTCTGAGATAAGAAGATCATATTCCTATTGCCACATCCCTGGAGGCTATTTGTCTTTTTTCAATGACTGATCATCCTATTCAGAGTGAGAGGATCTGGCATGGAAACAAGAGGCCTGTTGTACCATGGCAACTGAAAGCCACTCTTTCCCACTTACCATTGTTTTCAAGCCATTAATTTCCTATTAAACTTCATTTTCCTCTTCCTGAGAGTTTCACTATAAAAATATATGTGTGTATAGATATATATTCCTAGCATAAGAGTACTATAATAGTGTTTTACATAGAACTTTTACAACAATTCTTTGAAGTGCTTTATTGTTCCCATTTGACAGGTGAGGCGATCTCAGGCACAGGGAGGCTGAATGACATTTCCAAAGTTGCAGAGTTGGTATGCCCATATTAATATTAGATAAAGTGGTCTTCAGAACAGGAGTACTGCCAAAGATAAAGGTGTCGAGTCATAATCAAAATGGGCCAGTTCATAAAATTAACAATCTTAAATGGGTGAACCTAGTGAAACTTCAAAATGTGTGAAACAGATATCAACAGAGTAAAGGTGACGATCATCAGATCTACTTTTCAAGTGTATGTGGAACATTAATCAAGATAGATTAAATACTGGACCATAAAATAATTCTCAATAAATATAAAAGGATTTAAATCATAGACAGTTTGTACTCTGAGCAAAATAGGACTAAATTAAGTCAATAACAAAAATATATTCAGAAAAACCTTAATATTTGGCAATTGAGCAAATAACTTTTAAATAAAAATGGATATAGGAATTCTCGGATCTATATTTACATTTTTAAATTGTGTTAAAATTTTAACTTTAAGTATATAATTCAGTAGCATTAAGTACATTCCCAGTTTTGTACAACCAGCATCTTCATTTCTATCACAAACAGAAATAAAGTACCCATTAAACAATAACTCAGCATTGCTACCTCTCCCCAGTCTCTGGGAAACACTAATCTTCATTCTATTTTCACAAATTTGCCTATTCTAGGTATTTCATATCAGTGGAATCATACAACATCTGTCCTTTCGTGTCTGGCTTACTTCACTCAGCATCATATTTCCAAGTTTCACCCATGTTGCATGTATCAGAACTTCATCCTCTTTAATGGCTGAATAATAGTCTATTATTTATGTATCATATTTGTGTATCCATTCATTTGTTGATGGACACAGGTTGTCTCTGCCTTTTGGCTATAACGAATAATGCTGCAATTAACTTGGGTGTAAAAATATCTGTTCCAGACCCTGCTGTCAATTTTTTTGTGTGTGAATAATACCTAGGAGTGGAATTTCTGGTTCTCTGTGTGATTCTGTGAGGAACCACCAAATTGTTTTCCACAGCAAGTGCATCATTTTCTATTCCTAGCAGTCAGTTCACGAGGGCTCCAATTTCTCCACCTCCTTAGCAACATTTATTTTCTGTGTCGTTGTTATGAAAGCCTTACTAGTGGATGCAAAGTGGCATCTCATTTTGATTTTGTCTTGCATTTTATTAATGAATAACGGTGTTTAGCATCTTTTCTTGTCCTTCTTAGACATTTGTGTATCTTCTTTGGAGAAATGTCTATTCAAGTCCTTTGCCTATTTTTTAATTGGGATGTTAGAAATTCTGTTGTTGAGTTGTGGGATATTAAGCTTTTATCAGATACACACTTTGATTTTATCAGATACATATTTTCTCACATACTATGGGTTGTCTTTTCAGTCCCTTGATAGTATCCTTTGATGCATAAAGGTTTTTTATTTTGATTAAATCTAATTTATGAGTATTTTCTTTTGTTATCTGTGCTTTTCTGTCATACTTCAAAATACACTTAAAACTCAAAGGTCATAAAGGTTTACCTTGTGTTTTCTTCTAAGAGTTACATATTTTTAGTCGTTACATTTAAGTCTTTTATTAATTTAGAATTAATTTTTGTATATACTGCAAGGTAGGGGTCTAACTTCTCTCTTGTGCACTGACATCCAGCTGTTGAGGAGACTGTTCTTTCCTCCCTTGACTAGACTTGGCCACCTTGTTGAACAGTCATTGACCATATATGTGAGGACTAATTTGTAGGATCTCAAATCTATTCTATTCTATTGGTCTAAAAGTCTATTGGTCTTATGCCAGTACCACACTCTCTTGATGACTGTAGATTTGTAGTAGGTTGTGAAACTGAAAAATGTGAGTTTTCCAATATTCTTTTTCAAGACGGTTTTTGTCTGTCAGATCCTTTGAATTTTTGTATGAATTTTAGAATGAGTTTCTTTGTTTCTGCGAAGATGCCTTTGGGATTTTGATGGTATTGCATTGAATCTGTAGATTACTTTAGATGGTATTGTCATCTTAACAATATTGTCTTACAACCCGTGAACACAGAATGTCTTTCCAGTTATTTCCACTCTCTTGCTTTTTTCAGCAAAGTTTTGTGTGTACCACCATGATTAGATTTATGCCTGAATAACTTATTCTTTGATACTATTATAAATGGAATTTTTTAAATGTTTTCATAGTTCTTTACAACTATATAGAAATATAGCTCATTTGCATATGTTTGTTTTGCATCCTGCCTCTTTTATTAGTTATAATCGGTTTTGTGTTTTGTTTGGAGCTTTATACACATAAGATCATGTGTAGATATAATTTTACTTCTGTTTTTTATTTCTAATTTAGATGCCTTTTATTTCTTTGTCTTGCCTAATTGCTCTGGGTAGAACTGCCAATGCTATGTTGAATTCAAGTGGCAAATGCACCATCCTTGTCTTGTTCTAGGTGTTAGGAAAACAGCTTTCAGTGTTTCATCATTGATCATGATATTAACTGTTGGTTTTTTATACATCCCATTGTCAGGTTGCAGAAGTTCCCTTCTATGCCTAGTTTATTGAGTATTTTTATTATAGAAGGGTATTGTATTTCATCAATGTTTTTTCTGCATCAGTTGAAATAATCATGTGCTTATTCATTTTACTGTTACAGTACATTACACTGATTGATTTTTTATATGTTGAGCCACCCTTGCATTTTGGGGATAAATCTCACAGGGTGATAGTTTACAATCCTTTGATTATACGGTATTGCTGCTAGTATTTTGGTAGTATTGCTAGTATTTTGCAGAGATTTTTGCTTATATATTCATAAGGGATATTGTGCTGTAGTTCTCTTTTTTGTGCTCTCCTTGGCTTTGGTATAAGGATAATGCTATTATCAAAAAATGAATTAGCAAGTATTCCTTCTTCATATATTTTGTCAGAAGAGTTTGAGAAGAAATGGTATTAATTCTTCTTTAAACGTTAGGTTGACTCACCAGTTAATGCAGCTATTTGGTCATAAATGTTTCTTTGTTAATCGCTTTCGATTACTAATTCAATCTCTTAGGTTATAGGTCTATTCAGATTTTCTCTTTCTTCTTGAGCCACTTTAGTAGTTTGTGTCTTTCTAGCAATTCATCCATTTCATCCAGGGCACCTAATTTGTTGTTAGACAGTTGTTCACAGTATACTCCTGTAATCCTTTTGTATTTCTGTAAAGTTGGTAGTAATGGCTCTGCTTTCATTTATTATTTTAATAATTAGTCTTCCATCTTTTGCTCAGTCAATATAGTGAAAGGCTTGATCTTTCAAAGAATCTATGTTTATTTATTCTACTGCTCTCCAACATTCTATTTTATTGATTTATGCTCTAATTATGCTCTTTATTATTTCTTTCCTTCTGCTAGCTTTGGATTTAGTCTTTTTTTTTGTTTTCTTCCACTGCCTTTAGGTATAGAATGAGGATATTGATTTGAGATTTTTTCTTAAATGTAGTTGTTTATATCCATACATTTTCCCTTGAACTCTACTTTCACTGCATTCAATAAGTTTTGGTATGTTTTGTTTTTATTTTAATTTGTCTCAAGATATTTTATAATTTTGCTTGTGATTTATTTTTTCACTCACTGGTAGTTTAAGACTGTATTGTTTAATTTTCACATTTTTGTGAATTTTCCAGTTTTCACTTATTTATCTGTTGTTTCTTCCATTGCGGTTGTAAATTATATTTTGTATGATTTCAAACTTTTAAAAATGATTAGGACATATTTTGTGGACGAAGATATGGCCTATCCTAGAGAAAGTTCCATATACACTTGAAAAGAATGTATGTTCTGCTGTTGTTGGATGGACTGTTCTGTATATGTATATTAGCTCTCAATGGTTTATACTGTTGTTTAAGTCTTGTATTTCTCATAAAGCTTATGTCTGGTTTTTCTATCCATTAATTAAAATGAGGTATTGAAGTGTCCAACTGTTACTATAGAACTGTGGGTTTATCCTTTCAATCCTGTTAATTATTTCAGCTTTACTGAGGTGTAATAGAGAAAATTGTACATGTGATGCGTTTGTTTGCACATTCTGAAATGATTACCAAAATGAAGTCAATTAACATGTTAATTACCTCACAGAATAGTTACCTTTTTGTGTGCATGCCTGGGATAAGAAAACTTAACTCTATCCCCTGTGACTGCAGAGTGGCCATTCCAGCTGCTCCAGGCTCCGGCAGAGGAAGACTGGGTCAGGTGGCACCAGCAGGGGGGCCCTCAGGTCTGGCGCCCACGCATTCCAGAGGCCACCCAGACCATGCTCCGCCGCCTGGGCGCCCAAGCTGCAGTCGCCCTCTGTGTGCAGGCAGCAGCTGCCTGGCAACCTCCGAGCCCGCTCGCGCTCCCAGCATCGCAGAACCAGGGCCAGGTGTCCCAGTGGCTGCAGCCAAGCCAGGCATTCTGCCCGGCGGCGGCTGCACAGGAGCAGAACCGAGAACCCGCCGCTCAACCCCACACGGGGTGACTGCCCAGTGCCCATGCCAGCGGCCCCAATCCCCCTCAGGTGGAGGAGTGGGCGGGAGGCACGACCTGGGGACCCTCAGGCTGGGCGCGCTGGCGATCCCGAGGCCGACCAGGCCATGCACCTCCAGCCCGCCTGGGCACCCAAGCTGCAGCCGCCTTCTGTGTGCAGGCAGCAGCCTCCAGGCAACTCCCGAGCCCGCCCGCACTCCCCACATCTCAGAACCAGGGCCAGATGTCCCTGTGGCTGCGGCCAAGCCAGGCGGTCTGTCCTGCAGCAGCTGCACAGGGGCGGGAACCGGCCCTCAGCCCCATCCACGGTGGCTGCAGAGGGCCCCTGGCTAGAGGTCTCGAGCTCTGGCAGAGGAGGAGCCGGGTGGGGGCAGGGTCTGGCGGGCTCTCAGGCCAGGGGCACTCGCGATCCAGAGGCCTCCCAGGCCATGCTCCACCACCTGGGCGCCCAGCTACAGGCGCCGGGCAACTCCCAAGCTGGCTGGCGCGCCCAGCCTCGCAGAACCGGGGCTAGATGTCGCTGTGGCTGCGGCCAAGCCAGGCGGTCTGCCCGCGGCGGCTGCACCGGGGCAGGAACCGACCCTCGACCCCATCTCTCTTCGGAGGAGGAGAGGAGCGGGAGTCACAGCCAGGCGGGCCCTCAGGCGGGAAGGGATGCGCGCCTGCGATTTCGCGACGTCCTGCGCGAGCCCAGGAGAACCCGCAAGCCAGCGGCGCCTGCGCCCGAGCTGCAGCCGCCCTCTGCCGTCCACGCGAGCTCGAGAGCGGCTTCCGGAGTCCGGGCTAGCGCCGAGCTGCAGGCGCGCGCCTAACCGCTTTGCTGGGCTCACGCGGTCTGAGAGGTCGGAGCGCCCAACTGCTGGCGCGCGAGTAACGGCTTAGTTAAGCTCACTCGGTCTGAGAGGTCGGAGGCTGCGAGTGTCGCTGCTGAAGGCTGTGGTGGACCGGGCTGGATCGCGGATTCTGAGCTACATCGCGGGGTTGGGGGTGGATCTTGGGTTTGGGGGTGGATTGCTGGTTTGGTGGTGGATCTTGGATTTAGGGGTGGATAGCGGGGTGGGGAGGGGGATCGCGGATTTGGAGCTTGGTCGGGGTGGAAAGGCCACGAGGAGCCGCGGCGGCTCAGGAGCGGGTGGTGGGCGTCTGAGAAGTCGCCACCATGAGGAAACTCTTCAGTTTCGGGAGACGCCTGGGCCAGGCGCTCCTGAGCTCCATGGACCAAGAGTAGGCGGGTCGGGGGTACCACATCGGGGACTGGGAACTGCGGAAGATCCACAGGGCTGCCATCAAGGGCGACGCCGCGGAGGTGGAGCGCTGCCTGACTCGCAGGTTCCGGGACTTGGACGCCCGCGACAGAAGGGACAGGTAGCGGGGGCTCAGCCCGCGGTGGGAGGGGGCCCCCAGGCCCGGTTTCCCAGCAGCGCCTGAGGCGGGGGCCTTGGAGGTCGCCGGGCCTTCGAGCCGCGGAGCCAAATGGAGCCTCAGCTGCTTTCCAACCCTGGCGATTTCCCGCCTGTAGCACTTGGTGGATAATTTGAGTGATTTAACTCACATAGTTAAGTATATCCACGTTCAAAACATGGAGCCATATACATGATAGGGAGGTGCCTAATGAGAACTCATTCCCATGTCAAAAATACCATGAGCCATTTTCAGTAGGCGAAGAGTTCTCAGATTAAACCCTGTGTGGGTTTTACATCCGAATCCACCTAGGTAGATAGGTTCTTTACTGGGGCTTCTTAGAGGGACACTTGGAAGTGGGAGGTGGGTTCCTTGAATGAGAAGACTCAGTTTTCTCAAAATGTGAGCTCTTAATATGTTTATCAGTTTTACATAAACCGAATGAAAATATCAAGGTTTTATCATTTTTGCATGACACTTGCTGTCTGTCTTACCATTGTGATGACATTTAAAAATTTTTATAATGGAGTGAAAAAAGACTCGCTCCTCTAGATATCAAAATGTGCTATTAATTCTCACAATTAATTATTTACTAACAGCTACAAACACATATAAATAAATGGAACAGAATAGGAAATCCAAAAACACTGAAATATATGTAAGATATATACACAGGGATTAATAATGGTAACATTTCAGATGAGTAGGAAAGGATGAGTTATTAATAAAATGCCTGCTATGTGAAGAAAACTAATGAAATTTTATGTCGCAAAAATGAGTTCCCGATGGAATGCCGACTGAAATTTTTACATATGCAAAATGAGAAAAGTACCAGAAGAAAACACAAAGACTTATTTATACAGATACATTTTATGTTAACAGAGGCCTTCCTAAGAATGACCTTACAAGCAGGCATTCTGAAGATTGATTTAGCAAACTAAAATTAAAATCCCCTGTGTATCAGAAAAAAATTAACAAAAGATAATTTCATGGGCGTCCGTGTGAAGAGACCACCAAACAGGCTTTGTGTGAGCAACATGGCTGTTTATTTCACCTGGGTGCAGGTGGGCTGAGTCCGAAAGGAGAGTCAGCCAAGGGAGATAAGGGTGGGGTCGTTTTATAGGATTTGGGTAGGTAAAGGAAAATTACAGTCAAAGGGGGTTTGTTCTCTGGTGGGTAGGAGTGGGGGTCACAAGGTGCTCAGTGGGCAGGGTGGGGGGTCGCAAGGTGCTCAGTGGGGGTGCTTTTTGAGCCAGGATGAGCCAGGAAAAGGACTTTCACAAGGTAATGTCATCAGTTAAGGCAAGGACCGGCCATTTACACTTCTTTTGTGGTGGAATGTCATCAGTTAAGGTGGGGCAAGGCATATTCACTTCTTTTGTGATTCTTCAGTTACTTCAGGCCATCTGGGCATATACCTGCAAGTCACAGGGGATGCGATGGCTTGGCTTGGGCTCAGAGGTCTGACATTCCTGCCTTCTTATATTAATAAGAAAAATAAAACAAAATAGTGTTGAAGTGTTGGGGCGGTGAAAATTTTTGGGGAGTGGTATGGAGAGAGAATGGGCGATGTTTCTCAGGGCTGCTTCAAGCAGGATTAGGGGCGGCGTGGGAACCTAGAGTGGGAGAGATTAAACTGAAGGGGGAGGTCTTGTGGTAAGGGGTGATATTGTGGGGATGTTAGAAGAAACATTTGTCGTATAGAATGATTGGTGATGGCCTGGATACGGTTTTGGATGAATTGAGAAACTAAATGGAATAACAGAAGGAGAAAAACAGGTATAAAAGGTCTAAGAATTGGGACGACTCAGGATATCTGATTAGAGAGTGCCTAAGGAGATTCAGCATAGTCCTGCCAGCAAAGATTATTTATTTACTTCAAGAGTTAAGAGTGGCAGTTTGGGGATAGCACCAGGAGATATAAGCTGTGATGGCTTGGAAAAACAGTGTAAACCAGCAGTGTAAACAAGAGCAGGGCATGTATGAGTAGTTGAGAACGGTGAATAGGAGTATGACTAGACAGAAGATAGTAGGGATGACAAGTTTTTTGGGGGGCACAGTCTAAGTTGGTCTGGTGTCTGGAATGAGACTGGGGCCTAATAAAAAGGAGTGTCTATATAGGAGCTCAAATGGGCTGTACCCTGTAGCATTCCGAGGACAGGCCTGAATTCTGAGAAGGGAAAATGGTAAAAGTATTGTCCAGTCCTTTTTAAGTTGGTGGCTGAGCTTGGTGAGGTGTGTTTTTAAAAAACCTTTAGTCCATTTTACTTTTCTTGAAGATGGAGGACCATAAGGGATATAAAGGTTTCACTGAATACTAAGAGCCTGAAAAACTGCTTGGATGATTTGACTAATAAAGGCTCGTCTGTTATCAGACTGTATTGAGGTGGGATGGCTAAACTGAGGAATTATGTCTGACAGAACGGAAGAAATGACTGCGGTGGCCTTCTCAGACCCTGTAGGAAAGGCCTCTACTTATTTTGAGGGCCTCTAAAAGTATTAAAGCAGCAGTAGCCACTGCACGCAGACATGAGGGCTAGGCTAAAACAGTAAGGTCAAGTTGTTTGGACAGAAAGGCTACAGGGTGTGGTCCTGGCTCTTGTGTAAAAATTCTGACCGCGCTAACCATGCCTAGGAAGGAAAAGAGTTGTTTTGTAGAAGGTGCTTGGGTTTGAGAGATCAGTCAGACACGATTGGCAGGGAGAGCACGTGTGTTTTTATGAGAATTATGCCGAGATAGGTAACAGATGAGGAAGAAATTTGGGCTTGATTGAAGTAATGGGGGCTATCTGTGAAGCTTTGCGGCAGTACAGCCTAGGTAATTTGCTGAGCTTGATGGGTGTCAGGGTCAGTCCAAGTGAAAGCGAAGAGAGGCTGGGATTAAGGGTGCAAAGGAATAGTAAAGAAAGCATGTTTGAGA
Organism: Gorilla gorilla gorilla; assembly: GCF_029281585.2. Lineage (NCBI taxonomy): Eukaryota > Metazoa > Chordata > Mammalia > Primates > Hominidae > Gorilla > Gorilla gorilla. The sequence goes on along the minus strand of NC_073237.2, from coordinate 93,551,753 downwards.
TCTAGAACAGAATAATGGGTTGTAGAGGCAGTTATTGAGGATAGGAGAGTATATGGGTTTGGCACCACGGGGTGGATAGGCAAAACAATTTGGTTGATAAGGTGCAGATCCTGAACTAACTTGTAAGGCTTGTCTGGTTTTAGGACAGGTAAAATGGGGGAATTGTAAGGAGAGTTTATAGGCTTTAAAAGGCCATGCTGTAGCAGGCGAGTGATAACAGGCTTTAATCTTTTTAAAGTGTGCTGCGGGATGGGATATTGGCGTTGAGTGGGGTAAGGGTGATTAGGTTTTAATGAGATGGTAAGGGGTGCATGATCGGTCGCCAAGGAGGGAGTAGAGGTATCTTATACTTGTGGGTTAAGGTGGGGGGATACAAGAGGAGGACGCAAAGGAGGCTTTGGACTGGGAAGAAGGGCAGCAATGAGATATAGCTGTAGTCCAGGAATAGGGAAGCAGATAATTTAGTTAAAGTGTCTCAGCCTAATAAGGGAACTGGGCAGGTGGGGATAACTAAAAAGGAGTGCTTAAAAGAGTATTGTCTAAGTTGGCACCAGAGTTGGGGAGTTTTAAGAGGTTTAGAAGCCTGGCTGTCAATATCCACAACAGTTATGGAGGCAAGGTAAACAGGCCCTTGAAAAGAAGGTAATGTGGAGTGGGTAGCCTCCATATTGATTAAGAAGGGGACGGACTTACCCTCCACTGTGAGTTACCTAAAGCTCGGCGTCCGTGATGGTCTACGGGGCTTCTGAGGCGATCAGGCAGCGTCAGTCTTCAGCCGGTAAGCCAAGAAGGAGTCAGTCAGAGAGCCTTGGGCCAGAGTTCCAGGAGCTCTGGGAGTGGCTGCCAGGTGAGTTGAACAGTCCGATTTTCAGTGGGGTCCTGCACAGATGGGACACGGCTTAGGAGAAATCCTGGGCTGCGGGCATTCCTTGGCACAGTGGCCAGATTTCCAGCACGTGTAGCAAGCTCCTGGGGGAGGAGGTTCTGGAGGAACGCCTGGCTGCTACAGTTCAGGCGTTTGGAAGTTCTTGTGTGCTGGAGATGTGGCTGGGGTTTGTCTCACAGTGGAGGCAAGGAATTGCAACCTTTTTCTATTATGGTACACCTTGAAGGCGAGGTTAATTAAATCCTGTTGTGGGGTTTGAGGGCCGGAATTTAATTTTTGGAGTTTTATTTAATGTCGGGAGCAGACTGGGTAATAAAATGTATTTTGAGAATAAGATGGCCTTTTGACCTTTTAGGGTCTAGGGCTGTAAAGTGTCTTAGGGTTGCTGCCAAACAAGTCATGAACTGGGCTGGATTTTTATATTTGATGAAAAAGAGCCTAAACGCTATCTGATTTGGGATAAAGAAAAAGGAGCATTAACCTTGACTATGCCTTTAGCTCCAGCCACCTTTTTAAGAGTAAATTGCTGGGCAGGAGGGGGAGGGCTAGTCATGGAATGAAACTGTAAGCCGGACCAGGTGTGAGGAGGGGAGGTGATAAAAAGATTATAGGGTGAAGGAGCAGAGGCTGAGGAAGAATTGGGACCTAGCTCGGCCTGGCGAGGAGCAGCCTGGGGAGGAAGGGAGAGGTCAGATGGGTCTGTAGAAAAGGAAGATTAGAAAGACTCAGGGACACTTGGGGTTGGTACTGAGGGGACAGGCGGGAGGGAAAGAAGGAAGATTTGGGACGAGTTGCACTGGGCACAGAGACTAGGACGGGACTGATGTATAAAAGAATGCCTGGACGTCAGGCACCTCAGGCCGTTTGCCTATTTTATGACAAGAATTATTTAGATCTTGCAGGATGGAAAAATTCAAAGTGCCATTTTCTGGCTATTTGGAACTACTGTTGAGTTTGTATTGGGGTCAAGCGGTATTGCAGAAGAAAATAAGGCATTTAGGTTTTAGGTCAGGTGTGAGTTGAAGAGGTTTTAAGTTTTTGAGAACACAGGCTAAGGGAGAAGAAGGAGGAATGGAAGGTGGAAGCTTACCTATAGTGAAGGAGGCAAGCCTAGAGAAAAGAGTAGAGACACGGAGAAGGGGTGGGGGGTTCTTGCCCACCAGAAAAGCAGAGAAGGGGTTGGGGCACAGAAATAAGGGATTGAGGCACAGAGATAAGAGGTCAGGGTGCAGAAGTAAGGGATTGAAGCACAGAGATAAGAGGTTGGGGTGCGGAAATAAGCGATTGGGGGGTTCTTGCCTCCTAGGAAAGCGGGACTTGCTGCTAAGGGTGAAGGAGAAGGGGTTGAGGGGTACTTGCCCCTGCCCCAGGAAAGCGGGACTTGCCGCTAAGGGTGAAGGAGAAGGGGCTGAGGGGTACTTGCCCCTGCCCTAGGAAAGCGGGACTTGCCGCTAAGGGTGAAGGAGAAGGGGATGAGGGGTACTTGCCCTTGCCACTAAGGGTGAAGGACCAAGGCAGGCGTCCCTGCGTGGTGTGACACCCTTGAAACATGAGTGTATAATCAGAGAGGCATCCCTGCAATGATTAAACACCAAGGGAAGGCTGCCTTCCTAGTCCATGATCGGCGCCAGAGTTTTGGGTTCACGGATAAAACATGTCTCTTTTGTCTCTACCAGAAAATGAAAGGAATTGAAATTAAGAGAAGGGAGAGATTGAAGTGTGTCACCAAGATTGAAAGGAGAAAGAGGTTGAGGGATAGTGAGGGAGGTTGGAGAAGAGAGTAAAAAGAGGCCGCTTACCGGATTTGAAATTGGTGAGATGTTTCTTGGGCTGGTCGGTCTGAGGACCTGAGGTCGTAGGTGGATCTTTCTCACAGAGCAAAGAGCAGGAGGACAGGGGATTGATCTCCCAAGGGAGGTCCCCCAATCCGAGTCACGGCACCAAATTTAATGCGTGTCCGTGTGAAGAGACCACCAAACAGGCTTTGTGTGAGCAACATGGCTGTTTATTTCACTTGGGTGCAGGTGGGCTGAGTCCGAAAAGAGAGTCAGCCAAGGGAGATAAAGGTGGGGCCGTTTTATAAGATTTAGGTAGGTAAAGGAAAATTACAGTCAAAGGGGGTTTGTTCTCTGGCGGGTAGGAGTTGGGGTCGCAAGGTGCTCAGTGGGCAGGAGTAGGGGTTGCAAGGTGCTCAGTAGGGGTGCTTTTTGAGCCAGGAAAAGGACTTTCACAAGGTAATGTCATCAGTTAAGGCAAGGACCGGCCATTTACACTTCTTTTGTGGTGGAATGTCATCAGTTAAGGTGGGGCAAGGCATATTCACTTCTTTTGTGATTCTTCAGTTACTTCAGGCCATCTGGGCGTATACGTGCAAGTCACAGGGGATGCGATGGCTTGGCTTAGGCTCAGAGGTCTGACAGATAACACACCTGAAAAATATTTACCATATATATTTTTACTAATATATAAAAATATGTATTCAGATGAAAAGTGTATCTTCATCCTACAGGGAATTTATTCTTTATTATATATATATTACTGATTATATGTATAACAAATTGTATGTATTACTAATATAATGTTATATATATATCAGTTATATATATATATACAGATAAAAAGCACATCTTTATTTTACAGGGAATTCTTTCCAATCAAATCCAAAAGAAAAGAACTCTAAAAGTGAGCAAAGTACTTTTTGCAGATCCACAAGTTACTTATGTACATAGGAAAAATTCCTTAGTGTTTCTCATAAGAGAATTTAAGTTAAAAGAGGAATGAGACTGTTTTCCATCCACAGTGTTTGTGAGAATAAAGAGCAGTGGCACTTACACTGCTGCTTGAAGTTTAACTTGCTGATGACTTTTCAAGTGGATAATTTGGAGATAATTACCACATTTTAAAAATGTATATGCCCTTTACCCATCAATTCCATTGGAATAAAATACCTTCAGAAAATAGAGATACATGCACTTTTTTCCCCAGCATTTATGTTAACAAGAACCCATAGAATGGATATGTGGCCATTGAAGGTGGCAGTAGGTAGAGAAGTATGTTGACGTGTGAAAATGCATTTTGTTACAGCCAGTGAGGAAAAAGAAATCAGTTTCCTTGCACATACACACAAACATACTATGGTCTGGTGTTAGGCAAAACTATGTACAAAATAGGATAAAATTTGTAACTTCTGAGCATTTGTATTTTAAAGTTTTTTGTTCCTTTCTCATGTTTGATTTCTGAAGTGAGCATTTATAAAATTTCTAGTAAAAATTTATTATTAATGGAATAAATTTTGGGAAGAGAGAAATGTGAACCTTGTATAGATAAAAATAATTTCTCACTGTTTTTTATCATTATTATTGTGAGGGTTGTTATCTTGTTTGAACTTTTAGCTTCTTCAGAAGTAAAAAGGGAATCTTTTTATCTGCTTGCAGATTTTATGTATATACTTTATTATGTGTATATGTTTTTCTTATGTATAGATTCATTACATATAGGCAAACAATGATAGATTAATAATTTCATTATGGTTGTAGTCTTATAACAAATAGCAAATATTATTACTATCACAAAAATATTGGTTTATAGAAGTTGTATTTAAAAATATTGAGCTCCCCAACTCTATTCTATCAATCCATTTATTCATCAAACATAACCTGAATATGTTATGTAGCAGACATTTTGCACTATCTCCCAGGACCCTTCCATACTTAAAAACTTTGTTTACCTGTTCTGCCTCAGCAAGATGAGAGATTTAAAATGGGAATAGTAGGACTTAATCTTATTGAAGCTTTTCCTCCCACCTTTCAAGCAAAAGCATTTCTGAAGGTAGAAAACAATAAGAGATAACCTTTAACTGCCCTTTTGAAAATTTATCAGTCTTAAATACTAATATTAATCATTGGAAAGTCTGATTTGCATATATTCTGTAAATCTAAGTGTTCACTAAAATGAGCCATACCTGTTCATCTCAATCATGAGTTTCCTTTAGCTTCACGGTTTTTTTGTTTTGTTTTGTTTTGTTTGAGACAGAGTCTTACTCTGTCGCCTACGCTGGAGTGCAGTGGCGTGATCTCAGCTCACTGCAACCTCTGCTGCCAAGGTTCAAGTGATTATCCTGCCTCAGCCTCCTGAGTAGCTGTGATTACAGGTGCCTGCTACCACGCCCAGCTAATTTTTGTAGTTTTAGTAGAGACGGGGTTTCACCATGTTGGCCAGGCTGGTCTTGAACTCCTGACCTACAGATCCACCCACCTTGGCCTCCCAAAGTGCTGGGATTACAGGCATGAGCCACCGCACCCGGACAGCTTCACATTTTTAAAAATCAGAGTAAGAAGTAATTTGTTTAAAAAATATGTTGTTATTTCAGTGCTCTTTCCCCATGGTACTTTTAGGAATTAAAATGTATTTAAGTGTCAGTTAGATGCCTAGAACTGCCCTAGACCTGCTGTGTATACAGTATTCTACTTACTGTAAGGCCTCATGGATTGTGTGATACCCTACTATTTTCTATATTAAGAAGATGATTTTTAAATGCTACCAATTATAGTTATAAAAAATTATGAATTATAAATACTGTTCCAATATCAGATATTCTGAAATGTGACCTAATCTTTAAATCATCCTGCAAAATAGCAATAATTGTATCATTTTACTTAATTAAAATGTTTTTGTTAAGGAGTAGTAATAGTAATAATTATAACATCTGGCTGAGTGCGTGGCTCACAGCTGTTATTCCAGAACTTTGGAAAGCTGAGGTGGGAAGTTCCCACAATGCTAGGAGTTTGAGACCAGCCTGGGCAACAAAGTGACATTCCTACTCTACAAAAAAATTTTAAAAATTAGCTGATCATGCTGGTGCACTCCTGTGGTCCCAGCTACTCAGGAGGCTGGGCAGGAGGATTGCTTGAGCCTGCGAGTTCCAGGCTGCAGTGAGGCATAAATACACCATTGCACTCCAGCCTGGGCAACAGAGCAAGACTGTCTCAACAAACAAAAATCTAACAATTATTGAGTTGTTGCTTGTTCTGGAAGTGGTTCTAAATGCTTTACATTGAGTCTCATTTAAGCATCACACTGGTGTCTTGTGAGCTAGCTGCTTTGTCATCTTTATTCATGAGGAAGTTCCGGCACAGAAAGGCTAAGCAATAGCTGGTATGTGACTGAGTTCAAAGTGGAACTCAAACCCTAGTTGAACTGAATCCAAACACCAAGCTCATTCTATCCAAATAGGCTGCTGTTTCATTAAGGTAGGGAGCAGTAAGAGCTAATAAATATTGTACTTTCTTCAAAAGAAAATTGTTTGTTTTGAAGGCAGAGGAATAACATGCCATTCAATGTATACAATTACATGAACCATTGTAGGTTTTGAGATACTGCACTACATTTCCTGAAAACTCCTCTCACTCTCTTAGGACTGTTCTACATTTGGCCTCTGCCCATGGCCATGTGGAAGTGGTCACTCTCTTGCTGGGGAGAAGATGCCTGATTGACATCTGTGACAGACTAAACAGGACGTCTTTAATGAAGGTACATAGTAGCCAACTCTTTCAGCATGAAATGCATTTGATTTAAATACATAGAATTAAAATGAATTTTATTATTATTATACTTTAAGTTTTAGGGTACTTGTGCACAATGTGCAAGTTAGTTAACGTATGTATACATGTGCCATGCTGGTGTACTGCACCCATTAACTCGTCATTTAGCATTAGTATATCTCCTAATGCTATCCCTCCCCTCTCCCCCCACCCCACAACAGGCCCTGGTGTGTGATGTTCCCCTTCCTGTGTCCATGTGTTCTCATTGTTCAATTCCCACCTATGAGTGAGAACCTATGCGGTGGGAACCTATTCCCACCTATGCGGTGTTTGGTTTTTCGCCCTTGCGATAGTTTACTGAGAATGATGATTTCCAATTTCATCCATGTCCCTACAAAGGACATGAACCCATCATTTTTTATGGCTGCATAGTATTCCATGGTGTATATGTGCCACATTTTCTTAATCCAGTCTATCATTGTTGGACATTTGGGTTGGTTCCAAGTCTTTGCTATTGTGAATAGTGCCACAGTAAACATACGTGTGCATGTGTCTTTATAGCAGCATGATTTATAATCCTTTGGGTATATACCCAGTAATGGGATGGCTGGATCAAATGGTATTTCTAGTTCTAGATCCCTGAGGAATCGCCACACTGACTTCCACAATGGTTGAACTAGTTTACAGTCCCACCAACAGTGTAAAAGTGTTCCTATTTCTCCACATCCTCTCCAGCACCTGTTGTTTCCTTTCTTTTTAATGATCGCCATTCTAACTGGTGTGAGATGGTATCTCATTGTGGTTTTGATTTGCATTTCTCTGATGGCCAGTGATGGTGAGCATTTTTTCATGTGTTTTTTGGCCGCATAAATGTCTTCTTTTGAGAAGTGTCTGTTCATGTCCTTCACCCACTTTTTGATGGGGTTGTTTGTTTTTTTCTTGTAAATTTGTTTGAGTTCATTGTAGATTCTGGATATTAGCCCTTTGTCAGATGAGTAGGTTGCGAAAATGTTCTCCCATTTTGCAGGTTGCCTGTTCACTCTGATGGTAGTTTCTTTTGCTGTGTAGAAGCTCTTTAGTTTAATTAGATCCCATTTGTCAATTGTGGCTTTTGTTGCCATTGCTTTTGGTGTTTTAGACATGAAGCTCTTGCCCATGCCTATGTCCTGAATGGTAATGCCTAGATTTTCTTCTAGGGTTTTTATGGTTTCAGGTCTAACATTTAAGTCTTTAATCCATCTTGAATTAATTTTTGTATAAGGTATAAGGAAGGGATCCAGTTTCAGCTTTCTACATATGGCTAGCCAGTTTTCCCAGCACCATTTATTAAATAGGGAATCCTTTCCCCATTGCTTGTTTTTCTCAGGTTTGTCAAAGATTAGATAGTTGTAGATATGCGGCACTATTTGTGAGGGCTCTGTTTTGTTCCATTGATCTATATCTCTGTTTTGGTACCAGTACCATGCTGTTTTGGTTACTGTAGCCTTGTAGTATAGTTTGAAGTCAGGTAGTGTGATGCCTCCAGCTTTGTTCTTTTGGCTTAGGATTGACTTGGCGACGCAGGCTCTTTTTTGGTTCCATATGAACTTTAAAATAGTTTTTTCCAATTCTGTGAAGAAAGTCATTGGTAGCTCAATGGGGATGGCATTGAATCTGTAAATTACCTTGGGCAGTATGGCCATTTTCACGATATTGATTCTTCCTACCCATGAGCATGGAATGTTCTTCCATTTGTTTGTATCCTCTTTTATTTCCTTGAGCAGTGGTTTGTAGTTCTCCTTGAAGAGGTCCTTCACATCCCTTGTAAGTTGGATTCCTAGGTATTTTATTCTCTTTGAAGCAATTGTGAATGGGAGTTCACTCATGATTTGGCTCTCTGTTTGTCTGTTATTGGTGTATAAGAATGCTTGTGATTTTTGTACATTGATTTTGTATCCTGAGACTTTGCTGAAGTTGCTTATCAGCTTAAGGAGATTTTGGGCTGAGACAGTGGGGTTTTCTAGATATACAATCATGTCCTCTGCAAACAGGGACAATTTGACTTCCTGTTTTCCTAACTGAATACCCTTTATTTCCTTCTCCTGCCTAATTGCCCTGGGCAGTACTTCCAACACTATGTTGAATAGGAGTGGTGAGAGAGGGCATCCCTGTCTTGTGCCAGTTTTCAAAGGGAATGCTTCCAGTTTTTGCCCATTCAGTATGATATTGGCTGTGGGTTTGTCATAGATAGCTCTTATTATTTTGAGATACGCCCCATCAGTACCTAATTTATTGAGAGTTTTTAGCATGAAAGTTGTTGAATTTTGTCAAAGGCGTTTTCTGCATCTATTGAGATAATCATGTGGTTTTTGTCTTTGGTTCTGTTTATATGCTGGATTACATTTATTGATTTGCGTATATTGAACCAGCCTTGCATCCCAGGGATGAAGCCCACTTGATCATGGTGGATAAGCTTTTTGATGTGCTGCTGGATTCGGTTTGCCAGTATTTTATTGAGGATTTTTGCATCAATGTTCATCAAGGATATTGGTCTAAAATTCTCTGTTTTGGTTGTGTCTCTGCCCGGCTTTGGTATCAGGATGATGCTGGCCTCATAAAATGAGTTAGGGAGGATTCCCTCTTTTTCTATTGACTGGAATAGTTTCAGAAGGAATGGTACCAGTTCCTCCTTGTACCTCTGGTAGAATTTGGCTGTGAATTCATCTGGTCCTGGACTCTTTTTGGTTGGTAAGCCATTGATTATTGCCACAATTTCAGGGCCTGTTATTGGTCTATTCAGAGATTCAGCTTCTTACTGGTTTAGTCTTGGGAGGGTGTATGTGTCGAGGAATATATCCATTTCTTCTAGATTTTCTAGTTTGTTTGTGTAGAGGTGTTTGTAGTATTCTCTGATGGTAGTTTGTATTTCTGTGTGATCGGTGATGATGTCCCCTTTATCATTTTTTATTGCGTCTATTTGATTCTTCTCTCTTTTCTTCTTTATTAGTCTTGCTAGCGGTCTATCAATTTTGTTGATCCTTTCAAAAAACCAGCTCCTGGATTCATTAATTTTTTGAAGGGGTTTTTTTTTTTTGTCTCTATTTCCTTCAGTTCTGCTCTGATTTTAGTTATTTCTTGCCTTCTGCCAGCTTTTGAATGTGTTTGCTGTTGCTTTTCTAGTTCTTTTAATTGTGATGTTAGGGTGTCAATTTTGGATCTTTCCTGCTTTCTCTTGTGGGCATTTAGTGCTATAAATTTCCCTCTACACACTGCTTTGAATGTGTCCCAGAGATTCTGGTATGTTGTGTCTTTGTTCTCGTTGGTCTCAAAGAACATCTTTATTTCTGCCTTCATTTCGTTATGTACCCAGTAGTCATTCAGGAGCAGGTTGTTCAGTTTCCATGTAGTTGAGCAGTTTTGAGTGAGTTTCTTAATCCTGAGTTCTAGTTTGATTGCACTGTGGTCTGAGAGACAGTTTTTTATAATTTCTGTTCTTTTACATTTGCTGAGGAGAGCTTTACTTCCACCTATGTGGTCAATTTTGGAGTAGGTGTGGTGTGGTGCTGAAAAAAATGTATATTCTGTTGATTTGGGGTGGAGAGTTCTGTAGATGCCTATTAGGTCCACTTGGTGCAGAGCTGAGTTCAATTCCTGGGTATCCTTGTTAACTTTCTGTCTTGTTGATCTGTCTAATGTTGACAGTGGGGTGTTAAAGTCTCCCATTATTATTGTATGGGAGTCTAAGTCTGTTCATAGGTCACTCAGGACTTGCTTTATGAATCTGGGTGCTTCTGTATTGGGTACATATATATTTAGGATAGTTAGCTCTTCTTGTTGAATTGATCCCTTTACCATTATGTAATGGCCTTTTTGTCTCTTTTGATCTTTGTTGGTTTAAAGTCTATTTTATCAGAGACTAGGATTGCAACCCCTGCCTTTTTTTGTTTTCCATTTGCTTGGTAGATCTTCCTCCATCCTTTTATTTTGAGCCTATGTGTGTCTCTGCATGTGAGATGGGTTTCCTGAATACAGCACACTGATGGGTCTTGACTCTTTATCCAACTTGCCAGTCTGTGTCATTTAATTGGAGCATTTAGTCCATTTACATTTAAAGTTAATATTGTTATGTGTGAATTTGATCCTGTCATTATGATGTTAGCTGGTTATTTTGCTCGTTAGTTGATGCAGTTTCTTCCTAGCCTCGATGGTCTTTACAATTTTGCATGTTTTTGCAGTGGCTGGTACCGGTTGTTCCTTCCCATGTTTAGTGCTTCCTTCAGGAGCTCTTTTAGGGCAGGCCTGGTGGTGACAAAATCTCTCAGCATTTGCTTGTCTGTAAAGGATTTTATTTCTCCTTCACTTATGAAGCTTAGTTTGGCTGGATATGAAATTCTGGGTTGAAAATTCTTTAAGAATGTTGAATATTGGCCCCCACTCTCTTCTGGCTTGTAGAGTTTCTGCCAAGAGATCCGCTGTTAGTCTGATGGGCTTCCCTTTGTGGGTAACCTGACCTTTCTCTCTGGCTGCCCTTAACATTTTTTCCTTCATTTCAACTTTGGTGAATCTGACAATTATGTGTCTTGAGTTGCTCTTCTGGAGGAGTATCTTTGTGGCGTTCTCTGTATTTCCTGAATTTGAATATTGGCCTGCCTTGCTAGATTGGGGAAGTTCTCCTGGGTAATATCCTGCAGAGTGTTTTCCAGCTTGGTTCCATTCTCCCTGTCACTTTCAGGTACGCCAATCAGACATAGATTTGGTCTTTCACATAGTCCCATATTCCTTGGAGGCTTTGTTCATTTCTTTTTATTCTTTTTTCTCTAAACTTCCCTTCTCACTTCATTTCATTCATTTCATCTTCCATCACTGATACCCTTTCTTCAAGTTGATCACATCGGCTCCTGAGGCTTCTGCATTCTTCACATAGTTCTCGAGCCTTGGCTTTCAGCTCCGTCAGCTCCTTTAAGCACTTCTCTGTATTGGTTATTCTAGTTATACATTCATCTAAATTTTTTTTAAAGTTTTTAACTTCTTTGCCTTTGGTTTGAATTTCCTCCTGTAGCTTGGAGTAGTTTGATCGTCTGAAGCCTTCTTCTCTCAACTTGTCAAAGTCATTCTCCGTCCAGCTTTGTTCAGTTACTGGTGAGGAACTGTGTTACTTTGCAGGAGGAGAGGCAATCTGCTTTTTAGAGTTTCCAGTTTTGCTGCTCTGTTTTTTTCCCCATCTTTGTGGTTTTATCTACTTTTGGTCTTTGATGATGGTGATGTACAGATGGGTTTTTGGTGTGGATGTCCTTTCTGTGTGTTAGTTTGCCTTCTAACAGACAGGACCCTCAGCTGCAGGTCTGGTGGAGTTTGCTAGAGGTCCACTCCAGACCATGTTTGCCTGGGTATCAGCAGCGGTGGCTGCAGAACAGCGGATTTTCATGAACTGCGAATGCTGCTGTCTGATCATTCCTCTGGAAGTTTTGTCTCAGAGGAATATTCGGCCGTGTGAGGTGTCAGTCTGCCCCTACTGGGGGGTGCCTCCCAGTTAGGCTGCTTGGGGGTCAGGGGTCAGGGACCCACTTGAGGAGGCAGTCTGCCTGTTCTGAGATCTCCAGCTGTGTGCTGGGAGAACCACTGCTCTCTTCAAAGCTGTCAGACAGGAACATTTAAGTCTGCAGAGGTTACTGCTGTCTTTTTGTCTGTGCCCTGCCCCCAGAGGTGGAGGCTACAGAGGCAGGCAGGCCTCCTTGAGCTGTGGCGGGCTCCACCCAGTTCGAGCTTCCCGGCTGCTTTGTTTACCTAAGCAAGACTGGGCAATGGCGGGTGCCCCTCCCCCGGCCTCGCTGCTGCCTTGCAGTTTGATCTCAGACTGCTGTGCTAGAAATCAGCGAGACTCCGTGGGCATAGGTCCCTCTAAGCCAAATGCAGGATATAATCTCCTGGTGCACCTTTTTTTAAGCCGATCGGAAAAGTGCAGTATTAGGGTGGGAGTGACCCGATTTTCCAGGTGCCATCTGTCACCCTTTTCTTTGACTAGGAAAGGGAACTCCCTGACCCCTTGTGCTTCCCGAGTGAGGCAATGCCTCGCCCTGCTTCGGCTCGTGCTCGGTGTGCTGCACCCACTGTCTGGCACTCCCTAGTGAGATGAACCCCGTACCTCAGATGGAAATGCAGAAATCACCCGTCTTCTGCGTCGCTCATGCTGGGAGCTGTAGACTGGAGCTGTTCCTATTCAGCCATCTTGGCTCTTCCACCAAATTAAAATGAATTTGACTCATTTAAATATAGCTAGTTGGTGGAACCTGTGGAATATGTATTTTGAATTATTAGAATTTATAGTCTAATTTTTTATCTAACACTGATAGGCTGTACACTGCCAGGAAGAGGCTTGTGCCATTATTCTCCTGGAACATGGTGCCAATCCAAACATTAAGGATATCTACAGCAACACTGCTCTCTATTATGCTGTATATAATAAGGGGACTTCACTGGCAGAAAAACTGCTTTCCCACCATGCTAATATTAAAGCACTAAACAAGGTACAGATCAATCAACTTTCTTTTCAAAATGTTTGTTTTAACATTGACATAGGTAAGAGTCAGTTTTTCATATTTGGAACTCAAGTTTTCCTGAATGAAAATGTTTTGAAATAACTTAATTGTCTAAAATTTTACTTTAAATATTGATACTTTTAAAGAAGCATTAGAGGGCACAGCTATTTTAGTGCACTTATGGGAAGTATTTGTGAATTTGTTAAGGTAAAACTTCTTTTCAAGTATTTGTTTCCTACCCCAGGTGTATTTTTTTTCTAATTAGTGTAAAAACATCACAGGAAAAAAATTGCCCTGGAAATAGGCTTTATCTTAAAACTCAAAACTAAAACAACTTACAATAAATGGAAGTCTTGCTGCTGCTGACAGTCTTCTAACAAAATGGATGTATCTTTCATGGGCAAGGTTTAAGAGGGAAAAATAGGAAGGGAAAAGGAGAGCAATCAAAAACATGCAGGTCACTTGGAAATTAGGTAATGAGGGAAAATGCCAAGAAGAGGTTTTGTTTTTTAGTTTGTTGTTTTTCCAGTTTATGTATTGAGACAAAACACTCTTCAGCTTTGGGGTAATCATTTTTGGTTTGGTAAAAAGAGTGACTGAAACTTGCCTAAAGATTAATTTTTAGAGGACTCTGAGGAAACCAGATTGGCAGTGAATATACAGTGATGAAGTGAGAAACACTTCAGCAAAGGGTGGAACAAATTAGTAACTGACTTACTACACATCCTGGCAAAAACAGCCACTTAGCTAAGAGTCTAAACTCTCCTTTCAAATCTAGAATATCTTGGTGGGAAGGTGGGAGATGAGCAGCTTATAAATAGCAAAATCAACTGGGATTTTGAGTTTACTTGTCCCTGTTATACCCACACCCAGGAAAATTCACTGGTGTTTTAATACATAACTCTATCTCATACTCTTCTCTCTGGCCACATCCCAAGCTAATAAAGGATATTGGCTGTGTGGGTGAGAGATGAAACTGAAGTGATTGTCTGCTGCAGTAATTCTCAGCTAGAATTGCGCATTACAGTGACCTGGGGAGATTTTGTTAAAAGTCTACAAGTGTAGGCTTTCCCCTGAGGATTTTGATGTAATAGATCTAATAAGTTCTGAACATGTATGGTTAAAAATATTTTCCTGAAGCCATGCACAGTGCCATGTTCCTGTAGTCCAGCTACTCAGGAGGCTGAGGTGGGAGGATTACTTGAGCCTAGGAGTTTGAGTCCAGCCTGAGGTGGGCAGATCACGAGGTCAGGAGATGGAGACCATCCTGGCTAACACGATGAAACCCCATCTCTACCAAAAATACATAGTAAGACTCTTGTCTCTTACAACAACAAGAGCAAAAAAAACAAAACAAAAAACAAAAAACAAAAAAAAACCTCAGTGTTCGAATACACTCCTGATTAAGAAGCACAGAATAGATAAGTGCAGTATATAAATTCCCGTATCTCAAAGACATAAGAAATCTCTAAAAGAGTTGGCATTTGATAGGTGCTACTTTCTTCAAAGTTCTCTTTTCCAATAACATTAACCTGACTTATCTGTCTTTCTCTACGTTTGTGACTGGGAAGTGAAAGGAAATATCACTGGCAATATCTCTCAGCTTACAGAATAACACCTTTTGCTTCCCACCATGAATCATTCACTGCCCACCATGAATCATTCACTGCCATTCAGAAAGTTTTTAGCAATTTACTTGTGGGTAATCTTTCAACAAGTAGAGACTGACCCTTTTCACAATTTCATGTTCCTTTGTCACCATTCAAGCGATTATGTGTCAACAAGTGTTCATTACAAGTGAAATTTTCTCAATTAGATCAGTAGCAAATCTTGAACCTTTTTTTTTCAGTTGCAGTTGTATTAGGGACTATCTCAGTATGTCTATTAAGTTTATAGAGCTTTGGCATTATCAGGATGTCAGTTTTAAACACTGAAATCCTTGAAGTCAGTGAGAATACAATAGGAATTCTTTTAATAATTTAGTTTCAGCATTCCTATGAACTAATTATCTATTTGGTTAACAATCTGGGAAAATTATATACACATAGATTGCAAGTGAATAAATGTTGGGAAAATTCTTGAGGTGGGTATTATGAGTGTTAACAGCAATTTTTATTATTTATATATCAGGGCCTAAGTTTTTTTATTAAACATATGATACTAGAGAAAGAAAAAGTTCCACATGCAAGTACTTGGTTTATACACAATCATTTAGCAACACATTCGTAGCAAATATAAAAACACAA
Source organism: Gorilla gorilla gorilla (assembly GCF_029281585.2). Taxonomy (NCBI): domain Eukaryota; kingdom Metazoa; phylum Chordata; class Mammalia; order Primates; family Hominidae; genus Gorilla; species Gorilla gorilla. The sequence goes on along the minus strand of NC_073237.2, from coordinate 93,536,566 downwards.
GGGCTATAGTCTAAATGTGGCATATAGATTTGTTCTTTGCCTCTTTGAATTGAGTCAACATGTAAACTTCAGTGGACTCATGCAGAAATCTGGACCTCAGGCTTAAGAGTCAAATCTGGTGTCCCCTGAACCGCATCACTGCTTGGTCTGCTGCACAGAGGTTGCCCTGTGTAGGAGGCACATATTCTCCAGTTTGCTACTGTGTCCACCTGAGTACTTCACTTACTTAGGTAACCTCCTTCATCCTTATAAGTATTTGAGTTTACAACTCCTTTTTTATCGTATGTTTTCATGAAGAATTCAAGGTTTTCAAGACACCATATATTGGTTCATAATATATAGTCTATAGTTTATATAAGTCCCTCAATTATAGAGTTGAATTTTAGAATTCAGAAGTTTTTTTAACTCTTTTTTTATATCTATACCACAAATAGTCATCTGCTCATAAGAATGCTTAGAAGCCTTTTTAGGTTATTCCTGCTGAGAAGTGGATAGATTATGAATATTGCAGACATTATATCTTTCTTCTCAGCAATGTCCCTTAAAAATAAAAGTGATGGCTGGGTGCGATGGCTCATGCCTGTAATCCCAGCACTTTGGGAGGCCAAGGCAGACAGATCACAAGGTCAGGAAATGGAGATCATCCTGGCTAACACAGTGAAACCCCGTCTGTACTAAAAATACAAAAAATTAGCCGGGTGTGGTGGCAGGCACCTGCAGTTCCAGCTACTTGGGAGGCTGAGGCAAGAGAATGGCATGAACTCAGGAGGTGGAGTTTGCAGTGAGTGGAGATCATGCCACTGCACTCCAGCCTGGGTGACAGTGTGAGACCCCATTTCAAAAGAAAAAAAAAAGAAAAAAATGCAAGTGACTTACTGGCTTTTATTATGCTAGAAATAAGCCCTATACATCAGTATTAGAACTTTTTTTGATAAGCCATTGTATTTTTATTTCTGATTTATATTTTGCCTAAAGTAAAAAAAAAATGTTAAATAGCAATTTAAATGGAAATCAATACAAATGGATTTAAAAAGTAAAGTTGCATTAGCATCCCAGGATTATCATTATAATTGAGAATAGAATTTCTTACTGAGCTTTGCTTTTTAATATTTATTTTCAAAAATTTTTAACTGGTCTGTCTTACACAGAACATACTGAGCTTTCTAATCGTTAAGATAAAAATCTATCTTCTTGTATTAGGAAAAATCCCATGGACTATTTAATAATAAGGAAAATAAGTGATTTTGAAGCCAATCTCTCTTAATTCAGAGCTCATTTCCTTAGTGGCCCCTTTGGATCAGGAGTGCCTGACATTGGCATCCTGACACCATTGATAGAAGTAAATCAAGCAAGTTTGTGCCACCCAGAGGAAACTCTCACTTGTATTGGGAAGCTCTGGCAACTGTATCCCTGAAACTCTAGTTCCTAAAATGTTAATGTTTGCCACAAAAAGTATTGTCAAATTGAGATTAGGCAAAGTTCAAGGGATTTCTAGATTGTTGGCCATGTAATACAGTTTTGTAATACTTCTCAAATGCAGATGATCATGGAATCTTTTTGTTGGGGTACAGTTCTTCTGGTAAAACAAATATTCTTTGAAATATAGTTTAAGAAACACGGCTCTAGAGATAATAATTTAGATCATTAATTTATTTTAAAAACTTAAAGCATTCACTACTATGTCTTAGGTTTTAGGGTTATAGAGAAAAAAGATACAGCCCTTGCCCTCGAGAAGCTCTTGGTTTCAGTGGGAAACAATGAAATAATTACAATGTACTGTGCTAAATGCTGAGACAGAAGCAAGGATTTTTGGGACTGGTAAAAAAGGGAGTTTTGGAGATGACCGAAGTTAATGTGGGGAGGCAGAGGAGGGGTGTTCACAAGACAGTGTGTGGGAAAGCACAGAGGAGTGAAAAGGACGGGACTGCTTTGCATTTACTTTCTCTCTATATTGCATGTTTAAGTTCATAGCATCTTATAGAAGATTTTTAGTTCAGTTGAGAAATACATAATTTTGTGAATTATAAATTGTTTTTGCTTTTTACAGGAGGGAAACACTCCACTTTTGTTTGCTATAAATTCTGGGAGACAGCATATGGTGGAATTTTTATTGAAGAACCAGGCAAATATACATGCCGTTGACAATTTCAGAAGTTACAATAGTTTTTGTTTTTGGTTTTTTTTTTTTTTCCTAAAAACCTGAGTGTTCTAGAGTGGTAAGAGTCACTCAAGTCAGAACTGTTAATAAGATTAAACTTATAATTATTGGCATATAGTAAAAAATAACACAAATAATCAGTTAGGTAGAAAAGCAGTTATTTGGACTGAGCAACATAAAAAACAGTATATAGTAGGATTCATCTTCTCTTATAGACTGTTATTTGTAATTTAATGTTTTTGGTCCTGTAATCTTATATTAGCTAAAGGGGTTTTGTATTTTATTAATTTTATAAAGTGTAGACTTTAACTTTCAGTTTACAACTACTACTATTACCATTATCATTATTATTATTATTGTTGTTGTTGTTGCTGTTGTTTTCAGTATGCAGATAGCTCTTACTTATTTGATCCCTAGCTGACTTTGAATTACAATATATCAGACTAGGAAAGCAATGGGAAAATCTTCATCTAAATCTTTGCCTACTTTAGATAAGTGACCTCAGCACAGTTTCTTGGCCATCAAAGGACTATAAATTAGCAACTTGTATTATGTCATACCCCAATGGGACAAGAAGCTTGCTTGTTGTCCCTACCTTTTAGTCTTGGTGGTAATTTACCAAGATGAACACTTGAGCACCCAAGATGCTTAGACACATAAGCTAGTACATGTAAATGGTTATTATGTCTATCCTGACAGGCAAGATATGAAATTGGTAAAATGTATCCAATTTGCCAATTAAATATCTTTATTAAAGTTCTTAAGTGCTGTTATTTCTTTATTATTTTAGAACAGCCCTCATGCTTGCAGTACGGCATAGCTCGTCAAGTATCATCAGCCTCCTCCTTCAACAAAATATAAATATCTTTTCTCAAGACATGTTTGGCCAAATGGCCGAGGATTATGCTGTTTGTTGTGATTTGAGAAGGTATGTGCTTATATTAAAAGACCAGTTAATACTAAATTAAGGTTTAAAATAATTACAACTATTGCATCTTATATATTAGGTGACAGTTCATAATTTGGTTGAGGTAGTTTGGAATGGCAACAAGTTAGTCCACTTTTTAGCCAGAAATCAAACAGATATCTAGACTAGTTAGAAGTAGCAATGAGTGCAAGATTCTTTCTGGACTTTTAGAGACCTTTATCCCTAGGGATCTCAGTGTTGTTCATTTTATTCCAAGTATAACCCTTATATGTGAGATAGAAATAATGTCACATCTTTTACTTTTTCTTTCTTTCTTTCTTTTTTGTTTTTTGAGACAACGTCTCACTATGTTACTCATGTTCCTGAGCTCAGGTGATTCTCCTGCCTCGGCCTCACAAACTGCTAGCCATCATGCCTGGCCTGACTTTTCTGATTAGTTATTGGGTCTTGAAATGTCCACTTTAGCAGAAAATCTTGTATTATCCCCTGAGGCTATCTCCTATGCCTTCCTCCTTTGAATTTTTTAAAAAGCTAAGGGGTTCCCTAAGCCCAAGGAAGACAATCTTGCTTTAGAAGTCAGAAGAAGGGGGGAAAAGGCCATTCTAATCATTCTGTTGTTTCCATTGATTCACTTACTGTATTGCTGCCATTGTAACTGGTCCTGCAATCTGGTAATGATTGACTTTTGCCACCAGGATGCCCTTACTGATTCAGATCCATCACTCTTCATGGTGACTCATACACAGAGTCCACAGCTACAGTGTTTTGTTTTGTTTTTTTTTTTTGAGACGGAGTCTTGCTCAGTCGCCCAGCCTGGAGTGCAGTGGCGCAATCTCAGCTCACTGTAAGCTCCCCCTCCCAGGTTCACGCCATCCTCCTGCCTCAGCCTCCCAAGTAACTGGGACTACAGGCACCCGCCATCATCCCTGGCTAATTTTTTTTGTATTTTTAGTAGAGACGGGGTTTCACCATGTTAGCCAGGATGGTCTCAATCTCCTGACCTCATGATCCACCCGTCTCAGCCTCCCAAAGAACTGTGATTACAGGCATGAGCCACCGCACCCAGCCCACAGCTACAGTGTTTTTTAGTTCATGTACAATAGGCTCAGCCATTGTTCCCAGCACCCTGCTCTGGCAGCGAAGCCTCCTGGCTCTAGCCACACACATAGTGAGTAAATTGACCTTCCCCCAACATTAAAAATCTTATTTGTAGCCCACCTCTTGGCTAGGCTTAGCCTATACCTTCATGGTATGTTATCCTTTGAGACCAGTGTCCATTTTCTCTAGCAAATATTAATTGGGATTTTACTCAACAGTTAGGGATGTTCAAATAATGTTGCAGGAAGAGAGAAGAGGTCCCTTTGCCTTTTGTTATCACATCTGTACCTTGAGGCTTTTTTCTGACCTGTGTAGCAGCTTTTGTTAGATAGCAAAAGGTTCCACATTATCCTTCAATAGAGTAATGGGCACCTTGGAGTTGGCCCCTCAAGTAATGTGTTTCCATAATAATGAAAATGTCTCAGGCTACTTGCATCTCTACCTCAAGTATTTAAAATATTTTAAAATTTTACCTCATAGAAGTCATTCAATAGAATTCTCTGTATCTAAAGTAGGTAATTTGGATTTAACAGAGCTAAGCCTTACCCATGACTCATCAGTATCCATGTATAAAACAGGGCTTTATACTTGTTTCGGCAGCACATATTCTGAAATTGGATCAATACAGAACAGATAAGCATGCCTGCTGCCTAAGGAGGGCACGCAAATTCAGAAAACATTCCACATATTGCACCCCCAGAAGGTCATTTGACTATTTGTTACCTAGCTTCTAGGAAACAATGTGAGTCAAACCAAAATGGGAGACACTCGAGATGGAAATTGTTATTATGATCATTATAAAAGTATTCATGTAAGGTGATCTGTGAAATGAGAACAGAGCTGAGTAGCACATGGGACGTTACATGCAAATATGTTGTTAGTACATGACTTGGAAATGAGGAAACATCAACTTGCATCTCTTTCATGGAACTGAAAAACAATACAAGCAGGGCTTTGTCTTGTATGTCAGTCGGAGAGGACCAAGAAGATGCAGCCTCTAACACAGACCTGCTGGCTCTGAGTTTGAGGAGGTAGAGAAGGAATGGTAGTTGTCCCAGCCAGGTTTTGACACCTATTAGTTTTCTGCCCTTGGTGTGATTGATGAGCTCAGTAATAGGGGACAATTAGGTTATATGTTTTAATGAGATAATAATATATTTATATATAAATTTAGTTACAAGTTATGAACTAGCTAAAATGCTCTGAACTACAAGCCACAATGAATAGAACTAATATAACCAAAATTAGCACATTCTCTGAAAACCATGACATTCAAATATTAGAACCTATGGAAAAACACTCATCAGGTTTTATTTGAGATTCCAAAATGGTTTCAGCAATGCAGTTCAAGAATAAATTTTTCCATTGCTTTACTGTTTCTCTGAACATTTAAACATGTTATCTCATTACATCCTCCTAACGACCTAGTGAAGTCAAGTAGTAAAATCTTTATTTTTTGGAAGAAGCCATGGAGCCTAAGAGAAGCAACTGGTCTGAAAATAAAATACCTATTGGTTACAGAGCGAGGACTTACTCTGAATGCAGGACAGTTTCCAGACTGTTAAGCTAGCTAACTAGAATTAATTTACTGAGCTATGCTTTTCTCAGTTTATGAGTACTTCCTGTTTTTCTTCTTTAATTAGAAGCTTAATAAGTTTATAGAGCTTAAAATTTTAAAGTGTATTGGACATTAGAGTTCTGATATTAGCTCTGATATTGTCTGAAATGCTTTAAGAATTTAATCTGTTTGGTAAAGATTTTTCATATCACTATTAAAATACTAATTTTATTTATTACATTTATTATGCATAGCATTCAACAACAAATTTTGGAACATAAAAATAAGATACTTAAAAATCATCTTTGAAATGACAATCAAGGTAAGACTTCTGATAGTAAATTTCTGATTTCCCTTGGTGATCTTACTGATTTTAAAAAAGCAAAATTACAGGCCAGGCATGGTGGCTCACATGTGTAATCCCAGCACTTTGGGAGGCTGAGGCGGGTGGATCACCTGAGGTCAGGATTTTGAGACCAGCCTGGCTAACATGGTGAAACCCCATGTCTACTCAAAATACAAAAATTAGCTGGGTGTCATGGCGGGCGCCTGTAATCCCAGCTACTCGGGAGGCTGAGGCAGGAGAATCACTTGAACCCGGGAAGTGGAGGTTGCAGTGAGCTGAGATTGCACCACTGCACTCCAGCCTGGATGGAAAAGCAAGACTCTATCTCCAAAGAAAACAAAAAAAGTAAGATTACATATTTTTAATCATAAAAGTGCAGTTTAAAATATATATGTTTATATATAAATTTTTAAAAATTTCTTTAGTTTAGAATTCAGAGTTATTTAAGAAGTTAGTTGTAGCTAATTCTCAGTCTCAAACAGTATTGTCTGAAAAAATTCATTTACCTACTTATGATCCCTGAAATTCTACATATTTTTGTATTAATATAAATAAGAAATTAGATTAAGTTAATATGTTGCATTTTCCTCTATACATTGTTACAAATTGGACTTGTTATGCAAATGGATCTTCTATTTAATTTTTATAGTAAATGGTTTGCATTTAGTAAATAAATGTTAATTACAGTTGATTCTTGAATATTGTGGGGGTTAGGGACTCTGATCCCTGTGGAGTTGAAAATCTGAGTATAACTTCAACTCCTTCCAAATGTAACTACTAATAACCTACCATTGACTGGAAACTTTAGTGATAACATAAACAGTCAGTGAACACGTATTTGTATGTGTTGCATTATTACATACTATGCTTTTAGAATAAAGTAAGCTAGAGAAATGAAGCTGTTATAAAGAAAATCATAGAAAATCAAAAAATATACTTACTATCCATAAACGTAAGTGAATCCTCCCAAAGGTCTTCATCTTTAACATCTTCAGGTTGATTAGGCTGAGGAGGAAGAAAATGGTTGGTTTTGCTGTCTCTGAGTTGCAGAAGCAGAAGAAAAATCTGCATATAAGTGGACCCTTGCAGTTCAAACTCTTGTTGTTCAAGAGTCAACTGCATTACATAGGAATTTGTGTCACTAAGAAAGTAACTGTCTTTAGAACTAGGAATTCGAAAATCCCTTTCTGATACCATAAACAAATGGCAATAAGAATCATAAAATGGAGCCAGTGTGCACCCATACAAATAGAAGATTATTTTTGAACATACCTACTGAATGCAGAAGACAGAAAAGTAATTCCTTTCCAAGAAGCAGAAGTTATGTTACATATTCTTATACAAACAAGGTCTATTTTTAATTTATTCACCGTTAAGTTGGAACTTCATGAGATATATTCACTTCTTAGAACAAGCTGTGTTTTTTTATGTGCTGGATAATTATCATAATAATAGTAATTTTATTGGAACAAAATAATCTGTTACCAGGCTGGGCGTGGTGGCTCATGTGTAATCCCAGCACATGGGAGGCCAAGGAAGGCAGATCACTTGAGGTCAGGAGTTTGAGACCAGTCTGGCCAACATGGTGAAACCGTATCTCTACTAAAAGTACAAAAATTAGCCAGGCATGGGAGTGGGCACCTGTATTCCCAACTACTCAGAAGGCTGAGGCAGGAGAATTGCTTGAACCTGGGAGGTTGAGATTGCAGTGAGCCGAGAATGCACCACTGCACTCCAGCCTGGGTGACAGAGCAAGATTCCATCTCAAAAAAAAAAAAAAAAGTTACTCTGTTACTGTTAGGCAAGTGATAATCATAATAAATATTCCAATAGCCAAACTCTAGGCTCAAAAAATTATAATAAAATTATAAAAATGGTTCACAATAACAAAAATATAACACCTGATGCATTGTACAATCTGAACTCTATAAAGACACCTTTAATTTAGTACATATTTATCAAACCACTTCTATAAGTTAGGTTTGGCAAATTGCAGGAGACAAAGATGGAATTGACATAGTTTTTGTCTTTAAGGTGCTCATAATAGAATATAGATAACTTTAATTTTTGTGTTTTTTCAACAGAATTTTTAAGAAAAATATTTTAATTCATTCAAATACTTGTCCACTTAAATAATAACTATCATGTATCTGTTATAGACTAAGCATTTTCCAATGTTTCAAAATGCATTTAAAAACTAGAGTTAGGAGATTGTTATTACCACTGTTATTTATTTTATTTACTACCTGAAATAGTGCTTACTGTGTGTCCAATGTCATCTGGGAGCTTATAGTTATTTATTACGTATGTATCATGTTCAGTATGTGCCAGGCACGTTTATGTTTGTGGTGATGAATGCAATCTTCTAAAATGTGGGTAGGATTTAGGGTAAGTGTGTAGAGTGAGTGGAACTTTGCCAGGTAAGGAGGCAGAGGGATGATGCTTGGCAGAAAGAGTGTCTAACAAGCTTGCATGTTTGACAGAAGTAGCAGCCATGAAGAATGAAAGTTTTAAAACACAAGGAGCAAGTTCAAAAGATAGGACACCTGAGTAAACTTTGTAGAGTTTATGAGCAGTTCAAATTTACTAATGCAAAAAAAAATATGGAGTGCTTGGTAATGAGGTGAACATAGCTTATAGTTATTATTTATTATGTATTTATTATGTTTAGTATGTGTCAGTGAAGGCAAGCTTAGGAAAGACTTTGTTGTTGTTTTACCTGTGTCTAGAAACCAGTTCAATAAAAGACTTTTAATAGTATAGAAATAAGTAGATCTTATCCTGTAGTCCAGGGGAAACTTCTGAGGTAGAATGCTTTTGGCTGCAAATACTAGAAGACCTAACAGTGGCCAAAACCATAAGAACCAGACTTGTTTTGGTTGTCCGGTGTTATTATTGGATCCCACTTTTTCCTCTTTCAGCTATGCTGTTGGCAGTGTCTTGTTCATGTCTCCCTTCATGGTTGGCTACTTAGCAACAGCTCCAAACATCATGTTCTCACAAGACAGTATCTAAAGGCTGGAAGGGCTGCTTTTCTTCACGTGTCTTTTAAATTGGGAGAAAACTTGCAGGGGACTTTTTGTAATTTTTTTTTTCCTTCGGGGATGTAGTCTCGCTCTATCACCAGTCTGGAGTCCAGTGGCACGATCTCAGATCACTGCAGCCTCCACCTCCCAGGTTCAAGCAATTCTCCTGCCTCAGCCTACCGAGGAGCTGGGACAACAGGCACATGCAACCACACCCAGATAATTTTTGTATTTTTAATAGAGATGGAGTTTCACCATGTTGGCCAGGATGGTCTCAGTCTCTTGACCTCTTGATCCGCCTGCCTCGGCCTCCCAAAGTGCTGGGATTACAGACATGAGCCACCGTGCTCGGCCCTTTCTGTAATATTTTATTAGCTGGGTCACACCACATGCTCATTCCTAAACCAGGCACTGGGAAAGCAAATGTAGTTATGTGATTAGCTTAGAATAATCACTTATCTTTTGAAGCTGAGGAGGGAGAGGTATTGGGATAATAAATACCCAAACAGATTTGTGATTCTCCAGCAAGAAACAACAAGGAACTGCTCTTGGGTAGGGAGCCAGCAGTGTTTGTTCTAGAAATTCATTGGAAAAGTGTAAACAGGGGAGGCATTAGATTCAATTTGAGATATAGGGCATTCTGTTGAGGGTATAAAGCAGGGATTGGCAAGCTTTTTCTGTAAAGGGCAAAATAGGAAATATTTTAGGCCATGTGGTCTCTCTCTCTCTCTCTCTTTTTCAAGAAGGATTTAATGATTTAAGCAGCTGAAGGCCATGTGGTCTCTGTTGTAGCTACTCAACCCTGGCATTGTAGTGTGAAAGTAGTCATAGGTAGCATGTCAGTGAATAGGCATGACTGTACTCTCATAAAACTTCACTGAGAAAAAACATATGGTAGGCAGGATTTGGCCTGTGGTCTGCAGTGTGCTGACCCATTATGTAGAGGGTAGATGGAGGATAGATGTCACCTGGGAGCGTATAGTTATTATTTACTAGGTATTTTTATGTTCATTAGATGCCATTCACTTTTAAATTTGTGTTGATGAGTGCAAGCTTCTAAAAAAAAATGGGTAGGATTTAGGGTAAGCACGCAGAGTAAGTGAAACTTTGCCAGGTAAGGAGGCAGAGGCATGATGTTTTCCAGAAGGAATATCTAAGAAGCTTGCATGTTTGACAGAAACAGCAGCTATGAAGCCTGCAAATTTGAAAAAAAGAAAAGAAGGTGCAAAAGGTAAGACACTTGAGTATCTCCACTCTTAACCATGTAAAGAGACTGGGAGACAAGGGAAGCTTCAGCGATAGTTAATGCTATAGTTTCCTTGTCACAAATCCATGGAGTACATGAGTCTATTACAAGGTTTTCACCCATCCATGATAAAATAAATGATAGAGCTCCAGTTTATTCATTTGAAAATATTGGTGTTGCCGGGGATGGTGGCTCCTGCCTGTAATCTCGTCAGTGTTGGAGGCTGAGATAGAAGCATCCCTTGAGGCTTGGAGGTCCAGCAACCTAGGCAACATCACCAGACCCAGTGACTATTTTTTCAAACACTGTAGCTGGATGTAGTGTTCTGCACCTCTGATCCCAGCTACTTGGGAGGCTGAAGCAGGAGAATTACTTGAGCCTAGAAGTTTGAGCCCGTAGTTAGCTATAATAGCAACATTACACTGTAGCCTGGGTGGCAGAGTGAGACCCCATCTCTAAGAAAAATCAAGTCAAATAAGATAAGATACTATCAAATAAAATGTTGGTCTTTTTCTTGCAATTACGCTTTTCTAATTTGTTTTGCTTTTTTAAAAAATTTAAGAAATGACAGTAATAGTTGGTTTATATAAGGCTTTCAGAAACTGGCTTCATCTTCTGCAGCCCTTTCTCTGTCTGCCCCTTTTTCTGGCATTACTGAGCTGCTGGTGATGCCTCTGTCACCATCCTTCTCATGTAGATAAATACATACGTTCTGGGAGGCTTCTCTCCCTCTCTTGCCACTGCCTGGCATGTGTTATCATTGCTGCCCTCTGCCTCTTTTAATCTGGTGAACCTCACTGTCTAAATCTCAGCCCAGGCATGATCTCTAGAAAAGCCATCCCTGACAGCTTTTATTCTCATTCTTTAAACCCCAGTGCCTACCACTTAGCAGGAACTCAATAAATGTTTAGTAAAATAAAGACTGTTTATACAAAGATGATTGCTACAGTCTAGGAACAAAGGGGATAGACATGCAAAGACATGATGTGCAGCTCAGATGGTGAAGTGACACTAGAAAAATTCAAAAAGTACTAAGAGAGCCCCAAGGAAGGAGACACCTGTGTATGTGGAGAAAGATAGCCAGATTCAGGGAGGACTTCACATAGCATTTTGAGCTTTTTTTCCGTTTCTGTTTTTGGAAACAAGTTCTTACTCTGTCACCCAGGGTGGAGTGCAATGGCATAATCGAGACTCACTGCAAACTGAAACTCCTGGGCTTAAGGGATCCTCTTGCCTCAACCTCTTGGGTAGCGGGGACTACAGGCACACACCACCATGCTTGGCAAATTTTCTATAGAGTCAGGGTTTCACTATAGTCTCCAGGCTGGTCCTAAACTCCTGGCTTGAAGCAGTTATCCCACCTGGGCCTTCCAAAGTGCTGGGATTACCGGTGTGAGCTACTGTGTCCAGCCTGCATTCTGAGTCTTAAAACACAAAAATAAATTTGTCAGAATAGTAGAGGAAAATATTTCAGATGTAAAAAACAGGGTGTACACTATAAAGATGTAACAGTAACAAAAATTTTGCAAATTATTAGTAAATAACAACTTACTTAGCATGTTGTTAAAAAGATACTATTATGAAGTAGAGAATAGTAAAGTGTTACTTTATATGTTTTTACTGTATTTTTAAATTTTGTTTTGTTTCTAGCAGTTTTGTTTTTTTATATTGGGTGGAATAATTTTTGGATGACCCTGAGACTTTTGCATGGCTTGAACCTGCTGATATCTAGTGTCTCCCCAAGTGGTTTGTTAAAGTTTTAGATAATTAGAAGTGTTTCTTAAAAATGTAAATATTCCAGTAAACATTAAGCTTCATTTAAACTCTCAATTTATAAAAGTATATGTTGTTTTGTATCAATTTTTATAAAGATGATAGTCTTTATTTTAAGTCATTCATTTTAACTAAACATATGGATTTGTCAGCACAACACAACTTAAAAGTGGCTTCAGAGGAAAAGCAAGAAAGGCTTGAAAGAAGTGAAAATAAACAGCCACAGGTATGTAACAATTTAAATTTCTGGTTTAATACTGGTTTGTTTGTTTTTCTTTAATAACATAGCATAGTCCAAATGAAGTGACCTTTTAGACTATCCTTTTAGAATCCAAGAGAGCATAATTTCATATTGAATTTTAAAACATTTTAGCCTATTTTAAAATTTAAAATATTCTTGTAGTCTGTAGTAACTCACAGCTATCTGTACCCTTGGAATTAAGGCCAGAAATTTCCAGAACTCTCTTTGCTCTTTTATTTTTATAACCTTCTTCATGATAAAGAAGGTAACATCAAAAATGGAGTTGTATTACTAAGCAAGAGAAATTATGAACAATTGAACAGTGATGGCCACTGAGTTCACCTCATGTTAAAGGAGTCATCATTCCCAGTGGTTCAAACTTTGCAGTTTTATGTTGCCGGTCACCAGTGCTGAGGTTAAAGACTTCATCTGTTTTTCGGTTTCTGGTTGCCTTCGGTGTCTATGTTCAGGGAGAGGATGGGGTCATAAAAGCAACCCAACTGCCTATTGAGAGAATTATGCCTTCCAGAATGGGACTTTGGTGTCAGGGTACAAACAATAACTTTCTTGTTTTAACATAAATAGAAAATGCTATTAAAATTTTTAATCCACTGTCACTAGTGGAGCTTAGAATATATTAGACCTGGATATACGCAGATAACCTATCTAGATAAAACTATCATATTACAGTATAACATTTGAAGTAGAATCTAAAAATTTTCTTCTCTTTCTGATTGGTATTCATTTTGGCTTCTAATAATTTAACATTTGCCTACTCTTTAGTTAATCCTCAGAAATATGAATTCACTGTAGGGGTTCACTATTTAGGGTATGCTGAGGTAAAAATCTTTTCAAGAGAGAAAGGCTTTAGAATACTACATATCATCCGTGAACCCATTTCTGTCAGATTTAATTGATAATGAATTAAGTTTACTCCAAACAAACAGAGTTAAGCTTCCTGGTTCATGTTTTTCTCCTATATTAAGCCAAGGCAAATTATTTTTTACTTCTTAGTTATAATCCAGTAACTTAGGGGTAGTAAAACATAGATTAAGTTTCACAGTTCAATTTTAATTATTTTCTATTTTTTCTTTGTTCATACTTAATTCAGAATAAAATTAATTTTAAAACATGCACCCTGTCAGAAAAGACATCTGAGAAACAAAAGAAGCAAATTAATTTTCCACTTTTGCACCTGCAAAAAAATGCCTCAAGAACCAGAAATGAGTAAGAATTGTAATAAAGAGGATATATCTATATATTTGGGACTTCCTTTAAAATTCATTACAATGCCAGGCGTGGTGGCTCACACCTGTAATCCCAGCACTTTGGGAGGCTGAAGCGGGTGGATCACCTGAGGTCGGGAGTTCAAGACCAGCCTGACCAATATGGATAAACCCTGTCTCTACTAAAAATACAAAATTAGCCAGGTGTGGTGGTGCATGCCTGTAATCCCAGCTACTCAGGAGACTGAGGCAGGAGAATCGCTTGAAACTGGGAGGCAGAGGTTGTGTTGAGCCAAGATCATGCCATTGCACTCCAGCTGGGCAACAAGAGTGAAAGTCCATCTCAAAAAAAAAAAAAAAAAAATCATTACAAAAAAGTTCAACTGAAGATTGGTGAAAGTTTTGAAAAATGCAGAATTACTGTTTGTCCTGAGGAAGAGCTCTTACATTGTAACTTTAAAGAGGGACAAACTTAAAGGGAGTGCCCCATAATCTGATGAATCCTATCCCTGATGGTGAGGAAGCAGATGCACCTGGAGTGTCTAACTCTGTGGTATTCCAGGCATTGCCTGAACAGAAGGAGCACATCTCACTCAGGTCTTGTCATTGCATTTATACTCTGGGTCCCTCCAACACACTTGCCAGTCATCTTCTAAGCTTTATTCAAATGAAAATAGATCAGACTGTAAAAATTATAACAAAGCAGACATGTAGCCTGTTTCTTACAGAGATGAAGAAGAAAGAGAATTGTTGTAATGATATAGAAATTGAAAAATTAAGGAACCCAGTAGTTATGGCTGAAATGAAAAAAGACCAAGAGTTTGATATGCAAATACAAGAAAATATAACCCAAAATACCACAGATTGGAAATTAGTCATTAGACATTGGCCTCAGTCTGGAGATCCAAAAGTTCTTCTTGATTTGTGGTTTGCTCACTCCAAAGAATGGAAGCATGTGATACAGATAGAAAGCTACAGTATTTCTGCTGTTACAGACACTTAACAAAAACTGAAAACCAATACAGTGCTTGTTCCACAAGCCACATGGAACTTAGAAGCTCTTCTAAAGCTTAGAAGGTGTTTGGCAAGTGTGTTTCAGGGACCCACATATGACAGTCCCACTGCTAATATCTATGAAAGCATGAAACTTGAATTAGAAAATGTGAGTTATTCTCCACCACATAGTGACAGAACATCAAAAGCATATCTAGAAGAAGACTTACAGCAAGATATGCAAAGGCTTAAGAATGAGATGGGCTTGTTACAAGTAGAGTTCCTGGCTTTGAAGAAAAAAAGTTCAACTATAAAAAGAAAGAGGTTCCCTTGCTGCTTCTCTTATTATAAGTTATCTGATTCGTTCTGATTTTCTACTCAAGAAAATCTCATGGGCATAGTTACAGTGGGGTTATCTAAATGTGTAATTATGTGTCAAAGTAGATTAGTGCTGCTATCTAAATGACGGTTCTGGAAAACATTCTCCTAATCTTTGATCATTCATTAACCTAAGTCTCACTGTGAGTCTTCCAGGTGGCATATGGGCTGGGAAAATTATTTAGCCATATACCATGTGACCTTCTGAACCAGACAAGCATAAGGGAAATTGCTAAAGAAATAATATCTAGATTCTTTTTTCTAAATTCATTTAAAGATGAATTACATTTATTTAAATGATAAAATGGTAATACAATGGGAGGGAAGCAATGACTGAGAAGAGACATGAAAATGTATCTGACCTTGAGAGTTGCAACAAATATTCCCAGCCAAAGAAGTCTGTTTAATGTGCATTCATGCATGCAAGTTTATCTGTTTGACTCAAACTGTTTAAACTTATACTTCCATTATGGCCACTTTAAATATTTTTGGAAACAAATATATATACATTCACATATTTAAGAAAATCACCACTCTCCAATGTTTATGTTGAATCAGAGTTTTACATGATGTTGTTTAATAAAATATGGTAGGTTTTGGCATGTATGATTTTATCATATAAGTAGCATAACTCCTCAGCCAAAATTTTAGCATTTGACTCTATAGTAGAAGGCTGAGTTCTGTATATTTTGTTCTAAAGATAGACAAAAATCTAGAAATTTTCCTCTTTCAAACTAAAAGCAGATGAGGCCCCCCACCACCCTCTGAGCCATTAAATTGCTTTGCCAAAGTCACACTTTTAATTTATTTGACAAATTTGATGTATTTATCTGGTAATTTATGTAATTCAGCAATATGTAATTGTATCTTCCCTTTTGGTGCCGTGAAATACTAGGTAATGCCACCTTAGGAACTTTGGATGAGTTACTTAATATTTCTTGGTTTTACTTCCATTATCAAGTAGATAACGGGGCTAGAGTGGACAACTCTACTGTATATCTTCCAGCTATAAACTTTTGTGGTAATTGAATGTAAACTTGAGGAACATCTCATTTTCCAGGATTCTGCACTAGCAACTCAGCAGTTTCACTCGGCTCCTTGTGTTGTGGCAAACTTTGGTTCCTCTATTTCAGTGAGCACCTTCACTTTTTTGGTATCCCAGGATCCAGAGGAAAAAATAAGCTTAGTTCAGAAATGGGAAAGCTTCTTTTCTGTTTCTGAAGACCCACAAGGTCACATCCTCTCAATCTGGCTATTCCATGGAGAATCCAGGTGACAAAGGCAGAAGACACATTTTATGCCTGTGTCTTTTTGTTTCTCTGTTTTTGTGTTGATATATTTACACCATAGAAGTAACCGTGATCTGATGTAGAACAGAAGTAGAGTCAGAAGCCCTGAGGAAAATCCTGCAGCTTGCTTATATATTTATTCTATTATCAAATCACAATAGAATATGATCAGGGAAACAGAACTTTTAAAACTTTGAGAGATTTTATCTGTCCAAATAGAAGTGGAGGTAAAGCTCTTACTATAGGGTGGTGTCTGGGTTAGATATCAGAGTATAAATGCAATTTTCTTTTTCCAAGATTTTAATTTAGTCAAATTTTTTAACAATTTCATGCTTTGAGTTTGTTGTGATCCAGAGAAAGGCTTTTCCAATTCTGATATTCTTAAAAATTCTCTAGAGTGTGTGTGTGTGTGTGTGTGTGTGTGTGTGTGTGTGTGTGTGTGTGTGCATTTTATGGATTCATTGACTTCAAATAAATTTTCGAACTTTTTGAAATGTATGTTCTCTAAGGTTTAAGGTTTTGCTTCAACTTTTTCTCCAGTTGGATATCCACTTACAGCAACTTTTAATTGCATGAATGTACAGGTTGTTCTTTCATTTCAGAAATAACCATCATATGTTGTTTTATTGAGTGCTAGCTAAACATTTCTTTTGTTTTATTTAGGATTCTCAAAGTTATGGAAAAA
The DNA here is from genome assembly GCF_029281585.2 of Gorilla gorilla gorilla. Classification (NCBI taxonomy): domain Eukaryota; kingdom Metazoa; phylum Chordata; class Mammalia; order Primates; family Hominidae; genus Gorilla; species Gorilla gorilla. The sequence goes on along the minus strand of NC_073237.2, from coordinate 93,519,621 downwards.
AGAAGGATGTGATGTATGGAAATTATATGTTGAAGAGAGACATTGCCATGCTCAAACAGGAATTATACGCAATAAAAAATGACAGTCTCAGAAAGGAAGAAGAATATATTCATGAAATTAAAAGTATTACAGAAATAAATGCTAACTTTGAAAAGAGTGTAAGACTCAATGAAGAAATGATAACAAAAACAATGGCCCAGTATTCACAAGAGCTCAATGATCTGAAAGCTGAGAATTCAAGGCTGAATTCAAAATTGGAGAAGGAAAAACACAACAAAGGAAGACTAGAAGCTGAAGTCAAATCCCTCCATTCTAGCCTAGCCACTGCTATAAATGAGTACAATGAAATTTTGGAAAGAAAAGACCTAGAACTAGTTTTACAGAGAGCAGATGATGTTTATGGACAAGAAAAAATGGGTTCTGATATTCCTCAACTAACAGATAAGAATGAGTTGCTTACTGAACAACTTTCTAAAGCTCGGGAGAAGTTCAGTACCTTAAAAGCTAAGCTACATGAGACAAGAGATGCTCTCAGGGAAAAGGCATTGGCTTTAGAAAGTGTACAGATGGACCTAAAGCAAGCACAGCATCAAATAAAGGAAATGAAGCAGATGCATCCAAATGAGGAAGCTAAGGAGAGTCAATCCACTGGAACGCAGAACTCTTTAGAGGACAGAATATGTCAACAAGAACTCGAAAATCTCTTGCTTGAACAACAACTAGAGGATGCTCATAAGGAAGGCGATAATGAAGAGATAGTCATTAATATCCAAGGAGGCTGTCTTGAGAATGGAAAGGAAGATCTTCTTCTAGAAGAAAAAAATATGGAATTAATGAATGAATATAATTATTTAAAAGAAAAACTTTCAGTATGAAAAAGAAGAAGCCGAAGGAGAAGGAAGTATGAAGAAAACTATTTATAACCTTCTGGAAAGAAAATTTAAACATTTCATTCTGGCTATATGTTGAACCTAGTTCAATATAAAAATAAATAGATGAAAATGTGTTTACCATACTTTATAAGTCCATTTACATGAATCATCCAGGAAATACAGGTATAGGGACAGAAAAAAGATTAATGTTTGTATAGCCCTGGGGCTGGAAGTGGGTCTTGACTGCTAATGGGCATGAGGGATTGTCCTGGAGTGATGAAAATGTTCTAAAGTTGAATTGTAGAGATGGTTGCACAACACAGTAAATTTACTAAAAATCTTTGAACTCTTTGTTAAAACAGATAAATTCTATAAATCATATTTCAACAAAGCTGTTTTAAGAAAAATCATATTTCAACGAAGCTGTTTTAATAAACCAAAAAAAGTGCTTACTGTATCAGCTTGGAAACATACTTTGTTTCCAGGAAATAAAAGGTGGAACTGACAGATGCTTTCCTTTGAGTAAAGACGTTATGTCACCTATGAAATTTTAGTAGATACAGAGCATTATTGATAAGGTATGTAGTCTTATACTACTGAAATAATAAATGAAATGTCTTTATGTTGCCACATTTTAAGACCATAATGAAGCGGGTAAGTGGAAATGCTTGTACCTGAAATGTGTATTTTGAAATTAAGATTCAATTAAGTAAGCCGCTTTGACACTTAATTCTAGATTTCCCAGATGAACTGAAGTGTGTTGTGGTGTCTTGTGATGCTTTTCCTTCAGTGGCTCTCTCTTTTATGTATTTTAGTTGGTATAACTTTGTTTTGATTCATACCAATGTGACTTAAGTCTGAAAATATGTCAGTCTCACATTATGTATTTTTCTGACCACTTAGTATTTTAAAGACTTCTACTTGTTATAAAATCCAATTTGGAATAAATGTGGTAAATTTTAGCAAAAGATATTTGATGTAATGTTTCCACTGGTAGGTGTTTATAATTTACTGTGAATATTTTTATGAATAATTAGCTCATAATTTACATTTTAAGTCTCAATAACTATCATTTGGATATAACTCTTTCCAGTACAAAGATACTTGTAGCTGTCTGTGATTTATGAATTTGACATTGAATCCCCATTTTCAGACTAATGAGGGGTGACAGAGTTCATGGAGAGTGGGATTGAAGTTTGTACAGGACAGAGTTGTAGGAGCTGAGGTCAGGGAGGGAGGTAGAGGCCATGTTACCTAGGGCCTTGAAGGCCATTGGAATTTTACTTTTATTCTGAGATAGGAATCTGTTGGAAGGATTTCAACAGGTGACTGAATATGTGAGGACCTCAGGTTGAGTTGAGGGTCTAAGGTGAATGAATAGCGGGCTGAATCAATCTGTCATGTAAGAGAATACCAATTTGGCAGGAAGATAAATACTTCTATGTCCCTCACTGAATTCAGTAATAAAGAAGAAAGTGTACATATAAGGGAAAGAAAGTGAATCTGTGTGTGTGGTAATAATTTTCAAAGTATGTATGCTAGAGTTAAATATTATTAACATAATTTAATAATAAGGTACTTTATAAAATTGGTAACAAAAATATTTTGTCAGGTGATTGTAAGACAACTTCAAGAAGAACTGGCTGATCACCTTAAAAAATTTTCAATGTCAGAGTCTCCACTGGAAGGTACATCATATTGTCATATTAATTTGGATGAGACATGGGCTTCAAAGAAGAAATTATTTCAAGTAGAAAGTCAAGTATGTATGGAATTTAACATGTAGACAGTTAATCTGTAGCTGGTTGAATAATATAAAGTGTTTTAGGATACTAATTTCAGTGGACAGCTTGATTTTGTATTTTCATTATAATTGATCATTACCATTTTATTGTCTTTATAACGTACTTACTTCTTCAACTCTGGCTCTTGTCCTGCCATTTTGAAAAATGGTTGCATATGTTTTCTCTTACAATATCTACTCTTGGGAAAGTTGAGAATGATACATCATTCCTCACAGAAAATTGACTTTTTTCCTGTTAAACAGTATTTTTAGATAATTTCCTTAATGCCTTGGTGAGGCAAGCCAGATTAAGTCAGAAGAGAATGTTTAATGGAATATTCCAGAAAGTTGTCTTATTTCTTCACTTTTGTGAATGGACACAGAAGCTGTGCCTATTCATTTCATGGATTCTAGGTTAACTCATACAGAAAGGCCATCATACTGTTCTTTGAAATGCACACGTTTTAGGTTAATTTACAAACTACTTGAAAAGTTAGGCATTGCCTTCATCTTCTTTTCATTTAAAATATACTGTAATGGCATAGAAATACTCAGATCTAATAGAGTATGTATTTCCAAAATAGAGAGCTCAGAAAATTATCTGGATCCTACCATGGGATTTTAAAAACGGTTTCACTGAGAGATAATTCACATGTCAGACAGTTCAACCATTTAAAATGTACAACTCAGTGTCTGTTAGTATATTCACAGTGCTGTGTGGTCATCAGCACAATCAATGCTAGAACATTTTCACCACTCTCAAAAGCAACCCCACATCTCTTAGCCATGACTGCAACCCCACTCCATGTCTCTCCACCTACCCCAGTTGTAGGCAACCACCATCCACTTTTGTCTCCATAGATTTGCATGGTCTGCATATTTTATATACATAGAGTCATACAATATGAAGTCCTTTCCGACTGGCTCTTTCACTTAGCAGATTGTTTACAGAATTTTATCCGTGTTGTAGCACATAACAGTAGTTTATTCCTTCTTATTGTCAAGTAATAGTCTATTTCATGGCTACACCAGTTTTCCATTCATTCATCAGCTGATGGACCTTTAGGTTGTTTCCACTTTTTGGCTATTATGAAAACAGCTGTTGCAAACGTTCATTTACAAGTTATTGTATGGACATATGTTTTTAATTCCCTGCTATTGGACTTTATCCTCAGAGTTAACTGGGCAGATGTCAGCACCAGTTTTACCCATGCTGTCCTTCCTACCTTCTCAGTTCCTGCTCATCTAGCCACATTCATTCAGACCTGGCAGGCAATTTCCTCTTCATGAAGCTTTCTCTGACTGTTCTCTCACTGACTTTACATCTAAGCACTTGTTCCCCAGTCTGCAGAACAACTTAGCTCTTAATTTGACATGGCTTTTAATTTTGAATGGAAGATAATTTTGTCTTAACATAAATTTGCTTAAAGGGAAAATAATATACGACATGCATGTCACCTATCCTTGTATAAATTGAAAATATTTTAGCTTGGCAGCTTTCAGCATAGAACAAAATATACCATACCAATTATTTCTTCTTTGAGACATTAACACAGTAAATCTCTTATTCTAAGTGCATTTTTAGCAATTAAATATGAAATTAAAACCAATTAGTCTAATAGAGGAGAATTGTTCAGTCAAATACTCATGTTTTTCTCAGTATGAAAAAAGAATCTAAATTTGCCTCCCTTCACTATGTAGCCAAACTGTATTTCTGGATGGTTGCCAGTTTGTCAGCTGAACAGTTCTGGCTGCAGCTTGTCTGATGAAGGATAGCACAGCCCCTTAATCCGAGCGCTCAGCAGAGTACTTGTGAAGGCAGTGCCACAGCAACAGCTGCTGGGAGGGAATCGATTCAGAAGCCTTGATTTAGCAATAGAGTCCAGGGTTTTCAGCTCCGTGGCTCAGCCTGTCTCTGCTGGTCATGTCGGCTATGTACTACTCAATCCAGGAGGTGCTGTTTCCATTGTAGTACATACATGACTGTTGCCCACTGAGTCACACAGAGAGAAAAGTAAGCTATAAATTATATGCTCCCCATTTGCAGCCACTTTCAGTGGTGTGAAGAATGATTCAGTGCAGCTATAGGAGACCACTTCCATTGGAATGCCACCTGCCTAGCACATACAATGGTCAAGACATAAAAAACAGTAAAAATTATCACGCTAATAGCAAATATTGTCTGTAGTTCACTATGTACATGTACTCTTCTAAGTGCTTCTAAGCAAATCTTATCTGTAGCTCACCATGCACCACGTACTCTTCTAAGTGCTTCATGTCAGTCCCTGGTTTAATCTTCCCAACATCCCAGTGAAGTAGATGGTATTATTCTCTCCATTTCATAGATATAGAACCAGAGACACAGAAAATTAATTTGCTCAAGGTCACACAGCTAGTATCTGATAGATCTGGGATTCAGACCCAGGCCTTCTGGCTTCTGTGTAGAACTGCCTCTCAAACCATTCCATGGAACACCTGGTTGGTGAGGTGGCCCATGCCAGTAATTCTAGCACTTGGGGAAGCTGAGGCAAGAACAGTGCTTGAGCCCAGGAATTTGAGACCAGCAGAGCAATATAAGTGAGACCCTGACTCTACCAAAGAAAAAAAAAAAAAAAACAAAAAACTAAACAGTTAGCTGAGGGATGGTGGTGCATGCCTGTAATCCCAGCTACATTGGAGGCTGTAGTAGGAGGGTCACTTGAGCTCGGAATATGAAGGCTGCAGTGAGCATTGATCAAGCCACTGCACTCCAGCCTGGGTAACAAAGCGAGACACTGTCTCATAAATAAAATGTTTTGTATAGATTCCCATAGAATTGAGTTAGACATCAGGCATAGAATTATTAGCCACTTTGATGTCTGCCTTGGGAGTAAAACATATAATAAGGGGCAGCTTTAAACCATCTCAATCAATAGCCTCTAACTTCTCCAGAGGTTCTTATTTCATGAATTCCTAAGCAGGAGACTACCTGGATTAAGACATTTGGTGGACACCATTCTGAGATGAAGAGTCTCGATTAGGAAGAAGGGAGATCTCTACTTGACTGGAGCTTCCCAATGACATAGTTGAGTGTCCCCCAAAAGAAACTTTAGAACAAGATGTTTATCATGCCATATCTCTATGGAAAAGGAAATTCTTTAAAAGAAAACAAAGCCAAACAATTGATAATCTGTTTCTCGTGGGAAAGTTTTCATTATAAAAGAAAAAAAGGGCTGGGCACCGTGGCTCACATCTGTAATCCCAACACTTTGGGAGGCTGAGGTGGGTGGATTACCTGAGGTCAGAAGTACAAGAAGAGCCTGGCCAACATGGCGAAACCCTGTCTCTACTAAAAATACAAAAATTAGCTGGTGGTGTGCAACTCTAGCCCCAGCTACTTGGGAGGCTGAGGCAGGAGAATCACTTGAACCCAGGAGGTAGAAGTTGCAGTGAGCCGATGTGGCACCACTGCACTCTAGCCTGGATGACAGAGTGTGACTCCATCTCAAAAAAAGAAAAAGAAAAAGAAAAAATGGACAAAGTATACTGGTCCAAAAAAGAAGAAAGAGAGAGAGAAGAGAGACAGAGAGAAAGAGAAAGAAAGAAAGAAAAGAAAGAAAGAAAGAAGGAAAAGAAAGAAAAAGGAAGGAAGGAAGGATGGACAAAGTATACTGGTGAATATCCTAAGGGTGAGACAGTCCCCTTCAAGATTAGAAAATAACACTGTACTCAACATCCATAAGAATCAACATAAAATAGACAAGATTCACTATCTACAAAAGTAATCTGCACCAAGTAGCAATGTATGAATGTGTGGTTGAGAATATTGTCTATAATATGTGTACTAGAGGGAAGTGGGCTCAGTAAAAAGGTCAGAGCTGGAAATTTATATTAGGGAATCTGGGTTAACGTTTTGAGATTTTAGGAGTTCTGAGAGAATTTAAAAAGAGGAGTAGCAGCCAGACATGGTGGCTCACACCTGTAATTCCAGCACTTTGGGAGGCTGAGGAAGGCGTATCATGAGGTAAGGAGTTCAATACCAGCCTGGCCAACATCGTGAAACACCATCTGTACTAAAAATACAAACAATTAGCTGCGCGAGGTGGTGGGCACCTGTAATCCCAGCTACTCGGGAGGCTGAGACAGGATAATTGCTTGAACCCAGGAGGTAGAGGTTGCAGTGAGTGGAGATCACACTGTTGCAGAATCAGGAAGACCAGAGAGAGACCTTGGGGTGTATACAGGAGGATGTCTTTATCGAGTGTACTCAGACCCAGCGGACTCAACATCTGACAAACTGGGCCCAGAACAAAGACAGCACTTGACTTTTATACACACTTTAAAAATGGGGTGGGCTAGCTTGAAGCAGGCTTACAGTTACTGTGGTGTGAAAACATGAATACAGAGGCAGAACAATTAATTAAATTGTGACAGGTTCATAACTTAGGATTGCACATGACCTTTGCCAAGCAACCCATATGTCTGTTATCTAGGTTTTGCTCTAAAGAGCCTTGCACTGGTTTATCTCAAGTTTCAATATAAAAACACAATAAGTGATGAAAAATAGATCTCTGGATGAGACCCTGTGTCATAGAGTCCAGTGGAAGGGGAGAAACAGGATAATAGAAAAGCCACAAAAAGTAGACAAAAGTTATTATTTATTATAGAAAAAATAAAATTTGTTTAAAGAGAAATGGTTAAGAGACAGGGAAAAACTGAAACCTACAGGTGAATACTTACAGAGAATGACAGTATTTAGCTCAGCCTGAAGACAGGTGAGGATCAAAAATGTAATGGGAACTAGATAAGAGTTTTCTAAAAATCATCTTAGTAAGATGTAATTTAACTTGGAATATCTTAAACTATTAATGACAATGTTTCTAGAGCATCTTTAAAAACTAAAATGTAAATATAAACATAACCACTCTTAATTTATCTTACTAACCCTTAGTATTTTATGTGTAAAAACTCTCATTTTTAACATTTTTGGCAGTTTAAATTTCAGAAAAGATAATGATGAAAGTTTGAATCTTTTTTAGCTGTTTTCAGAAAATGACTAGTTTTGAAATCTGTCATTATTGGCATCAGGTTTATAAAATGCATTTTATACAACTGCCTAAATACATATTATTCATCAACTTATGAGAAATAATATTTTTAAGATAGAAGAGGGTCTCTAGATTTTACAAAAATAATTTTAAACACTTTTTTTCAAGCCTGAAGAAAAACATGAAGAATTCAGAAAACTTTTTGAGTTAATATCATCACTGGACTATAATGTGGATCAAATAAGAAAGAAAAATCATGAATTAGAAGAAGAGGCAACTGGGTATGGTTTTCATATTGTAGAACATTTTAACCGTTTAGTAATTGATTTAACTCTAACTTTACTTGACTAAAACCTTGATACAAATTCATTTTATGTCTGCATTTTTATAATTAAATGAATTCTATGTTAAAATGTATTTCAGAAACGCACAACTTTATAGGCATATGAGTGGGAGTCCATGACCCTTGGACTTTTTTGTTGGAATTATTTAAAAAATCAAATTTCAGTATAAAAACAAAATAAGTGATGAAAAATAGATCTCTGGATGAGACCATGTGTCATAGAGTCCAATGGAAGGGGAGAAACGGGGTTGTAGTCAGCTGAGCTGCTGGGGTGAGGTTGGGATAAAAAAATTTATATTAAAAATATGTGAAAAAAGAAACAACACAATCTGAAATTTTTTTGAATGCCAAAGCATTACACTTATTTTTATTTATTTATTTATTTATTTATTTATTTATCTTTTGAGACAAAGTCTGGCTCTGTCACCCAGGCTGGAGAGCAATGACAGTATCTCGGCTCACTGCAACCTCTGCCTCCTGGGTTCAAGTGATTCTCTTGCCTCAGCCTCCTGAGTAGCTGTGATTACAGGGGTGCACCACCCCGCCTGGCTAATTTTTGTATTTTTAGTAGAGATGGGGGTTTCACTATGTTGGTCAGGCTGGCCTCGAACTCCTCACCTCATGATCCACCCTCCTTGGCCTCCCAAAGTGGGCATAAGCCACTGCACTTAGCAACATATTCTTTAATGGTTTTGAAAACAATAATGACAACGCTTTGACATGTAATGTCAAGTGTACTCTTCATTATCTAGTTTGAACTTTTATTTCTGAAGATATTTTTGCTGTATTTGGTCATCTTTTCTTCCTTTTGTAATATTCTTCTCTGCTGCATTCAAATTTTTTAAAGACCTATTTGTGTCCTTCTTTAACATCAAAATTTATCTTCATATATAGCTTGTATTTTGTCTCTGCTTCTTTGTTTTTCTTTTAGATATAAAACGTATCATGGAAGTTTACTCATTTTACATGGGTACCTCCATTGTATACATGAAGTATACATCTTATTAAACTTCTGTTTTACAGAAATAAATTTTATATATAAAAAAAGTATAACCTAAAGAAAAAGAGCATTCAAGTTTTGATCACAGATTTTTTTTTTAAAAAATGGAATGTGTCTTTGAAGCCCTGAATGCAGCTACTTTTCTATGTATTTACTGAGCACTTAAGTTGGTTTTCTGATTCTAATCAACATTTTTCTGTCATTGACTTTCTCTACATGGTTTTGTATCTTTCATTTTGTTGACATTATGTCAGTAAATATCTCTAGATCTCTTCTTCAAAGTCTTTAAATCATCACATCTCTCTCCACCTTTTCTTTTTTCTAAAACTGCCTGTTTTCTTTTTCTCCTCAATTCAGACATTAAAGATGTTTTCTTCTGTTTTTCTACATTGAATAATGTCCTTGTGCTTTTTGTGTGTACTTTTTTTTCTTCTCATAGACTGTGGTCAACGGATATCAAAATGTATTTTTGTGTCTTTTTCAAACATATATGTGTTTTACTTTTTTTTAATCTTGGTTACTCATCTCTTGGTTATGCCTTATATTTACTAATATGTTATTTTATCTTAGCATACCAAAATGGATATGAATAGTTTATTTATAAAAAACTGTATGGTTAGGCCAGGTGTGGTGGCTCATGCCTGTAATCCCAGCAATTTGGGAGACCAAGGCAGGTAGATTATTTGAGGTTAGGAGTTCAAAACCAGCCTGACCAATATGGTGAACCCCATATCTACTAAAAATACAAAATTAGCCAGGCATGGTGGCCCATGCCTGTAATCCCAGCTACTTGGGAGGCTGAGACAGGAGAATCACTTGAACCCAGGAAGCAGAAGTTGTAGTGAGCCGTGATCACACCATCACACTTCAGCCTGAGCAACAAGAGTGAAATTCCATCTCAAAAAACAAAAAACTGTATGGCCATAATATCACTTTACCTGCCATATATGCCATAAAATTGTTCTTCATATTATTTATCTAAGATTATAATTTCATATAGAATGCTTTCAAACTATGTTCAGTTGAAACTGAGAGGATCATAGTTTATAGATTTGTTTCTTTGATATGCCATAACATAATATCTGTTTAAACAATTATTAAATATTTACTCAATACTTGACTTACTAGTTCTTACATTTCTGCAGATGTAAGAACTGCCTAGAAACGACAATAAATATGTTAAATGTATTTGGAAATGAAGACTTCAGTTGCCATGGAGACTTAAATACAGATCAACTGAAAATGGATATTCTGTTTAAGAAGCTAAAACAGAAGGTAATTTAAAAAAATTACTATTTTATCTTAAGGTCTAGATTACATGTGCGAGAGGTGCAGGTTTGTTACATAGGTAAATGTGTGCCATGATGGTTTGCTGCACATATCAATCCATCACCTAGGTATTAAGCCCCATAGGCATTAGCTATTAATCTTGATGCTCTCCCTCCTGACCCCAACAAGTGCGTGTTTGTTGTTCCCCTCCCCGAGTCCTTGTGTTCTCATCATTCAGCTCCCACTTATAAGTGAGAAGATGCAGTGTTTGGTTTTTCATTCCTGCATTAGTTTGCTGAGGATAACAGCTTCGAGTTCATCCATGTCCCTGCCAAAATCATGATCTCATTCATTTGTATGGCTCCATAGTATTCCATGATGTATATACACCACATTTTTTTGTCCTGTCTATCATTGATGGACATCTGGGTTGATTCCATGTCTTTTCTATTGTCAATAATGCTTCAATGAACATACAAATACATTTATCTTTATAATACAATAATTCATATTTAAACATAAGGTAATTTTAAATCAGTTTGGGGATTAAAATTATGTAATTTGGAGAAATATTAATGATGGATAAACCCAAATTTGGCCAAAATACATTTGAGGAGGTTGATTCTGAGCCAGTATGGTGACTGTGGCCCTGGATTACCCAATCTCAAGAGCTCTTGAGAATGTTTCATGAGACAGTCACATTACAGTTTGGTTTTGTACATTTCCAGCAGACAGAGTTGTAGGGAAAATCATAAATCAATATGAGGAAGGCATATGTTGGCTCAGCCTAAAAGTGGGACATCAAAAAGAGGGGCTAACAAGTCATAGGTGGGTATTAAGGATTCTTTAGGTGACAATTGATAAAGAAAATCTGTTGTCTAAAACTGGAAATAGGTATAAAGGAAGGCCTTAATTAAAATAAGGTCATTATGGAGGTTAAGGTTCTTATTATGTAGATGAAGCCTCCTAGCTGGCAGCCCTCAGAGAAAATAGATGGTAAATATATCTTTTCAGGCTTTAAATGCATCAGGATCTTAGTTAATCTTCCCTAGATCTGGGAAGACATAGAAGGGGAGAGATTGGGCTACATTAATGAAGACTTATACAGATGCAAATTCCCCCACAAAAGACAGCTTTGTACGGTCATTTGAATCTCTTGGCCCTGCAACAGCCATTTCAAAATATGTCAAAAACTATATATTTGGGGGTAAAATACTTTGATTTTTTTCAGCTCCTTCTCTCTGTGATGTTGTGCCAGAATCAGGTTAGAAAGTAAGCCACATTATAAGAGTTAATAAAACCCATCTGATGAGATTTGATTGAAGGGTGTGATTTCCAGACCCTTTAGATAGAAATTGGGGCAAAAGAATACAAGGTCTTGCTCCTCAATATAAATCTCTCAGTGCTTTAAGAAGTGAAAGATTATTCATTTAATTTTACAGACTTGATACTAATAAAAAGGATACTTTAAAATATATATATGTATATATTTTTCTATACAAAAGACATGCTGTTGATTCTCTTATGTTTTGAACCCTGGCCAGTGATCTGAAACCAAGCAGTCCATGTCTCCAGATCACTAGTACCAAATAAATTTCGGGGTATAACAGGTTCACTGAGAAATAATTAACACATCATGCAATTCACTCCTTTAAAATATACAAGTCATTGAATTTTAGTATTTTCAGAGAGTTATGTAATCATCATTACAATCAATTTTAGAATATTTTCATCACCCTAAAAACAAACCCCACATCATTTAGCTATCTTCACTAGTTTTCCCTTCCTCCCTCAGCCCTAGGGAACCACTCACCTTCTTTGTATAGATTTGCCTATAAGCCTCTGAAATAAAAAGCAAGTGGTCTACTGTGACTGGCTTATTTCACTTAACATAATTTTTCATGCTGCATCTGTGCTGTAGCAGGTATTGATGCAGGACTTTTGCTCCTTAGTTCAGCTAAATCTGGGTTCTTCTCTCATGACCAGGAAAAATTAGCCATGTGGACACATTGAAGGGTGAAAAGGACAGAATTTATTAAGTGAAAGGGAAGCTCTCAGCAAAGAGAGAGGTCCTGCAAACAGATTTCCAACTCACAATTGAATACCAGGACCAGCACACATTAGCTGAAGAGGCCAGGCTCCTCCTCTGTATAAGGCGTGAATTCTTGGTGGCTCCACCCCAACCCCCAGTGCATGTGGGCCTCCCGTCTGCTGCTGGCATGTCCAGGCAAGCCCCTGTGCAGGTTCCCTTATCTGCACCAGATGTTTTATCTGGCGTAGACACTTGTGTGCCTGGAGATTCTCTGGGGACCCTTCCATATCTGCCTAGGCATTTTGCTGTCTCCTGCTTCTATCAGTATCAGTACTTAATTTCTTCTTATTGCTGAGTAATATTCCATTGTATGGATGCATCAAACATTTTATGTAACCATTCATGAGGTGATGGACCTTTGGGTTCTTTCCAGTTTTTGATTCTTATTAATAATGCTGCTATAGGCCAGGCGTGGTGGCTCACACCTGTAATCCCAGCACTTTGGGAGGCCAAGGCAGGTGGATCACGAGGTCAGGAGTTCAAGAGCATCCTGGCCAACATGGTGAAACCCTGTCTCTACTAAAAATACAAAAATTAACTGGGCATGGTGGTGCATGCCTGTAATCCCAGCTACTCAGGAGACTGAGGCAGTAGAATTGCCTGAACCTGGACCCAGGAGGCAGAGGTTGCTGTAAGCTGAGATCACGCCACTGCACTCCAGCCTGGGCTACAGAACAAGACTCCGTCTCAAAATAATAATAATGCTGCTGTAAACATTTATGTATGAGTTTTTGTGCTTGCATATGTTTTTATTTTTCTGGAGTATATACTTATGACTGGAATTTCTGCGTCATATGGTAACTTCATGCTTAACCTTTCAAGGAGCTGCCAGTTTGTTTTCCAAAGTGGCTGCACCACTTTACATCCCCAGCAGCATTGGATAAGGGCTTTAATTTCTTTACATTTTTCCTAACACTTATTTTCTTTTTTTATTGAACAAAGATTTCATCCTGTGGTGTGAAGTGATACCACAAGGTGGTTTTGATTTACATTTTCCTAATGACTAATTACATTAAGCAACTATTAATGTGCTTATTATCCATCTTTATATCTTCACAAAGATTTATACCAATGTTTTCTTCTGAGAGTTTTATAGTTTTAGCTGTTACATTTAACTGTTTTATTTTGAGTTAATTTTTAAATATGGTATTAGGTGAGAGTCCAACTTTATAATTTTTTTTGCACATGGATACTCAGTTGTTCCAATATCATTTATTGAAAAGTCTATGCTTTTCCCATTCTGTTTTTTTGTTAACCTTGTATAAAATCAATTGACTGTAAATGTGCAGGTTTATTTTTAGATTATCAATTCTTTGTTTATGTCTATTCTTAGTTTATGTCTATTCTTATACCAGGACCAAATCAAATTTAATGAGAAAATTTTTTCAATCATGTTGCCTATTACCAGTTGTCTTATGTCATAATAAAAATTAAATGTAGTAGAATATCTTTAACTTCACCTTTTGTGTCTCAAAGGAGTCTGTGGCCAGCTTATACCTTACTTACTCTAAGACGTGAGGGGAAGTCAGCCTTACAAGACACACTATTTCTTTTTTTCTCCATTCAAACCCTTAGTCTCTTATCCAGTGCCTCCCTCTATAGTTTCATTTTCAGTAAATTTTGTTCACAGAATCTGCTGACATAGTCTACTATTTGGTGCCTTATGTTTTACTAACTCATTATAATTCATAGAATCATCTGTAGATGTTTACCATCCAAGAAGGAGAAGTTTAAGTCTGAGCTGCCAGCTTTCCTCAGTGGAAATCAAGTGAAGTCATCATCTTTCAGTTTGCAGATCCTCTTTCCACCTGGTGACTGGTTCTCTTGGGTAGCACTGTGGCTAATCCTTTTCTTGGTGCAGATCTTGCATTCTCAGAAACCACAGTTTCTGTATTGACCTCCTTTTACTGAAACAGAGATGCACAACTCTGCTTTCTAGCTCAGTAGAGGATTCTTGGAATAAAAAGTTTAACTCATTCCAAGAAAAAGTTTTAGGAGTGCAGCACTTAAAAATCAGGTAATATTCAGGCAATTTATCAGAGACAAATAGTAGATTAGTATTTTGAATTTCAAAATTTCAGAGCCAAGTTGTGTGCTATAGAGAAGCATTGTGGTATAATATAGAGATGGGATGGTCTTAACGTCTCCATACAAACAAATGTGAAGTAAGGTAAAGGAGAAATTGCATTTGATGTCTTAACACTCAAAGTATGCTATGTTTATTTTACTTCTGTGAAGAGTAAAAGTCATTCCATAATTTTCTCCTTATTTCCTCATTGAGAAAAAGGAAAATGAAAATCAAATACTAGATTGATTAATAAATACTCAAAGCTTCTTCTTTTAGAATTTTCATTAATTGAAATCAGGCAAATGTCTGATTTTGTAACCAAGAATTTCCAGTTGTTTTTCAAATCATACGTCTTCTTGCTTCACAGTCTTATTTCCTAACTTGTGGGGAAATTGTAAGGAGACACCCTTGCCTTGTTATCAGAGTTCATAATTGAAGGGGGTTTTAGGAAAAGTTCCTCCTCAGCAGCTTACATCTCTCTCCTGGTTATCTGCTGCTTCTCAATAATGTTTGTCATCAATAAATTAATCTCAACATTTATTAGATCCTATTTTAAAGGAGACTCTTTTCTGCTACATAAGTTATGTTTCCTGTTGTCTCTTTTTAAAACTTATTTTTCTAACAATTACCCAGAGTTTTGTGGCTTAAAAGAAAAACATTTATATTGTTCATGAACCTGTGGCTTGGAAAAAGATTGGCCAGGACAGCTTGCCTCTGCTCCCCTAAGCTTCCCTAGGAAGTTGGAGAAATTGAATCATCTGAAGCTTTGCTCACCCATGTGTTTGATGGTTGATGCTGGCCATTGGCTGGAACCTTGGCTGGGGCAGGCAGCATGAACACTGACACTGGCTCTCCCAGGCTGTCTTTGTGGACTGATCTCTCTCACAATCTGGGGGCTGAGTTCGAAGGGAAAGCAGTCTGAGATAGGGAAACCACATGGTATCCCTTGTACTGCATTCTATTCATTTGGAGAAGGCCATCAGTAAGGATGACCCATATTCTATTCTTTTAATGGGATGAATATAGATTCTCTTTTGTTTTAATTGATATGTATATACATAATTATGGGCTATAGAGTGACATTTTGGTACATTTATATGGTGCGTAATGATCAAGCTAACTAGCATATTTACTACTTCTTACTACTTCAACCATTTTTCATTTCTTTGAATTGTGAACATTTAAAATCTTCTAGCTTTTTAAAAATATTCAATAAATCATAGTTAACCATATTCACCCTACAATGCCACAGAACATCAGAACTCATTCCTCTTATCTAACTGTAATTCTGTATCCATTAGCCAGGATCCCCTCCTCTACTTCTATGAGCTTTTTTGTTGTTAAGAGACAGGGTCTTGCTAATGTAGTCTGGGCTCTGGGCAACTGTAGTCATCCAGACTAGAGGGTGATTTGATCATAGCTCACCGCAGCCTCAAACTCTTGGGCCCATGTGATCCTCTGACCTCACCCCGCCTGAGCAGCTAGGATTATGGGCGTGCACCATTGCACCTGTTTGATTTTTTACTTTGTAGAGATGTCTCTCTATGTTGCTCAGGCTGCTCTGGAACTTTTGGCTTCAAGTGATTCTCCTGCCTCGGTCTTTCAAAGTGCTAGGAAATTACAGGCATCAGCCATGTTGCCCAGCCCTCAATTTTTCTTTAGCTCCCACACATGAGTGCGAATGTACAGTATTTATCTTTCTGTGTCTGCACTTAACGTAATATCCTCCTGACTGATCCACGTGGCTACAAGTAAGAGGATTTCATTTTTTTATATGGTGAGTATTCCATTGTGTATGTGTACCACAGCTTTTTTGTCCATTCATTTGTTGATGGACATGTAGGTTGATTTTATACATTAGCTGTTGTGAATAGTGCTACAATAAACATATGAGGACAAGTATCCTTGTGATCTATTGTTTTCTTTTCTATTGCCTGAATACCCAGTAGTGGGGTTGCTGGATCCCTCGGCAGTTCCATTGTTCATTTTTTGAGAAAACCTCATGTTTTCTATAGTAGCTGCACTAATTTACCTTCCCACTAACAGCATGTAAGAGTTCACTGTTCTCTGAAACCTCACCAGCACTTTTTTTTGTGTTTTCTATGATAGCCATTTATTGAAATGGAGCAAGAGTATATCACATTGTAGGTTTGATTTGCATTTCCCTGATGATTAGTGATACTGAACATTTTTAAATGTATTTATTGGCCATTTGTATTTCTTTTTTTCTCTTAAAAAAAAGAGAAATATCTAATCAGATCTTTTGCCTAGTTTTGAACTCAGATTATTTTTGTTTACTGTCAGGGTATTTGAGTTCCTTGTGTATTTTGGATATTTGTCTTTTATTAGATGAATAGCTTGAAAATATTTTCTTCCATTCTACAGGTTTTCTCTTTACTCAGTTGTAGTACCATTTGTCTATCATTTGTTTTTTGCCTATGCTTCTGATGTCTTACCTATACAAATCTTTGTGCAGACTAATGTCCTGAAGCATTTTCCCTATGTTTACTTGTAATAGTTTGATAATTTTGGGCCTTACATTTCAGTCTTCAATCGATTCTGAGTTTATTTTGCTATATGGTGTTAGATAGGAAGCTAGTATCATTCTTCATATGGATAGTTTCCCAGTGTCATTCATTTGAAGAGGGTGTCCTTTCCCCAATGTATGTTCTTGGCACCTTATTCCAAAATAAGTTGGCTGTAAACATGTGGATTTATTTCTGGGTGCTGTATTCTATGGCCTTTACCCCAAGAATCATTACTTCTTAAAATGCAATTCAAATTAGCATGAAACCTGTGCAGTTTGGGGAAAGGCTTATGGTATCAGAATTCTTATTTACAGGATTCATTATTTTGTGTTTTTTTGAGATATGGTCTTTGTCTATCATCCAGGCAGAAGTGCTGTGATGTGGTCATAATTCACTGCAGCCCTGAACTCTGGGTACAAGCCATCCTTTTGCCTCAGTCTCCCAACTAGCTGGGTCTACAGGCCTGAGCCACCATGCCTGGCTAATTTTAAAATTTTTTTTTTTTTTGTAGAGATGGGGGTCTTACTATGTTGCTCTGGCTGATCTCAAATTCCTGGCCTCCAGTGATCTTTCTGCCACAGCCTCCTAAAGTGCTTGGATTACAAGCATGAGCTACCATGCCTAGCGTAGAGTATTATATTATTTTCAAAGTTTTATTCTGAGAGCCATTTATTGACTTTGGCCTAAATAACTCAATATGATATCTCTGAAAGTTTTTTTGACAAATTTTGGGGAATGATGATGAGGGAAGAGGGTTAGATAACTTAGTGCCATTTAAGGAGGAACAAAAATGAATTATTAGAAAAATAAAAGTAAAAGCAAGTGCAAAAGTTCCGTGGCAAAGATGATGACAGTAAAGCATATTTTTGTGACTCATGGTAGCTTTAACTTTGTTCTTAAAATTCTGAGTAATTTAAGGGTTCACATTTGAAGAATCTACTGCATTATAGATAACATTTTAATGCAAGTCAATGCATTTCAAAATTTGCTATTGGTTTTGTATTAGATTATTCTCAGCCTACTTCATTATCAAGCTCTATTATTTTATTAATGCAGTTTGATGATCTTATGGCCAAGAAGGAAGCTGTATCTTCAAAATGTGTCAATTTGGCCAAAGACAATGAAGTTCTTCATCAGGAGTTATTATCTATGAGAAAAGTACAAGAGAAATGTGAAAAACTTGAGAAGGATAAAAAGATGTTGGAAGAAGTATTAAATCTTAAGACACATATGAAAAAAGATATGGTAGAACTTGGTAAAGTACAAGAATATAAATCGGAGCTGGATGAAAGGGCAATGCAGGCAATAGAAAAATTAGAAGAAATCCATTTACAGGTTAGTTTTTAAAATCAGGTAAGTTTATCTGTAATGGGCTTTCATTTATTTCACTGCAAACTATATTTTGGATATGTATATATTGTGTTTCCTCTGCCTCTCTTACGGCAATTTCCTTTGTAGAGTTCTAGAAAAAAAAGTGATGTTTTTTCCTTTTAAATATTTAAATTTCCATTATTATTATAACAAAATCAATCTTTCAAAGTGATGATTCTCACTATAGAGTAAAAGGGGGGATTTGATGATTAAGACGAGTTGGCATAAGAGAAAACTGTGATTTAGAAATTGTATGATACTTTTGAATTGGTCTTAAGCTACGTTGTTCATTGTTCACTTTTTAAAATTATAAGTGGATTCTATTACTTTTTATAGGACCAGATTACATTAATACTAACATAATTATGATTTCAAATTTTTATAAATCAGACTTAATTCTGAATTCAGTTATTAGTTTTGTTGATATTGCTGATAAATATTTTAAGCTTCAGCCTCTTTTTAACACATTCAAAATTGCTCTTCGAATCACTGATTCAAAATGAAAGGCAACAAACATATGGTAATTAACTTATAATTGTTTTAAAAGTGTATTCTTTTCATTCATTTTAGGAACAAGCAGAATATGAAAAACAATTAGAGCAGTTAAACAAGGATAATATGGCTTCACTAAAAAAGAAGGAACTCACAGTTAAAGATGTGGAATGTAAATTCTCCAAAATGAAAACTGCTTATGAAGAGGTTACAACTAATTAGAAGAATATAAGGAAGCCTTTGCAGTAGCATTGAAAGCTAATAATTCCATGTCAGAAAAAATAATGAAGTAAGTCAAAACATATACTCATAGAAAATGAATTTAGCTCATTAATTTGTTTTGAAAGCATAATTTTTAGTGAGATGGCTTCAGGAGATCAGTAGGAAGTGAATGCTAATTTGATAATGTAATTTTGGAAAATAATGTTAGTAAATAATCCTACCTTTAAAATGTTCGTCAAGGATAGTTTCTGTCTCTCTTCTCCTTTTTTGTTTTTGTGTGGCTTTTTTCCCCTGAAAAATCTCATGTAGTTAACCTGACCTGTTAGTTTTTTTCGCTAAGTATTTTTGAAGCTTTATGATTAACAAAGTGATCTTGTTATAAAATTACTTGTCAGAATTTCCCTAAATGAAAATATTAACGAGTTTAATTTATTTTTTGGTAGATGACAACCTAAACCCAAAGTGTCAAGTGATACTGCTACTCTGGGCACATCCTGGCACTCAGGCAGGGACTGTTTTTGATTGTGATCTTTAGGCGTTATCACTAGAGGGTGCCTCAAGAAAGACTATTTGCGTAACATTTTCAAGGTGTTACATAAAGGCATCCTTGTGAAATAGGGAATAATTATCACAGGAATGAAAAGAAGTGTAATCCACAAGGTGGTTCAAAAATAACACCTTGTTCAGCCTGAAGGGGTGTGTGGAAGGCAGAAAGAACAACCCCACCTCCAGTGCCTTGGTCACAGTGTTGAGGGCTAATTGCCTTCAGAGATGTTTTAGTTCTTTTTGGTCACCAACCAACCAGTCTAGTTCTACCCCAGGAGTTGTTGCTCTGAGTTATTCCTCAGTGCCAAATACTTAAGTGTTCTTAGATAATGGGTGAAATGTACAAGGGTGAAACATGAAACTGGTTTACTAAACACAAGTATTTCTAGATTATTTTTGTTCATTTTAGTTTTCTTAATCTACATTATTTAAGGAGTACAACATGATGTTTTGATATAATTATGTATAATGAAGTGGTTCTTATAGTCAAGCAAATTAACACAATCATTTTCCCACATAGTTGCCCTTTAAATACAAGTATTTCTAAAGGAATCTTTAGAATCTTACAAGTAGAGCTATTTTAGAAGGCAGCTAGGTTACCTACTGAGCCATACATCACTGATAGCCATTTCTCTTCCCTGTCTACTTTGAACTGCTTGTTCAGTAGAAATCACCTTAGAAACACATACACTTATTTAGAATGATTTTAAAATTATAATTACTTACAAGAGGTATGCTCTCACACATATTAATGTGAAAACACTGTTTAGTGGGTAATTTGGTCTACTCTAAGAGCAACTTTTCAAAAAATGCAAGTCATTAAGAATCATTCAAGGAAAAATGAAATACTAAGCATTTGTCTTTGCTCTCTTTACAGATCGGATAAGAAAATAGCAGTGATCAGCACCAAGCTCCTTATAGAGAAAGAGTGGATGAAATATTTTCTCAGCACTCTTCCTATGAGGCCAGACCCAGAGTTACCTTGTGTTGAAAATCTTAATAGTATAGGACTCAACAGAAAATATATTCCCAAAATGCCCCTAAGAATTCCTACTTCAAACCCACAGACTTCAAATAACTGCAAGAACTCCTTGACTGAGGTTAGTTATGTGACCGTTTCTCTTTTGGGTTTCATTTCTCTAATATAATTCTTGTTTTTAATTTGGTGAAATACTGAGTTGTTCTGTTGACTTATGCATGCTAAGTAAAGATTATAATTAGCTTTGTTAACACAGAAAGGAAATGGGAACTTTACATTTTTTAACTCCCCAGAGCTCTCATTTTCAAGAGGCACCCATTGGTTAACTTTATTCAATAAATGTGGCTAAACTGACATATTTAAAATTTCTTTAAAAGCTGCATTTAAGTTAGGTTTTAGAAATTGCATGTTATTGCCTAATAACTGATGGTATACTTGGAGATGGTTTGTCTTACTCTACTTGATTGTAGTTTGTCTGTGGGTCATATCTTTTTTTTTTTTTTTTTGAGATGGAGTCTTGCTCTGTTGCCTAGGCTGGAGTGCAGTGCAACCTCCGCCTCCCAGATTCAAGTGATTCTCCTGCCTCAACCTCCCAAGTAGCTGGGGCTACAGGTGCCTGCCACCACACCTGGCTAATTTTTGTATTTTTAGTAGAGATGGGATTTCACCACATTGGCCAGGCTGGTCTTGAACTCCTGACCTTGTGATCCACCCGCCTCAGCCTCCGAAAGTGCTGGGATTACAGGGGTGAACCTCCGTGCCCAGCCCATACCACTTCTAAAGTTTCGTTGCACCATCTTAACTCTTCCCACCTATAATCACAAGTGAATGACTGGCAACCAAACACTTAACCACATATAGATATTTATTATTTAATAGAATCCAAAATAAGTGCATTTTATGAATTAAATAAACAAAACATTGAAAGGTTCATTTCCATTTTTCTGTTAAAAGCTTTGTGCTTGGCCAGGTGCAGTGGCTCACGCCTGTAATCCCAGCAGTTTGGGAGGCAGAGGCAGGTGGATCACCTGAGGTCAGGAGTTTGAGACCAGCCTGGCCAACATGATGAAACCCCATCTCTACTAAAACTACAAAAATTAGCCAGGCATGGTGACAGGCACGCGTAATCCCACATGCAGCAATCCCATTACTATACTAGGGGTATACCTAAAGGAAAATAAACCATTGTAACAAAAAGATGCATGCACATGTATGTTCATTGCAGCACTATTCACAATAGCAAAGACATGGAGTCAATCCAGGTGCACCCAAGGTAGATTGAAAATCCAAGGTAGATTGGAAAATTCCATATATACCATGGAGTACTATGCAGCCATGAAAAGAACAAGATCATGTCCTTTGCAGCAACATGGATACAACTGGAATCCACTATCCTAAGCAAACTAATGCAGAAACAGAAACCAAATATCTCATTTTCACTCATATGTGGGAGCTACACATTAGGTGCACATTGACATAAACATGGGAACAATAGACACTGGGAAATAAGAATGGGGAGGCACAGAGTGGGCCAGGGTTGAAAACTACTTCTTGGGTCCTATGCTCATTACCTGTGTGATGGGTTCAATTTTACTCCAAACCTCAGCATTCCTCAATATACTTTTGGAAGAAACTTACACAGGTACCACTTTAATTTTGAATACAAACTAGAAAAAAAAAAAGAAAACTTTACTATACAAATTTTTTAATAAGTAAAGAATATAAATTTCTTTTTAAGAAAAAATTTATTGAAGTAAAAAAATGGATTAAACTTTTATAAAGAACAGAGTTTTGCTAAGAATTTCAAAGCAATGCATTCATTGCAAAATATGACTTTAATTGTTTAACCTTTTTTTTTCTTTTTTTTTTTGAGATGGAGTTTTGCTCTCTCACTAGGCTGGAGTGCAGTGGCACGATCTCGGCTCACTGCAACCTCCACCTCCTGGGTTCAAGCCATTTTCCTGCCTCAGCCTCCCAAGTAGCTGGGACTAGAGGCACGCACCACCACGCCCAGCTAATTTTTGTATTTTTAGTAGAGATAGGGTTTCATCATGTTGGCCAGGATGGTCTCGATCTCTTGACCTCATGATCTGCCCACCTTTGCCTCCCAAAGTGCTGGGATTACAGGCATGAGCTGTCATGCCTGGCCATTGTTTAACCTTTGTACTAATAAAACACCACCTTTCTAAAATTATGTATATCTAATAGACCAATATTATCTATTTTTGTCAGATTACTCTAAACAGCATTACACAGAAACATCCTCTATTATCTCAACTTAAGTAGAAATTTTACTTTACTTATGTGATTATTTTTCTATTTAAGCAAACTTCATGTTATGTCTAGTCACTAAAAATACTGAAGGCCACATTTTGTAAGTGATATATTAATCTCATGATAATGTCTCTTGTTTAACTTAAACATTATCATTTTTTTTTACTTATTTTAGATGGAGCCAGACTGTGTAGAACAAATAATTACAGAAACAAAGAAAAGTATGTTGCCAAAATGTATTAACTAAATTTAGGTTTTTTTAGTAATAAAGTGTAAATAGCAAATGGCATTCCTTTTCATTGTTGGGTTAGTAGATACTATGGTATCTTTTTCTTACACGTATCTAATGAAAGATGTGAAAACAAAAACTTTCACAGTGAAGAGTATACTTATGCACCATTAATTCATAGCTTAAAAAATTCCCAAGAAGTGTATCCATCTCTTTTTACTGTTCCATAGCTTAAAAAATTCCCAAGAAGTGTATCCATCTCTTTTTTACTGGCTCTACAATTTCTTCACTTTTGCCATCCTCATGGAACTGTCAGCTGGCACACTGAAACGATTCTCCAAAAACAAAGGCATCATCAGGTTCTCAGGATTTTGGTAGAGATTGAAGGCCAACAGGCCTCAGATTCATTTAGAAATACTTAGCTGAGCAATAACCCTTCATAAGCAGTCACTTGACAGGTGACATTTTAAATCTCCTGTCATTTACTGTGTCATTGGTTTACATCTGTTCTCAGGAAAAGTTCCAAAAATTTCACCATGAAATAAAAACACCCATGTCAATGTAATTCTTGTCAGGTTACTCAGCCTTGTCTCTTGCCACTTACTGCACTCTGCCCTTTGCTCTAGCACCAAAGTGGATAGAGTAGAACTCCACAGGGCTGTTTGTTACCTCAGGCTCTTTGCTTTCGCCTCTTCCCTCTATCTGGCAAGATTTTCCTTGTCCTTCAGGCATCGACTTATCTATCCCCTCCACCAGAAAGCCCATGATATTGACAGAAAAGTGGTATAGATGTCCCTTCTGTGTGTTCCAGTAGTGCCCTGCTGTATACCTGTCATGGTATTTATGACTCTATATGGACATTACCTGCCTGTCTTTTAGGTTATAGCATATGACTACTGGGAGGTGGACCATGCCATCTTCATCTTGTAATTCCAGTGCTCGTTCTAGTACCTTAGCATGTGGCTGTTGAGTACATGAATGAAGAATAAAAAAGCTGTGATATTTAACCACAATTAGAATTAATGCCATGTGTAAATTATTTAATAGTAATTTTGTATTGTAATTGTATGTACATATTTCTCATTCTTATTAACTCTGATAACGTTCTCAACTCTTTAGATTTTAAACTTACACTTTGTTAACTGAAATGTTTTAGGTAAAGAACATAATTCTTTCTTTTTCTTTCCAGTTTTGCTGTATTGAACACTTGCTCCCATCTCCTTCTCTAGAATCCACTGGTAAGCCACATCTAATGAAGAGAATATTTAACCATAAAATCTTAAGGAAAACCATGAATTAAAAGATCATAAAACTTTATTATTGGGCTATTTACATGAAATTTTAATTGTTTCTCATAAAATATAAAACATCACAATCTTTACTGAAGTAGAATATTTTCATATCATGTATGATGAATATTTATGTTATTTTAAATGATGTTTTTTAGCCTCCTTAAGTTTTAAGTGGATCTTGCAAATGAACACCAGTATTATTGAGTTTGACCTACTCAAATTGCCTGAATGCCAGCTGTTTAAACAGCCAAACAACCAAGTCATCATTGATATTTTAGTAAAGGTCATCAAAGGCTTCTTTGCATTTTACAGTTTTTATTACTATATATAGTACGAGACTTAAAGAGTATCTGCCAGGTTCGTCCATACTAATGTTACAATTTTCTTTTTGTAGTTCAACAGTATTTTTTGTGGAGATACTTTGAGGCTCTGTAAATATCTGGTTACTCCTCAAAACACACTAGATTTAGCATCTCATGGATGACTTGTGTTTGAACAAGTGTTACTGTGATGGTTGCCAGATGATTATTTTTCTTATTCTCTTCTTTGTTCTACATGGTGAAATAAAACCAATAAATAAAGGTGAAGGCAAAGCTCATGATTCTGGTGCTCCAATTCCCTGAGATTAGGCCAGTGGTAGACATTTCAAGCTGACTTTATGTCTTTTTGATTTGTCCCAGTTACTCTGTCAGCACTTTTTTACTTTCTGGCACAAGATGTTCTAAACTAATCTTGTGTTTTCTCTGCCCTAGCCCTAGAATGAGTAATTTTTCTTATAAGCAGAGTTGGAGCCACTGAGGAAGCACAGGAGAGCCCTCCACAGCACGCGCTCACTAGTCCCCAACAGAAGAACCGCTGCCCCATCCACTGAGGTACCAAGAAACTAGCAAAAGGCCTTCTAGCTGTCTGGGGACAGTCCTCATGTGGTCCCTGGCTCAGCCTCAAGGGTTCTGGATTAGTTTCCCTGCAGCCTCTGTGCTGTGTCTCCAGATCAGGGCTCTGCGGGAAGGGCCCTGGGAGACCCAGCAGCACAGGGTGTCTCATCTGCCAAATGTCCCTCCCTTCCTCCCACTCTGACACTCAGGAATAGGCTACATGGCATGTCTAGGCAGTGCCAGGCCACCTTACTGTCTCCTTTGAGATGGGCCCAGAGGGCCTTGGGGGTTGAGAGTGAAGCTGGGTACCTGGAGCCTGAGGCTGACTGTCCCTCCCTGTGTCTTGGAGGAGAGGCCTTACAGCCCAAGAAAACCCCCAGGGCCTGACCTCTGGGCACACATGCAGTAAGGAAGGGTCTGTGGGCTGATGGGGGCATTGTAATGAGACTTTGAACACAGCTGCTCAAGGGCCTCATCAGTGGACCATGGTCAGAGATGACCTAGCCATCAGGACCTGGTCAGTTGGGACCTGATCAGCAGGGACCTGGTTAGTGGTGGCCTCCTCAGTGAAGATCTCATGAGTGGGTACCTTGTGACCTAGTCATTGGAAGCCTAGTCAGTGGGGATCTGGTCAGTGGTGGCCTTATTAGTGGGGCCTGATCGGTTGGAACATAAACAATAAAAAACTAGTCAGTGGGATCTATTCAGTATATTAGGGGTCTGGTCAGTGTGGGGCCTTAGTGGCTTGCAGCCTGGTCATTGATGGTCTGGTCAGAGGGGGCTCGGTCAGCTGGGGATTGATCCATGGAGAATTGTTCAGTGGGGGTGAGGTGAGTGGCAACCTGGTAAATTGTGGTCTTGTCAGTGGGAACTCAGTCAGTGGGGACCAGGTCAGTGAGAAATTGGTCAGTGGGGTCTCGTCCATGAGGCCTACTAATGTGGGCCTGGTTAGGGAGACATGGTCAGTGGGGGCTTGATCAGTGGGACCTGGTCAATGGAGAAGTGCTCATTAGGGGCCTCGTTGGGGGCACCTGGTCAGTAGGAACCTGGCCAGTTAGCCAATATGTGACATCAGGCACGGGGTTTGTCTGTGGAGCCTCCTTGCCTCCATCTGTAGGGAAGCTGAGTCAGGGCACCCTGGAGAGTTGCTGGAAAGAGAATGTGAGAAGATGTGTTGAATTCAGCACTGCTTGGCAGACCTCCAGCTTTACGCATGACCTGGGTTCCACCTAGAGAGGGTGCCAGCCCTCTCTGCTCTGCTCAGCGCCCCTCCTCTGTCTGCATCCCCAGGACCACCCTCGGTGGGGAGGGTAGAGATTGGGGAGCACCTATGGAGGCTCTAATCCTGGCCCTGGGCCCGGGTGGTGTTAGTGATGAGGACCTGGGTGCTCCTGTGAGTGGAGCAGCTAGGCCTGGCCAGAGAAGCAAGACAAACACACCCATATGCTCATACACACACACATACACAAACACAACGCATGCTCACATGTCAGTTCAGGGGATAGAGGACACTGACTCTTGGCCCTCTTGACCCAAGCAGGCTCCCGTTGTGGTGGGTTGTGTCACCCCACGATGTCACTCTTGCTGAGTCCCCATCGCCTCTGTGTTGTGGAGCACTTAGAGACACACAGCAGTCTCTGTGAGTGGCTCTGCGTTAAGGATTGTTTTCTAGGTGAAAGGCACATCTCAACACAGCTGACTGATCAGACTCAGGTGAGTGGGACCTGCTCTCTTCTCTTCCTCCTGGCTTGGGAACAGTTGCTATCAGATGGTTGGTTTTGGCCTCTGCAGCTACTGAGGGTAATCCCTGAGCACTCACCGGGTGCCTTTTCTGTGCTGACAGTCATCTCATTCATCCTTGCAGCAATTCCATTCTGCATCTCCTCTGGACACTCCCAGGACCACCAGGACAACCCCATCATGGCCCTGTCACCAGGCCCAGTCTGGCTCCATGATAACCAAGACGCAGGTCCAGAGACAACTGCCCTGCACGGTGCCTGCATCTGACCCCCTTGGTGGGTAGTGACCAGCAAAACATGGAAGAAGCCAGGGCAGCAGGCAGCCAGCTGCCCCGCAGCCCCAGATGGCACCTGGGCCTTGGGAGGTCATTCTTAAAGGGGAAGCTGGAAACTTTGATGTCCCTGGAGGAAAGGGTGAACGTGGCATCCGAACAACCCTGGCAGCCAGCAGCGTCTTCTCATCCAACCTGTGGGACAGAGGACCCCTTCTGGGGAACAAAGATCCATACTTAAAGGGTCCTGGCCCAGTCAGGCCTCATCCTGGGCCCTGGGAGGGGAGGGGCACTATGGGCCCCCCAGCAGCAGTCAGGATTACCACCCAGGGGACTCAGCCTTCTGTGGCCCTGGCCAGAGTTAGAATTTGGCCCAACACAGGACAAGCTCACTCAGCAGCTTGTCAGTACCCAGGACCTGTGCATGCCAGGCAAGGCCAAGCTGGCTCAAAGAGCAACCAGCCACCTCTGCAAGGGTGTGCCTGGAGCAGATGGATCAGCCACCAACCTCACCCACTCAAGGAAGCAGGGGTGGCCAGGTTCCCACAGCCTGAGGGGCTGCCACCTGACGGCTGATGGAGTGGAGGCCTGAGGAAAAGCAGATGGCACTGGGGCCCTACCTCCAGGGCAGAATAACTGATTTACACTGACTGGCAGCGAGTGAGGTTGGTGGCTGGTCCACCTGCACCTGGCACACCCTTGCAGAGGTGGCTGGTTGCTCTTTGAGCCAGCTTGGCCTTGCCTGGCATGCACAGGCCTCAGTGCAACAACTGTGCTGCAAATGGAGCCACATAGAGGAAATGAGCAGCAGGCTCAGGAGCAGGGTGTGTGCTGCCTTTGGGGCTCCAGTCCATGCATCAGGGCTCCTACAGCATGGTGGGCTTCTTGGGTGCCAAGAGGCAGACCACAGGCCATCTTGAGAAGGACTCTATGTTCAAGTGCAGAAAGGGCCCAATCTGGTGGATGAACCACACGGCCAGCTTCTGGGTGCAGGCACAGTGCCACATCTTCCATCACTTCCTGATGTGCCACACCAGCACTGAAGAGACAGCCTGGAGACAGCGCAAGAGGAAGGCTAAGAAGGATGAGGTGGTGAATTCCAGCTTCTTTCTGACCCTGAGCCCACCCCCAAGGTGGCCGTCAACCTTTAGGAGTGGGAGAACAAGATTGACAGCTTTGAGTGCTTTACCAAGAAGATAGACAACAGGGCACTCAGCTCAATTTCTCAGCCAATGAGTTGACATGCAAGCAGATGATGGTGATGGGCTTTAAGAAAGTGCATCAGAAGGTGGCCAGTTCTTCATCCTCAGCCAGGTCTTGCAGCTGGAGCAGGCCGTCACTTCACCAGAGATGCCTTCAACACTGTCGGTGAGTTCTTTGACAATCAGCCCAGCCAGGAATGGGACCCAGTCATGGACCTGTTAGTGCTGTCTCAGGGACACCAGGCCAACATCCCGGACATCATCCACATACACAAGGAAGCTCTAACCAAAGTCACGGAGAGTAGGCAACATGTGGCAGAACGGAAAACAGAGGTGCAGAGGCTGATGATGTCGGAATCACAGGAACAGGATTTCTTTGGACACTGTGGCTGAAATTCACCACTTCCATCCAATTCAAGTGAGAAACATGGACTCACAGATGCAGCATTTCTTGCAACAAGAGATACTATTTTTTCAAAAAGTCACCCGGGAATTTATAGTGTTGAATGACTAGATACTTGATTGTGGACTGTTTCCAGTTCAAGGATACTTTCTACAGCAGAACAATAACACTAGCAAAGAGCTAGTGCCAGGTATTGGTGGTAGTACAAGGATGGTTTTGTTCTCAATTGAAACTCAGCTGAATATAGAATTGTGTAGGAAACAGTTAATATGATGATAGAGTAGAAACAGTAGCAAACATGACCTAAACCATGCTATGAATTCCTACACTACCATTGTAACTTTTGGAAGAATGATACCACTTACTTTATTGCTTTTTGAAGTATGAATATTTTAGTGTATATGCTGTAGACCCCAAACCCTGTGAAGAGTCTCAAAGAAGCTGGCTGGGTAAAGCCTGCTATGGGTGTCTTTATATTCAAAGATTGATGATGCAATTTGAATATGTGTCCCTACCAAATCTCATGTTGAATTATATTTCCTAACGTTGAAGGTGGATCCTGGTCTAAGGTGATTGAATCCTGAAGGCAAATTTCTCATGAATGGTTTAGCACCATCCCCTTGCTACTGTCCTCACAATCATGAGTGACTTCTCATGAGACCTGGTCATTGAAAACTCTATGTCACCTCCCTACTCTGCATGTTTTCCTCTTGCCATGTGAGACAACTCACTCTTTCTTCACCTTGCAGGAAGATCGGAAGATTACTGAGGCCTCCTAGAAGCAGAAGCCCTGTGCTTCCTATCCACCCTGCAGAACCATGAGCCAATTAAACCTCTTTTTCAAAATGAATCATATAGAAAATGGCAAATGAGGACTGAAGCATTACTATAAAGATACCTGAAAATGTGGAAACAGCTTTGGAACTAGGTAATGGACAGAGGTTGGAAGAGTTTGGAGGGCTCAAAAGAAGACAGATAGATAAGAAAATGTTTGGACCATCTTAGAGACTGGTTAAATGGTTGTGACAAAAAATCCTGACAGAAACAAGGACAGTGAAGGCCAGGCTGAGGAGGTCTCAGATGGAAATAAGAAGCTTTCTGGAAAATGTCTTCCTTTTGGATATGGAAAGCTTACACAATGCCTGTACCATCATTGTACCTTAGAAGCAGTGATCTCGCATTTTATTTCAGAGGCTTATAGGCAAAAGAGGCTATAGCCTTGGCTCGGATGAGACTTTGGACTTTGCAACTTTGAGTTAATGCTGAAATGAGTTAAGACTCATGCTGGCAAGGCATGATTGTATTTTGCAGTGTGAGAAGGACAGGAGATTCATGGGGTCAGGGACAGAATAATATGGTTTGTCTCTTTATCCCTATCCAAACCTATGTGGAATTATACTCCCTGATGTTAGAGGTGGGGCCTAGGTGGAAAAAGATTTAGTCATAAAATGATGCAGGTAGATCCTTCACGAATGATAAGGCACCATCACCTTGATGCTGTCCTCCTGAGAGTGAGTGAGTTTTCATGTGATCTGGTTGTTTAACAGTCTGTGGAACCTCTTTCCTCACTCTGTCTTCCTCCTACTCCTGCCATAGGAGACATCTCATTGTCACTTGGCCTTCTGGTGTAATTAGGAGGCTCCCTGACTTCTCCCAGAAACAAAAGACACTATGCTTCCTTCACAGCCTGCAGAACCCTGAGTCAATGGAACCTCTTTTATTCAGGATAATACAGAAAATTAGAACCGCAGAGAGGAGCTGTGAAATGTCTTCAAGGCCTTTTTCCCTTTGTCTTTGCTATTAGCACAGGGCTTCTTTATATGCAAATTTCTGAAGTCTTCTTGAATGTTCCCCCTTAAATCGGGTTTTGTGTTATTACTGCATAGCCAACCTGCTATAGAGATACCTGAAAAAATAGAAGCAGGTTCAGAAGTGGGTAACGAACAAAGATTGGGAGGGTTTGGAGGGACTGGAAAATGACAAAAAGATGAGGGCCTGGTGGGAGTGATTTAATCGTGGATGGGAGGTGGATGGGGTGGAAGGAAAAAGAGGTGGGCAGGGTGGGGAGGAGAAGGCTGGCTGTAGGGTGGTGGAAGGGTGGGATGTAGTGGGAGTGGGGAGTCACCTGCTGCAGAGGCACAGCCTCATAGACAACCTCTACTAAGGCAGTGCACCTGTGGCTTTGCAAGTTTAGCCCCCGCGGCTGCTCTCATGGACTGGGCTAGTGTTGAGTGCCTGTAGCTTTTCCACAGTGACAGTGCAAGCTGTTGGTCGGTCTATGAATCTGGCTCTGCCTCTGCAGCATGCTTCTGCCTGGAAACAGTGGAAGGTGGAGGTGGGTGTTGGGAGGGCGGATCCTTCACCAGTGGTTAAGCACCATCTTCTTGATGCTGACCTTGTGATAGTGAGTTCTCATGAGATCTGGTTGTATAACAGGGTGTGGCACCTCTTTCCTCTCTCAGTCTTGCTCCTACTGCTGCCATATGAAGCATCTTCTTGCCCCTTGGCCTTCTGGTATGATTGGGAGGCTTCCTGAGTCCTCCCAGAAGCAGAAGCCACTATGCTTCCTTTACAGCCTGCAGAACTGTGAGCCAATTACACCTCTTTTCTTTATGATTATACACAAAATTAGTGCTGTGAAGTGGAGCTATGAAATGCCTTCAGAGCCTTTTCCACATTATCTTGGAAACAAGCACTCAGCTTTTTTTCATAAAGATATCTGAAGCCTTTGTGAATTTTCCCCCTGAAAATGGACTTTTCTTCTTTTACCACATTACCAGGCTGTGACAAAGATATCTGAGAATGTAGAAGCAGGTTCAGAAATGGGTAAAAGAGAGAGAGGTCGGGAGAGTTGGGAACCCTTAGAAGACAGCAAGATGAGGAAAAGTTTAGACCACTGAAAATAATTGTTAAATACTTGTGATCAGAAGTCTGACAGAAAGATGGACAGTGAAGGCCAGACTTAAAAGGTCTCAGATGAAAATGAGGAATGTCCTGTGAACAGGAGCCAAGGTTACATTTGATTGGCCTTAGCCCTGGAGATCTCTGAAACTGTGAACATGGGGGTGATGATTTAGGATGTATCTGGTGGAATGAACATCTAGGCAGCATAGCTCAAGAGGTGTCCTCTCTACATCCAACAGCCTGTGTTCTTATGTGTGACCTAAGAAATGACCTCAAGTTGCAATTTCTATTTAAATGAGAAGTGGAGCTCAAAAATTTGAAAAATTTGCAGCCTAGCCAAGTGGTCAAAAAGAAAAGCTGATTTTCAGGGGGGAAATTCAAGAACGCTTAGAGTATTTGCATAAAAAAGAGCCCAGTGCAAATAGCCAAGACAATGGGGAAAAGGCCTTGAAGGGATTTCAGAGATCTTTTCAGCAGCCCTTGCTGTCACAGGCCCTAGGGATGAGGAGAGAATGGTTTCCTGGGCCAGCTCCATGGCCTGGCTGCTATGTGCATCCTCAGGACACCGCTGCCTGCATCCCTGCAGCTCCAGCTCCAGCCATGGCTGAAAGATGCACAGGTACAGCTTGGGTCACTGCTTCAGAGGTGGCTCCAAGCCCTGATGGCTTCCACATAGTGTTAAGCCAGGAGGTGCACAGAGCAAGAGACTAGAGGCTTAGGAGCCTCCGTCTAGGCTCCAGAGGATGTACAGAAAAGCCTGGGTGTCCAGGCAGAAGCCTTTCCAAGAGGCAGAGCCTCATGGGAAACCTTTACTAGGGCAGTAAAGAAGGGACGTGTCAGGTTGAGGCCCTCACACAAGGAGGCACCATCCTTCAAACCCCAGATTCATAGACGCACCAACAGTTTGCACCCTCAGTGTGGGAAAGATACAGACGCTCGACACCAGCCTCGTCCATGAGGGCAGCTGTGGGGACTTATCACTGCAAACCCACAGGTGGAGATCTGCCCAAAGCCTTGGGAGCCCAGCCCTCACACCCCTGTGCCGTGGATGTGGGACAAGAATTCCAAAAGGATGATTTTGGAGCTGTAGGATTGAATGACTGGCCTGCTGGGTTTTGGACATTCATGTATCCTGTGAGTCCCATCGGTGTTTTGTTTTTGTTTCTGGCAATTTTTCTTCTGTTGGCTGGGTATGCTTACCCATTGCCTGTACAATCATTGTACCTGGGAAATAGTTAACTTGCTTTATAATTCAGAGGCTCATGGGCAGAAGGGACTGTATCCTTGTCTCAGATGAAACTTTGAGCTTTGCACATTTGAGTAAATGCTGGAATGAGTTAAGACTTGGGGGACTGTAGGGGAGGCATCATCGTATTTTGCAATGTGAGAAAGACATGGGATTTGTGGGGGCAGGGACAGAATAATATGATTTGGCTCTTTGTCCCACTGATGTGGAATTGTAATGGGAAATGTTAAAGGTGGGGGTGGGTGGAAGGTGATTTAATCATTGTGGAGAGTGGAGGTTGGAAGATGGGGATGGTGGGGTGAATTGGGAATTATGGAGGGGGTGGGGGTGAAAGGCAGGGGTGGGGGCAGATCCTTCACAAATGGTTAAACACCACCTCCTTAATGTTGTCCTTCTGATAGTTCTCTTCATGATTTTGTAGCTGTGAGACTGAATGAATACTGC
This sequence comes from Gorilla gorilla gorilla, assembly GCF_029281585.2. Lineage (NCBI taxonomy): Eukaryota > Metazoa > Chordata > Mammalia > Primates > Hominidae > Gorilla > Gorilla gorilla. The sequence goes on along the minus strand of NC_073237.2, from coordinate 93,486,149 downwards.
TCTGCTGGGTTTTGGATGTGCATTGGGCCTTTGGTCCCATTTGTGTTATTTTTCTGGGAAATTTCTTCCCTTTGGATTAAGAAAGCTTACCCAATACCTGTATCATCATTGTACCTTGAAAGAAAAGAACTCCGTTTTAACTTCAGGGACTCATAGGCAGAAGAGACTAGCCTTGTCTCGGATGAGACTTTGAACTTTTTATATTTGAGTTAATGCTGGAATGAGTTATGGCTTTTGGAAACTTTTGAAAAGACATGATTGTATTTTACCCTGTAAGAAGGACATGAGATACAGAAGGGTCAAGTTTGGAATACTATGGTTTGGCTGTGTTTCCCTAGAAAAACTCATGTGGAAGTGTAATCCTGAATTTTGGAGGTGAAGCCTGGTGGGAGGTGATTTAACCATGGATGGGAGGAGGGCAGGGGTGTAAGGAGAAAGGGGTGGGGATGGTGGGGAGGAGTAGGCTGGCCATAGGGTGGTGGGAGGGTGGGAGTAGTAGGAAGGGGGAGTAGCCTGATTGAGAGGCAGAAGCTCATGGAAAACCTCTACTAGGACAGTGCACCTGTGGCTTTGCAGGGTTTAGCCCCAGTGCTGCTCTCATGGGCTGGGTTGTTGTTTAGTACCTGTAGCTTTTCCATACTGAGGGTGTGAGCTGTTGGTGGGTCTATGACTCTGGGGTCTGGAGGATGGTGGTATCCTGCATGGGGGCTCCAAGCCCACATTTTCCTTCTGCACTGCCCTAGTAGAGGTTTTCCAAGAGGCTCTGTCTCTGCCTCAGGCTTCTGCCTGGAAACAGCAGGGGGTAAAGGTGTGTTGGGGGGTGGATCCTTCACCAATGGTTAAGCACCTTCTTCTTGATGCTGACCTAGTGATAGTGAGTTCTCATGAGATCTGGTTGTACAACAGGGTGTGACACCTCTTTCCTCTCTCTGTCTTGCTCCTACTCCAGCCATATGCAACATTTTATTGCTGCTTGTCCTTCTGGTATAATTGAGAGGCTTCCTGAGTCCTCCCAGAAGCAGAAGTTACTATGCTTTCTTTACAGCCTACTACAGAACCATAAGCCAATTAAACCCCTTTTTGTTATGATCATACAGAAAATTAGTACTGCGAAGTGAAGCTATGAAATGCCTTCAATGACTTTTCCCCATCATATTGGCTGTTAATACTGGTCTTCTTTTTAATGCAAATATCTGAAGGCTTCTTGAAGTTTACCCCAGAAAATAGACTTTTTTTTTCCTTCTACATTGCCAGGCTGTGATGAAGATAGGTGAAAATGTAAAAGCAGGTTCACAAGTGGCTAACAGCCAGAGGTCGGAGAGTTTGGAGGACTTGGAAGAAGACAGGAAGATGAAGGAAAGTTTGGACCATTGTAGAGACTTGTTAAATAGTTGTAATTAAAATGCTGACAGAAGGAGGGACAAAGGCCAGGTTATGAGGTCTCAGATGAAAATGAGGAACTTACTGGGAACAGGAGCCAAAGTTACTTTTGTTTTGCTGTAACAAAGAACATGGCTGCAGGGTGACCTTGCCCTTGAGATCTGTGAAACTTTAAACTTGAGGTTGATGATTCAGGGTGTATCTGGTGGAATGAACATCTAGACAGCAAATCTCAAGATGTGTCCTGTCTGTGTCAAACGGCCTGTGCCCTTATGTGTGACCAAGGAAATGACCTCAAGTTGTAACTTATATTTAAATGACAAGCAGAGCTCAAAAGTTTGGAACATTTGCAGCCTGGCCAAGTGGTCAAAACAAAAACTGATTTTCAGAGGGAAAATTCATGATGGCTTCAAAAATTTGCATAAAATGAAGGCCAGTGCTAATAGCTGAGGCAATGGGGGAGAAAGCCTTGGAGGCATTTCAGAGATGTTTGCAGCAGCCCTTGCTGTCACAGGCCCTGGGACCTAGGAGAAAAGAGTGGTTTCCTGGGCCAGCCCCATGGCCCTGCTGCTGTGTGCAGCCTCAGGATACAGCTGCCTGCATCCCTGCAGCTCCAGCTCCTGCTCCAGCCTTGTCTCAAAGATGCACAGGTACAGCTTGGGACACCACTTCAGAAGGTGCAACCTATAAGCCTTGGTGGCTTCCACATAGTGTTAAGCCAGTGGGTGCACAGACCACTAGTTCAGAGGCTTGAGATCCTCCATATATATTTTGGAAGATGTGTGAAAGTGCCTGAGTGTCCAGACAGAAGGCTGCCAAAAAGGCAGAGCCTCATGGGAAACCTCTACTAGGGCAGTGCAGAAGGAAAATATGGGGTTGGAACTCCCACACTGGAGGCCACCATCATGCAGACCCCAGATTCATAGACCCACCAAGAGCTTTGTACCCTCCATGGGTAAAAACTACAGGCACTCAACACCAGCACAGCCCATGAAGGCAGCTGCATGGGCTGAACACTGCAAAGCCACAGGTGCAGAGCTGCCCAAGGCCTTTGGAGCCCAGCCCTCACACACTTGTGCCCTGGATGTGGGACAAGGATAAAAAAGGGGTGACTTTGGAGCTGTGGGTTTGAATAACTGGCCTGCTGGGTTTTGGACTTTTCATGGAGCTTGTAAGTCCTATTTGTGTTTTGTTCTCTCAGGCAAAAATATTCCTTTTGGCTAGGAATTCTTAATGCCTGAACAATCATTGTACCTTGGAAGTAGTTAACTTGTTTGTATTTCAGAGGCTCAGGGGCAGAAGAGACTGCCTCATCTCAGATGAGACTTTGGGCTTCAGACATTTGAGTAAATGCTGGAATGAGTTAAGACCTTGTGGCACTGTAGGTAAGGCATCATTGTATTTTACAAAGTGAGAAGTACATGAGATTGGGGAAGGCAGGGACAGAATAAGATTTGGCTGTGTGTCCCTAAAGAAACTCAGGTGGAATTGTAATTGGAAATGTTAAAACTGGGACAGGTGGAAGGTGATTTAATCATGGAGAGCAGTGGGTGTTGGAAGGTGGGGATTGGGGAGGATGGGGGGATTTTGGTGGGGGTGAGGGGTGAAAATGGCTGTTGGGGGAGGATCCCTCACAAATGGTTACACACCGTCTCCTTAATGCTTTCTCCATGACGGTGAGTTCTCGTGATGATTCTGGAGCTGTAAGATTAAATGGATACTGTACTGCTTGGTTTTGGACTTGCACTGGGCCTGTGACCCCATTTGTGTTACTTTCCTGACAAATCTCTTCCCTTTGGATTGAGAAAACTTACCCAATGCCTGTACCATCATTGTACCTTGAAAAAAAGAACTCCCTTTTAAATTCAGGGACTCATAGGCAAAAGGGACTGTAGACTTTTCTCAGATGAGATGTTGAACCTTTTACATTTGTGTTAATGCTGGAATGAGTTAAGGCTTTTGGAAGCTTTTGAAAAGGCAAGATTGTGTTTTACTCGGTGAGAAGGATATGATATTTGGGGGATTAGGGTTGGAATAATATGGTTTGGCTGTGTGTCTCTACCAAAACACATGGGAAATTGTAATTCTGAATGTTGCAGGTGTGGCCTGGTGGGAGGTGATTTATTCCTGTACTTGAGAGGGGTGGAGTTGGAAGTAAAAAGAAGTGGGTAAGGTCGGAGCAGTAGGTTGACTGTAGGGTGGTGTGAGGGTGGTGGGTAGTAGGAAGGGGGAGTAGCATGCTACAGAGGCAGAGGTTCATGGAAAACCTGCACTAGGGCAGTGCACCTGTGGCTTTGCAGGCTTTAGCTCCCATGGCTGCTCTCATGGGTGGGGCTGGTGTTGAGTGCCTGTAGATTTTCCCTACTGAGGGTAGGAGCTTTTGGTGGGTCTATGACTCTGGGGTCTGGAGGATGGTGGCATCTTGCCTGGGGGCTCCAAGCCCATATTTTCCTTCTGCACTGCCCTAGTAGAGGTTTTCCAAGAGGATCTGCCTCTGCCTCAGGCTTCTGCATGGAAACAGGGGGGGTGGATGTGGGGTATTGGGTGGATCCTTCACCAATGGTTAAGCACCATCTTCTTGATGTTGATCTCCTGATACCGAGTTCTCGTGAGATCTGGTTGTATAACAGGATGTTCTCGTGAGATCTGGTTGTATAACGGGATGTAGCACCTCTTTCCTCTCTCTGTCTTGCTTCTACTCCTGGAATATGAAACATTTCATTGCCGCTTGGCCTTCTGATATAAATGGGAGGCTTCCTGAGTCCTCCTAAAAGCAGAAGCCACTGTGCTTTCCTTACAGCCTCCAGAACTGTGAGTCAATTCAACTTCTGTTATTTATGTACATGAAGAAAATCAATGCTGTGAAGTGAAGCTATGAAATGCCTTCAAGGCCTTTTCCCCAATCTTTTGGCTGTTAGCACTGGGCTTCTTTTATGCTAATATCTGAAGCCTTCTTGAAGTTTTCCCCTGATAATGGACTTTTCTTCTTTTACCACATTGCCAGGCTGTGACAAAGATAGCTGAAAATGTAGAAGCAGGTTCAGAATTCAGTAATGGCCAGAGGTTAGAGTGTTTGGAGAGCTTGGAAGAAGACAGGAGATGAGGGAAAGTTTGGACCATTGTAATTACTTGTTAGTTGTGATTAAAAAGCTGACAGAAGGATAGACAGTGAAAGCCAGGCTTAGAAGGTCTCAGATGAAAATGAGGAGTTTACTGGAAACAGGAGCCAAGGTTACATTTGTTTTGCCTTAGCAAAGAATGTCGCTGCATGATGCCCCTAACCTGGAGATCTGTGAAACTTTGAACTTGAGGGTGATGGTTTCGGGTGTATCTGGCAGAATGAACTTTTGGCAGCAAAGCTCAAGAGGTGTCCTGTCTGTGTCCTGGTCTTCTGTGTGACCAAATAAATGACCTCAATTAGAAACTTATATTTAAATTATAAGCAGAGCTTAAAAGTTTAAAAAATTGCAGCCTGGCCAAATGGTCAAAAAGAATAGCTGATTGTCAGTGGGAAAATTCAAGACAGCTTCAGAAACTTGCATAAAATGAAGCCCAGTGCTAATAGCCAAGACAGTGGGGAAAAGGCCTTGAAGGCACTTCAGAGACCTTTGTAGCAGCCCTTGCTGTACAGGCCCTGAAGCCTAGGACAGAAGAATGGTTTTCTAGGACAGAATGGTTTCCTGGCCCAACCCAATGGTCCCCTGCTGTGTGCAGCCTCAGGACACTGCTGCCTACATCCCTGTAGCTCCTGCTCCAGCCATGGCTGAAAGATGCACAGGTACAGCTTGGGTCACTGCTTCACGGTTGCAAGCTCCAAGCGTTTGTGGCTTCCACATAGTGTTAAGCCAGCAGGTGCACAGAGCACAAGACTAGAAACATAGGAGTCTTCATCTAGACTCCAGAGTATGTATGGAAAATCCTGGGTTTCCAGGCAGAAGCTTTTCCAACAGGCAGAGACTCATGGTAAACCTCTACAAGGATAGTACACAAGGAACATATAGGGTGGGAGCCCCCACACTGGGAGGCACCATTCTCCAGACCCCAGATTCATAAACCCACCAACAGCTTGCACCCTTAGTGTTGAAAAGCTACTGGCACTCAACAGCAGCCCAGCCCATGAGGGCAGCTTTGGGGAAAGACCTTGCCATACCACAGGTGCTGAGCTGCCCAAGGCTTTGGGAGACCAGCCATCAAACCACCCTCTGCTCTGGATGTAGGATGTAGATTCAAAAAGTATGATTTAGAGCTGTATGATGGAATGACTGGCCTGCTGGGTTTTTGACTTGCATGGGGTCTGTAAGTCCCATCTGTGTTTTGTGCTTCTTTCTTTGGCAAATTTCTTCCTTTTGGCTGGGAATGCTTACCCAATGCCTGCACAAACGTTGTACCTTGAAAGTAGTTAACTTGCTTTGTATTTCAGAGGCTTAGGGGCAGAAGGGACTGCAGCCTTGTCTCAGATGAGACTTTGGGCTTTGGACATTTGAGTAAATGCTGGAATGAGTTAAGGCTTTGGGGGACTGTACAGAAGGCATAATTGTATTTTGCAAAGTGAGAGTAACATGAGATTTGGAAGGCCAGGGGCAGAACAATATGATTTGGCTCTGTGTCCCAACCAGAACTCATGTAGAATTGTGATGGGGAATGTTAAAAGTGGTGCTTGTTAGAAGGTGATTTAATCATGGTGGACAGTTGAGATTGGAAGTGAGGGTGTGGTGAGTTTGGGGGGTTTAGGCTGGGGGTGGGGGTGAAAGATGGGGCTGGGGGGCAGATCTTTCACAAATGGTTAAACAGTATGTCCTTAATGCTGTCTATGTGAAAGTGAGTTCTCATGATGAATGCATACATACTCTCCAGGCTTTTGGGCTTGCATTGGACCTATGTCCCAATTGTGTTATTTTTCCGGAAAATTTCTTCCCATTGGACTGAGAAACCTTACCCAATGCCTATACCATCATTGTATCTTGAAAGAGAAGCACTCCCTTTTACATTCAGGGGCTCATAGGCAGAAGGGACTTCAGCCTCGTGTTGGATGAGACTTTAATCTTTTTACATTGAGTTACTGCTGGAATGAGTTAAAACTTATGGAAACTTTTGAAAAGGCTTGTTTGTATTTTATTCTGTGAGAAGGACATGAGATTCAGGGATTTTATGGTCAGAGTAATATGGTTTGGCAGTGTTTCCCTACAAAGATCATGGGAAATTGTATTCCCAAATGTTGGATGTGGGGCCTGGTGGGAGGTGATTGAATCATGGATGGGAGGGAGTTGTGGGTAGAAGAAAAAAGGAGGGGGTAGGGTGGGGAGGAGTAGGTTGGCAGTAAAGTGGTGAGAGGCTGGTGGGTAGTAGGATGTGGGAGTAGCCTCCTGCAGAGGCAGAGCCTCATGGAAAACCTCTACTAAGGCAGTGCACCTGTGGCTTTCAGTGTTTAGTCCCATGGCGGCTCTCATGGGTTGGGCTGGCCTTGAGTGCCTGTAGCTTTTCCATACTGAGGGTGCAAGCTGTTGGTGGTCTATGAATCTGGGGTCTGGAGGATGGTAACCTCCTGTGTGGGAGCTCCAAGCCCATATTTTCCTTCTGCACTGCCCTAGTAGAGGTTTCCCAAGAGGCTCTGGCTCTGCAACAGGCTTCTACATGGAAACAGTAGTGGGGTGGGGGTGTTGGGGGGGCCAGATCTTTCACCAATGATTAAGCATCATCTTCTTGATGCTGATTTTGTCATAGTGAGTTGTCATGAGATCTGGTTGTATAACAGGGTGTCACACCTCTTTCCTCTCTCTGTCTTGCTCCTACTTCTGCCATATGAAACATCCCATTGCCGCTTGGTCTTCTGGTATGATTGGGAGGCTTCCTGATTCCTCCCAGAAGCAGAGGCCTCTATGATTCCTTTAAAGCCTGCAGAACCATGAGCCAGTTCAACCTCTTTTCTTTATGATCTTACAGAAAATCAGTGCTCAGAAGTGGAGCTATGAAATGCCTTCAAGGCCTTTGTCTCATTGTTTTGACAATCAGCACTCAGCTTCTCTTCATGCAGATATCGGATCCCTTTGTGAATTTTTCCCTTGAAAATGGACATTTCTTCTTTTTACAACATTGATAGGCTGCAACAAGGATGGATGAAAATGTAAAAGCAGGTTCAGAAGAGGGTAACAGCCAGAGGTTGGAAAGTTTGGAGGCCTTGGAAGAAGTCAGGAAGATGAAGGTAAGTTTTGACCATTGTAGAGACTTGTTAAATAGTTATAATTAAAAGGGTGAGAGAAGGATGGACAGTGAAGGCCAGGCTTACAAGGTCTCAGATGAAAATGAGGAATTTACTGAAAACAGGAGCCAAGGTTACTTTGGTTTTGCCTTAGCAAAGAACATCACTGCATGATGCCCTTAACCTGGAGACCTATGAAACTTTGAACTTGAGGGTGATGATTTAGGGTGTATCTAAATCATAGGGTGTATCTAAATCACAGACATGAACTTTTGGCAGCAAAGCTTAAGAGGTATCCTGTCTGTGTCCAAAAGCCTGTGGTCTTCGGTGTGACCAAATAAATGACCTCAAGTAGAAACTTATATTTAAATGAGAAGCAGAGCTTAAAAGTTTGGAAAATTTGCAGCCTGGCCAAGTGGTCAAAAAGAAAAGCTGATTTTCGGTGGGAAAATCCAAGACAGCTTCAGAAATTTGTATAAAATGGAGTCCAGTGCTAATAGCCAAGACAATGGGAAACAGGCCTTGAAGGCATTTCAGAGACCTTTGCAGCAGCCCTTGCTGTCACAGGCCCTAAGGCCTGAGAGAGAAGAATATTTTCCTGGGCCAGCTGCAAGGCCCCACTGCTGTGCTCTGCCACAGCACACTACTACCTGCATCCCTGCAGCTCCAGCTCCAGCCATGGCCGAAAGATGCACAGGTATGGCTTGAGTCACTGCTTCAGGGGTACAAGATGCAAGCCTTGGTGGATTCTACATAGTGTTAAGCCAGCAGGTGCACAGAGCAAAAGGCTTGAGCCTTGGGAGCCTTCGTCTGGACTCCAGAGCATGTACAGAAAAACCTGGGTTTCCAGGCAGAAGCTTTTGCAAGAGGCAGACCCTCATGGGAAACCTTTTCTAGGGTAGTACAGAAGGAACATATGGAGTTGGAATCCCCACACATGGAGGCACCATTCTGCAAACCCCAGATTCATAGACCCACCAACAGCTTGCACCCTCAGTGTGGAAAGCTACAGGTGCTCAACACTAGCCCAGCCCATGAGGGCAGCTGTGGGGGAAAGACCCTGCAAAGCCACAGGTGAAGAGCTACCCAAGGCCTTGGGAGCCCAGCCATCACACCCCTGTGCTCTGGATGTGGGATTTAGATCGAAAAGAGATGATTTGGAGCTGTACGATGGAATGACTGGCCTGCTGGGTTTTTTACTTGCATCAGATCTGTAAGTCTCATCTGTATTTTGTGCTTCTTTCTGGCAAAGTGTTTTCTTTTGGCTGGAAATTCATACCCAATGCCTGTACAATCATTGTACCTTGAAAGTAGTTAACTTACTTTGTATTTCAGAGGCTCAGGGGCAGAAGGGACTGCAGCCTTGTGTCAGATAAGACTTTGGGCTTTGGATACTTCAGTAAATGCTGAAAGGAGTTAAGACTTTGGGGGACTGTAGAGAAGGCATCATTGTACTTTGCAGTGTGTCAAAGATATGAGATTTGGGAGAACTAGGGTCAGAATAATATGATTTGGTTCTGTGTCCCTACCGATACTCATGTGGAATTGTAATGGGGAACGTGAAAGTTGGGACCTGGTGGAACATGATTTAATCATGTTGAAGCCTGGGTGTTGGAGGTAGGGGAGTGGGGAGAATGGTTGAGATTATTTTGGGGATGGGGTTGAAAGATAAGGATGGGGGGCAGATCCTTCACAAATGGTTAAACACTATCTCCTTAATGCTGTCTGCATGATAGTGAGTTCTCTTGATGATTATGGAGCTTTAAGATTGAGTGAATACTGTCCTTCTGGATTTGGACTTGCATTTGTATTATTTTTCTGGGAAATTTTTTCCCTTTGGATTGAGAAAGCTTACCCAATACATGTACCATCATTGTACCTTGAAAGAAAAGAAATCCCTTTTGAATTCAGGGACTCATAGGCAGAAGAGAATGTAGCCTTGTCTCAGATGAGGCTTTGAAGTTTTTACATTTGGAATGAGTTAAGACTTTTGGAAAATTTTGAAAAGGCATGATTGTATTTTGCTCTGTGAGAAAAACATGAGATTCTAGGGTATTAGGGTCAGAATAATATGGTTTGGCTGTGTGTCCCTGTGAAACTCATGTGGAATTGTAATCCCAAATGTTGAAGGTTGGGCCTGGGGGAGGTGATTTAATCATGGATGGGAGGGGGTTGGGGGTGGAAGGAAAAAGGGTGGGTAGGGTGGGGAGGAAAGGGGTTGGCTGTAGGGTGGTGGGAGGGTGGTGGGTAGTAGGGAGGGGGAGTAACCTGCTGCAGAGACAGTGGCTCATGGAAAACCTCTACTAGGACAGCGCACCTGTGATTTTACAGGTTTTAGCCCCTGTGGCTGCTCTCATGGGGTGGGCTAGTGTTGACTACCCATAGCTTTTTCACACTGAGGGTGTGAGCTGTTGGTGGGTCTATGAATCTGGGGTCTGGAGGGTGGTGGCCATCTGTGTGGGGGCTCCAAGCCCATATTTTCCTTCCACACTTCCCTAGTAAAGGTTTCCCAAGAGACTGCCTCTGCATCAGGCTTCTGCCTGGAAACAGTGGGAGCTGGGGGTGGAGGGTGAATCCTTCACCAATAGTTAAGCACCATCTTTTTGATGCTGACCTTTTGATAGTGAGTTCTCATGAGATCTGCTTGTATAATAGGGTGTGGCACCTCTTTCCTCTCTGTCTTGCTCCTACTCCTGCCACATGAATCATGTCATTGCCCCTTGACATTCTGGTATGATTGGGAGGCTTCCTGAGTCCTCCCAGATTCAGAAGCCGCTATGTTTCCTTACAGCCTGCAGAATCATGAGCCAATTAAACCCCGTTTCTTTCTGATCATAGAGAAAATTAGTACTGGGAAGTGGATGTATGAAACGTCTTCAAGGCCTTTTCCCTGTTGTCTTGGCAATCAGCACTCAGATTCTTTTCATTCAAGTATCTGAGGCCTTCTTGAATTTCCCCCCTGAAAATGGACTTGTCTTCCTTTACCACATTGCCAGGCTGCAACAAAGATAGCTGATAATGTAGAAGCAGGTTCAGAAGGGGGTGGCAGACAGAAATCAGGAGAGTTTTGAGGGCTTTGAAGACAGGAAAATGAGGAAAAGTTTGGATCTTTGTAAAGAATTGTTAACTACTTGTGATCAGGAGGCTGACAGGAAAATGGTCAGTGAAAACCAGACTTAGAAGGTCTCAGATAAAAATGAGGAACTTACTGGGAACAGAAGCCAAGGTTACTTTTGTTTTGTTGTAGCAAAGAACATGGCTACACAGTGACCCTGCCCTGGAGATCTGTGAAACTTTAAACCTGAGGGTGATGACTTAGTGCATATCTGGTGGAGTGAACTTCTAGGAAGCAAAGCTCAAGAGGTGTCCTCTCTACATCGAACAGCCTGTGCTCTGATGTGTGACCGAGAAAATGACCTCTGGATGGGACTTATATTAAACAAGTCACAACTCTTATATTAAATGAGAAACAGAACTCAAAAGTTTGGAAAATTTGCAGCCTGGCCAAATGATCAAAAAGAAAAGCTGATTTTCTGGGAGAAAATTTAGGAAGGCTTCAGAAATTTGCATAAAAAGGAGCCCAGTGCTAATAGCCAAGACAATACAGAAAAGCCCTTGAAGGCATTTCAGAGACCTCTGCAGCAGCCCATGCTGTCACAGGCCCTGGGCCCTAGGAGAGCAGAATGGTTTCCTGGGCCAGTCCTGTGATCCCCCTCTATGTGCAGCCTCAGGACACTGCTGCCTGCATCCCTGCAGCGCCAGCTCCAGCCATGGCTGAAAATGCACAGATGCAGCTTGGGTCACTGCTTCAGAGGGTGCAAGCTAGAAGCCTTGGTAACTTCCTCATAGTGTTAAGCCACTGGGTGGATAGATCATGAGACTAGAGGCTTGGGAGCCTCTCTGTAGACTTTGGAAGATGTATGGAAATGCCTGGGTGACCAGACAAAAGCATCCCCAAAAGGCAGAGCCTCATAAGAAACCTCTACTAGGGCAGTGTAGAAGGAAAATATGGGGTTGGAGCCCCCACACTGGAGGCCACCATCATGCAGACCCCAGATTCATAGACCCACCAACAGCTTGTACCATCAGTTGGGAAAAGCTACATGCACTCAACACCAGCGCTGCCCATGGGGGCAGCTGTGGGGCATAAACCCTGCAAAGCCACAGGTGCAGAGCTTCCCAAGGCCGTCAGAGCCCAGCCCTCTTGTCCCTGTGCCCTGGATGTGGGACGAGATTTCAAAAAGGGTGATTTTGGAACTGTAGGATTGAATGACTGGCCTTCTGGGATTGGAGTTTCATGGGGCCTGTAAGTTCTGTATGTGTTTTTTTCTTTCTGGCAAAATTCTTCCTTTTGGTAGAGAATGCTTACCCATTGCCTGCACAAGCATTGTACCTTGGAAGTAGTTAACTTGCTTTACAGTTCAGAGGCTCATGTGCCTAAGGGACTGTAGCCTTGTGTCAGATGAGACTTTAAGCTTTGGACATTTGTATGAATGCTGGAATGATATGAGATTGGGGGGGACTGTAGGGAAAGCATCATTGTACTTTGCAATGTGAGAAGGACATGAGATTTGGGAGCCAGGGACAGAATAATAAAGTTAAAGTTGGGGCCTGGTGGAGGGTGATTTAATCATGGTGGAGAATGGGGGTTGGAAGGTGGGGGTAGGGAGAATGAGGGGATTATGGTGGGGGTGAGGGGTGAAAAGTGGTGGTGTTGGGGCGGATCCTTCACAAATGATTAAACATCATCTCCTTATTGCTGTGCTTATGATAGTGAGTTCTCTTCATGATTTTGGAGCTATGAGATTGAATGGATACTGGGCTTCTGGGTTTTGGACTTGTATTGGGCTTGTGGTTCTATTTGTGTTTTTTTTTTTTTTCCTGGGAATTTTCTTCCCTTTGAATTGAGAAAGCTTACCCAATGCCTGTACCGTCATTGTACCCTGAAAGAAAAGAACATCCTTTTAAATTCAGGAACTCATAGGTGAAAGGGACTGTAGACTTGTCTCAGATGAGATGTTGACCTTTTTACATTTGAGTTAATGCTGGAATGAGTTAAGACTTTTGGAAACTTTTGAAAAGGCATGAATGTATGTTGCTCTCTGAGAAGGATGTGAGACTCTGGGGTATCAGGGTCAGAATAATATGGTTTGGCTGTGTTTCTTTACCAAAACTCCTGTGAATTGTACTCCTTAATGTTGAAGGTGCGACCTGGTGGGAGGTGATTTAATCATGGCAGGAGGGGGTTGGGGTTGGAAAGAAAAGGGGTGGGTAGGGTGGGAAGTAGGTTGGCAGTAGGGTGGTGGGAGGGTGGTGGGTAGTAGGAAGGGGGAGTATTCTGCTTCAGAGGCAGAGGCTCATGGAAAACCTCTACTAGAAGAGTGCACCTGTGGCTTTGCAGGCTTCAGCCCCCATGTCTGCTCTCATGGGCTAGGCTGGTGTGGAGTGCCTGTAGCTTTTCCATACTGAGGGTGTGAACTGTTGGTGGGCTTATGAATCTGGGGTCTGGAGGATGGTGGCCTCCTGTGTGGGGGCTCCAAGCCCATATTTCCCTTCTGCACTGCCATGGTGGAAGTTTCCCAAGAGGCTCTGCCTCTGCAGGAGGCTTCTGCCTGGAAACAATGGGCGGTGGTGTGGGATCCTTCACCAATGGTTAATCTTCTTGATGCTGATCTCCTGATAGTGAGTTCTCATGAGATCTGGTTGTATAACAGGATGCAGCAGCTCCTTCCTCTCTCTGTCTTACTCCTACTCCTGCCATATGAAATATCTCATTGCCGCTTGGCCTTCTGGTACGGTTAGGAGGGCCCTGATCTGTGTGGGCCTCATCAGTGGACCTAGTCAGTTGGGACTTGGTCAGTGAGGCCTATTTATTGGGGGCGTGGTCAGCAGGGGTCTGCTTAGAGAGGGTCTCATTAGGGGGATCTAGTAGTGGGGTCTTGGTGAGTGGGGACTTAGTGGCAGCCACTTGTTTGGTGTCTGGTCAGTGTAAAACTGGGCTGCGGGGCTTTGTCAGTGGAGACCTGGTCAGCTGGGGCTTAGTGGTGGCCTTGTCAGCATGGGCTGGGTCACTGGTGACCAGGTCAAGGGGTGCTATTCAGCGGAGGCCTGGTCACATGGGACCTAGTCAGCAGGGCCTGGTGACCATGTCCTCATCAGTGAGGCCCTTGTCAGTGGGGCCCTGGTCAGGGCAGCCTAGTCAGTGGAACCTAATCAGTGGGGGCCTGTTCAGAGAGAGCTTGGTCAGTGGTGGCTTTTGTAGCACTGGTCTATGGGGTGACCTGGTGAGCGGGGATCTGAGCAGTGGGTGCCAATTCAGTGGGGCCTGCTCACTAGGGTCACAGTCAGGGGCATCTGGTCACCAAGGCCTGGTTAATACAGGCCTGGTCAGTGGCAGCCTGTTCCCTGGAGGCCTGGTCAGTGGGGCCTCATCTGTGGTGCCAGGCAATGGGGTCATTGTCCAGTAAGGGTCACCCCACTGCCTGTGGTGCCAGGCAGTGGGGTCACTGACCAGTAAGGACCTGGTCAGTGAGGCCTTGTCAGTAAGGACCTGGTCGGTGAGGCCTTGTCAGTAAGGACCTGATCAATGAGGCCTTGTCAGTAAGGACCTGGTCAATGAGGCCTTGTCAGTAAGGACCTGGTCAGTGAGCCCTTGTTAGTAAGGACCTTGTCAGTGGGGCCTGGTCAGTAAGGTCCTGGTCAGTGGGGTCCTGGTCATTGTGGGCCTGGCAGCAGGGGCCTGGTTAATGGGGCCTCGTCATGGGGTTCTAATCAATGACGGTGTGTTCAGGGAGGACCTGATGTGTGGGATATGGTCAGCAGGGACCTGGTCAGTGGGGGCTGCTGAGCACTGCTGGGAGATGTCAGGTGCAATGCACGTTATGGAGGGCCCTGTGGATAGTTGGGATGGCCCAGTAGTGCCCAAAGTCCCAGTCAGAAGTGGACAAAGCAGGTGTTTGGATGGACCTAGGAGATCTTGCTCAGAGATATTGAAAGGACAAAGGTAAAGGAAGGGCCAGAGTGGCCAGATAGATGGTCACAGTCTATCGGCTGCACAGGATAGAGGAAGCCAGGGAACAGGCAGGGTGGGCAGCTGGGGTGCAGGGAGAGGCAGGTGCATGCTGGGAGGTCAGACCCTGTGAGGGCTGTGGGGGCATCAGGTGGGGTGGGATCCAGGTGCACCCTCAGTGCGCTGGGCAGGTCTCAGCCCAGGCTTCCTGGACCCTGGTCGGGTGATGTGGTCACTCCCTGGGGGACTGCTGTCAGGCACTGGGCACCCACCATGGGCAGCACTGTCCCATCTCAGGACTGGACTTTCTCAGATCCTGCAGAGGGCACAGCCTCCAGCGCAGGAGGGGCAGCCCCATGGTGCAGCTCGAGCTCTCCATGGGCTTGGAGTGTCCCCTGCCAGCCCTCCGCTCCCTCTTCTCCTGGGTCCCACTTTTCCAGTGTCAGCCAGCAGAGAGGCTCCATCCTCCCTTCCCTATGTGTCTCCTGGGCTGAAACTTGCAGTGGATTGGGACAGGGATGGTGCTTCCCTCAGGCCCATTTAGGGACGGGACTGGCTTCCAGCCTGGCACAGGTCCTCAGCTCTGCCTTGGTTGCTTTAGAGTGAGATGGTTCAGTCAGTGTCCTGAAGGTAAACGTAAGAGACTGTCCTTGCTGTGTGGGAGGCTGGTCTAGAGATGGAGGACTTACCAGGTCCTCCCAGTCTGTCAGGCCTGGACAGTACTGTCGTGTCTCAGGACTCAGCCCAGTCCTAAATGGGACGGTGCTGCCCAGGGTGGGTGGCTGGGACCTGACAGCAGTACCCCAGGCAGTGACCACATCACCCAGCCAGGGTCCAGGGAGCCTGGACTGAGACCTTCCCAGTGCATTGAGGGTACACCTGGAGCCCACTCTACCTGATGCCCCCACAGCCCTCCCAGGGTCTGACCTCCCAGCATGCACCTGCCTCTCCCTACACCCCAGATGTCCACCCTGCCTGTTCCCTGACTTCCTCCATCCTGTCCAGCAGGATGTGCTGGGCAGTGGGACAGCCTATGTGCACATTTTGTGGCAAGTAGGAGTGACACACCATCCCTGGGTGGCGCCATGGTTCCTGCCAAACCCAACCCCAGAACTCTGTCCCTGAGGTGGTTTTACAAAACCCAAAACCCAAAACTGTGGTTGTGGCTCAGGGGTCAGCACCTGCTAGTACCAGGACACTACTGGGAGGCTGGGACCTGATCAAAGCCCATGGTGTCTGTGGCCTGAGGACAGGGTGTCTTGGGGCCATAAGGCCCGGCTGCCAATGGCCATTGGGTCATAGGGCCTCAGCCCCAGTGTTTGCCCTTCCCTGGCTCCTCCTGATTCAGTCCCATCAGGGCCCTGGAGCCCAAGACCCAGCACCCAAGGTCCCCTCCAGGAATCCTGGCGTCTTGGCTTCTTTTATCATGTTTCATCTGAGAGCAAAAATGTCAGATCGGATGCACAGAAAAATGGCCCAAAGTGCTTAATGACTAGAAGAAATCTAGCTCTCCCTCTCCCTCTCCCTCTCCCTCTCCCTCTTCCTCTCCCCTTTCTTTCTTCGGTCTCCCTCTGTTGCCGAGGCTGGACTGTACTGCCGTGATCTCAGCTTGCTGCAACCTCCCTGCCTCAGGCTCCGGTGATTCTCCTGCCTCTGCCTGCTGAGTGCCTGGGATTGCAGGCACGTGCTGCCACGCCTGACTGGTTTTTGCATTTTTGGTGGAGAGGGGGTTTCACCGTGTTGACCGGGCTGATCTCCAGCTCCTGACCTCGAGTGATCTGCCTGCCTCGGCCTCCCAAGGTGCTGGGATTGCAGACGGAGTCATGCTCACTCAATGCTCAATGTTGCCCAGGCTGGAGTGCAGTGGCGTGATCTCAGCTCGCTACAACCTCTACCTCCCAGCCACCTGCCTTGCCTCCCAAAGTGCTAAGATTACAGCCTCTGCCCGGCTGCCACCCCATCTAGGAAGTGAGGAGCGTCTCTGCCTGGCCTCTGCCCAGCCGCCCATCATCTGAGATGTGAGGAGCCCCTCTGCCCGGCTGCCCCGTCTGGGAAGTGAGGAGCGCCTCTGCCCGGCCGCCACCCTATCTAGGAAGTGAGGAGCGTCTCTGCCTGGCCACTCATTGTCTGGGATGTGAGGAGTGCCTCTGCCCAGCTGTCCATCGTCTGGGATGTGAGGAGCGCCTCTGCCTGGCCGCCCTGTCTGGGAAGTGAGGAGTGCCTCTGCCCGGCCGCCACCCCGTCTAGGAAGTGAGGAGCGTCTCTGCCTGGCCACCCATCATCTGGGATGTGAGGAGCGCCTCTGCCCGGCCGCCCCATCCAGGAGGTGAGGAGTGTCTCTGCCCGGCCGCCCCGTCCAGGAGGTGAGGAGTGCCTCTGCCCGGCCGCCCCGTCTGGGAGGTGGGGGGCGCCTCTGCCTGGCCGCCCCATCTGGGAGGTGGGGGGGCGCCTCTGCCCGGCCACCCCAGCTGGGAGGTGGGGGGAGCCTCTGCCCGACCACCCGGTCTGGGAGGTGAGGGGCGCCTCTGCCTGGAGGAGTGCCTCTGCCCGGCTGCCCTGTCTGGGAGGTGAGGAGCGCCTCTGCCCGGCCGCCCCATCTGGGAGGTGGGGGGCACCTCTGCCCGGCCACCCAGTCTGGGAGGTGAGGAGCGCCTCTGCCCAGCCGCCCCATCTGGGAGGTGGGGGACGCCTCTGCCCGGCCGCCCCATCTGGGAGGTGCGGGACGCCTCTGCCCGGCCACCCCATCTGGGAGGTGAGGGGCGCCTCTGCCCGGAGGAGCACCTCTGCGCAGCTGCCCCATCTGGGAGGCAAGGAGCGCCTCTGCCCGGCCGCCCCATCCGGGAGGTGGGGGGCGCCTCTGCCCGGCCGCCCCATCCGGGAGGTGGGGGGGCGCCTCTGCCTAGCCACCCCGTCCGGGAGGTGGAGGGCACCTCTGCCCGGCCACCCTGTCTGGGAGGTGGGGGGCGCCTCTGCCTGGAGGAGTGCCTCTGCCCAGCCGCCCCGTCTGGCAGCTGAGGAGCGCCTCTGCCCAGCCACCCCGTCTGGGAGGTGGGGAGCGCCTCTGCCCGGCCACCCCATCTGGGAGGTGGGGAGCGCCTCTGCCCAGCCATCCCGTCTGGGAGGTGTACCCAACAGCTCCGAAGAGACAGCGACCATCGAGAACGGGCCATGATGACGATGGTGGTTTTGTAGAAAAAAAGGGGAAATGTGGGGAAAAGAAAGAGAGAACAGATTGTTACTGTGTCTTTGTAGAAAGAAGTAGACATAGGAGACTCCATTTTGTTCTGTACTAAGAAAAACTCTTCTGCCTTGGGATGCTGTTAATCTATAACCTTACCCCCAACCCCGTGCTCTCTGAAACATGTGCTGTGTCAACTCAGGGTTAAATGTATTAAGGGCGGTGCAAGATGTGCTTTGTTAAACAGATGCTTGAAGGCAGCATGCTCATTAAGAGTCATCACCACTCCCTAATCTCAAGTACCCAGGGACACAAACACTGCAGAAGGCTGCAGGGACCTCTGCCTAGGAAAACCAGAGTCCTTTGTTCACGTGTTTATCTGCTGACCTTCTCTCCACTATTATCCTATGACCCTGCCACATCCCCGTCTCTGAGAAACACCCAAGAATGATCAATAAATACTAAAAAAAAAATATATATATATATATTTTCTAAAAGTTGCTACAATTCAATAATAAAAAGACTAACATCCAAATTTTAAAATGTATAAAAGCTTTGAACTGATAATTTACAAAATAAGATATATGGCAGATCAGCACATTAAAAGATGCCCAGCATCATTAATCATCAAGGAAGCGCAGATCAAAATCGCCCCCTGACACTTGTACAGACCTACCAGAATTGCTAAAATGAAAAAGGCTAATCACTACTAATGCAACAGCAACTCTCATACACTACCGTATGGTGTAAAGTGATACAACCATTTTGGAAAACTGTTTGCAAGTTTCTTAAAACATTTATACATACCTCTTCCACTTAACCACAGCATCTACAGAAATGAAAACATATGTCCACAAAAAGCCTTGCACAAAAGTGTTTGCAGCAGCCCCAAACTAGAAGCAACCCAAATGTCCATCTACTGGGAAGTGCATAACCAAACTGTAGTACATGCATGCAACTGTCTTCTGCTTCCAGGCTAAGTTCTTTGCTTTTAAGGGCTTCTGGGATTAGATTGGACCCACCCAGATAATTCCAGATAATCTTACTTTCAGTCCCACACCACCTCAGCCCTCCTGCTCTTCAGAGCTCAGCGCACAGGGCTCGTTTCCTCTCGGATGACCTTCTCCGCTAAGTCCATTTATACAGGGTTCCCTTCTTGTGCAGAGCTAGGCCAGCTTCCCACATGTTCCAGGGCAGACTCACTTTGAGCAGGCTGTGTGTGTGTGTGTGTGTGTGTGTGTGTGTGTGCCTGGCTTTCGGCTATAAATTGAAGATTGTGGAGGGCAGGGACTATGTCTTTTTCTTCTTTTTGCCCTCCACTTAGCCCCTTGACTTTTTGCCCTCCCCTTAGTCCCTGACACAGTCCAGCTTAGTGGAGAAGCACATGGCCTGTAGAATCAGATGGAACCATGTGAGGTTTGGGACCACAAGTGGATACACAAAACAGGAATCCTCTCCAATAAGGATACCCTTGAGCCAACCGCTGAGTAAGTGAGGAAGGCATAGCCACAGGGGAATCTGGGAAAGGCTCTGCAAGTGCACAGGCCCTGGGGCCCGCACTTGCTGAGTGTGAGAAAGAGCAAGAGGCCAGGGTGGATGATGAGAGTGAGGGAGGGGCCCGTGTTAGGAGGCAGTGGGGACAGATGGTGTTGACCCTTTAGCTCAGGGAAGGGCTTGGGTCCATGTTATGAGTGAACCAGGATGCCATTGGCAGGTTTGAGTGGAGGAGTCACATGATCTGACTTTTGTTTAACAGGAGCATCTCCTGAAGCGCTGAGGATAGACTGAACAGCCAAAGCATGGAAGTTAGGGCAGAGGTGACTGTATGTGCAGCAGCTTCCCCTTGTCGCCTGAATCTTCAGTATTGTTTGTGCAGGAAATGGAGGATCAAGAATCAAGATTCTTTCCCTTCATTTACCAATTGTCATAGCAATCAGTTGGTTCCCTAGCATCCTCCAAAGGAAACAAATGGGGCTCTTTTTTTTTAGAGACAGGGTCTGGCTCTGTTGCCCAGGCTGGAGTGCAGTGGCACAATTATTGCTCACTGCAGCCTCAAAGTTTTGGGCTCAAATTATCCTCCCACCTCAGCCAAGTAGCTGGTATTACAGGCATGTGCCACCATGCCCAGCTGACTTTTTTATTTTTTGTAGAGTCAAAGTCTCACCATGTTGCCCAGTCTGGTCTCAAACTCCTGGCCTCAAGCAATCCTCCAGCCTTGGCCTCCCAAAGTGCTGGGATTACAGGTGTGAGCCACCACATCCAGCCTAATGAGCTTTCTTAATATCATTATAAAGTCTTGAGTTTTTCAAATATTTGATGTGTTTCAAAACATTGCAGTTATTATCATTTTTACAGCTCAAATTATCCCATATCTGGCCAGTGAGAGCCTCTTCACGTTGGTGTCTGGACCCTTTAGACATGTGCCCAGTAGTCCTTGATGGCTTCTTGGCATCTATTTATAATAAGATGCTCCAGGCTCATCTGGTACATTTCCTGCCCCAGATAGAGAACCAGCCATTTCTCTAAGGATCTCTAGTTCCTTTCAGATGGAAATAACATTTAGAGTCCACAATGTAGACAACAGGAGTGCTTGTTGCTACTAGATTTTTGTCTCCTAGAATAGTCAGTGGATAGAGGTGGAACATATGTATTGTTAATTAAAATTTTAATTTTAAGGTAATTGTAGATTCACAAACAATTTTAAGAATATTATTTACACAGATCTGCATTCCAGTTACTCAGTTTCTCCCAACAATAATATCTTGCAAAGCTATATTGCAATATCACAACCAGGATATTAGCATTGATGCAGTCAAGATGCATTGCCTTCACTGTAAAAGCCCCCTCAAGTTTTCCTTTTCTAGCTACACCCACTTCCCTCCTGCCCCCAGGCCCTCCTTCATCTCTGACAACCACTGAATCTGTTCTCCATTTCTGTAGTTTTGTCATGTCAAGAATATTATATCAACAGAATTATGCATTGTGTATCCTTTCAGCATTGGCTTTTTTCACTCTGTAATTCTCTGAAGATTCATCCAGGATGTTGTGCATATCAATAGTGTATTCCTTTTTATTGCTGAATAGTATTCTGTGCTATGAATGTACCACAGACTGTTTAATCATTCACAAACTAAAGGACATGTAGGTTGTTTCCAGTTGGGGCCACTACAAATAAGCTTGCTCTAAACATTTATGTGCAGGTTTTTGTATGAACACAAGTCTTCATTTCTCTGGGACAAATGTCCAAGGATGCAGTTGCTGAGTTGTATGGCACTGCCAGTTTCATTTTTTTTAATTGCCTAACTTTTTTCCAGAGTGGCTGTACCATTTTACATTCCCATTAATAGTAAATAAGGGAAAGAGTTTCCCTTCATCCTCACTAGCATTTGGAGTTGTCACTATTTTTTATTTAACCATTGTCATATGTGTATAGTAATAGCTCATCATAATTTTAATTTTTATTTTCATAATAGCAAATGATGTTAAATGTCCTTCCTTGTGCTTACTTGACATCTGTCTGTGCTTTTTGGTGAAATGCGTGTTCATATCATTTGCCCATTTTCTGTTTGTTTGTTTTACTATTGAGTTTTAAGAGTTCGTTATGTAATTTAGATACTAATCGTTTGTCTACTATATGCTTTCAAAACATTTTGTCCTGGTTGGTAGTTTGTTTTTTCATACTCTTAGCAAGGTCATTCACAGAACAAAATTTTTTTAATTTTGATAGCATCTGGTTTATCAATTTTTGGTTTTATTGATGATGCTTTTGTTGTAAAGTTTAAAATATTCTTTGCCTGGCCCTAGGTCCTGAAGGGTTTTAATGTATTTTTCTAAAAGATTTGTAGTTTTACATTTAAGTCCATGGTCTATTTTGAATTAATTCATGTATGGAGTGTTAGGTTCATGTCCCCATTCAACTTTGCTTATGGATATGCAAATGCTCCAGCAATATTTGTTGAAAAAACTTCTTTCCCCACACTGAATTACTTTTATGCTTTTGTCAATAACCTGTCAGTTATATTTATGTGGGTCTGAGTTCTCTGTTCTGTTTAATTTGTCTGTGTATCTTTCACTCTACCAATACCACGTGCTGTTGATTACAATAGCTACACAATAAGTCTTGTAATGGGATAGATTGATTCTTCCAACTTGGTAATTCTTTTTCAAAAATGTTTTAGCTATTTTAGTTCCTTTGCATCTCCAAGACAATTTTAAAATAATCTTGTATTCATCTACAAAAAAATATTGCTGAAATTTTTGTAGGAATTGTATATATGAGTTTGGGGAGAATTAACATCTTTGCTATTTTGAGTCTCCAAATTGAAGAACATGATGTGTCTCATCATTTGTTTAGATCTTTGATTTCTTTCATCAGAATTTCTAATGTTTAGCATTCAAGTCTTATGAATGTTTTGTTAGAATTTGAAATGAGT
Source organism: Gorilla gorilla gorilla (assembly GCF_029281585.2). Taxonomy (NCBI): domain Eukaryota; kingdom Metazoa; phylum Chordata; class Mammalia; order Primates; family Hominidae; genus Gorilla; species Gorilla gorilla. The sequence goes on along the minus strand of NC_073237.2, from coordinate 93,463,953 downwards.
ATTTCCTTTTCTGAGCAATTATAAATGGTACATATTGTATTTTTAATTTTTATATCCAAGCGTTCATCACTCAAAGTACACTTGATTTTTTTGTATATTTATGTTGTATCCTGCAGCCTTGCTGAATTCACTTACTAGTTCTAGGAGTTGTTGATTCTGGTGTTTTAAAATAGATTTCTTTGGATTTTCCACATAGCCATCATGTTATCTGCAAAAGTGAACAGTTTTATTTCTTCCTTTCCAATCAATATGCCTTTATTAAATGCTTTACTGAACTGGCTAAAACTTCCTGTGCTGTATTGAATTAGAGTAGTAAGAGCATATATCTTTGCCTTGTTCCCTTTCTTAGGAGAAAAGCATTCTTTCTTTGACCATTAAGTATAATGTTAAGTATTGGAGTTTTTGTAAAAGCTCTTTATCAAATTGAGGAAGTTCCTCTCCATTGTTATTTTTCTCAGAGTTTTTATTTTATTTTATTTTATTTTATTTTTCAGACAGGGTCTCACTCTGTCACCCAGGCTGGAGTGCAGTGGCTCAATCTCAGCTCAGTGCAACCTCCACCTCCCAAGTGCAAGTGATTTTCATGCCTCAGCCTCCCAAGTAGCTAGCATGCATCACCACACCTGGCTAATTTTTTTGTATTTTTAGTAGAGACAGGGTATCGCCATGTTGGCCAGGCAGGTCTCAAACTCCTGGCCTGATGTGATCTACCTGCCTCACCTCCCAAAGTGCTGGGATTACAGGTGTGAGCCACCACACCTGGCATTTCTCAGAGTTTTTATCATGCATTTTGTCAAATGATTTTTCTGCATCAATTGATACGATTATGTGATTCTCTTCTTCATCATGTTAATATGGTAGGTTACATTGATTTTCACATATGGAACAAGCCTTGCTTTCCAGGAATAAACTGCACTTGCTCATAGCATATAGTTCTTTTTACATATTGCTTAATTCTGTGTCTATATTTATGAGGGATATTGGTCTGTAGTTCCTGTTTTGTTTTTTTTAACTGTCTTTGTTTTTGGTATCAAGGTAATACTAGCTTTTAAAAATGAGTTGAGAGAAGGAGAAGGTGGGATTTGGGGGGAAAAGGTTGCAGACTTTTTGACTCAGGTCATTGTGGGCTTAGTCTCTATTGAGTGGCTGGGTTACTGCAGGAAGCCACTCTCCATTCTTAGGTGCATTCTTGTCCATAAAAGGAGAAAGTTAAATGCCTCCGGAAAACCTCAGGTTTATTTTAGTGCTTAAAGTCTGTGGCTCTAAATTCAGATCCAGAACTCATGTGGCCTGGCCAGGGAGGGTCACGGAGTGCTTTCCTCACACCTTGTGTCTCTAGGCTCTGTAGACCTAGAGGTGTGGGATGTAAGAGCAGGCCCTTACCCATGGAATTTACATACAAATGGTGGAATAAGACAGGAAGTAAATAAATGTGATTATTCTGATAATGGTAAAAATAAATAAATGAGATAAATAAATAAAATCACTTGAGAAGTATTCCCCTGTCTTTCTTTTCTCTGGAAGAGGATATACAGAATTGGTATCTATTATTCTTTAAACTTTGGGCAGAATTTTCCAGTGAAACCATCTGAGCCTGGAGATCTTATGTGGGGCTATTTGCATTATTTGTTTTATATTGATAAGTTGTGGTAGTTTATGCTTTTCAAGAAAGTGGTCTATTTCATTTAAATTGCCAAATGTATGTGTTTAGAGTTGTTTGTAGTATTCATTTATTATCCTTTCAACATCTACAAGGTCTTTAGTGATATCTTCTGTGTCATGCCTAACATTTATAATCTATAATTCTCTCCTTTTTGCTTTGTCACTCTTGGTAGATGTTTGTGAATTTTATAGATCTTTTTAAAGAACCAGCTCTTTGTTTCATTGGTTTTCTTTATTGTTTTTCTGTTTTAAATGTCATTGATTTCTGCTATTATAGTCATTATTTCCTTCCTTCTTATTTTGAGTGGTTTTTTTTTTCTCTTATTTTCTACGTACTTCAAGTGGGAGCTTAAATTATTGGCTTGATAATTTTCTTATCATCTAATTTATGCATTTAGTTCTATGAATTTCCCTCTCACCCTGCTTTATACATACCCACAAATGTTGATGTGTTGCATTTTCATTGTCATTCACTGTATTTTTTATTAAGACATATTTATTAATCCAAAGAACAAATTTTATTTTTCATTTTCCCCAAACACTAAAACAGCACATGGCATAGTAATTAAGCACACAACATAAACTGATATATGCAATCGCTAATCCCGAAAATGGTTAAGTCTCACTTTGGGAGTCTTTAAAACCTTATGCCCTTAAATGACCTTTATTAAAGTTATCAACAGACAACAAAAGGAGTCACCTGGAAAAATTTTAGGGTACAAGATACTGCAATTCCTAGAATCTGGGAAACTTTTTATCTGGGAAATAACTTGATTTGCTTCTCTGTAACTGAGCTACTTTTTTCTCGAGCTCATTTTTTTTTTTGAGACAGAGTCTCGCTCTGTCGCCCAGGCTGGAGTACGGTGGCGCCATCTCGGCTCACGGCAAGCTCCGCCTCATGGGTTCACGCCATTCTCCTGCCTCAGCCTCCTGAGTAGCTGGGACTACAGGCGCCCGCCACCACGCCCGGCTAATTTTTTGTATTTTTTTTTTAGTAGAGACGGGGTTTCACCGTGTTATCCAGGATGGTGTCAATCTCCTGACCTTGTGATCCGCCCGCCTCAGCCTTCCAAAGTGCTGGGATTACAGGTGTGAGCCACGGCGCCCGGCCTCTCGAGCTCATTTTTAAGGTAATGCTGCTAGGGTTCCGAGTTTGAGAAGGGATCTTCTAAAGGTAAGCTTAATATTGCAACTTTCACCACAGGGCCTCTGTCTAAATTGCATTTCAAGTGGAAGGAAAGGGGTGTAAGAAGTGAAATAGAATTTTGCTGCAGACCAAAATCATTCTACAAAATGTAGAAATGATAATAGCTTACCACAAATTCAGCAAGATTTAACGCCAAGTACAGCGGTGTAGACTTTACAAGTATCCACTTCCATTGGGTGATCAGACAAGGTGAAGGGACACACAGGATTTGGGACAGTAGCCCTTTAGACAGTGCTGGGTGTTGAAGACAGAACTTCATGGTAAATCCGTATGTTCTAATCTGATATTTATACAGGCTATGATCGTCTCCTGAAATGTTTCCCAATTCTTTATATGTCTTTTAAAGCACAATTTAACATATGCTAAAAAATTTCCTTCTGCATCAACCAGTTTTGAATTTAAACTCAACTAAGTCTGCCAGGTCGTACAAACCACACCTTAATCATTCTAAGACAACTCTTAAAATTAATCTACTTGTATTGTTCTGCTTGTACCTTAACTATGGCATAATGAATTTGCTAATTCAAAATGTTGCAGAGCCAGTAACCCCAGTGTTATCTGTAGACCATCTGAGGTGCTTTTAAGCATTTTCTTGAATTCTATTGTTTGCTTTGAAAACATGGGGTTTAAACGGTCCAGGAAAACGCGTTTTGTCTCGTCATTCAGGAGCTCTTCGGGACACGCCTGCAGTGTTGCAGACAGGATGGAATGCAGGCAAGAGGGTTCCAACTCAGAGCGCAGACCCTTGGGAAAAGCACTTGGTGGGTCATCCTGAAAACTTCCCATTTCCGGCAGTTTTTGATGGCATGGCAGTCATGACACCCGAGGCTCTCCTTTGGGGCACTGTCCTCTGTGGCCATGGGTGGCCCTGGGCCCTCCTCCCAGCCAGTCCCGCCCCAGAGCTTCAACACCACTGCAGGACACCCGAGCAAAATACTCTGTTGGAGCAGGGAACAAACCCATGGGTGTGCTCGGAGTGGCTGCTGAAGCTGGATTTCTTCTTACTGATTTCTTTCACATATGGAAGAACTGGGCCGCCGCTGGGAAGCGAGAGGCCAGCCCCGCTCGGAACCTTTCTCATTTCCAGTGATAATGCCTCACTCTGAATTTCCATCAACCGCAGGCGTATTCATCCAGGAGGGTGCATCTGCAGGCCAAGGGCCCTCCATTGGCATTCTTTTCTTTAGGCTGTATGACAGTTTGTCCGAGTCATCTCCTCCAGCCCACTGCACTTGTGCCAGGCAGGTGCGAGGGGCCCTCTTCTGTCCCTCATGCTTCGTGTTGTTGGATGCCGTGGGCCTGAGGTCACGCCTTCGTCAGTCCGGGAGGGCATTCAGTGGATCTCAATATGAACCTGTAGGCAGACCTTGAGCATCATGGAAGCCACGATGTAGAGGTAGGGGAAGTTGATGCGTAGCCACCAGGCCAGATTGAAGAAGACAGCAGCTTGCGAGTCAGCGCCTTGCATAAGACTCCACAGGAGCGGGCGGCGGCTGAGCGCTAGAGCCGGACAGCCAGGCGCGACAGAGCCGCAGCCATATAGAGACCAGCGCTCTCACAGCCCGCCTGCCCTCTCCGCGCCGCGTCGCTCGGGCCGCTGGCCTTCGCTTGGCGGGCTCAGGGAGCGAGGGAGGCGGCGGCTAGACCGGCGGGCGAGCGGGCTGCGGGAGCGGAGTCTGCGCGTCACGCTCGGAGAAGCACCTCCGCGAGCTGCCGCCTGGTCCCCCAGTTCACTGTATTTTTTAAATTTTCTTTGAGACTTCCTTTTGACCCATGGATTACTTAAAAGTGTGTTGTTTTGTTTCTAGTCATTTGAATATCTTCCTGTTATCTTTGTTATTGATTTCTCATTTGATTCCATTGTCATTACAAAACACACTCTATATGATTTCACTTATTTAAAATTTGTTGAGGCTTGTTTGATAGCCCAGGATATGACCTATCTTGGGATATATATTTTGTGGTCATTTGAAAAGAATGTGTATTCTGATGTTGCTAAGTGGAGTGGACCATAAATGTTGATTTGATTTTGTTGGTTGGTTCTTGAGTTGTTCTGTATCTTTACTGATTTTCTGCTAGTTGTTCTATCAGTCATTGAGGGAGAGGTATTGAAGTCTCCAACTATAATTGTGGACTTGTCTATTTTGTCAGTTTTTGATTCATATATTTTTCAGCTCTGTTGTTTTGCTGGCATCACATTTAGTATTGCTATGTCTCCCTGGTGAACTGGTCTTTATGTGGTTAGATACCGTCCATCTCTATCTGCTAACTTTCTTTTCTGTGCTCTAAAATCTACTTTTGTGATACTAAAGAAGCCATTTCTACTTTCTTTTGAATAATATTTGCAAAACATGTATTTACCATCCTTTAATTTTTCATTTTAACCTGCTAATATTATTATATTTGAGATGATTTTCTTATAGACTTCATACAGTTGTGTCATGTCTCTCAATCCACTCTGCCAATCTCCATCTTTTTTTTTTTCTTTAGACAGGGTCTCACTCTGTTGCCCAGGCTGGAGTGCAGTGATGCCATCTCAGATCACTGCAACCCCTGCCCTTCAGGTACAAGCAATTCTCGTGCCTCAGCCTCCTGAGTAGCTGAGACTACAGGCATAGGCCACCATGCCTGGGTAATTTTTATATTTTTGGTAGAGACAGGGTTTCACCATGTTGGCCAGGCTGGTCTTGAACTTTTGACCTTAAGTGATCCGCTTGTCTCAGCCTCCCAAAGTGCTGGATTACAGGCCAATCTCCATCTTTCGATCAATACATTTAGACTATTTACATTTAGTGTAATAATTGATGTATTATGGTTCATGTCAGACATTTTATTTTGGGTTTTGTTTGCTCTTTCTCTGGTTTCTCTATTTTATATTTTCTTCCTTCCTATGGATTACTCAAACTTTTGTTTAGAATTTCATTTTCCTTTATCTGTTGGGTTTTTTAGGATATCTGTTTGAATATCTAGTTTAGTGGCTGTTTTAGATATTACGTTATAAACATAACATCACAATCTACCAGGGTTGACATTTTACCACTTCAAGTGAAGTATAAAAGCCTTATGTCCCCTTGTGTTTCTTTGCCCTCTCCATATTCCTTTGCCCCACCCTCATTTAAGATGATATAATTGTCTTAAATATTTTCTGTATCTACTTTTAGAACCATATCTACCAGTTTTCTACTTTTTGCTTAAACTGTCAACATAATTTAGAAAACTCAAGAGAAGTAAAGCCTACAGTGATTACCTACAGTTTGCTTACCTTGTTCTTTCTTCCTTCTTGATGTTCAAACTTCCTGCTTTTACCATTTTATTTTTGTTTAGAGAATTTCCTTTAGCTATCTCATTAAGTGATTTCGGCAGGTGACAAATTCTCCTAATTTTCCTTCACCCTGGGATATTTTTCCCGAGTATAGGGTTCTGGGTTGACAGGTATTTTCTTTCAGGACTTAAAACGTATTTTGCACACCCGTTTGGTCTCCATAGTTTCTGGTGAAAATCATGTTGCCATGCAAATTGTTTTCCCTTTGTAGATAAAGTGTCGTTTCTTTCTGACTGAGTTTACAGACTTTGTTTTTAGTTTCTAGAAGTTGAATTATGGATGTGTCTTGACATGAATTTGGGGGATTTATCCTGTTGGAATTCACTTAGCTCACTGAATTTGTGGGTTTATGTCTCTTGCCAAATCAAATTTGGGAGATTTTTGGTCATTATTTCTTCAAGTACTTATTTTGCCGTGTCCTCCTTCTATTCTCCTTCTGGGACAACAGTGTCTTAAATGTTAGATCCTTTGTTAGTCCTACAGGTTCCTGACACTCTGTTCATTTTTTTTTTTCCCAGTCCACTTTCTCTCTGTTCTTCAGTTGGGGTAATTTCTATTGTTCTATCTTGAAGTTCACTGATTTATTTTCTCTATCCCTTCCATTCTGCTGTTGAGCCCATATGCTGAGGTTTATATTGTTATTTATATTATTATTTTTCAGTTCTCAATCTCTTCTTTATATCTTTTCTTTCTTTGTAAGCAAGTTTGTATTGCTTGTTGGAGGGTTTTTTTTTCTTTTTTTTTGAGATGGAGTCTCATTCTGTCACCCAGGCTGGAGTGCAGTGGCACGATCTTGGCTCACTGCAACCTCCGCCTCCTGAGTTCAAGAGATTCTCCTGCCTCAGCCTCCCGAGTAGCTGAGACTACAGGCGCATGCCACTATGCCCAGCTAATTTTTGTACTTTAAGTAGAGACAGGGTTTTGCCATGTTGGACAGGCTGGTCTCGAACTCCTGACCTCAGCTGATCCACCCCCCTAGGCCTCCTAAAGTGCTGGGTTTACAGGCCTGAGCCACCACACCCGGCCATTGGAGGCATTTTTATCATGACTGCTTTAAAACATCTATCAAATCACTTGAATTTCTTTGTCATCTTAGTGTTTGTACCTATTCATTATCTTTTTAAAAAACACCTTTTAACAGACTTTATTTCCTAAAGCAATTATATGTTCAAAGCAAAAATAAGCCCAAAGTACTGAGAGGTCCTATGTATCCTCTACCCCTTCCCCACATGCGCAGCCTCACCAACTGTCAACATCCTATATTAAAGTGTTACATTGGTTCCCATCAATGCACCTACACTGACACATCATTATGACCCAGAGTCCATAGTTTACATTAGTGTTCACACTTGATGTTGCATATCCTGTAAATCTGGACAAATATAATAATGACATGTATCCACCGTAACAGTATCATACAGAATTGTTTATTGACCCCCAAAACCCTTAGTTCTCCTCCTGTTCATCCCTCACTCTCCCTAACTCCTGGCAATCACTGATCTTTTTACTGTTTACATAGCTTTGCCTCTTCTATAATGTGTAATTGGAATCATGCAGTATGTCGCCTTTTCAGATTGGTTTTTTTTCACTTAGTGATATGCATCCCAACTTCCTGTTTTGCAGCCAGGCACAGTGACTCAATGCTGTCATCCCAGTACTTTGGGAGGCTGAGGTGGGCATATGGCTTGAGCCCAGGAGGTTGAGGCCAGTCTGGGCAACATGGCAAAACTCTGTCTCTACAAAAAATACCAAAATAAAAAAAGTTTCTCCATGTCTCTTCATGGAGAGAGGGTCTCACTCTGTCACCCAGGCTGGAGTGCAGTGCTACCATCATAACTCACTGTAACCTCAAACTCCTGGCCTCAAGCAATTCTCCCACCTCAGCTGCCTAAGTAGCTGGGACTATAGGTATGCACCACTACACCCAACTCTTTTTTTTTTTAATTATTTACTTTTTTGTAGAGACGAGGTCTGGCTATGTTGCCAGACTAGTCTCTAACTTCTGGCCTCAAGCTATCCTCCTGCCTCAGCCTCATTTCTTTTTAGTGCTGAATATTCCATTGTCTGTATGTGCCATAGTTTATTTATTCATTCATCTACTGAAGGACATCTTAGTTGCTCCTGAGCTTTAGCACTTAATGAATAAAGCTGCTATAAGAATTTGTGTTTAGGTCTTTGTGTGGACATAAGTTTTGAACTCATTTGGGAGTTATTTTTAATAGATACAAAGTCTCAGCTTTGCAAGATGAAAAGAGTTGTGAGGATGGACAGTGGTAATGGTAACAGAGCAATATAAATGTCTAATACCACTGAACTGCATTCTTCAGTGTATTTTACTGCAATTTTTAAAAACTAAACAACATGACCCTCATACAAAAATGTACCACCTCACTTTCTCAGTAAATTATTTTAGCAAAGTTCCAGTGGTAACAGAAATCAAAATCTTAAAAATATGTATATTCTTTGAATCAGTAATTCCATTTCTAGATATGTATTCTAGAAAATCTGGCAAGGGAATAATATTGTAAATACACACATTTGGCGTGATTTTTTTCAAACAATGACAAGTGGAAAACCACCTCAACATTTCAGAATAGGGGATTGGTTAAATATCACTCTGATTATCACCACACAATTAGCTATTTACAATTATGATCTAGATGGAGAACTGTAACATGAAATTTTGTTCCAATATTTTGTTTTGTTGAAAAAAGCAGATCACAAAACTGTGTGTGTGTGTGTGTGTGTGTGTGTGTGTAATGCTTTTCAAGTAATTAATCTAGAGAATTGTCTGACAAGCATCCAGAGATCATGTTAAAACTTTACGCAGATGAAGCTTGGGGAACCTGTCTAACATTTTATTTGCATAAAAAACATCTCTGAGTGCTCATTCTGGGCCAGGCCTTTTATGTATACAGCTCATTTAGTCCTCACAACAGCCCTTCGTGGTGGACACTTTCATTATTTTTTTTTCCTTTTTATACTGTGCTAAAATATACATAACATAAAATTTGTCATTTTTACCATTTTTAATTGTGCAATTCGGTGACATTAATTACGGTAACAATGCTGTGCTACCAACATCACTGTCCTGATCCAAACTGAAATTCTGTATCCATTAAACAACTGCCAGTTCCTCCTTCCTCAGCCCCTAGTAATCTCTATCTCCTTTTACTCGTGAATTTACTAATTCTAGCTCCTTTGCAGAATGGAATCATGCAGTATTTGTCTTTTCGTGTTGGGCTTATTTCATGTAGCATATAATGCTTTCAGTTTCACCAATATTGTGGCAAATGTCAGAACTCTTTCCTGTCTCATTGTTGAATAATATTCCATCCTATGTGATGCCACATCTTCTTTATCCATTCATTTGTTTGTGGACACTTGGGTGGTTTCCATCTTTTAGCTATTGTAAGTAATGCTGCAATGAACATTGGCATGTAAGTATCTGCTTTAGTACCTGCTTTCAGTTCATTGTATATATACCTAGAAGTGGAGTTGCTGATAAGTCTATATTATAATATCATAGAATAATTCTATGTTTGATAGATATGACAAGTCTATGTTTAACTTTTTAAGGAAACACCAAACTGTTTTCCACAATGGCTGTCTCATTTTAGTGTCTCCCAGCCAGCAGCAATGCCCAACGGTTCTAATTTCTCCACATCCTCATTGACACTTGTCATTTTCTGTTTTTTTCATAGTAGTCATCCTAATGATTGTGAAGTGCTATCTCATTGTGGGTTTGAATTGCATTTTCCTAAGTATGGATGATGTTGAGTACCTTTGCATGTGCTCATTGGCCTTTTGTTTATCTTCTTTGAAGAAACAGTTTTACTCATTTTTTAATTGAGTTTTTTGGTTGTTGATGAGTTACAGGAGTTCTTGATCTATTCTGGATATTAATCCCTTATCAGATTTATGATTTGCAAGACTTTTCTCCAATTCCATAAGTTCCCTTTTCACTCTGTTGAGTGTGTCCCTTGATGCACATAGTTTTGTGCTTTTTGTTTGCACATAGTTCTTCTGTTGTGTGTGCTCTTAGTGTTTAGTGGAGGTTCATACCCTCTTATTTTTTCTGCATTTGTGGTTTTTGAAAAATTTTATACAAAAAGTATTTTTAAAAATAGTCAAAATGATTGTGATTGTATCCAGCCTCTATCATTTTACATTCCATGGATTTTAAGGAATAATCTTAAGCACCCTGAGTTTCATTTCCTTCACCCTTAAAGGGGATTATATCTACTTCATTGGGTGTATGAGAACTGATATCGTATTATGTATAAAATGCTGAAAACAATTCCTGGCACTGAACAAAGTTTGCAAACTAATATATCATTGTCATCATCAGCAATAACAAAAATAATAGCAACATAGTATACTATTATAGCTCATTACACCATGTCCCTATTTTGTGTGTTGTCTATTATTTTCATCAAAATAGAATTATCAAGTTATTTTAAGTCATTATTTATGCTTCTGATTATTTCTTGGAATATTAAAAAACAATTTGGGGGATTGTCTTAGTCCATTTCTACTGCCAAAACAAAATACCACAGACCGGGCAATTTATAAACAATAGAAATTGATTTCTCATGGTTCTAAAGGCTGGGATGTCCAAGATCAAGGTACCAGCAGGATTGATGTCTGGTGAGGGCTGCTCTCTGCTTCCAAGATGGTGCCTTGTTGCTGCATCCTCCAGAGGAGTGTAACACTGTGTCCTCACATGGTGGAAGGGATGGAACGGGACAAACTCACTCTTTCAAATCTTTTTATAAAGGCCCTAAACCCATCCATGAGGGCACCACCCTCGTGACTTAATCATCTCCTGAAGGCCCAACTGCTTAATTCTATCACATTGGCAATTACATTTTAGTACTTGAATTTGGGGGATCGGTGGGTATAAAACAGTTTAAGAATATTGAAGCCTATAGCCAAGTTGCACTCCACAAGTGAATCACCAATAGTAAAACAAAAAAGTATAATTATACTGCTATATTTTCACAACAGCAGATTTGTAAATTAAAATGTTACCTCACCAATTTGATGGCATGAAGTATTACAAAATGTTCTCATTTCAACATGAAGTTGCAAGTAATTTCATATATTCCTCATTTTTTCTTCTGTGCATTCTGTCTTTAGCCATTGATTTATGAATGGTCCATGTAATAATTTAACCTTGTATTTCTCATATATTTTTAAATATTTTTCTAGTTTGTCTATTCTTTTTAATTATGCTGTGCTATGCATGAAGAATTTCTAATTATTTTAATTTAATCCATTTAATTTTTCTTTTTTTTTTTTTAATTTGAGAGAGTCTTACTCTGCTTCCCAGACTGGAGTGCAGTGGCACGATCTCAGCTCACTGCAACCTCTGCCTCCCAGTCAAGTGATTCTCCTGCCTCAACCTCCAGAGTAGCTGGGATTACAGATGTGCACCACCACGCCTGGTTAATTTTTGTATATTTAGTGGAGACGAGGTTTCACCATGTTGGTCAGGCTGGTCTCTAACTCCTGGCCTCAAGTGATCCGCCAGACTCAGCCTCCCAAAGTGCTGGAATTATAGGCGTGAGCCACTACGCCCGGCCTCTTTCTTTCCTTTTTTGATTTGCTTAAGAAATCCTAAGACCTCTCAAAAAACATGAAATTTCTATTATAATTAATTGTCCAGCTGTTAAGAACTTATTTTGTTTGTATGTAAAAATTGTCAAACAACTTTATAGCCTCCAAATAATTACCTGGTTTCCACAACACCATTCAGTAAATTATTCTAAATTTTCCACCAAATTTATAGCATCAAATTATCAGGTACTTTATTTTTATTTATAATATAATTATTTTCTTTTCTCTGTGTTCTATTTCTTTGAGTTATCAGGTTATTTCTATGCTTATAACTTAATTATTTATCTTTTTTTATTACTACATGTAATGCATTGCATATACAAAAGTTCATGAATGAACTTTTGTTTTCATGATGAGCTTTTCCAATGTAACTTATTGATTATACTTTCCTACTTATTACTCCAAATTAATTTCAGAATATCTTTTTTTATAACATAGTTCCTTGAATACAATTCTATCAATAAATTGAATTTGTAACATTTGGCAGCTTTTCAATACTTAATCTTTTTTCCATCACCCTCATATATTTTTCTAGGATTTTAAAGTTTTCTTTATGTCATTTCCTAAGTTCATGGGTTCTTTTATCCGGTTTATTTGTACTTCTCTGTGTTTCTAAAACATCATAGTTGCATTGCTATTTGGGTAGAATCCTTCCTCTGAATATTCCCTAATCATTAGCATGAACACTTTTTGCCTGCTTCTTTGTTCCTAAGTTATTGGAGTGCCTGTTGTGCTTTGACCTTTGAAGGAGCATTTTATTTATTTTTATTTTATTTTTTATTGTTTTTTATTTTTTTGAGACGGAGTCTTGCTCTATTGCCCAGGCTGGAGTTCAGTGGCTCAATCTCGGCTCATTGCAGCCTCCACCTTCCAGGTTCAAGCGATTCTCCTGCCTTAACCTCCCGACTAGCTGGGATTACAGGCACGTGCCACCACGCTTGGCTAATTTTTGCATTCTTAGTAGAGACGGGGTTTCACCATGTTGGCCAGGCTGGTCTTGAACTCCTGGCGTCAAGTGATCCACCTGCCTCGGCCTCCGAAAGTGCTAGGATTACAGACATGAGCCACCACGCCCGGCCTGAAGGAGCATTTTAAATGTCAGTGAAGGTCTCTGAATTGGGGAGAATGAAAACACACAGAGGCTTGGGATTAAAGCGGGCATGATGGGGAAGCAGAGGGGCTTTCTCCTAGTGTGTTTCTCTTCCCTGTGGGGAGTGATGAAAACAAGAGAGACATGAGGGGTGGAAACTGGAAGACTCTTCACTGCTAGGTTTGCCACAAACGGCTGCAGAAACTTTCCTCATCATCCATAAATTTCAGTTTTTTCATTTGTAAATGTTAATGCTGGGAACAGATCATCTCTTAGGTTCCATTTAGAGCCCACAGAGCCCAACGGTGAAGGGCCTGGTCCCAGGAGGCATGCTGAGCAGAGGCTGATCCTTTGCTGAGCAGAGGCTGATACTGTGCCTTTCGGGTTACTCCAGGCAGGTCAGTGGGAAAACTTCAGTTCATTGACAGGGCCTTAATTGTTGGGACCTTGTCAGACACCCCTTTGCAGACAGTGTCACTGAGACTGCGGCTGCGATGATAATCACAGCTGGCGTGGGAAGGTCTTTTCCAGGATCCTTCCCTGTATCTGGGGACCTTCTCTGTCATTGCCCTCTAGGACCCTGCTCTCAAAGGCTCCCTGTGTGTGGGGAGGCGGCTGCAGAACAGCAGAGTCCCCTTTGGTAAGAGCCTCACCTTTCCAAGTCTCTGTGCGTGAGGAATGCACAAAACAGGGACGTGTTCCAGTGAGTTATAACGGTGTATTAGGTTACTGTTACTTTGTGGTTGTTGAGGATCTTGATGGTATATTAGCTAATATGTCTTAGCCAGACACGCTCTTTGGCATTTTATGTATAGTACTGTATCAATTCTCACACATCTATTACGGTAGCTGTAATTATAGTCCCGCTCTTAAAGATAAAGAAAATGAAATTCTGATTCAGAATATTGCTTGAAGTCCACAGTGGGTAAGTAACAGAGCCTGGTTATAATCCTAGTGAATTTGAGTAGTTTTAAATAAACACCTTATTATGGAAGTTTTTTTCTGGCATCCATGGTTTCTGATGTCACAGGAATTGTCCTCATATAGGAAATAGAGCATTTCTCTCTGGTTTTTTCGAGTTTTCGGAAATCTAGTCATGGTGTATCTGGACATGGATTCATTTGAACATGACCTCTTAGTGGTTATCTTATCTCCTTGAATTTATGTATTTCACCATGTTTGTGACTTTTTTGCCACTGTTTGTTCAAAAATGTTTTCAGTCCTGTAATTTTTTTTTTTTTTTTTTTTTTGAGATGGAGTTTTCCTCTGTCGCCCAGGTTGGAGTGCAGTGGCATGATCTCGGCTCACTGCAAGCTCCGCCTCCTGGGATCAAGCGATTCTCCTGCCTCAGCCTCCCAAGTAGCTGGGATTACAGGCACCTGCCACCATGCCCGGCTAATTTTTGTATTTTAGTAGAGACCGGGTTTCACCCTGTTGGCCAGGCTGGTCTCAAACTCCTGACCTCAAGCGATCCACCTGCCTCGGCCTCCCAAAGTGCTGGGATTACAGGCATGAGCCACCACGCCCAGCAGGTACTCCAATCGTTTGAAAGTTAGACCTTTTGTTATTTTCCCACAGGTCTCTGAGGCTATATTCACTTTTCTCCATTGTGTTTTGTCTCCTCTATTCTAACAGGACAATTTCTATTAAACTTGTCTTCAAGATCCCTGCTCTTTCCTCTGTCATCTCCATTCTCTTGAGTCTGTCCAGTTCAATTTATTTCTATTTTTTTCACTTCTAAAATTTTCATTTAGTTCTTCCTAGTATCTTTCATTTCTTTGCCATGAATTCATATTTTTCACTTGTTGCAAGTGTGCCTGTAATTGCTTGTTGGAGCACTGTTGTGATAGCTACTTTAAAATCCTCATCACATAATACCAACATCTGTCTCATCTCAATGTTGGTGCCTGAAGATTGTATTTTCTTGTGCAAGTTTATTGTTTTATAGTCCTTGGTATAATGAATAACTTTGGACTGTATCCTGAATGTGCTGGGTATTATTATACATCATGAGACTGGACACTCTTCACACCTGTTATTTCAACAGAAAGTCCTTAGACAGAGAGTCCTCAGACAACAACAACAGAGAGTGCTTAGGTTCATAATACAGCTCAGTGCACTTTCTGGGCTGTGGTTCAGCTCTCCCTTGATCTTTAAATGCTTTGCAGTGATGCTCAGGCTTTCCCCACTTGCCTGCTTCCCAGAGCCTCGTCTCACACCTGTGTGAGTTCAGACCAGTGCTAAATTCTCACACATTCTGCTGTGTTGTTTCTGGTCCCTTTCAGGCACAGACTGCTCAGATTTCCGCCCAGAAATTCACGCACACATCGTGGAATTGTCCTCAGTTTTCAGGAGTCAGCTCAAATATTACCCACTCAGAGAGGTTTTCCCCAGGCCCTTGTCTAAAGCTGATTCTTCTAGTCCTTTCCATTGCTTCATATAATATTTTCATATTTATCCCAACTTTATTCTATGTTTCCTTACTTGTTACTAGTCTATCTTTTCACTCCCCCCTAATAAAATATTAACTATGTAGAGATAGGGATTTTTTTAAACTAATTATTCAGGACCTAACACAATGCTCGACAAATATGCTCATATTTCAAGAAATTTGTACAATATCTGCACTACAGTAACTGCTCTGTATGCATTACCTTGTTCAGCACAGTTTTTCTGATGCTAAGTATACAATTTTAAATTTTCATTTTAACTTTCTTTTCTCAGAAGAAAATTTATTCATATTAACTAAATATTTAAAATCACTCTTGATGGATATATAATATTCTATTACAACTAATATTCTACTGATATAACGAGTAAGCCCTTGAACCGTGGATTTATTGAGCAAATATTTAGTAGGCTTTAAATCTAGCTGGGACTATCGTAGGTAATTAAAGACACATACAAGACTCCTTTCTTTGCTGGGTGCACTGGCTCATGCTGCAATCCCAGCACTTTGGGAGTCCGAGGCAGGTGGATCACTTGAGGTCAGGAGTTCGAGACCAGCCTAGCTAACATGGAGAAACCCCATCTCTACTAAAAATACAAAAAAAATTAGCTGGGTGTGGTGGTGAGCACTTACAATCCCAGCTACTGTGGAGGCTGAGGCAGGAGAATCACTTGAACCCAGGAAGAGGAGGTTGCAGTGAGCAACGATTGTGCCACTGCACTCTAGCCTGGGCAGCAGAGGGAAACTCTATCTCAAAAAAAAAAAAAGAAAGAAAAGAAAGAAAAGAAAAGACTCCTCTCTTCAAATAGCTTACATTCTAGTTGAGGGAAGGAGTTAATAAGTAAACAAATTAATAAATAGATTAACAAGATAATCCAGTGCATAACAATTGATGTGGGAAATTAGAGTAAGGATATGGAGAGTGACTAGGGAGGTGGATTATTGGGTACTTGAGACAAAGATGAGTTTCAGGAGAGAAAAACTAGACGTGTCAGAAGTCCAGGAAAGAACCTTTCAGAAACTAGTCTCTGAGCAGCACATCTTCTTTTGTTCAAGAAAGGGTAGGAAGCACGATGTCGCTAGAGGGCAGGAGCAGAACAGAGGAAGGAGAGGGGTGGTGCCGCCGGGCTTTGTTGTGGTCAAGGAATCTCTTGTATTCTAATGGAAATTGGAAGCCCTTGGTGACATTTGATGCATGTCACTGTACTTCGTTTTTATTGCTGTGTAGTATTCTGTTGTATGAATATCCCAACATGCATATACCTGTTCTAGATTTGATAGGCATTTGATAATTCTGGGGTTTGGGCTATTGTGAATAACTCTACTATGAACATTATTGTTCATGACTCTTGGACATAAGTACCCACTTCCTTTCAGTGTATGCCTAAGAGTGATTTGCTAGGTCATAAGATGTGCACGTATGTGTGTATATTTGTGTGTGTGTTTATCTTTAGTAGGAACTGCCAAAATATTTTATAAGTCAGTCAATTTATCCTTTTACCAACAATGTAAGAAGTTCCAATTGATCCAAATTCTTGCCAAACTCAGTACTTTAGGCCTTTTAAATTTTAGACATAATGGTAGGTGTATAGTGGCATTATTGTTTCATTTACATTTATCAGGTGACTAATGATGTTGAGGACTTTTTTATATGATTAGTATGCATGCAGATATCCTCTTTTGTGAAATAGATTTTCAAGTATTTTGTCTATTTTTATTTGGGTATCTGTCTTTTTAAGTTGATTTCTAGGAGTTCTCTATATATTTTGGATATTAGTATCATCGAATATATGTATTACACATATCTTCTCTCAGTTTCTGGATTCCTTTTACAAAAGATAATTATAGTAAAATCTGCATACTGTGAAAAGCAAGTTTGTAATGTACACTCCAGTGTGTTTTGATAAATGTTCATATCCATTCAAAATATAGAAAAGATCCGTTACTACAGAAATTTCCTTTGTGTCCCTGTCAGTCACCATGCAAAAAATCATACCGCTGTTGTGATTTCTATGACCGTGTATTTGTTTGGCTGTTCTTGAACTTTATATATAAATGAAGTCATACACAGTATGTACTTGAGTATGTCTGCCTTATTTTATTCGGCATAATATTTCTGGTAGTCAGTCATGCTATTGCATGTATCACAATGTGTTTTTTTTTTGTTTTGTTTTTTTTTTTTTTGGTCACCTCCATGTAAACTAAATGTATTCCTTTATTGGTGAGTAGGATTCCATTGTAGGAATATGCCACAGTCACTTTATTCATTATCCCTTGATGAATTTATGGTTTATTTCCAGTTTTGCTTATTACTAAGAGCAACTATAAATATTCTAGTACAAGAATTTTTATGACTATTTTTTCATTTTGCTGTGAGGAATTACCTAAAGTGGAATTGCTCTATTATGAATTAAGTGTCTGTTAAAGAAACTGTGAAAAATTTTCTAAGTGGCCGTGTGACCCTCCTCCAGGCAGGACTTTAGAGTTCCAGTTGTTCCACATCATCTCCAGCGTGCTCAGACCTTCATCTCAGCCTTTCTAGTGGGTGTGTGGTACTTTCTCATTGCACTGCGGACTTTGACTGCATTTCTTGCTGTTTGACTCCTGACAGTCTCACCCTTCCCTCTTCCCCCTATGCCCCACATGTGGGCAGACAAGAAATGCTGCTACTCCTTTCCTTTGGTGCCCATGGAAAGGAGATTCAGCCCACGCAAGTCCTTGACCTCATGTGAGGCCTCTCACCCCAGACCACCCCTAACCACAATAAAATCCCAGAGCAGTCTCTTTTTCTTGCTCTTTCAAGTCATTTTGGATCTGCTCGAGAGGCCTGCCCTGGGCTTCGCAGAGAATTCAATCATGTCAGCAGTGAACCTTTTCATATCTCTTGGTGTGTGTGGCATCGTCAGTCTCAACATCTGGGCCAAGTTTTGAGTGGAGGTCCCTCCTGCTTTTTTGGGGTGACCATGGCACTCACTGTGGTTTAATATGTTTCCCTGATGATTGGTACCATTGGGCACTTTTCCATACACTTCCATTCCTGTGTGAGGGTCTGTTCAAGCCATTTTCCCACTTATTTGGGTTGCCTGTCTTTTTTAAATTTAAAAATATTTGTTAATTCAGTCAAAATGACAATAAATCACATTTATAAAAATTACCTTTTTTAATGAAAAAAACTATATTTCCCAAAACAGAAATTGCATTGACAAGTTGTGTTGTTTTACATTCTTACACATCTCCTAAATGTCTGTTTCAATGGAAAATAGCTGACTTCTCATATCTACTTCTGCATTCATTATTTTTATTATTAATATTTGAGACAGAGTGTCACCCTTCACCCAGGCTGGAGTGCAGTGGTGCCACCTTGGTTCACTGCAACCTCTGCCTCCTGGGTTCAAGTGATTCTCGTGCCTCAGCCTCCCGAGTAGCTGGGATTACAGGCATGGGCCACTATGCCCAGCTAAGTTTTTATATTTTAGTAGAGATGGGGTTTCACCATGTTGGCCAGGCTGGTCTCGAACTCCTGGCCTCAAAGTGATCTACCCACTTCAGCCTCCCAAAGTGCTGGGATTACAGGCATGAGCCACTGCGCCTGGCCTATTATGTTTTGACATGTGGTTTTGATTGAAGTATATGAAGAAAATCTTACTTCACATAGACCTTTAGTGGGAAAATGGAGTTTAATAGACTTTCCTGAGGATTTTCCTCTTGGATGTCAGACCAAACTCAACAAGTGATAGTTTTTGAAAGTTAGCTGCAATGTGGAGTCTGAAATCTTGTCAGTGAACTTTTTGTACACTTTTACATTAATATCCATTGATTATCTTGCACTTTGGCTCTATTTTCCTTGACATATTTGAAAATATTTTATTACTGAACTATGCAGAATTTTCAAATATTGACATTTCATACACTATCCATAAATCACATTCATTCATTTCACCACAGATCTCCTTAGAAACGTTAAGTCATCAGAACTTCTGAAGCTCACCTTCTGAATACTTAATGATTCCAAAGTTTTCCAAAGTTCTAATTTTTGCTTGAAAACATGAATTCTGTTACTGGCAACAGTAATGGACTTGCATCCTTCATTTTCAAGACAGCTTCTGCTAACTATTCTAATCTGAAAAATCAGTTTGTCCACCCATCATTCTTTTAAGCCAAATGCTGTTCCATGCAGCTGGTCCTGCCCAGACTCCCGAGCATTGTGCTTTGAGGCAACCATCATGCTACAACATGGAGCAGCGACGCTTTGTGGACTCCATGCATTTCATCACTCAGAATACTAAAGAGGCATTTTTTATAGGGGCAAGATGAAGAAGACTAATAAAATTAACTATCTTTTGTGCCTCGTTTTCAGGACATTCTTTTTTTTTGAGATGGAGTCTCGCTGTGTCACCCAGGCTGGAGTGCAGTGGCACGATCTTGGCTCACTGCAACCTCTGCCTCCTGGGTTCAAGCAATTTTCTGCCTCAGCCTCCCCAGCAGCTGGGATTGCAGGTGTCTGCCACCATGCCCGGCTAATTTTTGTATTTTTAGTAGAGATGGGATTTCACCATCTTGTCCAGGCTGGTCTTGAACTCCTGACCTCGTGATCCACCCGCCTCAGCCTCCCAAAGTGCTGAGATTACAGGCGTGAGCCACCGTGCCTGGCCATGCAGGACATTCTTAAGAGAAATTGCCTTTTTTTATTTTAATCCCCAGTGTGTGGCAGGGAAGAACGCTGCCGCTACTAATTTGGTGCTGGTGCCCCTGCCTTGATCTGTGCCCTGGTGCCAGCCATTTTCTGTCAAGCCTTTTGCACCCAGAGTGCAAATATAAACAAAGTTGTTCCAGAAGAACCATGAGATTCAATAAAGTTATTTAACTCTGAATATTTATCACCACTTACATTTGTTGCTGAGCATTCACATTAAAAAAATTCCTTTGAAAAGTAGTGGGTGCTGATACAAGTCCAGCCAGGTCTGTAGATTTGCTCATTTGTTCGGTGAAAGTCAAATTCTATAAACAAGATACCAGCTCAAACCATATGTTTGCAGTTGAATCTTTAACTTGATGAGTCAGAGTAACATCAGAAGTGGCACTGCCCTGATTTTCCCTGATGTTTCACCCAGTGGGCATTCAGCAGTGTCAGCTACTCAAGAGAAATTGTCCACATTAAATATGTGCAGTTCCTTGTGTATCAATTGTAACTCAATGATGCTATGAAAAATAAATTTTAAAAAGAGTTTTTTACTGTTTCTGCTTCTGTGTGGGCTTCTCCAGCCAAAGCACTATGATAATTTACCCTGTAAGAGATTTCAGTGAGTTTCATTTCAAGTTAGAAAAGCTGGAACAATTTTTCACTTTTGAAGAGCTCATAGTACATACATTTAAAATATTCCATTTTTGTCTTTAAACACTGAATGATTAGTCTCAAATGTTACCTGACTTTTTTAAGTGATAATTTATTTTTTGATTCTTGATACAAGTTATTTAACAAATATTGGGCCGGGCACAGTGGCTCATGCCTGTAATCCCAGCACTTTGGGAGACTGTGGTGGGTGGATCACCTGAGGTCGGGAGTTCAAGACCAGCCTGACCAATATGGAGAAACCCTGTCTCTACTAAAAATACAAAAAAAATTAGCCAGGCGTGGTGGTGCATGCCTGTAATCCCAGCTACTCGGGAGGCTGAGGCAGGAGAATCACTTGAACCCAGGAGGCAGAGGTTGTGGTGAGCCGAGATCGTGCCATTGCACTCCAGCCTGGGCAACAAGAGCAAAACTCCGTCTCAAAAATATATATATATATATATAGATACATATATCTCAGTATTGCAGCTACAGTGTATTCTTTATCTCTGTTACTTGCATTTTTATTTTCTTCCTTTAAAATTTATTTTATTTTATTTTTTTAGAGATGAGGTCTTTCTGTGTTGCCAAGCTGGTCTTGAACTCCTGGGGTCAAGTAATCCTCCCACTTTGGCCTCCCAAAGTGCCGAGATTACAGATGTGAGCCACCACACCTGGCCCATTTTTATTTTCTTCATGGTGCTTTTGCCTTTAGATGAAGAGAAGATTTTTAAATTTTCATAAAGTCCTATTTATAATTTTTGAGGAGTTAGTGCTCTTTTAATGTTATAAAGCTATTTCCCTTCTACCTTTTAGAAGTGCTTAAATTATGTTGGGCCTAAAGCTACCTCTTTTTGTATTTTAAATTTGAATCAAAAGGTCTCTCCATACATAGTGAACTGGAACAGATTGTAACCTACTCTTGTGCCAAAGGCTGCCAGCTGTTCAAACCATGTTCAAATAAGGCACATGCCAAACTGTAACCAGTCCAATTCTGTATCTCTCTTTTGCTTTCTGTAGGTCACTTTCTTTATTCTGTCCATAAATCCTCCCCCACCATGCAGCAGCAAGGGAATCGGTTCAGGAGCTGCCTGATTTGCAAATCGTTCTTTGCACAGTTAAACTCTGCTCAAATTAATTTGCCTGAAGTTTTTCTTCTAACAAAGCTTAAAAGACATATGTTTTATGCTTAGGTCTCTAATCAATCTCTAATTTTAAGTATGGTATGAAGCAGTAGTTCAGGTCCATTTCTTTCTGTATGTTTATTCAGTTTCCCCAGAAAAATTATTGATAAGAATCTTATTTCCCTCGTTAAATTGCCTTATTACTTTTGACAAAAAACAGCCAACTACGTATGTGTGAGTCTGTGGATTCTCTCTTCTGTTCCATTTTTCCCTTTGTCGGCTTTGCATGAGCAGACAACTATCACACTGTTGGGATTACTGAAGCTATCCTAAGTTTTTGAATCTTTATATAAATGTTAGGACCAATGTTTTAATTTGTACGAAAATGCATGTTGGGATTTTGATGAGCGATTACATTGACTCTATAGATCTACCTTGTGCAAATTGAAATTTTAACTATATCCAGTACCTCATCTTTGTAAATAGTGTATCCTTCCATTGATTTGTTGTTTTGTTGTTGTTGTTGTTGTTGTTGTTTGAGACTGAGTTTCACTCTTGTCCCCCAGACTAGAGTGCAATGGCATGATCTTGGCTCACTGCAACCTTTGCCTCCCAGTTCACATGATTCTCCTGCCTCAGCCTCCAGAGTAGCTGGGATTACAGGCACCCGCCACCACGCCCACCTAATTTTTGTATTTTTAGTAGAGACGGGGTTTCACCATGTTGGCCAGACTGGTCTCGAACTCCTGACCTCATGATCCACCTGCCTCAGCCTCCCAAATTGCTGGGATTACAGGCGTGAGCCACCGCACCCAGCCATTTTGTTGTCTTTATCTGAGAAATGTTTTGTAGTTTTCAGTTCAGTGTATGTGTTTTGCATGTTATTTGTTAAATTTATTCCTAAGTGTTTTATACTTTCAATGCTATTTATTTCATCTGGCAAATGGGTGTTGCTCTTTAATAAAACACAATTGATTTTATATGCAGAACTTTTATACTCCAAACTTGTTTAATTCATTCACTAGTTCATGTAGATTTTTGTAGATTTCTTTGTTTTTCATATACACAGTCAAGCTATCTGCAAATGAAGATGGTCTTCCTACTTTCCAAACTATCTTAGTATTTTGTTTCATCTTTTTTCCTCATTGCACTGGCTAGGAGCTCCAATACAATGTGGAATAGAAGTATTGGGAATAGAAATCCTCCTCCTGTTCCCAATTTTAGGAAGGACATATACAATAATTCATTATTAATTATAATATTAGCTGCACTGGGTTTCTTTGCAGACTTTTAAAAATCATATTGGGGAAATTTATTTGCTTGAAATTTTATTGTCATTAGTGGGTATTGAATCTCATCAAATGTTTCTTTGTACAACAGTTCAGATGATAATGTGCTTTTTCTCCTTTATTCTATAAATGTGATTAATTCTTTGGACTTATTTTTAAATACTAAAGCAACATTGCATTCCTGGGATAAATCCCCCTTGGTCATGATATACCTTTATATATCTTTTACCTTTTGCATATGTTTATGTCTTTGATGGTGATGATGGTTTCTGGATGTATACTTACCCAAACTCATCAGGATGTATATGTTAAATATATACTGCTTTTTATATGTCAATTATGCCTCAATAAAGTGGCTTAATTTTTTTCTTTTTTCTTTTTTTTTTTTTGAGATGGAGTATCGCCGTGTTGCCAGGTTGGAGTGCAATGGCACGATCTCAGCGTACTGCAACCTCTGCCTCCCAAGTTCAAGTGATTCTCCTGCCTTAGCCTCCTGAGTAGCTGGGACAACAAGCACGTACCACCACACCCAGCTAATTTTTGTATTTTTAGTAGAGATGGGGTTTCACCATGTTGGCCAGGATGGTCTTGATTTCTTGACCTTGTGATCTACCTGC
The DNA here is from genome assembly GCF_029281585.2 of Gorilla gorilla gorilla. NCBI lineage: Eukaryota > Metazoa > Chordata > Mammalia > Primates > Hominidae > Gorilla > Gorilla gorilla. The sequence goes on along the minus strand of NC_073237.2, from coordinate 93,440,242 downwards.
CTTGGCCTCCCAAAGTGCTGGGATTACAGGCATGAGCCACCATGCCCAGCCACATTTTTTTAATTAAAAAAAACCCACATGAAATATCTTATGTGAGCACAACAGTATTATAATAAATTAGAACTCATTATATTATACCTTTTATATATTTCTATATTTATTTTCTCTATACTTATACCTTTTATATGTCTCTATATTTAGAGATTATACCTTTTACATATCTATTTATTTATTTATTTTATTATTATTATTATTTTTTGAGACAGAGTCTCGCACTGTCGCCCAGGCTGGTGTGCGGTGGCATGATCTCAGCTCACTGCAACCTCCGCCTCCCAGGTTCAAGCCATTCTCCTGCCTCAGCCTCCCAAGTAACTGGGACTACAGGCACGCATCACCATGCCCAGCTAATTTTTGTACTTTTAGTAGAGACGGAGTTTCACAATGTTGGCCAAGATGGTCTCGATCTCTTGACCTCGTGATCTGCCCGCCTCAGCCTCCCAAAGTGCTGGGATTACAGGCGTGAGCCACCGGTGCCCGGCCCTTCTATATTTATTTTAAACATTTTATATATCTCTATATTTATTTTCATATATTTTATTATATATGATATCTCTACATTTTCATATATTTTATTATATATGATATCTCTATATTTATTTCCATATATTTTATTAAACATTTTTGTATCTCTTGTTCTTGAAGAATATTGGTCTCTATATTTACTTTGTGTAATGTATTGGTACCAAAGTTACACTGGTCACTTAAGTTAGAAAGTATTCATTCTTTATTTCTAAAAATACTTTTACAAAATTGGTATTTCTTAAATGCTTCAAGAATACACTGGTGAATTCACTATTGTTTTGAAGTTTTCTTTTTGGAAAGGTTTTTCATTATGAACTCTCTTCTTTAACATATATAGAGCTACTTAGCTTTCTCTTCTATGTCAGGTTTAGTGAATTGTGGCTTTCAAGAAATTTATCAGTTATTTAATATATTGGCATAAAGTTACTCATAATATCTTATTATAATTTTCAATATCTGTAGGAATTGCACTTATGCCCCTATTTTATTCCTGGTATTAATAATTTGTGCTTTATTTTTAGGGATTTATTCATTTTAATGTCATTTTAAATGTTCAAATTTTGGTTTTAATTTTCTCTATTGAGTTTTTTCCTATTTTATTGACTTCTTTTCCTTTCTTTAGTATTGCATTACTTCTATTTATTTTTAGTTTATTTCTTCTTTTTCTAGCAGCTTAAGTGAATCAGTGTTTAATAATTTATTGTTTAAGCATTTTTCATTCAGTACTTCCTTAGATAGATCTCACATTTTTTTGGCATTTGTTTTCATAATTGTTTAGTTCAATAAGTTTCCTGATGTCCATTGTAATTTCTCCTAGTAACCATGGATTATTTAGAAGTGTGTAATTTAATTGTAATGTTTGGTGATTTTTCTCAGTACCTGATTTCTAACTTATTTATTTATCTGTCTATTTATTTTTGAAACAGAGTCTTGCTCTGTCACCCAGGCTGGAGTGCAGTGGCACAACCTCAGCTGAGTGCAACCTCCACCTCCTGGGTTCAAGCAATTCTCCTGCCTTAACCTCCTGAGTAGCTGGGATTACAGGCGCCTGCCACCACACCCAGCTAATTTTTGTATTTTTAGTAGAGATGGGATTTCACCACGATGGCCAGGCTGGTCTCAACACCTGACCTCAAGTGATGCACCTGCCTTGGCCTCCCAAAGTACTGTGATTACAGGTGAGCAACCACACCTGGCCCTGATTTCTAATTTATTATAATACTATTGTGCTCACATAAGATATTTCATATGGGTTTTTGTAATTAAAAAAATTAAGCCACTTTATTGAGGCATCATTGACATATAAAAAGCAATACATATTTAATGTATACATCCTGATGAGTTTGGGTAAGTATACATCCAGAAACCATCATCACACTCAAAGACATAAACATATCCATCACCTCCCAAATTTCCTCCCACCTCCTTTATTATTATTTGTTTTTGTATGGCTTTAATATTTTAAAGTATATTGAAATTTATTTTTATTTCCCAGAATTCTGCCATTTTTACTCTGCCATTTTGTGGTGTAATACTCTATAAATGTCAGTTGAGTCAATTTGACTTGTTCAGATCTTTTACATTCTTACAGTTTTTTTAGTATTTCATTAATTACTGAGATAATGGCATTGAAACATCCAACTATGATGTGTGTTGATACAGTTTTTTATTTAGTTCTGACAGATATTGCTCACTGCATTTTGAAGCTGTTACAGATAAATGCACATTTAGAACTTCTGTGACTTTTTGATGAATTGACAGTTTTATCATTAGGAAGTCTCTTTCTCTGGCATTTCCGGTTTCTTCAAGTGTATTTTATTTGAAATGAATATAGTCACACAAGCTTTATTATGCTTAGTGTTGTGCATATCTGTGTCTATCTATTCAAACTGTATATGTTTTAGTATATATGTAGGTCTTGCTTTATAAATATAAAGCAAATAATGTCTGTATTTTATTTATTTAGTTTATTTACATATAGTATAATTACTAATACAGTTTAGTTTAAATCTATCGTCTTACTATTCGTTTTCTCTTTGCTCCATCTGATCATGTCCCAGGAATTCATGTCTACTCATGTCTTTTGCTTTGTTTTTATTTTTTGGTAAGATTTTCTTCACTGTTTTTAAAAGCTTATAGACACACACACACACACACACACACACACCTGATGTTAACCAATTATCTATGAACAGGTTACTAATATTTTTCAGATTTATATGCATTTTGACTTACATTATTTTCATCATGCAAAAGTTCTTTAGGTCAATTTTTAACAACCCTTTTCTTATTTTATATGAACTTTTTATCTTGGAAACATTACCCTTGACACTAGTTAACAAGTAATTCTCACATATTTTCTTCTAACCATCTCTTGTGTAATTCCAGATAACTACATAAAGAGGTTTCTGATTTTTAAACACATGAAATTATTGGCCGGGCGCAGTGGCTCACACCTGTAATCCTGGCACTTTGGGAGGCTGAGGTGGGTGAATCACCTGAGGTCAGGAGTTCGAGACCAGCCTGGCTATCATGGTGAAACCCCATCTCTACTCAAAATACAAAAATTAGCTGGATGTGGTGGCACATGCCTGTAATCCCAGCTGCTTGGGAGGCTGAGGCAGGAGAATTGCTTGAACCCAGGAGGCAGAGGTTGCAGTGAGCTGAGATCATGCCACTGCACTCCAGCCTGGGCAACAGAGCAAGACTTTGTCTCAAAAAATAAATAAATAAAAATAAATAAATAAATAAATAAATAAATACATGAAATTGTATCGTTTCATGTATTGATATACTCTGTGTACTCAATCCATAATTAATGGGTTGCCCTAGTCTTTTGCTACTACAGAAAATGAATGAATATTCATTCATTGCAGTGAAAAGTTTATTGCAGTAAATAACTTTTTAAATAAAAATTTTACACATATGCAAGTATACTTAGAGGATAAATTTGTGAATATGAAACAGTTGACTGAAATGGTAAGAGAAAAATGTACCTTTTGTAGGAAATGTTATGAAAGTACCTTTTACCCAACAACTCTACCAACAGAAATGAATGGCTACCTTTTTTTAAGAAACCAGTCTTATTATGTTGCCCATAAATTTTTTAATTAAAATTTTAATCTTAGTCATTCTAATTGTCAAAGAAATGGAATTGAAGTTTTGATTTGCATTTATCTCATTATACATATGTATGAAAATATGTTCCTCTAAGAGTCATTTTATTTTCTTTTTCTGTGAACTGTAACCTCATACTCTTTGCACATTGTTTTCTATTGGGTTTTTGTTTTATATCTTGATCATTTTTAGAACCCAAAAATATTGAAATTCGCCCTTTGTATCTGGTAAGAGTTGCAGATTTTCCATTCTTCTCTTACCATTTGTCATTTGAATTTGTTCATTGTGTTTCTTCTACTTAGGAATGAAGTTCACTAATGAATATTCTAGTGCCAGAACATTTCAGCGAATTAACAGAGGAGAAACAGTATGATTAGAAAATCACTACTTTGTAACTCTAATGAGGACTATGTCTAAGCAACAAACATGAATGAATACCAAGCATTTAACAGGTTGATGAGGAACCTGTATAACGAATGACTCAGGCTGATAATACTTGGACCCAATAATCAATTTTAATATCACTAAACAGACATTGTGCTTTCTGTTTTGATGCAAAGGGAAGTACGCAGTACTATATATGAAATATTCTCAATAAGACAAAAATGAAATATATCAAATTTGTAGATAAAAGCTCATGCAAAATATAGAGGATGGAGATACAAGTAAAGTGAAACCATGAGGAAACTGTCTGTCAAATCTAGATTATGAAAAACTTGGCAGGCCAGGCACAATGGTTCATCCCCGTAATCCCAGCAGTTTGGGAAGCCAAGGTGGGAGGATTGCTGGAGCCAGGAGTTCAAAACCAGCTTAGGCAACATAGTGAGACCCTCTCTCTACAAAAAAATAAAAATCTAGCCAGATGTGGTTGCTGACACCTGTAGTCCCAGCTACTTAGGAGGTTGAGGCGGGAGGATCACTTGAGGTTACAGTGAGCTATGATTGCACCACTGCACTCCAGTCTGGGTGATACAGCAAAACCCTGTTCTAAAAAATGAAAAATTAAAAAAGAGAAAAAAAGAAAATTCTACAGTAATAGTGACATGATATCTTCAATTTGTAAATATAATAACAAAAAAAGAGAGGGCGGCCCAGCCCTCTCAGAGGAATAAGTAGCAGATTTATTGTTTCACCATCAACAATTGTCAAAGGGGAAGAAAATAAGCAACTGTGTCCAGGTTTTGAAAAACAGACAGTACAGACTACAGTTCCTTTTATTTATTTATTTTCTTTCTTTCTTTTATTTATTTATTGAAGACAGAATCTTGCCCTTTGCTCCAGGCTGGAGTGCAGTGGCTCCATCACAGCTCACTGTAGCCTTGACCTCCCGGGCCCAAACAATCTTTCCATTTCAGCCTCCTGAGTAGCTGGGACTGCAGGCACACGCCACCACGTTTGGCTAATTTGTCATAGAGACAGAGTCCCACTATGTTGGCCAGGCTGAATGACTGTAATTCTTAAGTGAAGGGAACAGAGCCATGAGCCAGGAAATGGAGCCCAAACATAGAGCAGAGATCTTGCGGGATGATGAAACCTATCAGATGTTGGGGCTTTTGAAGTGGCTGGATTTTATGTGGAAAGTTACCAGAGAGGAAAGAGTGGGGCAGGGAAGGATCCCCAGGATTATATGCAGGTCATGTGATGTCCTGGTTGTACACTAAGCTGCACATGCACAAGGACACAAGGCAGGACCCTGAGAGCTCAGAGAGGATAAATCAGGGGCCGGAGCAAAAGGGAGAGGAGCACTTGGGGGTTGAATGGAGAATTCTAGATTGCACTGCTCCCAGATAGAGTTCAAGCAGCCAGAACAGAGACCATGCATGACTCTTTCTTTATATTTCCCATTGTTATGGTGTTTGTTCTCGTGTATAGTGTGAGAAACTAATCCGACTTTTTCAAACGGCTATGCCATTGGAAAAATAAATGGCTACATCATTTACTTAAAAAATCCCCTTTTTAGCCCAATGATTTGAGATATGAACTTTTTATGGTTTACTAATTTTCCATATTTGGATTTTATTTGTGTGCTTGATTTTAGTTCTGTCTCATTCATCTATTTGTTTAGTCGTGGGCCATTATTATTGTTTTAATTATATAGTCTTTGCAGTTGGCTTAATATGTGGTGATGTTAATCCCCCTCGTTTCTCTTGATAGTATTTTTCTACCCTTGTGATTATTTTTCCATATGAACTTCAATATCAACTTGTCTAGATCCAAAAACCCAACCAAAAAAACCTACTGTTGTTATCTCAATTGGGATTGCATTGACTTCATATGCTAAATTACCGGAGAACTGACATACTGATGATATTGAGGCTTTCTATCCAAATGTCTCTACATCTGTTCAAGCCACTTTTATGTTTTTTAGAAATGTTTTACAGTGTTTTTTTGGTGTGTGTGTTGCTGTTTTTTGTATTTGAGACAGGGTCTTGCCCTGTCGCCCAAGCTGGAGTGTAATGGCATGAAACAGCATCCTGCAGCCTCATCTTCCTGGGCTCAAGCAACCCTCCTGCCTCAGCCTTCCTAGTAGCTGGGACCACAGTTATGCACCACCACGCCCAGCTAATTTTTTTTATTTTTTGTAGAGATGAGGGTCTCACTTTGTTGCCCAGGTTAGTCTCAAACTCCCAGGCTCAAGCAATCCTCCTGTTTTGGCCTCCCAAAGCATTGGGATTACAGGCGTGAACCACAATTCCTGGCCTACAGTTTTCTTCTTACGGGCTTTGTACATTTCTTGGTAAGTTTATTCCTAAGTATGTTTTATTGCTATTGTAAATGTAGTTATCTCTGCCCTTATAGCTTCTGATTGTAATTTGTATGTGTGAAGGCTATTTATTTTTGTACAATTGTCTTCAAATTTTTAATATGTATTTTAAATTGCTTTGCCAAAGATATCAACACTTAATCCCCATTAGCATTATAGGAAAATTTATTATCTTACTGGACCTTTTCATTTTTGAAGCAGATTAATTTGGAAACTTTTACAAATTGATGAGCAAAATTATTTGTTTCCATTTGAATTGATTTAATAACTGAAAAAGTTATTTTTCATGTTTTTATCACTTATAAACCTTCTATAAATTATCTTTAATTTCTCTTTTCCACTTTTCTGTTTCAGCCTCGTGGTATTTTTAAGGAAATGTAAGAGTGTGAATCAGGTACTGATGGTTTTGACTTCATTATGATCAGCATCTTTGGCTTCCATCAGAGTAGACACTGAACATTTTCATCCAACCGGATGATGAGTGCATTAGTGAGTATTTATTTAGTTCATAATACATGTTCCTGCCACACTCCACTGTAATTTGTTTCAGACTGACTAACGTAATGAGAAATCTTACCAAATATAAATGGCACTGCAGATCAAAACCCACTTGATTTTTCTCATTTTATTCTGGGTTCTGGAGAGAGACTAATTATTACTGCCAAAATAAATGTGTGTCATAAATGAAGGCTTATTTGCTATGGAAATACTCACTATTTCCTATTTGGCCTACATCATATCCCAAAATTACCTGTGAACATTGAGAGGGATAATTGGTTACCATGGAATTTTCCAACATGATATTTAATATAATTCTATTCCTTTTGTATTCCCTTTTAAAGGAACTACATAAGAGATGAAATCCTTTCTCCCTGGGACATGTATCCTTTTGCGTTCTGCTTTTAATTTGCATTTTAATTTGATGTTTTTCAGTCTTTTCAGGCTGAAATATATGTATCATTCTGAGAGCCTGTAACACCATGCTTTCCAGCAATACAATTATGGAAATTTTTTTCCTCTCTCATATTGACATTGGGATTTGGAGGAACTTACTGCTACTCCTGATGCCTATTTACACCTTTTTGATATGTCCCCAGCAGAAGAAGCCCATGGGCTTGCTTTTCCTTCATTTGTCTGTTGCTAATACGATGACACTTCTCCGCAGAGTTATTCCATTGGCAGTAAAATCTTTCAACACTAAAAATCTTTTGAATTATACTGGATGTAGGGAATTTGAATTTTTATATAGAGTATCTTGGGGACTTTCCCTATGTATGACATACCTCCTAAGCATGGTGCAGGCCCTTCGTGGGAGCCCCAGCAAATCCAGGTGGACGTGGCTGAAAGACAAAATGCTCAAAACACCACTGTGCTTCTTCTTACACTCTGGGTCATCAACAGTCTCATCTACATCAAGCTTGTGCCGTTTGTTGACACTATCAAAGATGGCAGTGTCACCAAGAATCTCTCCATAAAAATGTGTTTAGCTACACCACACATGGGTAACGTAATTGCTGTCTCTCATACGAGTGTTATCACATTCCAGGACTTAATTTTTCTGGTTCTCATGAGTTGAGCCAGTGGCTACCTTGTGATTTTCCTTCACAGACACCAGAAAAATAATCAACATCTTCACAACAACAGCTGTTCCTCTAGGGCCTCCCATGAGACCGGAACCATCACAACTGCGCTGCTGCTTATGATTTGCTTCGTTGTATTTAATGTGAGCAACTCGTGCCACAGCATTTACCTAAGTACAGTGAAGAAAAGGGATCAGTTGTGGACCATCTCAGATTTGATTTCCTCATGTTACCCCATTTTTTGGTCCATTTTTGCTCATTGGTAGAGAAAGTCTTATCCTGAATTCAAAATCTATGAAGTAGAGGAAGTCGTCTTATCCCATAGATATGTCAAAGCAAACTTTCACCAATATAAACTTTTTCCAAAACAACATTCTATAAAGAGTTGGTATTCTGAAGAAATGATGGGATTTAGGTCTGAAAAATGAGATATTTCTCAGTTCACTGCATGAAATATAATCTAATGACCTTTACCTTCAGTAAAGACAATATTGCATAGCTTAGTATTTAATGTTTGTATACATAGATATAATCATTTAATAGACAAGTAGATAGATAATTTTTCATGTCAGATGTTATAATGGACTTCTTGCACTAGTCATTCAATATCCATATTTTTCTTACTTTAATTACTCTGTGTTCAGCATGAAAAATCATTTCAAAAGGAGATCAGGCACTCCAGGAAGCAGAGCGTAACTCCCCACTTCTAAACTGTGGGCTTCACATAATGACATCCTACCAAGAAATCAGTATAGCAAAGGAGGAAAAAGAGTAACTTCGCATTGGAGAAACCTAACAAACACTGTCTCAGCCAGGTGATCAAGGCCACTGTAAGCAGTGATCAGTCAAGTCGAAAGTGCATATTATATGACAGGATGAGAATGGCATTTTACCTCGACATCTTCCCTCCCAAAACTAATAATCCCACTACATCAGACAAACCTCAGCTGAGAAACAGTTTCCAAAAACACCTGACTAGTACCCCCTAAAACCATCAAGGTCATCAAAAACAATGTAGTCCTGAGAAATGATCACAGCCGGGAAGAACCTAAGGACTTGGTGTCCTTTGGTATCCTGATATGGAATCCTGGAGCAGAAAAGGACATTAAGTAAAAACCAAGGAAATAGAAATAAAGTATAAACTTAATAATATATCAATATTAATTCATTAATTGTGACAAATGTAACATAGTAATGTAAGACATTAAAATGGGGAAAATTGGGTATGGTGTGGAGGAGAACTCTGTATTCTATTTGCAACTCTTCTGTAAATGTAAACCTATTTGAAAATTAAAAATTTATTTTTTAAAAAGAAAATTAAGAAACCTATATACTTAAATTTGAGGAAACAAAAATTACTTTCCTTGCTTAAAGTATGTGTTCTACATTTTAGGATTTACCTGACATCCTAATGAATAGACTTTTTTAATGTATACAATCTTATGTCACTAATTTAAATGTAAATGTTTAAGAGTTACAAGGTTCAGTCTATTAATTTTATTAACTTGGTCCTTGAAGAAGACTCCTATAAGAAAGAGGATGTTTTGACCTAAATTATTTCTATATAAAGCACTCTTTGATGAGGACAGTACACACTTCATATAATAACCAGCACAACATAAAATTCCAGATAAATATTCATACTATCAAGCATGTAAGAAAAAAAGCAACGCAGGCTTCTGCTTAATATGCTAAAACTTTCTAAGATTTCCCAGAGCCAAGCACATTTGTCTGAAGTTCAGTTTTTAAAAGTTATTTTAACTCTGTCCCCAGCTGACACGGTTGATGAGTTGGAAATGTCATAAATGAAGTCATATTTCATCAAGTACACTAGGAATGGAAGAGATAAAGATCACAGCAAGTTTAGTGATGAAAATTTAACTTCATTTGGTACTGTGTCTCAAGTGTTAAGCTAAAACAGAAATATTGTTGGTTCATCAACATAACATTATTTTGGTTCCCTGACCCTCTGCTATGTAAACAGCCCTTCCATTTTGCACAAATGCATGCACGCATGTAAATCTAGAGAAGAGAAGATGATGGTGGTTGCTACGGGTGAGTTGGAGAATTGAGTCTCAGAATTTGGGTACAGGGACTCCTGGTTTTTAAAAGAATGGATTGGGGGAGAAAATTTGAATTTTTAGTCTCTTTTTGTAATACTTCAGGATCTTAAATTCTAATGTCATAAACCCACCTTGAATTAATTTGGGTAAAAGATGACTTTGTTGACTCACAAAAGTCAGAGGAAGAACAGAGCAGCTATAATGTAGGAGGGTGACAAAATAATCTGGGTTAAAACTAGAGCTAGATATTGGCTGTTGTTATTTCCCAGCTTTACTTCATTTTTTTAATGATACAATATTCTAAATTCCCAGGAAAAAGTTCCAGTTGGCCCCTGATGGAAAAGTGCTCATGTGAGGTGCATCTAGCTGTAGACAGGGAATAAATTCATGTCAGAATCTATTACACCAGAAGGAACCATTTTGGTCAGGTGGAAAATTACCAGATGGGGCTTACCATCTCACAGAGAAAGAGTCTTGGGGTGATGTTCAGGTGATATACAGGCAATGTCTAATTTAGAACTTAGTAGAAAAATTGGCCAGGCACAGTGGCTCACGCCTGTAATCCCAGCACTTTGGGAGACTGAGGCTGGTGGATTACTTGAGGTCAAGAGTTCAAGACCAGCCTGGCCAACATGGTGAAACCCTGTCTCTACTAAAAATACAGAAATTAGCTAGGCATGATTACAGGTACCTGTAATCCCAGCTACTTGGGAGGCTGAGCTGGAAGAATCACTTGAACCCGGGAGGCAGAGGTTGCAGTGAGCCGAGATCATGCCGCTGCACTCCAGCTTGAGAGACTCCATCTGAAAAAGAAAAATCAGAGGCTAACCCATATGACAACTTTGTCTTATTGGAGCTATTGATGAATGTCTGAGTTTTGACATACTTTGGCAATGATGGAGATCTTGTTGCACTAACAGTGCAAGTTGAAGGCCCTGTGACATACTGTGAGGGGAAAAGTTCCTTTCTCCAGTTCAGACCATTTTACTTGAGTCAGTCAAGTGCATACACAAGGGGTTTTACAGAAATAAAAATAATTTCATTTATGTACTTGCAATATACTTATTAAGTTGTTGCCATACTTGAGGCCTGTTCTAGGAACTGGTGATACAATGATCAACAAGATAGGTTGTGTCCTTTTCCACATGAAGAACACATTTTAGTTGGTGAAACAGACAATAAAAAAGGAAAACCTATGTGCATTGTAGAGATTGTGACAACTTTTTCATGAAAACAAAAATACAGAAACTATAAAAGAAAGGGGAAAGGATTTTGCTATAAAATATTAGATGCCTTTGAGGGATTAAAACAACCCCAATCAACTAAGAAACTTTATTCACAGTTCATATGTATGATAAAAAAAGCTCTTCCAAGCTGATGAAAAGTCAAAAATCCATTTGAAAAACTGCAAATTATGTGACTAGCACCCAAATATACAGATATATAAAGCATATACTGACAGATCCAAAGGGAGAAATTGAGTGCAATACCATAATAGTAGGAGACTTCAATTCTCCACTTATAATAGAATATCCAGGCAGAAGAGCAATACAGAAACAACTGACTTGATCAATGCTATATTCTGAATGGATCCAACAGACACATACAGAACTTCCCACATAGTAGCAGAATACACATTCTTCCCAAATGCCCACAAAACTTCCCTAGGATCACATTAGGTCACAAATCTTAACCAATTTTAAAAAGTTGAAAATCGGCTGGGCGCGGTGGCTCATGCCCATAATCCCAGCACTTTGGGAGGCTGAGGCAGGTGGATCACAAGGTCAGGAGTTCGAGTCCAGCCTGGCTAATATGGTGAAACCCCGTCTCTACTAAAAAATGCAAAAATTAGCTGGGCATGGTGGCGTGTGCCTGTAGTCCCAGCTCCTTGGGAGGCTGAGGCAGGTGAATCGCTTGAACCTGGGAGGCAGAGGTTGCAGTGAGCCAACATTGTGCCACTGCACTCTAGCCTGGACAACAGAGTAAGACTCCGTCTCAAAAAAAAAAAAAAAGGTTGAAAATCATACCGAGTGTCTTTTCCTACCGCAATGGAGGAAAATTAGAAACCAATAATGGTTAGAAAACAGGAAAATTCACAAATAGATGGAAACTAAATAATACACTCTTGAGCTACCAGTGGGTCAAAGAGAACATGAAAAGGGAACTTTAAAAATATCTCAAGATAAACGAAAATGTTTAAATGAATGATGTTGAATCTCAGCTGCTTGCCTGACACTGGAACTAAACTTAATAAGTAGTCTATGAAGCAGACTTCACTGCCTGCCCACTTAACTGACTGAGTGACTAACTTTACCACCAATCATTTCTGACCTGATGGTCAGGATGACAGCCTGCTGGGTTGTGTAACCCACCCAGTCAGAGAAGTCAGGGGGTGTTGTCAGAGCAAGTTGCTGCCTATGCTGCTGCTTCATGCCTGGGCTCCTCTGCATTCCAGATCCATGCCTATCCACTCGCTTGAGCACACTTACAGATGCTAGGATCAGGTAACCAGCAAATAAATATTCTGAGATGCCTCCAGCCCCTTCCTAACCTAAGAACCATCAGTGACCTGCAGAGAGTCCATGAGCCACTGAGTTTGTGGGTGTGCGCATGTTGCTGTGGTGAGAGCTTATGGTTTCCATCAGATTCTTGATGTCATTGCTAACTTAAATGTCCCAAAATTGTCAAAAAAAAAAAAAACACTACTCAAAAGAGACTCCTGCCAAAAAAACGCTCGTGAATATCTGCATAGCCACTGCACTGTACTCTGCTGCTCTTTGGGGTCAAATGAGGGGGAGAAAGAGCAGGACTCTGAGTTGACCCCCAAGCTCCACTTGGAGCTCTGTTGTTTGGGGCAGCCTCTGATTCTCGTTATTCCCATTCAGTGTCCAGGAGGGGAGGTGTGGGCTGAAGTCTTCCAGAGAAAACCCAGGAGAGCCTGACAGCCTGTCTTGCTGACGGCCTCCTTATTCCAGCTGACTGTGACTTCTCCCTTCATGACAGATACTCTTCACTCTCAACTCAGGGAAAAGGACCCTGACAGGACACCCTCCTGTCGGAGCTAACAGATGTGCACCTTTGAGAATGATCATTGAGAAGGTAATTTAGATAGATTTCTGTCTCTGAAAATGTCCGTTCATTTGTGTTGTAGAATTACACTCATGTGTGTTTGTGCTCTGCATAGCAGTGTGTGCATCCTATAGTCTTTTCACAGAAGTGTATGTGTCTGTAAAAACATAGAGTGTAATGTCTGACACATAGACACTGAGTAAACTCAGGGTATGATTTAATAACATTTAATCTTTACTTAATGAAACTTGTTACTCATTTTTAAATATAATATTTTTTGTAAGAAGCAAGTATGAATATGAGTATCAATTTGACCTGTTTCACTGGATAGCACCAACTCAGGGTGCTCACACAGGAGCTGTAGAAGGAATCCTTTACCTCTTTCTTCTAACCCCCCAAAACAAAAACTGATACTTTTCCATTTTTGCCTCTTAGGTACCTAACATTTTTCCTTTCTTCTCTTTATCCCTGAGGCCATCATCTTATTCCAGCAACCTCAGGACTTATTTCAGAAGCCTCTTAACTGCTTCTAATCTTAATTCTTTCAGTCCACTGTTTGCACAACAGCCACAGTGATTCTAAAAGGCTCAATACCTGTGACTACCACTCTGCTGATGACAGTATCATACCAAGCTACTTGCACTCAAAAACAACTATCAAAATTGACAATATACGACACAATTGTTTTCAAGCATTGCACACAGCAGGTGTTTGGGGACAGTGATCCTTGAGGGAAGAGAAATGCATGATTTCAGTCCCTCTATCCTCTGTGTCTTTGCTTTGTGGACACTTTCCTGCTGTGGCACAATGAGATTAAGTTCAAATGGAGCAATGGTCTTGCTGAGCTGCTGAAGGAATTTGAATCTGGGTCAGGATTAAGAAATGGAATCTCCAGTATGTGGGAAGGAGAGGTGTGGCAAAAGCTTGTTTGGAATTTGTGCTGTTTTTACTCACAACACTTTGGACACCAAATGTGTGGGGGGTTTTCTCACACCAACCAATTATCCAGCTCTCCAGACACCAAACACCTGTCCAGTGACTCAGTTCACTTCTGACACTAAGCTCCCAGAGTCAGCGTCAGACTCCACAGGAAACAAACTCAGTCCCACAAGTGCCCCCTCACTTCAGATGCCAGTTGCAAGTATTGAGTCCCCAGGTAACCCACATTTCTGTCCAGCGTGGCTACAAAGTCAGGGGATTCCCAAAGCACTGCACCCTTTCAGGTGTGATAACTTGCTGGAATGGTTCACAGAACTCAGGAAAACACTTTACTTAAGGCTTACTGGTTTATTCCAAAAGATACAACTCAGGAACAGCCAGATGGAAGAGATGCATAGGGCAAGGTATGGGGGGTTCTGTGGAGCTTCCATGCCTCCCCAGGCATGCCACCCTCTCAGCAGCTCAGGGTGTCTGTCATCCCAGAAGCTCTCTGACTATCATTGTTTGAGCATTTATAGAGTTCAATCTTTAGCACCCCTTATCCCTTCCCTGGAGGTTGGATATTAGGGCAGAAAGTTCCAACTCTCTAACAACTTGGTCTTTCTACTAACTAGTCCCATGCTGAGGCTATCTTGGGGTTCACCCTAAGTCACCCCATTACCTTAAGCTTAGGTGTGATGAAAAGGGGTTTGTTATGAATGACATAAGACACTCCTGTCACTCGGGATATTCCAAGAGTTTAGGAGCACTGTGTTAAGAACTGGGGACAAAGAGCAGATTTTTTTTTGTATTATACTACAGTTTTCAACATGTAATAGTGAGCAAGAGCAAGTCTAATTATACAGGCTGAGGCTTCCTGAGCCTAGCAGAGGTCATCTGCTTGGGCTGAGAGGTATATGAGCACTTCTGGCTACTCAGAGAGGAGAGAACTTAAGGAACACCTTGGCATTTCAATGAAACTATAGAAGAGTGAAGACTACATCTTAGCAAAAGGACCATGCCCTAAGATTAAGCTCAATGCCATCATAAACCCAGCCTATCAAAGTATGAACAAAGCCAGACAAAAAGGGTTTCCAGTAACTCAACTGACTGCCTGAACAAAACTCAAGGTCCTAGAGATGAATAAAAACACAATCCAGAAACCACATAACATCGCATCCCCACTGTCCAGCACATGGTCATGAACCAGTAGACCTGGGAACCTGGACAATGGAATCCAAAATCCTGGGAGGAAGTACCCATAAAAATACCTGAGAGGATACAGATCTTGGAATTAGCAGACAGATTTTGAAGGAGCTATTTTGAGTTTATGGACTTAAATATTATCATAAGGAGTGAGCAGATGGGAAATTTCAGTAAACTAAAAACTATTTTTTTAAAAAAGGAAATCCTTGGCTGGGCGCGGTCGCTCACGCCTGTAATCCCAGCACTTTGGGAGGCCGAGGCGGGCAGATCATGAGGTCCACAGATCAAGACCATCCTAGCTAACACAGTGAAACCCCATCTCTACTAAAAATACAAAAAATTAGCCGGGCACGGTAGCGGGCGCCTGTAGTCACAGCTACTCAGGAGGCTGAGGCAGGAGAATGGCGTGAACCCGGGAGGCGGAGCTTGCAGTGAGCCGAGATAGCGCCACTGTGCTCCAGCCTGGACGACAGAGAGAGACTCTGTCTCAAAAAAAAAAAAAAAAAAAAAGGAAATCCTTGAACTTTAAAGCTGAGTATTTGGAATGAAACATTACTGAATGGCTTATTTATGAACTTGAAGATAAATCCATAGAAAGTATCCAAACTGAAAATTGGAGAAAAGAATAGATTGGACAAATGTGAACAGAGCCTCAGAAGCACTAATTTCATAAATTATGAAACCTCTGTGTAATGAGACACAGGGGAAGGACTAATGGCAAAATCTTTAAAAAAAATAACGGCTAAAGATTCTCAAAATACAGTGGGAAATACCACCTGATAGACCCAAGAAGCTCAGTAAAACCCAAAGAAACTAAATATGAGGAAAACCATATCTAGGCAGAACGTAGAAAAACTTTTGAAAACCAGAAAGAAAAAGAAAACCTTAAATACTGAAAGAAGGAATAAAAAGGCAAGTTACACCATGGAGAACACCATACAAATGACAGCAGGCTTCTCATCAGAAACAGTGGATGCCCGGCTATGAGGGAATGATGTCTTCAAATGATGAAATTTTTTAAAAGTATAAACCCAGAATTCTCTATCAAGGAAATTATATCTCAAAAGTTAGGATGAAATAAAAACACTTAAATAAATAAAAACTAAGATATTTCATTGCCAGCAGATTTGCACTAAAAACAAAAAAACTGAGTTTTTCAATCTGAAGAGAAGTCATATCACACAGCAACTTGGATACATAGAAATGAATGAAGAGCATTAGAAATGGTGAATATATGGATAGATTTTTTTTAAGACTACATTTTTCTTAGCTTTTTTGAAAGTTTAAGGCACAAATGACAGGATTATATCCATCATATGGGGTTTATTAATATGTAGCTATAAAATATATCACAACAGTGACAAAAAGGACAGTAAATAAGTGGAATTCTATTGTTGAAAGTCTCTTAATGTGAAGTGGTCCAATTTTAACTCTAAATAGATTGCGATAAACTGAGGATACATATTGTAATCCCTAGCATAGCCACTAAAAAATGCAATGAAATATAATAAATATCCAATAAAATAATAAAAATGGAATACTAAAAAATATTTGATTAATCCAAAAGATGGCAAGAAAAGTGAAACAGAGGCCCAAATGAAAAACAAACAAAACACCGGGGGCAACTAGAAAATGAGTTTTTAGGTGGTAATCTTACACTTAATCATATCAAAAATTGTATTCATACTGAAGTGGGGACAGTGGGCATTAACAAATGGTTATTTCAAGAGATAAAAGGTGATATATCACAATCTTAATACAGGTTAATTTATCCAGGAAACACAATCATCATAAAGATGTTTATACCTAATAAGAGAACTTCAAAATACACAATACAAAAACAGAACGAAAAGAAAAAATAGACAAATCCACAATGTTGCTTGGAGATTTAACAAGTGTCATAGCAACATCTGTCAACTAGAGTAAACTATAGTGCCCTGTGTTGGTTAATTTTATATGTCACCTTAACTGGGCCACAATGTGGCCGGTTATTTGGTCAAACGCTATTCTGGGTGTTTCTGCAAGGGTATTTTTGGGTGAGATAAACATTTAAATCGGTGGACTGAGTAAAGCAGATTGCCCTTCCTGATGTTGGTGGGCCCCATCCAATCAGTGAGAGGCCTGAGGAGAACCAGAAGGCTGACCCGCCCCCAAGTAAGGGAAGATTTCTGCTATCTAATGACCTTCAAAGAAGGACAGTGGCTTTCTTTATTTCCTGCCTTTGGACTCAAACTGAAACATTGGCTCTTAGGATATCGAGGCTGCTGGCCTGTAGACTGGAACTATACCATAGGCTCTTCTGGTTCTTGGGCCTTAAACTCAGACTGGAACTACACCATCAGGTCTTCTAGGTCTCCAGCCTGCCAACTCACCCTGCAGATCTTGGGACTCTCCAGTTTCCATAATTGCATGAGCCAACTCCAAATAAGTAAATAGATAATAGATAAGTAACCAAAAATTAAACAAATATCAAGTAAATATACACATACACACACATATACAGAAATCACAGACACACAAACACACATACATACACACATACCCTATTGTGCTTTTCTAGAGAACCCTGACTAACAAATGCCCAGTTGCTTCAGCAAACACCAGCCTAGATGTTGTGGGGAAGGTATTTTTTAGATGTGATAAACATAGTTTGAGGCTTTGAGTAAAGTCCATTACATTCCACCCTCCATAGTATGGGCGGGCCTCATCCAATCAGTGGGAAGCCTAAAGAGAAAAGATTGAGGTCCCCCCGAGGGGAAAGGAATTCTGCCTCCAGTCTACCTTCAGATTCAAGACTGCAACATATACACACACATCATAATGGTTCTATTTCGCTCAACAATGCTAATCCAAAGTTTGCTACCAAGAATAGCTCTACAGGAAAAAAATCTTAAGAATAAATTTTCTGGATTGGCTCTGAGGTTTCTGGAATTGGTTCTCTAATCTGATTAGATTTAAAGACATCAATTACTCTATTTCGATTAGTGAAGAGAGCACTGGCATGATCTAGCAATAGAGACACACACAATGTCACCATTAGATACTCTTAATCAAAAGCTCATAAAAGACAAGCTACTGGGTCACCATATATTTAATATGTTATAATATTTTTGTCAAACTAATGAATAGAATAAAATTTGCTAATTGCTTCTAATTGCATTGGGGAAAGAAAAGGATGAACTCAGGGATTCAGTACAAAGGGTGACCCATGAGGAGGTTCACTACAGATGGATAGATTGCAAAAAATTTCTCCCATTCTGCAGGTTGTCTGTTCACTCTGATGATAGTTTCTTTTGCTGGGCAGAGGCTCTTTAGTTTAATTAGATCCCATTTGTCAATTTTTGGTTTTGTTGCAATTGCTTTTTGCATCTTTGTCACAAAATGTCCTGACTGGTATTGCCTAGATTTTTCTTCCAGGGTTTTATAGTTTTGAGTTTTACATTTAAGTCTTTAATCCATCTTGAGTTGATTTTGTAAGGAAGAGGTCCAGTTTCAATTTTCTGCATATGACTAGCCAGTTCTCCTAGCACTATTTATTAAATAAGGAATCCTTTTCCCATTGCTTGTTCTGGTCAGGTTTATCAAAGATCAGATGGTTGTAGGTGTGCAGTCTTCTTTCTGTGCTCTCTATTCCATTCCATTGGTCTATGTGTGTGTTCTTACACCAGTACCATGCTGTTTTGGTTACTGTAGCCTTGTAGTATAGTTTGAAGTCAGGTAGCATGATGCCTTCAGCTTTGTTCTTTTTGCTTAGGATTGTCTTGGCTATTGGGGTCCTTTTTTTGGTTCCATATGAATTTTAAAATAGTTTTTTTTATAATCCTATGAAGAATTTCAATGGTAGTTTAATGGGAATAGTATTGAATCTATACATTGCTTTGGGCAGTATGACCATTTTCAAGATATTGATTCTTCCTATCCAGGAGCATGGATTTTTTTTCCATTTCTTTTTGTCATTTCTGG
Organism: Gorilla gorilla gorilla; assembly: GCF_029281585.2. Taxonomy (NCBI): domain Eukaryota; kingdom Metazoa; phylum Chordata; class Mammalia; order Primates; family Hominidae; genus Gorilla; species Gorilla gorilla. The sequence continues at coordinate 93,420,980 of NC_073237.2, read as the reverse complement.
TTTCCTGGAGCAGTGGTTGGTACTTCTCCTTGAAGAGGTCCTTCTCTTCCCCTGTTAGCTGTCTTCCTAGGTATTTTATTCTTTTGTGGCAATTGTGAATGGGAGTTTATTCATGATTTGGCTCTCTGCTTGCCTGTTTTTGGTGTACAGAAATAATTGTGACTTTTGCACATTGATTTTATATCCTGAGACTTTGCTGAAGTTGCTTATCAGCTTAAGAAGCTTTTGGGCTGAGACAATTGGGGTTTTCTAGATATAGGATCATATCATCTGCAAGGAAAGATAGTTTTACTTCCTCTCTTCCTATTCGAATACCTTTATTTCTTTCTCTTGCCTGATTGCCCTGGCCAGAACTTCCAATACTATGTTGAATAGGAGTGGTGAGAGAGAGTATCCTTGTTTTGTGCCAGTTTTCAAGGGGAATGCTTCCAGCTTTTGCCCATTCAGTATGATATTGGCTGTGGGTTTGTCATATATGGCTCTTATTATTTTGAAGTATGTTCTTTCAGTACCTAGTTCACTGAAAGTTTTTAACATGAAGGGATGTTGAATTTTTTCAAAGGCCTTTTCTGCATCTATTGAGATAATCATGTGGTTTTTGTCTTTAGTTCTGTTTATGTGATGAATCACATTTATGGATTTGTGTATGTTGAACCAATCTTGCATCCTGGGGATGAGGCCAACTTGATTGTGGTGGATAAGGTTTTTGATGTGCTTCTGGATTTGGTTTGCTAATATTTTATTGAGGATTATTGCACCAATGTTCATTGAAGATACTGACCTGAAGTTTTCTTTTTCTGTTGTATCTCTGCTAAGTTTTGGTATCAGGATGATGCTGGCCTCATGGAATGCATTAGGGAGGAATCCCTCCTTTTCAACTATTTGGAATAGTTTCAGGAGAAATGATACCAGCTTTTTTTGTACCTCTGGTAGAATTCAACTGTGACTCCATCTGGTCCTGGGCTTTTTTTTGATTGGTAGGCTATTTATTACTGCCTCAATTTTAGAACTCATTATTGGTTTATTCAGGGATTCAATTTCTTCCTAGTTCAGACTTGGGAGGGTGTATGTGTCCAGGAATTTATCCATTTCTTCTAGATTTTCTAGTTTATGCACATAGAGATGTTTATAGGATTCTCTGATGGTTGTATTTCTGTGGGGTCAGTGATGATATTCTTCTTATCATTTCTGATTATATTTATTTGAATCTTCTTTCATTTCTTCATTAGTCTAGCTAGTGGTCTATTTTATTAATTTCTTTTAAAAATCCAGCTCCTGGATTCATTGATTTTTTTGAAGGATTTTTTTTGTGTGTCTCTATCTCCTTCAGTTCAGCTTGGATCTTGGTTATTTCTTGTCTTTTGCTAGCTTTGGGGTTTGTTTGCTCTTGGTTCTCTAGTTCTTTTTGTTGTGATGTTAGGTTGTTGGCTTGAGATCTTTCTAGCTTTTTGATGTGGGCATTTAGTGTATAAATTTCCCCTTGACACTGCTTTAGCTGCATCCCAGAGATTCTGGTACATTGTATCTTAGTTCTCAATAGTTTTAAAGAACTTCTTGATTTCTGCCTTAATTCCATTAATCAACAAGAGTCATTCAGGAGCGGGTTGTTCGATTTCCAGGTAGTTGTGTGATTTTGAGTAAATTTCTTAATCTTGAATTCTAATTTGATTGCACTGTGGTCTGAGAGAATGTTTGTTATGATTTCATTCCTTTCACATTTGCTGAGGAGTATTTTACTCCTGATTATGTGGTCAATTTTAGAGTAAATGCCATGTGGCAATGAGAATAATGTATATTCTGTTGTTTCTGGGTGAAGAGTTCTGTAAATATCTATCAGGTCCACTTGATCCAAAGCTGAGTTCAGGTCCTGAATATCTTTGTTAATCTTCTGTGCTCTCTTAACTAATACGGTTAAATCTTCATTGAGACCATTGACAAACATGGAGTTAAGTGCTACTTAAGTGACATCAGTCTGTTCTTTTGAGAGACCAGAATTTCATTTAAATATTACTTTCTAGTTTGTTGGAATAACCATGAACTAGTCTGCCTTCTCTTTGAGCACAAGCCAAAATTTTATTCCAATCTACTGGCTTTGGAAAAGCCATGAGAATAACTTTAATTAATGTGTCAACCAATTCTTTGGCTTTTTCTATATCTTGGAGCAAATCTTGATTTAAATCATCATAAGAGGCCAAATGTGAGTGGTGTGTGCCTATAGTCCCAGCTACTCAGGGGACTGAGGTGGGAGGATCATTGAACTCAGGAGTTCAAAACCAGCCTGAGCAACATAGTGAGTCTCCATATCTAAAGCAATCAATCAATCAATCATCAGAAGGATTTTCCCATCCTGCCAATTTTTGCCCAATGTCTCCCTCCTCCTGGTCCCACCAGCAAATGTATCAGCTGATAGAAATTGAAAACTCTAGGACATAACTTGTACAGACTGTCGAGAATTCCTCGGTAAATCTGAGAGGTCCTCAGTCACCTTGGCAAATTATTTGGCTGTCGTATCACAGGCAACTCAGAACTGGACCAGAGTGTAAGACGCCACCAGTAAATTCTCTTTTTTATTTGGGGAGTATTGGAAGGGGTATGTAGGAATTGGGACAGGGGTAGGGAAGGTCATCGTAGGGATTGCTAGTCTAAGTTTTGGTTCAGCTGTTTTAGGTGGCTGTAAAGGGGAGGGAATAGGAATGTTGGAGTTCTGCCAGCAGGGCATATGATAAGGCTGAGCATGAACCTTCTCCTGAAGATTTGATTATTATTTTTTGTGACAGTGTCTTACTATATTTAGCCCAGGCTGGACTTGAACTCCTAGGCTCAGTGATCCCCCCCGCCTCAGTCTCCTGAGTTGCTGGGACTACAGGAACATGCGTGCCCAGCCTCCTGAAGATTTTTATTTAAATGCTTGTTTTCTTTTACTAATTTAGAAACAGTGTCTTGGGAAAACTCTTTTAGATTTCTTGGTCTTTTTTATGTGTATCCCTTCTGAATGCTAATTAAAGTATGCTTCCCATACATTCTGAGAAGTGCAACCCTTTTTATTTCCAAGATGTTATCTTTAAATATATATATATATATATATATATATATGTTTGAAAAGGTCAAATGAGCCTCCAAGGGGCCACTGTAACTCCAAACTCTGGTCCTTGTCTTTACAAACTGTGAATAGGTTTTTCCTGACCCACTGATGCAAAAGGACTCTTCTGCTAACAATTAAAGAATTCTTTGTTTATGAAATAATCTGGCAAACAATTTATGTAATCTAAATAAGTTTCTATCGATGTGAGCCCTTGCTCTCTTGGGTGGTACAGTTTCTCATTGGTACCCAGGTTGCAACCCACATTCCTGAGTAAACACTTATTGGCCTGACCGGCTAATTCCTCCTTTTTATTACTAGGGAAGCCATGTGACTTCATCCTCCGTGGCTCTGGTGGTCTCTTCGACATCTGTGAGATACTCACTAAAAGCTGGTTGCGCTTTGAGATCTGGGTGCCTGCTGGAACCTGGAGCCACAAGTCTTCATTCATGCTAAAGAACTCCTGTCTTGGTGGAGGTATTTGCCTTTGTTTGAGTTTCTTGGTACTGCTCTCCATCTTTTTGCTTGCTCTTGTTTTGTTTTAAGTTCGGACAAGGTGAGAATGGGAGCCTCTGCTTCTAAGCAAATTGAAAGTCCCCCCTCTCCAGGGACTCCAGCTGGTTACATGTTTAAACATGATGGCCCTCTTCTTGTTCTTTTTATCTAAATGACACAATTTCACTAACCAGAGTTTGGAGTTACGGTGGCCCTTTGGAGGCCTTGTATAATATGTTGTATACTGTTAAGAGCACGGCTGCTGGTGAAGAAAGTGTTTCTCATAGTTCCTTTGTGGGTCTCAGAGTTCCCTAGCAGTTCAGTATGGAGTCAGCCCTGATGACAGGACTCCCTGATGTCAAGCCTGCAAGGGTGCTAAGCTCACGCTAGTCAGGCCCCTCTAAACCCTTAAGGTACCAACCTGGGGCTCTGACCTTGGCCTGCTTATTCAACACTCTGTTGAGTCAAATTAGGCAAAATTCCCACCACTACCAAGGTCTCTGATCATCCTTGATACCTGATCAAATTCCTCAGCCCCTACCCTCAATATCGTTATCATCCCGGCCCGCTGTTAGGAGGCCGCAGCGGCCCGGCAGATCCAGCTGTGGCTTGCAGGCGCCTCCCTGCTGCGGGCTAGGCCTGGCTCCTGCCTCTGCAGTGGCGATGCTTCCCACGGCCGGTGGATGAGCCAGGAAAGCGGGGAGACCCCCAGTACTCCCTGCCTGGGGCCAGACAGCAGCGGTAGCAGCCTCTGTTCCCTGGAGCTGTGTGACCTTGAGCGGCCCTGCACCCCCTCTGGGCCTGGGCCATCAGTTCTGACCCACAAACGACGGCCTGGGGTTCTGGGGAGCTTCTTGGCTGAGGGGGTTCTGGCTTTCGGGGCTCAGCTGCTGGATCGCGGAGATAGGCCGCGCGGCGCAGCCTGGACGCCCTGGCTCCACCCACAGCTCTGAGACCTCCAGCGAGCTCTTACCCTTTCCGCGCCTCAGTTTCCTCATCTGTAAAATGGAGATAATATCACCATGCACTCAGCCCTAGCCACTGCATTGCTGTTACTGATACCATTACTGCTGCTACGTCGTTTTTTGATGGCTCAGCCCTTAGGAAGGGGGATCAAGGGAAAAGCCCGGACCTTCCCGCAGGAGGTGGGCTGGGCACAGCCCTGAACCATGGAGGTCACCCACACTGAGGTTGGGACCTGGGTTCCCTTCCTATCCACTGGGGGTCACAGCCGTTGTCTTCATCTCTCCAGGTCCCAGCCCTTCACAGTGGGCACTTCCCTGCCTGTGAGGGAGGCCCCAGCCAGCCCCTATTCCCCTCTCCAAAAAAAAAAAAAAAAGGCTGTGTAGCCAGTATTTATGGACGCTAAGTTGCTTATTAAAAATTATCCCATTGAATCTTACCAAGCAGGTAATTTACTGTACCCATTTCTCAGATGAGGAAACTGAGGCACTGAGGTTTCTCAGCGCCAGCAGGTAAACCAGACATTTGGCCTGAGTGACAGGCCGGTGCAGTGCTCTGCGGCTTAGTCTGCACTGAGCGCCTGCCGGGTCCTCACAGCGATCCTGGTTTGTACCCCCGCCCACAGTGGCTCGGCTGGCCCGTCTATGGGAACCCATGAGGCTGTCCGGGCATCCCGAAGTGTGACCTTCCAGGCTCACAGGGTGGCTGGCGCTGGGCTTCTTCGTGGCCCGCGACAGTGCGGCCACCTTCATCGGCCGGTGGCGCACGGATCTGGGCGAGCCCGAAGTGCTCCGCGAGCTGGCGAGGGAGACACTGGGCCTCTGCACCCGCTCAGCTCCCCAAGATAAAGGCCTCGGAGGGGAGGGGAAGTTCCGCGTGGGAGACTCCGGCCTGTTGGTCTCTGTGCTGGTGCGGGGGAGCCGCGTGACGGCGCGCGTGGGTGTGGCGACCCGCTGGAGCGCTACCTGGACCTTCAGGACCCGCGCCGCCGCTCCTCCACCACCCACCGCCCGCCCCCGTCGAGGGTCCGCACCCTGTCCCCACAGAGGGTGTCGCCCACCCCTAGCTCCTGCCCTGGTAGTCTGGTCCCCTCGAGAGAGCGCCGGCGCTCCGGGCCCTAGGTGACCCCTATTCGCTTACAAAGCATAAAGCAGTGGCCGAGGCTCCCAGGCCCTGGGATCAGCTGCCCGCCGCATCCCGGCTCCTACTCCGAGGACAGTGACTCCTCAGCTTTCTCAGCCCAGAGCCGCCCCCTTGGTGCCCGCAGCGAGGATGAGGCACTAGGCCCGGAGGAAGCGATCCAGACGGGGGCTGACCACCACCACCTGGCCTCTCCGAGACGGCCCCCTGCCCCACGCGGCCAGTCCCGGGACCGGCTGGATCCGGGTCAGCCCCGGGGAGCTCCAGAAGAGAGAGGAGGGGAGCCCAGATGCGGCCCTCAGCCCTGCCCCGTGGGCGCAGGAGCAGGTTGGGCGCAAGGATGGAGATGGGCAGCACTCGTGGGAGCCACAGGGCAGGGGCAGCGGGGCTCGGGCAAGAGCACTCCTGGGCTCTCCGTGCCCACCGCCCTGAAGCACCCTGGCTTTCCCAGTCCAAACCCAGTTTAGAGTTTAGCACCACACCCGCCAGCGTCTTCCGCACACACCAGAGCAGCTGCTCTGACGCCTGGACAAGGAGTTTCTGGCCAATGCCGGGACCCATAAGGCCGTTGCTAGCGGGACCTCCACTGGACCAGCCCCTAACCGGGCTCCAGCCCCAGACCCTCTAGCTCCTGACTCAGCCTACAGATCCTCTAGTTCCTCCTCTTCATCCCTCATTCTCTTGTATGGCAAACGTGGCCAACCTGGGGACTCTGGCCTTAAGACTAATGGGCTGCCCGGCCCGCTGTCAAGCCCTTCCCAGCTCCTCTTCCAATGAAGGAAAGCCCTGCCCTAGCATGGGAGGGGCTACTAGATGCACCTGGGAGCTCCCTGACTGGTCCAGAACACTCGAGGACCTGAGCACTGGGTAGAATGGACACACAGCCAGACTGCAAACCCTCAGGCATCCCCATGCCTAGGGTCTCCCCCGGGTTCCTCCAGACCCACAGAGTTGGGGGGTGCAGGGGGAAAGGGAAGGGAGCTTGCATGCCTCCAGCCAGGTTCCTGGACCAGCCCAGCTGCCCCCAAACCCTATCCCTTCTCCTTTCTGTTTGTGGCCTTAACGCCCTCTGCATCAGGGGGCCCCCTCTGCCTCTTGCGTTCCTGACCTCATGGGACCAGACTCCTCAGGAATGTCACAATGGGACCTCTATTGTACATTACAGTTGGGGGATGAGCTTTGCTATTTAATTACTAATATTATTGAATGCCTTAGAGGAGGCCAGAGCAGCCTGGTATCCTGAGGACACGTGGCCCAGCAGAGCCTCTGAACAGTACAGTTTTGCTCCAGCCAAAATGAGAGAGAGAGAGAGAATCTATTAAGTTAGTTTAACCACAACCCCCCTTATCCCTGATGCTTCTTGTTAGTAATTTTGTGTCCAGTGACCCCTGTCCCTTGGCCATAAATTCCTACTTGTGCTTCTTCTATTTGGAATAGAGCCCAGTTCTGTACTGATGTCTATTTTCCCCAACTGAGATAGTTTCTGAACAAAATTTGCCTTTGCTGCTTTAACTTCTATCTGACACTGGTTTTTTTTTGTTTTTTTTTTTGACAATAGTCTGCCCTGCCCCATGATCTTGCCTCGGCCATCGGTCTGAATTCAAAACATTCTCCGCAGCTAGGAAAGGCAGCACAGGGGGGTTTTCTTCCGGAGGAGGAGAGAGCTTTCAGGAACGGCCTTGAACAACAGAGATCATGAATGCCTTCCCCCTTCCTGGACCTTCCAGATACTAGGATTTTGTTTTTTCTCTCATTATTGCAAAATCAGTGTGTCCTTTTCAGCAATCATAACTTTACATTTTTGAAATCATACCTGGCTTTCATTCAGACATGTCGTCAGGAAGGATTGTCTGGAAGAGGAATAAAAACATTGTCGCAGGAAAACATGATTATGCAATTTAAGTAAAAAGACATGCCATGTTCAGAAATTAGGACGAAATCTTGAATTTAAAAAAAAATTCAAGGCCGGGTGCGGTGGCTCACGCCTGTAATCCCAGCACTTTGGGAGGCCAAGGCGGATCACGAGGTCACGAGATCGAGACCATTCTGGCTAATATGGTGAAACCCCATCTCTACTAAAAATACAAAAAATTAGCCGGGCGTGGTGGCGGGCACCTACATGTAGTACCAGCTACGTGGGAGGCTGAGGCAGCAGAATGGCGTGAACCCGGGAGGCGGAGTTTGCATGAGCAGAGATGGCGCCACTGCAATCCAGCCTGGGCGACGGAGGGAGACTCCATCTCAAAAAAAAAAAAAATTCAAAATGGGTTTACACAGATCAACTTGCTTTACTGAAGTGCGTACACCAGGAGAAACATAAGGAAGGCTGTTGCTGCAAGCTGCAAGTAATCCAGGAAGCCAAATAAAATAATCAACAGACAGCAGCAAGACCCCCAAAGGGGGTCAAGAGTCCAATCTGCCAGGAGTGGGCAGGGAGTTCAGAGTCCCTGTGATGTGTTCACCCCAAACTTGTTTGGGGCAGAAATCACAAGTTTAGGAATGCAATTAGTTTTCGGGTCAGACATATGAGGCTGATCAGAAGCCTGATTGCAGATGGTCCCATAAGAGAACAAGCCCTTTCTTGTGGGCATTTGAGTGTGATGCACACAGTCCAGCCAGCATCCATGATGTTTTCTTAGTTTGGGATCCCATGCAGGCATGTCCAAATCTGCAGTGATACCAGAGTCTGAGTTCTGTTTATTGTGCTTATAGAGTTTTTTGTCCAGCACAGTTTGTCCTGAGGCTGAAAGAGCCAGCAGCAGATAGTGTAAGGTTTCATCTCAGAGTCAGGTCCAGGCAATTAGGATCTGTGAGTTAGGATTCCCCACAAAAAGCCAACAGCTTTTGTTCCGCTGTAGCAAAGCCAAAGCCCTGCAGAGTGGGAAAGCGGTGTTGCTGGTCCCAGTGACGGGCAAGGCTTTCCTAAGCCCTGTTTGGCTTGTTATTTGCTGAGTCCAAATGGACCCACTCAAAAATATGCTCAGAGGCCAGAAAATTATCAGCCTCTAAGGCGCAGGCATCTGATCTTACAAGAGCTCATTAGGAACTAAAAACTAATATTTAAAATTCTAAAAGTGTATCTCCAATTAGAGAGTGCCTGTCTTTTCATATTGTCTCCCCTTTTTCAGAGGCTCCCATAGGTGAAAATCATACTAAAAATTGTCAGTTATGGAAATTATTTTCCTTTTAATACTCAAAAACTTGCATTTCAATTCCCTCACCAGGTGCAACAAGCAAGGCAGCTGTATACCATCCTGGGTTTTGTTTGCTTTTGGCAGCTTTCCTGATCAGGATGATTCCTCCAATGTTTATGAAATTACAAGCATAGAATATGTTTTTTATCATGTATCTAGATGCAGTAGCCATAAGACACAAAGCCAGCTTTTAAAAACTCTCTTTCATTTCAAGTTTTTAAAATTTTCCACTCCAAGTTTACTCAAACCTTCAACAATGCAATTGGCATTTGAGAGTTAACATTACAGCTGCCAAGAAATGCCTAGAATGGGGGATAGGAGGCTCTCGCAACATCTGAAATGGGTTTTTCTTTTCTTTCTTCTTCTTTTTTTTTTTCTTTGTTTTTAGGAGTTTTTCTTTTCTTTTTTCCAGTTTATCTAATGCTTTGCCCCAGCCCTAGTACCTAATTTAGCTTTTTGTAGAAGAGAACAACACAAACTTTTAGCATTTTAGGTCCACCTGAAATTCACCTTTGGGAATGCTTGGGCCCCTTTTTTTCCTACCTAGAGGGAAAAACAAAAACCTAAGGCAACACCTGGGCTTTTCGTTTTTTGCCCAACTGGCAGGTGTTTAGCAATTTACTCTTCTACTGCCAGGATTTGAAAGAACACAGGCTTTCCACGCAAGTTTCTCTTTAGAGGTTGGAGAATGTGCTCTGCACAGTTGAGAATTTGACTCTACACTGTTTTGTATTTATCTTTTCTTAATGAATATATGTAACGTAAAATTTGCCATTATAAGTATTTTGAGTTACAATTCAGTGGCATTAACGACATTTACAATGTTGTACAGTCATCACTGCTATTTCCAAAATTTTTTCAAGAATGGCTACACTCCAGATCTGAAGCTATTCTAGAGCAGAAACACACATCAGGATGGCACTTTCATCACTCACATACACACACCCTGCAGACCCCAGCTTCCATTGTTCATATACACACACCCTGCAGACTCCAGTTTCCATAGCTCACATACACACACTGTGCAGACCCCAGCTCACATCGCTCACACACACGCACCCTGCAGACCCCAGCTCACATCTCTCACATTTACACACCCTGCAGGTCCCAGCTCACATCTCTCACATACACACACCCTGCAGACCCCCCCAGTTCACACTGCTCACATACACACAACCCTGCAGACCCCAGCTTCCGTCGCTCACATACACACACGCTGCAGGTCCCAGCTTGTAGTGGAGGTGATTTTGTTTCCTGTGATTCCTTGAAACTCATGAAGTCTGCTCTAAGTTCTCTTCGCCAGTGGAATGACATTACAGTGCCCTCCTTGACAAGGAAATTTTAGTGACTGGCACCTGCTTTGGCTCTTAGTCACTGTGAAAAGTGGTGATTTCACAACTGTGATAGTTATCTATTGCTGCATAAAATTTACAACAAACTTAGCGGCTCAAAACAACACAATTTCTTATCACACAGTGTTTACGAGTGAGGAGTCCAGGCACAGCTTAGCAGGTCCTCTGCTCAGGGGACCCCCTGAGGCTGTAATCCAGGTGTCTGATAAGCTGCACGAGGGAAGAGTCTGTTGTTGGCAGAATTTCAGTTCCACGGGTTGAAGGACTGAGGGCCTCAGTTCCCACTGTCTCTTGACAAGAGGCTGCCCTCGGTGCCCTGCCCGTTAGGCACGTGGACCCTCTAAGTTCAGTGCAGTGGGTAGGAGCAGACATGTGAGCACTGGAGTGCTTTAGAGAGGTATTCCTCGATAAAAAGCACTGATGTCTAAAGATGTGGAATTATCGTTCTCAGTAGAGCAACATCAGTACTGAGAAGACAAATTCATCATCTACTGGTACCTACTTCTATGCCTGCAATAGCTATTTTTGTCTCAATTTTTAAATTATTCTTCAGCTTCCCAGCTGCTAGAAGTGGAATGGTCATCTTTGTGAATGAAAATGACTAACCGCTCCCGACAATTCCAACTCCCTCCCAATCAAGGCTCAATATTTCTCATTTGTTTTAATTTCAAAGGAATATATATGATTGTAAGACCAGGCACCTGTGGCTCACACCTGTAATCCCAGCACTTTGGAAGGCTGAGGCAGGAGATCACCTGAGGTCAAGAGTTCGAGACCAGCCTAGCTGACAGGGTGAAACCTCATCTCTACTAAAAATACAAAAAATTAGCCGGGTGTGGTGGTATGTACCTGTAATCCCAGCTACCCAAGAGGCTGAGGCAGAAGAATCACTTGAACCCCGGGGACACAGGTTACAGTGAGTCAATGTTGTGCCACTACACTCCAGCCTAAGGAACAGAGTGAGACTGTGTCTCAAAATATATATATATGATTGTAAAATGACTTCAGTACAACAGTGTAAGGCATATTGTTAAAGAAAAAAGTGCTAAACCAAATATAATATATACTTTATGGTGGGAAAGAAAAAGAGAGAATAAGAAGCTCTATTTCTACTTGGTCTGATATGCATAAATATATCTGGAAAGGTGCATAAAGAAACCAACAACGACACTGCACTCCCGCCTGGGCCACACAGCAAGACTCCGTCTCAAAAAAAAAAAAAAAAAAAAAAAAAGAAACCAACAACGCATATTATAGGGGTGAGGGTGGAGAAGCGACCCACATACTTTCAAACCTTTCATTTGTTATATTTTTTGGAAGAGGTGTGGAACCAGCAACTTACCTGTTGAAAAAAAGTACTTTTTTAAAATTATGACAAAAAGGCCTGGCACAGCAACTCACTCCCATAATCCCAGCGCTGTGGGAGCGTCCGGCAACAAAAATTAGCCAGATGTGGTGGTGTATGCCTATAGTCCCAGCTACTCAGGAGGCTGGGGCAGGAGGATCACTTCAGCCTGGGAGGCAGAGGATGCAGTGAGTCAAGATCGCACCACTGCACTCCAGCCTGAGCAACGCAGTGAGACCCTGTCTCAAATTTTAAAAATAAATAATAAATAATTTTAAAAATTAAAAAATTGTTCCCTACACAGCATCCTAATGTCCCTATCAATGCTAGAGATCATTGCCAATATTCTTATAGCAATTTTCAACCAGGGCTTCTCAACCTCAGTCCTGTTGATTTTGAAGCCAGTTAATTCTTTGCTACGAGTTGTTTATCAGCATCCCTGGCCTATTCACCTAGGCATGAAAATCAAAAATGTCTATTGACATTTGTCAATGTCCCCTGGTCCGAAATCTCCCCGAGTTGAAGACCACTTTACTAGACTCTCTCTATGCATATTGCTACATCTGCATATCAAAATACACATATGGTAATTTGTGGCATTTTTCACAGCTTTTCTTCATTCTTAAATTCATTCTTCTAAAAATATACTTTATTTTTGAAAATGATAAAAGCTTCAACTATGAACTGACAAAATAGAGGTGAGTTGGTACCGGTGGGCCAATTCTTAACATGGACATTTTAAAATGCTGTGTTCCATATTACATTAAAATGATTTGCAATAAGAAATTGGAAGGGGGCGCAAAGGAGAGTGCAAAGCATGTACTGAGGTCTTTCTACAGGTACGTGATAGAACGCTGATTCAGCATGATAAAATGTACTTTGCAACAGTGGCCTTCAAAGTTTGCTAGAGCAAGCGTACCCCAAGGAACCTGTGAAAATCATTTTTTAATTATTCTAAACAGAAAAAGTGGTACCCACTTAAACACAAAGTAAAACTTCATGGTAAGATCTGCTGTAAAGCTACTTGCTATAGCCCACAGATTCAGTTTGTTCAACAACCTCCCTCATTGACAGAAAAAGTCAGCAAATAAGACTTAGGACAAAAATGTTTTCTATCAACCTCCACGTGAAAAGACCACAGCTTTAATGATTTTACAATCCTTAAGCTTAATCACTGGTCAGTACAGATTTCCATATCAAGATCAAGTCATGAACTGTTCACAATAGCTATTCTATACTAAGATGCTAAACGTTTTCTTTCCAGTATGTCTTCCTATGAGGGAAATAAAATAGCGGGAAGTTTTCCTCTTTGCCTGTGAGGGGATTTATGAAAAGCCTTCTAATCTACAAGTGTTCTTCTGTGAAACTAAAATACATTATGAAGTCAAACAGGTAAATTAACAACAAAACCAAACTGATCTCAACAGTCTTGTTTCCAAAGTAAAATCTATTAAGAACAAGTAATATGTAAGCACAAGAAATTACAAGAAATGAGGATCACAGTTAGTTACAGATGCAAAGTAGTATCTAGCATCCCAAGCTTTTGGACATAATAATTAAAATCAAATTAATAAGTTAGTTCAAATATTATGTACAATTTTGATAAGCTGGTCACATGTTATTTGAATACACACCATATGTGGTAAACCTAAAAGTATATTACCTTTTCTCCTGCTTTAATATTTGTAGATACATGCCAATATGGGAAAAAATGTATTTCCATTCATGTACTAATAACAGAGAATAACAGAATTTCTACTGTGTATATTTCACACTGTTAAAAAAAAAGTTGGCCGGGCGCAGTGGCTCATGCCTGTAATCCCAGCACTTTGGGAGGCTGAAGCGGGCAGATCATAAGGTCAGGAGTTAGAGACCAGCCTGGCCAACACAGTGAAACACTGTCTCTACTAAAAATACAAAAATTAGCAGGGCATGGTGGCGCACACCTGTAGACCTGGCTACTCAGGAGGCTGAGGCAGGAGAATCCCTTGAACCCAGGAGGCAGAGGTTGTAGTGAGCCAAGATTGTGCCACTGCACTCCAGCCTGGGCAACAGAGTGAGAGTCCATCTCAATAAATACATAAATAAATAAATAAATGGCCAGGCGCGGTGGCGCATGCCTGTAATCCTAGCATTTTGGGAGGCTAAGGCAGGCGGATCACAAGATCAAGAGATCAAGACCATCCTGGCCAACATGGTAAAACCCCGTCTGTACTAAAAATACAAAAATTAGCTGGGTGTGGTGGTGTGCACCTGTAGTTCCAGCTACTCGTGAGGCTGAGCAGGAGAATAGCTTGAACCTGGAAGGTGGAGGTTGCGGTGAGCCACACCACTGCACTCCAGCCTGGTGACAGAGTGAGACTCTGTCTCAAAAAAAAAAAAAAAAAAAATTAGGGTATATTTTCCTTTAAGAAAGAAAAAAAATAAATTGCCAGAAGTTTAATTTATAAAAGTTTAATATCGACTTATTTATAAAAATGAAAAAAAGTTTTAAAACAGATCCCATACAATTATCCTGTGGTCTCCCTACTGATCAGGAACTACAGAAGACACTTAAGGAAGGGATGCTGGGTCAAAAACAAAGCCTAACCCGTGGGATGTATATTGCTCTAAAAATCTGATTTGCAGGAAAACTAGTTGCTTGTCCTAGGTTTAAGCTAATTACAAAATCCGTTTTCTTAGTGGTCCAGATATTTTGCCAATTTTTCCATCTCAACAGAACTTCTGTTGATTTCCACATTCGTTACAGTCAACAAACGTTGTCATTGGTTCACGAGCACTGCAGGCTTGTACCTGTGTGGAAGTGCAATTCTTCTTTTTACATTTGCCACATGTGAGCGAATCAGGCTGGGTTCCACCTGTCTTGGCCATCTGATGCTCTCTGATGGCTTCTTTCGTCAAGTTTTTGTGCATCTATTTGAGCTCATCATTAGCCATTTCTTCTGCTGTCATTCTAGCAAGTAAGTCAGGAGGAATATTCCCACACGGTGCATTTTTCCTTAAATCTGGATTCTTTGCATCTGTAAGATTTGATATCTTACTTTGGACTTTATTTTTGTACTTCATGCCTGTATTCCCTCTTTCTGGATCTATAGCTTCCTCAATTCGAGATCCCAATTCTTCCTGATCAGCTCCCATTTCAATGCAGTCATCTCCTGTTCGAAGAGCTGCAGCAAGCATCTCCCTGTACTTCATCCGCACAGAATCAGAAGCGCTTCGTGCCAAGGAACAGATGAAACAAATATCTCAAGCATTTGTCTTATCCTTTCTGCCGCTTACATTGCCGCTGGAGCTACTTTCTTTTGCTATTCTGCGATGTCATTGCAGGTTCTATTTGCTTTTCGTTAGGGTCTTTCTCACTTGATGGCTCATCTGGTAACTTTTTCCAGGATTTGACGAGAGACTTTGCTAAAGATGTAACTTCTTCATCTGCACTCTGCTTGAGACTAACATTAAGTAACATTCCAGTTCCTGTGGACCGCAGTAATTCCAGAATATTCTGAAGCTCTGTTAACAAACCCAGTGCTCCGGCCGTGTTCTTCTCCTGCACCATCTTGTCCATCTTCTTGGCACTGCGGGCCACCTCATCTTCCGTGGCTCCGGCAGGTCTCCCCTGTGCCTAGCCCGCTGGCAAGGGGAAGTGGGCAAAGCTGGAGCAGAGGAGAGGGCGCGAAGCAGCCCCGTCGAGGCAAGACCCACCACCGCAGGTCAGGCCTAGGCCTCCTCCTAGACCAATCCCGCCGCGGCTCTTTCTTCCCAGGCAGCGCCATCCCAGCTCCGCACCTTTCCAGCTTCATTCAAGTATGACTGACAAATAAAAACTGTATATATTTAGGATATGCAACATGATTTTTTGTTTTGTTGTGTTTTATACAAATAAGAAAACTGCAGTTCAGAGAAATATTGCATTTTGAATGCCTAACTTTTCTGTCAATACTTTCAACATTGCTTTTCTTTACTTTTGATTGACAAATCATAAACATTTATGGGGTACAATGTGATGTGTGTATATATAGGATGATTAAATCAAGCTAATTAACCTATCCATCACCTCACTTCTTTTGCTTACCACAGAACCATCAAGTCCAAATCTCTTTTTTTTTTTTTTTGAGACAGGGTCTCGCTCTGCTGCCCAGGCTGGAGTGCAGGGACACAATCTCGGCTCACTGCAGCCCTGACCTCCCAGGCTCAAGTGATCCTCCCACCTCAGCCTCTTGAGTAACTAGGATGACAGGCTCGTACCACAACATCCAGCTAATTTTATGTTTTATTATTTTTGTGTGTGTATGTGGAGATAGGGATCCCCTATGTTGCCCAGGCTGGTCTCAAACTCTTGGGCTTTAGTGATCCACCCACCTTGGTCTCCCAAAGTGCTAGGATTACAGGGGTGAGCCACCATGCCTGGCCTCTTCTTTTTTAATGCAGGCATTTCTTGCTATAAATTTCCCTCTTAGAACTGCTTTTGCTGCATCCCATAAGTTTTGGTATGTTTTGTTTCCATTTTTCTTTGTCTCAAAATGTTTCATTTTCCCCTTTGATTTCTCCTTTTACCCATTGATTGCTTAGAAGCATGTTTGATTTCCATGTATCTGTGAACTTTCCCGTTTT
Source organism: Gorilla gorilla gorilla (assembly GCF_029281585.2). Taxonomy (NCBI): domain Eukaryota; kingdom Metazoa; phylum Chordata; class Mammalia; order Primates; family Hominidae; genus Gorilla; species Gorilla gorilla. The sequence continues at coordinate 93,404,804 of NC_073237.2, read as the reverse complement.
TCTCCCGTTATTAATTTCTAGTTTCATAACATTGTGGTCCAAAAAGATACTTGATATGATCTATATCTTCTCAAATTTATTAAGATTTGATTTGTGGCCCAACATTTGCTCTGTCCTGGACAGTGTTCAATGTGTGCTTGAGAAGATGTGCATTCTGTTGTTGTTGGGTGGAATGTTCTTTTTATGTCTGTTAAGTCCATTTGGTCTAAAGTTTAATTCAAGTCTAATGTTTTCTTTCTTACTGTTTTCCTGTCTGAATGTTCTATCTATTGTTGAAAGTGGAGTATTAAAGTCTCTTTCTATCATTGTATTGCTGTCTATTCCTCCCTTTAGATCTGTGAATATTTGCCTTATATATTTAAGTGTACCCGATGTTGGGTGCATATTATTTGCAACTGTTCTGTCCTCTTTATGAATTGACTCCTCTATCATTATATAATAACCATCTTTGTCTTGTTAGTTTTTGACTTAAAGCCTATTTTGTCTAGTATAACTACCCCTGTGCTCTTTGCTTTCCATTTGCATGGAATATCTTTTCTCATCCCTTCACTTTCAGTCTGTGTGTAGCTTTAAAGGTGAAGTCAGTCTCTTGTAGCAACATATAGTTGGGTCTTGTTTTTTCTTTTCTCTTTTTTTTTTTTTTTTTTTGAGACTCAGTCTCACTCTGTCTCCCAGACTAGAGTGCAGTGGCACAATCTTGACTCACTGCAACTCTGCCTCCCAGGTTCAAGCAATTCTCCTGCCTCAGCCTCCCTAGTAGCTGCAAGCACAAGGCATTCACCACCACACCTGGCTAATTTTTGTATTTTTAGTAGAGACGGGGTTTTGCCATGTTGGCCAGGCTGGTCTTGAACTCCCAGCCTCAAGCAATCCACCCACATCTGCCTCCCAAAGTGCTGGGATTACAGGTGTGAACCACTGGGCCTGGCCTTGTTTTTGTATTTTTTAAATCCATAAAGCCACCCTGTGTCTTTTGATCAGCAAATTTAGTTCATTTACATTTAAAGTAATTATTGATAGAGAAGGATTGATTATTGTCATTTTGTTCATTGTTTTCTGGTTGTTTGCAGCTCTTTCACTATTTTTTTCCTCTCTTGCTGTCTTTATTTGTGATTTGAGGATTTTCAGTAGTGGTATGCTTTGATTCCTTTCTCTTCATCTTAGTGTATCTGCTAAGTTTTTGCTTCCTGATTGCTATGAGGCATATTAAAACATCTTATAGTTATAATAGTCCATTTTAAGCTGATAACAACTTAACTTTGATCCTGTATAAAAGCTCTGCACACACACATACACATTCTGTTTTTGATATCACACTTTACATCTTTTATGTTGTGTATCACTTAATGAGTTATTGTAAAGTTACTCTTAATACTTTTGACTATATATGTACCTTTACCAGTGAATTTTATACTTTCATATGTTTTCATATGATTAATTAGCAGCCTTTCATTTTCAGTTTGAAGAACTCCTTTTAGTATTTCTTGTAAGGCAAGTTTAGTGGTAATGGACTCCCTCCCTCTGTTTGTGTGAAGAAGTCTTTATCCCTCCCTTATTTATGAAAGAGAGTTTTGCCAAATAATGTATTATTATTTTGGTTTTTTAATAGGATCATACTATAAACATTGTTCTGAAGTTTGTTTTTTTGTACTTACAGTTATCCTGCACACCTTTTCATTACACACAGATACAACTATACACACAGATACAACTCATTCTGCTTAACCATCACATGTAACCATAATTTAAAATCTCATTATTGATAAACTTATAGATTCTTTTCAGTTTTTTATATTATAAACTATGCTGCAGAAAAATCTTTGAATATGTGAATATAATATCCATGCTTGTGTGACTACTTTTGTAGACTATAAGTGGATTTATTGAGGCAAACAGTATGTACTTTTTTACAAAGCATAAATATTCCCAATTTTTTGGTCAACAAAATTACATCAACTTACCAGTAAATGAGGGGACCCACTTCTCCACACTCACACCAACCCTAAATACTATTTAATCTATTTAATTTTATAAAACTTAGAGGTTAAAAATAAGAAGTTATCTTACTTTAATTTGCATCTTTTGGATTTGAGAGAAGCTGAGCATCTTCTCCTGGAATCTTCTCTACTTTTGTTCTCACTGTGAGAAAAATAGTGGCCATAAGGTGGAATCCCTGGAGGAAGTATGGCTTCCCCTCCTAACACCCTGACTTCATCAAAGTTTCATCACATCGGAGGAGGAGCAATGAGATATCAGTGTCATCTAAGACAGAGGTGGAAAATTGAAGTGCTGGAGGGCCCTATAGGAAAATACAAATGTTCAAGCAAACCTGTAGATAGCATAGAGGACTTTGGCAACTGGAGGGAGCATGTCTTATCAAAAGGAATTCACAGCTGGGTGTGGTGGCTCACGTCTGTAATCTCAGCACTTTGGGAAGCTGAGGTGGGCAAATTGCTTGAGCCCAGGAGTTCCAGACCAGCCTGGGCAACATGGCAAACCTCACTTCTACAAAAATATAAAAATTAGCCAAGCGTGGTAGCACACACCTGTAGTCCCAGCTCCTCAGGAGGCTGAGGTAGAAGGATCGCTGGAGCCCAGGAGGTCAAGGCTACAGTGAACTGAGATCATGCCATTGCACTCCATCCTGGGTGACAGAGTAAGACCCTGTCTCAAAAAATAATAAAAAAAAGAATTCATGTTTTAAAAATTGTTCATGGTTGGGCACGGTGGCTCATGCCTGTAATCCCAGCACTTTGGGAGGCTTAGGCAGGTGGACCATGAGGTCAGGAGATCGATACCAGCCTGACCAACATGGTGAAATCCCGTCTCTATTAAAAATATAAAAATTAGCTGAGTGTGGTGGCGCGCACACGTAATCCCAGAGACTCAGGAGGCTGAGGCAGGAGAATCACTTAAACCCGGGAGGCGGAGGTTGCAGAGAGCTGAGATCATGCCACTGCACTCCAGCCTGGGTGACAGAATGAGACTCCGTCTCAAAAAAAAAAAAATTGTTCATGATTGTGTAGACTCTCACAGGTCAGTGGGTCAGATCTGCCCAACTTGCACCAATTTGCAAAATGTACTGGATTTTGGATTCTGTAGCAAAGGAAAAAAATTCTGTTTAAAATTCTAATTTTCAATTAAAATTTTTGACTTTTAATTTTTAGAAAACATGTGAAATACATTTTCTTCATTACCTAAAAAGGGATACCAAGTAAGAACAAGCATGAATTTGTCCAGAAGCAAGTATTAGGAGTGTGCTAATTTTTATATTAACAGATACCTATACTGAAACATATACATTCTGAGAATTCTTAAACCTTTCATTAGGTTGAACCATGTAAAATTGCACTTTTGGAGGTCGAAAATTTTCAAATTTTTGGTTAACCAAAAACTTACCTTTTTTTTTGAGACGGAGCCTCGCTCTGTCACCCAGGCTAGAGTGCAGTGGTGTGATCTCGGCTCACTGCAAGTTCCACCTCCCGGGTTCACGCCATTCTCCTGCCTTAGCCTCCCGACTAGCTGGGACTACAAGTGCCTACCACCACACCCGGCTAACTTTTTGTATTTTTAGTAGAGGCGGGGTTTCACCGTGTTAGCCAGGTTGGTCTCGATCCCCTGACCTCGTGATCCGCCCACCTCGGCCTCCCAAAGTGCTGGGATTACAGGCATGAGCCACTGCACCAGACCTCCATAGCCTGTTTATTTTAAGATGTCCATACCTTTCCACAGGAAGGTGGGAACAATACCATTGAAGTGTTAAGACTCACATGAATTCGTTTATTTGTTTTATGATCTGATTCAGGCTCTTGCTCCATCTGTTTGTTCAGCTAATTGCCAATCAGTGTGGGAGTTTGGGTAGCAGTTTTGGTAGAAGCCTAAATCAAAGCAAACAGCTGTATCTCTTACATGAAACGTCTGCCTACAAGGTTGATTTAAAAAAAAAAAAAAACAAGTTCTACTCTTCAGAGAAGGCTTTTCAGCTGTGAATAGAAATAACTAGGCCCTGGCAGGCAAAATGTTCCATGTTGCTCTGAGGTATGAAACATTACCTGTTTGGTGAAGCCACATTACATAACTGCTGAACCTGGGACTCTCCAACCAAATGATTCATCAGTTTTATGGGGCCAAGTGATTAATCAGTCAACATCATTATTTTGTCACCACCAATTAGCATTTGCAGGGTACCCACACAGAGATGACACTGGATTTGATGCTTGACAGAACACAAGGAAGACAAAGAGTACAGCTGATAAAGTAAACTGTTGGAACTATACATTTGAATATGAAACATAGCACAGGCATACCTGTAAATCCATGCCTGCCTGAGCCACACGTGGTGGAACAAACTCACGGAAACTCACCATGGAGCTTCACAATGGTTCTTTGTGTTGCAACAGAGGACGAAGCAGGTGCTCTTCCACAAGGAAGATGTGAGAAGGGCTCCAGGTCCCCTTGGGAATCCCAGAATCAGACCCTAAAACTTTGGAAGGGCCTTTGTTGAACACTGAGTCAAACTCCCCAGAATCCTTTTACAGAACCCCTGTCCAGCAAGTGACCAGTGAGTCTCTAAAGACTTTGAGAATTTGCAGATTCTAGCGAAGACTTCATAGGTTCAGAGATGGGAATTTTGGAGCATTCTAGAAAGAAATTCTGGAATACAAACAAATTTGGAATTATCATAGGAAGGCTATTATGCAATTATTTTCCAGTTAATAGCTCTTAATAAGAGATCTAAGGTGGCCATTGGAGTTGAACCAAGACAATCTTCTTCCATTGTTGCCATTCTAATTTCAGAGTTCCTTGCTGTTTTATTCCTCCTCAATTCCATTTTGCACTAGTTAGAGATAGAATAGAAAGAAAAACTGAGCCACAAATTCCATTTTTCCCTGCTTAAAGGGTAAACTTCTGCCTGAGAAGCACACTCAAGTTTTCCAGAAGATTCCAACAGGGGAGTCTCAGTTTATAAGCCGGTTGTGTGTCTTTGGTGTGTGGTCAGTCAGCTATGTGGAAAACAAGATGTATTTTCCCCCAAAGACTGTGCACTTAGTGGTTGGGTACTGAGGCTTGTACATGACAACCTGCTTAACTGGGCACGCACCTGAAGGGTGGTGCCCCGTCAATGACATACAATGCAGCCTAGCCCTTGTGGGCTACAGTATTTCCCTAGGTAGCCAGGCACACACCTGTCCCAGTGCAGTAGGATCAAGGCCTCCCTCCCTCCCTGCTGCCCAGTGCAGGGCATTGAGAGATGGTGAGCTCTTCTCAGCACCATGTCCTAACAGTGCAGGCTGGGAAAGAAGAGAAATGAGATTGGGGGGTTCAGTTAGCCTCTGGTGGTGAGCGAGGCTGGAGTAATCTTCTTGTCTGTCCAAGTAGGTTTTCCATTCCTCCAGCCTAACAGATTTGTCTAGCATTCTTTCTTTGCTAAGGATTTGAAAGTAGCCTTCGTGGAGAATGCCCAGCCCTGTGAGGTTTTCTGAATGTTTATAGCCAGTAAGGAAGCAGAATGTAATGAGATGGAGAGCCTCTCCTGCCCATTTGGTGATGTGGGGTTTCTGGTCCCAGGACCAGGTGCACAGACTCAGGGACAATGACAAAGGCCAGAGTCTACAACTCTGCAGCTGGGGAAGCCACCCAAAGATGGGGGCCAAGGAGCAGGGGTGGAAGCTGGTGCTCTGTCCTCTCCTTTCGCCTCCAAGGATCCAGCCCCTGTACAGCCTGGGCACTGGTGAGAATCAGGCCAGTGTGGGTGCACCAGGGTGTGCTCCTCTGTGGCAACCTGGGCGGTGGAAGGGAGCAAGCACCTCCAGGGTGGTAGAGAATGAAGAACGGTGTCTCCAGCCATTGGTGGCTCCAAATGGGGAATTTGGTGGGACAAGATGCACTCAAGAAGCTTTAAGAAAAATAAAATCAACTTTCATATTATTCATTGCCTTTCAAAAAATATGCTTCTATACATCTCTGATGAAAAAAATCAATGACCCAATAAAAAATGGGCAAAGGATATAAACTGTCTATTTTAGAAGATATACAAATAGCCAGTGTGAAATTAGAACAAAACGCACTAATGATCAAACATGAATCTCAGAAGCATTGTGCTAAGTGAAGGAAGCCAGACACAGAAACATACACACATCTATTCTATGAGATTCTAATAAAGGCAAAGCCATAGGGACAGAGCTGATCAGTGTCTGGCAGGGTCCAGGCTTCTGTTCTTCTTCATATTCTAAATAATTATTGTGATGGTGGTGGTGGTGACACAATTGTATGCATTTTGTACGTATGTATTCAAAACTCATCAACATGTATACTTAAATTTGGTGAATTTCATTGTACATAAACTATACCTCAATAAAGCTGATAATTAAAAAAAGATTTTAAAGCCTATTCATGGATATTAAGCAAACACATAGTTTAACCTTGTTAGCTCTAAAAAAAAAGTCCTTTTTAGGTCTAAAAAAAGACCGAACTCCTACCTGTTATATTTTATAAGAAAATGGAGTTCCAAAGAGATTATTATTATTATATTAAATATCACAAAGCCTGCTAGAGGTCAAGCCACATTCCAGCACTCAGACCTGTGTTTTTTCAGTCTTGTCTTGTCTTTCTCTTTCTTTTCCTCTCTTTCTCTTTCTTTCTTTCTTTTTCTTTCTTTCCTATTCTTTCTCTTTCTCTCTCCTTCTTTCCCTTCTTTCTTTCTTTCCCCTTTCCTTCCTTCCTCCCTTCCTCCCTTCCTTCCTCCCTCCCTCTCTCTCTTTCTCGCTCTCTCTTTCTCTCTTTCTTTCTGTCTCCCTCTCTTTCTCTTTCTCTCTTTCTTTCTTTCTTTCTTTCTTTCTTTCCTTCTTTCTTTCTTTCTCATTCATTTGTTCCCTTCCTTTCTTTCTTTCCAGAGAACCTGGACCATGACGCAGGGCCTGATGCCAGCTTCACTCTGGATCTGCAGAGTCCTTCCTGCAGTGACCACCACGACTCGTTCTTCAGATGAGACTCACCCAGGTGCAGTGTGCAACAAGAGATCTTTTCAGTCTTTCTCTTTTATCATCCTCCCTAGCACATTGAAACTATAAACTGTGTTCTCACACAATCCAGAGGCACTGTAAAATACCTTGCAGATATATAGTACTTTAGTTTCTAACACATGCCCATTGTGCTCAAAGAGGCAGAGCCAGTGGGAGATACACATGACAAGATTTATTGCAGGGAATTGGTTTATGTAATTGTGGGGCCTGGCCAGGCAAGTTCAAAATCTGTAGGGTGGGCTCTCACGAAAACCATGCTAGGACTGTCCAGTACAGCCAAGCCCATGAGTGGAATTTCTTCTTCCCCAGGGAAGCATCAGCTTTGCTCTTAAAATATTTCAACTGATTGGATCAGGCCCACTCAGATTATCTGGGATGATCTCCTTTATTTAAACCTAACTAATATGGACTTTCTTCATATCCACAAAATCCATGCATACCACCTAGATTCGTGTTTGACTGAATAACTGGGAACTGTAACCCACCCAAATTAACAAGCAAAACTGATCATCACGCCTATGTAGTAGAGAAGGAAGATATTGCCATTTACTTTTTTCTACTGGGGAACTAGAAGCAGAGAGAACTGAAATTATTTGCCTAAGGACACACAGCTAACTCACTTTTTGTTTTTCAGTTGGAGAATGGATTAGCAATTCCTACTTGGTGTGATGTTGTGAGGAGTTAATTAAATCCATTCCAGTTGTGTATGTACAGACCCTCAATTTTGTATAAAAAACATCAGCCAGGTGCAGTGGCTCATCCCTGTAATCCCAGCACTTTGGAAGACCGACATGGGCAGATCACCTGAGGTCAAGGGTTCGAGACCAGCCTGACCAACATGGTGAAACTTCGTCTCTACTAAAAATACAAAAAAAAAAATTAGCTGTGTGTGATGGCACATGCCTGTAGTCCCAGCTACTTGGGGAGGCTGAGGCAGAAAAATCACTTGAACCCGGGAGGCGGAGATTGCAGTGCACTCCAGCCTAGGCGACAGAGGGAGACTCCATCTCAAAAAAAAAAAAAAAAAAATCCAGCTATTAGGTCATGTTCTACCTATAAAGTGAGCTGATTTATAAGATGTGAGGGTTATAGACATTCTCTTTAACTACAGAGGGAGTACACATTAAAATAACTTTTTTCAGCAAGTAGTTCCATTTCCAGAGATTAGTTTTATTTCTATTTTTATTTATTTACTTTTTTTAGATGGAGTTTTGCTCTTGTTGCCCAGGCTGGAGTGCAATGGTGCATTCTCAACTCACTGCAACCCCCACCTCCCGGGTTCAAGTGATTCTCCTGCCTCAGTCTCCCGAGTAACTGGGATTACAGGCATGCCCCACCACGCCCGGCTAATTTTCGTATTTTCAGTAGAGACGGGGTTTCACCATGTTGGCCAGGCTGGTCTCAAGCTCCTGACCTCAGGTGATCTGCCTGCCTTGGCCTCCCAAAGTGTTGGAATTACAGGCGTGAGCCACCATGCCCGGCCCAGATATCAGTTTTATAACAATATTTTTAAACATCTATAAAAACACATGCACAAAGATATTCATTGCAGTGTTGTTTGTAAGTGAAAAAAATTTAAATGTCCATCAACAGGAGAAAAAGAGATTGTTAAATGAATTATGATGTGGTCTAACAGTAGAATGCTCTATATATATCGACAAAGAAAGGTGTCCATGGTATATTAGATCTAAAATAAAAGATCTCAATAGAAGATCTGTTAAGTCTATTAGATCTAAATAGAAGAGTGTGTGTTATTTGATGCCCTTTATGATGTTAGACATTTTTCTGCTGCCTTTGGTGGTGGGCAGCAGATGGGTCCTTTCTCATCATTAAAATGGATGCTTTGTCCCTGAGGAGGAACTCTAAGTTGGTAGGGGTGTTTGAGTTGAAACTTCCAAGGCTGCAGGCCTCCAATAGCTGCCCCATCCACACCATGACCTGTTCTACCTGAGTGGGAACCTCAGCCATTATTTGGAAATCACCAACAGGAGTCGCTGTGCAGGATCCTGGGGTTCCACGGTGCAGTGACGCAACTCCTTGAAAATGGAGACCAGACACCAGGTCACAATAGGGTAAGCTAGAGCAGAGCTACCTGACAAATGGTTAGGGCTGAAAACCTGAATTGGCAAGGCACATTCCATTCATGATGAAAGGTGCCAGGATGGCCAAGCACAGTGGCTCATGCTTGTAATCCCAGCACTTTGGGAGGCCAAGGTGAGCGGATCACTTGAGGTCAGGAGTTCAAGACCAGCCTGGCCAACATGGTAAAACCCCATCTCTACTAAAAGTACAAACATTAGCCAGGTGTGGTGGTGCACGCCTGTAGTCCCAGCTACTCAGGAGGCGGAGACAGAAGAATCGCTTGAACCTGGGAGGCGGAGGTTGCAGTGAGCCAAGATTGTGCCGCTGCACTCCAGCCTGGGCGACAGGGCAAGATTCCATCTCAAGAAAAAAAAAAAAAGGCACCAGTAGCCTTGGTCAGAATGTCTTCTGAGACAATGGGTAGCATGATGTACTTTTACATAACATCATTCAGGACTTCTCTTTTTCTTGATGGGATCTGGAGAAGAGTAAGTGGCCATACTTTCTGAGATTCCCTGTATCAAGGGAATGAGATGGCTTCATGGACACCTCAAGACTTTCTACCTCACACCTACTCCCTTTTCCATAGTGGAATTGGGAGCATATTTGACAATTCTATTATCCATAGAGGACTTCAGATTCATTTAAAGGTCCATGTGGAATCCTTGGAGCAGAGAGAAGACTTCTGTGGACCAAATGTGCAGGGATTTTACCCCACCAGCAAGGAAGCAATCATTGCTGCAGTGGACACCAGCTGGGTGTCTTCCAATTCAATTGCAGTATTATCTACCTGGAGATAGCCTCAAATCCCACGGGTCGAAGGCTCAGTCCCACAAGACTGTCCCCATTTCAGACACCAGTCACAAGTCTAGTCCTCCAGAACTTCTGAACAACTGCCTTCAAGATGGGGCTCCCACGACCCTCTTTTTGGATTTGGTTAATTTGCTACAGCAGCTCATAGAACTCAAGGAAACACCTATTTACAATTGCCCATTTATTTAAAAGGATATTACAATGGACGCAGGTGAAGAAATGCATAGGGCACGGTATGGGGTAAGGAGTGTGGCGCTTCCACACCCTTCCTGGGTGTGCCACCTCTTCGAGCCCTGTCCTTTTGGGTTTTTATGGAAGTTTTATTAAGTAGGCATGATTGATTAAACTATTGGCCACTGGTGTTCAGCTTAGACTTAAACTTTTCTCCCCTCTCCAGGCATGGCTCAAAGTCCAAATCCTAACCCTGCCTTGGCCTTTCTGGTGACCAGCCCCCATCCTGAAGCTACCTAGTGGCTACCAGCCACCAGTCTACTTATTTGCATACAAAAACCCATTATTTTGGTGTTTCTAAGGATTTTAGGAGTTGTAAGTCAGGAATTGGGTTGAAGACCAATCACAGTCCACCCCTGGTCTTTGAACCAGGGTCTCTTACAACCAAAGGACATGCAACTCAAAAGATACTGCTACATTAGTGGAATCCAGTTCAGTCACTAATAATTAGTCCAGTCCATCAGACTGTATGAATGTCTGCCAGGGCAAGGCCATTCAGGTTTGCAGGCTTCCAGTCCATCTTGCCGGGTTCCAAAAGCGAGTGGTCTCGGCACACACATCTTTCATCCTTTCAGGCATCTGGGATCATTGAGCTAAGAGACAGTACCGTCTCTTGCTCTGAGCTTCTTTCAAGGTGTTCATGTAACATTGGACTTCCCTCAATTTATAACCCATTTATTCATTTCTTTACACTCAGCTACCATTCCTTTCTCTCCATTAATATCCAAACTTTTCCACCTTTGGAAGGGAAATTAAAATCGCCACTGTCTGTACTCCCCTCACTCTGGGAGACCGAAGCAGGCAGATCTCTTGAGCCCAGGAGTTTGAGACCAGCCTGGGCAACATAGAGAGACCTCATCTCTTCAAAACATACAAAAATTATCCAGGCATGGTGGCATGCAGCTGTGATCCCAGCTATTAGGGAGGCTGAAGTGAGAGGATCACTTGTTCCCAAGAGGTCAATACTGCAGTGAGCCATGACAGCGTGTGTGACAGAGCGAGACCCTGTCTCAAAAAAAATTATATAAAATTTTATATAAAAAATTTATATAAAGGCCAGGCACAGTGGCTCACGCCTGTAATCCTAGCACTTTGGGAAGCCAAGGCGGGCTGCTCACTTGAGGTCAGGAGTTCAAGACCAGCCTGGCCAACATGGTGAAACCCTGTCTCTACTAAAAATACAAAAATTAGTCAGGCATGGTGGCACACGCCTGTAATCCCAGCTACTTGGGAAGCTGAGGCAGGAGAATCACTTGAACCTGGGAGACGGAGGTTGCAGTGAGCCGAGATTGGGCCTCTGAACTCCAGCCTAGGCGACAGAGCAAGACTCTGTCTAAAAAAAAAAAAAAAAAAAAAAAAAATTATATAAAGGCCAGGCACAGAGGCTCACACCTGTAATGCCAGCACTTTGGGAGGCTGAGGTGGGCAGATCACTTGAGGTCAGGAGTTCGAGACCAGCCTAGCCAACATGATGAAACCCCATCTCTACTAAAAATACAAAAATTAACCAGGCGTGGTGGCCCAGCTACTTGGAAGGCTGAGGCAGGAGAATTGCTTGAACCCGGGAAGTGGAGGTTGCAGTGAGCCAAGATCACACCACTGCACTCTAGCCTGGGTGAAAGAGCAAAACTCTGTCTCAAAAAATAAAAAATTATATAAAAAATTGTGTATTATGTTTTTGAGACAGGGGTCTCTGTCACACAGGCATATTTATATATATATATATATATATCTCACCACAGTGGTGGTCTAGATTGCAGGCAGCAATATTAGCCTAGCGAGTGCTTCCCCCAGTCCACTCCCACTCCCACTCAGATGAGGTAAGGTTACATAGGTATAAACTAATGAACCCAAATTTTGTACAACCCACTTCTATCAGGCCCTTAGAAATGCCAGCATAAAGTTGAGAAACACAGCTACAGTTTGTTGCTTTGGAGTCATCCCTGCTTCCTGCACTTGTACTTGTAGCCCTCATCCTAGGACCACTGCATCAGATAGGGGAAAAAGAAACCTGAGGTGATGTGGAGAAAAAGGAAAAAATCATAGTCATTATACTAGTGTACTCTTCCTTTGTCAAGAATTGCAGTCATACCAGCATCCTCCCTGCCCCTCCTTTCCCAGGTCCACTAGAAAAATAGAGGAAAACTGAATGGGGACCCTTCTTTAGCCCCACTCCTGGTACATATAAGCGCACACTTGTGAAGGCAGGTCAGCCAACCCTTCATGGTCTTATCTCCCCCTGGTTCAGATAACCAAGGCCCACTCCACTTCCCTCTCAAACTATAACTCTGAGGGGGACCTCTCCTTCCCACTGTCAGACAGCACGGGCTGTACCGTGTGTTCCTTCCTCTGGAGAAATGATGGTAGGATTCCACATCTGTGTAGTATCTCCTGCTCTGGAGATCACCCTGAGTCCTTACATCTCCCACCAGGTAAGCCAAGCCCAGTCCCGAGCCAGTGTCCATTCCCGTCAGAATCCGTGTGTTGCCCCCAGGGCCACCCCATCAGTCTCACTTGCCAGCTGTGTTCAGGGCCTTCCCGCAAGGGAGCCTATCCCGGAGCCATCGGCAGTGTCTGTCTGTCTTGCGGGCAGACAGAACAGTTCTTACTGGCATTTTGTGCCTGAGAGGGTGCAAGAGGAACGTGTCTAGACTCAGCCCATCTCTGCACTGCTGTAGTTCCCAAAGCCACTCATTTCACGGACCCAGGTGGCCACCCTAAGTGAGAACAGCAAACAGGGATATCTGCCAATTCCAGGCAACTTTCCAACCTGGAAGGGAGATTTTCTGATGGGCATTCGATGTATTACTTTCATGCACCCTTCAGATTTCCACAGGGCCAGGCCCCATACGGGCATCCCTTTAATAGACCAGGTTTCCATTGCCCCTCTGCCTGACCATGTCGCCAGGCCATTGGCCACTGCCCATGAGTCAGTGAAAACCAGACACAGAGGCTTCGCCACTGCTCAGTCACTGCTAGGAAAGAAGCATGCAGGTCGGCCACCGAGCTGATTTGCTTTTGACTTCCTTGATCAGAGTGGCAGCTTACAAACTGAATGTTGTCCCCTTGCCTGGAACTGCCGTCCACAAACCAAGCAGTTGTTTATCACTCAGTTAAGAGGTATTTGTAGGGCAAGTGGAAATCGGTACCAGCAGCTCTTCAGATGGTTTCAAAGTCAATCCTGGAGGAAAAGAGGCTACCTGCTTGTGGGGATGGTGCGTGCCTCCCTGCATTTCCCCCAGTAGCATGTCCCTGTATCAACTATTTTCTTTCTTTTTTTTTTTTTTTTTACACCAAGTCTTACTCTGTCACCAGGATGGAGTGCAGTGGCGCAATCTCAGCTCACTGCAACCTTCACCTCCCGGGTTCAAGCAATTCTCCTGCCTCAGCCTCCCAAGTAGCTGGGACTACAGGCGCATGCCAGCTAATTTTTGTATTTTTAGTAGAGACAGGGTTTCACCATGTTGGCCAGGATGGTCTCCATCTCTTGTCCTCGTGATCCGCCTGTCTCAGCCTCCCAAAGTACTAGGATTACAGGCGTGAGCCACCATGCTGGGCCAACCATTTTCTTTTCATGATGATGGAGCTCTTCTGGGTACTGGGTACTCAAGTGGAGAATCTGTCTCTCCAGGCACTCCAGCTTCTGCTGTCTTCTGTGTGGGCTCGGGTAATCTTACCGGTTCCCCTTTAGCATGTCCAATTAATATTGTTTTTAGGATGGTTCACATGCCTTCTGTTTTCCAGAAATAAGTAGGGAGAATATTCCCCACTCACATACAATGTCTGTTCCTATAAAACATTTAAGTAAAGGAAACACAACTACTTTACATGAAGGCGGTGTAAACATTCCAACTTTCTTAATCTTATCAATGCTTACATTTTTATGTTCTAGTCCCAGGAACTTCGCTCTCCATCCCCAGACCACTTTCACCCTCTCTTATATAAAAGGCTTTTGGTCTCCAGCAAGGGTCTGGCCAAGTGACTCTGGTCTCTGCTTACCTTGATTAGCCAGTCTATTGCCCCAGGCAATTCCAGGTGGGATTTCTCATAGTAATCTTTTTGCCTTTTAAAATTCCTCCAAACTGGGGAAAATACGGAAAACTGGTTTGCGATCCTTTAATATTGGGGAATGGGGGCCGGACTCCCTTTGGTCCATCCAACCTTTGATAGTATTGTATTAAGACTTTTCTTTCAACTCCATCAAGTTATTTATTCATTCCATTTTTAAATAACCGTCTAAAGATTTCCACCCTGCTGGGATGAGTCCCATGACTCTCTCCTTTCCTTTTCCCCTGTGTTTCACCTTTATCAGTTTTTAAAAACATTCACCTTATTTCTTAATAACATTTAAAAATGTTTTTATTTTTTAAATTTAAACATTTCCACTTCCTGGGATGAACCTCTGACTCTCCCTTTTGCCTTTCCCCGTTCTCTTGTTAATTACCCTAATGTTTTATTAGCATCTGTAAGCCCCATGAGGGAAAGCTGTAAATTACATAAGGCTTCTCTGACCATAGCTGGATTTTACAGCAATAAAGTTACACGAGGTGCCCATGCAGAAGGGGTCCCCTTAACCACAGCATTTACCATGACCTGGGTAACAGGCACATTCAGCAGGTGAATATTCATTCATCAGAAAACCAGTCCCACATGGCTTACATATGAAGGATATCAATTGCTTCATCTGGGTTGCTCCACTTGGCATTTACAGGGGGAGAGGGACAGTTTCCCTTCTCAGGGTAAACAGACCTTACAGTGGCTTTTTTCCAATCCACCAGGTTGGCTGTTCCCTCAGAAATAACCTCCTCTGTGTCTGCATCATACATAGCCATCTGTGATGTTCAATAGTGAACTGTGGGTCCCTCATCGACCCAAACATGCTCTTGCACCCTGTAGCATACAAAACCAAAGACTCTGCTCCTAAGTCAGTTACTTCAGAATCCGCTTTAGTAAACGCTAATGATACTGGTCTCCAAAATGAACAATTCCTTCCACCATACCCTCTGGTTTCAACAGTTACTTGGTTTTGTCCTCCCCCGACACTGACTACTTTCTTGGTAATCATGGGTCTCAGAGGTATTTCTGTTGTCCCTGCATAATTTTCTCCTTTGTGCGTAGCTTTGAGGCTAGTGGCCAAAGCTCAGACTCACTGAAATCTGAGCTTGGTCTAGCATCAAGCTCTGACCCAGCACTCTCTTTTATTTTCATTTCAGCTGTCAGAAAAAGAAAAATATGAAAAAAAATTTTTTGAGACAGGATCTCACTCTGCTGTCCAGGCTAGAGTGCAGTGGCACTATCATGGCTCACTGCAGCCTCAGCCTCCAAGGCCTCCACCTCAGCCTCTCGAGTAGCTGGGACCATAGGTGCATGCTGCCACACCTGGCTATTTTTTTTTTTAAACAGCTTTTATAGAGACAGGGTTTCGCTACATTGCCCAGGCTGGTCTCAAACTCCTGGGCTCAAGCAATTCTCCCACCTCAGCCTTCCAAAGTGCTGGGATTATAGATGTGAGCCACTGCAGCCAGCCCAGAAAAAAATGTTTAGGCGATTCAAGATGGCTGCAGGTTGGACATACAGGCAATAGATACTAGACCTGTAAGCTAAAGCTCAACCCTCCCCTGCAAGGCTGGAGTCTCAAATATTTCACTGGCAGGTACTGATGACAACAATGCCTATCAGATGAAGCCCAAAGGCAGGATAGAATCAATCACCCCTCTCCAGACCCTAAGATGCCTGCATACTTCCTAAGCCTTTCAACCCATAAACATTAACTGCTCATTTGCTTTATCTTAGGTACAAAGCAACTGAGCACCAGTCAGAATTGGAACAATGTCACCTTTGCTTTACTCTTCCCGTCTTCTATACAAAAGAACACGTAAATAGAATTGGAACAATGTCACCTTTGCCCCCTCCTCCCATTCCCAACATGTAAATAGTGCACGGGACACATTCTCAGTTTGCACTGAGTTTCTGTTTCTTGGCTATTAGTCCTCAAACTTGGCTCAGGATAAAAGTAAGTTTCTTTAAGTTTATAGTGCCTGTTATTTCAACTTTTGGTCTGCATAGCTATTACAGATAACAATAACCAAGGGATTGAATATTTTGCTTTTTACTTATCAGTTTGCATTTTCTTATGCATCCAGGGAACCAACCCCCAGAGAGTTGGATCCATCTCTAAATTCCACCGGTGGCCAAATGTGGTGGCTCATGCCTGTAATCCCAGCACTTTGGGAGGCCAAAGCAAGAGAACTGTTTGAAGCCAAGAAGTCAGCTGCCGTCAACCACAATGGCACCACTGCACTCCAGCCTGGGCGACAGAGCCAGAGATCTTGTCTTTAAAAAAAAAAAAAAAAATTCTGGTTGACAGAGCAGGAGCACCATCATCTCAGACAAACACTGCCTCTTTAAGTTCCAGCTCCCTTTCTAGCCTCATGCATTTCAAGAAAATCACTTCTAACAACAAGCAGCCAGAAAAAGCAGACAATGAAACACAGATAAGACAGCTCTGGCACAGAGCGGGGAGTGGGGGAAGTCTCTTGGGTAACTGCCAAACTTCACCTTCATACAATGGGCCCCAGTAAAACAGTGGGTCTTAATAAGCACATTCCTTTCCCTGCAGGGGCACTAAGATAGGAAAGCTAAAAGCAGACTCGGGGGATACGCCTGCAGCTGCAGGAAGATGTATGGGAACAGACACACAACTCTCCCTCCCAGATAAGCACAACAAAGAGATACAGAAGCAGTCCAAGCCTCTGATAAACTCTCCCATCTTGAATCCTTAAAAACTCTTAGTCTGTAAGAGAGTAGGGGCCAGGCACGGTGGCTCACGCCTGTAATCCCAGCACTTTGGGAGGCCAAGGCAGGTGGATCACCTGAGGTCAGGAGTTCGAGACCAGCCTGGCCAATGTGGTGAAACCCCATCTCTACTAAAAATACAAAAATTAGCCAGGTGTGATGGTGGGTGCCTGTAATCCCAGTTAATTGGGAGGCTGAGGCAGGGAGAATCCCTTGAACCTGGGAGGCAAAAGTTGCAGTGAGCCGAGATCATGCCATTGCACTCCAGCCTGGGGGACAGAGCAAGACTCCATCTAAAAAAAAAAAAAAAAAGTCCTTTGACCTAACGACCAGAATCCCCTCTCAGGTTTATTTTCTCTAAAATATCAAGCCACCTTTTGTGTTTCTTTCCTCTTTTGTTAATTCTTACACCAGTAATTTTTACCTTTAGTAACTCAACAGCTCCACACTGTGCATGACCATGTGGCCACCCAGGAATCAAAGGATTCTGGTCTTATCCCTACCCTTGCATCCTTTCTTTCACCAAAACATGTGTTTCCATGAGCCAGAGCCAGTCTAACAAATCCCACTCCTCTGACACCAGATGTGAAACTGGAAAAACTCAAACTGTGTTTTTCTCTGCTTTCACACCAAAACAATCAACACAGAAGACTTCTGTGACTAAATAGGTGGTCCCCACCAGCAAATGAGCAATCAGTTTTGCAGTGGACACCAGCAGGGTGTTCTTCAATTTAATTCTGACACTATCTACCTGGAGACAACATCAGATCCCACAGGTTGAGGGCCAAGACCAAACCCCCACCCCTGAACCCAGCCAAAAGCTCGCCCTCTGGAACGTCTGCCTGACTGGCTTCAAGTGCATGTTCCCACAATGCCCTTTTTGGGTTTGATTAATTTACTAGAGTGGCTCACAGAACTCAGAAAAACTTACTTACATTTACTAGGTTATTATAAAGGATCCAGTTGAAGAGACGTGCAGGCCAAGGTACGGTGGAAGAGGTGCAGAGTTTCCACGCCTTTTCCATGTATTACCCACCAGGAACCTCCGTGTATTCAGCCATCTGGAAGCTCTCTGAATCCTGTCCTTTTTGGATTTTTATGGAGGCATCATTATGTCAGCATGATTGATTAAACCACTGGCCATTGGTAATCAATTGAACTGTCAGTCCCTCTCCCCTCCCTAGAGGTTTGGGGGGTGAGGCTGCAAGTCCTACCCCTCTAATCCTGCCTTGTTCTTTCCTGTTACCAGCCCCATGCTGAAGCTATTGAAGGGCTGCCAGCCACCAGTCAATCATTAGCAAACAGAAAGACACCATTTTGGTGTTTCTAAGGATTTTAGGAGTCATATGTCAGGAAACAGGGTCGAAACCAAATATATATTTCATGGTTTCACAAGTGGGATAGCAGGTGGGCAAGAATGGTTAAAGCAATAAACATGGTCAGTATATAGAATTTCAATGGCAACAATTTTCACAGAAAAGTTACTCTGCCTTTGGATTGAATGTCACTTCTCAAAGATATGCCAATTTTCATGGGAGAAATTTCTATAGATGGCTGACTATATCAATACTTGTGTTCTCTCGTTTAATTTTTATTTATTTATTTAGACAAGAATCTCGCTCTGTCACCCAGGCTGGAATGCAGTGGTGCAATCTCAGCTCACTGCAACCTCTGCCTGCCAGGTTCAAGTAATTCTCCTGCCTCAGCCTCCCTAGTAGCTGGGCCTACAGGCACGTGCCACTATGCCTGGCTAATTTTTGTTTTTTTAGCAGAGACAGGGTTTCGCCATGTTGGCCAGGCTGGTCTCGAACTCCTGACCTCAGGTGATCCACCTGTCTTGAGCCCCCAAAGTGCTGGGATTACAGGTGTGAGCCACCATGCCCAGCCTCTCATTTAATTTTTAATACTACCTTATGGGGTAGTTGATATTGTCCACATTTTGTAGTGGATGAAACCAAAGCTCTGAGAAAGTAAGTCAGTTGTACAAAATTTATGCCTACCAGAAATGGGATTGGAAATAGCTACATTCCAAAGCCAGTGATAATCTGGGTCAAGGGGTACTGATAATTGTTGCTCCTATTGGTTCATTTTCTACTGAGCTTCTTTTTTCACTTACTATTATTACTTTTATTATTATCTTGTGATTTCATTTCACAAAATTATAAGTTTGCATTCCAAAAGCACCTAGTTCCTGGCTCGATCCTCATCTTTGCAGGAGATTCTGAAGCTTAATTGCTTTACATGTTTCAGACTAACCACTGAGCTTTTTTCATTTAAAAATATTTAATTGATAAAGATTGTATCTATTCAAGGTGTACAATGTGATGTCACTGTTTCAGTGCAGACATAGCTGTAACATAGAGAGCTTTTAAAATGAAAGCTTTTGGATAGTCTGTCAGTTTGGTTGTCAAAGTTTGGTATTTCCAGCAAACACTTATTTATCAATTCACTCTTTTATTACCACAATCAAAATAATAAATAGTAAGAAGGGATAGCATACATGATTTATTTTTCAGTGCTTCTCCAATCCAAAAGAAAAAAACAAAAGTATAAAAACAAATGAAAGATCACAGAAGTCCCCAATTTTCTTCTCTTTCATCGGTTGGGCAAAATAACCAAATGTCCATTTTCAGATGGCAACTCCCCTTTGTGCTTACAGAAAGGCTTTGTTGCCTGTTGGGTGCAAAGCTTCTATCTCTGTTACCTAGGGTATAATGCCCTGGGATCTCCTAGATCCTAGGGGAAATGGAACATTATTATCTCAAATGGATTTATTATGCTGCATATTCTTGGATATCTCTAGATCAGATACTAGGTTAAGATGTGTCTTACCTTAAGTAGCCTCTGTGCTCGTTTGTACCATTAACTTCATGCATCCTAAACTGTTTTCTTCTCAATGTCCCTCCAGGGCTCTCTGGGGTAGGAGCAGCAGAAGAGGGCCCCACCTCCCTGGGTGTGAAAACTACTGGGATCAGGCAGGAGTGGGAGCCACCTGGCCGGCCATCCTGAGAAGTCACCTCTACAGGCCTCTTACATTGCCCTAGTGGACTCTGGCAGAGTTCTAGCATTCCTGCGGATGGGGTGCTGAGGCTGTACAGGACCCTTGCTGAAGATGCTGGCTGGCTCCTGGTTGTGGGGACTCTCTAAGAAACAGAGGACATCGGCCTGATGCATGGCTCACACTTGTAATCCCAGCACTTTGGGAGGTCAAGGCGGGCACATCACCTGAGGTCAGGAGTTCAAGACCAGGCTGGACAACATGGTGAAACCCCACCTCTACTAAAAATACAAAAATTAGTTGGGCATGGTGGAGGGCACCTATAATCCCAGCTACTCGGGAGGCTGAGGCAGGAGAAGAATCACTTGAACATGGGAGGCAGAGGTTGCAGTGAGCCGAGATCGTGCCATTGCATTCCAGCCCGGGCAACAAGAGAGAAACTCCATCTGAAAAAAAAAAAAAAAGAAAGAAAGAAACAGAGACTTCTAAGCTCCCTGAGGCATTTCTAAGCATCTAAAGGACAGCAAGGAGGATCTAGGATTTGTGTGTTGTGGGGGCAGAGGAAGTTCCCCAAGTCCACCTGAGGCCCACTGAGCTCTAGGCCAAGTGCCAGTTTCCATAAAGTTGTAGCCAAATTAGCAACAATTCCTCTCTTAGCCTAAAAATTGCCATTCTGCAATGCTATTTACTGGGCATCTATCATACGCTGGGGTCCCCAGTGCTATAAAACAAAGTCTTTGTCCTCAATTCACTTGGTTAAGGAGAAAGAATATGCAACTTAGTTTTGCTTGCCCTCCCGGTGTGACTAAAACACTTTCCTTATATCATTCAAATTATCATTGAGTTCCATTTCTCTCTTTGAACTTGGAGAAAAACTCTTTTTTACCACTATCTAATTTTTCTTGGTCAAATTTCTCTCAGTTTCCTCGGAGCCATGCAACCATCACCAGATGCTAACTCATGAATATTGCGTATCAGCAACTTTCTACACAGAGTGCATGGAAATTTAGAAGCTGGGGAAGTGTGCATGAGGAGAAGGGTGCTGTGCAGAGGTGTGGGTGGGTTGAGAGGACACACAGGCCATATCCGCAGTATAGAAGCTAATTAGCCTGGGAAAGGTCAGCTTGTATGGTCCTTGCTCCATTGATAGCAAACCTGAGGTGCTGGCCGAGGGAACACATGCAGAACCACCCAACTCCAAGCCTTGCCAAATCACCTGTGCCTTCTGCCATCGCCCGACTCCTCCTCCTAGAGTGGGAGATAAGCATCTGGGCAGAGGATCTTATGAACAGAAAATGCATTTAAAACAAGCAATTGAGGCTGGGCGCAGTGGCTCATGCCTGTAATCCTAGCACTTTGGGAGGCCAAGGTGGGCGAATCACCTGAGGTCAGGAATTCGAGACCAGCCTGACCAACATGGTGAAACCCCGTCTCTACTAAAAATACAAAAGTTAGCCAGGTGTGGTACCAGGTGCCTGTAATCCCAGCTCCTCTGGAGGCTGAGGCAGAAGAATCTCACTTGAACCCAGGAGGCAGAGGTTGCAGTGAACCGAGATAGCGCCACTGCACTCCACCCTGGGCGACAGAGCCAGACTCCATCTCAATTAATCAGTAAAGCAATTTTTCCTCCTCGGATCAGAACTGTGAGTTTTATACTGAACTGTTACATGTTGTTTCCTCTTTCTATCTTAGCAATGATCAAAAAAAGATCAGATTCCTTTTGCAGAGGGTGGGCTAGTTCTCCTAAGGAGAAGCTGGGTCCTCAGTGGATCCTCTGGATTTGAGGATGAAGTTTAGAAGTGCTTGGGACCATAGCTGTGGGTCTGATTTGAGGACAAGAAAACCAAAACAACGGGGCAGCACTGGTGTGGGGAGGTGGGAAGGAGAAAACAAGGAACATAAAAAACATATAAAACCACCAGTGTGGAGTTTGTAGCTCAGAAAAACTTTCAAGCTTATACGGAGATTTCCCTGTTTTGATTTATAAGGGGATCATACAGAGAATCACGGATGCTTGATTATCTGGTTCTATTTCCTTTCTGTGGTCTCAAATTTTTTTAAAAGAATATTTTATGTGTTTGTTTTTAAAATTGGTGAATGAATAGACCTCACTTTTTAGAATACCTGGGCTTCTCAGAACCATGAGTCATTGACGTATTATCATTGGAGCCAGGCTTAAAATCTGACATTTAATTAGCACAGGTAAGAGGCAGAGCCTTTGTCTCCTAGAAATGATCAAGCACAAAAACACCCACGAAGAACCGGGCAAAAATGCCCTCCTGGAAGCTGGTGGGGTAGGAAGGTGTGGAGGCCCAGTCCTGCCTGGGCAGCCTGCCTGCTGCGTGACTCACCTGTCTTTTATTCCTTTCAGTGTGAATCCAGCTGAGCCTCATTCACACTGAAGTGGAGAGACTGCCCTGGGGAGCCTCGGGGCTTTACCTGCACGGCCTTGGTGCTCACATTCCAGCTCTCTTAGTACCCTCTGGCTCCCAGAGTCCAGTTTGCCAAGCAAGTGATGGGCACTGGTGGAGGGACCAGGCAAGAGCCCAAAAGCTCAGCTTCCTTGTCTAAGCCCTGATGGCCTAACGTGCATTAAGTTATTTATTCACTTTAGAAAAGAGCCTGTCCCCACCCTTGATTCTGTATCTCCCACTGCCCTGACCACCCTCATCTATGCCCTGACCTCCCTCATCTATGCCCTGACCTAAAATGGGGCATAGAAGAGCCCGCATCTCCTAGGGCAGTGGTTTTCAAAGTGGGTTCCCCTGCCTCCCTTGTGAAGTTTTGTTTTTTTTGTTTTTTTGTGTGCGTGGTGGTTGTTGTTGTTGTTGTTGTTTGGGGAGGGTGGGGGACGGAGTCTTGCTCTGTCGCCCAGGCTGGAGTGAAGTGGTGCTATCTCAGCTCACTGCAACCTCCGCCTCCCGGGTTCAAACAATTCTCCTGCCTCAGCCTCCTGAGTAGCTGGGATTACAGGCGTGCACCACCACACTGGCTAATTTTTGTGTTTTTAGCAGAGACAGGGTTTTGCCATGTTGGCCAGGCTGGTCTGGAGCTCCTGACCTCAGTGATCTGCCCACCTCGGGCTCCCAAAGTGCTGGGATTACAGGCATGAGTCACTGCGCCCAGCCCACCTTGGCAAGTTTTTAGAAAGCAAATTCTGGAAACCCGTCCCAGACCTACTGAATCAGAAACTGGGGGATATGTTCAGCAACCTGAACTTTCAGGAGCCTCCGGGTGATTCTTATAAAGCTGGTGTTTGAGAACGAGCATCATAGGGTTGTTGGGAAGATGACCTCAGGAGCACGTGTGAAATGCTCAGAACAGTGCTCACACCTAAGAATTCTTTGGCTATTGGAAACCCAGGAAGTCACAGATAGAGACACTCTTCCTCTGGAGCAACCCCAGGACAGGTGCATCTGCAAGCTGAGCCTCTCACAGCACAGAGCCTTCTCTGTCTTCACCACTCACTAAAGTGACACAGGGTGTCAAGGGGAAAAAATGCAAGTTCCTACATTAGTAAGGAAAGACTTTATTAATACAAGATATTGCAACAAGGAGATGCTCAAAGCCGAAACCAGAAGTGTCTCAGGAAAAGAGTGCGTAAGCAATGCTTTTTTATGCGGAGACCATGGGACAGCTGGCTGTGAAAAGAATAAGCAGGGGTTGTAAAAGCTGCTGTGTGGGGATCTTGAAACTTTTTTGTTTTTTGAGACAGGGTCTCCCTCTGTTGCCCAGGCTGGAGTGCAGTGGTACAGTCATAGCTTACTGCACCCTCAACCTCCTGGGCTCAAGCCATCCTCCCGCTTCAGTCTCCTGAGTTGGTGGGACTATAGGCACGCACCGCCAAGCTTTGGCTATTTTTATTTATTTTTTGTAGAGACAAGTTCTCCCTATGTTGCCCAGGCTGGTCTCCAACTCCTGAGCTCAAGCAATCCTCCTGCCTCTGCCTTCCAAAGCGCTGGGATTAGAGACATGAGCCAATCACTAGGCCTGGCCAGGGTCTTGAAACTTAAAAGGCCGTGTCAAGCATTGCAAGGGAAACACAAGGCAGGAAATGTTGCCAGTACTCAGGTACATGAGGCACGGATCTGAGGCTGAGATGGAGCAAAAAAGTCACAGTGTGGGAAGTTCCCAGGGAGTGTAGGGTCCAACCCTCTTAGTCAAGCCAGCCTTAAGTTATTTTATTTTATTTTTAAATTTAATTTAATTTTATTTTTTGAGACAGAGTCTCACTCTGTTACCCAGGCTGGAGTGCAGTGGCATGATCTTGGCTCACTGCAACCTCTGCCTCCAGGGTTCAAGCAATCCTCCTACCTCAGCCTCCCAAGTAGCTGGGATTACAGGCGCCCGCCACTAAGCCCAGCTAATTTTTGTGTTTTGAGTAGAGATGGGTTTTCACCATGTTGGCCAGGCTGGTCTCAAACTCCTGACCTCAAGTGATCTGCCTGCGTCAGCCTCCCAAAGTGTTGGGATTACAGGCATGAGCCATCGCGCCTGGCCAGCCTCAAGTTATAATAAACACAAAGTTTTCATCAGCATTGTCAAGAAACTGATTTTAATTTTGCCACGTGTACCAGGATGTTTATAGCCACCACTGACAACATGTCTTAATTCCTGGCCCCTGAAGCTGTTATCTTAAACAGCAAAGACTTTGTAAATGTGATTCCATGAATAGTTCTGAAATGGAAAGGTTATCCTGGGTTACCTGAATAAGCCCTAAATGCAATCACAGTGTCTTTATAAGAGGGAGGGAGATTAGACACAGACAGAAGAGATAGCAATGTAGTCACAGAGATTAGAGTGATGTGGCCACAAGGCAAGGAATGCGAGCAACCACCAGTGCTGGGAGAGGCAAGGCACAGATTCTCCCCTAGAACCTCAGGAGAGAGGAAGGGAGGGAGCCCTATCACACCTGGTCTTTAGCCCAGTGATGCCTGTTTAGGACTTCTGGCCTCCATAACTGTGAGGGAATAAAGGACTCCTGTTTCAAGCCACCAAGTTTGTGGGGATTTGTTACAGCAGACACAGGAAACGAATACACCTTGTTTCTTGAAAGGACTTTTTGAGGTTTGAAGAATTTTTCAGATTTGGCTGAGAGTTTGTGGATTACTGTTTTAGAGGAGGGGAGAAATTCCACCATTTCTCTTGTGAATTGGTTTCCTTGTTACTTGCTATACAAAGATGCTTCACCATAGTTCCATTTAAATATATCTGTCCTGTTCAATTTGCTATAGAACTGAAATTACTGTAGTGAACCACATATTTAAATATGGAAAGGCTGAACCTCAGAAAGCTGTTAGGAAAGCTAAGAATGTGGAAGTGAATGCTCATGCTACACCAGAAGAGGAGAACTGGTACCGAGTAAGAGCTGAATTCTCATTGATTGATTTACGTGCTTGATGAATTGGCTGATAGTTTAACTCTACAGGAAAAGCACAGTTACAGTAACCGAGAAAAGTAGTTATTTCATAAGTGGTTTTATATGAACCTCAAATCATAAACAGGCTGTTTGCTATACGATTATCAATGGTGACAAACCATTTTGCAAGTGGACAGTTTGCTGGATAATGCTTCTTAAGAGTAATTCTTGGCTCAGTGAATTTAAACAAATCGGAGGGGGTTATTATACTGGGGAGAGGTGTTAGGTGATGTCAGGGTCTTGAATGCCACCACACTAAGTTTGCCAGTTCCCCTATGGTTTAAAATTTCTGGAGACTGGGTAAAGAATTACATCCTCTTTTATTTATTTATTTATTTATTTATTTTTGAGACAGAGTCTCACTCTGTTGCCCAGGCTAGAGTGCAATGGCGCAATCTCGGCTCACTGCAACCTCCACCTCTCCGCGATTCTCCTGCCTCAGCCTCCCAAGTAGCTGGGACTACAGGCATGCACCACCACACCTGCCTAACTTTTTTTGTATTTTTAGTAGAGACAGGGTTTCACTATGTTGGCCAGGCTTGTTTCGAACTCCTGACCTCAAGTAATCCACCCACTTCAGCCTCCCAAAGTGCTAGGATTACAGACGTGAGCCACCATGGCTGGCCTGTATCCTCTTTTAATAGTGAGTAAAAGAAAGCTACACAGATGCACGTGAGAATATACTTTCACAGGCACTGCGTTTTAAATAGGAATCAGGAAGTTCTGCCAACTCCATTTTATTAAAGGCATAACCAAGGCTTGGTTGCTTCACTAAAATGTGACTGTTCTAAAAATTATCACTCATCAAAATTATTTTGCAAAGAAATAGGAATAGAAGAGTAGGGAAAGAAACAAATATTTAAATATAACTGTCCTGGCTAGTAATACCACATTTCTGTAATGCATTTTTTTACAGATGTGTATAAATAGATATAAATAGGTGTCCTAAGTTGGAGCAATAACGTCTTCCGCCCTCTTGCTTATTGGCTTTCTCCCATATTTCTTCTGCATTTACATATTTCTGGTATAATTTTAGATTTGGGGCACACTTGGTTTGAAAAGGGTCTATGTTTTCTCCACTACTTTTGTCTCACATTCCAAAAAACAAAGGGGATGCCATTCTTCAGGGCAGCACCTGCCACTCATCTGCTGTCAGGCTATTGCTTAAGGCACAGATCTTAATGGCCTGGCAGGTTTCTCCACCCTACAATCTTAGGGAGCTGTGGCCCAAGGGCAACTGTAAAACCCACGTGTTAGAATAACTTAGCTTTCTTGTGATAGACTGAGTAAACAAATAGACAATGGCCATAGTATATGGCAATAGAACTCTGACCCACAGAAGAAATGAAGCATAATATCTGCAGAGACCAACTCAGAACAGTCAGGACTTACTCAGTGGCTGACAGCTTCCTCATTTTTGCCTCTGCTTCCAACCCAGGACAAACCAGAAAAACCAAATATACTCCACAAACAAATCACATAAGACGCTCCATCTCTAGTTATCCCTCCTTCAGCTTCTCCATGACGACACTCTGCAAAGAGGACATAGCTGAAGTTGCCCCCTTTTTCCCCTAAAGCTTTTCTTCTCCCTTGTCTTTGAATTATCTCCTTTGTTATAGCAAGTTCTGAATATATGGCCTCTGTTCTTATGTGGTGGTCTTCATTTATTTCCACATGTGAATGATGATTGTGTTCAACACAATGATTAATTTTTAAAAAAGAAAAAAAAACAGCTATTTGCAGTACAAGATGCTTTTTTTTTTTGAGATGGCAAATTTGCAGTAAAAGTACAAGATGCTTTTTTTTTTTTTTTTTTTTTGAGACGGCATCTCGCTCTGTCACCCAGGTTGGAGTGTAGTGGTGCATGCTCTGCTCTGCTCACTACAACCTCAGTCTCCCAAGTAGTTGGGACTACAGGCATGCATCACCATGCCTGGCTAATTTTTGTTTGTTTGTTTTGTATTTTTGGTAGAGGTGTGATTTCGCCATGTTGCCCAGGCTGGTCTCAAACTCCCAGGCTCAGGAGGTCCACCTACCTTGGCCTGCAATGCAATATACTTTTGTATTTTTTATATAACCACCTGACAGCTTTGGCCCCTAGTTGTATTTGAGAGGGAAAAGCTGCTATTTATTTAAAGGAAGGACATATAATTATTAATAAATTGATTTTTAAAAAGATGTATTTGCCTGATGGTGCTTCTGAAAAGTTTTCAGTTTAATTGTTTTTAATTTGTTAAAAAAAATCCATAGCCAAATTAAATTTAAGAGAATTTAATTGAGCAAAAAACAATTCGTGAATCTGGCAGCCTCCAGTGCCAGAGTAGGCTCAGAGAGACTCCAGTGCAGCCACATGGGGGAAGATTTATAGACAGAAAAGGGCAAGTGAGGCACAGAAACTGCAGGATTGGTTACAGCTCCATGTTTGCCTTATTTGAACATGGTTTGAACAACTGAACCTCTTTGATTTACAGAAATTCGGGGATAGGCACAAGAGCAGGCTACAGTCTGTTTACACCTCCATTTAGATTACAATTCGCTATGTACAGAGAAACCTTTAGGCCAAACTTAAATCACATGGGGAGGCAGCTTTAGGCTAAACTTGATTTCACAAATTTTCAAATTAACAAGTAAAAACTGTGGATATTATTCAATTTAATCTTTAAGAGTGTATTAATCAATATGCATTATAACTTCATTTTTGTGAAAACAAAAAAAGATATGCCTAGAAAAGGGTTATGGAGAGGGGACAAGGGACGTTTATTTTCTAAAACATATTTTTTATAATGGATGTTTTTTATATAACTTTAAAAAGAATTAGAAACGTTTCTGAAATATTAATGATTTCCTTAAATCTTTAGCTACATATATTTCTCCATAAAGAGCAGTTCCTCAAACTACATCACCTCAACCCTGATATTATATATTTTTATTTTTATTTTTATTTTTTGAGACGGAATTTCGCTCTGTCACCAGGCTGGAGTGCAGTGGCACGATCTCAGCGCACTGCAACCTCCGCCTCTCGGGTTCAAGCAATTCTCCTGCCTCAGCCTCCTGAGTAGCTGGGACTACAGGCGCCCGCCACCACGCCCGGCTAATTTTTGCATTTTTAGTAGAGACAGGGTTTCACCATGTTGGCCAGGATGGTCTCGATATCATGACCTCGTGATCCGCCCGCCTCGGCCTCCCAAAGTGCTGGGATTACAGGTGTAAGCCACCGCGCCCGGCCGGTATTAAACATTTTTAAAGTAAATTTATTAAATCTCAAAAGAAGCACACTTTGAATACTGAGGAAGAGACGTTGTAACCCATAAGCAGAGAGTAGGTAAGTAAAAGCAATTTCCACCACTCTCAGACTGGGCGTAGTGGCTCACGCCTGTAATCCCACCACTTTTGGGAGGCTGAGAGGGGAGGATCGCTTGAGGCCAGGAATTCAAGAGCAGCCTAAGGAAACTTAGCCAAACTCCATCTCTACAAAAGAAAAATTTTTAAAGCAATTTCACCATTCTCAACGCTTTTCTCTTTTTTATTAACCAAATATTTCTGTAACTCTTTTTTTTTTTTTTTTTGGTATTGAAAGACATGGGAGAAAGAAGAATTCCTGAATGCAGCAGACTGGGAAGGACGCACCACAAAACGCTCCGCGGTCTCTGGACACCCTATCAGCTAGTCCCGTCCCTCCTGGTGTCCGGTCTCGACCATCTATCCCGTGTTTTGGGAGTGCCTTTCCTTACCAGATTCTTCTAAAGCCCTGATGCACCCACCCTTAAGTGCAAGGTAATGCTTCTGCCGGGGGCTGTGCGTTCTTCCACTCCGTCCCACCTTTGCCGTGGACTAAACAGGAGCCACTGAACTCCCGGCCCTGCAGACTTTCACCAAAAACTCTAGGACTAAGTTAAAGTAGGGACTGAAATACCACACAGAGCTCGCTGTAAACCACCCGCTCAGCGCAGTAAGTCGGGATAGTCAGTAGATCTCAGCCCTTCAGGGACGCGCCTCCCCCTCCTCCGCGCAGCCCCCTGGCGCCCGGCCCCGCTTCCTGCAGCCAGGGTCTATTGAGGTAGGCGCGCCCCGACCTGAGACGGGTTGGGACTCGGCTGCGTCACGCGCGTGCTCTAAGCGCCCGGGGCCCCGCCCAGTGGCCGGCACAGCCAATCGCAGCGCGGGAAGGCGGTGGGGGCGGGGAAGGCCGCCTGGAAACTTAAATCCCGAGGCGGGCGAACCTGCACCGGACCGCGGACGTCTGCAATCTGAGAGGCTTGTTTGCTGGGGGCGCCTGCGCAGGTGCGACGGCTGCTGGTGAGCGCCCCCGACCAGACCGAGGGACAAGGCGAAGGGGTACTGGAGGAGGGAACCCCCTTTTAGGGACACTGAGAGGAGGCGGGCGCGACCCCTGGGAGTGAGAGCTTCTGCCCGGAGCTCTGCCAGCCTCGAGGTGGGGAACGGGGGAGGGCGGTTGGAGACCCCAGGGAGGCGCCGGCACCACTGGGAGGGCCCGGGCGGGGCAGGTCAGTCATCCTGTGGGCTGAAGCCGGACCGGACCGGGCGGCTTCATCCCCGCAGCCTGGCCGCGGAGCCCCCGCTCCCTGCGCCGCCGCAAACATTCTCGGGGCGCGGCGGCGCGGGCAGAGGGCGAGAGCAGGCGGTGCGGCCCCGGTCCTGGCCCGCCCGGAGCTCCGGGAGCTGCCTGCCCCGGTCCGGGCCCTGGCCCTGGGGCCCCTGGCTTCCAGCGGCGCGGCCTCGTGACCCTGCCCCGGTTTAGGGGAGCGAGTAGCACAGACCCAAGTGTGGGACGGCGGGAATAGTGGGCGCTCTCCTTCCCAGTGTCTCCTGGAAAGGGATTCCCGAAAGGTTTTATTCCAAAAGGAGAGGTTGGAAGACATAGCTCATCTGCTGCTGTGTATCAGCCAAGAAGGTGTGAGGTGGTGTTCCTTGGGGATCCGCTTGCATCTACTTGGGATGGTATGTCTTCATTAGTGAGGTTTTGCCTGGATGACCTCAGTACAATTGGTGCAAAACCTGGACCAACTCTTTCCTAGTTTTCTAGTTGTTGCCTTAAGCTTCTCACCCGTCAGGTATCTTTCACACCCTTCTCATACCCTAAATTATCGCATATGCTGTTTCAACGCCTCCAACTCTGCAGGCTGCTTTTCATTTTGGTGGGCCCATCAAATACCTCCACTTGGCCTGTTTCAGCCTCTTCCACAGTCCTTGGGGAAATGCTAGGGAGAATAATTGAAATATTTTTATTCCACAGGGGCTGTAAGATGGCTTTTTAGGATTGGTCTAATCAGATACTCATTTCTTTTTCTAGGTTTTGAAACATGAATCTTTCGCTCGTCCTGGCTGCCTTTTGCTTGGGAATAGCCTCCGCTGTTCCAAAATTTGACCAAAATTTGGATACAAAGTGGTACCAGTGGAAGGCAACACACAGAAGATTATATGGCGCGGTTGGTAACATCTGAAACTGTCCAGAGGGACTCTGGAGAGAATGGTCCTTGCTGTTGGGAGTTGATAGCTTCTGTAGAAGCTACAGAGAGTAGCTTCTAGACGCCAGACCTTACCAGGCAATAACCTAACAGCACCCATTATAGGTGCAATATGGGCATATATCTCCATTGTGTCTTGGCTTGGAGAATAGCTCCCAGAGAAGTATCAACCCATCCCTGGCCATGGTTTCTCTTCCATTTCTGCCCGCAAATCGGTTTGGTGAACATGGGTTGGGTAAGTAGACATAAAGTCCACCAGCTATATGTTTGCCTCTAGAATGAAGAAGGATGGAGGAGAGCAGTGTGGGAAAAGAATATGAAAATGATTGAACTGCACAATGGGGAATACAGCCAAGGGAAACATGGCTTCACAATGGCCATGAATGCTTTTGGTGACATGGTGAGTGTGGCAAGGATTGCTGAACTCTGTGCTGCTTCTCAGTTCTTCACCAAAATAGTCTTGCTTTTAACATTTTATTTACTTCTCCTTGAAGACCAATGAAGAATTCAGGCAGATGATGGGTTGCTTTCGAAACCAGAAATTCAGGAAGGGGAAAGTGTTCCGTGAGCCTCTGTTTCTTGATCTTCCCAAATCTGTGGATTGGAGAAAGAAAGGCTACGTGACGCCAGTGAAGAATCAGGTGAGACAGCGTCAGATTCAGACCCTGTCTCCACAGGAAAGCCAAGAAGGAATTGGTGTCATTGCTGTGGTAGATGGTGGCACAACATATGGTGATGGGTTTTTTGTATTTTTGGTTTTTGGTGTTTTTTTTTGTTTGCTTGTTTGAGACGGAGTTTTGCTCTTGTTGCCCAGGCTGGATTGCAATGGCGTGATCTCGTCTCACTGCAACCTCTGCCTCCTGGGTTCAAGAGATTCTCCTGCCTCCACCTCCCGAGTAGCTGGGATTACAAGTGCTCACCACCATGCCCAGCTAATTTTTGTGTATTTTTAGTAGCGACAGGGTTTCACCATGTTGGCCAGGCTGATTTCAAACTCCTCTCCTCAAGTGATCTGCCCGCCTCGGCCTCCC
Organism: Gorilla gorilla gorilla; assembly: GCF_029281585.2. NCBI lineage: Eukaryota > Metazoa > Chordata > Mammalia > Primates > Hominidae > Gorilla > Gorilla gorilla. Next base: position 93,372,927 of record NC_073237.2, on the reverse strand, counting down.
AAAGTGTGGCGATGGGTTGTTTTTTTTTTTTTTTAAAGAATATTCAGATAATTCAATTATGGGATACTGTATTTGTATTGGTCTTGTAAATTGACAGCTTTTTTTTCTCCCTTTTTAGAAACAGTGTGGTTCTTGTTGGGCTTTTAGTGCGACTGGTGCTCTTGAAGGACAGATGTTCCGGAAAACTGGGAAACTTGTCTCACTGAGCGAGCAGAATCTGGTGGACTGTTCGCGTCCTCAAGGCAATCAGGGCTGCAATGGTGGCTTCATGGCTAGGGCCTTCCAGTATGTCAAGGAGAACGGAGGCCTGGACTCTGAGGAATCCTATCCATATGTAGCAATGGTAAATGGAGCTCCTTATCTTGTCATTCGTGCTCTGCTTTTGGAAAGTGGAACACTTTCAGAGATAACAGATACTTTTTTCAGAATTCACATTTTATATGGTAGAATCTACATCTGCAAACCGTGAGTATTGTCATTATAAATTATTAACCTTTGGCCAGGCGTGGTGGATCACCTGTAACCCCAGCAGTTTGGGAGGCCGAGACGGGCGGATCACGAGGTCAGGAGATCAAGACAATCCTGGCTAACACAGTGAAACCCCGTCTCTACTAAAAATACAAAAAAATTAGCCTGGCCTGGTGGCGGGCGCCGGTAGTCCCAGCTACTCAGGAGACTGAGGCAGGAGTATGACGTGAACCCGGGAGGCGGAGCTTGCAGTGAGCCAAGATCGCACCACTATACTCCAGCCTGGGCGGCAGAGCGAGACTCCATCTCAAAAAAAAAAAAAAAATTATTAGCCTTTGCACAGTTCTCTGGTGAGATGGTCAACAGCTAATGGTTACCATAGAAGTAACATTAGATGGTTAACACACAGCTGTTCTTGCTTTTACATAGCATGGAGAATAAGCAAACCATTCTACATATAATAGAACTTTATCCATTGTGAAAAATTTTTTATGGACAGATTGACCTAGGGGTTCTCATTGAAGAAATGTCAACTAATTTTTCATTTTCAAATCAACGAATAGCATTTTATTTCATGGGACCATTTATAAGGGTGTTGATTGGAAATCCTAGGTTGCAAATTGCTGAGTGTTTCGGTTCTAGAACTAATGTTCCCCAGGAGGTAGATGGTAGTGATCAAGTCTCTCCCCCTTTAACTTTAAAAGGATGAAATCTGTAAGTACAGACCTGAGAATTCTGTTGCTAATGACACTGGCTTCACAGTGGTCGCACCTGGAAAGGAGAAGGCCCTGATGAAAGCAGTCGCAACTGTGGGGCCCATCTCCGTTGCTGTGGATGCAGGCCATTCGTCCTTCCAGTTCTACAAATCAGGTAAGTGTCATTTTATTATAGAAACTTAGGCAGAATTGGGAAGCATCACCGTGATTGATTCTTGGATATGACATCCTGCTTTGCAGGAATGTAGTATTTTGAGAGTGAGCATTTAACATAGTGATGTTTGCATTTGACATGAGAAAATACTTAGTTATGTTAAACTTCTCGTAAATATTTTTAAATGGCTATGTAATTGTATAGAGACAACCTAATTTTCCAAACTATTTTCCAGTTGTTGGGACTTTTTTTCTCAAAGTTTTTTACTACTGTAATTAGGACTGTGAAGAATCCCCTTCAAGTTTTTGTTTGTTTATTTTGGTGCTATTTTAGACTGACATCCTAGGAATAGAAAGGGATTATGCGAATTGGTGTTTGGGCTCAGAGATAAGTATCTAAATCACCTTAGCTGTAAACAATAGGTTTTATCTTTTGGATTTTCTTTTTTTTAGGTAGAAAATATCTTGAACTTAGTTGAAGTTAGTTTATTTCTAGTGAGTTGAGGTTGACTTTTTTCCTTTATCAGCCATTACTGTTTTCCGGCCAATATTGTTTGGGTCCTTATTTGGCATTTGTTTATGACATTTTACTGAATTTAGAGATGCCTCCCTTATGGAGGGTGGTAGGGTGGGTTACTGTCACATGTCACTTGGAGCTTCTCACCCCAGTATTGATTTTACTCTCCCAGGCATTTATTTTGAACCAGACTGCAGCAGCAAAAACCTGGATCATGGTGTTCTGGTGGTTGGCTACGGCTTTGAAGGAGCAAATTCGAATAACAGCAAGTATTGGCTCGTCAAAAACAGGTATAAAACTCAAAACTGAAAAGGGAATTTTTGTTCCAAATCAGTATTTGGATACAAGTTCACAAAAGCTCAATTTCAAAATTCCGAAAGTCTTTCTTCTACTTAGAGTGAACGCAGAAATATTAATGTTTGATTATAAGATTCCATACCAAGCTTTTTGGAGTTATTGCTATGTATTTGTAATATTTTATTACTAAGTTTTGAAAATTTTTAAATTCTGAAACACATTAGGCCTCAAGGGTTTCAGACAAAGGACTGTGGACCTGTAGGTTTGAGAGCTGATTGCTTTTTTCTGTCTAATTTTTCAACAAGGAACAGTAAGCAGAAACATCTGCCTCTGCTGGTTCTTTGTTAAGTCTGAAAGATCATCCGGGAGTCCAGTGGTCTGTGTGCATCCTTCTATTGTCATTGGATGCCCTGTCATCGAATTTCACTCCCCAGCTCTCAGGCTTTGAAGGTTGTCAGAATCTATTTTCTCACAATTAGCATTCTTTAATTGAGATGTGACATAAGGTAGTATGTGGGGACAGACTGCTACAGTGGAATTCCAGTTCTGCCTCAGTATCTTAAATAGTTAAGGACCCACAAGAATCAATATGTTCATTCATTCATTCATTTATTTATTTTTTGAGACAGAGTCTCACTCTGTCACCCAGGCTGGAGTGCAGTGGCACGATCTCAGCTCACTGCAACCTCCGCCTCCTGAGTTCAAGTGATTCTCCTGCCTCAGCCTCCCAAGTAGCTGGGACTACAGGGATGTGCTACCATACCCAGCTAATTTTTTTTGTATTTTTTAGTAGAGACGGTGTTTCACCATGTACGCCAGGCTGCTGTCGAACTGACCTCATGTGATCCGCCTGCCTTGGCCTCCCAAAGCACTGGTATTACAGACATGAGCCACCGTGCCCAGCCAGTTTTATTTTATTCTGAGATGGAGTCTTGCTCTGTCACTCAGGCAAGAGTGCAGTGGTGCAATCTCAGCTCACTGCAGCCTCCACCTCTCAGGTTCAAGTGATTCTCCTGCCTCAGCCTCCCAAGTAGCTGGGACTACAGGCATGCGCCACCACGCCTGGCTAATTTTTATGGGGGTTTTTTTGTTTGTTTTTTTCTTTTGAGATGGAGTTTTGCTCTTCTTGCCCAGGCTGAAGTGCAGTGGTGCAATCTTGGCTCACTGGAACCTCTGCCTCCTGGGTTCAAGTGATGATTCTCCTGCCTCAGCCTCCCAAGTAGCTGGGATTACATGCCCGGTTAATTTTTTTTTTTTTTTTTTAATTTAGTAGAGGCAGGGTTTCACCATGTTGGTCAAGCTGGTCTCAAACTCCTGAAACCTCAGGTGATCCACCCGCCTCAGCCTCCCAAAGTGCTGGGATTACAGGCATGCACCGTGCCTGGCCAATTTTTGTATTTTTAATAGAGACGAGGTTTCACCAGATTGGCCAAGCTGGTCTCAAACTCCTGACCTCAAGTGATCTGCCCACCTCGGCCTCCCAAAGTGCTGGGATTGCAGGCGTGAGCCACTGTGCCCAGCCTCAGGACATTTATAAATGGATATTAACAGCACTTAGAATAGTGCCTGACACATGGGAAGCACTGTTTAAGTATTAGCTATTATTATTAATGGAGCCAATTTTCCCTTGATTCCTTGTATAAAATGGAAAACCTGCTCCTCTTTCAGCTGGGGTCCAGAATGGGGCTCGAATGGCTATGTAAAAATAGCCAAAGACAAGAACAACCACTGTGGAATCGCCACAGCAGCCAGCTACCCCAATGTGTGAGCTGATGGATGGTGAGGAGGAAGGACTTAAGGACAGCATGTCTGGGGAAATTTTATCTTGAAACTGACCAAACGCTTATTGTGTAAGATAAACCACTTGAATCATTGAGGATCCAAGTTGAGATTTTAATTCTGTGACATTTTTACAAGGGTAAAATGTTACCACTACTTTAATTATTGTTATACACAGCTTTATGATATCAAAGACTCATTGCTTAATTCTAAGACTTTTGAATTTTCATTTTTTAAAAAGATGTACAAAACAGTTTGAAATAAATTTTAATTCGTATATAAAGGTGGGCCTTTTTTTAATGCATTGGCTTTTTGTGTAGTCAGGAAATATAATTAAGCTCTGAAATAATAACTTCATGTGCCAATGGTATGTTAGGAGAAAGATGCTAGCAGAAAGCTGGCTTCCTGGCTCTTCTAGTTATAAAAATACAGACTTTATATCAGCTGCCCAGTTACTGTGTGTAACCCAACTCCTGAATCTACCAAAATTTGATAAACAATTTGGAAGGACAAACTTAAATTTTTTTTTTTTATGAGACGGAGTCTCTCTCACTCTGTCACCAAGGCTGGAGTGCAGTAGCGTGATCTCAGCTCACTGCAACCTCTGCCTCCCGGGTTTAAGCAATTCTCTGCCTCAGCCTCCCGAGTAGCTGGGATTACAGGCGCGTGCCACCACGCCTAGTGTATTTTTAGTAGAGAGAGGGTTTCACCATCTTGGCCAGGCTGGTCTTGAACTCTTGACCTCGTGATCCACCTGCCTCAGCCTCCCAAAGTGTTGGGATTACAGATGTGAGCCACTGCGCCCAGCCCCTAAATTGTTTTAGTAAAGAAGAAAGCAGTTGACTTTTTAGAAAAGGAAATGTCTTCTTCCTTTGACACATAACCTCAAGATGGTTAGGTTACGTGATAAAAAGTGAAGCTGCTTGTTACTGGAGCCTTTCTGAATTGCTGGTGACCACTTTGCAGTCTGAGGAAGATGCAGGTGCAAGTAAGTTACCAAAGGTATTTTGTTTTCATTCCAAGTCTCTGATAACATATTCCACCTAGCTCTTCTAGAAAAGCTTATTTGTTAACTAGTGTTAGCAAAAATAAATGGTATGGTTAACAAATCTCAGGCATTTGGCAGTAGCTGGAGAAATTTGTTCAAGGTCCGCAAGAGATGAGGCTGGGCTACAAAAAGAGGCCTCTGGCCGAAGATGGATAAGAGATCACAAGTGAAAGGTCAGAAGTCACTAGGCCAGACTCTGGCTACCTAATCCCTGAATTAAAAATAAACTCAAAATGGGGGAAAAAAGGCTAAGCATATAGTTACACAGGTAGTAAATACAAATAAAGCGATATTTTTGCATATTTAAAATACTGGAAGAAAGTACACCAAACTTGTGGGTGAATTATGGGTGATTATTTAACTCGTTTAGTGAAAAGCATGTATTTTTATGAGCAGGAGAAAATAGTAAAGATATACCCACATTCTGCAGGCTAAAGGAGAGCCCTGTGTGTGTTTTAAAAGCCCATGTTTCCAGTCAAATAAAAAAATACCGGGGATGAGCTGGTGAAATTTAATCGAAAGGTGATCCATTGTGAATGCAATGGGAGGGAAGGGGCATGTGGGACTGTGTATCCCAAAAACCCTTCGATAGCCTATGTCCACAGCCATCTCTGGAAAATCCAGTCTACCATATTCAGTCTTGAGTTTTCTCTGAGAAAGGATTCCTTCGTCTTCGCAGCAGCAGGCTAAGTCGGTACTCTCCACAGATTCTTGGAACAACAACCCAGGCTCTAAAGAAACATCTAGGCACTAAATTGAGTGAAAGAGTGATGGCTTTTTATTCAAATAAAAAAATTTCAAATCTGTCAAAACAGCACCCCTCGGAAAACTAAAATAGAGATATTTCAAGATTTTATAATTTTCAAAGACCTTTGAAATATTTTAAATTTGTGAAGAGTTACAAACCTGATGTGTTGTCTAAAAGCGTTTTTCAAACAAGCCAGTAGACTTGAAAAATCTAGTCTGAAGCACAGACTTAACCAATATTTGCTGGGGATATGCCCCCAAATCTGGCCATAAACAAAATCTCTGCAGTACTGTGACAGGTTCATGATGGCCATGACGCCCATGCTGAAGGTTTACCGGAATGAGAGCAAGGAACACCTGGACCACCCAGGGCGGGAAAACGGCTTAAAGGCGTTCCTAAACCACAAACAATAGCATGAGCGATCTGTGCCTTAAGGACATGTTCCTGCTACAGATAACTAGCCAGAGCCCATGCCTTTGTTTCGTTTCCTGGAAGGAATACTTTTAGTTAATCTATAATCTATAGAAACAATGTTTATCACTGGCTTGCTGTCAATAAACATGGGTAAATCTCTGTTTGGGGCTCTCAGCTCTGAAAGCTGTGAGTCCCCTGATTTCCCACTCCGCATGCTATATTTCTGGGTGTGTGTCTTTAATTTCTTTAGCGCCTCTGGGTTAGGGTCTCCATGACCAAGCTGGTCTCGGCAAATATTTCCTATACTCGAACATCTAAATTGTTTGTTTTCTTACTTGAATTGCAAAGGAAGTAAGGAAGGGTGAGATAGAAATGACTGAGCATATTAAGAGGGAGGAGTTTGCTGATGTGGGAGTGTAGTTATGACACTTGGGCATCATACTAGAGGCTATGGACTTAGCAATAAGGAAACATCGACTCAGCCCTATGTGTGGTTCATGTGTATGTTTTGCCTATGAAAGTTGAAACTGTTTTCTAAATGTTATTTCCTTTTGTAACTGATAAAATTTCTAAAAAGCAAAGAAGAAACTTCTCTATTAAAAATAACATTAGTAAATGTATATATACAGTCATGTGTTGCTTAATGATGGGGATACATTCTGAGAAATGTGTCTTGGGTGATTTTATCGTGACGTGAACATCATAGAGTACACTGACACAAACCTAGATGGTATAGCCTATTACACAGCTAGGCTATATGGTACAGCCTGTTGCTCCTAAGCTACCCACCTGTGCAACACATCACTGTGCTGAGTACTGTACACAGTTGTAACACAGTGGTAAGTATTCATGTATCTGAACAGAGAAAAGTACAGTAAAAATACAGGATCATAATTTTATGGGACCACTATCATATATGCAGTCACTGACCAAAACATCACGCAGCACATGACTTGTGTGTATGGATATCTCAATTGTAAACGATTTCACAAACGTTCATTATCTCTTTTTAAGTAAGTTAATAAGTAAAACTATTACTAAGCTGCAACGTGTTCTTGTTCTGCAGTGTATTTATTCATTTGGATACAGTTGATCCTTGAACAATGCAGAGGTTAGGGGCACCAACACTTGTGCAGCCAAATATTTGCATATAACTTTAATTCCTCCAAAACTTTTCTACTAATAGCCTGCTGTTGACTGGAAGCCTTGCTGATAACATAAACAGCCAATTAACACATATTTTGTGTATGTATTGTGAAATACTGTATGCTTACAGTAAGCTAGAGAAAAAAATGTCATTAAGAAAATCATGGCCAGGCACGGTGGCTCACACTTGTAATCCCAGTGCTTTGAGAGGCCGAGGCAGGCAGATCACGAGGTCATGAGATCAAGACCATCCTGGCTAACATGGTGAAACCCCATCTCTAATAAAAATACAAAAACAAAATTAGCCGGGCGTTGTGGCCGACACCTGTATTCGCAGCTACTCAGGAGACTGAGGCGGGAGAATGGTGTGAACCCGGGAGGTGGAGCTTGCGGTGAGCCAAGATCGCGCCACTGCACTCCAGCCTGGGCAACAGCGAGACTCCATCTCAAAAGAAAAAAGGCAATCACAAGGAAGATAAATTATATTTACTAAGTGAAAGTGGATCATCATAAAGGTCTTTATCGCTGTTGTCTTCACATTGAATAGGCTGAGGAGGAGGAGTAAGAAGCAGGGTTGGAGTTGCTGTCTTGGGTTGCAAAGGCAGAAGAAAATCTGTGTATAAGTGGACCGTCAGTTCAAGCCCATGTTGTTCAAGGATCTACTATTTATTGGGCTCCTATGCAATAGCACTGTGCTAGGCTCTGGGGACACGAGTGAAGCAAATAGTCACACTCCCTCCCTTGCTTACATCCTTATGTTGCTGAGCCCATGCATAACCTCTATTCTTGCCACCATGACCACTTTGTTCGTGAACCCCAGGGTGGCTGGGGAAAGAAGCTGACTGGTATCCAGAAAAAGTTCATCCTATTCACTCAGTTATTAAAATCCTCCTCTGCTGAGGTCACCCTTTTGTGAGAATTCACATGGGATACAAATATCTTCACTTGTTTTTTTTTTTTTTACCCATTCAGAGATATCTGTTCAGATAGGCGTTCCCCAGACCCCTTTATCACCAATTTGCCAATCATGTTCATTACAAGTCTGTGGTCACCCAGCCAAATCATTAACCGTAGCCCATAGAATGGTATATAATCATACACCTGGCTATTTCTTCTTCCAAGCAAAATGAACAACCAAGTACACTGCTGAAAGTTTTGTTTCCCTTCACCTCTGTTCTCCAAGGATGTCTCAGAAACGTGCTGTGATCCCGCAGCATCCATTGGTTGGTGCCTGGATATTGTACAGAACCATCTATAAATCAGGCCCAAGTTTTCTCTTCCTCACCCAGTTGATGATAGGGAACTCTGAGGCCATAGGTGTGGGCTGGGAAAGAAAACATGATGTAGCAGGAGTTAGGACTGTCAGTGTTGGGACCCCTTCTTCCTGTAACTTACCTGTGCCTTCAGGGCCTCTTCATGCCCCATCACACATACAGTCATCCCTTGATATCCATGGGGGATTGGTTCCACAACCCCCTGCAGATACCAAAATCCACAGATGCTCAAGTTCCTCATATAAAATGGTGTAGTATTTACATACAACTTACACACATCCTCCCTTATACTTTATCTCTAGATTCCTTATGATACCTAGCACATTGTAAATGTTATGTAAGTAGTTGTTATACTGTATTTTTTTTTTTTAGGGAATAATGACAAGATGAAGAAGTCTGTACATGTTCAGCACAGACTATCCTTTAAAAAAAAAAAAAAATTGGGCTGTGCGCAGTGGCTCACGCCTGTAATCCCAACACTTTGGGAGGCCGAGGCGGGCAGTTCATGAGGTCAGAGATTGAGACCATTCTGGCTCGCACAGTGAAACCCCATCTCTACTAAAAATACAAAAAATTAGCCAGGTGTGGTGGTGGGCACCTGTAGTCCCAGCTACTCAGGAAGCTGAGGCAGGAGAATGGTGTGAACCCGGGAGGTGGAGTTTGCAGTGACCTGAGATCGCGCCACTGCACTCCAGCATGGGCGACAGAGCGAGACTCCGTCTCCAAAAAAAAAAGAAAAAATTTCTACCCGAGGTTGGTTGCATCCCACACAGTTTGAACTGTAAGGGCTCACAGATGCAAAACCTGCGGATACAAAGGACCAACTGTATACCACTTCATGTGATGTTGGAGTGCTGTTCTGCACGCCTAACTTTATGGCTTGGTGGATCAGACAATGCCCAATGTATGATGGAAAGCTCAGGTTGCAGGGTAGCTAGGTGGCCCATGCTTGAGCAGTCTCCACTAAGTCCCAGGAGCAAGCCAAAACTGCTTCTCAAAAGGAGAGTAGTTATCAGCGGAAGATGGCATGCTCCAAAGTTCTAGGGTCCACACTGATTTGCCTGTAGAGGCCTGCCAGTGGCTTCAGATAGTATCCCTATCTGCCACTGACACTTCAAGCACCATTGGATCTCCTGAAACATAAAGCCCAAGTGGGAGAGCAGTTTGCACAGCAGCCTGGACCTGTTGCAGAGCCTGCTTTTATCCTGGGCTTAAAACTAGCAGCTTTTTGGGTCACTTGGCAAATAGGTCAGAGAGTAACACACTCAGTTGAGGAATATGTTGCCTCTAAAATCCAAAGAGGGCCTAATGGTGTTATGCCTCTTTTTTTGGTTGTACAAGGGGCTAGATGCAACAACTTATTCTTCACTTTAGAAGGGATATCTCGACCACTAGACTCCTAGAAATTTTGCTGAAGTGAAAGGCCCTTGAATTTTTATAGGATTTATTTTCCACCCTCTGACATGCAAATGTCTTAGTAATAAGTCTAGAATAGTTGCTACTTCTTACTGCTTCCAGTCAGCATTATGTCATCAATGTAATGGACCAGTGCGATTGATATAGAAGGGAAAGGCAATTAAGATCCCTTCAGATTAAATTATGACATAGGGCTGGAGAGTTGGCATACACCTGAGGTAGGACAACGAAGGTGTATTGCGAGCTTGCCACCTGAAACCAAACTGTTTCTGGTGGTCTCTACTAACAGACATCAGGGAAAAAAGTATCTGCCAGATCAATAAGTGCATACCAGGTAGCAGGGGATGTATTAATTTACTCAAGCTATGAAACCACATTTGGAACAGCAGCTGAAATTGATGTCCCCACCTGATTAAGTTTCCAGTAATTTACTCTCATTCTCCAAGATCTATCTGTTTTCTTCACAGGCTATATAGGGGAGTAGAATGGGAATGTGATAAAAAGTACCACCTCTGCATCCTTCAAGTCCTTGATGGTGGTACTAATCTCTGCAAGCTCTACAAGAATGCAGGATTGTTTTTGGTTTGCTGTTTTTCTAGATAGAGGCAGGTAAGTGGCTTCCACTTTATAGCGTAATTGCCCTCACTTCTCAGGTCAGGAAACCAGTGTAGGGATTCTGCTAATTGTTGAGTATGTCTATTCCAATTATTCTGCAGCTACAGGGATAATGAGACTGGACCCACTGCAAGACAGACCTAAACTAAAACTCCATTGATCACCTAACCTCCCTAAGCCCCTACTCTCACTTGTGGACCAGAGTGATGCATTAGTTTACCTGGGGTACCCTGAGTCTGAGTTCAGAACCAATGTCTAGTAATTCCCCCAAAGTCTGATTATTCCCTTTTCCCCAATGCACAGTCAGTCAACTTGGTAAAGTGCTATAGGTCCCTTTGGGGAAGGCTGAGAGAAAAATGAACAGTATACAATTTTGGTAATGCAGTGGGGACACAGCCTCCTCATTATTTAAGGAGATATGGGTCTGCAAACTGGCCCAAGTCTTGGAATTGATTCAGGAGCTGTGACTCCGTTTTTTTGATTCGAGTTAGACTTTTATTTACTTGATTCTTCTTTTTATACAGAACAAATAAGAATTTAGTAGGCTTTCCATCTATTTTATTTCTATGGATACTATGACCAGCTAGCTAATGCCATAAGTCTCTGTAAATCAGACTTTCTAACTACAGTTTTGACTTTACTGTCCATTACAGTAACCATGTTCACCTTGTCTTTGGTGATTAAATGCTGCCACTTGGCCCCTGCTATCCTGGGATCCAGTTACTCTCCTTATACTTAAGAATCCCATTCAGTGGCAGCAGTTCCCACTGTAATTTCTGACCTATACAGAAGAGCAACCACAGAGCTCTTTAAAAATATTGGAACTCCCTCACAAATTTATTTCTCATAGTCATAACAGAAAGTGTGTCCTGAGCTAGATGTGGTAGCTCACACCTATAATCCCAGCACCTTGGGTGGCCAAGGTAGGAGGATCGCTTGAGCTCAGGAGTTTGAGGCCTGCTTGGGCAATGTAGCAAGACCTTGCCTCTATAAAAATTTTTAAAATTAGCCAGGTATGATGGTGCATATAGTCCCAGCTACTCAGGAGGCTGAGGCAGGAGGGTCCCTTGAGCCCAGGAGTTTGAGGCTACAGTGTGCTATGGTCACACCACTGCACTCCAGCCTGGGCAATAGAGTGAGCCCTGACTCTAAAAAATAATAATAAATAGAAAAAGAAAGCATGTCCTCTTGTTAAAGATTTTTCAATGACACTTGTTCAAGGATGGTAAGGCTGACTTTTTCAAGATCATCAGAATAGATACAGGGACCAATGCAATAGCATTTTACAGCGAGGGAGAGAGATTGGGCTCAACTCTGAATACAGTTTGGGTAAGTGGGAATTTATTGCCAAGGAGTAGGGTGGGGGTCAGTGGATTGAAAATTACTAAGAGGAAACTTCAAGAGTAAGGAAAGATTCTGGCTTAACTGACCTAACAGGATTCTTGCTGAAAACAGGCTGGGGTGTTGAGACACTACCTGGGGGATGGTGGAGGATGAAGCCCTGATCAGATATGGAGGATGATCAGATATTGAGCATGGAGGTTCTTTTTTTTTTTTTATGCTTTAAGTTCTAGGGTACATGTGCACAACGTGCAGGTTTGTTACATACGTTTACATGTGCCATGTTGGTGTGCTGCACCCATCAACTCGTCATTTACATTAGGTATTTCTCCTAATGCTATCCTTCCCCCCTCTTCCCATCCCACAACAGGCCCCAGTGTGTGATGTTCCCCGCCCTGTGTCCAAGTGTTCTCATTGTTCAATTCCCACCTATGAGTGAGAACATGCAGTGTTTGGTTTTCTGTCCTTGTGATAGTTTGCTCAGAATGATGGTTTCCAGCTTCATCCATGTCCCTACAGAGGACATGAACTCATCATTTTTTATGGCTGCATAGTATTCCATGGTGTATATGTGCCACATTTTCTTAATCCAGTCTATCATTGATGGACATTTGGGTTGGTTCCAAGTCTTTGCTATTGTGAATAGTGCTGCAATAAACGTACATGTACATTTGTCTTTATAGTAGCATAATTTATAATCCTTTGGGTATATACCCAGTAATGGGATGGCTGAGTCAAAATGGTATTTCTAGTTCTAGATCCCTGAGGAATTGCCACACTGTTTTCTACAATGGTTGAACTAGTTTATAGTCCCACCAACAGTGTAAAAGTGTTCCTGTTTCTCTACATCCTCTCCAGCACCTGTTGTTTCCTGACTTTTTAATGATCAGATAGCCTCCTATTTTTTAACTATGAGTTGGAATTTGCTGCTTTTGATATAAGAAAGTTCAAAGTTTCTCTTCCTTGCTTTGTTGTGTGTTCTAATTCTTTTCTGCCCATCCCCCAGTAAAGAAAAGGCTCAGTATGATTTCTTGAATAGATTGTTTAAGCTATTTTCAAAACAGGACTTGGTCAGGGGCAGGTAGTCTTAAATGTTCAGAAGCCACTGGATGGAAAATTGTGAGCACATAAGTGTTTTTCTTGGTCAACCATGTCATTTTATAACCAAAGTTTGACTTGACATACTGGAATTAATCCACACGACTTTGAAAAGAATAAACTCTTTAAAAAGAGAGCGAGAGCTCCGAGGGTGTTATGAGAGTCACTGTCTCCAACCCTATTGATCATATTGTGGCAGAAGAAATAGAGTCCTGCCATGAATTATAATTTTCAGGTTAAAAAAAAAAAGCAGTTTGTAGGACAGTTTGAATAATTTAGTACAATTGTTAAAAATACAGACATGCACATTCCTGTATGTGCATTTTTAAATGTTCACGAATGATATAAGCCAGATATATTTCTTAGAGGTGCTTGAAAAAAGTTATTTCTTCTTGGGCTTTATTATCTCAATTTAAAAAAATTAAGATGCATAATTCTCATAAGATAACAGATTCAGAAGAATATAGTTCAAGAAAAAAAATTAAAGAACTCATAAAGGAGAAGGAGGAGGAGGAAGAGAGTGTGAAACAGGAGCCTCAGATAACTTGGTAAAGGCATGTCTCCCATTTGGGAACTGATGTTCCTAAGATCCGCACTGACGCTGCTCAGCCGGTCCATCACACAGCAAAGGCGTGAGGAAGGGTCACTGCCCAGCTGGACTCCAGGGTGGTCCACGCATGACAGTCACACCAAACCTTCATGAGGATGTGAACTGTTGGCTCCAATTTACCATTCCCAGCAATTCCACTCAGATATTTGTATACCAGTGTTCACAGCAGCGTGAACTGCACAGCAGGTGGAGTAATGTTCCATTGTGTGCATATGCCACATTTTGTTTATCCATTCATCTGTTGACGCACATTTCGGTTGTTCCCACCTTTGGGCTATTATTAATAATGCTGCTGTGAACATTCCCAAGAGAAATAGGAAGACGGCTTTGCTAAGAACTAAAAAAGGGATGGACAACAAGGGCATATACCCAGGGGCAGTGTTCTACCATGACAGCTTTACTGAGAGCAGAGTAGTTCTGCTCAGAATCAGAACACTTGTTCCCTATAGCCCCCCTGATTGCCCCACAACCACCACCGCATACTCCCCTTATCCCAACCATGGGCAGCAGATTGAGCTATTAACAGAAGTGTCCTTTTGCTGGATTTCTCAACCCTTTCCTCATCCTCCACATAGAGAAACAGTAACAGATTGCTACTCACCCAACACCCAGGGCAAGTCCAATGCAGGTAGGAGTAACAGCAAATCCTTCAATTTCTTGATTCTGCTCTTAAAAATCTTAACAGAGGCCGGGCACGGTGGCTCACGCCTGTAATGCCAGCATTTTGGGAGGCCGAGGCGGGTGGATCACCAAGACCAGCCTGGCCAAGATGGTGAAACCCCGTCTCCACTAAAAATACAAAAATTAGCCAGGCGTGGTGGTGGGCACCTGTAATCCCAGGTACTCGGGAGGCTGAGGCAGAGAATTGCTTGAACACGGGAGGCAGAGACTGCAGTGAGCCGAGATCGCACCACTGCACTCCAGCCCAGGTGACAGAGCAAGACTCCATCTCAAAAAAAAAAAAAAAGACTTAACAGAGCATTTCACGGAGAAGGGCCATGAGGGAACATCACCTGGGTGATGGTAACATTCTGTATCTTGATAAGGATTTGAGTTATACAAGTATACACATCTGTCAAAATTCAAAGAATGTACACTCAAGATCTGTGCGTTTCATTGTATGTAAATGTTACATAAAAATGTTGTAAACAAATATTGAACAAATATACGCATGCTAAAGTATTTAAGAGGAAGTACTGGTGTCTGCAAAACAAAAATTTTTTTTCCATTTTCTGTGGTAAAATATACATAATATAAATGTATTATTTTAAGTGTACAATTCAGTGGCATTAAATACACTCAGAAAGTTGTGCAAACATCCCATTTATTCATTTCCACAGATTTTTAAATTCTCATTCCAAACAGAAGCCCTGTACCCAAAGAGCAATAACTCCGCATCCTCCAATCCCCACTCTCTGGTAACCTCTATTCTACTTTCTGCCTCTATGAATTTGCCGATTCTAGGTACCTCATATAAGTGGAATGCAGTATTTATCCTTTTGTGTCTGGCTTCTTTCACTTAGCATAATATTTTCAAGGTTCATTCGTGTTTTACATGTATCAGAATCTTGTTTTTTCAGGTGGAGTAATGTTCTATTGTGTACATATGCCACATTTGGTTTATCCATTCATCAGTTGATGCACATTTCGGTTGTTCCCACCTTTGGGCTATTAATGAATAATGTTGCTGTGAACACTGGTATACAAATATCTGAGTGGAATTGCTGGATCATATGGTAATTCTGCATTTAACTTTTTAAGGAACTGCCAAACTGTTTTCCACAGAGCTGTAACATTTTACATCCAAACCAGCAATAGGACCTGGATAAAAGGTGGCTAAGGCACAGTTAAATAAAATACTGTTAGTTACTGCCCATTTGCATCGGGTTTCTAGTGGCAAATAATCTAGCCGTGTCCTTGACTGGATCTCCCAATGATTCTTTTCAGTCATTTGAATGAGTATGGTGGTGGTGACACTGGCAGGAGGCTGGAGGGTACTTTAATTAACACACGAACACACACAAATCCATTGCACCCCACTAAGCCGCCCAAACACACATGAAACACAAAAACTATCCTTGCTAGGGAAACACAGCCCTGGAACAAACCCCCTGGACCCCTTGTCACCACCAGCCCATCCTGTAAGAAAATGATGGTTGAAGCTGCAGTGACAGAATTGGAGAGATGCTCTGTTAGACAAGTCTGTCAGCTGAAAGGGGCAGAAACCATTGTTGAACTGCTTATATGAGAGGAAGACCTGGGTGGCACAGGCCTGGCTGGACGCAGGGCTCACAGAGCATCATCAGCACTTCGTCTCTTCCCCCTGCGGGACCTGCTGTCCCCTGCGTTGCACACACCCCCCGCCAGGCTCATCCCTGTATCCTCCTTGGAGGAAAGTGCCAGGCTGGTGCTGCTTGGCCCTGCCTGGGTCACACGCCTGCCTCGGGATGTGGAGGATGGTCAGCCCAGCCACAGCACATGGATTGCTATGTGAAGGATGATGTTCCACAAGAAAACCAGGACGGCTTCACCAGGGAGGCAAGAGCAGCAGATGCCCATGACAGAGGGTGTATACTCTGAATAAAAGAATTTGGATTTTTAAAAAGAGACAGGAAGAAAAGGACTTCCAAACTCTAGAAAGTTTAAAACTAATAGAATGAAACATATTGTGTATAAATGTAAAGCTCTTTGTTGAGATTAAATATATGTATCAGTTAAATTTTATTTAAACATATATATACACATATACACACACACACATACATATATATGACCCAAGTACAGGATAAAGATGAAATTAATAAGTACTCTTTAAAAATCTTAGTTTTGGGGCTGGGCGCGGTGGCTCACGCCTGTAATCCCAGCACTTTGGGAGGCCAAGGCGGGCGGATCACCTGAGATCGGTAGTTCGAGACCAGCCTGACCAACGTGGAGAAACCCTGTCTCTACTAAAAATACAAAGAGTTAGCCGGACGTGGTGGCACATGCCTGTAATCCCAGCTACTCGGGAGGCTGAGGCAGGAGAATCACTTGAACCCGGGAGGCGGAGATCGCAGTGAGCCAAGATGGTGCCATGTCACTCCAGCCTAGGCAACGAGCAAAACTCCATCTCAAAAAAAAAAAAAAAAAAAATTAGTTTTGGGATACCAGTAATTTCAGTATTATTAACAACCTGACTTGGGCACCCCAAAAGTTTGCAATAATGGCATTAAATGGCTGGATAGAGAAAGAGATGGTGGCGTGAATGCCTGCTTCCTGGTGTCATGTCTGGAATTTCATGTCCAGTCCTGAAAGCTGCATTTTAGGAAGGGTGCTACTGAGCATCCAGAGAAGACAGCATTTCGCTTGGTGAAGGGAGTGGGCTTATGATGCATGGCAGGAGGAGTAATGTAGAAAGAAATAAGCTTTGCGGTGCATAGTGTAGAGAAATTCCTGCTTTGCATCAAATGGACTGACCAGGCAGGCCTCACAGTTTTGCAAAGCCTTGGAAGCACAGGCTTGGCTGCAGATGTTGGATGACTTTCCAGACCAGTTTTGGAAAAAGCTCTTGAGGATCAGAAGCTCCTGGGATTTCTGTTATCACCTGATTTCATGGAGAGAGACAGTCCAGGGCCGGGAATTATGTGGCATCTATGTGTTCCCCAGTTGTGGGATCCATCTGGCCGATGGTTATGGTGGTCAGTGACTTTCAGAGGCCTGGAATTCATGACAGATGCTTTTGCTAATGTGCTTGGTGCCCCACTGAGGCTGCTGAGCAGTGCTTACCATGCGCCCGATGTCTCTTCTGTGTACCTCTGAGAGCAAAAGTGGCCTCAGAGTCTGAAGGAGGGTAAAGTGGCCACAGCTGCAGACACAAAGTCCAGACTAGCTCTTGACCACATCCAAGTGCATCCTGCATTAAGCTCAGGCACATCAAACCTGCCCAATCAAGGTCTGCCAAAGGAAGGAGTCTGCAAATGACATTTCTCATAATCAAACACACTCTTAATTTGTTTTTATATTATTCACTCCATTTTTTGATAAATTATTATAATTTTTAAAATTATGTCTAGTAGTTTTATCAATTGCTGAGAAGAGTACTGAAGTCCAACTTATAATTGTGGATTTGTTGATTTCTTCTTTCAGCTTTATTGGTTTTGCTTTATGCATTTTAAGGCTCTGCTCTTGGTGTGTACACATGTAAGACCATTTTGTCTTCATGGTAAATTAATTTTTAAAAATCATTATGTAATGTCCCTCTTTGTCTCCAGTAATTCTTTGCTCTGAGGTCTACTGTATTAGTATTAATATAGCGACTTCTACTTTTAAGTTAATATTTGCATGTTACACTTATTTTAATGCTTTTCATTTTTTTTTTCTTTTTTTATTATACTGTAAGTTTTAGGGTACATGTGCACAACATGCATGTTAGTTACATACATATACATGTGCCATGTTGGTGTGCTGCATCCAGTAACTCGTCATTTAACATTAGGTATATCTCCAAATGCTATCCCTCCCCTCTCCCCCAACCCCACAACAGGCCCTGGTGTGTGATGTTCCCCTTCCTGTGTCCATGTGTTCTCATTGTTCAATTCCCACCTATGAGTTAGAACATGTGGTGTTTGGTTTTTTGTCCTTGCAATAGTTTGCTGAGAATGATGGTTTCCAGCTTCATTCATGTCCCTACAAAGGACATGAACTCGTCATATTTTATGGCTGCATAGTATTCCATGGTGTATATGTGCCACATTTTCTTAATCCAGTCTATCATTGTTGGACATTTGGGTTGGTTCCAAGTCTTTGCTATTGTGAATAGTGCTGCAATAAACATACGTGTGCATGTGTCTTTATAGTAGCATGATTTATAATCCTTTGGGTATATACCCAGTAATGGGATGGCTGGGTCAAATGGTGTTTCTAGTTCTAGATCCCTGAAGAATCGCCACACTGACTTCCACAATGGTTGAACTAGTTTACTTTTCATTTTCAATCTACCTATGTCATTGTATTTCAAGTGAGTTTTTGTAGATCCAGCATAATGTTGTATCATGTTTGGTTTTCTGTTTTTTAGTCCACTCTGCCAATCTCTGTCTTTTAATTACTGTACGTAGACCACTTGAAGAATTGCCTTGTAGCAATTCTGATATATGAGGGCTGAAGTCTGCCAGTTTGTTATTTGCTTTCTGTTGGTTTCCTTTCTTTCTTTCTTCCTTCCTTTCTTTCTTTCTTTCTTCCTTCCTTCCTTCCTTTCTTTCTTCCTTCCTTCCTTCCTTCCTTCCTTCCTTTCTTTCTTTCTTTCTTTTTTGCAATGAAGTCTTGCTCTTGTTGCCCAGGCTGGAGCACCTGGGTTCAAGCAATTCTCCTGCCTCAGCCTCCTGAGTAGCTGGGATTACAGGCATGTGCCACCATACCCGGCTAATTTTTGTATTTTTAGTAAAGACGGGGTTTCACCATGTTGGCCAGGCTGATCTCAAACTCCTGGCCTCAGGTGATCCGCCCATCTCGGCCTCCCAAAATGCTGGGATTACAGGTGTGAGCCACCGCATCCGGCCAGTTTCCTATGTTTCTTGTTCATATTTCTCATCTCTTCCCTCTCTGTGGGTTATTTGCATATTTATTAGGATTCTATTTTGATTTATTTATAGTTTTGTTTTGTTTTTTTCCGAGAGGGAGTTTTGCTCTTGTTGCCCAGGCTGGAGTGCAGTGACGCATCTTGGCTCACTGCAACCTCCACCTCCCAGGTTCAAACGATTCTCCTGCCTCAGCCTCCTGAGTAGCTGGGACTACAGGGACATGTCACTACGCCCAGCTAATTTTTGTATTTTTAGTAGAGATGAGGTTTCTCCATGTTGGCCAAGCTTGTCTCCAACTCCTGACCTCAGGCGATCCACCTGCCTCGGCCTCCCAAAGTCCTGGGATTACAGGCATGAGCCACCATGCCCAGACTTATAGTGTTTTTGATCATACAGCTTTGGATAGTTTTCTGAGTGGTTGCTCTAGGTATAACAATATACATATGTAACTCATCACAGTCTACTAATACTGATGTTTAACCAATTCTAGTGTGGTTTAACAACGTTTTCTACATTTACACCCCTTTACTCTCTCCACTTTTAAAATAAAATTTCTGTGGCATTTCCTCCATATACATTGAACACCACATTAGGTGTAGAGTTTTTGCTTTAACACTCAATTATCATTTAAGAAACTCATGAGAGGTTGGATAGTCTGTCATATTTGCCCTTATTTTTACTCATTTTTGATGCTCTTTCCTGTCTTAAGTTTCAGCTTGTGAGCTATTGTGTCTGGCCTCATTCTTAAAGGATATTTTCACTGGATGTAGAATTCTGGGTTGACAGTTCTTTTTTTTTTTTCTGTACTTAAAAATTGCTTTCTACTTTCTTCCAGCTCCAGGGTTTCAGATTGAAAATATTGGGCCAGGTGTGATAGCCGATGCCTATAATCCCAGCACTTTGGGAGGCTGAAGCAAGAGGATCACTTGAGCCCAGGAGTTCAAGACCAGCCTGGGCAACATAGGGAGACCCTGTCCCTACAAAAAATACAAAACTTAGTTGGGCATGGTGGCATGTGCCTGTGGTCCCAGCTGCTTGGGGGGCTGAGGCTAGAGGATCACTTGAGCCTGGGAGGTTGAGGCTGAAGTGAGCCATGATTGCACCAGTGCCCTCCAGACTAGGCCACAGAGTGAGATTCTGTCTCTGTCTAAGAAAAGAAAGAAAGAAAGGAAGAAAGGAAGAAAGAAAGAAAAAGAAAGAAAGAAAGAAAGAAAGAAAGAAAGAAAGAAAGAAAGAAAGAAAGAAAGAAAGAAAAAGAAAAGGAAGGAAGGAAGGAAGGGGAAGGAAGGAAGGAAGGAAGGAAGGAAGGAAGGAAGGAAGGAAGGAAAAATAAGTTATTTAAATTGAGGCTCTGCAAGTAATGTGTTGTTTCTCTCTGATGCTTTCAAGACTTTTTTCTTTGTTTTTTTTGTTTCCAGAAACTTAATTATTATGTGTCTTGGCATCAATGTCTTTGGGCTTATCATGTTTGGGAATCACTCAGATTCTTCAATCTGTAGATTTCTGTCTTTTCCCAAATTTGAGACATTTCAGCCTTTATTTTTTCAGACACTTTTTCAGTGCCTCTCTCTCTCTCCTACTGGATCTCTGTTAACACAAATGTTAACCCATTAGTTATTGTCTTATAGATCCCTGACATGCTGTAATTGTTCTCTTTTCTTACCTTTTTTTCTGCTGCTCACATTGGGTAAATTTTGTTGAGCTGTCTTCAGGTTCATTGATTTTATCCCCTTTTATGTCCACTATACTATTGAGCATATCCAGCAGGCTTTTTATTGTGGTTATCATATTTTTCAGTTCTCTAACTTGCATTTGGTTTCTTTTTGTAATTTTTGTTTCTTTGGTGAAATTTTCTATTTTTTTACTCCAAAAAAATTGCAATTGCTTGTTGAAGCATTTGATAGCTGCCCGAAAACCCTTGTTAGATAATACTCTACCTGATTTCTCTTGGTGTTAGTATCTGTTATTTTTTTCGTTTCTGTAGGATTTTTCTGATTCTTGGCATTTTTTTAATTGTATCCCAGATATTTTCTATATTATGAGACTGTGAATCCTATTTAATCTTTTTTAAATTTAATCCATTTAATCTTTTTTAAAATTGCAATTGCTTGTTGAGGCATTTGATAGTTGCCTGAAAACACTTGTTAGATAATACCCTATCTGATTTATCTTGGTGTTAGTGTCTGTTATTTTTTTTCTCATTTCTGTGGGATTTTTCTGATTCTTGGCATGTCAAGCATTTTTTAAATTGTATCCCAGATATTTTCTATATTATGAGAACGTGAATCCTAGTTAACCTTTTTTAAAAAAGTGGGTGTAGTGCCAGGGTCAGGTGGGTGTGTTTGTTCAGCTGCCTAATAGACTCCTCCAAACCATCCTGGTAAAAATGGGGCACTGACTCACACTGCATTGTTGCAGATGGGTGGGGTGAAAGTTCAAGTCCTTCTTCATCCCACAGTCATCTTCCTGGTCAAAGTGGGACGCTGACTCACACCACCTTGTTGCCTCTGAGTGTGACTGTGTGACCAGCTCCCTGACTGGCTCCACTGCCTTCGAGGTTGTGGGGTGGGAGGGACAGTAGGAAAGGTGGAAGGCTGACTCACACCACCTTGTTGCTATGAGTAGGGGTGGAGGGTCAGCTTGGCTCTGCATATTGTTGATATCAGGAAAGGGGAGAAGCAAAACATCAGCTACCCTTCCTTATGGCACTCTATTCTGCCTTGTTGTTGCCAAGAGGAGGTGAAGGGTCAGCACCCAACGGACCTTCATGACAGGGCCTGGAGGGGTGAAGCCTCATTGTAACCAGCTCTGCCTTTTACTGCATTGTCAAATTTCATTGCTGCTGGGTGGGGGTGAAGGCTCAGCTCACTGTTTGACCCCACTGACACTACCCCTGTGGGGGAATCAGAGCACTGTCTGCTTCCAGGCAAGGCATGGAATCTCAGCTCCTCCTGCCACCCACTTCTGCTAGGCAGAGGATGCAAGATTAGCTCTGTGCTCAGCCCTGCCAATACCACCAGATTGGGAAATCAGAGTTCCCTTGCTTGCTTCCACAGGGTAGAGGGTAGTACAGCTTTTCTGTTGGTGTTTGGCTGGTGTAGGGCTGATATTGCTGAAAGGTTTTCTATTCATAGCCCATCCATTCCAAGACCTTTGGCTAAAGAGAATACAGTTTTCTTAAGGCTTTTGTTTCATTGTCTGTGCCTGTTGGTAGTTCTGGGTTGGAGGTTTCTGTAGTGCCCTGTTCATGGCATATGAGAAGCAGAAGGAAACAGAGAACTCATCACCCCGCAGTTCATCAACTCTTGGTGTCTCTGGACAGCCCATCTTCTTCCATGTATCTTTTCAGAGTTTTGCTATGCTTGTTTATTGTTTTGTTTCCAAAGATTTCTATGTGTAGTAGGAAGGACTTTTATTTTTTATGTCGTTAGTTTTTCTGAACTTTCAGAAAGAGATGTGAAGGTTTCTGAATTTTCTGAAAGAGGTGTGAAAAGCCTTTCAAACTTCACAGAGCTCCCTTCTGTTGGTTGTGTCTAGGGCTCAAAAATATGGCAACTTGGCTTTCTGAGATGTTCTGCCTTTATTCTCCTCCGTCCCTTTAGTCTAAACCTTCTCTCTCTGTCATCTTTGTTGTCCCTATCCTGCTTGATTTTCATTCCACTAGAAGCAGTCTCTCTTCAGTGTAGGGCCCTGCCCTAAAAGGGATCCCTGGCAGGTGATTTCAGAGGAGCTACACTGCTCCATCCCCTTCAGCTTATCTTACACAAGCCCCTTGAGCCCTACTGGTATTGGAGAAAGCAAACCCCTCCTTATAGAGCTGCTGTTCTGGAATCATCCCACCAATGCTTTCCTTGCTTCCTCCTACACAAGATGTCACTTGTAGTCAGGTGGCTTGTCTCCACACCCCATATTTTGGGATTCATGAGAACATCCTGTCACCATGTTTTTTAAAAATATATTGTCCTTGGTGTTTCGTGTTTAGTTTTGTTTCGATGTCTAGCTGCTTTGTCTTTCCTTTTTTTAATGTGGCAATGCAAAGAAACTAAACAACTTTACTGCCACTGTTGTCTTGCAGAATTCTGTCTTTTCATTCTTCATCTCCTATTGTCCATTCTTCTCATGA
Source organism: Gorilla gorilla gorilla (assembly GCF_029281585.2). Lineage (NCBI taxonomy): Eukaryota > Metazoa > Chordata > Mammalia > Primates > Hominidae > Gorilla > Gorilla gorilla. The sequence goes on along the minus strand of NC_073237.2, from coordinate 93,349,609 downwards.
CAGCCAGTGTGGTGTCTTCTCTGCATTGTTCCTTCATGGACAAGATAACATCACTAGTTTTCATGGGTTATCCAAGTCAAAGAGAGAATTCTCGTTTTAAGTCACTGACACATTTAAACCACCCCTCCTACAAGTTCAGCAGTGATAATTAAGGTGAAGAAAAACTTCAGCTAGTCTTTTGAGGCCACAGTGTCCAAGGACTAGATGTACTTTTTAAATTTGAAATTTCCATAATGGCATTGACATTTTACAATAAGACGTAACTAAAATATGTAAGCATGCAGTTAAAACAATCATGGAATGCTCTTGCTACATGACTGAGACCAAGAGATTGATTCTTTCCTACTGATGCTTTCAGGAATATTTTCAATTAGAGGCTTGATATTTCCATAGTTTACAGTGATTAGAGATTAAAATGTATAATACTATCACCTTTTTAAGTAAAATGGGAGTACATTTATAATAAATTAATATAATATCTGTAATTTGCTAATTTACAATGGAAAAGAGAATCAAAAGATAATTCAAAATCCATGATTAAAGGAAGCCTACTATTTTTAAAAAGAAATGCCTAATTTTTTATTGGTGCTCAAACTTAAAAGGAATTTATCATATGAAATATGCAAAAGGAAATAATGCAAAATGTACTGGCCGATGGCTGCTAATATGGCTTTATGGTGAATCATAGTAGACATATATGCTCGACCTCCAAATAACTAAAGCTGCTTCTGTCCAATATCTCAGAAAGTCATTTTTATTTTAAAAATGCAGATCTAGTAACTTTTCTCATAACCTTTAACATCCCTTTTTCACAGAGACTGTCTTAATGAATTTAGGCCTTTTTTGGTGAACACATTCTTTAGTCACCTCAATCTATATAAATATTAAGTAGTTAACTATTGAAAGCCCGAACACTTGTATTAAAAATATTATTTCCTAATATTATTTTTTAGATTTCTGATAATATGTTATTACAATGAGTATACACACACACACACACACACACACACACACACACTCATACTTCCAAAATAGTTCATTTTATACAATCCAAGCTCTTGTATAAATTAACAAGGAAGGCTTAACATTTATGTGGAAATGCAAAAGATGTAAATAACCAAAACAACTTTATGAAATAAAACAAAGCTAGAGGATTTACATTTTATTTAAATAATTAATATAAAACTACAGTATTTACGATAGTGCGATATTGGCATAAGAATGGACATATAAATAAATGGAGGAGAATATGAAGTCCAGAAACAGAAAATGAACATTTATGGTCTGAACAACTGATTTTCTACGGAGGTGCCAAGATACCTCAGCAAGGGAAGGATAGTCTTTTCCATAAATAGTGATGGAACAGTTAGATATTTGTAGAGGAAAAAAAAGTTCAAGCCTTACTACATGTTCCATATCATACACAAAAATTAACACAAAATGGATTATAGTCTTTAATTTTTTTCCATTGGTTTATGCAACTTTATTGAAGAAAAGTAAATCAATTACCAGCAGAGCTATTGGTTGATCACTCATCCATTCACAATTTGTATCATTTACAACATAATATCTATTGGATGCACCTAAAGCTGTGCTTATAAGAAATTTAGAACATTAAATGTTTATATTAGAAAAGGAAAAGTCTCAAATTAACAATGTAAGTTTCTACCACAAGACAGAAAAAGGGAAGCAAAATAAACTAAAAGCTAGAAGAAGAAATGATAAAGATACGAGGAATCAAGAAAATTGAAAACATGAAAACAAAAGAGAAAATCAACCCAAAAGTTGTGGGGGGTTTTGGAAGAGATAAATAAAATTGATAAACCTCTAGCAAGATTGACAAAGATGAAGAGAAGATGTAAATTACCAACATTAGGCAGAAAACAGTGGTTCTAACTATAGAACCTACAGACATTAAAAGCTTAATAAGGGAATAATATGAACAAGTCTATCCAAAATTCAATAACTTAAATGTTCTAATTGCTTGAAAAACACAAAGAAGACTCACCAACTATAAAATAGATAATTTAAGTAGTTTTATATTAAAGAAATGGAATTCATAGTTTAAAACATGCTGAAAAGGAAATCTCCAGGCATAGATGTCTTCCTTGGGTAATTATACCAAACTTTTAAAGATGAAATGACATCAGTTTTACATAAATTATTCCAGAAAACAAAAGTGGAGAGAACACTTCCCAGCTTATTTTACAAAGCCAGCATTATGCTGATATCAAAGCCAAAGACAGTACAAAGAAGGAAAACTATAGACCAATTCTTCTTCTGAACATGGACACAAAGTTTACAACAAATATCAGTAAATCATAGCTATTAATACATAAAAAGAAAGATACACTACAACTAGGTGTGGTTTATTCAGCAAATGCAAGGCTGGTTCAATATTTGAAAATCAACCAATGTTATCTGCAATTTCGACAGGCTAAAGAAAAAATAAAACACCACAGGATCATATCAGTTGATGCGGCAAAAGCATTTGACCAGATCAAACATCCATTTATTATAATAACTCTCAGAAAACTAGAGCTAGAAGAAAACTTTCTCAACCTAAAAAATGAGGAACCACAAATTAACTAAAGCTAGCATCACACTTGATGGCTAAAGTCTCAATGCTTTTCCCCTAAAATCAGGACCAAGGCAAGTGTGTCTGATCTCCCCACTGCTATTCAACATAGTACTGGGAATCCTGGCCATTACAATAATGTAAGAAAAGAAAAGCTACACAAATTGGAAAGAAAAAATAAATCTATCCTTATTTGCAGATTGCATGGTTGTCTAGATAGAAAATCCCAAGGAATCTAAAAAAAAAAAAAAAAAAAATCCTAAAACTAATAAGTGGGTTTAGCAGGATCACAAAATGCAAAGCCAACACATAAATATCAACCATATTACATATTAGCCAAAAACAATTGGAAACTGAAATAAAAAACATAATGTTATTTACAGTTGCTCCAAAAAAGCTCCCCACTACTATTCAACATAGTACTGGGAATCCTGGCCATTACAGTAATGTAAGAAAAGAAAAGGCATACAAATTGGAAAGGAAAAAATAAGTCTATCCTTATTTACAGATTGCATGTTTGTCTACACAGAAAATCCCAAGGAATCTACAAAAAACAAAAAAAATCCTAAAACTAATAAGTGAGTTAAGCAAGATCACAGAATGCAAAGTCAACACATAAATATCAACCATACTACATATTAGCTAAAACCAGTTGGAAACTGAAATTAAAAAAACATAAGCTTATTACAATTGCTCCAAAAAAGCGAAACAAATCTAACAATGTTCCTCTTTTTAAGGCCATAGCTCTTGTTGGGATGGTCTTTTTTGCCAGGCTCTGGTAACATTTCCTTCCCCTCATATCAACCCTGGCGGTGATAATGACTTCACTGTCACTAGTCACAGGGCGCCTCACCAACTCTGCCCAGGCTTTGTAAAAGTCCCTTTTATTAGATGTCTTTAAGTGTCCCATTGTTTCCTTTTTTGTTTGTTTTTGAGACGGAGTCTTGCTCTGTCGCCCAGGCTGGAGTGCAGTGGCACGATCTGGGCTCACCGCAAGCTCCGCCTTCTGGGTTCTCGCCATTCTCCTGCCTCAGCCTCCCGAGTAGCTGGGACTACAGGCGCCCGCCACCAGGCACGGCTAATTTTTTGTTGTTGTTGTTTTTGTTGTTTTAGTGGAGACACGGTTTCACCGTGTTAGCCAGGATGGTCTCGATCTCTTGACCTCGTGATCCGCCCGCCTAAGCCTCCCAAAGTGCTGGGATTATAGGCGTGAGCCACTGCGCCCGGCCTAAGTATCCCATTGTTTCTTAACAATTGACTATGCCAAAATGAGGATTTTTATCTCTTTTATTCCTTGTTATTATGCCAGCATCTACAATGATGCCTGTCACACAGCAGGTTTTCAATAAGTGTCTGTTGAATGAATATATGTTTGGACCACTTTCTTTCCATTAAAACATGAATAGTAATTCTTTAAGCATTGTGTTTTTCTTTTTTTTTTAAAGAAATTTATGGTGCACCATTTGATGTTTAACCTTAAGCATTTCTATAAATTGGTTACCAAAAATGCTTGCTATCTGGTGTTGGAGTGGATGTGAGGAAACAGCATAAACTGATACAAGCCTCTTTGAGGACTACCTGTTAGCATCTGTTACATGTGTTCATTTGTACACATTTTAACTGCACAATTCTATCATTTTGGCGCTTGTGCAAAGAAATAATCTCACAAATATCAAAAGATGCATGAACAATGCTATTTGCCACATATTATTTATAATAGTGAAAACTGGAAACAAACATCCATCACAAAGAATTGATTAAATAAACATGATATTCCCTACAATGTAGTTAAGGAACAGAAAGATTTCCTTCTCTATAGCCTGACCAGATAACTCGATTAGGAGACAATTTTACATGTTAAAAGCAAATTGTAAAGAAGCTGTAACCGTGTTTTTAAAAATGCATTGTTTGCTGTAGCCTAAAGTGCAGAGTTAGGCATCAGTGGACATTGGTCGTACTTGGGAGGTGGGCTGGATATTAGGGGGGGGAGCTACATTATAGCTTTATGCACTGCTATAATCAAATTTACAGTGTCTAAATTTTTTTAAAGAAAAGTTTAAATATATTTACTTTAAATAATAAACAAGGGAGTCCGGACGCGGTTGCTCACGCCTGTAATCCCAGCACTTTGGGAGGCCAAGACAGGCGGATCACCTGAGGTCAGGAGTTGGAGACCAGACTGGCCAACATGGTGAAACCCTGTCTCTACTAAAAATACAAACAATTAGCCGGGCGTGGTGGCGCGCGCCTGTATCCTAGCCACTCGGGAGGCTAAGGCAGGAGAATCTCTTGAACCCGGGAGGCAGAAGTTGCAGTGAGCCGAGATCGCAGCATTGCACTCCAGCTTGGGCAACAAGAGCGAAACTAGGCTTAACAGCCTTTCTCAGTACAGAACTTAAGGAGAATAAAATAACAAGTTGCCAAGTTGCCAAGCTTACTACAAAGCGAACAAATATGGTTGGGTTGACTGTTTATTATACTGTTAACCTTTAGTCTTTACATTACGAGTTCAAGGATTTTTATATGGAAGACTGCATTTAATAAAACAGAAGCAGGGTATTTGAGTATTAATAAGCCAATTGAGTTGTTTATAGAAAATATATTTTTTGTCCTTCCCCCCAAAAAGCACACATGATACCGAGTAAGCTTCATTTTTGCACAGACGGAAAATTCCGTCTGATGAAGAAGCACATCCACCGGGAACGACCACAGGCAGGGAGACCAGTTTCTTTCCCGCTGTCCCGGGACTTTGCCGGGAAATTGCTTCAAGACCGCGGACCGCAAGGAACGGACCCCGCCCGAACCCCAGCCCATGGGGCCCCCAGATCTCGCGGAGCGAAGCCTGAGGACGCGCTCGGACGCGGGCTTGTGGGGAAGCCCCCAGTCTTGGCGGAGCCAGGCGGGAGACGCGCGGAGGAAGCGGCGCGGCAGGGCGCTCGCTGCAGCCCCATCTGCCAGGTACCCCCAGGAGGCTGGAGCCACGCGGGTCCGGGGGCGGCTTCACCCCGCTAAGCACCCCGAAGCCGGGCTCCTGGGTGCCCCGCCAAGATTCAGAGGTCAGGGCCTCTATGTCTGGGCGCGTCCCCTGTCCCTGCCCAGCGGCATCTGGGGGTGTCCCTTCGCCCGCGTCCCCCAGGAAAGTTGCTGGGAAGCAAAGCTTCACGCGTGTGTTCACGGGGATCGCACTGACTTCGTGACCAACCCTTGGGTGAATAGGTGCCACTATTTAAATTTATCATCTCACGGAAGAAATTATTGATGTTACGGAATAATATTGAGCGGATACATGCTCAATATGTATAATTTAGTAAAAAGATGTTCCTATGATAGTATGACCGTATTTCCCTGGTTTGGTTAAAAAAATCAACAGGTGCTCATGTAAAGTTTAAGTAGGGACGTCTCTGGGAGATCCATGATTTGCCTGATAGCCATTTTTTTTTTTCTTTTTTCTTTTCTTCTTCTTTTTTTTTTTTTTTTTTTTTTTTTTTTTTTTTTGAGTCGGAGTTCCGGGTTCAAGCAATTCTCCTGCCTCAGCCTCCGGAGTAGCTGGGACTGCAGGCGCCCGCCACCACACCCCGCTAATTTTTTGTACTTTAGTAGAGACGGGGTTTCACCGTGTTGCACAGGCTGGTCGAGAACTTCTGAACTCAGGCAATCCGCCCGCCTCGGCCTCCCAAAGTGTTGGGATTACAGGCGTGAGCCACAGCGCCCGGCCATAGCCATTTTTTTCTTATTTTGCGTTGTGCGTATTTTTTGTTTTTTGTTTCTTTTGTTCCCCTTTCCTGAAACCCTGTTGGTCAGGGTCACAGGTACTATTCTTTTGTAGTAATGCTGTGCTCCGTGTGCAAGTATTTCATTCACATTTCACAGCCTTATTCCCAAGACATATTTGTATGTACCTTAACGTCTAGGGGCTGCTTTGAGTTGAAAAGGCAAATTGATGGAGGGAGGATCCTTGTTTTTCTTTCTTTCTTCCTTTGTATTGAAAAATGTTTAAGGACACAGAAACGTAGGAAACGGTAAAATGAGCATCTATCTATAGCCATGCATGTCCTTGATTTAAGAAAAGTTAACCTTTTGCCATATTCGCTTTGTTAGTTTTTGCTGAAAAATTGTAAAGTGAATTAACTATCCTTTCAATGTTAAATGCTTCCCTGTGCATGTCTTTATAAAAACTAGTATTTTCCGATATAACTCCACTTAACAGTTAAGAATAACGGCAATGTTCTTTAATATTTATAATTGCCAGTACACATTCAAATTTCCCAAATTGTTTCCAACGTGTTTGGCAGCTGTTTTTCCAATCGGGATTTGATGGAGGACCACGCACCGTATTCGGCAGCAAAGTTCAAACTTAACCCATAACCTCTAGGGGCTCTGGCAGAACCTGGGCAGGCGAGGCAGTCAGGGACATCTTCCAATCATCCAACAGAGAAAACGCTGCAAAGTAAGTCGTGGCGTGGAGGTTTCTGGGAAACGTAGTCTTAAATCCGGATGGCTCGCGCGCCACACTCTAGGAAAGGGTCTTCTGGATGACGTCTGCGCATGTGCAAGCTTAGCTCGCCGCTTCACGCCTAGCTACGGCTGAGAGGTGGTCCCGGGGCCCTTGGGTGTCGCGGGCGGGGAAGGTGCTCACCTGAAGTGGGACGCGGGGAAACTAGGTCTCCCCACAGCCTGTCAACTTCCTGTGAGAATGGGGCTTGTGATTCAGAGGGTGAGAACGGGAAGCCCGGGGGGACCCCAGGATCGACCCCCTCACGCTAGAGGTCCCGGGGACGCAGGTGGAGCTGCGCCCCCTTTAGGAACAGGTGTTCAGTGCGAACCTTGGGGAAAGGCCATGCCCGCCGCGGCAGAGGAGAGCCCGTTTATAAACGTTGACCAAAGTGCCAGAACTCGTGGGCGCTGTGTCTGTGGCAAGACCCCGAGCTGTGGAGACCGAAAAAGCTGCATAAATTCCAGCTTTGTCACCTGTAAGCGGGGGGCGAGGGCGGGAACCGGGTAAGAGGTTTCTCGCCTGAAAATGAGGGTGTTGATGCCTGCTTCATGGCGTTGTTTTGAAACTTAGGTAAGTCATACACTTGGCTGTAAAGCAAACAGCCAAGTGCAGTTACTAAACCCTGAGTAAGTGACAGCTGCTATTGTATTTAGAAGACACTTTGTTCTTTTCATTGGATGACTCACCTAAACCTCACAAGTACTCTATGAGGCGGGCATAACCGTCTGCATTAAAAATAACAACCGAGGTTCAGGTTGGAGGAACAGTGCGCCCAGGTCACAAGCTAGCAGTGAGGAAATTTAGGTTCAAGGGCAGGTGTGATTTATTTCCGGTCTCAGGTGCTGTCGAATATCACACCTGCCTAAAACCAGCCCTGCAGTCTTTACAGCACTGAGCAAAGTGACATGACCCAAAATACACAGGGATATAATGGGAAGTGAATGTGGGTAGAACCTTACCTTGTGTCAGATATATTTTAGGCTTTCTGGTAGTGTCTGGTCAGATCCGTTGGGTCACACGAAGGCTCCTAGCCACTCTGGCACTACCAAGCTGTCTATGTTTTCAGCCCAATGTATTGAATTCCAGAGGGCCAGGTTTGTGTCCCTAAAATTTGTTTCCCAGGCCCTGGTCTCAGCTCCCAAGAAATAATTTCACTGTAGAGCAAAGCAGCTCTTGTGAATTAGGAAGCAGGGGGCCACTGGGAACAGGAATCTTTTCTAGAAAGAGAACACCCCTCTGACCTTACCACTCTCCAGAGCTTCCGAGCAGAGGCAGAAAAGCCCAGACAGGACAGAGCATAGCCAGAAACAGTGCTTGATCCACCCGCCAGAATGAGCTGGATCTGGTGATGTCATTATCTCCAGAAACCACTAGAGTCTGTGACAGTGGAATGCCTGGACCAGCTTTGAGAAGACCAAGGGGAGACAGGAGGCCACTTCAATGGAGAGCTTGTGGGGAGGTCTAGGGGTAAGAGGTAGGCAGGCAGAGGGTGGAAATCCTGTTTCCTCCATCTCTAAACAATTCCCACTCTTGAAAGACACTGCACTGCCCTCACACCTGTCCATAACCACGTGTGACACTAGTCACGCTAGTCTTGATATCTTAATCTCACAGAATTCCACAGTGATGGTTCACGAAAGGTATTTATGGTCATCTAGTTGTGACTCATTTGAAACTATTAAGAGATTGGACCTCAGAGTGTCCATGAATTATCCAGACCCACTTAGTTTGTGTCAGATCCACGAGTCAAACACAGTGCCATTTAGTCCGTCATAGGTCCAGGTCATCCATGTTTTAGTAGCTTGTTCTTTTGTATTGATGGGTAGTGATCTATTGTCTTCTCCTTGTAATGAAGAGGTAAAAGTTTTAGTTCACACAATACCAGAGTTAAAAATTTCACTGGTGTCTGTATTACAAAAGTGGAAAAAACCCTAAAAATGAAAGTAAATTTGAGCTTTGGTAGTCAGATAATCTTTTTCATAGTCTTGTGTTAGACAACAAATCTTTCCCAGATATCAAACTCTAAGAAAACTGCCATAGTTACCACCCTACTAGAAACTTAGTTTGCATGCCCCAAACATTCGTCAGAGAACCTGCCCACTTTCAGTGACATTTATATTCTTATTCTAAATTGACCCAATTTTCCATTTATCAAAATGACTGTATTGCCTTCTAGAATTCAAGCCAAAGGGGAGAGCAATATTAGTGGTCCTTATTCTACTGACTTACTCTTTTGTGTGTGTGTGTGAGACAAGGTCTCGCTCTGTCACCCAGGCTGGAGTGCAGGCATGGTCACTGCTCACTGCAACATCTGCCTCCCAGGCTCAAGTGACTTTCATGAATCAGCCTCCCAAGGAGCTAGGACCACCGGCAGATGCCAACATGCTTGGCTAATTTTTGTATTTTTAGTAGAGATGGGGGTTTGCTACCTTGGCCAGGCTGGTGTTGAACTGCTGGACTCAAGTAATCTGCCCGCCTCAGCCTCCCAAAGTGCTGGGATTACAGGCGTGAGCCACCACATCTGGCCCTGACTTACTCTTGAAGTCATGGATTTATGTCCAGTGCCCCTCTCCCAAACTAGTTTTTTAAACCTTTGACCACTCATATATGTCAGGACCTCTACTTAGTTATTGCATATTATATGGTGCAAAGTATCTTATAAACAGGGATTCATGGTAGACTTTTTCTTCTAAATCAGATCACTGATTCTAGTCTGCAGTTTATCAAGATGAGGTGATGAGTTATTTAAAGATTTTACCTTAGGTACTAAAGAATTCAATTAGATGAAAATATACCAATATTATTAGGATTTAGTGAGAATCACTGAAGCTAAGTGGCTAGACTCTTAGTTCTAAAAAAAAACTAATAGTGATTTATTTATTTATTTATTTTATTATTATTATATTTTAAGTTTTAGGGTACATGCGCACAATGTGCAGGTTAGTTACATATGTATACATGTGCCATGCTGGTGTGCTGCACCCATTAACTCATCATTTAGCATTAGGTACATCTCCTAATGCTATCCCTCCCCCCTCCCCCCACCCCACAACGGTCCCCAGAGTGTGATGTTCCCCTTCCTGTGTCCATGTGTTCTCATTGTTCAATTCCCATCTATGAGTGAGAACATGCGGTGTTTGGTTTTTTCTCCTTGTGATAGTTTAGTGAGAATGATGATTTCCAATTTCATCCATGTCCCTACAAAGGACATGAACTCATCCTCTTTTATGGCTGCATAGTATTCCATGGGGTATATGTGCCACATTTTCTTAATCCAGTCTATCATTGTTGGACATTTGGGTTGGTTCCAAGTCTTTGCTATTGTGAATAGTGCCGCAATAAACATACATGTGCATGTGTCTTTATAGCAGCATGATTTATAGTCCTTTGGGTATATACCCAGTAATGGGATGGCTGGGTCAAATGGTATTTCTAGTTCTAGATCCTTGAGGAATCACCACACTGTCTTCCACAATGGTTGAACTAGTTTACAGTCCCACCAACAGTGTAAAAGTGTTCCTATTTCTCCACATCCTCTCCAGCACCTGTTGTTTTCTGACTTTTTAATGATTGCCATTCTAACTGGTGTGAGATGGTATCTCATTGTGGTTTTGATTTGCATTTCTCTGATGGCCAGTGATGATGAGCATTTTTTCATGTGTTTTTTGGCTGCATAAATGTCTTCTTTTGAGAAGTGTCTGTTCATATCCTTTGCCCACTTTTTGATGGGGTTGTTTGTTTTTTTCTTGTAAATTTGTTTGAGTTCATTGTAGATTCTGGATATTAGCCCTTTGACAGATGAGTAGGTTGCGAAAATTTTCTCCCATTTTGTAGGTTGCCTGTTCACTCTGATGGTAGTTTCTTTTGCTGTGCAGAAGCTCTTTAGTTTAATTAGATCCCATTTGTCAATTTTGGCTTTTGTTGCCATTGCTTTTGGTGTTTTAGACATGAAGTCCTTGCCCATGCCTATGTCCTGAATGGTAATGCCTAGGTTTTCTTCTAGGGTTTTTATGGTTTTAGGTCTAACATTTAAGTCTTTAATCCATCTTGAATTAATTTTTGTATAAGGTGTAAGGAAGGGATCCAGTTTCAGCTTTCTACATATGGCTAGCCAGTTTTCCCAGCACCATTTATTAAATAGGGAATCCTTTCCCCATTGCTTGTTTTTCTCAGGTTTGTCAAAGATCAGATAGTTGTAGATATGCGGCGTTATTTCTGAGGGCTCTGTTCTGTTCCATTGATCTATATCTTGTTTTGGTACCAGTACCATGCTGTTTTGGTTACTGTAGCCTTGTAGTATAGTTTGAAGTCAGGTAGCGTGATGCCTCCAGCTTTGTTCTTTTGGCTTAGGATTGACTTGGTGATGCGGGCTCTTTTTTGGTTCCATATGAACTTTAAAGTAGTTTTTTCCAATTCTGTGAAGAAAGTCATTGGTAGCTTGATGGGGATGGCATTGAATCTATAAATTACCTTGGGCAGTATGGCCATTTTCACGATATTGGTTCTTCCTACCCATGAGCATGGAATGTTCTTCCATTTCTTTGTATCCTCTTTTATTTCATTGAGCCGTGATTTGTAGTTCTCCTTGAAGAGGTCCTTCACATCCCTTGTAAGTTGGATTCCTAGGTATTTTATTCTCTTTGAAGCAATTGTGAATGGGAGTTCACTCAGGATTTGGCTCTCTGTTTGTCTGTTATTGGTGTATAAGAATGCTTGTGATTTTTGTACATTGATTTTGTATCCTGAGACTTTGCTGAAATTGCTTATCAGCTTAAAGAGATTTTGGGCTGAGACAATGGGGTTTTCTAGATATACAATCATGTCATCTGCAAACAGGGACAATTTGACTTCCTCTTTTCCTAGTTGAATACCCTTTATTTCCTTCTCCTGCCTAATTGCCCTGGCCAGAACTTCCAACACTATGTTGAATAGGAGTGGTGAGAGAGGTCATCCCTGTCTTGTGCCAGTTTTCAAAGGGAATGCTTCCAGTTTTTGCCCATTCAGTATGATATTGGCTGTGGGTTTGTCATAGATAGCTCTTATTATTTTGAGATACGTCCCATCAATACCTAATTTATTGAGAGTTTTTAGCATGAAGGGTTGTTGAATTTTGTCAAAGGCCTTTTCTGCATCTATTGAAATAATCATGTGGTTTTTGTCTTTGGTTCTGTTTATATGCTGGATTACACTTATTGATTTGCATATATTGAACCAGCCTTGCATCCCAGGGATGAAGCCCACTTGATCATGGTGGAGAAGCTTTTTGATGTGCTGCTGGATTCGTTTTGCCAGTATTTTATTGAGGATTTTTGCATCAATGTTCATCAAGGAAATTGGTCTAAAATTTTCTTTTTTGGTTGTGTCTCTGCCTGGCTTTGGTATCAGGATGATGCTGGCCTCATAAAATGAGTTAGGGAGGATTCCCTCTTTTTCTGTTGATTGGAATAGTTTCAGAAGGAATGGTACCAGTTCCTCCTTGTACCTCTGGTAGAATTCGGCTGTGAATCCATCTGGTCCTGGACTCTTTTTGGTTGGTAAGCTATTGATTATTGCCACAATTTCAGATCCTGTTATTGGTCTATTCAGAGATTCAACTTCTTCCTGGTTTAGTCTTGGGAGAGTGTATGTGTTGAGGAATTTATCCATTTCTTCTAGATTTTCTAGTTTATTTGCATAGAGGTGTTTGTAGTATTCTCTGATGGTAGTTTGTATTTCTGTGGGATTGGTGGTGATATCCCCTTTGTCATTTTTTATTGCGTCTATTTGATTCTTCTCTCTTTTTTTCTTTATTCGTCTTGCTAGCAGTCTATCAATTTTGTTGATCCTTTCAAAAAACCAGCTCCTGGATTCATTAATTTTTTGAAGGGCTTTTTTTGTCTCTATTTCCTTCAGTTCTGCTCTGATTTTAGTTATTTCTTGCCTTCTGCTAGCTTTTGAATATGTTTGCTCTTGCTTTTCTAGTTCTTTTAATTGTGATATTAGGGTGTCAATTTTGGATCTTTCCTGCTTTCTCTTGTGGGCATTTAGTGCTATAAATTTCCCTCTACACACTGCTTTGAATGTGTCCCAAAGATTCTGGTATATTGTGTTTTTGTTCTCATTGGTTTCAAAGAACATCTTTATTTCTGCCTTCATTTCGTTATGTACCCAGTAGTCATTCAGGAGGAGGTTGTTCAGTTTCCATGTAGTTGAGCGGTTTTGAGTGAGTTTCTTAATCCTGAGTTCTAGTTTGATTGCACTGTGGTCTGAGAGACGGTTTGTTATAATTTCTGTTCTTTTACATTTGCTGAGGAGAGCTTTACTTCCAACTATGTGTTCAATTTTGGTATAGGTGTGGTGTGGTGCTGAAAAAAATGTATATTCTGTTGATTTGGGGTGGAGAGTTCTGTAGATGTCTATTAGGTCCGCTTGGTGCAGAGCTGAGTTCAATTCCTGGGTATCCTTGTTAACTTTCTGTCTTGTTGATCTGTCTAATGTTGACAGTGGGGTGTTAAAGTCTCCCATTATTAATGTGTGGGAGTCTAAGTCTCTTTGTAGGTCACTCAGGACTTGCTTTATGAATCTGGGTGCTCCTGTATTGGGTACATATATATTTAGGATAGTTAGCTCTTCTTGTTGAATTGATCCCTTTACCATTATGTAATGGCCTTCTTTGTCTTTTTTGATCTTTGTTGGTTTAAAGTCTGTGTTATCAGAGACTAGGATTGCAACCCCTGCCTTTTATTGTTTTCCATTTGCTTGGTAGATCTTCCTCCATCCTTTTATTTTGAGCCTATATGTGTCTCTGCACGTGAGATGGGTTTCCTGAATACAGCACACTGATGGGTCTTGACTCTTTATCCAATTTGCCAGTCTGTGTCTTTTAATTGGAGAATTTAGTCCATTTACATTTAAAGTTAATATTGTTATGTGTGAATTTGATCTTGTCATTATGATGATAGCTGGTTATTTTGCTCGTTAGTTGATGCAGTTTCTTCCTAGTCTCGATGGTCTTTACATTTTGGCATGATTTTGCAGTGGCTGGTACCAGTTGTTCCTTTCCATGTTTAGTGCTTCCTTCAGGAGCTCTTTTAGGGCAGGCCTGGTGGTGACAAAATCTCTCAGCATTTGCTTGTCTGTAAAGTATTTTATTTCTCCTTCACTTATGAAGCTTAGTTTGGCTGGATATGAAATTCTGGGTTGAAAATTCTTTTCTTTAAGAATGTTGAATATTGGCCCCCCACTCTCTTCTGGCTTGTAGAGTTTCTGCCGAGAGATCCGCTGTTAGTCTGACAGGCTTCCCTTTGTGGGTAACCCGACCTTTCTCTCTGGCTGCCCTTAACATTTTTTCCTTCATTTCAACTTTGGTGAATCTGACAATTATGTGCCTTGGAGTTGCTCTTCTCGAGGAGTATCTTTGTGGCGTTCTCTGTATTTCCTGGATCTGAATGTTGGCCTGCCTTGCTAGATTGGGGAAGTTCTCCTGGATAATATCCTGCAGAGTGTTTTCCAACTTGGTTCCATTCTCCCCATCACTTTCACGTACACCGATCAGACGCAGATTTGGTCTTTTCACATAGTCCCATATTTCTTGGAGGCTTTGTTTGTTTCTTTTTATTCTTTTTTCTCTAAACTTCCCTTCTCACTTCATTTCATTCATTTCATCTTCCATCACTGATACCCTTTCTTCCAGTTGATCGCATTGGCTCCTGAGGCTTCTGCATTCTTCACGTAGTTCTCAAGCCTTGGCTTTCAGCTCCATCAGCTCCTTTAAGCACTTCTCTGTATTGGTTATTCTAGTTATACATTCATCTAAATTTTTTTCAAAGTTTTTAACTTCTTTGCCTTTGGTTTGAATTTCCTCCTGTAGCTCGGAGTAGTTTGATCGTCTGAAGCGTTCTTCTCTCAACTCATCAAAGTCATTCTCCGTCCAGCTTTGTTCCGTTGCTGGTGAGGAACTGCATTACTTTGCAGGAGGAGTGGCGCTCTGCTTTTTAGAGTTTCCAGTTTTTCTGCTCTGTTTTTTCCCCATCTTTGTGGTTTTATCTACTTTTGGTCTTTGATGATGGTGATGTACAGACGGGTTTTTGGTGTGGATGTCCTTTCTGTTTGTTAGTTTTCCTTCTAACAGACATGTCCCTCAGCTGCAGGTCTGGTGGAGTTTGCTAGAGGTCCACTCCAGACCCTGTTTGCCTGGTTATCAGCAGCGGTGTCTGTAGAACCGCGGATTTTCGTGAACCGCGAATGCTGCTGTCTGATCGTTCATCTGGAAGTTTTGTCTCAGAGGAGTACCCGGCCGTGTGAGGTGTCAGTCTGCCCCTACTGGGGGGTGCCTCCCAGTTATGCTGCTCGGGGGTCGGGGTTCAGGGGTCAGGGACCCACTTGAGGAGTCAGTCTGCCCGTTCTCAGATCTCCAGCTGCGTGCTGGGAGAACCACTGCTGTCTTCAAAGCTGTCAGACAGGGACATTTAAGTCTGCAGAGGTTACTGCTGTCTTTTTGTTTGTCTGTGCCCTGCCCCCAGAGGTGGAGCCTACAGAGGCAGGCAGGCCTCCTTGAGCTGTGGTGGGCTCCACAGTGATTTATTTTTAACTAAAATGTAAGCTTGAAAGCAGTGTGCTAAAGTCAAATTATGTGGTCTAAGCCACCCTCTGTACAACAACTTTAATTCTACTTTCTGTACTTCCATTTTTTTTCTGTGTAACTGTTTGAAAACCTCAAACACCCTTGTTCTAATTCTACACCATTCCTGGGAATCCTTTCTCTTTGGTGTATTGACCTAATTTTATATTCTAACGTGCTTTTTCCTCTCAGACACAATAACCAACTATTCAAAGATGCCATCTAATACACTATGCCACTAAGTATTGTGGCCAGAGAGAGATTTTAAGTGTAATAAATTATCTTAAAATTGAAAAGCACTTACGCCAGAAAAAACAAATATTATGTCTTACATAGAGGCATGGATTAAACCAATTTGTGAATAGTCCAGGCAACTTATAAAAATGCTTTAAGACATATCAAGACTGACTTGAATCATTTACGTTACGCAGAGATGTAACACTATGTGAATAGAAGAGTTAAAAACACACTAGTCACAATTTTTTTTTTTTTTTTTTTTTGAGACGGAGTCTCACTCTGTCACCCAGGCTGGAGTGCAGTGGCACGATCTTGGCTCACTGCAACCTCCGCCGACCAGGTTCTAGCTATTCTCCTGCCTCAGCCTCCAAAGTAGCTGGGATTACAGGTGCGTGCCACCACACCCAGCTAATTTCTGTATTTTTAGTAGAGATGAGGTTTCGCCATGTTGACCAGGCTGGTCTTGAACTCCCGACCTTCTGATCTACCTGCCTTGGCCTCCCAAAGTGCTAGGATTACAGGTGTGAGCCACTGTGCCCGGCCCACTAGTCACATTTTAATTAAAAGTTTATTAGGTTTTCTTTTAATGTAAACATGAGAAATAAAAACCACATAAATTGTAGCATTTACCTTTTGAAAATAAAACTGCAGTCAATACTTCAATCTCTAAGCTCTGCACTCCATAAATGATAATTTTTTTAGGAGGTAAGGTTCCTAAGGTTTATGGACATAAAATATGATACCTGCCTCCAGGTTAACATGCGGGATAATAAAATGTATTAGATCATCTACTACTATTAAGGTCCAATTCCTTCAAATTTGTTACATGTGCATTAAAACTGATCCTATTCTGTATCACATCTAGAGAAAATAATTTTGGGTGATCAATGCAGATGAAAGCCCTGCAAAGAACTACTTTAAAAGAGAAAAGGGCACTTTATAAAAATACAACAATTCCAAAAGGCTTAGTGTAATTTTAAGCTTTGATACTTGTAGAAGTATCAATGCTACAAACATTTACAAAGCATCACTGAAAGGTTTGTTATATTTCTTTCACATTTATTTAGTTTTGCCATTTTTTAGAATGACAGGGTCTCAGTATGTTGCCAAGGCTGGAGTGCAATGGCTATTTCCAGGCACAATCACAGCACACTGCAGCCTCCAATGCTAGGCCTCAAGTGATCCTGCCATTTAAGCCTTATGAGTAGCTGGGACTACAGGCATGCCTAGCTCCTGAATATTAACCTTTTTTCTTTTCAGTCTTTCTTGAAGATAGCAGATATTGATGAGACAAAAAGTTAAATGCTTAATATTCAAATTCTGCAAAATGAAGCCAGAGGTGGTGGTACACACCTATAGTCCCAGCTGCTTGGTAGGCTGACATGGGAGGATTGCTTGAGGCCAGGATTTCCAGGCTGTGGTATGCTATGACTGTGCCTCTGAATAATCATTGCACTGTACATTGGGTAACATACTGAGACAACAGCTATTTAAAAAAAAAAGAAGAAATACAATTAAAATTTCTAATGATATTTTGTAAAGGTTTATACCCTGCATATGTATGCTGCAGTGCTCTGGAGGGCACAAGCGTACTATGTTAAAGCTAAAAACTGTCCTGAAACTTTCAGGACACCTCATGTTTTATCATTTTTTATTACCACTGGATCACCATGTTGCTTGGCACTATGAAAACATCTTTTAATACCTTTATTTAAAAAATAAGAAAATTTATCAGTAAATGAGAACCATTATAGTTCACAAGAAATACACCACAGACCCTAATAAAAGTAGATAACCAATAACCAATATTTTCTCTTTTTATGACCCCAAACATGCTAACTGCTAATAAGAAGTGCTTACAGAGGATATGAATGGCAAATGTTATCCAGAAGCTTTTGCTTAAAATGATTGCCGGTAACTAGTAGCTTCGATTCTAAGAGTAGGAAGGAAGAGCCCCTTCAGTACCTGACAATGCTGCATCTGCTCCTAGTGGCTTTATGAGTTGTTAAGAGTCCTATGTTTTAATGGTAATATGATGCTAAATGCATATGCAGCAATATTGGGGGAAAGAAAAATATAAAAGAAACAGAAAAGTTATCTTTAAAATCTAAAAATTTAAACCATTGTTTTAAAACCCTTACATAGTTCACTGCTATCAGCTCACATAGGAGCCTTCACTTTGGAGTGGTTTTTATAACTCTCTTTACATTAAAAGGGACAGAAAAGTGTAAGAGTGTGTTGTTGTATTGACAAGGTCCCATTCTTTTTTATGAAGTGCAATCCTAGTTGTCCTTGAGTTAACTTGAATTGTAGGTGTTTCTTCTTTTGAAAGTACTTTTCTAGTTCTTCAGCAGGAAAGGTGATATTTTCCTGTCTTTTTTGATGAGGGGTTCAGATGTTACATAACCCCTCACTTCTTCTTTCAGGAGAGGATGGCCTTAAGGCACTGAAGATCAATTAAATCATCAGAACTCAAAGACCTTTTCCTTTTGTTGGCAGTACCATAGAAGTCTTTGCCTTCCAACCTTGAAACAACCTAAGAAAGACAATCAAATAGAAAAGGGGTACAATTTCAAAAAGGGTTCCAACCTGTAACAATCACCATTGATGATAAGCCACACGTGCAGACTCCCTTAGATAGTTCAGTAACAGCTACTTTGGCTGAGGTTTACAATGCCAAGTTCTGTCAACTCTCTAATGTAGTCTCCTTTAAGGGCTATAATTAGATTGCTGGAGCAAAGGGGGAACTTGTTTTATTAAGTTATTTAAAAATTGGGCTCCCAAAGATGTCACAGTATTGTGACAGGCTTCTAACAGCAGTATCATCTGTTACCTGTGCACTTGTTCCTTAAACATAATGAATGCACACTTTTGCAAAAGTTAGTTTATGAATGTATTCAAATTCTACTCAATCTGTAGTAGTTATTATATACTCAAAGCAAATTTTAATGAAGCAGGTATGTGCTGGACTGCATTGGAATGTCAAATAAGTCTAATGACTAAAGCATCAAAAGGTGTTCACTTGGACATTAATTATGGTAGAAAATGTATTATTTCAAAATACTTCCCAGGTACTACCAAAAATGCGCATTTTAAATGTTCATCCATGTCAGTTGTGAGTAATTTTGCTGTGTACTTACCGAAAGTCACAAACCATAAATATTACTTTGCCCCATAAAAGTTATCATTTCCGGTAGAATCCCATGTACTTCCTGCATCCAGTACTTGAGACACACATACCTTATACAGTCTAAGTGCAGGTCTCTTGGCTTAGGCACTAATGCTTTGTCTAACAAACTCATGGGACTCACTGCACTGTGGTATATACAGTAGAAAATGATATAAATTTGCAAACTAAATGATAAAAAATAGTCAAGAATGTTAAGTGCATTATATATGTAGATATTAGGAATACAACTGCAAGAAATCACTTATGTATGATTATAGGGTAGCAGTTCAAAAGGAAAACCATTAAGGATGACTTAAACTTGATTAAAATATTCTGAATTATGGTTACAGAAGAGATGATATCTATAACTTTTAAATAATGTGAATCTTTGTATAAACCATAAAACACATGTCGAAAAGGTTAATAAGCTCTTCAGTATGTTAATTTTGAAGCTTTTCATTTTTCTAATCACTTCTTAATATGATCTAGTTGCAGATGTTGGCATTGGTGTTTGACTGAAAGCCCACTTAGTACCTTCATAGCCTTACCTTCAGTTCCCATGCTCTTTCTATGTCAAGAAGACAAAATGGCAAATATAGGCTACTGTCGTGTGCCAAGGCGCAAAGGTCAAAGTAGCATTTGGTATAAACACTGCCAGGAACATCGACATCATTATTAATGAAGTGGGAGAATTGGTTTCCCAACTCAAGCCTGGGGAAGGAGAAACACAACAAAACCAGCACAGGACAATGTTAGTCAACTGGGCTGTCTTCAAAAACATTATTCTCATGTAAGAAATGTGGTAAAGCCATCATATGCTCTAGTTTATTAGAACACATAAAAGAACTCACACTGTACAGAACCCTATCGATGAAAGAAACACAAGAAAGCATTCAACTTTCCCAGTTCTCTTTGAAAACTTAGAAAAACTTGTATTGGAAAAAAACATGAATGTAAAAAACGTGTTAATGAACTTGATTTTCCCACATCTTTTCAAAGGCATATTTGAATTTTAATACGTAGAAAAACTACATAATCTTAAGAAACATAGTCAAGCCTTCAGCTTTTTCATTTCTTTGAAAACATGAAAGGATTCAAGGGAGAAAACCCTTATAAATACAAACATGTGGTAGGGTCGTCAGTTGTTCCAGTTCCACATGAAGACAAGAACTCGTTTCTGAAATAAAACCTATGAATGTATAGAATGCAGAAATGCCTTCATTTACGTGATATTTGCTCCAAGACCTATGATAACACACATTGTAGACTGGCCTTATAAATATAAGAAAGCACACTGGATTGGAACCCCAGTAGACTACAAAATACAGGAAAGTTTTCAGTTTTAACGATTTCTTCAAAATTTATGTGAAAACTCCTCCTACAGGGAAATCCTATCAGTATTCCTAAATTGGAAAGCCTGATGCAAATTGATTATTGTATAATCTTCAAAAATGCACATAAGTAAATCTTATACTACTTATGAATATTTTGTGTTTCTCAGCGATTCTTTGAGAGAGTCTCTCTACTTATTTCCACTTCTTTTGCAAGAAAACATCGAGGTTAGAATTTTGTAGATACTCTCTAAACAATACTATATGAGTTTAATAGGCAGTGTTTTTTTGTTAAGTGCGTTAACAAAATTTTTCTCCGTTTATTTAAAAATATCACAGTGAGCTATTAGAATGGCTCTAAATTCTGCTTTGAAACAAATGAAGGCTATGCAGTTGGATTCCTACACTAATGTCCAAACAGGACACAGCTGCTTGCAGTCCATTCTGCATCCAGCACCCCAAGTTTGGGACGAGCAGAAAGGTGACAGCCTCTAATGCACCCATGCTGCTGATATAGGGCTCATTCTTCAGAGTTCCCTTAGTGCAGCTGCACAACTCAGACTCCATGCTCACTCACAGAGCACCACAATAGTGATCAGATGACAGAAATGGTGGATGCCATTTACTAGTCGTCACTATTACAGGGCAGTAATACTCTTTAAACTTAGGAAAGCGGAAAGATCAAAGAGAGACATCTTGGCTAGACTAAACCCATTTTATGATATGCCTTTTGGTAGGGTGCTGGACTTACACAGTGTATTAGTCTGTTTTCATGCTGCTGATAAAGCATTTATGCTGATAAAGCATAAATACCCGAGACAGGGCAATTTACAAAAGAAAGAGGTTTACTGGATTCACAGTTCCACATGGCTGGGGAGGCCTCACAATCACGGCAGAAGGCAAGAAGGAGCAAGTCATGTCTTATGTGGATGGCAGCAGGCAGAGAAAAGCTTGTATAGGGAAACTCCTTATAATACTGTCAGATCTCATGAGACTTATTCACTATCACAAGAACAGTATGGGAAAGACCTGCCTCCATTATTCAATTACTTCCCACCAGGTCCCTCCCACAACACGTGGAAATTCAAGATGAGATTTGGGTGTGAACACAGCCAAACCATATCATTCTGTCCTGGTCCCTCCCAAATCTCATGTCCTCACATTTCAAAACCAATCATGCCTTCCCAACAGTTCCCTAAAGTCTTAACTCATTTCAGCATTAACTCACAAGTCCACAGTCCAAAGTCTCATCTGAGACAAGGCAAGTCCCTTCTGCCTATGAGCCTGTAAAATCCAAAGCAAATTAGTTACTTCCTAGATACAATGGGGGTACAGGCATTGGATAAATACAGCCATTCCAAATGGGAGAAATTGGCCAAAACAAAGGGGCTACAGGCCCCATGCAAGTCCAGAATCCAGCAGGGCAGTCAAATCTTAAAGCTCCAGAGTGACCTCCTTTGACTCCATGTCTCACATCCAGGTCTCACTGATGCAAGACATGGGTTCCCATGGTTTGGGCAGCTCTGCCCTTGTGGCTTTGCCCCCTCCTAGCTGCCTTCATGGGCTGGCATTGAGTGGGGTTTTTCCAGGCACATGGTGCAAGCTGTCAGTGGATCTACCATTCTGGGGTCTGAAGGATGGTGGCCCTCTTCTCATAGCTCCACAAGGCGGTGCCCAGGTAGCAACTCTGTATGGGGGCTCCGACCCCACATTTCCCTTCCACACTGCCCTAGCAGAGGTTCTCCATGAGGGCCCCACCCCAGCAGCAAACTTTTGCTTGGTCATCCAGGCCTTTCCATACATCTTCTGAAATCTAGGTGGAGGTTCCCAAACTTCAATTCTCGACTTCTGTGCACCTGCAGGCTCAACACCACATAAAAGCTGCCAAGGCTTGGGGCTTCCACCCTCTGAAGCAACAGCCCAAGCTGTATTTTGGCCCCTTTTAGTCATGGCAGGAGCAGCTGGGACACAGGGCACCAAGTTCCTAGACTGCACACAGCTGAGGAACCCCGGGCACAGCCCACAAAACAATTTTTCCTCTTAAACCTCCAGGCCTGTGATGGCAGGGGCTGCCACAAAGTTCTCTGACATGCCCTGGAGACATTTTCCCTGTTGTCTTGGTGACTCACATTTGGCTCCTCATTACTTATGCAAATTTCTGCAGGTGGCTTGAATTTCTCCTCAGAAAATGGGATTTTCTTTTCTATCACATTGTCAGGCTGCAAATTTTCCAAACTTTTATGCTCTGTGTCCCTTTTAAAACAGAATGCCTTTAGCAACACCCAAGACACATCTTGAATGCTTTGCTGCTTGGAAGTTTCTTCTGCCAGATACCCTAAATCATTTCTCTCAAGTTCAAAGTTCCAGAAATCTCTAGGGTGGGGCGAAAATACTGCCAGTCTCTTTGCTAAAACATAACAAGAGTCACTTTTGCTCCAGTTCCCAACAAGTTCCTCATCTCCATCTGAGACCACCTCAGCCTGGATTGTCCATATCATTGTCCATATCATTATCAACATTTTGGTCAAAGCTGTTAAAGAAGTCTCTAGAGAGTTCCAAACGTTCCCATATTTTCCTGTCTTCTTCTGAGTCCTCAAAACTGTTCCAACCTCTGCCTGTTACCCAGTTCCAAAGTTGCTTCCATATTTTCGGGTCTCTTTTCAGTAGCACCCCACTCTACTGGTATCAATTTACTGTATTAGTCTGTTTTCACACTGCTGATGAAGACATACCCAAGACTGGTCAATTTATAAAAGAAAGAGGTTTATTGGACTTACAGTTCCACATGGCTGGGGAGACCTCACAATCACTGCAAAAGGCAAGGAGGAGCAAGTCATGTCTTACATGGATGGCAGCAGGCAAACAGACGAGCTTGTGTAGGGAAACTCCCTCTTATAATACCATCAGATCTCATGAGACTTATTCACTATCATGAGAACAACACAGGAAAGACCTGTCTCCATTATTCAGTTAACTCCCACTGGCTCCCTCCCATAACATGTGGGAATTCAAGATGAGATTTGGGTGGGACACAGCCAAACCATACCACACAATGTTTCTCCCGAGTTGGAAATGAAACTCTAAGGTGTTCAGCATCTGTCACCCCGGTCAGAAGAGAATGTGGGGACGAGCCAAATGCACTGAGAGAAGAACAGGCTGGGAGCAGCCCTCTACCACATGATTATTCAGCTGCCCTGGCCAAAGGTGTTTTCTCATTTTTTTTTTTAATTTTAAGAGACAGGGTCTTGCTCTGTCACCCAGGCTAAAGTGCGGTGGCATGATCCTAGCTCACAGCAGACTCAAACTCCCAGCCTCAAGTGATCCATTCACCTAAGCCTTTCAAGTAGCTGGGACTACAGGCTCATGCCACTGAGCTGGGATTTTTTTTTTTTTTTAATTCTTTTTGTGGAGACAGGGTCTCACTTTTTGCCCAGGCTGGACTTAAACTCCTGTGATCAAGTGATACTCCCAGCTTGGTCTCCCAAAGTGCTAGTATTACAGACATGAGCCACTGTATCCAGCACTTTGTCAAATGTTTAAATAAATATAAAACTAGAGTAATCTTACCACTTTCACAGTAATTCCTGTAAAGACTTAATTGTATAAAAATAATTAATACCTGAACAACACATTTGGTTTCTTGGTTTTAAAGTTTTAATGTTTTATCCACTGGCTAAGTCAACAAATGCTTGATGTTCTCTGGTATGAAGAGTAGTTAAGATATAAGCAGATATGTTGTTTTCTTATTTGTTTAACTGAAAACCCAACTAAATCTCCTTCCAGCATTAATTTCCTATTCATATAACCATAAGGCTATAGAAATGTAAGTCAGATAATGTTTTAATAATCAGCTAATCAGGACCTAATTTACTATAGGAATATATGCACTTCATAAACTCTTTTATGTTTTTCCAAAAACATATTTTAATTGTGTAAACTATAGTATTTTATAGAATCATCATGTTTATTAATAAAGGCTTAGTTATTGAAGAAAACCATTATGCCTACGGGATATATCTTCTCAGTTTTTGTTGTTTTTTAAATGGCTGAATAGCATACCCTTTACAGGAACAGCAAATTTTCTGAATAGGAGCTGCTCAGTTTGAATTAAATGTGTATATATATATACAAATATATATATATGTTTTATATATTTATACATAAACAAATATATGTGTGTGTATGTATGTGTATATGTACATATGCATATATATATTTGTTTACCAATAATGGTTTTTAATTTTATTTCAATAGTTTTTGAGGTACAGGTGGTTTTTGGTTACATGGATAAGTTCTTTAGGGATGATTTAGGAGCTTCTGGTGCACCTACCACCTGAGCAGTGTACACTGTACCCAATATGTAATCTTTTATCCTTCACCCCCCTCCCAACCTTCCTCCCCAAGTCCCCAAAGTCCACTATATCATTCTTATGCCTTTGCATCCTCATAGCTTAGCTCCCACCTATAAGTGAGAACATATGATATTTGGTTTTCCATTCCTGAGTTACTTCACTTTGAATAATGGCCGCCAGCTCCATCCAAGTTGCTGCAAAGGCCATTATTTCATTCCATTTTATGGCTCAGCAGTATTCCATGGTGCATATATTCTATATTTTCTTTTGCTCACCATCAATTGATGGGCATTTAGGCTGACTCCATATTTTTGCAATTGCAAATTGTGCTGCTATCAGCATGCATGTGCATGTGTCTTTTTCATAACTTATTTTCCTTTGGGTAGATACCCAGTAGTGAGAGATTGCTGGGTTGAATAGCAGTTCTACTTTTAGTTCTTCAAAGAATCCCCACACTGTTTTCCATAGTGGTTGTACTAGTTCACATTCCCATCAGCAGTGTAAAAGTGTTCCCTTTTCACCAAATCCAAGCCAACATGTATTTTTTTTTTATTTTTAAATTATGGCCATTCCTGCAGGAGCAAGGTCGTATCACATTGTGGTTTTCATTTGCATTTCCCTGATAATTAGTAATGTTCCTGAAAGAAAATATATTCTAACAAGACAAATAGATGTCAAAACGTTTTAAGAAAAATCTGATAGACACTAATTTTTAAATGGTTCAATTTACAGTCAAAAAGAGACCATTATAAATAATCAACAGAGGGACAAGACAAATGTATGTTAAGTACTTTGTTGTAATGTTTTTCAATTTCCAAAGATCATGAACATTGCTACTGTTTGGAGCATAGTTCCTGGTGCTTCTGCGTTCACAAACAGCATTGTGTAGAACTGGGCATCTTGGAGCTGGCCTCTGCCACCACTGCTTCTGGAGCTCACATCTATGGAAACCTGCACATTTCCCTGTGTATTTTCTGACCTTGTAACTAGAGCTAGAGCCACCCACCACTGCCAGATTAGTTGCAGGTTTTGAGAACAATTTAGCTGCCATTATAGCAGAGCTAAGTGTTCATAATTATGAATTTTGCTTCCTTCAAGAAACCAGTTTATACAGTGATGACAACTGTAGTGATTAAAGGCACACTAGCCTGCGAGCAGAATGGCGCAGCGGAAGCGTGCTGGGCCCCTAAAGGCACACTAGCTTCTGCAACTTTCAAAGTACACCTATTTGTTTCAAATTCATTTGCTGTTATGTCCTTTGCTAAAATGGCTATTAGCAATATCACCATGACAACTCAGTTTATATACTATTAGCAAAGTGGTAATTTAGCAGCCATTTCAACAGAAACAAACCATCACTAGTCTCTTCTTAGTCACAAGAAGCCTCGCTTCACTTGTAAATATACAGTGTGGTAATTCTGAATGACAGTCTTCTAAAAAATTTGTTGGTACACTGTAGGTGTATATATTTATGGGGTATATAAAATATTTTGATACAGGCCTACAATGTGTAACTGTAGGGTAAATAAAGTATCCATCACACCTCAAGCATTTATCCTTTGTTTTACAAATAATTCAATTATACTATTTTAGGTACTATAAAATGTATGATTAAATAATTATTGACAGTAGTCAACCTGTTTTGCTATCAAATACTGGCCCTTATTTATTCTTTCTAACTATGTGTGTGTGCCTATTAACCATTACTCCTTACCCCCCATCCCCCATACTACCTTTACTAGCCTCTGCTAACAATTCTACTTTAGCTCCCACAAATAAGTGAAAACATGTGAAGTTTGTCTTTCTTGCTTCACTTATTTCACTTAACATTTCCATCCATGTTGCTGCAAATAACAGGATCTCATTCTCTTTTATGGTTGAATAGTAAGTACTCCATTGTGTATATGTACATTTTCTTTGGCTACTCATCTGTTGATGGACACTCGGGATGCTTCCAAATCTTGGCTGTTGTGAACAGTGCTGCAATATCCATGAGAGTGCAAGTATCTCTTTGATAATACTGATTTCCTTTCTCTTAGGTATATACCCAGCAGTGGGATTGCTGGATCATATGGTAGCTCTATTTTTAGTTTTGAGAACCTCCAAACTGTTCTCTATAGTGGTTGTACTAAATTACATTCCCACTAACAGTGTACGATGGTTACCTCTTCTCTATATCCTCACCAGCATTTGCTATTGCCTGTCTTTCGAATAAAAGCCGTTTTAAGTGGGGTGAGATGATCCCTCATTGTAATTTTGATTTGCATTTCTCTGACAATCAATAATGTTGATGTTGAGTATCTTTTCATCTACCTATTTCCCATGTGTATGCCTTTTTTATTTTTGAAACAGGATCTCACTTTGTCACTCAGGTTGGAGTGCAGTGGCACAATCACAGCTCACTACAGCCTCAACCTCCTGGGCTCAGGTAATTTTTGCACTTAATTCTCCCAAACAGCTGAAACTACAGGCACATGACCCCATGCCTTGCTAATGTGTCTTCTTTTGAGAAATGTGTATTCAGATATTTTGCCCATTTTAAAAATCAGATGATTAGATTTTTTCTACTGAGTTATTTAAGCTTCTTAAATATTCTGGTAATTAATCCCTTGTCAGATAGTTTTCAAATATCTTCCCCCATTCTGTGGGTTGTCTCTTCACTTTGCTGATTGTTTCTTTTGCTGTGCAGAAGCTTTTTAACTTGATGTGACCCAATTTGCCCATTTTTGCTTTGGCTGCCTGTGCTTATAAAATATTATTCAAGAAATATTTGCCTAGTCCAATATCCTGGAGAGTTTTCCCAATGTTTTATTTTAGTTTTATATTTGAGGTCTTTGATTTAAATCTTTTTTTAAAATTTTTTTTAAGAAATAGAGACAGAAACTCACTGCATTGCCCAGGCTGGTCTTGAACTTCTGGGCTCAAGCAATCCTCCTCTCTCAGCCTCCCAAAGTGCTGAGATTACAGGCGTGAGCCTCTGCACCAGCCGAGATTTAAATCTTTAATCCACTTTGATTTTATGTTTGCATAAGGTGAGAAATAGAGGCCTAGTTTCATTTTTCTGCATATGGATATCCAGTTTTCCCAGCACCGCTTATTGGCGAGACTGTCATTTCCCCATTGTATGTTCTCGGCACCTTTGTTGAAAATGAGTTCACTGCAGATGTATGAATCAGTTTCTGGGTTTTCTATTCTGTACCATTGGTCTATGTGTCTGTTTTTATGCCAGTGCCATGCTGTTCTGGTTACTATAGCTGTACGGTATAATTTGAAATAAGATAATGTGATTCCTCCAGTTTTGTTTGTTTTTTGCTCAGGGTAGCTTTGGATATTCTGAGTCTTTTGTAGTTGTATATACATTTTAGGATTCATTTTTAAATTTCTATTTCTGTGAAGAATGTCATTGGTTTTTGCAGACTTGTGGAGGCACCACATTGGTGGTCTTGGATCAGACCTGGAGGAATTGTCTGGATTAGCAGGCAGAGACTGACTTCTTCCCTTACTTTCCCACAAATGAAGTCTCTCTCTCTTTGTGCTAGGCTGCCTGGAGTTGGGAGAGGAGCAATACAAGCACCCCTGTAGCCACCACCACTGGGACAGCACTGGGTCAGACCTGAAGCTGGCACAGCGCTGTGACTGCCCAAGACCCCCACTGTAACAACAACCCAGCTGCCACCTATTTCACTCAAGGCCCCAGGGCTCTCCAATTAGCAGGTAGTGAAGCCAGCCAGGCTTCTGTCCTTCCCTTCAGTGCAGTAAGCTCCCCTGGTCCCTAGATGCATTCAAAGGTGCTGTCTGAGAGCCAGGGCTGGAGTCATAAACCTTATAAATCTACCTGGTGTTCTGTTCTACCATGGCAGAGCTGGCACTGAATCCACCCGGCAAATCCCTTCCCACTCTCCCCTCCCCTCTCCCCAGGCAGGGTAGTCTGTTCCCACCTACGACGTCATCACAGTCTCATGTGGATTACTGCTAGCTCACCACTGATGTTCACTTAATGCCTCAGGGCTCTCAGTCAGCTTGTGGTGAATGCTGTCTGGCCTGGAACTCGCTCTTCAGGACAGCGGGCTCCCCTCTGGCCCAGGCCAAGTCCAGAGATGCCATCTAAGAGCCAAGGCCTGAATCAGGGACTCCAGCAGTCCACTGGGTGCTCTTCTCCACTGTAGCTGAGCTGGTGTCTAAGCTCCAGAAAAATCCTCTTTACTCTGCCTTCAGCTTTTCTCAAGCAGAGGGAGTCTCTCCTCACAGCCACCACAGCTGGGAATGTGCCAGGTCACACCTGATGCCAGCACATCTCTGAGTCTCACTCGAGGCCCATGGCATGTACTACCTGGTTACCACTGCTGATTATTCAAGGCCCAAGGGCTCTTTAGTCAGATAGTGAAGAATCCTGCCATTACTGAGTCGTTCCCTTCAAGGAAGCAGGTTCCCTTTTAGCCCAGAGTTTGTCTAGAGATGTTATCCCAAAGCTGAGACCTGAAATGGGGGTCTCATGACTGACCAGTGCTCCCTCCTACTGTGAGCTAGTATCCAAGATGCAAGGCAAAGTCCTCTTTCCTCTCTCCTCTCCTCAAGCGGAAGAAAGAGGTCTCTGTCAGAGCTGCGAGCTGCACTGTCTAGGGTTGGAGGAGGGGTGGGCAAGCACTCCATAGCTGCCCTAGCTGCTGTCTCTCTAGGTCACATGCCCCCAAATACACTGGCTCCAAGCGCGGCACAGCACTAGGACTTGCCTAAGAGTTGCAGTCCTTGTGGCTTAGACAGCCTTTCAGGTTTATTAAGGACCCCGAGTACTTTATCCTGCAGTAGCCAGGCTTTCCACAACTCAAGTTCCAACCACTGGGATAAACAATTCCCTTCTGGCTAGCACTAGTGTAAATGTTTCCTCCGTGGGTGGGCACTACTGTAAATGTTCCCTCCGTGGGTGGACACTAGTGTAAATGTTCCCTCCGTGGGTGGGCACTAGTGTAAATGTTTCCTCCGTGGGTGGAGGCATCAGATGAGTGCAACCTTGTTTTGCTTTCTGCTACAACAAGGCAGCACTGAGTTCAGTGCAAAGTCCCACAGCTGCTGTGTTCTCCCTCCGCCAAGCACGGACTCTCTCCTCGCCACAGGTCCTCTGCTGAGGCTATTCCTGTGGGGAGCACAGGTGGCAGAGATTTCTACTTAGCCATCAGGCTCCACTTCTGTGGCTGCATACATTCTGAATGACAGTCTTACCTACAGGCAAATGTAAAACAAACAAACAAACAAAACCTCGCGCCACTGCCTGTCACGATCTTGATCTTCATATGAGGTGTTCCTTCATATTTTCCTAAGCGTCACCCACAAAGCCATTCTCACTGTCCAGTGGGCACTCTGAGAGCCTTTGCTAAAAATGCCTCCCTGGCTCACCCTGCCTACCAACTCCAAGGCCTTTCCCTTTACAGCAGTCATGAGGCCAGACTGGAAGAAAGACCCCATGAAGCTCATGTTTCTGTGTCCAGTTGGTGCCATCTGTGAGCAACCCCCTGACTCAGCAAGATTTATTGCACTCTCATAGGTAACTCAAGGACCCCAAAGTGCTGTTGTGGTTGTATGAGTGCCCTAGGAAGCTCTTGGGTGAGGTGAGCATTGGGTGATGTCCAGCAATGCAATGTTTCTCAGACTGCCTGAGGAGAGCTTCTAACTCATCAGCCCAATCTCTAAACACAGGCAACACTCCTGGGGGAGGGGATAGGGGCACAGGGATCTGTGGCTATTCTGTATGTCAGGGTTTCTATAAAACAGATCTTCAGATAAAGGCAGCGGAAACACCAGCAAGAGCAAATACACAATATATGACTCAGGGTGAAGCTACACATTTTTCAGTCTAGAGGCCCTAGACCTGTCAGCGGCCAATTATTTCAAAGGCCAGACATGTGCACCTTAAAGAGAGACTGGAACTTGCAGACGGCCTCTAGAAAGCCATAAAGATATTTACTGTACTATTATGTTCTGGTAGTATACTTGGAAGATAATTGCCAAAAATCACCAGAAAAATACTTTTCAATTTATGAGCAGATTATTACAAGAGCAATTTACCAAGACCTACCAATGAACAATGAAAACTATGAACTGTTATTCTAAAGCTAATAGAAAGATGTGGTTTTCATGTCCATTTCCATCATCTGCACAATGTAACCTTTAAAAATATTTCTTAAAGTGTTAAGTTTATGGGAGCAAAAAAAATATTGAAAAATTATCAGAAAGTTCACAAAAACCTTACAAACTCACATGTCATCAGATTAAATGTTCTCAGAGAGCCTGCAGTTTTTCACACTCCCTGCAACCTCATGGTCATCGCTCCACAGCAAGATAAATGGCTGACAAGACAATCCTCTTCTAGTTGGTTGGACAAATGTCAATATCAGCATAACTTTCAAGTCTTTCTATGTAAATCTGCAAAATAGAGCACTGGCCTTTGATTTAGCTTAGTTTGAGTGCTGTAATAAGAACTCTTAGGAATGACGGGTTTCTTCTGGTTTTGACCAGAAAGTAAGTGCCTTTTATTCTTATGTTCTACAGAGACTTTGCTTGATCAGGCAGAGCAAGAGGCCATATCACAATCATAGGTCAGATACTTCTGCTACCTACTGTGCCCATAGAAATGTACAGCCCAATTTTAGTCACAAGAATGATGGTCATCTCAGCCAAGGGCATCATGAAAAGAGGCAGTGTTGCCACCTTCACACTCATAAAAGGCAGCACACACACAGGCCCAGTGTGGATTTAAAGTCATTCAGTAAATCCTCAAGTGCCTACCACATGTAATGTCTGACACCTAGCTGGTAGGCAGATGGGAACTTTACAAGTACGTCAAGCCTGAATATGTAAAACCCATGTGATAGTGAGCAAATGTTAATCTTTTCACAAAAACTTACCCTTCTATATAGGGCACTAGCTTAAAAAACTGCGGTCAAGAGAGCCCCCGAGTGGCTGCTGTGCAGAGCAGCATGGCAGGCGCAGGTCTCTGGGGTTGTAAAACATTCCCCATAGTCAGTTGCTGGCTTGATAAGGAACGCACGTGTATAAAGAATGGTCCTTCTTACAGCCCCTATTTTTCACATCTTCATGATCACATCATAAAAACTGTTCTGTCTTACATCGTCTGCAACTTAGACAATTCTGTTGGTTTTAAGGTGGAAACAGCTGCCAGTCTATGTATCCCTGGGATTCCTCTAACCCTGCTAAGCAGTTTGTGAGATAATCTCATGAATTACTTTACATCTATCAATCATCTGTCCTACAAAGAACTGGGCAAACCTTCTTGGAAGGCCAGAAGGTTTTGCAAAAGCTTTAGGAAAGGGTTATGGCTGAAGGCAGCCTGATCCTCTTACCTTGAGTTAATAGTAAAAAGCAAATAACAAGGGAATGTAGAGGAGTTTATCTAAATAGCTTGTTTTCTCGTTGTCCTAAGACTGACCTTTGATCATTCGCATGCAGGACTGCTCTCTCTGGGGAGGGCGGAAGAAAGGGAGCAGAATCTCTGTAAAATGTGATGTTCAATAACCATTTGTTTTTGAAAACATTTTTAAGTTTGGTAGCTTAGATCTGGCAATGTTCTCCCATCTAATAACCATCAGACAAGAAATAAACTTGCTTAGAATAAACTTTTTTCCTTTTGTTTTGATTTAAAGAGTTCAAGTAGCTCATGGATATACTCTTCTGCAGAGCACCCTCTGAGGTAACAACACCTCGCAGCTCACCTTTAATCTTTACTCAGCTGTTCACTTTGCCCAGAGAGTGGGAGAAAATCTTCACAATCTATATATCTGACAAAGGACTAATATCCAGAATCTACAACGAACTCAAACAAATCAATCTCATCAAAGAAAAAAAACAAACAATCCCATCAAAAAGTGGGCTAAGGACATGAATAGACAATTCTCAAAAAAGATATACAAATGGCCAACAAACATACAAAAAAATGCTCAACATCACTAATGATAAGAGAAATCCAAATCAAAACCACCTTACTCCTGCAAGAATGGCCATAATCAAAAAATCAAAAAATAGTTGATGATGGCATGGCTGCAGCAAACAGGGAAAACTTCTACACTGCCGGTGGGAATGTAAACTAGTACAACCACAATGGAAAACAGTGTGGAGATTTTTTAAAGAACTAAAAGTAGAACTACCATTGGATCCAGCAATCCCACTACTGGGTATCTACCCAGAGGAAAAGAAGTCATTATTATGAAAAAGATACTTGCACATGCATGGTTATAGCAGCACAATTTGCGATTGCAAAAACGTGGAACCAACCCAAATACCCATCAATCAACAAGTGGATAAAGAAACTGTGGTATATATATGATGGTATACTACTTAGCCATAAAAAGGAATGAATTAATGGCATTTGCAGCGACCTGAATGAGATTGGAGACTATTATTCTAAGTGAAGTAACTCAGGAGTGGAAAAACCAAACATCGTAGTTCTCACCCATAAGTGGGAGCTAAGCTATGAGAATGCAAAGGCATAAGAATAACACAATGGGCTTTGGGCACTTGGGGGGAATGGCGGAGGGCAGGGGGGCAAGGGAGAAAAGACTACAAATGGGGTGCAGTGTATACTGCTCAGGTGATGGGTGCTCCAAAATCTCACAAATCACCACTAAAGAACTTACTCATATAACCAAACACCATCTGTTCCCCAATAACCTATGGAAATAAAAAAAAATCAGCAAAAAGCAAGAAAATTCGTTATGCGCATGGAAACCTAAGATAATTAACATTAAATTTAAATATGTTGAATCAGTAAGAGAATTCGGCAAGAAGCAATGTTAAGGGATAAAAACCAAAAGCTTTTCTCTAACACCTGCAGCACCGGGCTCGACCCGCCTTAGAACCCTCACGCCTGGGGGCGCCAGGACAGGGCTCACAGGTCAATGGGTCGGGTAGGCTGTAAAGAGACAAGGTGGAGGTTCCAGGTTGAAAATGTATAAAATTGTAAAGTAAATTCAAAGTTATATCATTTCAATGCTAAATACTTCAGTAGTGATCCCTTTTTAAAAAAAATTTTTTCTACAAAATTCTTAATTTTTTTTCACAGTTCACAAAAGTAATGGTACTTTTTTTCAATATTTGCAATTCCCAATCCATATTCAGCTTCCCAATTGTCTCCGAAAGTCTTATGGGAAAAAAAATGTTGGTTCAACCAGGAACCAATGGAGGGCTACTCTTTGTATTTGTCAGTAGCGTTCAAGTTTTAACCTTTAACTTCTCCCTGTTCTTAGAGAGCCTGAGCGGGAGACTCCATAAAAACTTCATCCCCGCCAATTCTGAATCGCCGAAACGTGAGGAGTCACGTCGAAGGCGGACGCAAGAGCTTATGGGAAATGTAGTCCTGAATGAGTCTGGTTCGCCGCGCAGCATTCTGGGATGGGGCTACTGGGCTCCTTCTGCGCCTGTGCAGCCAGAGCCCCGCCTCCTCCTTTGGGTTCTCGAGACTCCCGGGAAGCGGTTTGGGAAGCTCGGGGGTCGGCTCGGAAAGTAGAGGGGGCGCAGCTGGGGCGGGAGGACAGCGTTTGTGCCCGGAAGCGGGAGAGGAAGCGGGAAGTCTGTGGGATCCCCGCCCCCTGTGTCAGTGGATGCGACCGGGCGGGCCCTCGGCCTTCCCGGCCGGTGGAGAGGGACTTCAGCCGCTGGCTCCCGGGGCGGCTGAGGCTGAGCGCTGGTCCGGAGCAGGTGCCGGGTGCGGGCCGCGGTGTGCGGGACGGGAGCCTGGCGCGAACGGCGGCGGGGCGGGAAGGCGCATTTGTAACGCGGGCGACGACGTGCCCGAAATCCCCGGATGGTGGGTCTGCATCGAGACCCCGAGCTCTGGAGCTGGAAAAACCCGGGTAAGTTCCAGCTCTGTCAACTGGAAGCCGAGGCGAATGCAGGGACCTGGATAAGAGTCAGGTTTCTCATCTGAAAGTGAGGGTATTAATAATGACTGCTTCATGGCGTTGGTTTAAAACTTGAAGTCACCACCTGTAAAGCAAACAGCCGACTGTAGGCTACTAAGCCATGAGCGGACTGCTGCTGTTATATTTAGAAGACACTTTGTTCCATTCGTTGGGTGCCTATGTATACCTCACAACCACATCTGCATTAAATATAACTGAGGCTCAGGTCACATAAGCTAGCAGTGAGGGAGCTGGGGTTCAAAGGCAGGTGTGATTTATTTCCCGTTTCAGGCGCTAATATCACACCTGCCTAAAACCAGCATTGCAGCCTTCACAGCACTTAGCAGAATGGCATGTCCCCAAATACTCAGGGAGTGGATGTAGATGGAATCTTACCATGTGTCAAATGTAGTCTGGATTTCTGGTGTGTCTTCAGATCTCTTGGGTCAGACACGTTCCTGACCACTTCTGCATTGTCAGGGTGTCTCTCTTTTAAGTCTGATGTAAAGAATTCTAAGAGTCAGATTTTTGCCACTAACATGGTTTCTCAGGTCAGGTCGCAGGCTCCTTGAACAGAGCAGCTCTTGCGAGGTGGGAAGCAGGGGTATCTGTGAACAGTTTTACCTGGAAGAGAACACCTCTCAGACCTAGAGCTCCCTCCCGAGCTTCAGAGCAGAGGCAGAAGAGCCCACAGAGGAGCAGATCCTAGATGTGTATGGTCAGAAGCAGTTCTTGATCCTCCTTCCCAGAATGAGCCAGACTTGGTGAAGCCTCCAGAAGCCACCACACAATGGGTGACAGTGGGTGGTTTGGGCCAGCTTTGAGAAGAGCAAAATGGGCTAGGTGGTGGCCAGGGACAGGCTGCTCAGGAAAGGCCACATCATTGCATAGGTCTGAGGGTAGGGGTAACCGGAGATTCTGTCCCCAGATCCCAAAGTAGCCCCCAGTCCCTTTGTTCTCCACTCTTTACAGATGCCATACTGCTGTTAACATATGTGACACTGGAGACTTTGTCCCTACCTCATAGAATCCCATGCATGATGATACATGAAGGGTTTTCCGTGGCTATCTACTTCTGATTCTTTTGAAAGCTTTAAAGACATTGGGCATGAAAGGTTCAGTGAGTTTCCGGGGATCCCTCGTTTGTGGTAGAGCCAGGAGGAAAACAGTTCCGTTCATTCTTTCACAGGTGAGTCACCAAAAGCATCTTATCCAAAGGGCCTTTTGAGAAATACATCCCAGTTAAAACATCTAAAACTGTTTGCCTTAAAGTATCTCATCTCTTTTATAAGACTTTCTGTGGATTGTCTATACCAAGGGTAAATAATATTACTAAGAAAAATAGTTAAATGATGCACACTGAATATTTTTCTGCTAAGTTAATTTTGTATTTTGGAGACAGAGTCTCATCCTGTTGTCCAGGCAGGAGTGCAGTGGCACAAACACGGCTCACTGCAGCCTCTACCTCCTGGGCTCAAGTGATCCTCCTGCCTCAGCCTCCCAAATAGCAGGGACCACAGGCGCGTGCCACCACACCTGGCTAATTTTTTAAGTTTTTATTTTCTGTAGAGACAAGGTCATGCCATGTTGCCCAGGTTGGTCTTGAACTCCTGAGCTCAAGCTGTCCTCCCTCTTTGGCCTCCCGAAGTGCTGGGGTTACAGGCGTGAACCACAGTACCTGCTAGGTTAATTTTAATGAAAGAATAGTGTCTTACCCTGTGGTGTACTTTAATTCAACTAATCCTGTATTGTCTTTATTTTTGTGTGTGTTAGAAGCACATGTGCATTGTTAAATCAATTGGGAAAAGTTTATGTTCACTCAGTAAAAAACAGCAGTTTAAGCCCCATAATTATTTCAGAGTTGTCATAGACAGTGCCACCTCTACGTGGTGCTTCTCATGCCTTTTCAAGGCCTGAAGGGCCCTGTTACCTTAGGAAGGCTGCTCTCCAACTGGGTTGCTGAGATTTGGGGAGGCGAATCTAGGAGCTATGAGGTAGGCGAGACCGTGTGACATCCTCTTTCTGTCCCCCCAGCTGAGGCTTTACAGTTCTCTATACTCTCCCAAGATCCACAGAAAATGAACACATTTCAGGTAAGCTTTTTATTCATTCCCCACTTTGTATTGTAATGGATTTATGAGGTTTAGATAGGCCCTTGCATTAAATGGAAAAGGAGAAATAGATCAAGTAAATCTTGAGGGAAAATATGTACAGTTTTACCATGAACTCTGCTGTCAGCTTTCTCAGGGTTAGTAGGTTCCCTCCAGTTACCAGTTTGCCAAGATGTCATGTTAGTCATGAATGCACATGAATTATATTAAATACTTTTTATGTATCAATAAATCTATAGATGTGTTCTTGAGTCTGTAAATATTGTGAATAATATAATGGATTTTCTAAAAGTAACTTGAATTGCTGTATAGACCCTAGTTGCTAATGAGTGTAGTAAGTTGCTTCTTACATGTTTTCCTAGCACTTTATGGTAATAATTTAGGATTTTTATTTCTGTGTTCACAAATTGGATTAAACTATACTTTCCTGTTTCCCTGTTCAGTTAGGGTATCATGGTTGTCTCATGAAAGGAAATGGGGCACTTTTTCTTGTTTCGTCTTTTCTAATAATTTAGAAAAATGAGAACATTGTGTTATATGTAGATTTTATGAAACTCACCTATGAATTTGGACCTTGCGAAGACTTTTTGTGTGAAGATTTTGATTATTGAATAAATGTATTAGTTCATTAGTCAGCTTCTTATAAGCTTATACTGGAGTTGTACTTTTTCAATATAATTTTTGTCATTACATTTTCATAGAAAATTGTAATCATTTACTTTTTTTATTGTTTTAGATTTAGTAAATGTTTCTTGTTGGTTAACCATTATCAAACAAGATTTTTCTTTGTCAGTATGCATTAAGTTATAGATGTACAGAGAGACAAGGTATAAACCAAGAGAAAAATAAAATGAGATACTAAGATATTTTATTTTAAAAACCACCTTGCATACACAAATTATAAAAATTTATAATTTTCACACCGCTTTACCATCCTTGTGCTAATAATATACTTTAACACTGAAGATGCCACTTGCCTACTTACTTAGCACTTTACTTAGATATATTTATTAAGATGCAAAAGTTTTCATAATACTGTATGTTTACTAAAACTGGAAAGATTTTCAATTTTAATACAAAACGTATTTGAAATTTTCGACTAAGATTCTGAACATTTTACTTTTACATTTTATTTTATGTATTTTACTACCCAGGGTCTAAAAGAAGTCAAGACAGGCCTTAACTAAAATGAAAGAGCAAGACTAAAATAATCGTAATAAATGCTGTCTTTTCTTTATACTTAAAAACATTTCTTTAAAATGTTTTATTTCAATAGCTTTTGGGGTACAAGTGGTTTCTTGTTACATGGATGAATTATATAGTGGTGAATTCTGAGATTTTAGTGCACCCGTGGTCTGACAAGTAGTGTACATTGTGCCTTATAGGTAGTTTTTTATCCCTAGCACCTTTCCCTAGCCTCCCACCCTCCCCTTCTTGGTCTCTAAAGTCCATTATGTCACTCTGTATGCCTTTGCATACTCATAACTTAGCTCCCACTTATAAGTGAGAACATACAGTTTGGTTTTCTACTCCTGTGATACTTAGAATAACAGCCTCCAGCTCCATCCAAGTTGCTGCAAAAGACATTATTTCATTCCTTTTTATGGCTGAGTAGTATTCCATGGTGTATAGGTACCACATTTTCTTTATCCACTCAGTTGATGGGCACTTAGGTTGGTTCCACATCTTTGCAATTGTGAATTGTGCTGCTACAAACGTGTGCTGGTTTCTTTTTCATTTATGATGACTTCTTTTCCTTTGGGTAGATACCCAGTAGTGGGATTGCTAGATCGAATGGTAGATCTACTTTTAGTTCCTTAAGGAATCTCCGTACTTTTTCCATAGAGGTTGTCCTAATTTACATTCCTACCAGCAGTGTATAAGCATTCCCTTTTCTTCACATCCATGCAAATATCCATTGTGTTTTGACTTTTTAATAAGGGCCATTCTTGCAGGAGTAAAGTGGTATCTCATGGTGGTTTCAATTTGCGTTTCCCTGATGATTAGCGATGTTGAGCATTTTTTTTTCATGTGTTTATTGGACATTTGTATATCTTCTTCTGAGAAATGACAATTCATGTCCTTTGTCCACTTTTTTGTGGGATTTTTTTTTCTTGCTGGTTTATTTGAGTTCTTTGTAAATTCTGGATACTTTGTCAGATGTCTAGTTTGTAAATATTTTCTCCCATTCTGTGGGTTGGCTGTTTACTCTGGTAATTATTTCTTTTGCTGTGTAGAAGCTTTTTAATTTAGTTAGGTCCAGTTAATTTATTTTTGTTTTTGTAGCGTTTGCTTTTGGGGTATTAGTCATGAGTTCTTGGCCTAGGCTGATGTCTAAAAGAGTTTTTCAAATGTTGTCTTCTAGAATTTCTATGGTTTCAGGTCACAGATTTAAGTCTTTGATCCATCTTGAGTTGATATTTGTATAAAGTGAGAGATAGGGATCCAGTTTCATTATTCTGCATGTGGCTTGCCACTTTTACCAGCACCATTTATTAAATAGGACAGGAGTCCCCAATCCACAGGGCCACGTGGTCTATTAGGAATGGAACAGCACAGCAGGAGGTAAGCAGCAGGCTAGTAAGCATTACCACCTGAGCTCTACCTCCTGTCAGATCAGCAGCATCAGATTCTCATAGGCGAGGGAACCCTATTGTGAACTGCACATGCAAGGGATCTAGATTGGGTGCTTCTTATGAGAATCTAACTAATGCCTGATGATCTGAAGTGGATCAGTTTAATCTTGAAACCATCCCCACCCCACTACCGCTGGTCCATGGAAAAATTGTCTTCCAGGAAACCAGTTCCTGGTGCCAAAAAGGTTGGGGATTGCTGAAATAGGATGTCCATTCCCCCGTTTATGTTTTTGTATGCTTTGTCGAAGATCAGTTGTTGACTGTACATATTTGGCTTTATATTTCTGGGTTCTCTATTCTGTTCCATTGGTCTGTGTGCCTGCCTTTATACCAGTACCATACTGTTTTGGGAATTATAGCCTTGTAGTATAATTTGAAGTCTGGTATTGTGGTGCCTCCAGATTTGTTCTTTTTGCTCAGGATTGCTTTGACTGTTTGGGCTCTTTTTTATTCCGTATGAATTTTAGGATTGTTTTTTCTAATTATGTAAAAGATGTTGGTATTTTGATGAGAATTGCATTGAACCTGTAGATTGCTTTGGGCAGAATGGTCATTTTCACAATATTGATTCTTCCAATCCATGAGCATGGGATGTGTTCCATTTGTTTGTGTCACCTGTGATTTCTTTCAGCAGTGTTATGTAGTTCTTGTAGAGATTTTTCACCTCCTTGGTTAAGTATATTATTAGGTTTTTTTTTTTTGTGGTGGTGGTGTTGTTTTGTTTTTGCAGCTGTTGTAAAAGAAATTGAGTTCTTGATTTGATTCTTAGCTTGGTTGTTGTTGGTATAGCATTGCTGCTGATTTGTTTACATTGATTTTGTACCCTGAGACTTTACTGAATTCATTTATCAAATCTAGGAGTCTTTTGGAGGAGTCTTGGATTTTCTAGGTATATGATCATATCATCTACAAACAGCAGTAGTTTGACTTTTTCTTTTCCAATTTGGATGCCCTTTATTTCTTTCTCTTGACTAATTGCTCTGGCTAGGACTTCCAGAACTATGTTGAACAGGAGTGGTGAAAGCGGGCATCCTTGTCTTGTTTCTGTTCTCAGGGGGAGTACTTTCAACTTTCCCCATTCAATATGGTGTTGGCTGTGGGCTTGTCACATATGGCTTTTATTATTTTGAGGTAAGTCCCCTCTATGCCTAGTTTATTGAGAGCTTTTATAAAGGTACACTAGATTTTGTCAAATGTTTTTTCTGCATCTACTGAGATGATTATATGATTTTTGTTTTTAGTTATGTTTACATGATGTATCACATTTATTTACTTGCATATGTTAAACCATCCCTGCATCCCTGAGGTGAAACCTACCTAATCATGATGTGATTTTTAATGTGCTATTGTATTCAGTTAGCTAGTGTTTTGTTGAGGATTTTTGCATCTATGTTCATCAGGGATATTGGTCTGTTGTTTCCTTTTTTGTTGTGTCCTTTCCTGGTTTTGGTATCAGGGTGATACTGGCTTCATAGAATGATTTAGGGAGGATTCCCTCTTTTGCAATCTTGTGGAATAGTTTCTGCAGGATTGGGACCAGTTCTTCTTTAAATATCTGGTGGAATTCAGCTGTGAATCCATCTGGTCCCAGGCTTTTTGTTGTTGTTGGCAATTTTCAAATTTTTAAATTACTGATTTAATCTCTCTACTTGTAGTCTATTCAGGGTTTCAATTTCTTCCTGATTTAATCTAGGAGTGTTGTATGTTTGCAAGAATTTATCCATTTCCTCCAGGTTTTCTAGTTTGTGCACAGAAAGGCGTTCATAGTAGTCTTGAAAGATCTTTTGTATTTCTGTGGTGTCGGTTGTAATGTTTCCAGTTTCATTTCTAATTGAACTTATTTGGATCTTCTTTCTTTTCTTGGTCAATCTAGCTGAAGGTCTATCAGTTTTAGTTTTTCAGGAACCAGCTTTTTTGTTTCATTGATATTTTGGGGTTTTTTTGTTTGAATTTCATTTAGTTCTACTTTGATCTTTATTTATTTTGTCCTGCTAGCTTTGGGTTTAGTTCCTGTTTCTCTGGTGCCTTGAGGTATGGCAATAGGTTGTCAATTTGTGTTCTTTCAGGCTTTTTGATATAGGCATTTAACACTATAAACTTTTCTCTTAGCACTGCTTTGCTGTATCCCAGAGGTTTTGATAATTTGTGTAATTATCATTCATTGAATTTGTAAATTTCTATCTTGATTTTATTGTTAACCCAGAAATCATTCAGGAGCAGATTATTTCATTTCCATGTATTTTTATAGTTTTAAAGGTTCCTTTTAGAGTTCATCCCTAGTTTTATTCTGCTGTGATCTGAGTAGATACTTGATATGATTTCGATTTTTAAAAATGTATTGAGACTTGTTTTGTGGCCTATCATATGATCTGTCTTTGAGAATGTCCCATGTGCTGATGAGAAGAATGTATATTCTGCAGTTCTTGGAGAGCATTTTGTAAATATCTGTTAAGTTCGTTTGTTCTAGTGTGTTGTTTAAGTCGATTGTTTCTTTGTTGGCTTTCTGTCTTGATCTGTCTAGTACTGTCAGTGGTCTATTGAAGTTTCCCACTATTATTGTATTGCTGTCTATCTCATTTCTTAGGTTGGTAGTAATTGTTTTGTGAAACTGGGACCTCCAGTGTTAAGTGCATATAAATTTGGGATTGTAATATCTTCTTGTTGGATTGATCCTTTTATCATCATATGGTGACCTTCTTTGTCTTTTTTTTACTGATTTTCTTTGAAGTCCATTTTGTCTGATATAAGAATAGCTACTCCTGCTTGCTTTTGGTTTCCATTTGCATGGAATATTATTTTCCTTCCCTTTACCTTGAGTTTATATGAATCCTTCTATGTTTGGTGAGTCTGTTGAAGACAGCAGATATTTGGTTTGTGATTTTTTTAAAATCTGTTTTGCCATTCTGTATCTTTTAAGTGGAGCATTTAGGCCATTTACATTCAATGTTAGTATTGAGATGTGAGATACAGTTCTCTTCATCACATTGCTACCTAGTTTGCTTTTTTCATTGAATTATTGGTTTATAGGTCCTGTGAGTTTTAAGCTTTCAAGAGGTTCTGTTTTGGTGCATATCAAACTTTTGTTTCAAGGTTTAGAACTCTTTTTAGCATTTCTCATAGTGCTGGTTTGGTAACGACAAAGTCCCTCAGCATGCATTTGTCTGAAATAACTTTACTTCTCCTTCATTGATGAAACTTAGTTTTGCTGGATGCAGAATCCTTAGCTGACAGGTACTC
Source organism: Gorilla gorilla gorilla (assembly GCF_029281585.2). Classification (NCBI taxonomy): domain Eukaryota; kingdom Metazoa; phylum Chordata; class Mammalia; order Primates; family Hominidae; genus Gorilla; species Gorilla gorilla. The sequence continues at coordinate 93,306,956 of NC_073237.2, read as the reverse complement.
TGTTTAAAGAGGTTGGAGATATGACCCCCAATCCCTTCTTTCTTGTGAGGTTTCTGCTGAGAAGTCTGCTGTTAGTCTGTTACGTTTTCCTTTATAGGTTACCTGATGCTTTTATCTTAGTGCTCTTAGAATTTTGTCCTTCATGTTGGCTTTAGACAGCCTGATGACTATATGCTTTGGTGAAGATCTTTTTGCAGTGGATTTTCCAAGAGTTCTTTGACCTTCTTGGATTGGGATATGTAAATATCTAGCCAGGTCAGTGAAGTTTTCCTCAGTTATTTCCTCAAATAAGTTTTCTAGACTTTTTGTTTTCTTTTCTCCCTCAGAAACATCAATTATTCTTAGGTTTGGCCATTTTACTTAATTTCATATTTCTTGGAGACTTTGTTCGTTTCTTTTTATTCTTTTTTCTGAGCTTTTTGAGCTTTTTGTGTTATGTATCATGCCGCACCTCTGTGTACAGCTGCACGAGATAATAATGAACAGATTTTCATTCCTGTAAAGATTCACTTCCCAGCTGGGCACTGTGGCCCACGCCTGTAATCCCAGCACTTTGGGAGGCCAAGGTGGGCGGATCATGAGGTAAGGAGATCGAGACCGTCCTGGCCAACATGGTGAAACCCCATCTCTACTAAAATACAAAAAACTAGGTGTGGTGGCATGCACCTGTAATTCCAGCTACTCGGGAGGCTGAGGCAGGGGAATTGCTTGAACCCAGGAATGCGGAGGTTGCAGTGAGCCGAGATCGCACCATGGGAAACGTATGCAGGAATCCTATTTATAATAATTTTACCTAAAAGGGTACTAAGCTTCCTCAGTATATTAAGTAACAATGTATGTGTATGATTGTAAAATAAATACAAATAAGAGCATGAGAACAAATATTTGTGCTAATTATGCATTTCAAAAGTAAGGCAGAATTAGGGCCATAATAAGAATCCCTTATAGCATTTTGTTTTAAATTCTCAGCAGTAACATAATGAGTTAGTTTCCGAAAACGTTTTCCTTTCCTTGATTCTGAACACTCAGATTAATTAGAAATGCGCTGTTACAGGCATCAGTGTCATTCCAGGACGTGACTGTGGAATTCACCCAGGAGGAGTGGCAGCACATGGGCCCTGTTGAGAGGACCCTGTACAGAGATGTGATGCTGGAGAACTACAGCCACCTCGTCTCAGTGGGTGAGCACAGCTTACCATGGGGTTCCCTCCAGAGTGCAGTTCTGTTTCTCCTCTCTTTCTCTCTCTCCATACCGTACCATGTGACTGCCTCTACAGTGCAATTCTGGTTTTCCTTTTTTATATTAGTCACTTTTATTGAGGTGTATTTAACAGAAAATAAAATTCAGCACCTTTCAGTGTACAAATCAATGAGTTTTGAAAAATGTATACATTGATTACCACAATCCAAATCATGGTTTGGAATATTTTTATCACCCCCAGAAGATTCTTTGTAGCCCTTTGCAGTGAGTCCCCTCCCTCCATCCCTTCCTCCACAACCCCTGGCAACTACTAGTCTGCTTTCTATTGCAATAATTTTGCCTTTTCTCAAATTTCATAAAAATGGAATCATAAATTATATACTCCCTTTTGTCTGGCTTTTCTTTAGTATAATGCTTTTGAAACTCATGCACATGTGTGTATAAGTGGTTAATTATTTTATCCTAAGTAGTGCCGCTTTGTGGGTATATACTGCAATTTATTATCCTTTATCAGTTGGTCAACATACAGAATTTTTTCCCAGTTGGTGCTTTTCTGAGTAAAGCTGCTATGAACTTTCACATACAAGTCTTTGTGTCAACATATGTTTTCATTTCTCTTGTGTAAGTACCTAGGAGTGAGCTTGCCAGGTCTTTGATAAGTTTATCTGTCTGTAACTTTATGAGAAACTGCCAAATGTTTTCAAACTGGCTCCATAGTTTTTCATTTTCATGAACAGTGTCTGAGTTCTCATTACTCTTTGGTTACCATTATTTGGAAAATTTTGCTGTTTTTAACAGTTCTAGTTGGGTTTTAATTTGCATTTTCCTGATGACTAACAACATTGAACCTCTTTTTATGTGCTTTTTAGCGATTCATAAATCTTCTTTAAGTGACCAGTCAAATCTTTAGCTCATTTTTGTTTCGTTTAGTTTTTAGTATTTTGTTTGTTTAGTTGAAGAAGTTCAGACCTTTATTAGATATATGTTTTACAGACTTTTTCTTGCCATCTCTTGCTTCTCTTTTTAAAGAGAAAATGTTTTCAGTTTTTAATTTTTTGCATATATTTTAAGAAACCTTTTTTATATTGAAATAATTATAGATTTATGGGAATTAGCAAAAATTGTGTCCTCACTTTAGCTTGCCCCAAAGGTTACATGTTTTATAACTATAATACACTATCAACACCAGTAAATAGACACTGGTGCAATGTGTGTGAATAGCTCTGTGCCATTTTATCACATGTGGAGATTGATGTAACCACCACAGTTACAATTCAGAACTGCTCTATCACCACAAAGATCTCTTTGGTGCTACTCATTCATAGTCACACCCATGCCGTCTCTCACATTGTTCCTGATCTCTGCTGACTACTAATCTGCTAGCTCTATAATTTTGTCATTTTGAGACTGTTATATAAGTGGAATCATACAGTATTTGATGTGTTGAGACTGGCTTTTTCACTCAGCGTAATGCTCTTGAGATCCAAGTTGTAGTGTATCCATAGTTCATTCCTTTTATAGCTACGTAGTATTTCACTATATGAATGTCATTGTTTAGCTATTCACCTATTAAAGGACATTTTGGTTGTTTCCAGTTTGGGGCTATTATAAAGTTGATGTGAACATTCATGTTCAGATTTTTTGTGAACATAAGTTTTTCTGGGATAAGTGCCATGGAGTGTGATTGTTGGATTGTATGATAAGTTATGTTTTATTCTTTAAGAATGTGCCAAACTATTTCCCAGAGTTGCTGTACCATTTTTCATTTCCACCAGCAATGTATGAGGGATCCAGTTATTCCCTATCCTTTCTGGTACTAGGCATTGTTGCTATTTTATGTATTAGTCGTTGAACAGGTGTATAGCGATATCTCATAGTGATCCTAATTTGCATTTCCCTAATGGCTACTGATAATCAAATATCTTTTCATGTGTTCACATGCCATCTGTGTATCCTTAGTAAAATGTCTGTTCATGGCTTTTGTCCATTTTTTAATTGGAAGTTTGTGTGTTTTACCATTGACTTTTGAGAATTTAGATAGTCTAGACATGAGTTTCTTTGTCACATGTGTGGTTTGCACATTTTTATACCAGTCTGTAACTTGTCTTTTCATCCTCTTCATGGGATGTTTTGTAGAGCATAAGTTTTTAATTTTGATGAAGTCCAGTTTATCAGTTTGGTAAAAATGTTGTCCTATCTAAGAACTCTTCACTAAGTCTTTGGACCAAAGGTTTTCTCCTATTTTTAAAAATTGTGTAATATATTTTACATTTTAATTATGGTGCATTTTGAGTAAATTTTTGTATAGGGCATGAAGTGTAAGTTGAGATCTTTTTTTTTTTGTTTTTGCCTATGGATATCCATTTGCTCCATGCAGCACCATTACCCTTCATTGAATAGCTTTTTCACCTGTGTCAAAAATCAGTTGGCTGTACTTGTATGAGACTATTATATTCCCACATTATATTTCTTTTTCAATATTGTTTTAACTATTCTAGTTACTTCGCCTTTGCATATACATATTGTAATAATTTCATTATGTTAAAATCTTACTGGGTGTTTGATAGGAATTAAAGCTATAAATTATCAATTTTGTGACAGTTAACATCTTTACTGTTTTGAGTCTTGAGGCTTATAATCCATAAACACAATATATTTCTCCATTTACTTAGATCTTGATTTCTTGCTTCAGTGTTTTGTGGTTTTCAGTATAAAAGTCCTGTACATGTTATATTTATACCTCAGTATTTCATTTGGTTGAGTAATTGTTAATGGCATTGTGTTTTAAATTTCTGTTTGCTTACAAAGGTTGCTAGTTTATAGAAATGTAATTGATTTTTGTATGTTTGTTCTTTTATGCTGAGATCTTGCTGAACTTTCTAGGAAGGCTTTTTGTAGATTCCTTGGCATTTTTTTACATAAGTTATCATGTCATCTATGTATAGGGTCAGTTTACTACCTTCCTTTCTAATCTGTATGCTTTTTATTTCCTTTTCTTGTTGTATTACACTGGATAGGACTTCTAGTACTGTGTAGAATAAGAGTGGTAAGAGTAGTTATCCTTGCCTTGTTCCCAACCTTAAGGGGAAAACATCTAGTCTTTCACCAAATGATCTTTTGTAGATATTCTTCATCAAATGGTGGAACTTCTACTGTATTCCTAGTTTTCTGAGAATATTGATTATGAATGGATATTGAATCTTGTCAAATACTTTTTATGTATATACTGCTGTGATTACATGGTTTTTCTTCATTACTCCATTAATGTAATAGACTTTGTTGACTAGTTTTCAAATATTGAACCAGCCTTATATACTTGGAATAAACCTTACTTGGTAATGTCATAGAATTCTTTTTATTTATTGTTTGATTCTATTTGCTAATATTTTGTTAAGTAGTTTTGCATTTATGAGAGAAATCGATCTGTAGTTTTGTACTACCTTTGTCTGTTTTTCATATCAGCATAAGTCTGGCCTCATAAAATTAGTTGGAAAGTGTTCCTTCCAATTTTCTGGAAGAGGTTGTATAGAAGTGGTGTTTATTCTTCATTAAATGTTTGATAGAGTTATCTAGTGAAACCATCTGGGCCTAGAGACTTCTTTTTGGGAAGTTTTACAAATCAATTTATTTAAGTCATATATATGGATATTCAAATTATTTCTATTAGGTGAATTGTGGTATTTTTGCTTTTCTAACAATGAGTCCATTTTATCTCAGTTGTCACGTTTATATGTGTAAAGATGTTCAGACCATTCCATTATTATCATTTTGATGTCTTCAGGATCTGTATTTATAGACCTGTTTTATTCTTTATATTGGTCATTTCTGTCTTCTTGCTCTTATTTTTTTGTTCACTCTTCCTAGAGGTTTTACAAGGTTACTGCTCTTTTCAGCCAACCAGCTTTTTCTCTCATTGATCTTTCTGTTTTGTTTTTTTGGTTTTAATTTAGTTGATTTCTACTCTTAACTTTTTACTTTTGCTTATGTTAGGATTATTGTGCTCTTTGTCTAGCTTTTTAATGTGAGATCATGCACTATTAATTTGAGACTTTTTCTCTTTTCTAACGTACACATTTAGTGCCATAAAAAATTCAGCACTGCTTTAGCTGCAACATGCAAATTGCATATTGGGTTACTAAGACGTGTCTCTTATTTATGTCTAGAAGACATATTTCTTCTTTGATTGAACACTCATTCATACAGTATGAGACTGTATGAAGAAATGCAATTAAAACTTAACAACTGTTTAATTAATATCCACTTTTTGTTAGACACCAGTGCAGTTCTCAAGTTATTCAGTAGCACAGCCTTAATTTTCATAGGGTGATTTGAAGAGTTTCTGAGGTTAAGAAAACCTTCCTATTTAAAAAAATTGTAATTTTTTTGAAGCTGGGTGAAGGATACATGAGGGGAGGGTTTCACTGAACTCTCTTTTTTACTTTTTCAAAGAAAATTTTCAAATTCAAAGGAAAAGATAAGTGTTGCTTGAGAAAAACTCTAAGGATGTCTAGGAATAAGCTAAATAAGGAAATATAAACACTCCAAGCAGAGAAAAGAACAAGCACAAAGACCTCTAGTAGAAGAAAAGATAGTGAGTACAGAGACCTGAAAAAGAACGAGTACACCTGGAACAAAGAAAGCAAGAAGGAATATGATACAAGATGTGGAAGTTGACCAAGTGAATATATATTATTGAGGCCATATTCTGGGTTTAAAGCAATAAGTAGTCATTGAGGGCTTTAAGTAAAATAGTAATCAACCATATCTGCTAAGAAATGTAATTTTTTGGCACTAAAAGAAATTACAGGTGCATTAATTTTTACTCAGCAACATATACAGTACTCAGCAACAATACCTGCATAAACACAAAATGATATATACACAAGGTTATTCATTGCAGCATTGTTTGTAAGAGCAATAGAATATCAACAACCCAAATGTACATCATTGACTAATTGGCTAAAAGTGTGTTACTTCTACACACAAATGAAGACTATGCAACTATAAAATGGACAAGAGCCTGTATACAAATAAGGAGTGATACTCAGTAAATATTAAGTCAAAAGAAGCAGTAGAATGGTGTGCATAGGAAGCCATCTTTGAGTAAGGAAAGAGAGAAGAATATACGTAACTGTTGATATTTGCAAAAATGAAACACTGGGAGAAAAATCAGAAAGTAATAAAATTTAGCAGGTGGGGGGTGAGTGATTAGAACAGGAATGGAAGTGAGACTTTTAATATACCTTTTTATACAATTTGGATTTTTGAACTACATACATGTTTTGCATATTGAAAGATTACACTAAATTTAAAAGGCAGTTCTTAAATGTGAAAGTTTTAGAGACTGATCGTTCCGGATAAGATTGATTACAGATACTTCTTCTGGTTCCTGTCTTTAAGTACAGCTAAAACCACTAGGCATTATATACAAAACACATAAGAAGACTTTGAACAGTGAGAGAAGGACACAGACAAGCTAGGGACATTGGAACCCAAGAAATGACACCTCTTTCTCAGTTTTATTTTTGCCTAATATATCAGCCTGAAACACCAATTGGTACAGACAAAAAAAAAAAAAAAGTCCCAAGTAAAGCCTGCTTCCTCTAGACAAAAGAACAGCAAAGCAACCACCCAGAAAGACAGAAAATTTTAGACAACTGCCCTACCCTAGCTAAACACTACGGAAAAAAACTGCAGCTCTCTCCCATCACCAAAAACTGACTTCCACCCTGGTTCTAGAGTATCAGAGTACTCCTCTAGCTCTCTAATGGGGTGATTTCAGATGAGGCCTAGTGGTAAGCCAGGACTCTTCCTACCAACTGACAGTAAAAAGTTGCCTGGATAGGCCAGGCGCTGTGGCTCACGACTGTAATCCCAGCACTTTGGGAGGCCGAGGTGGGTGGATCACGAGGTCAGGATTTCAAGACCAGCCTGGCCAACATGGTGAAACCCCGTCTCTACTAAAAATACAAAAATTAGCCAGGTGTGGTGGTGGGCGCCTGTAATTCCAGCTACTTGGGAGGCTGAGGCAGGAGAATCACTTGAACCCCGGAGCTGGAGGTTGCAGTGAGCCAAGATCACTCCACTGCACTCCAGCCTAGGCAACAAGAGCAAGACTCTGTCTCAAAAAAAAAAAAAAAAGGAAAAATACATCAGGCTAACACTAATCAAAATTGAAATAACTATTAACTTCAGACAAAGCAGACTTCAGAACATGGAAGATCATCAAGGATGGAAGAATATTACATAGGAATAAATGGCTCAATTCTCTAAGAAAACATAACAGCCCTAGACATTTATGCAGTTAACAACAGCTTCAAATTATATGAGGTAAAAAACTGATAGAACTAAAAAGAGAAATACACAAATCTACAATTAAAATAGGGAGATTTAAACATTGCTCTGTCAGTATTGGTAGATCAAGCAGGCAGAAAATTGCTGAGGATATAAATGACCTGAACAGTAGTGTCAGCCAACTTGGATCTACTGACATTTTTAGACTACAGCAATAGAAAAATATACATTCTTCTCAAGTGCATGTGAAACATTCATCAAAAGAGACATTCTAGGCCATAAAGCACACTTTAACAAATGAAAAAGTACAGAAATCATAAAAAGTGTGCTTTCAAACCATACCGGAAATCAAATACAGAAAGATAGCAGGAGCATTTCCAAATATTTGGAAATAACCAACACACTTGTCAACACATGAGTCAAAGAAAAATTCTCAGTATAATTTTTTGAAAACGAAAGTACAAGAAATTTGTGAAATGCAGCTAAAGCAATAATCAGAGGTTAATTTAAGTGTTAAGTGCACATAAAAGAAAAAGGCAGGGCACAGAGGCTAACACCTATAATCCCAACACTTTGAAAGGCCAAGGTGGACGGATCACTTGAACCCAGGAGCTCAAGACCAACCTGGGCAACATAGGGAGATTCTGTCTCTACAAAAAAATATAAAAATGAGCCAGGCATGGTGGCATGTGCCAGTAGTTCCAGCTATGTGAAAATGAATAACAGAAGGAAGACTAGAAATGTTACAAATATGTGAAAAATTAACAAACTCTTAAACTACCAAGGGGTCAAAAAATCATAAGACAAATTAGAAAATACCTTGAGAGAGATGAAAATACAACATAGCATACCTTCTGGATGCAGTAAAACCAACAATAAGATGGAAATGTATAGCTATAAACGCATACATTAAGGAAGAAGAAAGATCTCAAATCAATAACCTAACTTCACGTCTTAAGAAACTAAAGAAAGAGCAAACTAAACTTAAACCTAGCAAAAGGAAACAATACTAGAGATTAGAAGAGAGATAATGAAAGAATAGAAAAACAATAGAGAAAATCAATGAAACCAAAGTTCTTTTTTAAAAAACCAACAAAATTGATAAATTTTTAACTAGATCAGTTCAGAAAAAAAGGGAAGACTCAAATTACTAAACTCAGTAATGAAAATGGGTACAGTATTAGCAATTCTACAGAAATAAAACTGATTATAAAGGAATGCTGTGAACAACAAATTAACCTAAATGAAAGAGACAAATTACTTGAAGTACATAATCTACCAAAACTGAATCATGAAGAGATAGAAAGCTCAAATAGACCTGTAAGTAGTGTCTAGTACCATTCACCAAGTAAAGGAACCAAGATTCCTTGGGAAAATGGTTGATTCTAAGGGCTAGGCAAGAAATGTACAAGATGAGTGTGGGGCATCTTGTAGAACCAGAAAGTAAGGAAATTGCTCAAAAAACAAAACTATGGGAGTGTGTCAGTCCATTTTGTGTTGCTAGAACAGAATACCTGAGACTGGGTAATTTATAAAGAAAAGTTTGTTTCGCTCACAATTCTGGTGGCTGGAAAATCCAGGATTGGGCAGCTGCATCTAATGAGGGCATCATACTGCTTCAACTTATGGTGGGAAGTGGAAGGGGATTGGCCATGTGCAAAGAGATCACATGGCAAAAGAGGAAGCAAGAGAGAAACCAGGCTCTTTAACAACCCGTTCTCACAAGAAATAATCTATTCCTGTGAGAGTGAGAACTCAACCCTTTGAGAGGGCATTAATCTGTTCATGAGGGATCTACTCCCATGACCCAAACATCTCCCACTAAGCCCCACCTCCCAACACTGCTACATTGGGGATCAAATTTCACCTTGAGTTTTTGCAGGGATGAACCACACCCAAACCATACCATTCTGCCCCTAGCTCCCCAAAACTCATGTCCTTCTCATATACAAAATATAATATTCCATCCCACTAGTCCCAAAAGCCTTAAGTTTTTCCAGCATCACCTTAAAAGTCCAAAATCCAGCTACAAACCTGTAAAATCAAAAATAAGTTATTGGGCAGGCATGGTGGCTCACACCTATAATCCCAGCACTTTGGGAGGCCAAGGCGGGTGGATCACCTGAGGTCAGGAGTTCAAGACCAACATGGTGAAACCCCATCTCTACTAAAAATACAAAAATTAGCCAGATGTGGCACGCGCCTATAGTCTCAGCTACGCGGGAGGCTGAGGCAGGAGAAGCGCTTGAATCCGGGAGGTGGAGGTTGCAGTGAGCTGAGATCAGACCATTGCACTCCAGCCTGGGCAACAGAGCAAGACTTGGTCTCAAAAAAAAAAAAAAAAAAAAAAAAACAAGTTATTTACTTCCAAGATACAATGGTGGAATAGGCATAAGGTCTGAAACCCAGCAGGGCAGACATTAAATTTGAAAGCTCCAGAATAGTCTCCTTTGACTCTATGTCCCACATCCTCAGCACACTGGTGTGAGGAGTAGCCTTCCAAGCCCTTGGATAGCTCCACTCTCTTGGCTTTTCTCTGCCCAGCTTACATTGCTGCTCTCACAGGCTGAAGGCAAATGCCTGCAGCTTTTCCAGACTGAGATTGCATGCTACTGGTGGCTCTACAATTTTGGGGTCCTAGCAGTGGCCCTAATCCTGAAGCTCCACTAGGCATTGCCTTAGTGGAGACTCTGTAGTAGACCTAACCCAAATTTTTGCTTGGCCTTGCCCTAGCAGAGGGTCTCTGCAGTGGCTCTGCCCCTGCAACAAGTCTCTGCCTGGGCCTATAGGGTTTTTCATACATACGTTGAAATCTCAGTGGAGTAACACACACCTCCATGGCTCTAGCATTCTGCAAGCCTGCAAAATTAACACTACACGGACTCCAAGGCTTACTGCTCATGCCCTCTAGACATAAGCCAGGGGATGTAAGGCTTATGCAGCACAAGCCTTACCTGGAGCCACTTGACCCCATGGCTGCTTCAGCTGAAGCAGCTAGGATGCAGGAAGCTGTGTCTCAAGGTGTCCCAAGTGCAGCAGCCTGGCCCTTTCCCCTGAAACTATTCTGCCTTCTTAGGCTTCTGGGCCTGGAATGGGAGAAGCGACTTGAAGATATTCAGAATGACTTCAGGGTCCTTTTCCCATTGTTTTGACCTTTTGCTTATTCTAATCTCTTTAGCAAGCAGTTGCTCAGCCACATCAATGGATATCTTTTCTAAAAATTCTCCTTCATTCTCTTCCACATGGCCAGGCTGCAAATTTTCCAAATCCTTCTACTTTGCTTCCTTTTAAATTATAAATTCCATCTTTAGATTATCCCTTTGGTAGTATAACTCCAGCCTAAGCTGTTAAAAGTAACCATGCAGCTTCTTGAGCACTTTGCTGCCTAGAAAGTTCTTCCACCAGTTATACTAGTTCACCACTCTTAAGTTCTGCCTTCCATAAAGCCCTGAGGCATGGAGACAATGCAGCCACCTTCTTTGCTACTGTGTAAAAAGGATGGCCTTTTTTCCAGTTCCTAATACATGCTTCCTCATTTCCATCTGAGATCTTAGCAGAATGGTCTCTACTGTCATATTTCTAGCAGCATTTTGTTCACAACCATTTAACCAATTTGTGAGAAGTCTGAAAGTTTCCTTTGTTTTCCTGTCTTCATCTGAGCCTCAGTAGAATCACCCTTAATGCTCCATTCATGGCAATACTGGCCTGCCCCTCCAAATTTTTCCAGCCACTACCCATTACCCAGTTCCAAAGCTACTTCCGCATTTTCAGGTGTTTGTAAAGTAACAACCCACTCCTTGGTACCAATTTTCTATCTTAGTCTGTTTTGTGTTGCCGTAACATAACAAGTGAGACTAGGTGATTTCTAAAGAAAAAACATTTATTTAGCTCACAATTCTGGTGGCTGGGAAGTCCCAAATTGGACAGCTTCATCTGGTGAGGAAGTCATGCTGCTTCAACTCATGGCAGAAAGTGGAAGGGGAGCAAGCATGTGCAAAGAAATTGCATGGAAGCAAGAGTGTGAAACTGAGGAAGCCAGACTCTCTAAATAACTCACTGTCACAGGAACTAATACATTCCTGTGAGAGCAAGAACTCACGCCCATTGAATGGTGTATTAGTCCATTCTTATGCTGCTATGAAGAAATACCTGAGACTGGGTAATATATAAAGGAAAGAAGTTTAATTGACTCACAGTTTCACATAGTTGGGGAGGCCTTAGGAAACTTGCAATTATAGTGGAAGGCACCTCTTCACAGGGCAGCAGGAGAGAGAATGAGTGCCCAGTGAAGGGGGAAGCCCATTATAAAACCATCAGCTCGCATGAGAACTAACTGACTATCACGAGAATAGGATGGGGGAAACCATCCCTATGATTCAATTTTCTCCACCTGGTCCATCCCATGACGTGGGGATTATGGGAACTACAATTCAAGATGAGATTTGGGTGGGGACACAGCCAAACCATGTCAGAGGGCATTAATCTTTTCATGAGGGATCCAGCCCCATGACCGAACACCTCCCACTACGCCCTACCTCCCAACACTGCATTAAGGATCAGATTTTAACATGTATTTTGATGGGGACAAACCATACCCAAACCATAGCAGGGGATACGTCAAAGAACAGGGGAGCCAACTGAAAGATCTCCCAGTAGCCAAAATTGCAACAGTTTGAGTAATAAAATAAACAACATAGTATTGGTTTATAACCCAAAGTATGGAAAACTCATGAGTCCATATTGATATAAATAATTGAATAAATAAGAGAGAATAGAAAATCTCCCAAATAGAAAAATTCCTAATAATTTATGTAGTTACTCCTCTTCAAGGAAGTGGAGCATAATTCTCCACTGCTGTAGTGGACTGTGCCTGGTGACAGTCTTCTAAAAAGTATAATATTCACACTGGAGAAAAGGAATAACTATAATGGAAAACCCTGGCATCCATTACCCCCACCAGGTGATCAAAGTTATCGTCAGTGATAAGTCTGTTGATGGCATATTCCCTTGATGAGATGTGATGAGAATGGTAGACACTCTACCTCTGTGGTCTTTCTCTGAGGAATACATAACCCCACTTTAGTTATGAGGAAAACATCAGATAAACCAAAACTGAAGAACATTCTACAATGTCCTTTAAACTGTCAAGGTGATCCAAAATACCACAAAACACTTATAGTTTACAGGAGCCTACAGAGACAGGATGACTGAATGTAATGTGGGATCTTGGATGAAGCTGTAGAACAGGAAAAAGACATTAGGTAAAAAGGAGCTGTGAATAAAGTGTGGACTTTATTTCATAATGTATCAGTATTATTAGTTATGAAAAAATTGCCATCGGAATTTCTGATGTTATATGAGAAAACTGGTAGTTTCAGTTGTTAATAGTGAGGGAAATTGGTTGCTAGGTATACAAGAATTCTTTCCATCCTTGCAACTTTTCTGTAAATCTAAAGTTACTCTAAAACTTTTTAAAAAATCATTACATGTGCACAGCAGCAGAATAGAGAAGACAGAGAGAAGAATTGCTGAACTTTATGACAGAACAATAGAAATGAGTCACTTTACAGAGAAAAAACTAGACTGAATAAAAATGAACAGAACCCCAGAAACTACAAGAAAATCTCTAACGTTTGTGTAATTTGAATCCCATAAGAAAAGGCTAAAAAAAAAAATTCAAAGAAATAATGGCTAAAATTTTCCCAAGTGTGGCAAAGGACATAATCCTAGAGATTCAAGAAGGTGAGTAAATTCTTTTTTTTTTTTTTTTTGGAGGCTGCCATTTAACTTTATTAGCCTTGAATACTTTCTAACTTTAAAAATTATGGGTAGGTAGTACTTTGTTGTTTTTTTTTTTTCCTGCGCTTTTTTTTTTTTTTTTTTTTAGTATTTATTGATCATTCTTGGGTGTTTCTCGGAGAGGGGGATTTGGCAGGGTCATAGGACAACAGTGGAGGGAAGGTCAGCAGATAAACATATGAACAAGGGTCTCTGGTTTTCCTAGGCAGAGGATCCTGTGGCCTTCCACAGTGTTTGTGTCCCTGGGTACTTGAGATTAGGGAGTGGTGATGACTCTTAACGAGCATGCTGCCTTCAAGCATCTGTTTAACAAAGCGCATCTTGCACCGCCCTTAATCCATTTAACCCTGAGTTTGACACAGCACATGTTTCAGAGAGGACCGGGTTGGGGGTAAGGTTATAGATTAACAGCATCCCAAGGCAGAAGAATTTTTCTTAGTACAGAACAAAATGGAGTCTCCCATGTCTACTTCTTTCTACACAGACACAGTAACAATCTGATCTCTCTCTCTTTTCCCCACATTTCCCCCTTTTGTATTCGACAAAACCACCATCGTCATCATGGCCTGTTCCCAATGAGCTGTCGGGTACACCTCCCAGACGGGGTGGCGGCCGGGCAGAGGGGCTCCTCGCTTCCCAGACGGGGCGGCCGGGCGGAGGCGCCCACCACCTCCCTCCTGGATGGGGCAGCTGGCTGGGCGGGGGGCTGCCTTCCACCTCCCTCCCAGACGGGGCGGCTGCTGGGCGGAGATGCTCCTCACTTCCCAGACGGGGCGGCTGCCGGGCGGAGGGGCTCCTGACTTCCCAGACGGGGCGGCTGCCGGGCGGAGGGGCTCCTCACTTCTCAGACGGGGCGGCGGGGCAGAGATGCTCCTCACCTCCCAGACTGGGTGGCGGTTGGGCAGAGACACTACTCAGTTCCCAGACGGGGTCGCCGCCGGGCAGAGGCGCTCCCCACATCTCAGACGATGGGCGGCCGGGCAGAGGCGCTCCTCACTTCCTAGACGGGATGGCGGCCGGGAAGAGGCGCTCCTCACTTCCCAGACTGGGCGGCCGGGCAGAGGGGCTCCTCACATCCCAGACGATGGGCGGCCAGGCAGAGACACTCCTCACTTCCCAGACGGGGGGGCGGCCGGGCAGAGGCTGCAATCTCGGCACTTTGGGAGGCCAAGGCAGGTGGCTGGGAGGTGGAGGATGTAGCGAGCCGAGATCACACCACTGCACTCCAGCCTGGGCAACATTGAGCACTGAGTGAGCGAGACTCCGTCTGCAATCCCGGCACCTCAGGAGGCCGAGGCAGGCAGATCACTTGCGGTCAGGAGCTGGAGACCAGCCTGGCCAACACGGCGAAACCCCGTCTCCACCAAAAAATGCAAAAACCAGTCATGCGTGGCGGCGCACGCCTGCAATCCCAGGCACTCTGCAGGCTGAGGCAGGAGAATCAGGCAGGGAGGTTGCAGTGAGCCGAGATGGCGGCACTACAGTCCAGCCTCGGCTTTCACAACTTTGGTGGCATCAGAGGGAGACCGGGGAGAGGGGGAGGGGGAGGGGGACGGAAGCTGAGTAAATTCTATGCAGGATAAACCCAAAGGAATTCATGCCAAGAAGCATAATTATGAAACTTCTGACAACTAAAGATAAAGAAAAAAATCTGACAAGCAACCAAAGGGAAACAATATATTACTTCTGGGGAAAAAGAATTTGAATACAAGTGGATTTCTTATTAGAAACCACAGAGAACATATTTTTCAAGTGCTGAAAGAAAAGAATTGTTAACACAACTCTTTATCCAGCGTAAATATCTCTTGGAAATGAAGGGAAAATTGAGACATTCTCAGATGAGGGGAAACTAAGAGTTTATTGCCAGCATACCTACCCCGAAAGAATGGAAGGAAGGAAGTTCTTGGAACAGAAATCATAAAAGGAATCTTTCAAGCATCAGGAAGGAAGAAAGAACAATGGAAAGAGTAAAAATGCTGGTAGATACAATATGCCTGCCTTCCCTCTTGAGTTTTCTAATTTTGTTTGATGGTTGAAGGGAAAAATTGAACATTCTCTGATGTGGTTCTCAATGTATATAGACGAAATAGTTAAGGTTATCATATTATAAACAGGAAGCAGATAAGGGACTTAGAGTCCCTTCATCTTTACACTCCACCTGAACTAGCAAAATATTGATACTTGTCACAGTGAACTGTGGTAATATGTGTATAATTTAATATATAGAGTAACCACTAAAAAAACTACATTAAATGGTATACTCAAAAATATTACAGAAAAATACATAAGTAAAAAATGGAATTCTAAAAAAAAATGTTCAAGAGAGAAGATCAGGGAAAAATGAATAAAAATTCAAGGGAACAAACAAAACAAATAAAATGGCAGCTTATCAAAAATTACGTTAAATGGTCTAAATATGCTAATTAAAAGACAGATTGAAGGAGTTGGTTTTTAAAATTCACCTAAATATATGCCATCTACAAGAAATTCACTTAAAAAATAATAGGTAGATTGAAAGTAAAAGAATAGAAGAAGGTATACCATGGAACATTAATCATAAAAAAGCAGGATTGGCTATGTTAATATCAGATAAAACAGACTTCAGAGCACAGAAAATTATTGGTAACAGAGTGATGTTACATGTCAGTCTGCCAAGAAGACAGCAATTTTTTAATTTTTTTTTTGAGACAGAGTCTCGCTCTGTCGTCCAGGCTGGAGTGCTGTGGCACTATCTCAGCTCACTGCAACCTCCACCTCCTGGGTTCATGCCATTCTCCTGCCTCAGCCTCCTGAGTAGCTGGGACTACAGGCGCCTGCCACCATGTCCAGCTAATTTTTTTTTTGTATTTTTAGTAGAGACAGAGTTTCACCGTGTTAGCCAGGATGGTCTCAATCTCCAGACCTCGTGATCCGCCCGTCTCAGCCTCCCAAAGTGCTGGGATTACAGGTGTGAGCCACGGCGCCCGGCCTAAAGACAGCAATTTTTAAATCCTAAATGTTTCAACATTCTGAGAGAAACATCTTATGCAACTGTAGTACAATGTCAGTATCAGGAAGTTGACATTGGCACAACAAGTGTATAGTTCTGTGTTATTTATCACATATATAGATTGGTGTAACCACCACTACAGTCAAGTCAACAGAACTATTCAGTCACCACAAAGAGCTTTGTCCTACCCCTTTATATAAAGTCAGCCCAACTCCTTTTACTATCCCTTAACTCATGGCAATCACTAACTTAGTAAGCTATCATTTCTTCTTAGACTTTTCAGCCCCTCCCTTTCTCCCTTTTCTCCCCTCCTTCTGAAACTTCTATGACACAATTGTTAGATATTATGTTATAGTCTCACAGGTCCCTGTGGCGTTAGTCTGTTTTCTGTCTGTTGTTCAGATTGGGTAATTTCTGCTCTTCTATATTAAAATTCATGGATTATTTCCTCTGTCTTCTTCATTCTGCTGTTGAACCCATCCACTGAGTATTTAGTTATTTTTCAACTCTAAAATATCTACTTCATATATCTTCTCTTTCTTTGCTGAGACTTTCTATTTTTGTTTCATGTTTCTTATTGTTTGTTTAAACATTTATATGATGGCTTATTTAAAGTCTTTATCAGATATTTTTAACTTCCATGCCATCTCAGTGTTGGCATCTATTGATTGTCTTTGCTCAATCAAGTTGAAGTTGTCTTAGATCTTGGTATGACAAGTGATTTTAGATTTAACCTATTTGGAAATTATAAGATCTGTGTCTGATTTAAATCTTCTCATGTAGCAGGCATTCTCTGACACCACTGTGGCAGGGGAGGTTGGGGGGTGCTGCCTTATTATTAAAAGGTGGGCTGAAAGTCCAGGTTTCCTACTCAGCCTCTGTCGGCACCTAGAGGAGGAGGGATTGTCATTACTGCTGAATGGTAGTGGTGGTTCAGCATCCCCATTATGCCTTCACTGATAACACCCTGCATGGTAGGATCCGGAGTGCCTCATTACTGTTCCCCATGGGGCTTCTACTGACACTGGGGGGCAGGGGACCTTGTCACTGCCTGGCTTGGAGACATGTCTCAGCCCCCAGTCAGCCCTCTCTCACATTACCCTGGTGGAACAGTAAGGGAGCCTTCTTACAGCCTGGTGAGCACAGACATTTGAGTTCCCCACTTGTCCTTTCATGGCAGCAGTAGAAGTGGAGAACATATTTTTTATTTTGTGTTTGGCTGAATTAAGAACAGTCGTTGTCTAAAAGTTTTCAATCTTGTTAGGCTGCCTCTTTCCTGAACCTCTGGCTTGAGAGCACAAGCTTTGGGTTTTATGTTTTGTCTTGTTTTTCCATCTCCACATTCATGTTGTTTGTTGCCAGCTTCTCCAGCTTCTAATTTGGAATATATGAGGCCAAAGAGAAGTGCAGGGAACTCATCATTGTCATTCCTTGAGTCCTGAGGTCCTTGAACAATCTGCTGTCTTCTCTCTACCTTTCAGCATCTTATGTTTTTAAATGTATAATATCCATAGTTTTTAGATATACATGCCAGAAAAGATAGGAGAAAGTAACTCTACTCCATATTTCTAATAGAATATGGCTTTTTTATTTTAAATTTTTGGCTCTTTGAAATTTTTTTTTACTATTATTGCTTTCTCACTTAATTCCTATTTGGAGAGCAAGATTTTTTAATCCTTTTAAAGTTTATTTAAACTTGTTTCAGGGCCCATGATATGATTTATCCTGGTTAAATGTTTCATATGTATTTGAAAATAATGTGTTTTCCTTTTGGATTGGTGTTCTGTAAGTGGAGGTCATGTTGGTTGATAATATTCTTCAAGTCTTCTGTACTCCTTCTTATTTACTTGTAATCTACTTCTATAAATTATTGAGAAAGGAGTTTTACTGTCCAGCTACAATTGTGGATTTGGTTATTCTTCCAGTTTCATCAGGATTTGCTTTATGTATTTTGAAGTAGTGTTATAAGATGGAAAAACATTTGTGATTGTTATATCCTCTTGATTAATTATTCCCTTTATCATTATGCAGAATTTCTCTTTATGTGTGCTATTTATATATTATAAAACCCATAATAAATAATATTGTCTAAAAAGATAACTTGAAAGATAATGTTCTATTTAAAGAAAAGAATTCCAAGAATGAGAAAAGTATATTTTGTTTTCATCCTCTTTTTTCCAGTTTATGGTGCTCTTTATCTCTATAAATTTTTTTATATAAATCAGAAATTTTCATAGTACCATTTTTCTTCTGTCTGGAAAATTTAACATTTCTTGTAATACACATCAGTTGCTGATAAATTGTTTCAGCTTTTTTTTTCGGTCTGAAACATCTTATCTTTGCTAAGTATAAAATTTTAGGTTGATTTTTTTTTTCTTTAAGTACTTTAAAAGTATCACTTCACTGTCTTCCAGACTGTAAAATTTCTAACAAGAAGTCAGCTTTAATTCTCTTTGTTCTTCTGCACATATTATGTCTTTTTCTGTCTACATAAAATTTTCTTTTTTTCAGCAGGTTTTAGCAATTTGATCATAATGTACATTGGTGTGATTTTATGTTTCCTCTTGGCATTTATTTAGCTTCTTGGATCTGAGGGTTTATATAGGTCATTAAAATTAGGAAATTTTGGCCACTGTTGCATCAGAATTTTCTCTCCCTTTCCTTTTTTTCTTCTGGAATGCTGATTACATATATGTTAGACTACAAATTTATTTAACCACAGGTCACAGATAACTCTGTTTATTATTTTCCAGTCTCTGTTTGTGTTGCCCAGGCCGGTCTTGAACTCCCAGCTTCAGGCAGTCCTCCTGCCCCACCCTCCCAAAAAACTGGGATTACAGGTATCACTGTGCCTGGCCATATGGGCCATTTCTTATTTGGTTGTTACTGATTGATTTTTCTCCTTGATAAGAGTCTTGTATCACTGCTTCTGTTCATACCTAGTAATTTTGTATTGGGTGTTAGATATTGTGAATTTTACATTGTGAGTTGCTAGATTTCGTTGTATTCTTTTATATATTTCTGAGCCTTTTCTGGGATGTAGTTAAGTTACTTGGAATTAGTTCGATCATTTCAAGGTACACTTTAAGCTTTGTTGTGTTGGATTCAGAGCTCACTTTAGAACTAATTTGGCCCCTCTACTAAAGCAGTACCGTTCTGGTTATTCTACCCTGTTGGTCATTAATTAGAAGGTTTTTCTACCCTGGTTGGTGATGATATAAACTTCCTGCCTTTGTGTATGCTGTAGTGATTTTTCAGCCTATTCTTTTTCACTGGTCTTTTCCTAACCTTGAATGATTCTCTTATATGCTTATACAAGTCAGTACTCAGGAGACCCTTCTGCAGATCTCCAACATTTTATATCAGTATAGCTCTTTCTTCACTGGCATTTACTCCCGCAAATTCTAGTTGCCAGGGCTTCCTTAAACATCCAATTTTGTCACATCAGCTTACCAAGTCTGCCAGGCTCTGTTTTGGTGTTCTTTTTCCGCTCTGGTTTGGGAACTCTCTCACAAGTAGCCTGTGATAATCATAGGGCTCACCTCATTGTTTCTCTACTTTCAAGGATCCCTGTCTGCACTGCCTCTTGGCTAAAACCTAATTACCATTTTTTATATTTTGTTTGGTTTTTTAGTTGTCTGTTATGGAAATCAGTTCCTTTTACCCTGTTACAGCCAGATATGGAAGTCCTTATGAAATCTCTTCCTCGATAACCAAGACATTGGCCATTTTAGAATTTTATGTTACTTAGGTGTGCAGTTCAGGGGTTCAAGGAGATTGATCATTTATGAGAATAAGAAAATGTTTTTTGGCCAGGTACAGTGGCTTATGCCATCGTACTTTGGGAGGCCAGGGTGAGACGATTGCTTGAAGCCGGGAATTCGACTCTATCTTTGCAAAAAAACTTTAAAAAATTAGCCGGGTATGGTGGTGCACACCTGTAGTCCCAACTACTCAGGAGGCTGAGGCAGAAGGATTACCTGAGCCCAGGAGTTTGAGGCTGCAGTGAGCCATGGTGGCACCACTGCACTTCAGCCTGAGTGACATAGGGACCCTGTCTCTAAAAAAAAAAGTAAGAAAAGAAAGAAAATGTTTTTTGTGGTTACTTCCCCAAGGAAGGTCGAGTGAGCACCCTGAATATGCCCCTTCTGAAGCTGTACCTTCTTCACATTCAGAAACAGTAGAACCTATGCAACTAATGCAAATGCTAAATTGTTTCCCATTTATAGGGTACTGCTTTACAAAACCAGAACTGATCTTCACATTGGAACAAGGAGAAGATCCATGGTTATTAGAGAAAGAGAAAGGATTTCTAAGCAGGAACTCCCCAGGTGAGTTACTGAATTCAACAAGAAGAATTGGTTCTCTGATTCACTAGGAGTACTCACACAACTCAGCATATAGTCATAATAATGGTTAAAATTTATACACTGAAAAAATACAAACAAAAATCAGCAAAGATAAAAGGTGCATGGGGCAAAGTTCGTAGGAAACAAGCTACAAGCTTCTGAGAGTTCACATAGTTCCCCAAGCACAGTTTCCTAAGCAATGAATTTTGAAAACATATGTAAAATGTTATCTACCCAGAACTGGTGCCCAGGGTTTTTATTGTGGGCTAATCATGTAGACACCCTCTGTCTAGCATCTGCCAAAATTACAGACTGTGAGATGGAAAACTGGTGTTCCCTATCATATTGTTTGTGCAGGGCTGGCACGGTGAGCCCCTCGGCAGTTATGAGAATCTTGTTTCTAGATGCCAGCCAAGGGCAAACCTTACAAGAAAGCCTTTCTAAGAGTAGCAGTCTCAGGCCTGCTGAATCAACTCTTTTATTTATTTATTTACTTATTTATTTTATTATTATTATACTTTAAGTTTTAGGGTACATGTGCACAATGTGCAGGTTAGTACATATGTATACATGTGCCATGCTGGTGCGCTGCACCCACTAACTCATCATCTAGCATTAGGTATATCTCCCAGTGCTATCCCTCCCCCCTCCCCCAACCCCACAACAGTCCCCAGAGTGTGATGTTCCCCTTCCTGTGTCCATGTGTTCTCATTGTTCAATTCCCACCTATGAGTGAGAATATGCGGTGTTTGGTTTTTTGTTCTTGCGATAGTTTACTGAGAATGATGATTTCCAATTTCATCCATGTCCCTACAAAGGACATGAACTCATCATTTTTAATGGCTGCATAGTATTCCATGGTGTATATGTGCCACATTTTCTTAATCCAGTCTATCATTGTTGGACATTTGGGTTGGTTCCAAGTCTTTGCTATTGTGAATAATGCCGCAGTAAACATACATGTGCATGTGTCTTTATAGCAGCATGATTTATAGTCCTTTGGGTATATACCCAGTAATGGGATGGCTGGCTCAAATGGTATTTCTAGTTCTAGATCCCTAAGGAATCGCCACACTGACTTCCACAATGGTTGAACTAGTTTACAGTCCCACTAACAGTGTAAAAGTGTTCCTATTTCTCCACATCCTCTCCAGCACCTGTTGTTTCCTGACTTTTTAATGATTGCCATTCTGACTGGTGTGAGATGGTATCTCATAGTGGTTTTGATTTGCATTTCTCTGATGGCCAATGATGGTGAGCATTTTTTCATGTGTCTTTTGGCTGCATAAATGTCTTCTTTTGAGAAGTGTCTGTTCATGTCCTTCACCCCACTTTTTGATGGGGTTGTTTTTTTCTTGTAAATTTGAGTTCATTGTAGATTCTGGATATTAGCCCTTTGTCA
This sequence comes from Gorilla gorilla gorilla, assembly GCF_029281585.2. NCBI lineage: Eukaryota > Metazoa > Chordata > Mammalia > Primates > Hominidae > Gorilla > Gorilla gorilla. Next base: position 93,284,922 of record NC_073237.2, on the reverse strand, counting down.
GATGAGTAGGTTGCAAAAATTTTCTCCCATTTTGTAGGTTGCCTGTTCACTCTGATGGTAGTTTCTTTTGCTGTGCAGAAGCTCTTTAGTTTAATTAGATCCCATTTGTCAATTTTGGCTTTTGTTGCCATTGCTTTTGGTGTTTTAGACATGAAGTCCTTGCCCATGCCTATGTCCTGAATGGTAATGCCTAGGTTTTCTTCTAGGGTTTTTATGGTTTTAGGTCTAATGTTTAAATCTTTAATCCATCTTGAATTGATTTTTGTATAAGGTGTAAGGAAGGTATCCAGTTTCAGCTTTCTACATATGGCTAGCCAGTTTTCCCAGCACCATTTATTAAATAGGGAATGCTTTCCCCATTGCTTGTTTTTCTCAGGTTTGTCAAAGATCAGATAGTTGTAGATATGCGGCGTTATTTCTGAGGGCTCTGTTCTGTTCCATTGATCTATATCTCTGTTTTGGTACCAGTACCATGCTGTTTTGGTTACTGTAGCCTTGTAGTATAGTTTGAAGTCAGGTAGTGTGATGCCTCCAGCTTTGTTCTTTTGGCTTAGGATTGACTTGGCGATGCGGGCTCTTTTTTGGTTCCATATGAACTTTAAAGTAGTTTTTTCCAATTCTGTGAAGAAAGTCATTGGTAGCTTGATGGGGATGGCATTGAATCTATAAATTACCTTGGGCAGTATGGCCATTTTCACGATATTGATTCTTCCTACCCATGAGCATGGAATGTTCTTCCATTTGTTTGTATCCTCTTTTATTTCCTTGAGCAGTGGTTTGTAGTTCTCCTTGAAGACGTCCTTCACATCCCTTGTAAGTTGGATTCCTAGGTATTTTATTCTCTTTGAAGCAATTGTGAATGGGAGTTCACTCATGATTTCGCTCTCTGTTTGTCTGTTATTGGTGTATAAGAATGCTTCTGATTTTTGTACATTGATTTTGTATCCTGAGACTTTGCTGAAGTTGCTTATGAGCTTAAGGAGATTTTGGGCTGAGACAATGGGGTTTTCTAGATATACAATCATGTCGTCTGCAAACAGGGACAATTTGACTTCCTCTTTTCCTAATTGAATACCCTTTATTTCCTTCTCCTGCCTAATTGCCCTGGCCAGAACTTCCAACACTATGTTGAATAGGAGTGGTGAGAGAGGTCATCCCTGTCTTGTGCCAGTTTTCAAAGGGAATGCTTCCAGTTTTTGCCCATTCAGTATGATATTGGCTGTGGGTTTGTCATACGTAGCTCTTATTATTTTGAGATATGTCCCATCAATACCTAATTTATTGAGAGTTTTTAGCATGAAGGGTTGTTGAATTTTGTCAAAGGCCTTTTCTGCATCTATTGAAATAATCATGTGGTTTTTGTCTTTGGTTCTGTTTATATGCTGGATTACATATATTGATTTGTATATATTGAACCAGCCTTGCATCCCAGGGATGAAGCCCACTTGATCATGGTGGAGAAGCTTTTTGATGTGCTGCTGGATTCGGTTTGCCAGTATTTTATTGAGGATTTTTGCATCAATGTTCATCAAGGATATTGGTCTAAAATTCTCTTTTTTGGTTGTGTCTCTGCCCGGCTTTGGTATCAGAATGATGCTGGCCTCATAAAATGAGTTAGGGAGGATTCCCTCGTTTTCTATTGATTGGAATAGTTTCAGAAGGAATGGTACCAGTTCCTCCTTGTATCTCTGGTAGAATTCGGCTGTGAATCCATCTGGTCCTGGACTCTTTTTGGTTGGTAAGCTATTGATTATTGCCACAATTTCAGCTCCTGTTATTGGTCTATGAATCAACTCTTATCTACACAAAAGCTATGCAGATCCCTGGCATAACGTAGAGTAAGACAAACATATTTGCCATATCAACTAATGTTAAGTGGATTAAATTCACCTATTAAGAGAAAACACTATTAGATTTTGTTAAAGAGGTATATTTTAAAAATAATTTGAGAAGTTCAAAATACGGTTATGAATTGCTAAGGCAATAAACTAAAATAATTCAGTGTTTATTTGCTTTAAATTCCTACCTCTATAGCATAATCTTGGAATACTTTATCCTATACTTTATCTCTTCTGTTTGTAAACTCAATAACACTAAAGTTATATTCAGGTCAAAAAACAGAGAAGAGAAAGGGCATTTTGATAATGCTAAAATAGACAGTTCTAAAAGGATATTTTAAAAGTAGACAACTTTAAAATATATTTATGAGTTTTGAATATTTGTGCACTAAATTTTCATCAGGTTTCATAAAACAAAAAACTGCAAGTGTTCTGAGGAAAAATGGAAACATATTAGGTCACATAGACTTTAATTTACCTCTTTGATTTCATACCAGAGCCAGTGGATCACAACTGAGTTCCTAGACTAGTGCTCAGCAAATGAGGACACAGGTGAAATTCTACCTGTTGCCTATTTTGGTCAGGAAAGATTTTTCTAGAACACAGCCATAGCTATTCATTTATGTGCTCATGCTACGAGGTAGAATTGAGTAGTTACAACAGAGACCACATGATCAGCCCAGTGGAAAACATTTACTTTCTGGCCTTTTACAGAAAAAGTTTACTGACTCCTGCTCTAGAAGTTATAAATAACATATTTTATAGAAATGAATCTGATGTGTCTTTCAAAACTCTACTCTGGAAACAGAATGAACCCTTTTTAAAATGACCATGGGACCCTCACAAAATATAAAAGTATTTTGTGCAAAAATGAATAAATCCACAAAGATATTATTGTCCAGTAAAACTGCAAATTGCAAACAATGTAAGAAGAATTAAAGTCTATCTTAAACTCAATAAGGAATATATATCTTTAAAAACATATTTAATCAAAGAGTAAATGAAAATCAAAATTGTCTAATATCCGGAAAATTTCAAAGGTAAAAAACATGCATATTAGAACCTTTGGGATATAGATAAAGCAGTGCTTAGAAAAACTTTTAGTCTTATATTAGTCTTATGTACTTGTTTTTAAAAGTGAGAAGGTTTTCAAAGAAAACTAAGCAAAGCAAAAGATGTAATAAAAATAAGACTATATTAGTATAAATTTTAAAGCCAAAAGTGGTTCTTGCAATAAAAATAACTGAATTAAAATAGTCTCAATTCAAAAAAGGGGGAAAGCACTATTACTCAAAGTTTTGATTTAAATTCCTACTTCTGTGGTATAGTTTGAAATACTTTAGTGTATGCCTTATCTCTTCTTTTTGTAAACTCACAATCTACTTGATAGATGTGTTAAAAGAAAATGAAACACTGTGCCAGAGAGCACATAGCTATGAATGTGGTCCATTCCCACCTGGATTATAACCCACTAAAAAGAATAGTCTCTGCTTTACTCTTCTATTTATTGAGTCCATGCAATATAACATGTAAGTATTTTTAATAATATTGTGTATTAACTTCAAAGCCACTCGGGAGGGGTGTTTCATATTGATTCATTCAAAAAACATGATCCCTAAATGCAAACACCCCAGTCAAATTTCTGAGACTTTTGAATAATCAGGTGTAGGTTAGCATTGAGTCTGAGCACTTGTGTAGGAAAGAGGAGGTAATTTTGAGGCACACTGCTTTTTAACAGTCACTGTCTTCATATAAATTACAGTGAGATATAAAGTATATCAGAATGAAGGTTATATTTTGGAAAGGAGAACAAAGCTGCATAAAATAATTAATGCTATTGATTAAAAAGTGAACTATTGGCCAGGCGCGGTGGCTTACGCCTGTAATCCCAGCACTTTGGAAGACTAAGGTGGGCAGATCACGAGGTCAGAAGATCGAGACCATCCTGGCTAACATGGTGAAACCCCATCTCTACTAAAAACACAAAAAATTAGCCGGGTGTGGTGGTGGGCACCTGTAGTCCCAGCTACTCAGGAGGCTGAGAATGGCGTGAACCCGGGAGGCGAAGCTTGCAGTGAGCCGAGATCGCACCACTGCACTCCAGCCTGGGTGACAGAGCAAGGACTCTGTCTCAAAAAAAAAAAAAAAAAAAAAAAGTGAACTATTATTTTACGTACAACTAAGAAAGAGAAAATGCCATTTAACCATGCACGTGCCGTAAGTTTTAAAATACTTTGAATTTGAATGATGATAATTTTTTCTTAAAAAATCATAAGTGTCAGATATATGAGTACTATCCATATATTCCTTGTTAAAATGAATACTATAGACAGTAACTACTTTCAGATTTTAAATAAATGTTCCTTATATTTGTGGGAAGACACAAGAAGCCTTTTGTGTGTGTGTGTAATTGGGGAAATGCTTTGCATTGCCTGAAGGACATCTAGAGTCTACATAGGTCTAAGGCTAAAAAGCAGAGTGATTCAGAGAAAGAATATAAGATTATTGCTGAAAATATACTATTTACTGGTGATATCCTGTCAAGACTAGAGCAGAAAAAAAGACTGGGCTGTTGCAGTGAGAGCTACAACATGTAATGAGCCTACAGTTAGTGTAAAACCTTCTTTTCCTGAATATCTCTTAGGGCACTAAGGCAGTATATTTAAGGCCTTGTAATATTTTTAGCACAAGGCTGACATTTTTGCATGGAATGTGGGTAGCAGTAGGGCAATAGCAGTCAAATATACACAGGAAATCTACGATAAATAAATATAAAGGATACGTGTAAAGTTTCTAAGTCCAGGTTAAAATATATGATCCGTACGGTTCTCACAGTCAATAAAAACTAGCAATGTTAAAAAGTAGATTGAAAGCAGAATTAAGGATTGGACAAAGGCAAAGCTGGTTTTAGGGAAATGAGTGAGCAAACCGAAAAGACAAAAGTTAAGATTTGATGATCTAAAAAGATTCACTATTGGCCGGATGTGGTGGCTCATGCCTGTAATCCTAGCACTTTGGGAGGCCGAGACAGGTGGATCACCTGAGATCAGGAGTTCGAGACCAGCCTGGCCAACATGGCAAAACCCTGTATCTACTAAAAATACAAAAATTAGCCGGGCGTGGTGGCGCATGCCTGTAATCCCAGCTACTCAGGAGGCTGAGACAGGAGAATCACTTGAACCCAGGAGGCAGAAGTTGCAGTGAGCCGAGATCACGCCACTATACTCCAGCCTGGGCGACAGAGCAAGACTCCATCTCAAAAAAAAGAAAAAAGAAAAAAAAAAGATTCACTATTGAACAACCCTGACATAATAAACCAAGTCACCAGAGCTAGGGCAGAGCAGTGAATCCAGTCTAGGTGGAAAAATGACTTTAACTCCCATCAATTTTACATTTCCACTTACACATGTGTGTTCCTTTGATGATAATGCAGACAGAATTAAAATGTTGTCTATAGTAGTATTTCTTTTAACATGAGGAAATTGGTGTCATTATAAATTTCTTTTGTGATGTGTAGAATGGAAATGGAGCTCCAACTGAACTATTGCAGGCCAATGATTATCCTACCATTGTAATTTATATTTGTATAAGAATCTAGACTAGCGTTACTCCCTACGGCAAACCCTGTCTCAGATAAAACCGCTAATCCATTGATTTTTGTTGTTGTTATCTACTTCATGTTGGTAATCTTTTTTTATTCATCCCATTCTCTGATTTTCCTGTTCCCAGGATCCAATGCTCTTACGTATACACCATTCTCAGTCATTTCGTTGATTTATATCCTCTTCTCTATTCAGTTTTGAAAATTCTATTTTAAGATGCCAAATACGTATGTATATTCATTTCCCATTTCTTTTTCTACTACAAAAAAAAATTTAAGCTAAAAAGGGAATATAGGGAATATGTACTTGAAATTACTTTATTGTTGAGAAACTGAGCTAGAAACTAAGGAATCAAATACATAATAGGGCATATATATACATATATGTCCCATTCCATAAGAAATGTGTTAAATATCATAAAGTTTGTTTAATTTTATCGTTTTTAGAAGACTCCCAACCTGATGAAATCTCAGAGAAGAGCCCAGAAAATCAAGGCAAACATTTGTGGCAAGTTTTATTCACCAATAAATTATTGACTACAGAGCAAGAAATTTCAGGAAAACCACACAATCGAGACATAACCATTTTTCCTGCAAGAATGATGCCTTGTAAATGTGACATTGCAGGGTCTGCTTGCCAGGGGCTCAGCCTGATGGCCCCACACTGTCAGTATTCAAAAGAAAAGGCTCATGAGCATAATGTTTGTGACAAATGGCTCATCAGTATTAAGGATGGCAGAACTAACACTCAAGAGAAATCTTTTGCTTATAGTAAAATTGTGAAAACCCTCCATCATAAGGAGGAAGTTATTCAACATCAGACAATTCAGACTCTGGGGCAAGATTTTGAATATAATGAAAGTAGAAAAGCTTTTCTTGAAAAGGCTGCCCTTGTTACATCTAACAGTACCCACCCAAAAGGAAAATCTTACAATTTCAATAAATTTGGGGAAAACAAATATGATAAATCAACCTTTATTATTCCTCAGAACATTCATCCAGAGAAGAGTCACTATGAGTTTAATGATACTGGAAATTGTTTCTGTAGAATCACTCACAAAACTCTCACAGGAGGGAAATCCTTCAGCCAAAAGTCACACATTAGAGAACGTCATAGAGTTCATATAGGGGTGAAACCCTTTGAATATGGAAAAAGTTTCAACCGTAATTCAACCCTCCCAGTGCATCAGAGAACTCATACAACAGATAAATACTCTGATTATCACCCATGTACAGAGACATTCAGCTACCAGTCAACTTTCAGTGTACATCAGAAGGTTCACATAAGGGCAAAACCCTGTGAGTATAATGAATGTGGGAAATCCTGCTCTATGAATTCACACTTGATTTGGCCTCAGAAAAGTCACACAGGGGAGAAACCCTATGAATGTCGTGAGTGCGGGAAAGCCTTCAGTGAGAAGTCACGCCTAAGAAAACATCAGAGAACTCACACGGGAGAGAAACCATACAAATGTGATGGATGTGATAAAGCTTTCAGTGCAAAGTCAGGCCTAAGAATACACCAGAGAACACACACAGGGGAGAAACCATTCGAATGTCATGAATGTGGGAAATCTTTTAACTATAAGTCAATCCTCATAGTGCATCAGAGAACTCACACAGGAGAGAAACCTTTTGAATGTAATGAATGCGGGAAATCTTTCAGCCATATGTCAGGCCTAAGGAATCACCGAAGAACTCACACAGGGGAAAGACCATATAAATGTGATGAATGTGGGAAAGCTTTCAAACTGAAGTCAGGCCTGAGGAAACATCATAGAACACACACAGGGGAGAAGCCCTACAAATGTAATCAGTGTGGAAAAGCTTTCGGTCAGAAATCACAACTCAGAGGACATCATAGAATTCACACAGGGGAAAAACCCTATAAATGTAATCATTGTGGGGAAGCTTTCAGTCAGAAATCAAACCTCAGAGTACATCACAGAACTCATACTGGGGAGAAACCCTATCAATGTGAGGAGTGTGGAAAAACTTTCAGGCAGAAATCAAATCTCAGAGGGCATCGGAGAACTCACACTGGGGAGAAGCCCTATGAATGTAATGAATGTGGAAAAGCTTTCAGTGAGAAGTCAGTCCTAAGAAAACATCAGCGAACTCACACCGGGGAGAAACCATATAATTGTAATCAGTGTGGGGAAGCTTTCAGTCAGAAATCCAATCTCAGAGTACATCAGAGGACTCACACAGGGGAGAAACCTTATAAATGTGATAAATGTGGGAAAACTTTCAGTCAAAAATCAAGCCTTAGAGAACATCAGAAAGCCCACCCAGGCGATTAAACGTATGCATATAAAGAATATGAAAAAACTCTGAGCTGGAAATCAAACCTCACAATACATAAATGAACACACAGGAGAGAACTGTTAACATAGTGAGCACTGGAATTTCCTCTACAATTTCAGCCTCCACCATATATCAAAGAATAGAAGATAAATTGTTGAAATCTATTTTATATGGGCATTCTTTCAGCCAGAGCGCAGTCTTCTATGGATATTACAGAACTCATACAGCAAAGAAACCCTATAAACATAATGAATATGGAAAATACTCTTGCGAACTCACTCCTCAGAAAACTCACGCTGCAGAAAAGCTCTGAGAAAGTAATAAAAATGTGAAAACTGTGCCAACAATCAAAACTCATTCACCATCAGAGAAATCACACAATGACAAAAGCTAGAATATAATAAGTGTGTGATAAACTTTAACGAAAAGTCAGTACAGCAGAAAATACATTCAAGATAGAGACCTCATAGTATATTAAAACAAACAAGAAATGAAGTTAATGGATGTTGGGAAATTCTTCTGCCATGTCAACCCTCATTTTAACTTACACAGAGGTAATCCCTATATGTCGTATAATAACTATTGAAATGTTCACTAGTAATCATTTTCACTTCTCCCTCATGCCACACCTGGCCTAAATTTCTCAACCACTCTCTCATCTAAACGGGGTCATATTGTTACCCTCTAGCTAGTGGAATATGGGGTCAGTGACAGGTCTTAAATACATCAGTCAAATTCTCAATATTTTCTTCTATCCCTCATTAGAATGGAATGGAGGAAAACCTTGGGACTCAGCCTCTGATGATGGAAAGTACAAGATGGTAGGAACCCGGGTCAGAGAAGGATCCTGTGGCATGGAGTTTTCTCCTCCCTGTACACAGTTGGACTTTTTGCAGTGAGGAAGTAAATGTGTTCTCTGCTGAACTTCTAAAGGCTTGGGTATACTTGATACTGACAGAAACTCAACAACCCTCACATAATAAAACTTACGAGTATGATTTTTCAGGACATCTGAACTCAGTGTATGTCAGAAAAGTCACATAGGACAAATCTCGGACAGCATCCTGAATGACCATGGCTTTTATCCCCAAAGTCTTCCTCATCAGACAGGTAAAATCATAAGAAATCTGACATTTTAACAAATATAGGAAATTCTTCACACACACAGACACACACACATACACACCCAAAATCTCATTAAATATATGATAATTTAGTTTTGAATGTGTAAAAGTTTTCAACAAATTATCATATTTTATATCAGAGCTTGTTACAAGGAGAAAATTATCAATTTGAGAAAGGTAAGTAATAGCCTTTATCTAGATATTGCTTTATCAGAACTGTTTCACATATAATATCAAAACTTTTAATGAAATATAAGACATTCACTATAATAAAAAGCTTAAAAAGAACAAAAAATAAACTGCATAAATTGAAAAGCAGTGTTGCAAATATGTGAATGTTTTGTGAGTTATTGATTGTTTATGTATGTATATATGCATGGTACTTACCAGGTACTTGTTTTATGTTTCTTAGACCTCAACATTGCTGTAAGAGAATTGTGTTCCCCTTGCTTTATAACTACTTTGACATCAGCTACAATTTGCCACATGAATATTAATAACAAACCTTTTACAGAAAATATCTGATACCACATTCCCTTTCTCCTGCTGCCTTCTAACATGTTTGTCTAGTAAAGGCCATTGTTACTAAACTGCCTTTTTTCAAAGAAGCCAGTGTCAACCAATACATTTCTCTCTCTCTTTTTTTCTATGTGTGTCTCTCACACACAAATACACAAGCAAATATATATATATATATCTTCAACATCACTGATTCTTTCCTAGCAGTGTTGAGTATAATAATGGACCCTTGGAAGGCATTCTTCATTTATGGTACTGTTTTTCATTTTTAGCATTTTAATTTTATTATAGTTTTTATCTCTCTGCCACAGTTACCTACCTGATACTGCATGTTGTCTAGTTTTCCCACTGGAGTCACTTTATATGGCATTTGGCATTCTTTCTCTCAGTTAAAAAACTGGTTGGATCTTTGTTTCTCTCTACAACCACCTAGTTTTCCAGATAGCTTTTTGCTCTGTGGCTTCAGATATCTGGTGCATTGAAGAAAAGTTAAAGTCTTCCCAATTATTTTCTTGTTTTATGAATAGAAGCAATGCTCTTGCCTGCTCTCTATTTCTCTGAGTTGTAACTGAACATCATCAGTTGTTTTTTGACAAATGTTCCAGGGTAATTTGATGGGAAAATGATGATTGTTTTCAAAAATGATGCTGCTGGGCGCGGTGGCTCACGCCTGTAATCACAGCACTTTGGGAGGCTGAGGCAGGCGGATCACAAGTTCAGGAGATCAAGACCATCCTGGCTAACACGGTGAAAACCCATCTCTACTAAAAATACAAAAAATTAGCCGGGCGTGGTGGCGGGCGCCTGTAGTCCCAGCTGCTCAGGAGGCAGAGGCAAGAGAATGGCGTGAACCCGGGAGGCAGAGCTTGCAGTGAGCCAAGATCACACCACTGCACTCCAGCCTGGGTGACAGAGCAAGACTCTGTCTCAAAAAAAAAAAAAAAAAAAAAAAATGATGCTGAGATAATTGTATTACTCCATTCTCACACTGGTATGAAGAAATCCCCAAGACTGGGTAATTTGTAAAGGAAAGAGGTTTAATTGACTCACAGTTCTGCATGGCTGGGGAGGCCTCAGGAAACTTATGATCATGGCAGAAGGCAAAGAAGCAGGCACCTTTTTTACAGGGCAGCGGAGTGAGTGCAGCAGGGCAAATGCCAGATGCTATAAAACCATCAGATCTCATGAGACTCAGTCACTATCACAAGAACAGCATGGGGAAAACTGTCCCCCATGATCCAGTTACCTCCAGCTGGTCCTACCCTTAACACGTGGGGATTATGGGGATTACAATTCAAGATGAGATTTTGGGTGGGGACACAGGCAAACTGTATCAATAATGATACTTGGATATTGTAAATGCAACTTGATCTTTACAACATGATTTAAAACTTACTCAAAATAAATCACAGATCCAAACAAAATCGCTAAAAGTACAAAATTTATGATAGAAAACAAAAGAAACTGACCAGATATGGTGGCTCACCTGTGTAATCCCAGCACTTTGGGAGGCCAAGGCAGGAGGATTGCTTGAAGCCAGGAGTTCAGGACCATCCTGCACAACATAATGAGAGCCTATCTCTACAAAAAATAAAGTTAACCAGCATAGTGGCACATGCCTGTAGTCCTAGTCATAGCTACTTGGGAGGCTGAGGTGGGAGGATTGCTTGTGCCCAGGAATTTGAGGCTGTGGTGAGCTGTGATCATGCCACTGTACTCCATCCTGGGTGACCGAGCAAGACTTTCTGTCTCTTAAAGGAAAAAAATACAATGTTTATAATACAGAAAATGCAGTTATAATGGACCAAAAAAAAAGGAAAACATTAAAATAGATATTTCACTGAAGATATATAGTTAGCCAATAAATACTAGAAACAATGTCCAAAGCTTTGGTCAGCAAGAAAGTGCATGTTCGTGTGACAGCAATACAAATCCATTTAATAGTTCCTTATAAAGATAACAGTACCTTACCTACAACCAGCAATTTTCATTCTAGGCATTTTCCCCAGAGAAAGACAAAGAATTATATGCAAATGTTCATAGAATCTTTACTCGTAATAACCCCAAATTGTAAATAATTGGGTTCTTTATCAACAGAAAAATATATAAACAGTAATATTACCATATAATGGAATACAGCTGTACAAGGAAGAAACTGCAAATGCATGCAGCAACATTGATAAATCTTCAGATTGTACGGAGCAAAAGAAGCCAGGCACAAGAGGGTAGAGCTGTATTATATCCTATTTGTATAAAGTTCTAGGAAAGACATCAAGTCTAGAGGGATAGAAAGAAGGTGGACCATTCATTGCCTAAGGCTGGGGGCAGCGGGGTGTGAGGATACACTGGTTAGAGGAATAAGGGAATTTTTTTATTATGATGGAATGTTCCATATATAAATGGTGGTGATCTTTACAGAGCTGTATAAGTTTTTAGAACCCATCAAAATATACTAAAAATTTGTCTACTTTGCATAAAGTATACCTCTATACAGTTAACTTGTAAAATAATAAAAGTGAGTTTAGGGTCCCCAGTATGTTATGAGACCCAGCAGATTCTCAGTTTACTAAATGGCTTATTGACATCACTAGATTATTCATTCTCTTTCTTCCCATATGGCTGTGACCTTGGAAAGTCAGTTCTTTAATATGTCTCAGTCTCCTCATTACCATAATAATGGTAATTACCTACAATCCTTTCTGAAAGAGTTGTCTGAGTTCATCTGTGTCCGTTCCTTAATACGTGGCACAGAATAAGTGAGCAGTAGGTAATAATTATTACCATTATATATTTTACCAGTATTATTAAAAATCAAAGACCTGTGTTCCTTAAAAGAGCCTCAAGAAAGATTATAACTCATAAAACAAAAAGATAAATTAGGCCTATAGGAGATTCAGCCATGATGTGATGGGGGTGTGTGAGTTCCTCATACTATAGTAACATCAATTTTTCTTTAACTCTCTGGTGAGACCGTTTCTGAAAATTTTAAAACCTTGAGCCTTTTATTCTTCTGTCAACTGGCTGACATGACTTAGTCCAGTTTGTTGAGTTCCCAATAAATTGCTTTTCCACAAAAAGCTCCTGCATGACTTCATGCACCCCCAGCCTTCCTCTCCTGGAAGTTTTAAGAATCCAGAACTAAGCTGGAGTACTGTCAAGCTTGGGTTTTTTTGTTACATTCCAGGATAGAAGTTACACACCAGATATCTAAATACTCTAGAGAACAATCATTTCAGGTATTGAGGGATAGCACACACCCACCGCTTAGCTTTTTTCAGCATATAATGGCCACTCTTGCCCTGAGTTCTGTTTCCCGGCTACACTCGAGGTGATTTCAGTTGTGTCCCGTGATGCGTTTTACACAGGAACTGCATTCTGAGTTATCTAGGCAGTAGAATCACATCACAACAACTTCTAAAAGAAAAGAGAATTCAGAGACTGGCAGTTGAGTTGGCCCCATCATGGGCAAAAAGAGTGAAGTTTCACATTAGCTATGGTTTGAATGTGTCCCCCCAAAGTTCGTATGTTGGAAACTTAATTCCTATTGCAACAGCGCTCAGATGTGGAACCTTAAAGAGGCAATTAGGTCATGAGTGCTCTGCCATCATGAATGGATTAATTTCTCTATCACATGAGTGGGTTCATTATCAAGCCAGTGACTTTGTTATAAAAGCAAGTTCAGCCCTCTCATGCTCTCTCATGGGCACTCTCACATGTGATGCCTTCTGCCATGTTATGACATAGCAAGAAGTCTCTCACCACATGTGGCCCCTTGATCTTGGATTTTCCAGCCTCCAAAAGTGTTTAAAAAAAAAAAAACTTTTATTCTTTATAAGCTACCCAGTTTCTGGTGTTCTGTTAAAACAACACAAAATGGACTAAAACAGCAATCTTCACACATGTGAGGACCTGAAAAAAAAAAAAAACATCATTTCAAGTAGTAAAGGGAACCCTGCCAGTGTGTAGAGTTCATGGGGGCATGACTTGGGCCAGGTTTTGAGAACTCATCTTCCGGGTTAGTGTAGAATTTTAACAAGGATTCTGAGAGGAGACTGAACTCATAAAGGCCATTCCATATTCCGAAGGGGAACATTTTTATCAGTGATACGGATATGACAGTACTGGTGAGGTGAGGTGAAGTTGAGCTGAGTGATGACACATAGGCAATATTTCATTTGGTAGTATAAGTTCTTTTTATATCAAAATTACTGGAACAGGACAGAAGACAGACAATAGTCACAACGTATAGGAAAACAAATACTGAAGTTTATATATAAGTATAAAACAAAACCATTAAGTTGCCATCAGTTTAAACTGCCAAACCTTTTTCCCTCACTAATACTTTATATACACATCTTTTTAATGGGGAGTAGGGGGCTCAGCTCATTTTTCCATTTGCATCATATGCTTTGGTAATGTCCTTGGAAAAAGCAAAATTGAGTGTTCACATCACCATAAGAGGATGAATAATGTGTGATGCTGGGACTGCAGGCCAAGTGCTTGTCTTCCAGAAGCACCATGCCAGCCAAAAGTCCTGGGCAAGATGTGCTTGGTACGGATAACATAAAGATTGATGTCTTCAAACAAACCAACCAGGTAGCAAGCAAAGCCCCAATAGCCAGGATCTAAAGAGGCAGGTCAGATTACAGTGTTTGAGCAACTTCCTGAACCCATATTTGGAAAGGGCTCTTGAGGCTCCTGGGATTTCTGGTACCACCTGATTTCTTGGAGACGGTCTAGGGCAGGGAAGGATGTGGCATCTATGTAACCCCTCAGGGGGGCTCCATCTTGCAGGTGGTTGTGGTAGTCAGGGACTTGCATTGGCCTGAGATCATGGCAGGTGCTTTTGCTGGTGGGCTTGATACACCACTGAAGTTGCTAAGTTTGAAGTTGCACCTGCCTTCCCTTCTGTGTTGTGTCCAAGAGCAAGAGTGGCCTCAGTGCCTAAAAGAGAGTAAATGTGGCTGCAGCTGCAGACACGAAGTATGACTTTAGCTCTGGACCACATCCAATTGTACCCTGCATTAAGCTCAGGCATATCACACCTGCTCAATAGAGGTTGGTCAAACAAAGGAGTCAGCAAATGACATTTCTAATGAACACACTGGTAATTTGTTTTTATATTATTCTATTTTTTCTGGAAAGAAATGAATACAGCTTTTTAAATTAAGTCTAGCTTAGCCAGACTCCTTGGCATGTTTTTCCAATCTTTTTGTATTATTTAGCTTTAAATTTTCCCCCTTACTCCTACTTTTTCTGTATCCCATGAGTGTTTATATTTTTATTTTTCATCTTCATTTGTTGCTTTTTTTTTTTTTTTTTTTGAGACAGGGTCTCGTCTCTCATCTTGTCACCCAGGCTGGAGTGTGGTGGTACAATCAGCTCATTGCAGCCTTGACCTCCTAGGCTCAAGTGATCCTCCCACCTCAGCTTCACGAGTAGCTAGAACTACAGATGTGCGCCACTGTGCCTGGCTCATTTTTGTATTTTTTATAGAGACTGGGACTCTGTCTGTTTCCCAGGCTGGTATTGAACTCCTGTGCTCAAGCAATCCTCCTGCCTCAGCCTCCCAACATGCTGGGATTACAGGCATGAGCTACCATGCCTGGCCTATTTGTCTCAAGTATTTTCTATTTTTCCTTGTAATTTCATCTTTGACCTGTTTCTTGCTTGAGGACATCTGCTTAATTTCCACAAATTTGTGAATATTCCCATTTTTCCTCTGTTATTCACTTCTAACTTGTATTAGAAGAGGTTTTGTATGATTTTTTTTTCAATCTATTGAGGCTTCATTTGGGTACTAACACATAGTCCATCCTGGAGAATATCCCATGTGCACTTGAGATTAATATGTATTCTGTTATTGTTGGGTAGAGTGTTCTGTATATGTCAGCTCTAGTTGGCTTATCATGATGTTCAGGTCCTTCCTTATTTGTCTTCTACCTGGTTGTACTATTCATTACTGACAGTAAGGTACTAAAGTCTCCAACTATTATTATACAACTGTATTTCTCCCTTCAATTCTGTCCATTTTTGCTTTATGTATTTTGATGGTTTGTTATTAGGTACATAAATGTTTATAATTTTTATTTCATCTTGCTCTACTGAATCTTTTTATTAATATATAATCTCCTTTGTCTCATGTAAACATCTGATTTAAACTTTATTTTGTCTGATAATATAGCTACTTGCTATCTTTCAGTTACCACTTGCATGAAATATATTTTTCTATCCTCTCACTTTCAACCAATTTGTGACTTGGAGTTAACATGAGTTTCTCATAGGCAACATAGAGTTGGATCTTGTTTTTTTGTTTTTTTTTTTTTTTTTGAGACGGAGTCTCGCTCTGCCGCCCAGGCTGGAGTGCAGTGGCGCCATCTTGGCTCACTGCAAGCTCCCCCTCCCGGGTTCATGCCATTCTCCCGTCTCAGCCTCCCCAGTAGCTGGGACTACAGGTGCCCGCCACCTCGCCCAGCTAATTTTTTGTATTTTTAGTAGAGACATGGTTTCACAGTGTTAGCCAGGATGGTCTCGATCTGCTGACCTCGTGATCCACCCGCTTTGGTTTCCCAAAGTGCTGGGATTACAGGCGTGAGCCACCGCGCCTGGCCGGATCTTGTTTTTTCAATCCATTCTGTGAGTCTCTTGATTGGAGGATTTGATACATTTATATTTAAGGTAACTACAAATAGGCTGGCGGAGTGGCTCACACCTGTAATCCTAACACTTTGGGAGGCAAAGGCAGGCAGATCATTTGAGGTCAGGAGTTCGAGACTAGCCTGGCCAACATGGTGAAACCCCATCTCTACTCAAAGTACAAAAATTAGGCAGGCGTGGTGGTGGGCGCCTATAATCCCAGCTACTCAGAGGCTGAGGCAGGAGAATTGCTTGAACCCAGGAGGCAGAGGTTACAGTGAGCCGAGATTGCACCATTGCATTCCAGCCTGAGCAACAGAGTGAGACTTCATCTCAATAATAATAAAAAATAATAAATAATAAAGTAACTACTAATAAAGAGAAACTTCTATTATTTTGGTACTTGTTATCTATATACCTTATAGCTTTTTGTTCCTCATTTCCTACGTTAGTCATCTTTTGGGTTTAGTTAATTTTTTTGTAGTGAGACATTTAAATTCCCTTCTCATTCCCTTTGTGGACATTCTGTACCTACTTTCTGGTTACCATGGGCATTACAATTACCTTCCTTAACTTATAACACTCTATAGAATGTTATAACTTGTAAATTAGCATACATATAAAACAGCTTAACAACATACAAAAAACTTGCCCCTATAAAGCTTTATTTTCACTACTTTTCAGTTGTTGATGTCACAAAATTACATATTAATGCATTTTGTATCTAAAAACAGGCTAGTAATTTTTTAAATATTAGTCTCATAAGTCATGTAGAAAACAAAAAGTTACAAACCAAAGTTACAGTAACACTTTTATGATCGTATATTTCCCTTTTTCAGAGATCTTTATTTCTTCATATGGCTTTGAGTTACTATGTTTCATTTAAGCCTGAAAGAGTCCCGTTAGCATTTCTTGTAGGGAGGCCTATTTGTAATAAATGCCCATAGTTTTTGTGTATGTGTATGTGTGTGTGTGTGTATGATAAAGAACCTGGTTTTTTATATACAGTGAAATGTTTACTACAGTCAAGCAAATTAAAAGACCCATCATCTTAACATACTCTCTTTTTGTGGGAATAGAACCTAAAATATACTCTCTCAGCAAAAATTCCAAATACATTAAAATATTATTGACTATACTCCTCATGCTGTACATTAAATCTCTAGACTTATTCTACATACCTGCAAACTTGGTGTCCTTTGACTCACCTCCTCTCATTTGCTCCTCACTCCTATTAACCCCCTGGTAATGACCATTTTATTCTCTGTCTCTATTCTACTTTTTTTTTTTTTTTTTACATTCTACGTATAAGTGAGTGAGATCATGCTGTATTTTTCTTTCTGTGTGTGGCTTATATCACTTAGCATAATGTTCTCCAGGTTCATTCATGTGTGGCAATTGGCAGCATCTTGGGCTAATATTCCATTGTATGTATGTGTATACACATGCCACAATTTATCCATTTACCCATTGACATTTGGGTTGTTTCTATATTATGGCTATTGTGAATAATGCTGCATTGAGCACGGGCGTGCAGATATCTCTACAAAGTGCTGATTTTGGGTTCTTCAGGTATATACCAAGCAGAGGGATTTCTGAGTCAAATGGTAATTCTATTTTTAATGAAACCTCCAATACTTGTTTTCTGTAATGGCTACACTAGTTTTCATTCCCACTAACAGTATACAAAAGTTCCCTTTTATCTATACCCTTCCCAACACTTGCTATCTCATCTTTTTTTGTTATAACCATCCCAACAGGTGTGAGGCGATATCTCATTGGGGTTTTGATTTTCATTTCCCTGATGATTGGAGATGTTGAGCACATTTTTGTATCCTTGTTAGCCGTTTGTATGTCTTTGGAGAAATGTCTATTCAGATTCTTTGCCCAGTTTTTAATTGGGTTCTTTATATTATTTTCATTTTGAGTTTGCAAGTTCTTGATATATTTTGAATATTAACCCCTTATCAAATGTATGGTTTGCAATTTTTTTTTTTTTGTAGTCTGTAGGCTGCCTTTTTTTTTTGCTGGGTTTTTGTTTTGGTTTGGTTTTTGTTTTGTTTTGTTTAGCTATGCAGAAGCTTGGGCTTATTTTTGCTTTTATAGACTGAGCTTTTGATGTGATATCCAAAGAACAATTTCCAAGGCCATTGTCAAGAATCTTTCCCCCTTTGTTTTCTTCTGGGACTTTTATGGTTTCGGGTATCCCATTTAGGTCTTTTATCCATTTTGCATTGAGTTTGTGTATGGTATATGATAAGGGTTTGATTTAATTCTTTTGCATGTGAATATCCAGGTTTCCTGCCACCATTTATTGAGACTATCCTTTCCCCATTGTGTATTCTTGGGCCTTTGTTGAAAATTAGTTGATCACATATATCTGGGTTTCTTTCTGGGCTCTGTATTTTGTTCCATTGGTCAGTGTTTCTGTTTTTATGTGGTTTTGCTTGCGATACTTTTGTAAAGAATTTGAAATCAGGAAGTATGATGCCTCCAACTTTGTCTTTCTTTCCCAGAATTTTTTGACTATTCAGGGTCTTTCTAGCTGGCAATCATGTTCAACATATGTAAATCAATCAATGTGATACATCACAATAACAAAACCACATAGTCATCTCTATTGATACAGAAAATGTATCTGACAGGGTCCAACATACTTTCTTAGTAAAAACTCTCAACAGTTAGGTATAGAAGAAAAGTTGCTCAACATAATGAAGGCCATTCATGAAAAACCCAGAGCTAACATAATAATCCATGGGAAAAACCTGAAATCTTTTCCACTAAGATCTGGTACAAGGATCTGTTTTTCTTCTCAATTGCTGTGGGGGTCTTTTGTGGTTCCAAATGAATTTTAGAATTGTTTTTACCATGTCTCTGAAAAATTACATTGGAATTTTGGTAAGGATTATGTCAAAACTGTATATTGCTTTGAGTAGTACAGACACTCTAAACAGTATTAATTGTTCCAACTTGGTACCCTTTGACTTACCTCCTCTTATTTGCTCCTTACCCCGAGAAACCCCCTGGTAACCATTTTATTCTCTGTCTCTATGTACTCAACTTTTTTTTTTTTACATTCCACATATAAGCGAGATCATGCTGTATTTTTCTTACTGTGTGTGGTTTATTTCACTTAGCATAATGTCCTCCAGGTTTATTCATGTGTGGCTAATGACAAGATCTTTTTTAAGGCTGAATAATATTCCATTGTATGTATGTGTACCAGGAACATAATACATCTTCCATTTATTTGGGTGTTCAATTTCTTTATTAATGTTTTATACTTTTCAGTGTACAAATCTTTCACTTTCTTGGTTAAATTTATTCCTAAGTATTTTTTTCTTTTTTATGTGATCATGTGTTCTCAAATTTTTTTTGGATAGGTCATTATTGGTATACAAAAATGCAACCCATTTTTGTATGTTGATTTTATATTCTGCAACTTTACTGAATTCCTTTATTAGTTCTAACAGTTTTTTGGTGGAATCTTTGGAGTTTTCTTCTTATAGGATCATGTTAACTGCAAATAGAAATAATTTTACTTCTGCCTTTCTGACTTATATCTCTGATAAGCATAGATGCAAAACTTCTTAATAAAATACTCACACACTGAATTCGACAATATTCAGTTGCCTTTTATTTATTTTTCTTGCCTGATTGCTCTTGTTGTTACTTCCAGTACTACTTGAATACAAGTGGTGAGAATGGGCATCCTTGCCTCGTCTTAGAGGAAATCTTTCTTAAATCTTAGAGGAAGGCTATCTGTTTTCCCCCATAGATTATGATGTTGGCTATGGGCTTTTCCTAAATTTCCCTTATCATATTGAGGAAATTTCCTTCTATACTTACATTGTTGAGAGCTTATAATCAAGAAATTATATTGAACTTTGTCACATGCTTTTTCTGCATCAATTGAGATGATCATGTGGTTTTTATTTTTTTATCGTTTTAATGTGATGTGTCACATCGATTGATTTGCATGTGTTAAATCAGCCTTGCATGCCACAGATAAATCCAACTTGGTCATGCTGTGTAATCATTTGATCTATTGTTGAATTCAGTATGTGAGTATTTTATTGAGAATTTTTGCATCTATGCCCATCAGAGATATAGGCCTATAGTTTTCTTGCACTGTATTTTGTGTCATTATCAAGGTAATGCTGGCAACATAAAAATGTATTTGGTAGTATTGCTTCTGGTTATATTTTTGGAAGAGTTTAAAAAGGATTGGTATTAATTCTTCTTTGAATGTTTGGTAAAATTCAGCCATGATGGCATCTGGTCCTGGGCTTTTCTTTGTCAGGAGGTTTTTAATGTCTCCTTCAGTCTCTATATTTGTTATCAGTCTGTTCAGACTTTTCATTTCTTTCTGATTCAATGTTGGTAGGTTGTATTTTTCTAGGATTCATCCATTTTCCCTAGTTTATCCAGTTGGGTGGCATGTAATTGCTCATAATAATACCTTGTGATCCTTTTTATTTCTGAGGCATTCGTTGTAATATCTTCATTTTATTTATTTGAGTCTTTCTGGCTATGAATTTATTGGTTTTATTTTTTAGAGAAACCAACTATTAGTTTTTTTTAATTTTTTTTCTATACTTTCTCTGTTTCCTATTTGATTTATTTCTGCTCTGATCTTTATTATTTCTTTCCTTCTGCTAACTTTGGTTTTAGTTATTCTTTTTCTAGCTCCTCAAGGTGTAATGTTAGGCTATTTCTGTGAGATCTTTCTTTTTAAATGTAGCCGTTTATGGCTATAAACTTCCTGCTTAGAACTGCTTTTGTGGTATTCTGTAAGTTTTAATATGTTGTATTTCCATTTTTGTTTGTCTCAAGATATATTTAACTTCCCTTTTGATTTATTCTGTGACCCATTGATTTTTGGGAGTGTGTTGTTTAATTTCCACATATTTATTAATTTTCCAGTTTTCTTCCTGTTATTTCCAGTTTCATAATGTGGTAGTTAGAAATGATACTTGATATAATTTCAGTCTTCTTAAATTTTTTCAGATATGTTTTGTGTCCTAACATATGATCTATCCTGGAGACTGTTTCAGTTCATTTGAGAAGAGTGTGTGTTCTGCTACTGTTGGATGGAATGTTCTGTGTATGTCTGTTCGGTCTATTTGGTCTAATGTGTAGTTCAGGTTCAATATTACCTTGTTAATCATCTGTCTGATTGATCTCTCCAGTTTTGAAAGTAGGGTATTCAAGTCCCTACTATTATTATATTGCTGTCTATTTTTCTGTTTATGTCCACTAATATTTGATTTACATAGTTTGGTGTTCCAATATTAGGTACATATATATTTACAATTATTATGTCCTCTTGATCCCTTTATCATTATGTTATGAACTTCTTTGTCTCTTGTGACAGTTTTTGACTTGAAGTCTACTTTGTCTGATGTTAGTATAGCAACTCTTGCTCTTTTTTGGTTGTTATTTGCATGGAATATCTTTTTCCATCCCTTCATTTTTGGCCTATGTATGTCTTTCTAGGGAATTCTTATAATTTTATGTTTCTTTGGCATTTATTCTAAATCTAGGTTGGACTTCCTCATACTAGAAGCAGGGGTCAGTCACCCCTGCAACAGTTTCTAGTTATCTACCTCTTTATTGTTCCTCATCATGGTTGATACAGGTATCTGCCTTATACAACCACCTCCTGGTGACCACCTCCCTATGGGACAGTAGATACAATGTTCTTGCTTTGTACCACTGACCCCTACACGCCACATGGATCATACAGATATGCAGTGACCACCTCTAAGTGATAACCTGCCTCCATGGAACTCATGCCTGATTGCTCTAAACTTACCAGTTAGAAGTCTCTGTGGGAAAACTTCTTGGGTAACACCCTGGGTCCCAATAAATGCCTCAAACCACAGGTCCATGTCTCTCTCTTTTGCTCCCCACCCACTGGTTGTGTATGCATCTCCCAGATGGCTCCCCAGTTCCCATTGTCCTATGAAGCATGCTTTCCTCTTCTCTCTGGGATCAGGAAGTAATAAACTACTTCTGTTACTTCCTGTGTTTTTGTTGCATTGCCTCCTCTCTGTCTCACCTAACCAACACACAGTAAAATAAATTCTGTCCTGGTCAGGGCTCTCCTAGAGAGTGGCTGTCTTGGCAGGAATAAGCTGAACACAGGATAGACAACAGCATCTGCCAGTATAAACAAGTTTCCTGTGAGAGGGACACGTAACCACAGGTCAAACACTTAGGCATTAGACTGTCTGCCAGAATAAAGAAGTATCCTAAGAAAGGTACAATGTAAACATCCATCACCAAATCCTTTGGAGTTCCATCATTAAAGAGCTAGAGTCTGTATAAACTCTCTTGAGAGAGATCTCAAGAGCAAATTAGAAAGAAAACACACACACACAATAGTTCTTAAAGCTAAAGTGAGTTTCTTATAGGCAGCATATAGTTTGATCTTTTTTTTTTTTTTTTTACTTTAAGTTTTAGGGTACATGTGCACAATGTGCAGGTTAGTTAAATATGTATACATGTGCCATGCTGGTGTGCTGTACCCATTAACTCGTCATTTAGCATTAGGCATATCTCCTAATGCTATCCCTCCCCCCTCCCCCAACCCCACAACAGTCCCCAGAGTGTGATGTTCCCCTTCCTGTGTCCATGTGTTCTCATTGTTCAATTCCCACCTATGAGTAGAGAACATGCGGTGTTTCGTTTTTTGTCCTTGAGATAGTTTACTGAGAATTATGATTTCCAATTTCATCCATGTCCCTACAAAGGACATGAACTCATCATTTTTAATGGCTGCATAGTATTCCATGGTGTATATGTGCCACATTTTCTTAACCCAGTCTATCATTGTTGGACATTTGGGTTGGTTCCAAGTCTTTGCTATTGTGAATAGTGCCGCAATAAACATACGTGTGCGTTTGTCTTTATAGCAGCATGATTTATACTCCTTTGGGTACATACCCAGTAATGGGATGGCTGGGTCAAATGGTATTTCTAGTTCCACATCCCTGAGGAATCGCCACACTGTCTTCCACAATGGTTGAACTAGTTTACAGTCCCACCAACAGTGTAAAAGTGTTCCTATTTCTCCACATCCTCTCCAGCACCTGTTGTTTCCTGACTTTTTAATGATTGCCATTCTAACTGGTGTGAGATGGTATCTCATAGTGGTTTTGATTTGCATTTCTCTGATGGCCAGTGATGGTGAGCATTTTTTCATGTGTCTTTTGGCTGCATAAATGTCTTCTTTTGAGAAGTGTCTGTTCATATCCTTTGCCCACTTTTTGATGGGGTTGTTTGTTTTTTTCTTGTAAATTTGTTTGAGTTCTTTGTAGATTCTGGATATTAGCCCTTTGTCAGATGAGTAGGTTGCAAAAATTTTCTCCCATTTTGTAGGTTGCCTGTTCACTCTGGTGGTAGTTTCTTTTGCTGTGCAGAAGCTCTTTAGTTTAATTAGATCCCATTTGTCAATTTCGGCTTTTGTTGCCATTGCTTTTGGTGTTTTAGACATGAAATCCTTGCCCATGCCTATGTCCTGAATGGTAATGCCTAGGTTTTCTTCTAGGGTTTTTATGGTTTTAGGTCTAACGTTTAAGTCTTTAATCCATCTTGAGTTAATTTTTGTACAAGGTGTAAGGAAGGGATCCAGTTTCAGCTTTCTACATATGGCTAGCCAGTTTTCCCAGCACCATTTATTAAATAGGGAATCCTTTCCCCATTGCTTGTTTTTCTCAGGTTTGTCAAAGATCAGATAGTTGTAGATATGCGGCATTATTTCTGAGGGCTCTGTTCTGTTCCATTGATCTATATCTTGTTTTGGTACCAGTACCATGCTGTTTTGGTTACTGTAGCCTTGTAGTATAGTTTGAAGTCAGGTAGCATGATGCCTCCAGCTTTGTTCTTTTTGCTTAGGATTGACTTGGCGATGTGGGCTCTTTTTTGGTTCCATATGAACTTTAAAGTAGTTTTTTTCCAATTCTGTGAAGAAAGTCATTGGTAGCTTGATGGGGATGGCATTGAATCTATAAATTACCTTGGGCAGTATGGCCATTTTCACGATATTGTTCTTCCTACCCATGAGCATGGAATGTTCTTCCATTTGTTTGTATCCTCTTTTATTTCTTTGAGCAGTGGTTTGTAGTTCTCCTTGAAGAGGTCCTTCATGTCCCTTGTAAGTTGGATTCCTAAGTATTTTATTCTCTTTGAAGCAATTGTGGTTGGGAGTTCACTCAGGATTTGGCTCTCTGTTTGTCTGTTATTGGTGTATAAGAATGCTTCTGATTTTTGTACATTGATTTTGTATCCTGAGACTTTGCTGAAGTTGCTTATCAGCTTAAGGAGATTTTGGGCTGAGACAATGGGGTTTTCTAGATATACAATCCTGTCATCTGCAAACAGGGACAATTTGACTTCCTCTTTTCCTAATTGAATACCCTTTATTTCCTTCTCCTGCCTAATTGCCCTGGCCAGAACTTCCAACACTATGTTGAATAGGAGTGGTGAGAGAGATCATCCCTGTCTTGTGCCAGTTTTCAAAGGGAATGCTCCCAGTTTTTGCCCATTCAGTATGATATTGGCTGTGGGTTTGTCATAGATAGCTCTTATTATTTTGAGATACGCCCCATCAATACCTAATTTATTGAGAGTTTTTAGCATGAAGGGTTGTTGAATTTTGTCACAGGCGTTTTCTGCATCTATTGAGATAATCATGTGGTTTTTGTCTTTGGCTCTGTTTATATGCTGGATTACATTTATTGATTTGCATATATTGAACCAGCCTTGCATCCCAGGGATGAAGCCCACTTGATCATGGTGGAGAAGCTTTTTGATGTGCTGCTGGATTCGGTTTGCCAGTATTTTATTGAGGATTTTTGCATCAATGTTCATCAAGAATATTGGTCTAAAATTCTCTTTTTTTGGTTGTGTCTCTGCCCGGCTTTGGTATCAGGATGATGCTGGCCTCATAAAATGAGTTAGGGAGGATTCCCTCTTTTTCTATTGATTGGAATAGTTTCAGAAGGAATGGTACCAATTCCTCCTTGTACCTCTGGTAGAATTCGGCTGTGAATCCATCTGGTCCTGGACTCTTTTTGGTTGGTAAGCTATTGATTATTGCCACAATTTCAGATCCTGTTATTGGTCTATTCAGAGATTCAACTTCTTCCTGGTTTAGTCTTGTGAGAGTGTATGTGTCGAGGAATTTATCCATTTCTTCTAGATTTTCTAGTTTATTTGCGTAGAGGTGTTTGTAGTATTCTCTGATGGTAGAGAATTCTCTGATGGTAGAAAAATTCTCTGTTTATATTTCTGTGGGATTGGTGGTGATATCCCCTTTATCATTTTTTATTGCGTCTATTTGATTCTTCTCTCTTTTTTTCTTTATTCGTCTTGCTAGTGGTCTATCAATTTTGTTGATCCTTTCAAAAAACCAGCTCCTGGATTCATTAATTTTTTGAAGGGTTTTTTTGTCTCTATTTCCTTCAGTTCCGCTCTGATTTTAGTTATTTCTTGCCTTCTGCTAGCTTTTCAATGTGTTTGCTCTTGCTTTTCTAGTTCTTTTAATTGTGATGTTAGGGTGTCAATTTTGGATCCTTCCTGCTTTCTCTTGTGGGCATTTAGTGCTATAAATTTCCCTCTACACACTGCTTTGAATGTGTCCCAGAGATTCTGGTATGTTGTGTCTTTGTTCTCATTGGTTTCAAAGAACATCTTTATTTCTGCCTTCATTTCGTTATGTACCCAGTAGTCATTCAGGAGCAGGTTGTTCAGTTTCCATGTAGTTGAGCAGTTTTGAGTGAGTTTCTTAATCCTGAGTTCTAGTTTGATTGCACTGTGGTCTAAGAGACAGTTTGTTATAATTTCTGTTCTTTTACATTTGCTGAGGAGAGCTTTACTTCCAACTATGTGGTCAATTTTGGAATAGGTGTGGTGTGGTGCTGAAAAAAGTGTATATTCTGTTGATTTCGGGTGGAGAGTTCTGTAGATGTCTATTAGGTCCGCTTGTTATAGAGCTGAGTTCAATTCCTGGGTATCCGTGTTAACTTTCTGTCTCGTTGATCTGTCTAATGTTGACAGTGGGGTGTTAAAGTCTCCCATTATTATTGTGTGGGAGTCTAAGTCTCTTTGTAGGTCACTCAGGACTTGCTTTATGAATCTGGGTGCTCCTGTATTGGGTGCATATATATTTCGGATAGTTAGCTCTTCTTGTTGAATTGATCCCTTTACCATTATGTAATGGCCTTGTCTCTTTTGATCTTTGTTGCTTTAAAGTCTGTTTTATCAGAGACTAGGATTGCAACCCCTGCCTTTTTTTGTTTTCCATTTGCCTGGTAGATCTTCCTCCATCCTTTTATTTTGAGCCTATATGTGTTTCTGCACGTGAGATGGGTTTCCTGAATACAGCACACTGATGGGTCTTGACTCTTTATCCAATTTGCCAGTCTGTGTCTTTTAATTGGAGTATTTAGTCCATTTACATTTAAAGTTAATATTGTTATGTGTGAATTTGATCCTGTCATTATGATGTTAGCTGGTGATTTTGCTCGTTAGTTGATGCAGTTTCTTCCTAGTCTCGATGGTCTTTACATTTTGGCATGATTTTGCAGTGGCTGGTACCAGTTGTTCCTTTCCATGTTTAGTGCTTCCTTCAGGAGCTCTTTTAGGGCAGGCCTGGTGGTGACAAAATCTCTCAGCATTTGCTTGTCTGTAAAGTATTTTATTTCTCCTTCACTTATGAAGCTTAGTTTGGCTGGATATGAAATTCTGGGTTGAAAATTCTTTTCTTTAAGAATGTTGAATATTGGCCCCCACTCTCTTCTGGCTTGTGGAGTTTCTGCCAAGAGATCTGCTGTTAGTCTGATGGGCTTCCCTTTGTGGGTAACCCGACCTTTCTCTCTGGCTGCCCTTAACATTTTTTCCTTCATTTCAACTTTGGTGAATCTGACAATTATGTGTCTTGGCGTTGCTCTTCTCAAAGAGTATCTTTGTGGCGTTCTCTGTATTTCCTGAATCTGAATGTTGGCCTGCCTTGCTAGATTGGGGAAGTTCTCCTGGATAATATCCTGCAGAGTGTTTTCCAGCTTGGTTCCATTCTCCCCGTCATTTTCAGGTACACCAATCAGACGCAGATTTGGTCTTTTCACATAGTCCCATATTTCTTGGAGGCTTTGTTTCTTTTTATTCTTTTTTTCTAAACTTCCCTTCTCGCTTCATTTCATTCATTTCATCTTCCATCACTGATACCCTTTCTTCCAGTTGATCGCATCGGCTCCTGAGGCTTCTGCATTCTTCACATAGTTCTCGAGCCTTGGCTTTCAGCTCCATCAGCTCCTTTAAGCACTTCTCTGTATTGGTTATTCTAGTTATACATTCGTCTAAATTTTTTTCAAAGTTTTCAACTTCTTTGCCTTTGGTTTGAATTTCCTCCTGTACCTCGGAGTAGTTTGATCATCTGAAGCCTTCTTCTCTCAACTTGTCAAAGTCATTCTCCGTCCAGCTTTGTTCCGTTGCTGGTGAGGAACTGCGTTCCTTTGCAGGAGGAGAGGCTCTCTGCTTTTTAGAGTTTCCAGTTTTTCTGCTCTGTTTTTTCCCCATCTTTGTGGTTTTATCTACTTTTGGTCTTTGATGATGGTGATGTACAGATGGGTTTTTGGTGTGGATGTCCTTTCTGTTTGTTAGTTTTCCTTCTAAGAGACAGGACCCTCAGCTGCAGGTCTGTTGGAGTTTGCTAGAGGTCCACTCCAGACCCTGTTTGCCTGGGTATCAGCAGCGGTGTCTGCAGAATCGCAGATTTTCGTGAACCACGAATGCTGCTGTCTGATTGTTCTTCTGGAAGTTTTGTCTCAGAGGAGTACCCGGCCATGTGAGGTGTCAGTCTGCCCCTACTGGGGGGTGCCTCCCAGTTAGGCTGCTTGGGGTTCAGGGGTCAGGGACCCACTTGAGGAGGCAGTCTGCCTGTTCTGAGATCTCCAGCTGTGTGCTGGGAGAACCACTGCTCTCTTCAAAGCTGTCAGACAGGGACATTTAAGTCTGCAGAGGTTACTGCTGTCTTTTTGTTTGTGTGTGCCCTGCCCCCAGAGGTGGAGCCTACAGAGGCAGGCAGGCCTCCTTGAGCTGTGGTGGGCTCCACCCAGTTCGAGCTTCCCAGCTTTTTTGTTTACCTAAGCGAGCCTGGGCAATGGCGGGCACCCCTCCCCCAGCCTCGCTGCCGCCTTTGCAGTTTGATCTCAGACTGCTGTGCTAGCAATCAGCGAGACTCCGTGGGCATAGGACCCTCCGAGCTATGTGTGGGATATAATCTCCTGGTGCGCCGTTTCCTAAGCCCGTCGGAAAAGTGCAGTATTAGGGTGGGAGTGACCCGATTTTCCAGGTGCCGTCTGTCACCCCTTTCCTTGACCAGGAAAGGGAACTCCCTGACCTCTTGTGCTTCCCGAGTGAGGCAATGCCTCGCCCTGCTTCGGCTCGCGCATGGTGTGCTGCACCCACTGTCCTGCACCCACTGTCTGGCACTCCCTAGTGAGATGAACCCGGTACCTCAGATAGAAATGCAGAAATCACCCGTCTTCTGCGTCGCTCACGCTGGGAGCTGTAGACCGGAGCTGTTCCTATTCAGCCATCTTGGCTCCTCCAGTTTCATCTTATTTCATTATCCATTCAGCTACTTTATGTCCTTTGATTGGTGAATTCAGTCCAATTACATTCAAGGTTATTATGGATAGGTGAGGATATACTACTGCCATTTTATATTTTGTTTTCTAATTGTTCATGAGCTCTTTGACTTTGAGTGGCAGAGTGCAGTAGTGACATGGCTCAGGGAATGAACAGGTGCTTTAGAGGCTCATGCCCCAGAGTGTGGGGCAGAGAATCAAGTTAGGTCACAGGAGTGTCAGTGCAGCGGCAACTCAGGCCCCAGGGAACAGGGCACCACACAATGGTGACTCCAAATCTTGGGATAGTGGAACATCATAGTAGCCCAGGTTCTGGGAGACAGGCTACAGTGGCGGCAAGTACCCTGGAGTGGCAGGGCACAGCTATAGTTCATGTCCCAATAGGCAGGTGCCACAAAGATGACTCCATTCCCCAGGTGGAGCACCTCAGCAGCTCAGATTGCAGGGAGTGATCCTAGTTTCTAGAGAGGCATCACACAACACAACTGCAGTTTTGGTTCCTGGGGAGCGGGGGCTGCACAGCTCATCTGAGGTTCTGGTTTCTGGGTAGCCATGCTACCGGTACCATGACACTTCAGCCTCAGGAGGTGGGGCTGTACAGCATAGCCATGGCTACAGTTTCCAAAGAGGTGGGGCACTGTGTCAGCTCAGCCCCAGGAAGTGGGGCTGCATCACTTAGCCACAGTTCTGATTCCCAGCAAGGCAGGGCACAGACTCCACTCATGACCAGAAAGGCCAGACACAGCAGCAACTGGGACCCAGGAGGATGGAGCAGCTGTGTGTTAGTCTGGCCCCAGGGAGTGGGGTACAGCAGGAACTCAGCTTAAAAATGGTGTATCACTGTGTAACCCAGGCTCTGGGGATATGGGGTGCAGTGGCAGCAAGCCCCAGGAATGAAGGGCACAGTGTCTTCTAAGGTCCCCGAGTAGAGCACAGAGCAGCAGTGGCTCCAGTTCTAAGATGTCATAGCACCATAACAGCTCAGGCCATGGACACAGGGTGCAGCTGCAGCTCCCTCTTTGGGAAAAGCACCAGGAACATCTAGTCATTCATCTTTCTGACATATCTCCATCCAGATATAGGATTCTTGGTTGACAGGGTGTTTTTTTTTTTTTTTCCTTCAGCATTTTGAACATATCAACTCACTGCCTTCTGGCCTCCAAAATTTCTGCTGATGATCTTATTGGCATACCTTGTGATATGGTTTAGATGTTTGTCTCTTCTAAATCTCATGTTGTAAAAAGAATAATAAGCAGAAAAAAACACACACACACACACAATACATTTCATGTTGTGATGTGATTCCCCATGTTGGAAGTGGGGCCTGGAGGGGGAGGTGATTGGATCATATGGGTACATTACTCATGAATGGTTTAGCACCATCCCCTTGGTGATAAGTGAGTTCACACAAGATCTAGTTGTTTAAAAGAACGTGGCACCTCCTTCCTCTGTGTCATGGGAGGAACCCAGTTGGAGGTAGCTGAATAATGGGGGCAGTTATCCTCATGCTGTTCCTGTGATAGTGAATGAGTTCTCATGATATCTGATGGTTTTATGAGGGGCTTTTCCCCCTTTGCTTGGCACTTCTCCTTCCTGCTGTCATGTAAAGAAGAACGTGTTTGCTTCCCCTTGCATCATAATTGTAAGTTTCCTGAGGCCTCCCCAGCCATGCTGAACTGTGAGTCAATTAAACCTCTTTCCTTTATAAATTACCCAGTATTCAGGCAGCTCTTTATAGCAGCATGAGAACAGACTAATACACCCACCTTGAGTGGCCATCACCACCAGCATGAATACACACAGAGGGCGCACACAGTCCTGCGCTCATCAGCGTCCCACCCCTGTGCTAACACCACAACTGGCATGAATGTGCACACAACTGCTGGAGGGGCCTCCACCCACCCCCATGCCATACTACCATGGCCACTTCTGTGAATGTCCACAGAGAGGCTCGCACCCGCAGAGAACTGGCACCCGCTGGCACCATGCTGCAGCTGATGAGCATGGACCACAGTGTGCTTCCATTGCCACTGCTGCTAACACATGCAAATGAGGATGGATCCTGCTGCCACCACCCTACAAAGTGCTTTGGCTGAGACCTCCCATCAGAATGTTGTGACCTTTGGTCTGGGAGCACCACACCCCTCCAGCACAGCAGGTTCCTAATGTCAAGGAGCCAGAGAACAAAGCTAGGGCCTGATATAAGTCCCCCAGAGTTAGAGCATGCAGTCCAGGAGTCCTGAGGTGAGTCTTGGCCCCCTAAAATCTTCCAGTAACGAAGCCAGTCAACTCAACCCACCTTATGCCACAATCAAACCCATAAGGTCATCAAACAGGATAAAAGAAAAAAAAAATCTAAAAGACAACAACTTAAAAGACTGAAAGAACATCAGCCCACGAAGATGAGAAAGAACCAGTGCAAGAACTCTGACAACTCAAAAAGCCAGAGAGTATCTTCTTTCCTCCTAATGACTGCATTAGTTCTCAATCAAGGGTTTTTAACCAGGCTTAAATGATTGAAATGACAGAAATAGAATTCAGAATATGGATAGGAATGAAGATCATTCAGGAGAATGATGAAACTCCATCTCAGGAAGCCAAAGCTAAGATTCACAATACAACAATGCAGGAGTTGACAGGCAAAATAGCCATTACAGAAAAGAACATAACTGACCTGATAGAGCTGGAGAACACACTACAAGAATTTCATAATCCAATCACAAGTAATAATAGCAAAATAGACCAAGGTGAGGAAGGAATCTCAGAGCTTCCAGACTGGCTTTCTGAAATAAATCAGACAAGAATAAAGAAAAAAGAATGAAAAGGAACAAACATAACCTTGAAGACATACGGGATTATGTAAAGAGATCAAATATATGACTTATTGACATCGCTGAAAGAGATTGGGAGAACAGAAACAACTTGGAAAACGTATTTCAGGATATCATCCATAAGAACTTTGCCAACATAGTTAGACAAATATTCAAATTCAAGAAATGTAGAGAACCCCTGCAAAATACTTCACAAGAAGATCATCTCCAAGACACACAATCATCAGATTCTCCAAGGTCGGCATGAAAGAAAAAATGTTAAAAGCAGCTAGAGAGAAAGTACAGGCCTACAAAGAGAAGCACATCAGACTAACAGCAGACTCACAGCAGAAGCCCTACAAACCAGAAGAGATTGGGGGCCCATGTTCAACATTCTTAAAGAAAATAAATTCCAATCAAGGATTTCATATCTGGCCAAACTAAGCTTCATAAGTGAAGGAGAAATAAGATCCTTTTCAGACAAGCAGATGCTGAGGGAATTTGTTACCACCATACCTGCCTTACAAGAGCTCCTGAAAGAAGCACTAAATATGGAAAGAAAAGACTATTACCAACCACTACAAAAACACATTTCATTAGACACACCAGTAACACTATAAAGCACCATGCAAACAAGTCAGCATATTAAATGACTAACAATATGATGACAGGATCAAATCCACACATATCAATACTAACCTTGAGTGTAAATGGCTAAATGCCTCAATTAGAAGGCACAGAGTGGCAAGCTAAAGAAGCAAGACCCAATGGTATGCTATCTGCAAGAAACCTATCTCCCAAACCTACCATGTATATGCACGCAACACAAGAGCACTGAGATTCATAAAGAAAATTCTTAGAGACCTTCCAAGAGACTTGGACTCCCATGTAATTATATGGGAGACTTCAACATCCCACTGACAGTATTAGATCATTGAGGCAGAAAATTAACAAATATATTCAGGACCTCAACTCAACCTGTTAGACCAAATGTACCTGTTAGACATCTACAGAATGCACCACCCAGAAACAACAGAATATATATTCTTCTCATCACCATGTGGCATTTACTCTAAAATCGGCCACATATTTGGACATAAAACAATCCTCAGCAAATGTAAAAGAACCAAAATCATACCAACCACTCTCTCAGACCACAGTGCAATAAAAACAGAATTCAAAACTAAGAAAATAGCTCAAAACCATACAATTACAGGAAAATTAACCTGCTCCCAAATGACTTTTGGGTAAGTAATAAAATTAAGGTAGAAATCAAGAAGTTCTTTGAAATTACTAAGAACAAAAATACAACATACCAGAATCTCTGAGACGCAGCTAAGGCAGTATTAAGAGGGAAATTTATAGCACTAAATGCCCATATCAAAAAGTTAGAAAAATCTCAAATTAATAGCCTAAAATGAAAACTGAAAGAACTAGAGAAGCAAGAACAAACCAACCCCAAAGCTAGTCGAAAACAATAACCAAAATCAGAGCTGAACTGAAGGAGAATGAGACACATACACACACACAAAAAAAAAAATTCAAAAGATCAATGAAACCAGGAGCTTATTTTTTTAATTAATTAGACCACTAGCTAGACTAATAAGAGAGAAGATCCAAATAAAAACAATCAGAAACCCCATAGACCCCACAGAAATGCAGATAACCATCAGAGACTATTATGAACACCTATATGCACATAAACTAGGAATTCTAAAAGAAATGGATAAATTCCTGGACACATACACACTCAAGACTGAACTGGGAAGAAACTGAATCCCTAAACACGCCAATAACAAGCTCAAAAACGGAATCAGTAATAAATAGCCTACCAACGAAAAAAAGCCCTGGACCAGACGGATTCACAGCCAAATTCTACCAGATGTACAAAGAAGAGCTGGTACGATTCCTACTGAAACTATTCCAAAACATTGAGGAGGTGGCACTCCTCCCCAGTTCATTCTGTGAGGCCAGCCACATCCAGATACCAAGACCTGGCAGAGACACAACAAAAAAAGAAAATTTCAGGCCAATATCCTTGATGAACATTGATGCAAAAATCCTCAACAAAATAGTAGCAAACTGAATTCCACAGAACATCAAAAAGCTAATTGCCACAATCAAGTAAGCTTTATCCCTGAGATTCAAGTCTGGTTCAATGTACACAAATCAATAAATGTGGTTTATATGTCACATAAACAGAACTAAAGACAAAAACCACATGATCATTTCACTAGATGCAGAGAAGGTTTTCATTAAAATTCAGCATCCCTCCATGTTAAAAAAAAAAAAACTCTCAACAAACTAGGTGTTAAAGGAACATACCTCCAAGTAATAAGAGCTCTCTATGACAAACCCACAGCCAACATCATACTGAATGGGCAAAAGCTGGAAAACATTCCCCTTGAAAACTAGCACAAGATGAGGATGCCCTCCATCTCTCATCACTCCTGTTCAACATGGTATTGGAAGCCTAGTCAAGGGCAATCAGGCAAGAGAAAACAATAAAGAGCATCCAAGTAGTAAGAAAGACTATTGCTGTTTGTAGATAACATGATTCTATATCTAGAAAACCCCAAATTCTTGGCCCAGAAGCTGCTTAAGCTGACAAATTCAGCAGACTTTCAGAATACAAAATCAACATACAGAATTGACTAGCATTCCTCTACACCAACGACAGCCAAGCTGAGAGCCAAATCAGGAGCTCATTCCCCTTCACAGAAAGAATAAAATACCTAGAAATACAACTAACCAAGGAGGTGAAAGATTTCCACAATGAGAATTACAAAACACTGCTCAAAGAAATCAGAGGTTACACAAATGAATAACATTCCATGCTCATGGACAGGAATAATCAATATTGTCAAAATGGCCATACCATCCAAAGCAGTTTACAGATTCAATGCTATTCCTATCAAACTACCAATGACATTCTTCACAGAACTAGAAAAAACAATGTTAAAATTCATACGGAACAAAAAACAAGCCCAGATAGCCAAGGGAATCCTAAGCAGAAAGAACAAAGCAGGAAGCATCACACTACCCAACTACAAACTATACTATTGGGCTACAGTAACCAAACAGCATGGTACTGGTACAAAAACAGACACATTGACCAATGGAACAGAATAGAGAGCCCAGAAATAAGGCTGCACACCTTACTGCCTTCTGATCTTTGACAAAGCTTAGAAAAGCAATGGGGAAAGGATTCCCTATTCAATAAATGGTGCTGGGATAACTGGCTATCCATATGGAGAAGATTGAAGCTGGACCCCTTCCTTATACCATATACAAAAATCAACTCAAGGTAGATTAAAGACTTAAATACAAAATCCAAAACTATAAAAACCCTGAAAGACAACTTAGGGAATACCATTCTGATCATAGGAGCTAACCAAAATTTCATGAGAAAGACTCCATAAGCAATTGCAACAAAAGCGAAAATTGGCAAATGGGATCTAATTAAAGGACTTCTGCACAGCAAAAGAAACTATTAACAGAGTAAACAGACAACCAACAGAATGACTGAAAACATTTGCAAACTATACATCTGACAAAGGTCTATTATCCATCATCTATAAGGAACTTAAACAAATGTACAAGAAAAAAAAAACCTCATTAAAAAGTGGGCAAAGAACATGAACAGACACTTTTTAAGACATACATGTGACCAACAAGCATATTAAAAAAGCTCATCAATATTACCAATTAGAGAAATGCAAATAAAAACCACAATGAGATACCATCTCACACCAGTCAGAATGGCTATTATCAAAAGGTCAAAAAACAACAAAGGCTGTCAAGGTTGCAGAGAAAAGGGAACACTTATACACTGTTGGTGAGAGTGTAATTCAACCATTATGGAAAGCAGTGTGGCAATTCCAAAAAAAGCTAAAAACAGAACTACCATTTGACCTAGCAATCCCATTACTGGGTATATACCCACAGGAATACAAATCATTCCATCATAAAGACACATGCACGCATGTGTTCATTGCAGCACTATTCACAATAGCGAAGATATAAAATCAACCTAAATGCCTATCAATGGTAGACTGGATAAACAAAATGTGTTGCACAAACACCATGGAATACTATGCACCCACAAAAAAGAACAAGATCATGTCCTTTGAAGGAACATTGAGGGAGCTGGTAGCAATTATGCTTAGCAAACGAATGCAGGAACACACACAAAAAAACCACTTATTCTCACTTATAAGTGGGAGCTAAATTATGAGAACACATGGACACATAGAGGGGAACAACAGACACTGAGGCCTACCTGAGGGTGAATGGTAGAGAGGAGCAGAAAAAATAACTCGAGTACTAGGCTTGTTACCTGGGTAATGAAATAATCTGTACAACAAACACCCAAGACATCAATTTACCTATCAGCAAACCTGCACATGTACCCCTGAACCTAAAAGTCTTTAAAAATGTAGCTATTAAAATTATAATATAAATTTATCATTGAAAAATGTTAATACATTAATTTTTAAATTTTTTGTTTAAAAATTCTGTATAATTGGCTTCAGTGTTCAGAGGGAAAAAATGTTAAGGTGTTTATGTGCAGACCATGGTCTAAAATCCAATTCTGAAAAGAGCACATCTTATAGGAAATTTAGACTCAAAATGTACGTTCCTTTTTCTTTTTTATCTTAATTGTTATGTTCCAGCTAGTGAGGGATATCTGACCAGCCTTTCTTTAGGAAAAAGGAAAGAGAAAAGGAAGTAAAGTAGAAAATTGCCTGTCGACTTACTGCATGTCATTCTTTAAAAAAAAATTTCATCACCCATATTTTCTTCTAGCACTGTCACATTTTTCTCTTTTGGAAAATGGTAAAAATTTTCATAGATTTTCACTTAATTATTCTTGAGAATAAGTCCCAACTAAGTAAACTGCATACTTCAATTCACTGTTAGACTTTAGCAAGGTGGTAGAATAAATATCAGATTTATTTTATGTAGGGAAATATTAAAATGTGAAAATTTTTAAAGCTATATAGAAATGAGTATAAAATTTTAACAAGTAGCTTTATGAATGTATAAGGGGATGTCAAGTACATGAAAACACTGTTAGAGTGGTAAAATATTTTTCTTTAAAGATTTTTCCTATACTAATTTAATCTTCCTTTTCCAATTATAAATACATATCTCTAAGATAATTTGGAAGTATAAAACTGCCAAATGTATTTTCCAGAAAGACTAAGAATTCCTGCAGTTTTTCAGCTCCTACCACTTCCTCTTTCCCTCCTTCCTCAGGATGACTGTTTGGATGAACATGGGGAGACTGGAACCTCCTATAGTGTTAGTAAGACCATACATTTATATAACCTTTTTCAAAGGCCATTTGGAAATATCTATCATACTTTTAAATGTACTCATTTTAACTGAACAGTTCTCTAGTTTTGGAATGTGTACTGTTAAGGAAAAAATACTCATAATAGTTATTGAACATGGTTTGTTAGTCCATTCTTGTGTTGCTATAAAGAAATACCTGAGGCTAGGTAATTTATAAAGAAAAAAGGTTTAATTGGTTCACAGTTCTGCGGGCTGTACAGGAAGAATGGCACTGGCATCTGCTTCTGGTGAGACCTCAGGAGTCTTCCAATCATGGCAGAAGGTGAAGGGGAACCCAACGTTATCTCATGGTGAGAGGAGAAGCAAGAGAGAGAGAGTGCGGAGGTGCCACACACTTAAACAACCAGATCTCATGGGAACTCAGAGCAAGAACTCACTTATCACCAAGGGGATGGCACTAAACCATTCATGAGGGATCTACCCCCGTGATCTAAACACCTCTCATCAACACCTGCCTGCAACACTGGGGATTACATTTCAACAGGAGATTTGGAGGGAACACAGACCCAAACCATATCAGATGGTACGGAAGACTGTTCAGGAGAGGACTATTGAGATAGGTGTAGGGACCACTGTGGCATTGTAATGGTGTTTTGCAGTAGGGGAGAGAGATTGGGCTCAACTCTGAATTCAGGGAAGAGTGAGAATTTGTAGCCAAGAAGCAGGGTCAGTGGATGGAAAATTACTAAGAGGAAACATCAGGGATAAGGGGGAATTCTGGCTAAGCCAATTAACAGAATTATTGCTGCAGGCCGGCCAGGGTGATCAGACGTCACCTGGGGGATAAGAGTATGAGGAACCTCAGTAGATGTCAAGGATGGCTAAACTGACTTAGCAGGATTCTTGCCAAAATTAATTTGTAAAAGAGCTCAGAGGAGTCTGAGTAGAGTTTGGTCAAGGAGAGAATCTTTCTAAGTACCACAGAACTAATCACCCAAATGTGCAAAGTCATATCGTAACCCAGGGGCCCGGGTTTTCCACACATGTAACTGTTGCACCTTCAGTTCTTGTTTCAAAAAGTTCCAGGAAGGAGCTCGGCCCCCAAAACGGGTTGGATCCAGACATGCCTGGGTTGGAGATGGACTTTGGTGAACTCTCCTCATTACCACACTAGAAACCCTGCCCAAGGAGGAGCTTGTTTGCTATTTCCTTTTTTGTTTTTGAGACGGAGTCTTGCTCAGTTGCCCAGGCTGGAGTGCAGTGGCACGATCTCCACTCACTGCGAGCTCTGCCTCCTGGGTTCACGCCATTCTCCTGCCTCAGCCTCCCAAGTAGCTGGGACTACAGGTGCCCGCCACCACACCCAGCTAATTTTTTTGTATTTTTAGTAGAGACAGGGTTTCACCATGTTAGCCAGGATGGTATCGATCTCCTGACCTTGTGATCTACCCACCTCGGCCTCCCAAAGTGCTGGGATTACAGGCGTGAGCCACCGTGCCCGGCCTTATTTGCTATTTTCTATACATACCACGTATGTAGAAACATGATCAGCGACTGTGCCTGTGCTGCCCTTACTCCACCTCTACATACAATGACTCAGCTAAGCAGCCTAATAAACGCCCTGTTTTCATTTTTGAGGAAATTATCCCGTGTCCTTACTTTTTGCAAGTAATAAAATCCCCTTTTTATAATAAATCCTCCTTGGTTGTGGTCACTGGACTGTCACCCCCCACCCCAAGCAATTGAACCCCTTCATTATGTGGGTAATGACAAATATATTCAGTGCACATCATAACAGTGAAAACTGGATGTAAACTAAAATTCCATCAAAAAGGGATTGGTTTTAAAACATGATACACTCATACAATGAAAAAATATGCAGCTAAGGAAAAAGAATGAGGTAGTCCCAAATATCCAGGCCATAAAATGATGTACATGTAAAACCAAATTATAAATAAATCATTTGGTTACTTCTTGGCTTTAAAAAAAAATGTGTGTGTGTATGACTACATTAAAACCTGTCTAGAAAGCTAAGTTCCTATTAACAGTAGTTGCTTCCAGCGAGTGGGAGGAAGCTGTCATTTTCCACCCAGCACTGTTTTGTTTTTGTTAAACTGAGTAGTGTTTAATTAAAAATAAAGGTTTAGACTTCCAGTTTTACCTTGGAGATGTAGAGGGCTGAAGGTGTTACTCCCACATTTAAAACAGGGCACCCACAGGAAGAAACAGGACTTGAGCATTTGCTTACCTAGGACTGTGGCTACCAAGACGCTATTGAAACCTGAATGATTCAGCTGAATTTTTAACTGAAATACTAAAGGCTAGGCATAGGCTACTGTGAGAGCAAAGCACTGGAGGTAGCAGATGCGGGGAGGGGGCTGCAGCCTTTCAGGTTGTGCTTCAGGAATCTCACCAGGTGCTTACAGAGATTGTCAGAATCTTAAGAAAGTTTCCACTGGCTGCAGCTGCTGCTATCCAGAACCGCTCTCCTATTTTCCGTGTGGAAGTGCCTGTAACCTTTGGGCTATAGTAGAAAGTTACTGCAGCTGACTGACTAAAAGGAACCACAGCAAAAGCAGTCCTAGGTAAGCTAAAGGACAGAGCAGTATATTGGTAGTTGTCAATATAGCAGTGCTAGCCCTCTGTACATAAATAGAGAAATGGGGTTAGCCATAGAGGTTAAAACTACCTGGTTATCCCACGTATTAACATTAACTGGCTCTTGGATACACAGCCATATTTAATGCTTTACGATCTAGCCTTTCCAGTACAGGCACTTTCTGAAAAACCTTTGTCCTCATTGGGGTCATTTTGTTGTCAGGTTTTTGTGTTTGTTTTTGTGGGTATTTGCCTCATTCTACCCCTGAGCTTTCGGATAGACAGATGTGATTCAAAACTCTGTTCTAAGGTGTTTATTGTAGCAGAGTAATGGGTTTGCAGTAATAAGTCATACTTTTCCACTGAAGAGGAGGGCTTGGGAATCCTGAGACTAGCTAAAGTTAAGTTGTTGGAAGAATTCCTTGACTGGAAATTTTACCTTTGTGTTTTGTCGCTCTGTTTCCTGAAAATAACTCAGGGGTGCTCCTGGTTTGTCCATCTGTTGCTTTGATTCCTTGGATCCCACTCATTCTTTCACTTTAAGAAAAAACAAATAATTGTTGCATAGGCCTCTGTATTTTGCAGCTGCCCTTATATAAGAAGCACTTTCGCCCCCCCCAAAAAAATTAAGAATAATAGAAAATCAGTAAGGATATAATGTGCACTATACTATATCAATTTAAATTAATTGGCCTTTGAAAAGCACAGTATTCACTAACAGAATATACACTATTCTCAAGTACGCACGGAACATTCTTCATAACAGATCATACTCTGAGCCATAAAACAAACCTACACAAATTTAAAAGAATAAAAAATCAAAGTACTAAAAAGCACTTTTTGATGCCATAAAGTAATTCACCTCAAAATTAATTTTTAAAAATATAATAAATTTTAATTTAAACATCACACTTTGAAAAGCCCATGAGTCAAAAAGGAAGCCTAAATGAAATTTTTAAAATATTGTAACCATAATGAAAATAAAAATAGAACATAAAATTTCTGAGATGCAGTTAAACAGTGCTTACAGGGCTGTTTGAGCATTACTTGCTTATTTTAGAAAAGAAGGATCTAAAACAACCCAAGCTTCCACCTTATGAAACTAGAGAAAAGAAATTAAATTCAAAGGAAGCAGAAAGGAGGAAATAATAAAAATTAACATATAGAGAAATCAAAACAAAAAGCTAATTCTTTGAAAAAAAAATTATTATTGGCATACCTCTAGCAAGACTGACCGAGATAAAAAGAAAGATGCCACAAATTAACAATATAAAGAATGAAAGAGGGGACATCACTACTAACCTCACAGACATTAAAAGGAGAATAAGGAAATACTAGGAACAATTTCATGACTATAAATTTAATAACTTAGGTAAAATGAACCAATTCCTTGAACTGGTTCAAACTACCAAAACACGTTGAAGAAAATGAATAACCCAAATATTCCTATATCTATTAATGAAATCGAATTTGTAGTTAAAAACACTTACAAAAAGAAAACTCCAGACCCAGGTGGTTCCACTGGTGAATTATGCTAGACATTTAATGAAGAAATAATACCAGTTCTACACAATCTCTTTCAGAAAACATTAGAGAGCAACAACTTCCTATTTGTTTACTGAGTCCAGCATCACCCTATAACCAAACCAGTAAAAAACATTCACAGAAATCTATAGAACAATATCATTCATGAATATAGATGCAATAAATATAGCAAATGATATATTAGCAAATCGAATACATCACAACCACATGGGGTTCATCCCAAAAATGCAACCTAGTTCAACATTTGAAAATCTGTGTTCAATAAAAGTGGTTGGGAAAACCGGATAACCACACGCAAAAGAATGAAGTTGGACACTTCGTTTACACAGTATACAAAAATTAACTCAAAATGGATCAAGGGCCTAAATATAAGAGCTAAAATTATAAAACACTTAGAAGAAAACATAAAGGAAAAGCTTCTTGACATAGGATTTGGCAGTGATTTCTTACATATGACACCAAAAGCACAGGCAACAGAACAAAATGATTAATAAATTGGACCTTGAAACTTCTGTTACATTAAAGGACACTACCAAGTGTGTGAAAAGACACACAATGAAAGAAAATATTTGCAAATCATATATGACATAAGGGTTTAATATCCAGCTTATACAAAGAACTCCTACAACTCAACAATAAAAAACAGCCTACTTCAAAAATGGGTAGAGGACTTGAATAGACATTACTCCAAAGACAAATAGACAATAAGCACTGAAAAGATGCTCAGCATCTGTATTAGCCAGGCCTTTTATTTTCTCTATTCTGATGATTTGACATCAGGACCCTTGCTGACGACGTTGGGGGGACTGCCCTCCCAGGGCTAGAAAATTTCTTGAAATAGTAGTCAATTTGACAATGAGGGCACTTTTCAAATACAAACGGACAAGTCTAGAACTCATGCTCCAAACACCTCCTTTATCAGGCTGTCACACTCTGAGCCAGTATCCCCTGCACAAAACACCTCAGAGCTCAGTACCAGAAAACTAGCGGAAGTCCCTCTGTCCCAAAGCCTGCTGAAATGATTCAGACTAGCCAGTCCTAAGCCTGATTACCATGTCTTGCCCATTCCTTCCCAAATGAACCACGGTAAAGGCTCGTACCGATAGTTCTCTTCTCTCCCTCTGCCTCTTGGCTGATTTTGGTGCTTCCCTGTGTGGACCACATGGTGCGGTATACCCCTTTTTCTTTCCAGTGGCTGTTGTGTCCTAATCTACTGGCCTTACTATATCTCAAATTTTCCATTAATACACTGTATTTTAAAACATCACTAGTCATTAAGAAAATGCAAATCAAAGCCACAAGACACCACTTTGCACCCATTAGAAAAGCTGTCATAAAAGTTCATTATAAACAGAAAATAAGTTGATGAAGATGTGTAGAAATTGGAACTGTTTTGCACTGCTGGTGGGAAGGTAAAATGGTGTAGCCATTGTGATAAACAGTACAGTGTTTTCTCAAAAAATTAATAGAATTACCACAAGATCCAGCAATGCCACTTCTAGGTATATACCAGAAATAACTGAAAGCAGCATGATATGGTTAGGCTTTGTGTCCCCACCCAAATCTCATCTTGAATTGTAATCCCCAGGTGTTGAGGGAGATACCTGGTGGCAAGTGATTGAACTATGGGGGAGGTTTCCCCCATGCTGTTCTTGTGATAGTGAGTATTCTCAGGAGCTCTGATGGTCTTATAAATGATAGCTTTTCCTGTGCTCTTCTCTCTCCTGCCGCCATATGAATAAGGTCCTTGCTTCCCCCTCACCTTCCACCATGATTGTTCCTGAGGCCTCCCAGCCATGTGGAACTGTGAGCCAAATAAACCTCTTTCCTCTGTAAATTACCCAGTCTTGGGTATTTCTTTATAGCAGTCTAAAGACAGACTAATACACAGGGACTCAAACAAATATTTTTACGCCAATGTTCATGATAGCATTACTAATAATAGCCAAAAATGGAAATGACCCAAATGTTCACTGACAGATGAATGGATAAACAAAATATGATGTATACATATAATGGAATATTATTCAGCCTTAAAACCAAATGAAATTCCAATATATGTAACAACATGGATGAACCTTCAGGACATTCGCTAAGTGAAATAAGCTAGACATAAAATGACAAATATTTTATGATTCCTCTTAAATGAGGTACCTACAATTCATAGTGAAAGTAAGTAGAATAGTGGTTACAGAGGTGCTAGGGGAGGCAGGAGTGGAGAGTTGTTGAGTGAGTGTGAAGTTTCAGTTTGGGGTGATGAAAGGCTCTGGGGACAGAAAGTGTTAACGGTTGCACAACAATGTGAATAGGCTTTTTACCACTGAATTGTACACTCAAAAGTGTTTAAAATTGTAAGCTTTATGTTTTGTGTATTTTACCACAAGAAAAAAATTTTTAATCAATGAATGTAATTCACAGTATTGACAGACTAAATAAAAATAGCCATATGATCATATCAATAGATGCAGGACCGTATCAATAGATGCAGGACAGGTATCTGACACAATTCAACATATATTTGTTATAAAATCTCTTAGCTAATTAAGAATAGAAGAAACTTCTAATGTAGGGTATTTACAAAAACTTTTAGCTAACATCACATTTAATGATCTGAATAAGGCAACTGCTATGGTTTTAATGTTTGTCCCCCTCCATAATTCAAATGAAAAGTTAATTGCCATTGTAACAGTTTTAAGAGAGATTGCTATGCATTTTCAACTTTAAGAGGTGATTAGGCCATGAGGGCGTCACCTTCATGGGTAGGATTGGTGCTATTATAAAAAGGTGAGTTTGGCCCTCTCTTGCCCCTTTCTCTCTTCTGCCATGTGAGGAAGAGCATTCTGTTCCTCACCTCACCCCATCCCCCAAGGATGCAGCATTCAAGATGCCGTCTTGGAAAACAGATTAAGATAACAATGCTCTCTCAGTACTCCTATTCAACATCATCCTACAAGTCTTGGCCAGTGAAATAAAGGAACAAAAAGAAAGAAAAGTCATACAGTCTGAAAAGGAAGAAACAAATGGTCACTATTTGCAGACAAAATGACTATATATGTAGAACATTTCAAACAATATACCAAAAAAACTTATTTAATTAATAAGCAAGTTTAGCAAGTTTTCAGGATAAAGGTCAATATACAAAAGTCATCTTATTCCTGTATACCAACAGTGAACAACTGGAATGTGACATTTTAAAAAAATCTATTTAAAACAGAAGAAAGGAAGAAAGAAGGAAAAAAGAAAGGTACACCTCTGTACAAATGTATCAAAATGTGTGCAGGATCTATCTATCTATCTATCTATCTATCTATCTATCTATCTATATATATATATACTGAAAACTACAAAACACAGCTGAAAGAAAAGAAAGATTCACGTAAAATATCCCATTTTCTTTTTTTTTCTTTTTTTTTTTTTTTTGAGGTGGAGTCTTGCTCTGTTGCCCTGGCTAGGGTACAGGGGCCCGATCTTGGCTCACTGCAACCTCCACCTCCTGGGT
The DNA here is from genome assembly GCF_029281585.2 of Gorilla gorilla gorilla. NCBI lineage: Eukaryota > Metazoa > Chordata > Mammalia > Primates > Hominidae > Gorilla > Gorilla gorilla. Next base: position 93,240,488 of record NC_073237.2, on the reverse strand, counting down.
TCAAGCAATTCTCCTGCCTCAGCCTCCTGAGTAGCTGGGATTACAGGCACGTGCCACAATGCCCGGCTATTTTTTGTATTTTTAGTAGAGATGGGGTTTCACCATGTTGGCCAGGCTGGTCTTAAACTCTTGACCTCAAGTGATCTGCCTGCCTCAGCCTCACAAAGTGCTGGGATTACAGGTGTGAGCGACTGCACCCAAAGTACACCAATTTCACTCATTGAGAGACTCAATATTGTTAAGATGCCAGCTCTCCCAAATCTCAGCAATCTTTTTGTAGATGTCAACAGGCTGATTCTAAAATTTCCATGGAAAGGCAAAGAAACTAGAATAGCCAAAATAATTCTTAAAAAGAAAAAATTGGAGAATTTACATTATGAGATTTCAAGGCTTTCTATAAAATTAGAGTAATCCAAACAATATATCTGCAAAAGAATAGACAGACAGACCAGGCAACACAAAGAAGAAAGGATTTTTTAAAGTGAATTGAAATTTTATTTTTATACAAAAACCTGTGTGTGAATCTTACATTACAGGGTTATTCATAATTGTCAAAAACTGGAAACCACCAGCTGCCCTTCAACAGGTGAATGAAGAAACACTACTAAATTAGTGAGTGATACTTTAAGAGAAACATGATGTTTTATAGCCTCAAAATATCTCACTGCAGGCCAGTCATGGTGGCTCGCGTCTCTAGTCCCAGCACTTTGAGAGGCAAAGGTGGGTGGATCGCCTGAGCCCAAGAGTTTGAGACCAACATGGACAAAAACAAAGAAAGAGAAAGAAAAAGGGAAAGGAGGGGAGGGAGGAAGGGAGGGAGGTCCAAAACCTAGCTACTTGGGAAGCTGAGGTGGGAGGATCACTTGAGCCTAGGAAGTCCAGGCTGCAATAAGCCGTGATCGCACCACTTCACTCCAGCCTCGGTGACATAGTGAGACCCGGTCTCAAAAACAAACAAACAAACCAAACCTCACTGCAAATATTTATCAGCTGCGGTGGTGCTGCATCTACACACACAGCGCCGAACTTGGAAGTTGGCGGAGAGCAGCTCTTTGGGCACCAGGCAAGGTCTCAGCTTTCGGACAGAAGTGAAGGGCAAGACTTTCCTTGGAAAGGAATTAAAGGGTTTATCTTTTTAAAACACCTGTTTCTCTTAAAAACTTAAGAAATGTATAATTTAAAAATTTAAAACTTTGATATTATTAATTGCTTATTGTTGAATGAATCCTTGTGAAAATTATTGATTGTAATGTTAGTGCCATGGATATGTCCTTTGTCCCAGCACCTATCTCATTGTCCTAACAAGGTTACTAAAGGTTCTCTTTCCACTGCTTTAAAAGCCAGCTGATACATACTACATTCTTTCTTTTTCATATAGTTGAACTTTTACTGCACCAGGATAAATTTTTAAATATTTAGTGATAGTATACATAGTAAATATAGAGATATTGCTGTGCATTTTCAATTCTTTTCTGATCATAAGTTTTTATTAGAATGAAAATTGGAATAGTTCCTTTAGGAAAACAGGCAAAATATATAAATGTCAAAAAAAGAAAATATACACTTAGAAAACATAGATGATTAGAATTTTTAAAAACAAATGTTAGTCTTTTCCTCCAGTATCTATTAAAGTGTTTTTCAGTGTCAACAGTAAAATTTTATACCTTGATTCATATATACTGCACTAGTTTACTGTTGCCATTAATCTTTTTTCTTGCTAATCGAAACTTATCATTGCCATATAAAATAACCTGTTAGAAAGTATCAACCGTGTGTGTGAGTGTATGTGTGTTACTAAAAAGAGTGTCATAAAATACTGTGCTGAGAGGTTCCTAATTTGGTTCCTGATTTCAGAAGCATACCACATAAGATTTAAGCAAGCTCATCTCTAGAAGATGCATAATTTGTGGATAATGGTTTTCTTAGTTGGGATTGCGTGTACTTCAGGTATTATGTAATACTGAACAGCTTACTTGCTTTTTCTTTTTTTCCCCCCAGAGATAAACTGAGGATCACAAATATTATTCTTTTATGTTAATAATGGTTTCCATTTTCTAGTATTTGTTACATTTTACGGCTTTATTCACAAAGCTGTTTATGTATTTTTGTGGCAGCTCTAAGTTAAAAGGCACACTTGTAACATTACAGTCCCAATTTTCCCTTTATCAACTTTATATTACAAAATTTTCCAACACATAGTCAATAAGCATGTCCATATTCTAGAAGTAGATATTCTTAACATTTTGCCATACTTCCCATTTCTAATTATTTTTTAAAAAGAACTTACAAACGGGCCGGGAGTGGTAGCTCACGCCTGTATACCCAGCACTTTGGGAGGCCAAGGCAGGCGGATCACTTGAGGTGAGGAGTTCGAGACCAGCCTGGCCAACATAGTGAAACCCCGTCTCTACTAAAAATACAAAAAATTAGCTGGGCGTAGTGGTGGGCGCCTGTAGTCCCAGCTACTTGGGAGGCTGAGGCAGGAGAATCGCTTGAACCCGGGAGGCGGAGGTTGCAGTTAGCCGAGAACGCGCCACTGCACTCCAGCCTGGGCGACAGAGTAAGACTCCGTCTCAAAAAAAAAAAAAAAAAAAACCCAAACACTTACAAACATAATACAATCCTAAATACTTACATAGACATCTCTTTATGAATAAGCAAGATTACCAACATAATCCCAATGCTGCCACAATTAATAATTCTAATTTCCAGTCCGTATACAAATTTTCCCAATTGTTTTCAAACGTCTTCCGCGGCTCTTGCTTTCTGCAACCACACGCTGCATTTGCTGTTATGTCATCAAGTCTAACCCACAACCTCTGGGGCTCTGACAGAACCCGGGCTCCAGTTATCAGGACCGTCCATGTTATTACTCCATAAATCTTGGGGGAAAAACAAAAACAAACAAAAAAACACTGACAGCTGGCGCCGTACTGCATGTGAAACGTAGTCTTGCGTGTTATGGGTTACCGCGCAGCATGCTGGGAACGGATATGCGCGTTTTCGTCTGCGCATGTGCAGTCAACCCCACTTTCCGGCTTCTCCCTGTTAAGTGTTTGCTGGTGCAGAGGGTTCGCAGCTCAGGTGAGAGCGCCGGGCCTCCACGCGGATTGCGGACCTGCAGGGAGGGATGTGCTAGTGTCCAGAGGGCGGGAACGCGACGTCCCGGGAACTCCCCCAAAGCAGGCCCTCGCTCCCTGTGCCTGGGCCGGCCCGGGACCTCAGCCTGAGAAGGGCCGGTGGGGGCGGGCTCCGGGGGCGTTAGGTGGGGCTGAGTCCTAGTTGGAAGATGCTCGGTGCGGGCCGAGGTGTGGGTGCCAGAATGCAGCCAGGCGTCGGAAAACGCGGTGCTGGCTTCAGGAGGGGAATGCGCGTTTATTGTATTGACCATGAACTTGCCACAAAGCGCGTACGGCCCGTGGGTCTGCGGTGAGAGGCCGAGCCTAGGAGCTAGAAGGACCTCGTGAATTTTGGCTCTGTCACTTGAGCGTTTGAAAATGAGGACATTAGTAAAAACTGCTTTGTGTCGTTCAGAGGTAAGCCATCCCCTGTAAAGCATTTAGCTAAGCGCTAGTTACTAAGCAGCATGTAAATGTTGATTCCCGTTATATTTGGAAGACACTTTGTTCTTTTCATGTAGTATTTTCATTTAATTCTCACAACCACCGTATTTATATCATTAAAAATGAAGAAGGAGGGGTGAAAAGATAGAGCCAAGCTCACAAAGGATGAGAGAGCTAGGATGTCAATACATAAACACTTTACTCCCCGAATCAGGCTGTTTGTAATGGCCTACCTACCTAACCCAGCATTGCAGCCTTCACAGCACTGAGTGATTGTCCCCAAAACCCCAGGACAATGATTGTGAAGTCAGCGTGGACAGAATCTTACTATGTGGCAAGTGTATTTGTTGTGGGGTTTCTGGGATGTCTCCAGAGCCTCTGGGTTAGACTGAGGCCCCTGCCACCTCCTGTGCTGTCCCTGCTGTCTCTGTCTTTAGAAGTCAGTCTGATATTCTAGGGCAGTGAAGATGAGTCACATACGTAATTTTAAATGTTAAACTAGTAGCTACATGAAAATCTAAAACATGAAATTAATTTTAAGAACATACTGTGGTTTTCTCAGTGTATCCAAAATGTTATTTCAACATGTGGCCCTAGCCACATTTCCAGTGCTCAGTAGTTGATGTGATTGGAGGCTGTAGTCATGGATAGCAGGGTTCTAATTAATGCCAAGAGAATCAGGTTTAAGGCCTTAGGTCAGTTCTTCACCAGGAGGATTTTGCTCCCTAGGGAACTTTGGAAATGTTGGAGACTTTTTTGGATGGGGAGGGGGGACTGAGTTTCTCTCTGTCGCCCAGGCTGGAGGGCAGTGGTGTGATCTTGGCTCACTGCAACCTCCACCTCCCAGGTTCGACTGATTCTCCTGCCCCAGCCTCCCAGCTTGTAATCTCAGCTGGAGTTACAAGCATGCATGGCCATGCCCAGCTAATTTTTTGTATTTTTAGTAGAGGTGGGGTTTCACCATATTGGCCAGGCTTATCTTGAACTCCTGACCTCAGGTAATCCACCTGCCTTGGCCTCCCACAGTCCTGGGATTACAGGCGTGAGCCACCACGCCCGGCCTGGAGACGTTTCTGATTGTCACAACAGGGAGAAGGGGTGTCCTAGTGTCTAGTGCATGTTTAGAAATGCTCCTAAACATCCTACAATGCACGGGACCACTCCTTATGTCAGAGGATTATTCAGCCCAAAATGTAAGTTGTGCTGAGGTGAAGAACACTGTTTTCCATGAAAGTTTCAACTAAAATAAATTTGTTACCCAGGCCTCAGCTCCAGCTTCTCTGGAGCAAAGCAGCTCTTTATGTTGCAGGAAGGAGGGAGCCCCAGGAACAGGAGTCCCACCGAAGAACTGCCCTCTGACAGAACAGAGACCTCCTCACCAGGGCTTCCAAACAGATGCAGAAGAACCCAGAGAGGAGCAGGTCTTGATTTGCCCAACCAGCAGCACTTCTTCATCCCCTTGCCCAGAGAGCACCAGACTTGGTGATGTTGCCACATCCAGAAGCCATCACAGATTGTGTGACACCGAACACTGTGGGCCAACTTGCAGAAGGTGGTAAGCTGGGGTTGAGAGGCGTGGGTGACTGTCAGACTGCACAGGAAAAACCACATTACTGGAGGGCTTTTCTCCATGGTCTCCAAGGAAGGCATAACCAGCCAGGGCTGAGGAAATTGTCTCTAATCCTCCTCATAGAGCCCCCATTTTCTTCATTCTTGCCTCACTCTTTCCAGATTCTGAGTCACTCTCACACAACATCCATCACATGTAGCATCTAGAAATTTACTAAGGTTGCCTCTATCCTGAACCTGTAGAATCACAAAAATGATAATACAGGAAAGGATTTCTATTTCTGACTCTTAAAACCTTAAAAAGTATTGAACCTAGGATGAACAGTTTGTCCATGGTCACTCAGGACAGAGCTTGGAGCAAAGCACAGTGCTGTTCACTCTGTCACAGGTGAGTCACCAGAAGTGTCTTATCGAAAGTCTTCTGAGAAACTATAAGTTAGAACAAAAATATTTTAAAATAGTCTTTCAGCATCTCCTTTTTTTCAGTTTTGTGTTTTCTATTGGTGTAAATAATATTAACAGAATATTAATGTTAATTCTGTTTAAGTTGTTAGTCAAAGAAGACATACATTTTAAATAAATCAATAGGAAAATAGTCTGCAATCGCCTGATGAAAAACAGCAAGGGGCCAGGCCTGGTGGCTCACCCCTGCAATCCCAGCATTTTGGGAGGCCAAGGCGGGCAGATTGCTTGAGGTCAGGAGTTCGAGACCAGCCTAAGCTACATGGTGAAACCCCATTTCTACAAAAAATACAAAAATTAGCTGGGTGTAGTGGTGGGTGCCTTTGGTCCCAGCAACTCAGGAGGCCGAGACGGGAGAATTGCATGAACCCAGGAGGCAGAAGTTGCAGTGAACTGAGATCACACCGCTACACTCCAGCCTGGGCAACAGAGCCAGATCCTGTCTCAAAAAAAAAAAAAAAAAAAAACACACACACAGCAAGAGTTCATCCACATGATCATATTAAAGATGCACATATTCAGGAGGTGCTTTCTCTGTAGTGCTTCTTGTCCCTTCTCAAAGGTCAAAGGAACATTTTTTGTAGAGAGGCCTTTTTCCCCAGCTGGTGTGATGACATTGGTAGGCAGGTAAGATAGAGGCTGCCCAGATCTCTCATGACTCCTTCCTCACCCCCAGGTTATCCTTTACGGTTCTCCACACTCTTTCAGGAGCAGCAGAAAATGAACATATCTCAGGTGAGTTAATTACTAATACCTTTTTCATCATGGATTTCATAGGTGTTTAAGGGTCCACATATTAATATGGAAATGTAGAAATGGATCAAAATCATTCAAGGAATATATAGAAAAGCGGGGCAGTAGCACAGCAGAATTGGCATGTGGAAAGATGGAGGTCCCCTGATGTTACAGATTTTCCAAAATGGAACTGCAGTTTTCATTCTTTCTGATAGCCATGGCAGAGAGCCAGACAGACAGTATTTTTTTACAGATTTGCATTGATGAGAAGCTTAAACCAGGCTGATTCCTCATGGAATCTAAAGTTATCAAAGTCAGGGAAAATGTCTTTGTTGGTCTTCATGTGTCAGTGCAAATCTTTCTCATAACAGCCTTGAAATAAATGCAGTATGTTGCTTCCGCTTTTTCCTCAGTGGAAGTAGACGGCTTAGTGCCAAACTCAGGCTTTTATTAATACAGTTTTTCAGTTTTTTTATTAATACAGTTTTTCAGGTAATGGAAACAGACGTTCAGGTAGACAGACTGTCAAAGAAAGGAGAGATCGATGGTGTAGGCTCTGTTGATCAGAGGTGGAGAGTTTAAAAGGATTTTGTCCTGAAAAATGGGTAAGGTTTTCATTGTTGCAGTACAGGAGATTACTGCATTTTGAGAGCAGGCTAAACAAGGCATGCAAGGTCCATTAAGAATCTTTGCCCATTGCAGTTTGGACTTCCTCTTAGGGAATAATAAGAGAGGGGAGGGAGATAAAGGTTAGAGCCTTAGTATTAGTTTGCTAGGGCTGCTATAATAAAGAACCACAGACTGGGTAGATTAAACAGCAATTTATTTTCCCACCATTCTGGAGACCAGAAGTCTGAGATCAAGATGTCAACAGGGGTCGGGTGCAGTGGCTCACGCCTGTGGTCCCAGCACTTTGGGAGGCCAAGGAGAGCAGATCACTTGAAGTCAGGAGTTCGAGACCAGCCTGGCCAACGTGGTGAAACCCTGTCTCTACTAAAAATATAAAAATTAGCTGGGCGTGGTGGCGGGTGCCTGTAATCCCAGCTACTCGGGAGGCTGAGGCAGGAAAATTGCTTGAACCTGGGAGGCGGAGGCTGCAGTGAGCTGAGATCGTGCTACTGCACTCCAGCCTGGGCGACAGAGCTAGACTCCATCTCAAAAAAAAAAAAACAGATGTCAACAGGTTTGGTTCCTTCTGAGAGCTGTGAGGGAAGGGCCTTGTTCCGTGGCTTAGATGTCTGTCCTCACATCATCTTTCTTCTGTATGAGTCTATGTCCAAATTTTCTTTTCCTGTAAGGAATTGAGAAATTGTTCAAATATAGAAAGATACAAAGAAATAATATAATAAATATGTTCCCACCTTCCCAAATTACCAACTATATATATTTTGCTAAATTTTTGTTTCTCTTGTATGCACTCTTTTTTCCTTTTAAAAACTTAGTTCTTTAACTGAGATGCAGTTTTAATACCAGTAAAGTGTACTCTGAAGTGTGTAACTGGATGGATTTTTACATATGTAAATTCATGTAATTTAATACCTAGATTAAGATAACACCACTGCTCCCCTCTACAGGGCAACCACAATTCTGACCTCATATGTTAGGGAAAAAAGATAAATTCATTTTTGAATATGATACCAGTAGAATCATACAAAGTGTATTCTTTTACAGTTTTCAAGGGAATGTTTTGCTCTGTATCTTAGTATTTCCCTTTTATCACTGGGCTGTATTTCGTTGTATGAATAGACCATAATTTATTTCCTCATTCTCCTCTTAGTGCATTTTTTCATTTGTTTTTCCTGTTTGAGGCTATCAGGAATAAGGGTGCTGTGAATATTCTTTTGTGTCTTTGGGTATGTCCTCATTGCTTTTGGGATATACTTAGAAATGGAATTGCTGGTTCATAGAATAAACATATGTTCAGTTTTAATACATACTGCAAGTAGCTTGCCTAAGTGGTCGAATCAGTTTACATTCCCACTAGCATTCTGGCTGTACCACATTCTGAGCAACACTTGTTGTTATCAATCTTTTTGTTTTTAGCCATTTTGGTGGCTGTATAGTGTGGTATCTTATCAAAATTTATAATTTGCTTTTCTATGGTAAATACTAATGTTGGGCACCATTGTTTCTGTTTTGGCCATTTAGACATCCTTTCTTTTTATGTAATATATAAAGTACCTATTCAACTCTGTTTTAATTGGGTTATTTGCTTTTTTTAAGTAGGAATTATTTCAATATTTTCAGTAAATGTTTTTTGCCATGTGTGCATTACTAATGTTCTTGGATTCTGTGGCTTGCTTATTCATTTTTTAAATAATATCTTTGACAACAAAGTTTTTACATTTAATAAAGGTCAGATCGTCTTTTCTTTAATGGCAGTTCCTTGTGTATCATATTTGAAAGCTCTTTCCCTACTCTTAAGATCATACAGATATTCTCCTATATTGTTACTACATACTTGTTTATTTTAGCTTGATCTACATAGAGTTAGCTTTTGTGTTTGGTATAAGGTGAGTGTCAAGGTTCATATTTCCATACGGATATCCAGTTGCTCTAGCACCATTTGTTAGACCATCTTCTGTCAACTGAATTGCAGCTGTTTTTTGTCAGTCAAGTGACTTGTATGCGGGTCTAATGTAGACTGTATATTTTCTTCCTTTGGTCCAATTAGTTTATCTTTTTGCTAGTACTTCACTGTCATAATTACTGTTGCTTTATAGTAAGTCACGAATTTTGTGAATTTATTTACTATTTTAGGTCCTTGTCATGTTCATGGAAGTTTTATCAATTTTCACAGAAAATCCTGATGGAAAGTTTTTCAGAGTAGAGGTGAAGTCTTTCACATCTTTTATTAGATTTATTCCTAGGTATTTGATCTATTTTGATAATAGCACAAATGATACTGCATTTTAAATGTCATTTTCCAGTTTATTGTTAGTTTATTAAAATACGATGGATTTTTTTAGTATTGATCTTATACCTAGGCATTTTACAAAATTCACTCATTCTAATAGCTTATCTGTGGATTCTTTTGGATTTTAAAGTGCAAAATTTTTTTTGCAATAAAGACAATTTTACTTCTTCCTTTACAGTTTTTATATCTTTAATTTCTTTTTAGCCTTACTGCTAGGACTTCCAGTAGAATGTTTAGTACAAATGGTGATAATAGAAATCCTTGTCTTATACCTCACCTGAGGGGTACTCAGTATTTCACCATTGAGTCTTATTTTAACTACATGTTTTTTGTATATGTCCTTAATTAGAATAAGGAAATTCCCTTTTTTATTTTTAGTTTCCTGAGTTTTTTTTTTTTATCATGCATGAGTATTTTGTCAGATGGCTATTCTTGCTTCTAGTGAGATAATCATATTATTTTATTCCTTTAGTCTGTTAAAGAGCTGAATTATATTGATAGATTTATCAATGTTTAACCAACCTTGCATTCCTGTGATAATTCCCACATGATAAGGTAGTGCTGTCACTTTAAGTTATTTCTGGATTCAATTTGTTAATATTTCAATTAATATTTTTGTGTCTACATTAATGGAAAGATACTGGCTTGCAGTTTTTCTGTCATGTCATGTCATGTTTTGGCGTCAACATTATATTCTCAAAAAATGAGTTTGGAAACAGTTATTCATTTTGTGTTCTCTGAATGAGTTTAAGACTGCTGTTATTTCATCCTTAAATGTTTGGAAAAATATACCTGTGAGGTAGTCTAGCATTGGAGTTTTTCTTGTGCCTGGTTTTTGCTCATGAACTCAGTTTCTTTAACAGGATATAGAAAATCCAAATCGTGCTACTTATTCTAGTGTCCTTTATTTTTAACAGCTTTATGGAGATACAATTCACATACCATATAATTCACACTTTTAAAGTGTACAATTTTGTGGTTTTTAGTATATTTGTAGAGTTGTGCAGTCATTGCCACAATCAATTTTAGAATGTTTTCGTCACTTCAAAAAGAAATTCCGTATCATTTAGCTATCATCCCCCATCCTGACATACACAATCTCAGCCCTAAACAACAAGTAATCTGTGTTCTGTTTCTATATGTTTGGCTATTCTGGACATTTCTAATAAGTGAAGTCACATAATATGTGATCTTTGTGACTATTTCTATATTTTTTTTTTTTTTGAGACAGAGTTTTGCTCTTGTCGCTCAGGCTAGATTGCAATGGCACGATCTCAGCTCACTGCAACATCCGCCCCCTCAGGTTCAAGCAGTTCTCCTGCCTCAGCCTCCCAAGTAGCTGGGATTACAGGCACCCACCGTCATGCCTGGCTAATTTTTCTATTTTTTTTTTTTTTTTTTAGTAGACACGCGGTGTCACCATGTTGGCCAGGCTGGTCTCGAGCTCCTGACCTCAGGTGATCCGCCCACCTCAGCCTCCCAAAGGGCTGGGATTACAGGTGTGAGCCGCCACACCTGGCCCTTTGTGACTATCCTTTTTACTTAGCATACTGTTTTCAAGGTTCATCCATGTTGTACGTATCAGTACATCATTCCTTTTTGTGACTGAATAATATTCCATTGTGTGGATATACCACATTGTTTATTCATTCAACTATGAGCATTTGGATTGTTTCTCCCTTTTCACTGTTATGACTAGTACTGCTATTAACATTCATGTACAAGTTTTTGTTTGGACACCTGTTTTCTCTTGGGACTAATCCTAGAAAAGGAACTTCTGACTCATATGGTAACTCTTGACTTATCTTTTTTGGTAACTGCCAAACTGTTTTCCACAGTGGCTGCACCATTTTACATTCCCACCAGCAGTGTATTAGGGTTCCACTTCCTCCGCATCATTAAAACCACTTGTTATTTTCCCTTTTTTTAAAATTATGGACATCCTAGTGGGTGTGAAGTGGTATCATTTGACTTTGATTTGCATTTCCTTGATTAATGACATTCAACATCTTTTCATGCGCTTATTGGCTATTTGTTTATCATCTTTGGAGAAATGTCTATCCAAGTCCTTTGCCCATTTTGGATTACATTTTTTGTTGTTCAGTTATGAGAGTTCTTTATGTATTCTGGCAACTAGACATTTATTAAATGTAGTATTTGTGAATATTTTCTCCTATTCTGTAGGTTCTTTTCACTATCTTGATGGTATCCTTTGCACAGAAGTTTAATTGTGATGAAGTCCAATTTTTTTTTCTTTGGTATCATATCCAGGAAGTCATTGCCAAATCCAAGGTCATAAAGGTTTACTCCTGATTTCATCTAAGAGTCATGCAGTTAGACTCTTATATTTAGGTCTTTGATCCCTTTTAAGGCCAATTTTTTTTTTTTTTTTTTTGAGACGGAATCTTTGTCTGTTGCCCAGGCTGGAGTCCAGTGGCACGATCTTGGCTCACTGCAACATCCATCTCCCGGGTTCAAGTGATTCTCCCACCTCAGCCTCCCGAGTAGCTGGAATTACAGGCATGCACCACAATGCCCGGGTAATTTTTATATTTTTTCAGTAGAGACGGAGTTTCACCATGTTGACCAGGCTAGTCATGAACTCCTGATCTCAAGTGATCTGTCTGCCTCAGCCTCCCAAAGTGCTGGGATTACAGGTGTGAGGCACCATGCCTGGCTATTTTGAGGCAATTTTAAAATACAGTATAAGGTAGGAGTCCAACTTCATTATTTTGATGAGATTCAGTTATCCCAGCATCATCTGTTGAAAACTATTTTTTCCCTAATAAATGGCCAATGTATGGGTTTATTTCTGGGCTCTCAGTGCTATTCTGTGGATCTGTATGTCTGTATTTATGCCAGTACCACACTCTCTTCATTACTGTTGCTTTATAATAAGTTTTTAAATCAGGAAATGTAATCCCTCCAATTTTTTTTCTTTTTTTTCTAGATTGTTTTGACTATTCAGGGTCCCTTGCAATTTCATATAAATTGTAGGTTCAACATTTCTGCAGAAAGGTCATTAGGATTTTGATATAGATTTCACTGAATCTGTATATCACTTTTGGGAGTATTGTCATCTTAACAATATTAAATCTTCCAATTCATGAACACAAGGTGTCTTTCCATTTATTTGGGTCTTCTGATTTCTTCTAGCAATGTTTTCTAGTGTTCACGTATAAGTCATGTACCTTCTTGGTTAAATTTATTCCTATTTTATTATTTTTTGTTCTATTGTAAGTGGAATTGTTTTCTTTTTTATTATTCATTGCTAGTATTTAGAGAGATAAATGATTCTTGTGTGTTCATCTTGTATCCTACAATTTTGCTGAATTCATTTATTGGCTCTAATAGTTTTTTGTGGCTTCCTTAGTCTTTTCCATATATTAAATCTCATGGTCTCTGAGAATAGAGATAGTGTTACTTTTTTCTTTCCAATTTGGATGCATTTTTGTCTTACCTATTTCCTCTAGCTAGAACTTCCAGTATAATGAATAGAAATGATGAAAGCAGGCATCCCTGTCTTATTCCTGATATTTGGAAGAAACCTTCTTGTTTTTTAGCCTAGCATATTATGTTAGCTGTGGTTTTTCAGAAATGCTTTTTATTGTGTTGCAGCAGTTCTATTCTAGTCCTACTATGTTAAATGTTTGTTTTTATCATGAAAGGATATTTTTGTCAAATGCTTTTTCTGCATCAGTTGAGATGATCACGTGACTTGTTTTCTTCATTTTATTATTGTGATATATTACACTGATTTATTTTCTTATGGTGAGCCACCTTGCATTCCTGGAAATAAATTGTACTTGGTCATGGTGTATAGTACTTTTTATTTGTTGCAAGATTTGGTTTGCTAGTATTTTATTGAAAACTTCTGCACACATATTCAGAAGGGATACATATCATAGTTTTTGGGTGATTTTTTTATCTGGCTTTGGTTCAAGGTAACTCATAGAATGAGTTAGGAAATGTTCACTCATCTTCTTTTTTTGGAACAATTAGAGAAGGATTGGTGTTAGTTTTTCTTTAAATGTTTGGTAGAATTCACCAAACATTTAAAGACCGACAGTTGGTCTTGAGCCTTTCTTTGTTGGGAGGATTTGGATTACTGATTCAGTCTTATATCAGTCTGTTTGGATGTTCTGTTTCTTTTTGAGTCCATTTTGGTGGTTTGTGTGTTTCTAGGAATTTGTCCACTTCATCTCGGTTATGTAGTTTGTTGCTATACAGTTCACTGTATTCTTTATTGTTTTTTTTATTTTTGTAAGGTTAGTAGTAAGGTCCCCACCTCATTTAGTTCCTTAAAGTATACAATTAGGATACTGATTTGGGATCATTTTTAATATAGGTGTTACAGCTATAAATTTCACGCTTAGCACTGCCTTAGCTGCATCTCATGCATTTTGGTATTTTGTGTATTCATTGTGAGTAATCTCAATGTATTTTCTAATTTCTGGGTCTCGGGGGTTTGTTTTGTTTTGTTTTGTTTTTTTGAGACAGAGTCTCGCTCTATCACCCAGGCTGGAGTGCAGTGGCGCGATATCAGCTCACTGCAACCTCCGCCTCCCGGGTTCAAGCAATTCTCCTGCCTCAGACACCCGAGCAGCTGGGATTATGGGCACGCATCACCACACCTGGCTAATTTTTCTATTTTTAGTAGAGACAGGGTTTCACCATGTTGGCTAGGCTGGTCTCGAACTCCTGACCTCAAGTGATTCGCCTGCCTCAGCCTCCCAAAGTGCTGGAATTATAGGCGTGAGCCACCATGCCCGGCCTCATTTCTCTTTTGATTTTCCCTTTGATCCTGTAGCAAGGTGAAAATCCACCTATGTGTATGGCCCCCAGGGACTTCACACACTCAAACTAGTACACATTTGCCTTTAGCAGGTTAAATTTTTCTAGTTTTATCTTCCTAATTGTATTAGATGGAGTTGAGTAGCATCTGCTCCAGTAAGCAAATGAGCACATCCTGATTCTCCCTGCAGGTGCCTGTCTCTCTCCTAATAGTTTGAAAAAAAGATACTAATTTTCTGTTTTCCCAGCTATGTTCTTGTAAGGATGTTAGCGTTGCTTTTATCAGCTCTCTACATCTCTAAGCTAAGATCTAAAGCTACGCTGTATGATTGTAATTTTTTGCAATTTAGTGAGATAGACTGTCCTTTTTTTTTTAATGTGCAAAGGAAACCAGAGAATTATGTTATGCAGAGGTTATCCTATATATGTCAGTCAGGTTGGTTAATTATGTCTTTTCAATCTTCTATATCAGTGGTCAGAAAACTTTCTGTAAATGTCAGATAGTAGGCTTTGTGAGAGATACAGTCTCTGTTGCATCTACCAAACTCTGCAGCTGTAGTGTTAAGCAGCCATAGATAATACATAAACAAATGAATGTGGCTGTGTTCCAAGAAAACTTTATTTACAAAAAAAAAAAATTGGTAGTGGTGGTATTTTTCATTTACAAAAAAAAAAAAAAATAGTAGTGGTGAGCTGGATTTGATCTTTGTGCTGTAGTTCACTGACTCCTGTTCTATATCCCTGTTGGTTTTTCTTAGTCTGCTTTTCTATGAGTTACTGGGAGAGTTACATTAAAATCACTAATTAAAATTGTAGATTGATATCTCATTTCTGTCATCTTTTGTTTATATACAGTCAGTTCTCATAATTCTCAGTAGTAATGTTCCAAAAAGTCACTACAAACACTGAACTAATAAATACTGAACCATTACTCAGAGGAGAAATACGGGGTTAAGCCTCTAGTCACATTTTTGTCAGCCAGTCAGTACGTAATCTTTTTGTGTGTCTTTCTGCATAAAGACACCTTATTTAATATTGTTGGTTTATAATGATTGAACTAATGGCCAACAACACCATAACTAATGCCTGAATGAATCTTATCTAACATAGATATTTTCTCCATGAGACATACCACAGGCTTCTTGCACATAGGCACACTAGATAGCACATAACTGTTATACATATAGGCCATTTAAAAAGTGAAATCGGCCGGGCGCAGTGGTTCACGTCTGTAATCCCAGCACTTTGGGAGGCCGAGGTGGGCGGATCACGAGGTCAGGAGATGGGGACCATCATGGCCAACATGGTGAAACCCCATCTCTACTAAAAATACAAAAATCAGCTGGGCATGGTGGCGCGTGCCTGTAGTCCCAACTACTCAGGAGGCTGAGAGGCAGGATAATTGCTTGAACCTGGGAAGCGGAGGGTGCAGTGAGCCGAGATCGCATCACTGCACTCCAGCCTGGCAACAGAGCAAGACTCTGTCTCAAAAAAAAAAAAACAAAGAAAAAGTGAAATCATCAAGAAAAAGCACAAAAATGCAGTAAATATGGCACTAAATAGACTGAGAAGTGGACACTTATTTACAGTATCAGAGCTGAAACAAGAAAGCAGATCACCTTGTTGAGCCTCATCTGGGAACATGTAGGTCAGGCAATTCAAATTTTTTACCTTCCTGTATATGTCCACAAATGACTGCAAAATAACTGCAAGTGTTGATTTTGAGGTTGCAAATAATTTTAGTGTGTGAATTTACAAATACGTAATCCATGAATAATAAGAAATGCTATTTGGACGCTATGTTTGCCAGGTGCATAGCAATTGCGATTTGTTGTATCCTCTATTGAAAGGACTGTTTTGTCATTACAAATCGTTATTCAGTTTTTTGTTGTTGTTGTTGTTTTTTATACAAGAATCTCACTCTGTCACCCAGGCTGGAGTGCAGTGGCGCGATCTCAGCTCACTGCAACCTCCGCCTCCCAGGTCCAAACGATTCTCCTGCCTCGGCCTCCTGAGTAGCTAGGATTACAGGCACTCACCACCACACCCGGCTAATTTTTGTATTTTTAATAGAGATGGGGTTTCACCACGTTGGTCAGGCTGGTCTCGAACTCCTAACCTCGTGATCCGCCTGCCTTGGCCTCCCAAAGTGCTAGGATTACAGGCATGAGCCACCGCACCCGGCCCGTTACACATTTTTTATACCTCTTTCTTACCTTAAAATATACTGTATATGATAGTAATGCAATCATATCAACTATCTTTTGGTTTTGATTATATGGTATATCTTTTTCCATCCTTTTACTTTCAATCTCCATAATCCCTATATATATAATGTTTCCTTTGTTGTTGTATTATACTTTATCTTTTCTTTAACACGATTATTTAGTCCAGAGAATGGTACATTTTTTTCTATAAAGGCAAGTAATAAATATTTTCAATTTTGACAATCATAAGGTCTCTGATGGAACTTCTCAGTGCTATTTCAGCACCAAAACAGCCATAAACAATGCAACATGATTGGGTGTGCCTGTGTGCCAATTGACTTTATTTAAAAAGCGGCAAGTGGCCAGGTACAGTGACTCACACTTATAATCCCAGAGCTTTTGGAGGCCAAGGTGGGAGGATCACTTGAGGCCAGGAGTTCAAGATTAGCCTAGGCAACATAGCAAGACACTGTCTTTACCACACATACACAAAAAACTGGCAAGCCAGATTTGGCCCAAAGGCCATAATTTGCTGACTCCTGCCATGATGTATGCCCAGGGTAGTCTGTTGGGATGGAATAAAAATTGTAGGAAGTTTATTTACATTTTTTGGCTACAAAAATAAGAATTAAAAAAAAAGTTTTACTAATGTATCTATTTATAGTATATGTATATAACTCATAAATATATATAGATCATTTATAAACATTTTCTTTGAGACAAGGTCTTGCTCTGTCACCAAGGCTGGTATACAGTAGTGTGATCATGGCTCACTGCAGCCTCAACCACCTGGGCTCAAGCAATCCTTCTGCCTCAGCCTCCCAAGTAGCTGGGACTACAGGCACATACCACCATACCTGGCTAATTTTTTAAAATTTTTGTAGAGACAGGGCCTTGCTGTGTTGCCCAGTCTGGTCTTGAACTCCTGGGCTCAAGCAGTCCTCCCACCTTGGCCTCCCAAAGTGCTGGGATTACAGGCATGAGCCACTGCACCTCTCCTATAAAAACTTTTACCAATTTAATACCTTCAAAGTCTAAGATTAAATTAGATTCAAAATAGGCATCCCTTATATTCATTTAAGCTTTTTAGAGTTAAACCTGATAAGAATCGTTTTCATGGGTATTTTCTACATCATCTAATTCTGAACCCTTCAGATTGAATAGAAATGTACTGTTACAGGCATCAGTGTCATTCAAGGACGTGACTATAGAATTCACCCAGGAGGAGTGGCAGCAAATGGCCCCTGTTCAGAAGAATCTGTACAGAGATGTGATGCTGGAGAACTACAGCAACCTCGTCTCAGTGGGTAAGCATGTAAACATAACTTACCCTTGTAACTCCATATAGAAGGTATTTCTTTTTTAAGTGCCAATACATGTGAACAGTTTACTTAAAGTTTAAATTATTTAGGCTTTTCATTCAGGATTCCAAAGTAACTATGCCCTGTCGAGGACTAGAAAGAATGTGTTGTCAACTCCCAGTGATAAATGCAAAGGAGCACTTTCAGGATACTGCTTCCAAAGCTGTATTTTCTTCCACTTTTGGAGACTAAAATCTCATATATCTGGTCTAAGTCCTCGATTGTGTTTTATTAACAGGGTACTGCCGTTTCAAACCAGAGGTGATCTTCAAGTTGGAGCAAGGAGAAGAGCCTTGGTTCTCAGAGGAGGAATTCTCAAACCAGAGTCACCCAAGTGAGTTACTGAGCAGTAGTAGACATAATTCTGCAGGAGTGGTTAGACTCCAGGTCAGTTTAGGGGTGAACACCTAAATATTGCAAGACTTTTCTTAGAAAGCCTAAAGGCGGCCGGGTGCGGTGGCTCACGCCTGTAATCCCAGCACTTTGGGAGGCAGAGGCGGGCGGATCATGAGGTCAGGAGATCGAGACCATCCTGGCTAACACAGTGAAACCCCACCTCTACTAAAAGTACAAAAAATTAGCCGGGCGTGGTGGCGGGCGCCTGTAGTCCCAGCTACTCAGGAGGCTGAGGCAGGAGAATGGCGTGAACCCGGGAGGCGGAGCTTGCAGTGAGCTGAGATCGGGCCACTGCACTCCAGCCTGGGCAAAAGAGCAAGACTCCGTCTCAAAAAAAAAAAAAAAGAAAGAAAGCCTAAAGGCACAAAAAGCAGCAGTTAAAAGAAAATAATTAATAAAGTTGATTCCATTAAAAGTAAGAAATTTGTTAATAAAATATATTATTCAAAGGGTGAAAAGACAAGCCACCGACTAGCATAATATGTATGTAGTGCAAATAACTTAGAAAGGATATGCTTCCTGAAAATGTAAAGAACTTCTGCAAGTCATTGTGGGAAAAGACAGGCAACCCAGATGAAAAATGGGCAAAAACATTGAACAAGAACTTTTTAATATGTATGCCCAGTAAATCTTTGAAAATGTGTTCAATCTCATTAGTTTTCATGGAGTACAAAATAATACATGAAGTGAGATATGAGGTGAAATAACAGATATGAAGTGAGTTTACAAATATGGCAATGCCAAGTCTTGGTGAGGATATGGAATGTTAGACACCCTTATCCACTGATTGATTGGAAATATAAACTGGTAAAACCACTGTGGTATCAGGAAGATGTTTTCTTTTTCTTTTTTCTTTTTTTGAGATGGAGTCTCCCTCTGTCAGATGGAGTCTCCCTCTGTCACTCAGGCTGGAGTGCAGTGGTGCAATCTTGGCTCACTGCAAGCTCCACCTCCCAAGTTTATGCCATTCTCCTGCCTCAGCCTCCCGAGTAGCTGGCACTACAGGTGCCCGCCACCATGCCCAGCTAATTTTTTGTATTTTTAGTAGAGACAGGGTTTCACCATGTTAGCCAGGATGGTCTTGATCTCCTGACCTTGTGATCTGCCCGCCTCAGGCTCCCAAAATGCTGGGATTACAGGCATGAGCCACTGTGCCTGGCCTCTTTTTTTTTTTTTTTTTTTTTTAATTTCCACAGGTTTTTGGGGAGCAGGTGGTATTTGGTTACATGAGTACATTCTTTAGCGGTGTTTTGTGAGATTCTGATGCACCCATCACCCAAGCAGTATACACTGCACCCAATTTGTAGTCTTTTTTCCCACTCCCCCTTCCCACCCTTCTCCCACCCCAAGTCTCCAAAGTCCATTGCATCATTTTTATGCCTTTGCATCCCACCAGGATGTTTTCTAATCAAGGTAAACTTTTGCATATGTTGTAGCCAAGTAATTCCTTTTCTAACTGTATGACTGACAAAAAGATATGATTATATTCTCTGGAATACATAAAAGAATATTAATGGAAGTATTGTTTATGTTTGGCAAAAATAGTGCTCATCAACAGTAGAATGGAGAAACAGTTGTATTCTTTAAGGAAAAATTATACAGCCACATAAAATCTTGTACACTGATTACAAACATAATATTAACCAAAAGAAAAAATATGCATATATGGCTATGTTTATGTAAAGGTCAGAAGCAGGCAAAATTCAACAACATTTTTAGGAATTCATATATTGGTGATAAAACTAGGAAGAAAATCAAGGAAATTATTGCATAAATATTAGAAGACTGGTGAATTCTAAGCATAGAGAAGTTGTAACCAAGCATAGGTAAACAGGGATTTTTGCAGAGCCATTTGTGTTTCATGACATGGTTTCTGATTCCATGAGTGTTCACTTAATAGTATTAAGTTGCACATGAAAGTTTTATGCAGATGTATATTGTTTCATGCTTAATAAAATGTTAAGAGGTAAGCGAGAAGTGGCAGATGATATTTGCAATATGACCTGTCAAGGATAGGCATTTAGAATGCATAAAGAATCCAGACCTCTCTTAAATGTCATTTTCACAGTAAAACTTTCTGTGATACCCTATTTAAAATTGTACCCCTCATGTCAGATTGAAATGTGGAAACTCAGGATGGGATGATCAGGTTCACTTAGCACTTAGTTCTGATGGAATAAATCAACGCTATGACAGCCAGAATGGAGCAGTGCATCTAAGTTAGTTGCATGAATGGATTTTATTTTCAACAATTTTATACTTGCTTGTATTTCTATGAATCACAACCATAAGACAGGTTAGAGCTATAAACTTTTTCATTTAATCATAAAGGAGTTGGTGCTGTTATAAATTTAATTTGATGTTGAATTGATGAGGGATATCAAATTGTAAGAATGTAGACAATAGACTATTCTAACCATTATAATCTAGATAATGTCAAGACCTAGACTGTAATTTACTTTCAGCTTCTAAACCCCCTCCCTGTTGAGTCTATTCCAAAATTCCTGTTATCTCCTGATTTTCCCTGTTATACTACTTACATTTAGAGTTTTTGTTGTATTTATCCCATTCTCTGTTTTTCCTGCTCCCTAAAATAACTACCCCTATAAAACGCTTAAGTTTTATTTTATTTTCTTTCCTCTATCTACCCAGTTAGGAAAATCTTACTAGTCACATGCAAAATACGTATTCATTACCAGTTTCCTCTCCTATTTGCACTATATCAATATTATTTTTTAAAGGAGGGTGGTCTGAGATATATATATTTACACACACATACATCTGAATTATTTAATCTTGATAAATCAAATAATTAGGTGCAACATAGGCTGTATGTTGATAAGCCCTACCCACAGAAAATGTAAGAGTCATAAGATGTTTTCAATATTTCTGTTTTAGAAGATTACAGAGGTGATGACCTGATCAAGCAGAACAAGAAAATCAAACACTTGGAGCAAGCAATATGTATCAATAATAAAACATTGACTACAGAGGAAGAGAAAGTTTTGGGGAAACCATTTACTCTGCATGTAGCTGCTGTTGCTTCAACAAAAATGTCCTGCAAATGCGACTCATGGGAAGTGAATTTGCAAAGTATTTCTGAATTTATCATTAATAATAGAAACTATTCAACAAAGAAAATAGGTTGCGGTAATGTATGTGAGAATTCACTTTTCAAAATTAACTTTGAGAAAACTCAGACTGGAGAGAAATTTTATGAACATAATAAAAACATGAAAGCTCTCAATTATAATGAAAATCTTCCCAAGCATCCAAAGTTTCAAACTTTGGAGCAAGCTTTTGAATGTAATAAAATTGGAAAAGCCTTTAATGATAAGGCTAACTGTGTTAAACATAAGAGTCCTCACACAGGAGAAACAGCCTCTAAAGATGATGAATTTAGGAAAAATTGTGATAAGAAAACTCTCTTTGACCACAAGAGAACTGGCACAGGGAAGAAACACCTGCATCTTAATCAATGTGGGAAATCCTTTGAGAAGTCAACTGTGGAGGAATATAATAAACTTAATATGGGTATAAAACATTATGAATTAAATTCAAGTAGAAATAATTTCAACAGAAAGGCACACCTCACTGATCCTCAAACAGCTGTCACAGAAGAGAACCCATTGGTAAGTAATGACAGAACACAGACTTGGGTTAAATCCTCTGAATATCATGAAAATAAGAAATCCTACCAGACATCGGTTCACAGAGTTCGCCGGAGAAGTCACTCAATGATAAAACCCTATAAATGTAATGAATGTGGGAGATCCTTCTGTCAGAAAGGACATCTCATTCAACATCAGAGAACTCACACAGGAGAGAAACCATTTGAATGTAGTGAATGTGGAAAAACTTTCTCCCAGAAGTCACACCTCAGTACTCATCAGAGAATTCATACAGCAGAAAAACCCTATAAATGTAATGAATGTGGAAAAACATTTGTCCAGAAGTCAACCCTCAGGGGACATCAAAGAATTCACACAGGAGAAAAACCCTATAAATGTAGTGAATGTGGGAAAACTTTTGTTCAGAAGTCCACCCTCAGAGATCATCACAGAATTCACACAGGGGAGAAATCCTTTCAATGCAATCAATGTGGAAAAACATTTGGCCAGAAGTCAAACCTCAGAATACATCAGAGAACTCACACTGGGGAGAAAACTTACCAGTGTAATGAATGTGAAAAATCCTTCTGGCGAAAAGATCATCTCATTCAACATCAGAAAACTCACACGGGAGAGAAACCATTCAAATGTAACGAATGTGGGAAAACTTTTGCCCGGACATCAACTCTCAGAGTGCATCAAAGAATTCACACTGGGGAGAAACCATTTAAATGTAATGAATGTGGGAAAAAATTTGTCCGGAAAGCAATCCTTAGTGATCATCAGAGAATACACACAGGGGAGAAACCCTTTCAGTGTAATAAATGTGGGAAAACTTTTGGCCAGAAATCAAACCTCAGAATACATCAGAGGACTCACAGTGGGGAGAAATCTTATGAATGCAATGAATACGGGAAATTATGTAAGAAGTCTACCCTAAGCTTATACCAGAAAATTCAGGGAGAGGGGAATCATCCCTATTGATGTAATAACTAGAAAATCCTTTTGACAAAAGGAATATGCCATTTGATATCAGAGATACACAAAAAACCAATTGAGAGTAGTGAATGTAAGAAGACAGTCCCAGAAGTAAACCCTCACTGTGAATCAGAGAATTCACATAGGAAAGAAACCAGATGAAGATGAATGCAGGAAGAATTGTGTCCAAAAGGCAACCTTCAGAGTGTATCAAAGAATTCACACAGGCTTCTGTTTTCAGAGTACTATGGATAGGCCTGAATGAAGTCATACCCTATTAGATAGCTCTCACACATCACACAGGCTGGTAATCTCTTCACCAGCACCAATTTCATTTTACTCCAGGCACATAGTCCAAATTTCCCAATCTCCTTTTCATCCAGGTCGGTCTTTGTGACTGGCTACTAAGATGTGGATGTCCATGATGTATATCACATCCCAGTCTGAAACAGACTTCCCTAACAAATTACCAGGGCCCTGTCACAACAAAATGGATATCATTTCTAGGACAAACTTGGTGCCGTGCTTTAATGTGGCATGGTACAAGATAAAGAACTCTGTGCCTGAATGAATATACGTAGCAAAATTCTCCTCTCCTGTGTCTTTCCCAGTTGAACATTATGTGAGCAAAATTTAAGCTTATACAGTAGTCCCCCCTTATCTGTATTTTCACTTTACGCAATTTCCATTAACCATGGTCAACTGCACTTTAAAGTTATTAAATGGATCCAGAAATAAACAATTCCTACATTTTAAACTGCACCCGATTCTGAGTAGTGGGATGAAGTCTCATGCCCTCCTGCTCTCCCATGAGGGTTATTGAATCATTCCTTAGTCTAGCATATCCACAGTGTATACACTATCTGCCAGTTAGTCACTTACTTGACATTTTAGTTATCAGATCACCTGTCAGGGTATGACAGTGCTTGTATTCAAGTAACCCCTGTTTTACTAAATAATGGCCTGAAATTGCAAGAGCATTTCTGGCATGTTGTTGTAATTATTCCATTTTATTATTAGTCCTTAATTTATAAATTAGGCACAGCAAGAGATTAAACTATCATAGGCGTGTGTATATGTAGGAAAAAAATATAGTATATACAGGGTTCAGTATACCCGTGGTTTCAAACATCAACTTGGAATTCTTGGAGAGCATTCCTTGTAGTTAAGCAGGGACTACTGTATTCTGTTGAGCTTTCACATGTTTGAGTCTATTTGTTTCTACACATAATTTAGTTATCTTCTGCTAGGAAGGCAGAAAGCTTCTGTGTAAGCCAGGCTTAAGTCAATCAGAGGGCACAAACCTTATTAGGACGCTAGAGAGTCAAGGAGAACCTCAAATATGATCAGAGAATTGTGGAAAAGACATCCTTTCAATGTAATGAAATTGATAGTACCACCTGATACAGGGCTTTGCATGAACCTAAAAGTCTTCTGGCTGAATGATGAGCAGCCACTGTGCAGTTCAACGTAAGTGTGCCTTAGTTGCACAGAGGTACTGCCCCCACACCTCCTGACACTTCCATATACCCCAGCTATATCTGCTTTAAGGAGTTTTCCCTGGCTCCAAAGGCCATTGGCACCCACCCAAGTATTATGGGAAACCTCCAGGGAGGGGAGGGACTCAGATTTATATGGCTTTATTGAATCCATGCCCAAGGCAAACATCTTAACTAGTTCCTGTGGGGGTACAGGACACCTAGATTTAGCTAATGGGGTTTGGCAATGGGAAGGCAAACAAATTTAATAACTTTATGGGTGAGGTACTTTGGGCCAGTGGAGTGTACTACAGTTATGTTTACATCTGAAAGTATAGTAGGGATTAATTCCCGTAAGTTATAGAGAGAATTCTAATTCCCTGTAATTCACATAAGTCATAGAATTCTAATCAGAAATAATTGTATGTAAAGATACCTCTGAGGTCCAACAGCTCTGATCATTTTGGGCTTCAAGTCTCTGTGACTGGTGATTTTGTGGGTTGAAACTTCAGGCAAAAGGGGGCAGCCCTTGGGAGCTGGGGGCCAGGGGATTGACTTGGTTCCCTGACAAGGGTACCAGGTCCACCCCTTCTGAAAAGCAGCTGTTAGTTTACTCTTGGGCTCTTTTACACATTGGATATCTCTTCCCTGGGTAGAGGGTTCTGACCTAAAATTCCACTTTGGGAGTTTGTCATCTTGGACTCAACAACTAACAAAATGAAAAGGACCCAGCAAGCCTCACTTGTGGAATGAAAATGGGGCATTCAGGAAAGCAGCTGTCCTGGCCCCACAGTATGTCAGCTGTATAGGCAATAGTAGTAGCTGTCTCTTAGAAGGGAAATAATGTATCACCTCTTTCCAGAACGAAGCAAAGTTGCTGGCTTAGTAGAGCCCTCAATTCATAGAGGTTACTGTAATTGGGCCTGGCTCACTGATGCTTTCGCCAACTGAAACTACTAGGATCCTGTGTGTGTTCAAACTCAGTGCCATTAACAAACCCAAAGTGAAGCGGTCACTCCTCTCAGTGGAAAGAGCACAAGGATGTTCTCAGCTCTGGCCAATACTCCATTTCATAAACCTTGTTACATTTTTGTTAAGCCTTGGCTCTGGATGTGGCCTAGATATTTGATATTCTAATTGGAAATTACAGATTAAAAAGCACCCTTTCATTCTTTGTACAGTGGGGGTAAAAGTCACAGCTGCTTAGTTCAACCATCTGGGTTGCTCAGGTAGATGCCCATAATAAGAGACTATTTTCTGATAAGACTGACTGGAATCAAGCTGCCGACAGCTTTCTCCATCCAGATTGTGACCGTTGCTACCTGGATCATTTTACTGGTATGGCAAAAAATCACCCATGTGACACTGGGTGACATGGTAAAAGTACATGGTACTTTTACAGTACCATGTACTGTACAAAATAAAGGTCTCTTTATCTGATGCTTCCATTGATGTCATTGGATATAAGAATTTACAAAACTTTTTTCCTTCTGGATAAATAGCCAGTACTTCATATGCCATTGATAAATTCACCTTTTTCCCACTGATTTTAAATATATACTAAATTGTCATTTGTAAAGATAGTGCATATGACTGATTAAACGTTCTGATATTTTAGTAACATCATTTTGTGAATAGGACTGGCATGTATAGGAACCATAATACCCATCTTTCTGGCCTGCTATTGAATTTTTCACAGAAGGATAATTGAATCAAGTTTGGAAAAAGAATACATCTTAGTACTTAAGAAATAGAATATCATAGGCCAGTTACATTGTAACTGTAGAACTGCCAGCAGCCTTACCAAGAAAATGCATTGACAATAGGAGAACATAAGGTTACCCCTGGAGAGAAGCAGATATGACAGGAAGATTAATGGTACACAAGCCCAGTTAGTACCTGTTAGGACCAGTTAGTCCCTGAGAATCAAAACATCACTGTTTACTCTGTTTTTGTAATACTTCCTAATATAAAGCAAGTCTTTCTTTAAACTTTTTTTACCCAGACACTTTCTGAAAGAAAATATTTAGAATCATCTCTCTTCCTGCCCCTTTTAAATAGGATATTTGAGGATTATGACTGGGTTTGGTATTAAGGATCAGGAACCCTGTAGGGTGGAACTGATTGATTCACCCAGGTGGCCTGAGTCATTGGGAGGCCAGGTGGCAAAGCCCCATGACTGGGGACTCAGGCTTCACCTGCTGTCCCTTAGCAGAGGGCGGCCCACAGGATACCTTTCCATACAATACATCACCAACTGGAGACCATGGTCTGTGCTCTAGTCATGTATGCTCCCTCTCCTTGCCTGGTTGATCTCCTTAGCAACTCATGGTCTTTTACTCTAGCAGATGGATGCCTCATCTAGAGACTCTGGAGGAGCTGATTTTCTGTCTGCCCACCCACTAAGGTCCTTCAAGCTAATAAAGATAGAAAACAGGGCAGGAATTTTTGTCTATTTTATTCACAGTGTATCTCAAACACATGAAGCAGTCCCTCTTCGTATGAGGCACTCAGAAATACTTGCTGAAGGTACAGTTATCAAACTGAAATCTGAGCATTTTTCCTTTTGATGTTCCAAGTTATCTTTTGAGGTGATTAATTTATTATAAATAGGTAAAATATTGCTATAAGTTCCCTATTCACAGGTATTTTATAAATTTTTAAAACTTGTTCTTAATCTTCAGAAGTGTACAGAACTGTTCTTCAGATCTTTGTCAACCAAAACATGTATTTTCAATAAATTCAGATTCCCAGTTCAAAGTTATGTCCACACATTTAATCAGTTTATTAGTATTGTAGAGTATAACCTTTTTTTTTTTCCTGCTTTGCTTCCACACAAATACTTTGTAAGTACCAGTCTAAGCAATTTTGCAAAACAATAATGTAAAATCCTATTTCCAAGATCAACCAGATGGGCATGCAAAGAAAATCTGGGGATCATCACTTTAATCCAATTTAACAATAGTTCCCCTCATTTTTACTCTCCAAATCCTTCTCACAGTTCAAAAGAGAAGTTTTTTGTTACATTCAGATATCTTTGCCCTTGGAGAGACATGTTACCCTGAAAGAAGGGGTATAACACCTTCATGTGACTTCCTGCCTCTATGTTTGTCTTCTCTGATACCTTTTCATATTAAATGTCTTCCCAGAACCCCAGAAGAAATAGTATCTTCTGTCCTTGTACTAGGGTAGCCTTTTATAATGGGAGAGAAATTTGTTTTCTTATCAGATTGCACAGTCTTCAAGTACCAACAGCCTGCCTGGCCAACTGGCTATTTTAGTGATCTTCCAGTATTCTAAGGAGCATTGACAGAACTGTATAACTAGCTTACACATCAGCTGACTGACCCATTGATACTTAAACTAGGAAACTGGTTGGCCTGATTTCTTGGCAAAAGACATCCGCCAAAATAAATTTGACTAATCAGATATGCTGGGACTGAATGACAGGTTCAGGATGGGTAATGTCATCACTAACTAATGAAGCCTTCCTATCCTCATTTAGTTCCTTATTCACCAGATGTCTCCAATGCACACATGCCTAACAATTCAATAATCCCTCAAATGGCAAGGGTGAAGAGGCTATGCTCTTTAAAAAAAAATATTTAATGAGCCAAAAGGATTGAGATGACGACAACCTTGTACATACCTTCAGCATACCTAATTATGGTTTACTTTTCTCTTACTTGATGTTCAGATGCACTAAATTAAATGATCCAAACCAACATACCAATCTCTCAGTCCTCACTGGAGCCAACTAGTGATCAGTCTTTTTCCCCTTTGCCTCATTGATGTAACCTGCCTGACACCTGTGTCATGAATCTGCAAGCCATGCCCTAATCCATTTCACACCAAGTAAGTTGTACCCTCAGGAATCCCTTATTTCCTTAGAAACATGCAATATTCTTTAGAATATGACAGTTGTTAACCATCATATTCCTAATCCCTCCGTTAATGGTAACAATCCTTGCCCCAAAGTCATTTACTGCCTCTCTTACCAACTTTGATCTTATCTTTTACCACTTTCCTAGTTTCTCTGTCACTTTGTATTGCCTTGTCAACAATGACTTGTAACTGCCTTCTCTCTGGACAATGTGGGCTTTAAGGACAGGTCATGATTTAATAAGAAAAAGGAGGAGGTATCACAACAATCACATTTGAAAAATACAAATTGTAAAAGCAATCCACTTTGATAGCTCTTAGTGGACTTCAACTCCCCTCTTTCAATAGTGAGTGAAACAATAGATAAGAAAGAAGGTCAAAAGGAAATAGAGGATCTGAACTAAACCATAAACCAGTTATACCTTACCTAACATCTATACAGAACACTGAACACCTCCTGCATACAAATTCTTCTCAAGTGTATATGAAACATTCTCTAGGATAGACCATGATGTTAGGGCACAAAACAAGCCTAAATGAGTTTTAAAGGTTAAAGTAATATAAAGTACCTCCTGGGGCCGGGCACAGTGGCACACACCTGTAATTCCAGCACCTTGAGAGGCCCAGGCAGGAGGATCTCGAGCCCAGGAGTTTGAGACCAGCCTGGGCAACATGGCAAAACCCTGTCTCCAAAAGATACAAAAATTCAGCCGAGCATGGTGGCATGAACCTGTAGACCTAGCAACTCAGGAAACTGAGGTAGGAGGATCACTTGAGTCTGGGAGATTGAGGCTGCAGTGAACCAAGATTGTGCCACTGCACTCCAGCCTGGGTGACGAAGTGAGACCTTATTTCAAAAAAAAAAAAAAGTGTCTTCTCTGATCAAAACAGAATGAAAACAGAAGTCAGTAAGAGAAGAAAACTTGAAAAACTAAAAAACACGAGAATGTGGAAATCAAATGACACATTTTTAAAAAAAGATTAAAGAAAAAATTACAAAGGAAATTAGAAAATACTTTGAGATGAATGAAAATGAAAACCTACCACAATGTATGAATGTAGCTAAAGCAGTGCTTAGGGAGAAACTTATAGCTGAAAACACTTACATTAAATAGATCAATAACCTAACTATATATTTTAAGGAACTCTTGATAAATAAGTGCAAACTTAAGCCAAAGATAGCAGAAGGAAAGAAAGAAGAAGAGAGATAAACAAAATAGAGAATAGAAAAACAGTAGAACAAAACAGAAAATTGGTTCTTTGAAATTAACAAAATTGACAGACCTTTAGATAGCCTGACCAAGAAAAAAAGGACTCAAATTATTAAATCAGAAATGAAAGTGAGAACATTACTACCAACCTTTCACAAATAGAAAGGCTTATAAATAAAAAGGAAGCTGGAGAACTCACACTTCCTCAATTTCAAAACTCATTACAAAGCTAATCAACACAGTGTGATACTGACATAAGGACAGACATATAGATTCATGAAATAGAATTGAAAACCCCATACATCTATGCTCCATTGATTTTTGACAAGAGTGGCAAGACATTTCGATGAACAAACAAGAGTCTTTTCAACAAATGGTGCTGGTACAACAACTGGGTATCCATGTGCAAGAGTGAAATAGACCCCTACCCAACACCATATATAAAAATTAATTCAAAATAGATCAAAGACGTAAATATAAGAGCTAAAACTATGAAACTCTGAGAGGAAAACATAGGGATAAATATTTTTTGAGACAGGGTCTTACTCTGTCACCTAGGCTGGAGTGCAGTGGCACAATCTTAGCTCACTACAGCCTCAACCTCCTGGGCTTAGGTGATCATTCCACCTCAGCCTCCCAAGTATCTGGGACTACAGGTGTGTATCACCACACCTGGCTAATTTTTGTATTTTTTTTTTGTAGTGATGGTGTTTTGCCACGTTGCCCGGGGTTGTCTTGAACTCCTGGACACAAGTGATCCTCCTACCTTGGCCTCCCAAAGTGCTGGGACTGCACACGTGAGCCACTGTGCCTGGCTAGGAATAAATTTTTTACATTGGGTTTGACAATCATTTTTTAGATATGGCCCTAAGAACACAATCAGGAACAACAAAAAATTGATAAATTGAACTTCATCAAAGTTAAAACTTTTGTGCAGCAAAGGACACTCTAAGGGAAGCAGAAAGACAACCCAATGAAGGGGAGGAAAAATTTCCAAATAATATATTTGATAGGGGTCTGGTATCCATAATATATAAAGAATTCTAAAGACAATCCAGTTCAAAAATGGGCGAAGACTTTAATAGACATTTTTCTAGAAAAGATAACAAATAGCCTACAAGCACATCAAAAGATGCTTAATTACATTAGTTATTAAGGAAATGCAAATTAAATCCACAATGACATTCTACTTCACACCCACTATGATGGTTGTGATTTTTTTAAAAAATAGAGGCTGGGTACAGTGGCTCATGCCTGTAATCCCAGCACTTTGGGAGGCTGAGGCGGGCGGATCATGAGGTCAGGAGATCAAGAACATCCTGGCCAACATGGTGAAACCCCGTCTACTAAAAATACAAAACTTAGCTGGGTTTGGTGGTGCACACCTGTAGTTCCAACTACTCAGGAGCCTGAGGCAAGAGAATCACTTGAACCCAGGAGGCAGAGGTTGCAGTGAGCCAAGATTGTGCCACTGCACTCCAGCCTGGCAACAGAGTGAGCCTCCATCTCTAAATAAATAAATAAATAAATAACAACTGTTGGCAAAGATGTGGAGAATTTGAAACCCTCATACATTGCTGGTAGGAATATTAAATGGTGCAGTCACTCTGGAAAATAGTTTGTCTGCTCCTCAACATGTTAATCATATAATTACCTTATGAGCCAGCAGTTCCACTCCTATGTGTATATTCAAAAGAATTGAAAATGTGAGTTCAAACAAAAACTTGTATATGAATGCCATAGCAACATTATTCACATATATAATAACCAGAAGGTGGAAACAAGCCAAAGGCCCATCAACTGACGAATGAATAAAGAGAATGTGGTCTAATCCATTCATAAAATGGGATATTATTTAGCCATGAAAAGTAATGAAGTACAACTGATATGTACCACAACACAGATGAACCTAAAAACATGTTAACTGAAAGAAATCAAACATTAAAGGTAGTCTTCAAAGCAAAGGATATTTCCAGGGTGGAGAGTTATATTGCATCATTATAAAAAAGCTCCATGCACCAAGAAGACAAAAATCCTATGTGCACAAAACAATAGAGCATCGATATACATGAAACCAAAACTTACAGAATTAGGAGAAATAGAAAAGTCTACTAACATAGTTGGTGAATTCAATATGCCTCTCTCAACAATTGATGGAACCACCACACAGGAAATTGGCAAATATATAAAAGAATTCCATCACTCAGCTGAAGATAATATACATTTATAGAACACTCCACCCAACAACTGCAGAATATACATTCATTTCAAGTACACATGGAGAATTCAACAAGTTAGATCATATAATGTGTCATAAAGGAAACTGTAAATTTTTAAATATCGATATCATGCAGACTATGTCCTCTGACTATAATGGAATCAAACTAGAAATAAGTAACAAAAAGATTTTTTTTAATGTAAGCACATAGAAAGTAAACAGCATACTTTTAAAGCATGCTTTTAAATATTCCACAGGACAAATAGGAAGTTGCAAAGAAAACTAAAAAGTAATGTGAAGGAATAAAAAGATAAAACCTTGTCAAAATTCGTGCCATGGGCCGGGTGGCTCACGCCTGTAATCCCAGCACTTTGGGAGGCCAAGGCGGGTGGATCACGAGGTCAGGCGATCGAGACCATCCTGGCTAACATGGAGAAACCCCCTCTCCACCAAAAATACAAAAAATTAGCCGGGCGTGGTGGCCGGCGCCTGTAGTCCCAGCTACTCAGGAGGCTGAGGCAGGAGAATGGCGTGAACCCGGGAGGCGGAGCTTGCAGTGAGCTGAGATGGTGCCACTGCCCTCCAGCCTGGGCGACAGAGTGAGATTCTGTCTCAAAAAAAAAAAAAACAAAAAAAAAAACATTGTGCCATGGAGCCAAAGCAGTGCTGTGGGGGAAATTTATACCACTAGATGTTTACATGAGAAAATAAAGGTCTCAAATCAGTAGTCCAAGCTCACACCTCAGGAAACACAGTAGAGCAAAATAAACCCAAAGCCAGCAGAAGGAAAGAAATAGTTAACATAACCACAGGATTCAATCACATTAAAAACAGAAAAACGATAGAGAAAAATCCATGAAAGTTGAGTTGATCCTTTGTAAAGATCAATAAAATTGATGAAACTCTACTATGATGGGAAAAAAAAGACACAAATTACCAATGTGAGGAATGAAAGAGGTGATATCACTACAGACTCCACAGACATTAAAAGGATAATAGGAACAGCACAAAAACTGTGCACATAAATTTGACAATTTAGGTGAAACTGACCAGTATTCAGGTCAATACCTCAAAGCCACAAATTACCAAAATTCACCCAAAATAAAACAGATAATTTGAACTTTTTAAAACCATTAAATAAATAAAATTTGTAGTAAAAACATTCCAGGAAAGAAATGTTCAGGCCCAGTTTATTTCCATGGAGAATTCTCACAGATTTACAGAATTAATATCAATTCTACACAAACTCAGAATTGAAGAGGGAATACTTTACTACTCCTTTCATGAGGCCTGTATTAATTTCATACATGTAATAAAGATAAGAAAAGAAAGAAAACTAAAGACATATCTCTTTTTCATGCATGTGAAAAAAATCCTCGAAAAAATTTTAAACAGTAACACAACAAACAATTCAATTCGAAAATGGGAAAAAGACATGAGTAGTCTCTGTTTTGTCAATGAAGATATACCAATGTGTGTTACATTTCCCACCCTGTATATTATGTTTCGGCATTTTAAAAGAATCCCTTCAGTCTGGGGAGTGACTGCCTCTCCCAAGTCTAGCTAACTCTTAGAGACAGCAAAGGGCCCAACCAGGTGCATGCTTTTGATATGCAAACTAATCAATCCAGAGCCATACCTCCTCTGTCTGGCCTGTATATCCCAGAAGACAATATTCCTCAACCTTAATCATCCAGGGCCAGGTACCAGGCAACTAAGGGACCACTCCTTTAGTTGAGAGCCCACCAGAATTATTCAACCTACCTAATCTTAAACTGTTTACCCTGCCTTGCCTTGTGTTTTCCATGGAAACCCCAATAAAGACTCCAGTCTCGGCTTTCCCCTTGCTCCTGTCTTCTGCCACCTGACCAAACCTGGTATTCCTCCCATGGCCCTGTGTAGCATGCTATGCCTCTTTTCTAGGGGAACTGTCAGTTACATTAAACTTTTCTTTCAATGGCATTGACCTTTATATGCCATCACTCAGTCACCACATAAGTAAGACCTGGGCACAGAATGCAATGGCAAATAAATGAAATGACATTCAACATGATTTGAAATTAAGGAACTACAAATTAAAACCACAATGAGGTACCTATTAAGATGGCTAAAATTTAGAATGTTGACACTAACAAGTATTGACAAAGATACAGAACTAGATCTCTTATATACTGGTGATAGAATTAAAAATGGCATGGCTACAAAAATACTTTTGCAGTTTCTTACAAAATTAAACATACATGTACCATACTACCAAGCAATCCTACTTGTGGGCATTTATCCTAGAGAAATGAAGTTACGTTCACACAAAAACTTGAACACAAATGTTAGGTGATTTATGTGTAATAGCTAAAAACTGGAAACTCAAATGTCCTTCAGTGGGTGAATATAAACACACTGTGGTGCATCCATATTATGGAATACTACATAGCAATAAAAACGAACAAACTATTGACATACACAACAATTTCCATGGCTCTACACAATTTCCATGGCTCTCAAGGGAATTATGTTATGTGAAAGGTAACATATTTCATGACTATTTATATAACATTCAAGAAAGGACATAGAGATGGAAACCCCATTAGTGGTTGTAAGAATTGGGGGGTGAGGGAGGGAATGCCACGATAATGGGCATGGCCATAGACTAACCTAAGGGGAGAGAGTTGACATCTCCTGAGCCTGGAGCTCACTGCAAGCCAGAGATTCTAGAGCTCGCCTCCTTCCTGGGGCCAATGGGGAGTGACATGGAGAGACAGAGCCATCCCCTGGGGCTGTACAGAGGAGGCCCCGCACATCTCCTAATGTTGGGGGACACTGTTCTGTCTTGGCTCTGGTACCTTGGCTCATACTGCTATCATTCAAAAGTAAACCTTTACTGGCCCAGCGTGGAGGCTCAATCCTGTAATCTTAGCACTTTGGGAGGCCAAGACGGGTGGATCACTTGAGGTCAGGAGTTCAAGACCAGCCTGCCCAACATGGTAACACCCCATCTCTACTAAAAATACAAATATTAGCTGGGCACAGTGGTGCATGCCTGTAATCCCAGCTACTTGGGAGGCTGAGGTACGAGAATTGCTTGAACCCGGGAGGTGGAGGTTGCAGTGAGCCAAGATCATGCCAGTGCACTCCAGCCTGGGTGACAGAGCGAGACTCTTGTCTCAAAAAAAAAAGTAAACCTTTCCTGACTTTTTTTTTTTTTTTTTTTTTTGAGACGGTCTCACTTTGTCACCCAGGCTGGAGTGTAGTGGCATTATCATGAGTTACTGTAGCCTCGACCTCCCAGGCCCATGCGATCCTCCTGCCTCAGCCTCCTGAGTAGCTTGGGACTACAGGCACATGCCACCATGCCCAACTAGGTTTTTTTACTTTTTTGTAGAGACAGGGTTTCCCTATATTGCCCAGATGGTCTCAAACTGCTGGGCTTGAGTGATTCTCCCACTTGGGCCTCTGTAAGTGCTGGGATTACAGGCATGAGCCATCACACCAGGCCTAAATCTTTAAACATAATAAAACAGCTGCTTCAAAACCCATGTTTTCTCATTACAACATTTAGGTCATCTCGGGCCTTTTCCATTGGTAGGCTTTCTCCCTCTTGATTTTGGGTCACATTATTCTGCTTAATATGTCAGGCATCTGAATTATGTTAGACATTACAGATAAAATATTGTAGAGATTCTAGATGTATTTATTTCCTAGGGCTGCTGCAACATATTACCACAAACTTTGTGGCTTGAAGAAACAGAAATGTATTCTATTACAGTTCTGGAGACCAGAAGTCAAAAATCAAGGCCACACTCTGAAGGATCTAAGGAAGAATACTTCCTTTCTTCTCCCAGATTATTGTGGTCCTGGCATTCCTTGGTTTGCAAGCACATCACTCCAATCTCAGCCTCTGTCTTCACACTGTCTTCTCTGTGTCCTAGTGTGTCCTTGTCTATTTCTTGTAAGAAAACTCTCATTGGATTGAGGGTCTGCCCTAATCCAGGATACGCTCATTTCAGTCATTATCCTAATTACATCTGCAAACACCCTATTTCACTAAGATCATGTTCAGAGGTTGTAGGTAGACATGAACTTTGTAGGGATACAATTCAACTCACTACCCTGGATAATGCTGACTTCCATTATAGGATGTTGACTTTTTTGCTAAACCAAGTAATTGAATTACATGTGGATGCTTCTGGCCCTGTCAGGCTTTGTTTAATCTTTTGTCGCTGTGCATCTCATATGGTCTTAAACATAACTTTAGAGCATGGTCCTTTCTGTAGGGTATCACTTGACAAACTTTGTATGTAAGGAGTCATAAATATTTTAGATTGCATGGAAAAAGAGATAAATGAAGGCTATTACATAGGTCCTTATATAAAAGGAGAAAAAGAACTTACACAAAATTGTTATTCATGAAATTTGAAGTTTAATTAAAAGGTGCAAGTTTAGGTAGTATAGGTCTACTAATGAGAATGGAATTCTACATTTTGTTGAATGCAATTCAGAGTTAGCATGTGTCCCATTTATCAAAATCAGTTCAAATATTCACCTGTTAATGATGATCGGTAATGAGATTTTATATATTTCATCTTTTGAAAATGTTTCTCCACTGTGGGAGGCTGAAGCGAGAGGATCACTTGAGCCCAGGAGTTTGAGACCAGGCTGGGCAACATAATGAGACCTCATCTCCACAAAAACTTTAGAAAATTAGCCAGGCACGATGGTGAGTGCCCGTGGTCCCAGATACTCTGGAGGCCGAGGTGGGAGGATTGCTTAAGCCTGGGAAGTCCAGGCTGCAGTGAGCCATGATCGCAGTGAGCAATGTCAGTGCAGTGACAGAGTGAGACCTGGCTCAAAAAAAAAAAGTCTCTCCATACAAATACATACTGCCAAGTACTGATTCTTGGCATACAATTCTATTTAAGGCTATTTTGCGCTAGGAAGGTATTGACAGAATTGTATCTGATTGTCCTCTGCACATCAGCTCCTCAACATGTATTACACTGCAGATCAATCACTTCCAATTAAACATTAGGTGGCAGCACCTCAAAATTTAATGCTTTTGAAGTATGGAAATTTCCTTTTTATTTGCATCAAACTTCTCCCAAAATGCTGCTAGAATAGTAGTTTCAGCTTCTAAAGCATGGGAATGGAGATCTCTCTTGTTGCTGTAATTTTTTAAGAGACAGGGTCTTGCTATGTTACACAGGCTGTACTCAAAACTCTTTTGCTCCAGTGATCCTCCCACCTCAGCACCCCCAAGTAGCTGGGACCCCAGGCAAGTGCCATCACACCCAGATCTTGTAATTTTTGACTACACAAGAGTGTACACAGCAGGCTGACGTTACTTGTGATTCAAACATTAGTCGTTGGAATGACTTAACCACCATATCTGAATTTCACATATAAGTGCTATTTTGCCTTGTAACTTCAAGCTGAATTCAGAAAGATTATCAAACCTATGGCATTCAGAGTTTATTAATAGTGCTTTAGGGCAGATTTTCTCATTCAGAAAAATTTCAGTCTTGGCTATAAGCTTTAAAAATTCACAATAACTATTTACCACTGCTAAGTCATTGATCAGCTATGTGACAGGACAAGACAAAACATTCAAATTCATGGATCTCATCAGAGTTAAGTCAATGAGACCAGCAGTTTTACTGTTACACTACTCACTCAGTAAGACATGACAGACTGAAATATTTTCAGCAATGTTCCTGTTGATGAACGATATAATGAATAACCATAGGTCTTCAACACCTTATATTTTCACAAGCTCTATAAATTTGCCCAACTAAGCTTTTTTCGGTTCCATATATTTTTACCACCATCAGTTGAAACACATCTTAGCAATTCCACCTCAGGTTGCACTAAGTGTTTTCACAACTTCTCTTTAAAATATTCTCACCTGTAGTTGTTCCATTCAAACTATTAATAGAGATTAATTCTTCACTCAATTCAAACAACACATCAAATAAATAGCAACAGAGCAGTATTGGTAACAATTGTGGGCTCAACAACAGCTAAGGAAGACCACTTAAATCATTCATACTGTTTCTTAATTGACTGTTAAATGTTGCTTCTACTCTCCTCAAGCAAGTGTTCTCACCAAAAGGAAAAGAATCTTTAAAAAGTTTATTTCTTCTAGAAATACCTCTTCAACTGCCGCAATCAAACACAACATTGCTAAACAGCCTTCCTTGCTTAGCTAACACACTGCTATACAAAACATTCACATATATACACACCTAGAATGCAATCTTATACACAAATGAACTCATTATTAACTAGAAGTCATAGACCAATACCTACCTAAGTCATTTTCTCACAGATTATTCTCAAAGGTTCACTTTCTTTAGCCACACAGGATGGTGCTATATCAAGATCCTCATATCTTACTTGAGACTGAAGAATTTCTGCCCTGAAATTATCATCCTGTGGTAAGGAAGGCCACCAGCAAGAACAGAGCTGGTAGACTGCCCTGGGCCAGTCTCTGGAAGACTTTGATCAAGCCTTGCTCTTCACAGGCACTGAGAGCAATCATTGGAACCTGAGTCCAAACAGAAGAATAGGTCTCTAGGTGCTGCTCAAGAGTCAGCCAGACACTCTTAACTTGTTGCATAGCACTCTGACCCCTGAGATGGCAATATCATACATCGGAGTGGCTGTGAAATGGAACATGGGGGTTGAACATAATAAATGTAAGTTTCTTGGAGGTCACTTCTGAGCAGCAGATGAAAATTGTAGTAGTCTATTCTCACACTGCTGAGACTGGGTAATTTATAAAGGAAAGAAGTTAAATTGACTCACAGTTTTGCAGGGGAGGTCTCAGGAAACATACAATCATGGTGGAAGGGGAATCAAACACGTCCTTCTAATTACATGGTGGCAGGAAAGAGAAGAATGAGAGCCAAGTGAAGAGGGAAGCCCCTATAAGACCATCAGATCTTGGCCAGGCACGGTGACTCACACCTGTAATCCCAGCACTTTGGGAGGCCGAGGCAGGCAAATCACTTCAGGTCAGGAGTTTGAGACCAGCCTGGCCAACATGGTGGAACTCTGTCTCTACTAAAAATACAAAAATGAGCCGGGCATGGTGACACAAGCCTGTAGTCCCAGCTACTCAGGAGGCTGAGGCGGGAGAATCGCTTGAACCCAGGAGGCAGAGGCTGCAGTGAGCTGAGATCATGCCACTGCACTCCAGCCTGGGTGACAGAGCAAGACACTGTCTCAAAAAAATAAATAAAAATTTTTAAAAATAATAAAACCATCAGATCTTGTGACAACTTATTATTATGAGAATAGCATGGGCGAAACTGCCCCCAGGATTCAATAATCTCCCACTGGATCCCTCTCACCACACATGGGGATTATGGGAACTACAATTCAAGATGAAATGTGGGTGTGGACACAGCCAAACCATATAAAAAATTATAGGTAATAGGTAACTAAGTTATTAAATATTTAGAAATTTTGAAAGCAGCTATGCACTATCTTCCCAGAAACCTGCACATATAACAGAAAGTTATTCATGAGCTTCCTAGGGGTCTCTCCTGAGCAAAAGTTCTTGACAATTTTGCATCATTAGAGTAGCAATCATTTTGAAAATGTGACAAAAACCATGAATCTTCATGCCAGAAGTATGCGCACACCCACCTACAGCCATAAATTTGAATGTATCTCAGGCAGCTAATGAACTCCCTGTAGCTCATTTATGGGACTCAAGTTAGCAGTGGGCTGCAGGTGGTTCTGCATGTTTATTGCCTAGTTACCTGACACTAAAAACTGTGCTCAAGAGGGCAGAGTAAGGGGCTCTACAATGCAGAGGAGCCTAAACTGATAAAGAAGAAAGCAGCTATT
Source organism: Gorilla gorilla gorilla (assembly GCF_029281585.2). NCBI lineage: Eukaryota > Metazoa > Chordata > Mammalia > Primates > Hominidae > Gorilla > Gorilla gorilla. The sequence goes on along the minus strand of NC_073237.2, from coordinate 93,201,255 downwards.
TATCCTGGCAACACTCCCTAAGTTCCCTCCATCTATGTGGTTACACAGCTGGTTTGTCTGTCACTCTGTCAGGTCACATATGGTTGATAATAGTTAGACACTTATTCACTTAGTCAACTAGACAGGCAGCTAAGATACAGTATCATTCTTTCAAACAACAGACAGGAAAGAAAAAGGTGTGCTGGGTGAGTGCTGAAGCGTGAAAATGCTCCTCATCTGCAGAGTCACCACACGCAGCAGTGTGGAAACCCTGCGGAAACAGGCTGCCTATGTGCCTGTAGTGACATAAGGAGCCTAAAGAAGGAGGTGAGCAGGAAATCTAATTCCTCCAGGGTCTCCAGGTGATCCTACCATTTGTTGGAACAAAAGTTTAGACACAGGTAAAAAAGATCTATAAAGCAGAGAGGGGGAAAAAAAAGGAGCATTAAAAACATTTAGGGCCCGGAAAACATTCCCTAGTGGGTGATGTGGTACTGGGTGGGGAGTATTCTCTGGACATTGGTCAGCACAGAGGGAAACTAGGAAAGGCCTGAGCCCCATATGGCTAGACTGTGTCTCTGGGTTTCCACAGAAGGAATCTAGGCCAGTGCGTTGAATTGGTTATACATATGGGCACCTGATTGAGACAAAATTAAATGAAATTCTAATCACAATCTTAAAGGATTTCTTAAGAGGGGCTTAGAATTCTAAACATTGTAAGGAAAAATCGAAATTATCAAAACAAGAATGCTTTGGTAAAAGCAAAAAGATACCAGAAACATGACAAAAGGACACAGGAACAATTTAAATGCCCCACAGGCTTCGTCTCAGATGATTTGAGAATAAAAAACAACCAACCATACTAGCTAAGCATTATAACCCACTGAATACAGAGAAGCTGAATCTATACAGACATAAATAAAAATAAATAATAAATGCTGGAAAAAAGAAAACTATTTTCTATACCATGATAAACACGTGAGGAATAATGGAACTAAAAATCACAGGTTTTTGCGACTGTGGTAATAAGTGACTTGGGCAATGATCAGGAGTAAACACTAACAATAATGAGTAGTGACTTCAGGATTGAGAGGATACATGCATAGCCTGAACATATCTCCTCACAAGATTTTTCTTCTAATTTTGTTAGATACAAGGTCTTGCTCTGTCACCCAGACTAGACTGCAGTGCCGCCGTCATAGCTCACTGCATCCTCGAACTCCTGAGCTCAAGTACCTGTAATCCCAGCTACTCAGGAGGCTGAGGCAGGAAAATTGCTTGAACCTGGGAGGCAGAGGTTGTAGTGAGCTGAGATCGGCCACTGCACTCCAGCCTGGGTGACAGAGGGAGACTGTCTCAAAAAAAAAAAAAAAAAGAAAGAAAGAAAAAAGAATAGAAATCTCAACACTTCTGTTACTTCTGTTGTATGTCTACAAAAGGTAGATAACCTAAATGTAATCACAAGGCAACATCAGACAAATCCTGTCATTTACCAGATGAGTAATGAAGAGTTGTGGGCAATAGCTAATGATCAGTCAGGATGTTGTCAGGGGTTTCTCCCATGAGGCTTTTGATATCATTTGGGCGTCTGCCTCCTTCAGATCTCATGTTGAAATTTGGTCCCCAATGTTGGAGGTGGGGTCTAGTGGTAGGTGTCTGGGTCATGGGGGTGGATCCCTCGTGATCAACTTGATGAGTGAGTTCTCACTCTATTAGGTTGCACAAGATCTGATTGTCAAAAAGATCCCGGCACCTCCCTTCTCTCTCTCTTTCCTCGTCTTTCCAAGTGAAGCCTGCTACCCCTCTTCCCCTTCTGTCATGGGTGGAAGCAATCTGAGTCCCTCACCAGAAGATGATGCTGGTGCCATGCTTCTTGTACAGCCTGCAGAACCATGAGTCAAATCAACCTTTTATCTTTATAAATTACCCGGCCTCAGGTATTCCTTTATAGCAATGCAAATGGACTAAGGCACATATCAACTTCACGCTTTTCAAGGAAGTCATATTCTTAGCTTGTATCAGCTGAGGGATGTCTAGGATATGTCAGTAACAAGTAGACCCAAACCTATAACAGCTCAGCAGAGAACAAGTTTGTTTATTCCTCATAAAAGGCTGCCAGAGAAGTAAGATGAGGAAACTGTTCCACACAGTGATTCTTGAACCTTTGCTCCTTCCATATGGTATTTTTCATCTCTAGTATAGGAACAAGGAGAGCAAAAAAACATATAGAATGAAGATATCTCTCATAGGACTTGTTTTACCACTGAAATCCACATTCCACTACCCCATATAGATGGAAGAGTGGTTGTTGGCCTAGGGACAAAAGGAAATAGTTCTTGGTGAACACACAAGAATATGCAAACACACAAGTAGGTGCCATAGGGGTCTCTTTTATTTACTTTTTATGTATATATATCACATTGTGTGGTTGCATTCTGGAAGAAGGATTTCCCACATCCATTACCTTCATATGATTTATTTGGTCTGGTTGATATACTATGAGGTCTCTACTGCTGCATACATTTTCTTTTTTTTTTTTTTTTTTGAGATGGAGTCTTGCTGTGTCACCCAGGCTGGAGTGCAGTGGCACAATCTCAGCTCACTGCAACCTCTGCCTCCTGGGCTCAAGCAATTCTTCCTGCCTCAGCCTCTTGAGTAGCTGGGATTACAGGCACCCACCACCAAACCTGGCTAATTTTTGTATTTTTAATAGAGACGGGATTTCACCATGTTGGCCAGGCTGGTCTTGAACTCCTGACCTCAGGTAAACCACCCGCTTCAGCCTCCCAAAGCACTGGGATTACAGGCATGAGCCACTGCACCCAGTCTGTATACATTTTCTGTTGCACTGAGAAAGGTGGGTTTGAGCTGAGATTATCATACATTTATTACATTCTAGGTTTTCTCCATTGTTTAAATTCTCTGCTCAATGAGGTTCAATCAAGGACAGAAAGCATCCATCTTTTCATTTCTTTCTCAGGATTCCTCCATAGTGTAAGTTTATAAGGGTTTAGTTCATATAGGATATTTTCTATATTCATTAACTTCATAGCGTTTCTTTCCTGGGTGAATTATCTGACTCCAATACGGACTAAGCTTATACTTAGTGGCTACAAGACTATCCACATGCAATACATTTCAAGGCTTTCCCTCCAGTGAAAGTTCTCTTATGTTGGCTGGGCATAGTGGCTCACACCTGTAATCCCAACATTTTGTGAGGCTGAGGTAGGAGGATCCCTTGAGCCCAGGAGTTTGAGACCAGCCTGGGCAACATAGTGAGACTCTAAGAAAAACATTTTTTAAAAATTACCGAGGCATGGTGGTATGCACCTGAAACCCCAGCTGCTCAGGAGACTGAGTGAGGCAGGAGGATCACTTGAGCCTCAAAGGTTGAGGCTACAGTGAGCCATGATTGCATCACTGCACTGCAGCCTGGAAGAAGAGCAAGACGCTGTCTCAAAACAAAAAGTTATATGTTTAGTGAGAAACTTCCACGTTCATTTGGTAAATAGGTTTTCATCCCCTGTCTGAGTTCTCCAGTCTTTTCTTAGCTCTGACTTGTGGCTGAAAGTTGTCCTACATTCATCACCTTTATAGAATTCCTCTCATGAGTTCTCTGATGTTCTTGAAAGTGTGATTTCTGCCTAAAAGTACTCCAAGATCCATGACACTGGCAGGCCCATTCACATGTGTAAGTTCTCTGATACAGTGATAGGTTTAATGTGTGGCTGAAAGCTTTTCCACACTCATTATGTTTATAAATTTAATCCCAGTGAGTTTTCTGATACTTTTCATGGTTTTACTTCTGGTAGAAATCTTCCCTACTCCATCATATTTATAGGATTTCTTCATTGTGGAATTTATCTGATGGCTTTTTGCACCTGAAAACTCTTTGAAAAATTTCCCACATTGATCACATTTATAGGTTTTCTGATCTTTGTGAGTTCTCTGATGCACTCTAAGGCCTGATTTCTAGTTGAAAGCTTTACCACATTATTACATTCAGAGGGTTTCTTCCCTGTGTGAATTCTCTGATGTATAAGGTTTGACTTCCTACAGAAAGACTTCCCACATTCAGTACATTCAAAGGGTCCTCCTCTGAGTGTGTTCTCTGATGTACTCTAAGAGATTATTTTCAGGGAAAATTGTCCCACATTCATTACATTCATAGGTTTTCTCAACTTTGTGACTTATTTGATGTATAAGGGATGATCTCCTAGAGAAGAATTTTTGACATTGAAGATACACATAAGACTTCTCCTTTATGTGAGTTCTCTGATGTATACTGAAGGTCGACTGAGAACTGAGTTTCCCTGCATGTGTTATTATGACAGGATGTCTTCAATGTGTAAGTTTTCTGATGATGTACTGTAAGGGCTTAAATGTGGCTGATGTTTTTCCCAAACTCAAAACGTTTCACCCCTGTGAGAGCTCTCTGATATTCTCTGAAGAGTACTTTTCAACTGAAAGTTGAAAAGAAAAAAAAGAAAGGAAGAATTCTTTGTATTGATCTATCATGTAAAAATTCTGGTGTATACCTGACTGTCACCCTGCTGCTAGCCATACTTCATTAACAAATTAAATAAAAATTAAAGAAAAGAAAAGAAATAATTAAAAAATCAAGTAAGGGTCAGAAAAACAACACAGGCAGCTGGGCATGGTGGCTCACGCCTGTAATCCCAGCATTCTGGGAGGCCAAGTTTTTTTTTTTTTTAATGATAGTGTTGGGGCTCAGAAAATGATACCCCAAAGGACTGAGCAGCAGCCTCAGTATCAAAATTTCTCTTTCTCTTGCCCTGTGTTTCTTCCCCATCATTCTCCTCCAAGGCAAGCCACAGAGACTCAAATTCCTCTTCCCCAAGGCAAGTCATAGAAACTATTAATGCAACCCTTTTCCACAGAGCTAGCCATAAAACCTAAATATATTACTCTAATTTTCCCCCATTTCTGTGTAAGACCTGGCTATGAAGAAAATCTCTCATCTACCTTGTTTGATAATAGGTCATAAACCCTCCATTCCAGAAAGGATCCTACTCATACCTGGGAGAAATTAATGCCATTCAGAGAGGCCAAGAAGAATCTGAACCACACAGGCCTGCTAGGTTTCCTCACTCAGTCTATTAACACTGGCTTATAACCATTTTTGTCCAGTCACACTTCTACATGGCTGTCCCTGCTTCATTGAACCCAAGCATAAAACCAGATCGTTTCCCCTGTAACTTTGAGTCTTCATTCTGAAGGCTCCCATGTCACGTAAAACTATGACCAAATGAACTATATTTTTCTCTTTTTAACCCATCTTTTATTATGGAGTGTCAGCCATGACTCTTATGAGGAGGGGAAAGGCATCACACCTTTCTGTCCCAAAAATAGTAAGGAAATTCTGAACAATTTCATACCATTAAACCTAAATAATTCAGATGAAACTGAAAAATTCCTTGAAAAACACAAATTACCAAACCTCATTTAAAAAATAGATAACATTCAAAAGTTTACTCAAAATAGACCAAATACCTAAAGGTAAGAGCTAAAAGTATAAAATTCTTGGAAGAAAGCAGGAAAAAATCTTCATGACGTTAGATTTGGCAGTGATTTCCTGGATATGAAGCCAAAAAGAAGTGGCAACAAAAGAAAAATAGATAAGTTGGACTTTGTCAAAATTAGAAACTTCTGCTGGGCCCAGTGGCACATGTGTGTACTCCCAGCTGCTCAGGAAGCTGAGGCAGGAGGATCGCTTGAGCCCAGGAGTCTGAGGCTAAGGTGCACAGTGATCGTGCCTGTGAATAGCTAGTGCACTCCAGCCTGGGCAACAAAGTGAGACTCTGTCAGACAGGAGAGGGGAGGGGAGGGGAGGCGAGGGGAGGGGAGACTCTGTCAAAGAGGAGGGGAGGGGAGGGGAGGGAAGGGGAGGCGAGGGGAGGGGAGACTGTCAAAGAGGAGGGGAGGGGAAGGGAGAGGAGGGGAGAGGAGGGGAAAGGAAGGGAGGGGAGGGGAGGGGAAAAGAAACTTCAGTACACTATTGAACAGTGAAGAGGTAACCCATAGGATAAAAAAATTGCAAATCATATCTGATAAGGGATTAATATTCACAAGATATGAAGAACTCCTACAACTCAACAACAAAGAACAAACAACTCAATTCAAAAAGGTAAGAGTCTTCTCCAAAGATATACAAATGGCCAGTAACACAGGAAAAGATGCTCAACGTCACTAATAATTAGGGAAATGCACATCAAAACCACAATGAGATACCACTTCATACTTACTGGGTAACTGTTATCAAAATATCAGAAAAAAGGTATCGGTGAAAACACGGAGAAATTGAACCCTTATGCATGGTACGTGATGGCAGGAATATAAAATGATACTGCCATTGTGGATAACAGATTGGTGATCCCTCAAAATTAAAAAGCATTGAATTGTCTGGGTTTGGTAGCTCATGCCTGTAATCCCAGCACTTTGGGAGGCCGAGGCAGGTGGATCACCTGAGGTCAGGAGTTCGAGACCAGCCTGGCCAACATGGTGAAACCCTGCCTTTAACAAAATATGAAAATTAGCTGGGCGTGGTGGCAGGCACCTGTAACCCCAGCACTTTGGGAGGCCAAGGTGGGTAGATCACCTGAGGTCAGGAGTTCGAGATCAGCCTGGCCAACATGGCAAAACCCAGTCTCTACTAAAAATACAAATATTAGCTGGGTGTGGTGGCGGGCGCCTGTAATCCCAGCTACTCAGGAGACTGAGGCAGGAGAATCACTTGCACCCCGGGAGGCAGAGGTTGCAGTGAGCCAAGATCACGCCACTGCACTCCAGCCTGGGTGACAGAGGGAGACTCCTTCTCAGGCAAAAAAAAAAAAAAAAAAAAAAAATGCAATGAATTGCTATCACTTCTGAATATATACACAAAAGAAATCCGGCACATGAACAGATACTCGTACAACAATGTTCATAGCAGCGTTATTCACAATACCCAAAAGGTGGTATCAACCCAAGCATCAACCAGTGGATGAGTGGATACACAAAATGTGGTACAAACATACAATGTAGTATTTTTCAGCCTCAAAAAGGAAGAAAATTCTGACACATGCTAAACACGGTTGAATTTTAAAGACATTATGCTAAGTGGAATAAGCCAGACACAAAAGGATAGGTATTGTATGATTCCAATTATATGTGATACATAAAGTAGTCAAATTCATAGAGACAGAAAGTAGAACCAGTGGTTAACAGGGGCTGGGGAAAAGGAGGAATGGGGAGTTAGTGTTTAACGGGTAGTTTCAGTTGGAGAACATGAAAAAGTTCTGGAGTTACATGGGAGTGGTGGCTGTATAACAGTACAAATGTAGCTAATGCCACAAAACTGTAGAGTTAAAATGGTAAATTTCAGGCCAGACACAGTGGCTCACACCTGTAATCCCACTACTTTGGGAGGTTGAGATGGGAGGATTCCTTGAGCTCAGCAGTTCGAGACCAGCTTGAGCAACATAGGGAGACCCCACCTTTATAAAAAAGAATAAATTGGCCGGGCACAGTGGCTCATGCCTGTAATCCCAGCACTTTGGGAGGCCGAGCCGGATGGATCATGAGGTCAGGAAATCGAGACCATCCTGGCTAACACGGTGAAACCCGTCTCTACTAAAAATACAAAAAAAATTAGCCGGGCGTGGTGGCGGGTGCCTGTAGTCCCAGCTACTCAGGAGGCTGAGACGGAAGAATGGCGTGAACCCAGGAGGTGGAGCTTGCAGTGAGCCGAGATCGCGCCACTGCAGTCCAGCCTGGGCGACAAGAGCGAGACTCCATCTCAAAAAAAATAAATACATAAATAAAAATAAATTTAAAAATTAGCCAAGTATATTGGCACATGCCTGTAGTCCCAGCTACTCAGGAGCCCGAGGTGGGGGAAGATTACTTGAGCCCACGAGTTCAATTCTGTAGTGAGTCATGATTATGCCACTTCACTCCAACCCAGGCAACAGAGCAAGACCCCATCTTGAAGGGAAAAAAAAAATGGTAAATTTTGTTACGTATATTTTACTATAATAAAAAAAGAGATAACCGGATGGGTGCAGTGGCTCATGCCTGTAATCCTAGCACTTTGGAAGGCTGAGGCAGGAGGATCACTTGAACATGGGATGTTGAGGTTGCAGTGAGCCATGATCACACCATTACAATCACACTCCAGCCTGGGCAACAGAGCCAGAACCTGTCTCAAAAAAAAAAAGACAACCCAAATAGTATTATGACTAATAAAGAAATTATACTTTTTTTTTTAAGACAGGGTCTTGTTGTGTTGCTCAGGCTGGAGTGCAATGGTACGATCTCAGCTCGCTGCAAACTCTGCTATCTGTGATCAAGCGATCCTCCCACCTCAGCCTCTTGAGTAGCTTGGATTATAGATGTCTGCCACCATGCCCAACTAATTTTTGTATTTTTAGTAGACAAAGGGTTTTGCCATGTTGCCCAGGCTGGTCTTGAACTCCTGGACTCAAGCAATCCACATGCCTTGGCCTCCCAAAGTGCTGGGATTACAGGCATGAGCCACCGTGCCCAGCCAAGAAACCACACTTTAAATAAAAACTTTCCCACAAAGAAACCTGTAGGTCCAGAATGATTCTGGGGTGAATCCTACCAAACATATAAGGAAGAAATATATCAATCCTATCCAATCTCTTCTAGAAAATAGTAGAAATGGTCAAACTCATTTTACAAACCAGGTATTGCAACAAGAGAGCAAATCAATATGAAGACAAGGCAAGAAAATCTACAAATATCCTTTATAAATATAGGTGCAAAAGTCCTTAAAATGCTAGTGAGTCATATCCAGCAACATAAAAATAATATAGCACAAACAAGTGAGGTTCATCCCAGGAACTCAAGGTTAGATGAACGTTCAAAAAACCAATGGAATTCACAATATTAGCTGAATAAAAAAGAAAAACCATATGATTATTTCAGTAGAATCAGAAAAAATATTTGACAAAATTCAATGATGGTATTTATCAAAGAATGAAAACAAGATTTCAGTAGACTAGGGAATTTCCACAAACTGATCAGTAGAATCATAAAACATATACAATTAACTTAGTTCACTATATCACAGTGCAGTTTGAATGTTTTCCCTCCAAGATTAGAAACAAGACATGGGGGTGGGCACATTGGCTCATGCCTGTAATCCCAGCACTTTGGGAGGCTGAGGCAGATGGATTACTTGAAGTTAGGAGTTCGAGACCAGCCTGGTCAACATGGCAAAACTCCATCTCTACTAAAAATACAAAATTAGCCAGGCATGGTGGTGGTGCCTGTAATCCCAGCTACTCCAGAGGCTGAGGCAGGAGAATCGCTTGAACCAGGAGGTGAAGGTTGCAGTGGCCAAGATTGCACCACTGCACTCCAGCCTGAGCAACACAGTGAGACTCTGTTTCAAAAAAAAAAAAAAAAACAAAAGAAACAAGACATGGATGTCCTCTGTCACCACTTGTAGTCAAAGTTATATTGGGGGGAGGAGCCAAGATGGCCGAGTAGGAACAGCTCCGGTCTACAGCTCCCAGCATTAGCGACGCAGAAGACGGGTGATTTCTGCATTTCCATCTGAGGTACCGGGTTCATCTCACTAGGGAGTGCCAGACAGTGGGCACAGGACAGTGGGTGTGCGCACTGTGCGTGAGCCGAAGCAGGGCAAGGCATTGCCTCACCTGGGAAGTGCAAGAGGTCAGGGAGTTCCCTTTCCGAGTCAAAGAAAGGGGTGACGGACGCACCTGGAAAATCGGGTCACTCCCACCCGAATATTGCGCTTTTCAGACCGGCTTAAAAAACGGCGCACCGGCCGGGCGCGGTGGCTCACGCCTGTAATCCCAGCACTTTGGGAGGCCGAGGCGGGTGGATCACGAGGTCAGGAGATCGAGACCATCCTGGCTAACACGGTGAAACCCCGTCTCTACTAAAAATACTAAAAATTAGCCGGGCGTGGTGGCGGGCGCCTGTAGTCCCAGGTACTCGGGAGGCTGAGGCAGGAGAATGGCGAGAACCCAGGAGGCGGAGCTTGCAGTGAGCCGACATCGCGCCACTGCACTCCAGCCTGGGCGACAGAGCGAGACTCCGTCTCAAAAAAAAAAAAAAAAAAAAAAAAAAAAAACGGCGCACCACGAGACTATATCCCACACCTCGCTCGGAGGGTCCTACACCCACGGAGTCTCACTGATTGCTAGCACAGCAATCTGAGATCAAACTGCAAGGCGGCAGCGAGGCTGGGGGAGGGGCGCCTGCCATTGCCCAGGCTTGCTTAGGTAAACAAAGCAGCCAGGAAGCTCGAACTGGGTGGAGCCCACCACAGCTCAAGGAGGCCTGCCTGCCACTGTAGGCTCCACCTCTGGGGGCAGGGCACAGACAAACAAAAAGACAGCAGTAACCTCTGCAGACGTAAATGTCACTGTCTGACAGCTTTGAAGAGAGCAGTGGTTCTCCCAGCACGCAGCTAGAGATCTGAGAACCGGCAGACTGCCTCCTCAAGTGGGTCCCTGACCCCTGAACCCCGAGCAGCCTAACTGGGAGGCACCCCCCAGCAGGGGCACACTGACACCTCACACGGCAGGGTATTCCAACAGACCTGCAGCTGAGGGTCCTGTCTGTTAGAAGGAAAACTAACAAACAGAAAGGACATCCACACCGAAAACCCATCTGTACATCACCATCATCAAAGACCAAAAGTAGATAAAACCACAAAGATGGGGAAAAAACAGAACAGAAAAACTGGAAACTCTAAAACGCAGACCGTCCCTCCTCCTCCAAAGGAACGCAGTTCCTCACCAGCAACGGAACAAAGCTGGATGCAGAATGACTTTGACAAGCTGAGAGAAGAAGGCTTCAGACGATCAAATTACTCTGAGCTACGGGAGGACATTCAAACCAAAGGCAAAGAAGTTGAAAACTTTGAAAAAAATTTAGAAGAATGTATAACTAGAATAGCCAATACAGAGAAGTGCTTAAAGGAGCTGATGGAGCTGAAAACCAAGGCTCAAGAACTACGTGAAGAATGCAGAAGCCTCAGGAGCCGATGCGATCAACTGGAAGAAAGGGTATCAGTGATGGAAGATGAAATGAATGAAATGAAGTGAGAAGGGAAGTTTAGAGAAAAAAGAATAAAAAGAAATGAGCAAAGCCTCCAAGAAACATGGGACTATGTGAAAAGACCAAATCTACGTCTGATTGGTGTACCTGAAAGTGATGGGGAGAATGGAACCAAGTTGGAAAACACTCTGCAGGATATTATCCAGGAGAACTTCCCCAATCTAGCAAGGCAGGCCAACGTTCGGATTCAGGAAATACAGAGAACGCCACAAAGATACTCCTCGAGAAGAGCAACTCCAAGACACATAATTGTCAGATTCACCAAAGTTGAAATGAAGGAAAAAATGTTAAGGGCAGCCAGAGAGAAAGGTCGGGTTACCCTCAAAGGGAAGCCCATCAGACTAACAGCGGATCTCTCGGCAGAAACCCTACAAGCCAGAAGAGAGTGGGGGCCAATATTCAACATTCTTAAAGAAAAGAATTTTCAACCCAGAATTTCATATCCAGCCAAACTAAGCTTCATAAGCGAAGGAGAAATAAAATACTTTACAGACAAGCAAATGCTGAGAGATTTTGTCACCACCAGGCCTGCCCTAAAAGAGCTCCTGAAGGAAGCACTAAACATGGAAAGGAACAACCGGTACCAGCCACTGCAAAATCATGCCAAAATGTAAAGACCATCGAGACTAGGAAGAAACTGCATCAACTAACGAGCAAAATCACCAGCTAACATCATAATGACAGGATCAACTTCACACGTAACAATATTAACTTTAAATGTAAATGGACTAAATTCTCCAATTAAAAGACACAGACTGGCAAATTGGATAAAGAGTCAAGACCCATCAGTGTGTTGTATTCAGGAAACCCATCTGACATGCAGAGACTCACATAGGCTCAAAATAAAAGGATGGAGGAAGATCTACCAAGCAAATGGAAAACAAAAAAAGGCAGGGGTTGCAATCCTAGTCTCTGATAAAACAGACTTTAAACCAACAAAGATCAAAAGAGACAAAGAAGGCCATTACATAATGGTAAAGGGATCAATTCAACAAGAAGAGCTAACTATCCGAAATATATATGCACCCAATACAGGAGCACCCAGATTCATAAAGCAAGTCCTGAGTGACCTACAAAGAGACTTAGACTCCCACACATTAATAATGGGAGACTTTAACACCCGACTGTCAACATTAGACAGATCAACGAGACATAAAGTCAACAAGGATACCCAGGAATTGAACTCAGCTCTGCACCAAGTGGACCTAATAGACATCTACAGAACTCTCCACCCGAAATCAACAGAATATACATTTTTTTCAGCATCACACCACACCTGTTCCAAAATTGACCACATAGTTGGAAGTAAAGCTCTCCACAGAAATTATAACAAACTATCTCTCAGACCACAGTGCAATCAAACTAGAACTCAGGATTAAGAATCTCACTCAAAGCCGCTCAACTACATGGAAACTGAACAACCTGCTCCTGAATGACTACTGGGTACATAACGAAATGAAGGCAGAAATAAAGATGTTCTTTGAAACCAACGAGAACAAAGACACAACATACCAGAATCTCTGGGACGCATTCAAAGCAGTGTGTAGAGGAAAATTTATAGCACTAAATGCCCACAAGAGAAAGCAGGAAAGATCCAAAATTGACACCCTAACATCACAATTAAAAGAACTAGAAAAGCAAGAGCAAACACATTCAAAAGCTAGCAGAAGGCAAGAAATAACTAAAATCAGAGCAGAACTGAAGGAAATAGAGACACAAAAAACCCTTCAAAAAATCAATGAATCCAGGAGCTGGTTTTTTGAAAGGATCAACAAAATTGATAGACCGCTAGCAAGACGAATAAAGAAAAAAAGAGAGAAGAATCAAATAGACACAATAAAAAATGATAAAGGGGATATCACCACTGATCCCACAGAAATATAAACTACCATCAGAGAATACTACAAACACCTCTACGCAAATCAACTAGAAAATCTAGAAGAAATGGATAAATTCCTCGACACATACACTCTCCCAAGACTAAACCAGGAAGAAGTTGAATCTCTGAATAGACCAATAACAGGAGCTGAAATCGTGGCAATAATCAATAGTTTACCAACCAAAAAGAGTCCAGGACCAGATGGATTTACAGCCGAATTCTACCAGAGGTACAAGGAGGAACTGGTACCATTCCTTCTGAAACTATTCCAATCAATAGAAAAAAAGGGAATCCTCCCTAACTCATTTTATGAGGCCAGCATCATTCTGATACCAAAGCCGGGCAGAGACACAACCAAAAAAGAGAATTTTAGACCAATATCCTTGATGAACATTGATGCAAAAATCCTCAATAAAATACTGGCAAACCGAATCCAGCAGCACATCAAAAAGCTTCTCCACCATGATCAAGTGGGCTTCATCCCTGGGATGCAAGGCTGGTTCAATATCCGCAAATCAATAAATGTAATCCAGCATATAAACAGAGCCAAAGACAAAAACCACATGATTATCTCAATAGACGAGAAAACGCCTGTGACAAAATTCAACAACCCTTCATGCTAAAAACTCTCAATAAATTAGGTATTGATGGGACGTATTTCAAAATAATAAGAGCTATCTATGACAAACCCACAGCCAATATCATACTGAATGGGCAAAAACTGGAAGCATTCCCTTTGAAAACTGGCACAAGACAGGGATGACCTCTCTCACCACTCCTATTCAACATAGTGTTGGAAGTTCTGGCCAGGGCAATTAGGCAGGAGAAGGAAATAAAGGGTATTCAATTAGGAAAAGAGGAAATCAAATTGTCCATGTTTGCAGACGACATGATTGTATATCTAGAAAACCCCATTGTCTCAGCCCAAAATCTCCTTAAGCTCATAAGCAATTACAGCAAAGTCTCAGGATACAAAATCAATGTACAAAAATCACAAGCATTCTTATACACCAACAACAGACAAACAGAGAGCCAAATCATGAGTGAACTCCCATTCACAATTGCTTCAAAGAGAATAAAATACCTAGGAATCCAACTTACAAGGGATGTGAAGGACGTCTTCAAGGAGAACTACAAACCACTGCTCAAGGAAATAAAAGAGGATACAAACAAATGGAAGAACATTCCATGCTCATGGGTAGGAAGAATCAATATCGTGAAAATGGCCATACTACCCAAGGTAATTTACAGATTCAATGCCATCCCCATCAAGCTACCAATATCTTTCTTCACAGAATTGGAAAAAACTACTTTAAAGTTCATATGGAACCAAAAAAGAACCTGCATTGCCAAGTCAATCCTAAGCCAAAAGAACAAGGCTGGAGGCATCACACTACCTGACTTCAAACTATACTACAAGGCTACGGTAACCAAAACAGCATGGTACTGGTACCAAAACAGAGATATAGATCAATGGAACAGAACAGAGCCCTCAGAAATAATGCCACATACCTACAACTATCTGATCTTTGACAAACCTGAGAAAAACAAGCAATGGGGAAAGGATTCCCTATTTAATAAATGGTGCTGGGAAAACTGGCTAGACACATGTAGAAAGCTGAAACTGGATCCCTTCCTTACACCTTATACAAAAATCAATTCAAGATGGATTAAAGATTTAAACGTTAAACAATAAAAACCCTAGAAGAAAACCTAGGCATTACCATTCAGGACATAGGCATGGGCAAGGACTTCATGTCCAAAACACCAAAAGCAATGGCAACAAAAGACAAAATTGACAAATGGGATCTAATTAAACTAAAGAGCTTCTGCACAGCAAAAGAAACTACCATCAGAGTGAACAGGCAACCTACAAAATGGGAGAAAATTTTCACAACCTACTCATCTGACAAAGGGCTAATATCCAGAATCTACAATGAACTCAAACAAATTTACAAGAAAAAAACAAACAACCCCATCAAAAAGTGGGCGAAGGACATGAACAGACACTTCTCAAAAGAAGACATTTATGCAGCCAAAAAACACATGAAAAAATGCTCATCATCACTGGCCATCAGAGAAATGCAAATCAAAACCACTATGAGATACCATCTCACACCAGTTAGAATGGCAATCATTAAAAAGTCAGGAAACAACAGGTGCTGGAGAGGATGTGGAGAAATAGGAACACTTTTACACTGTTGGTGGGACTGTAAACTAGTTCAACCATTGTGGAAGTCAGTGTGGCGATTCCTCAGGGATCTAGAACTAGAAATACCATTTGACCCAGCCATCCCATTACTGGGTATATACCCAAAGGAGTATAAATCATACTGCTATAAAGACACATGCACACGTATGTTTATTGCAGCATTATTCACAATAGCAAAGACTTGGAACCAACCCAAATGTCCAACAATGATAGACTGGATTAAGAAAATGTGGCACATATACACCATGGAATACTATGCAGCCATTAAAAATGATGAGTTCATGTCCTTTGTAGGGACATGGATGAAATTGGAAATCATCATTCTCAGTAAACTATTGCAAGAACAAAAAACCAAACACCGCATATTCTCACTCACAGGTGGGAATTGAACAATGAGATCACATGGACACAGGAAGGGGAATATCACACTCTGGGGACTGTGGTGGGGTGGGGGGAGGGGGGAGGGATAGCACTGGGAGATATACCTAATGCTAGATGACGAGTTAGTGGGTGCTGTGCCCCAGCATGGCACATGTATACATATGTAACTAACCTGCACAATGTGCACATGTACCCTAAAACTTAAACTATAATTAGAAAAAAAAAAAAAGATTCTTCCAAAGTAAAAAAATAAATAAATAAATAAAAATGTAAAAAAAAAAAAAAGTTATATTGGTAGTCCTAGCCAATTATTAAAGAAAAAAAAAAAGACATACAGTTGGGAAAGGAAGAAGTAAATATATCTTTATGTATAGATAATTGTGGGCACAAAACATTCTAGGGAACCTCCAAAATATTTACTAGAATAAATAAAATTAGCAAAGTTATAACGAAACATAATGTGGCCAGGCATGGTGGCTCACGCCTGTAATCCCAGCACTTTGGGAGGCCGAGGTGGGTGGACCACCTGAGGTAGGGAGTTTGAGAACAGCCTGGCCAGCATGGTGAAACCCTGTCTCTACTAAACTACAAAAATTAGCTAGGCATGGTGGTGTATGCCTGTAATCCCAGCTACTTGGGAGGCTGAGTCAGGAGAACGGCTTGAACCCAGGAGGCGGAGGTTGCAGTGAGCTGAGATCACACCATAGTCTAGCCTGGGAGACAGAGCAAGACTCCGCCTCAAAACAAAATTAAAATTAAACAAAACATAATGTAATATACATAAATCATCTGGAGTTCTACAAACATCCAACAAATAATTAAAAATTAAAATGGTAAAATGCATATTATTTATAATATCAAAATCATGAAACACATGTAACAAAATATGTATAAAACGTATACTGGGCCGGGCACAGTGGCTCACGGCTGTAATCCCAGCACTTTGGGAGGCCGAGGCAGGCCGATAACCTGAGGTCACAAGTTGGAGACCATCCTGGCCAACATGGTGAAACCCCGTCTCTACTAAAAATACAAAAATTAGGTGGGCATGGTGGCCCACACCTCTAATCCCAGGTACTTGGGAGGCCGAGATAGGAGAATCGCTTGAACCCGGGAGTCAGAGGTTGCAGTAAGTGGAGATCACGCCATTGCACTCCAGCCTGGGCGACAGAGGGAGACTTCATCTCAAAAAAAAAAAAAAAAAAAGTATACTGAAGGCTACAAATAATTGCAAAAAAAAAATTAAAGACCTAAATAAAAGGAGGCAAAGGATACATTAATGGATCAGAAGACTTAATATTGTTAAGATGAAAATCCCCCCTCAGACTACCTCAGACTATTATTAAAATTCAAGACAGCTGGGCACCGTGGCTCACGGCTGTAATTCCAGCACTTTGGGAGGCCAAGGCAAACCAATAGCTTGAGGTCAGGAGTTCAAGACCAGCCTGGTCAACATGGGGAAACCCCATCTCTAATAAAAATACAAAAAAAAGTAGCCAAGCGTGGTGGTACTCACCTGTAATCCCAGCTACTTGGAAGGCTGAGACATGAGAATCGCTTGAGCCTAGGAGGCAAAGGTTGCAGGGAGGTGGAGATTGCAGTGAGCCAAGATCAAGCCACTGCACTCCAGCCTGGGCAACAAAGCAAGCCTCCATCTCAAAAAAAAAAAAAAAAAAAAGATTCAAGAGAATCTCAACCAGGATTTCAACAAGTTTTTGGGGAAATTAACAATTCTAAAATTTATGTGGAACAACAAAGAATGGTATAATAATCAAAAGAATTTTTAAATGAAGAGCATACTTAGAAGACCAAAACATTCAATAACTTTCCACAAAGCTACGTTGTAAGAAAGATGACTTACAGACATACAAATCCATTAAACAGAACAGAGTCCAGACACAGAACTACCGACATATGGTCAATTTGTTTTTTACAAAGGTGCCATGGCAGTCCAATGGGAAAATAATAATCCTTCCGGCAAATGGTGCCAATATAATTGGACATCAAGATGTAAAAAAATAACCAAAATCTTATTTCACATTATATAGAAAAATTAACTGTAAATGAACCATAGGCCTACATGTAAAACCTAAAATTTCTTCAGGAAAACATAGGATAAAATCTCAATGGCCTTGGACTAGGCAAAAATTTATTTAAAAGGACACACAAACCATGAAATATAAAATAAAAAACAATGACATATTTAAAAACAAATGAAAAACTTTGCTCTTCCGAGACACTATTAAGAAAATAAAGGCCAGGGACAGTGGCTCATGCCTATAATCCCAACACTGGGAGGCTGAGACAGGAGGATCTCTTGAGCCCAGGAGTTCAAGGCTGCAGTAAGCCTTGATCACACCATTGCACTCCAACCTGAGTGACGAAGTGAGACCCTGTTTCAACAACAAAAAAAAAAAAAAGAAAAGAAAGAAAAGAGCAAGCAACCCACGGGGAGAAAACATTAGCAAAATCTTTATCTGATAATGGGCTTGTATCTAGATTATATAAAGAATTCTTTCAACTCAACAAGACAAAAAAAGGGGCTAAATATTTTAACACACTTCCAGAAGTGTGAAACATGAAAAGATGCTCCCCTTCATTAATCATCAGGAAAATACAAATTAAAACCCAATGACACCCACTATAATGTTTCTTTTTTTAAGACAATACAAAATGTTGGTGAGGATGTGGTGCAACTAGAACTATCGTACATTGCTAACACACAAGCAAACCGGCAGAGCAACACTGGAAACGCTGGCAGTTTCTGACAGTGTTACACACACACCTGTAAGACGGATAATACCTTACTCCTAGGTATTTACACAAGAGAAATGAAAACAAATGTCAACACAAAGACTTGTACTCAAGTGGCCATAGCAGCTCTACTCATAATACCCCAAAGGGGACAAAACTTACATGCCCATCAACTGGTAATGCATAACAAATTGTGGTATATGCATGCTAAGGAACACTACTCAGGAA
Source organism: Gorilla gorilla gorilla (assembly GCF_029281585.2). Classification (NCBI taxonomy): domain Eukaryota; kingdom Metazoa; phylum Chordata; class Mammalia; order Primates; family Hominidae; genus Gorilla; species Gorilla gorilla. The sequence continues at coordinate 93,182,701 of NC_073237.2, read as the reverse complement.
TGAGAAGAATGATATACACAAAAACACATATGAATCTCAAAAGCATTATGCTAAGTGGAAGCAGGAAGAAAAAAGTGTAAATATAATGTATATAAAATTTCTAAGGCAAAACTACTGTGAAAGAAAACAGATCACTGATTGTGAGGGGCTGAGAGGGCGAATGACTGCAAAGGGCTACAAGGAAATCTTTCGGGGTGACGGAAATATTTTGCCATGATTTTGGTAGTGGTAATCACCTATATACATTTCTGAAATTCATCAAATTGTACACTGAAACTTAATAACTTTTATTTTCTGTTAGTCACACCTCAATACAAGTGATTTAAAAATTAAAAGGGAGGGCCGGGTACAGTGGCTCACACCGGTAATCCCAGCACTTTGGGAGGCTGAGGCTGGTGGATCACAAGGTCAGGAGTTCCAGACCAGCCTGGCCAACATGGTGAAACACCATCCCTACTAAAAATACAAAAACTAGCCAGGTGCGGTGGCACGCACCTGTAGTCCCAGCTACTCAGGAGGCTGAGGCAGAATTGCTTGAACCCGGGAGGCGGAGGTTGCAGTGAGCTGAGATCGTGCCACTGCACTCCAGCCTGGGCGACAGAGCGAGACTCTGTCTCAAAAAAGTATAGATACAAAAATACAAAAATTAGCTGGGCATGGTGGCGGCCACCTGTAATTCCAGCTACTAGGGAGGCTGAGGCAGGAGAATCACTTGAACCCAGGAGGTGGAGGTTGCAGTGAGCCAAGACTGCACCGTTGCACTCCAGCCTGGGCAACAAGAGCGAAACTCCGTCTCAAATAAATAAATAAAAAGGAGGTGAAAAAGAGAGGAGAAACATAACTGCACTCTGGAGGGAACACCATGGTAAGCTGTGCTCACCCACTGAGACGAGGTGGCTGTAGTTCTCCAGCACCACGTCTCTGTACAGGGTCCTCTCAACAAGGCCCAGGTGCTGCCACTCCTCCTGGGTGAATTCCACAGTCACATCCTGGAATGACTGACGCCTGTAACAGCACATTTCTACACTTGATCTTAGCCAAAAGGCCAAGAAGTGATATAACAGCACATTTCTAATTAATCTGAAGGGTTTAGAAACTGTACTGTGGAAAATGCCTTTGAAAACAAATTTGTATTCTGTTTATTGTTGAGAGTTTAAATGTTATAAAGTACCCTATTATGGCTCTGCCATTGTCTTATACTTTGGGGTACTCATATAATTGGTACAAATATTATTCTCATGCCCTAATGCATGTATATTTATTTATAAATTATATACATAGACTGTCAGCTAATATACTATGGATAAGATTTAGTGTCTCTGTTTTAGATAAAGTTATTTTAGTTAGGCTTTCTGCCACCTTTCCTACACCTTAGTGGACCATCCTGAGAACTCTCTAGGATATACAAACCTCATCACAGTTCTCTGCTAGGTTAAGAGGGAACCAACAAAGGATGCATGTAAGCCCTGGAAGTATTACACATGATCAAACTTGTCTTTCAGAAGCAATATTCCAGAAGAGTGGGAATGTCTTAAGGAGCAAAACAGATGAGAACAATCTAACAGATGACCTACATAGAGGTAAAGCAATGAGGTTCAGACTGGGAAGCTAATCCCTGTGAGAGAAGGGAACATTTTTCACTGTCATTTTTGTGTGCAATTGTACATAGAGAGGCTGCATGAGCAAATGGTTAGATGATGATGCTATATACTAAGATAAAAAGAACAAGAAAAAGGAAATGGGTATTTAACATCTGTGAAGATACAGGTGGAATTATATATCGCACCATTGGTTACATGAGTTTGGAATACAGAAAGAGGTTTAAAATTGATCCTCAGAGTTAATGCAACCACACACAAAGTCACAGCAAGTTTTGAAGATAGAAAGGTAGACTCTAAAGTTATAAGCAGCAAAGGACTTAGAATATCCAATACAATTGTGAAAAGGAATAAGCTTGGGAGATTCACATTCTGAATACAAGACTTATTTTAAAGGAATAGTAATCAAGGGGGGCATACTCGCAAAAGGACTGGCACAGATCAACAAAAGAGAATACAGACTCCAGGCCAGGCACAGTGGCTCACAACTATAATCCCAGCACTTTGGGAGGCCTAGGCAGGCAGATCACTTGAGCTCAGGAGTTCAAGACCAGCCTGACCAACATGGTGAAACCCCATCTCTACTAAAAATACAAAAATTAGGTGTGGTGGCAGGTGCCTGTAATCCCAGCTGCTCGGAAGGCTGAGGCAGGAGAATCGTTTCAACCCTGGAGGCGGAGCTTGCAGTGAGCCGAGATCGTGCCAGTGCACTCCAGCCTGGGCAACAGAGGGAGACTCCGTCTCAAAAAAAAAAAAAAATCCCCCAAAAAACAAACAAACAACAACAATGAAAGAAAGAGAATACAGACTCCAGAAACAGAGCCACAAATAATAAAAAGTCAACTGTTTCCAAAAAATGGTGCCAATGCAATTCAATTGAGAACAAATATTAGAACTCTCAGACATAAACAAAAATAAACAACCTTGATATTGTGGGTGAAGGGAGAACTCTGCCTGTACTAGCCCAGGAGAGGGAACAGATAAGGAAAGATTCCCCATTTTGAGGCTGTTTGAGATCACCTGATTTTTTTTTTAATTGTGTTAAAAAAACTAACTTTAACTGTTTTCAACAGGGAAAATAACACACTCCTCGGGGGAAGGTGAAGGGTTGAGAAGACAGGCCCTGGGTAAAAATTTTTACAACACCTGGAGTTGATAGGCCTACCTAGGAGAGAACACAGGCACTGCCACACCAGCACAGGGGACAGCTGCTGTCTGGGGTCAGCAGACCAGTTCACACGCCACACAAGGTTGCTATAGATCCAAATCATAAAAATCTTCCAGCTCATCATGAAACAAGTCCCACTCATCTTCAGAGTCTGCCAGTTCATCATCCCCACCTGCAGCCAAAAGCATAAGCAACATCTCACCCACCTCAAAGGTGACAACCTCTTCATCATTGTCAAAAGGGTTGCTGCTATCTCTTTCCTCAGTGAGTTCTCAGAAGTGGTTCCTTCATTGGACCCAGTTTCTGCTTGATGTTCCCACTTTCTGTCTCTGTGGCTCCTTTGTAAGACCATCAGAGTACGCATGCTTGTAAAAACAATTCCTTCCAAATGGGCAGCTCCCACATCCTTCATCAAAATACCTGCAAGCCTTGTTGCTCAATGCCTACTTGTATTTCTGAATGAGTTTCTGCTTCTCTTCTTTCTCTTCCACCCAGGACTCACTTGGAATGACAAAGTTAGATGTGATCTGGCAATCGGGGCAGGACTTTATAATCTTGCTCTGAAATTGCTTAGCACTCCTCCACTTGCGAATGCACTTGAGACAGTAGGCATGGTTGCAGTTGGAGAGGATCCCGAAGCGGCACTCGCTGGGGTTTGCTTTCTCATAGACCACCTCCATGCAGATCCCATACACCACGTCCTTGCTGCGCTGCACAGCAAGTGAGAGCTCCATGTCCTTCTCATGGGCCTCAATGCACAATTTTAAATGCTGTGATCTCTGGGCAGCAGCCATGGGATGCAGGACCTGCAGTCCACACATGTCACATGAATCTCCATGGAGAGGCACACAGTTCTCCCCATCTCAGCACTCTCTCACTGCAGCACAGGGGCACAGCTGCTTCTTGGTTTCCACAGCAGTTTTTCTCTTTCTCTGATTCTTCCTTGGTCACTGAGTCCTGCAGAGGTGCTTCAGTGCAGGAAGGCACAGCTGAAAATTTTCAAGAGGGTGGCAAAGGTCCAAACTAATAAGACAGATACATGAACTACAAGGGAACTGAAAATCTAATATAGCCAAAATAGGGTTGCCCAGGAACAAACTCAATAGCATGCACCCAGTCCTCTGAACCTGCTCCTACAATTGCAAAGTTTGAATTTCTTGACTCAGCTTCACCTGTATTCATTTCAACAAGTGGTCCAACTAATGATGAGAGACTTGAGGAAGCAGCAAGGGATGATGTTGTAGTTAGCTCTCTAGCAGCTGCTTCTTCCTGTTTTAATGGCTTGCTATGTTCATATCTGCAGCGGTCTCCATAAATACAGTACCCTCACTGAAAATACTTGCACGCTACACCACACGGACTGTCAGAGGTCATGGGAGTAGCGACAGTTATCACCTTCCTTACAAACCCCAGCATAAAATACCTGCAGGTGACCTGTTTAATCCAGCCACCTCCCCTGCTGTCGCTGCCGCCACCCCCTCCGCCCATCCCTGGGGATGGGGTGGTGACCGAGATCAGCTGATTTAGCTGGAACAGGAGGGCTGGCTGACTCCACAGGAGAATTTAGAGTGAGAAAGAGAAAATCGGAGTCATCCAAAACTTGTGAATTTGCCCTGAATGAGCTTCCACTGTCAGTTGCGTCACACGTAGGCATTGAGGCTACCGACCAGAAAATATAGGAACAGCCTTTCTGCCTTGCAGGCAGGGCTGCTGGCCCTATTCACTCTCTGGCCTTCAGGCAACACCAGAGAGCAGCTCCAGCCAGTTACCATCAATTGCCAGGAGATACTAGAAGCCGGCTGCTAAAGACTAAAGACAGAATAAACAGGTTTCTCACCTGAACAGAAGGTGGCCATCAGATGCTTCCACATGGACACCGTTTAGTCCCATGGGAGTATAGCTCTAGCCAGAGACCTAGAGTTGTCTTTGTGCTTAGACACTTGTCCACCAAGGGTCCCAAGTTGGGAAAGGGAAAGTGAGAAGGGAGAGTGTTTCCCATAAGGAGAGAGTCCCCCATACAGTCATGGGTGAGTGGCAACTATCTGGGCTGGTGGCACAGGAGTAAAAAGAACTTACCAAGACAGTTGTAGGTAAAGAAAGCAGATTTATTAGAGAAGGTATGAAAATGCATTGCGAGAAAGCAATGGATTGAATCAGCAAGAGAGAAGCTGACTGCTGGGAGACAAAGACTTGCTGCAGATTTTATAGAATGGAACTTGGGCTGATGGATAACGCAACTGTAGCAGGAAGCTAACTTGCATTTTTCTGTCTGCTGAGGTGTTTGATGAGAAATTGAAGCATTTGATGATAAGCAGGAAATCTGTCAATTCTATACATTATCTACACAGGAGGGCTATATGTCCTGGACCAGAAGGAGTACAGCAGACTTACAATTTATCTGCTTTCTATTTTGGTTTCTATGTCCTGGACCAGGAGGAAAGGCAGACCTTATAGCATATCTGCTTTATTTCTTTGCTTTCCCCTGGTCACGCCAGCCACTCCTTTTCCCTAATTAGGACTCCACACTTGATCTATACCTTGTAACAAAAATAACAATGAATTCAAAATGATCACAGAGGGTCAGCCATGGTGGTGTCTCATGCTTACAGTACCAGCACTTTGGGAGGTCAAGATGAGAGAATTGCTTTAGGCCAGGAGATCAAGACCAGCCTGAGCCAATGATGCGAGACTCTGTCTCTACAAAAAATTTAAAAATCAGCCCGGCATAGTGTCATGCACCTGTAGTCCTACCCTAGCTACTTGGGAGGCTGAGGGAAGAGGATCACTTTAGCCCAGGAGTCCAAGGCTGCAGTAAGCTATGATCATGCCTGGATGACACAGAGCGAGACCCTGCCTCTACCAAAAAAAAAAAAAAATCATAGACATAAATGTAAGACCTGCAACTAAAAAACATGGGAAGAAATCTTTGTGACCTTGGTTTAGGCAAAGATTTCTTATACATGAGCAAAAAAGCATAAGAAAAAAAGGTTAAAGTTTTTGAAAACTTGATTGATTAAACCCTTCTTTTTTAAAGACACTTAAGATATGAAAAGATTGTCTTTCACAGCAACACGGATGGAACTGGAGGCCATTATCTTCAGTGAAATAACTCAGAAAGTCAAATACCACATGCTCTCACTTATTCATGGGAGCTAAACAGTGGGTACACATGGACAGACAAAGTGGAATAACAGGCCCAGTGCAGTGGCTCATGGCTGTAAACCCACCACTTTGGGAGGCAGAGGTGGGCAGATCACCTGAGGGCAGGGGTTCGAGACCAGCCTGGCCAACATGGTGAAACCCCATCTCTACTAAAAATACAAAAATTAGCTGGGTGTGGTGGCAGGCACCTGTAATCCCAGCTACTCAGGAGGCTGAGGCGGGAGAATCACTTGAACCTGGGAGTCAGCGGTTGTGGTGAGCCAAGATTGTACCACTGTGCTCCAGCCTACACAACAGGAGCAAAACTCCGTCTCAAAAAAAAAAAAAAAATGTGGAATATCAGACACTGGAGACTCCAAAAGGTGTTAGAGTGGGAGGGGTGAGGGTTGAAAAACTACCTATTGGGTACAATGTTCACTCTTCAGGCGATAGTACACTAAAATCCCAGAATTCACCACTACTCAATATACGCACTTAAGAATCCTGCATTTATACCCCCTAAATATATAAAAATAATTTTTAAGTAAAAAAAAAAAAATATGAAAAGATAAGCTACATGGTGAGAGGAAAATCCAGGAGCTCTTGACCATTTAGTATTAATAACTGATGTTATTTTCAAAATCTGCACACAAAAATCCCCCCACAAACAACAGGCAATTTTTTTTATATTAAGTTACAGGGAGAAAAACATCAAGGAAAGAAAAAAGGAGCAGAAAAGTGACTCCATTCCTTTTATGAGGCTAATAGAGCCATAACACCAAAAAGGGAAAAGGAAATTATAGGTTCACCTAACTTATGACAAAGACACAAATATCCTAAATATAGTACTGGCAAAGGATCCCACCCAACACACATTCAAAGCAACTCACCATACTCATCAGCATGTCAGATCTATACAGGAGATCAACAATAAATATTAGAAAATCAACAATAAATATTGTGATTAGCATAAGATTAAAGAAAATAAGCTGGGCTTTATTTCAATAGAGATAGAAAAGATACTCAACATAACAAAGTACATTCATGCATGACTAAATGAAAGTCTAAGCAAACTGGTAAGTAAAGGGAACCTACTTATCAACAAAGGTTACCTAGCAAGAGCCAGTATTTGGATGTGTGGTTTGGATATGTGTCCCCACCTAAATCTCCCATTCAATTGTAATCCTCAATGTTGAAGGAGGGGCCTGGCGGGAGGAGGTGACTGGATCATGGAGGCAGATTTCTCATGAATAGTTTAGTAGCATCCCCTTGGTACTAACCTTGTGATAGTTCTCCCAAGATCTGGTGGTTTAAAAGTATGTGGCACCTCGCCCCTCACTCTCTTGCTCCTGCTCTGGCCCTGTGACATGCCTGCTCCCCCTTCACCTTCTGCCATGATTGTAAGTTTCCTGAGGCCTTCCCAGAAGCCAAGCAGATGTCAGCATCATGCTTCCTGAACAGCCTGCAAAACCATGAGCCAATTAAACCTCTTTTCTTTACCCAATCTCAGGTGTTTCTTTATAGCAATGGGAGAATAGACCAATACACAGTGTTCCACACACAATGGGTGGGTTTGATCACTTGGCAGGTGACAGATCAGTGAACACAACCAAGGGGAACATAATAAGGGGATTTTATTACTTGGAACAAGTAAAGAGGACATGGGAATGGTTCCCCAAAGCAGTGTCTCCCCAAACAGAGTGAAAACAGGGCTTTTATTGGGCTGCTTAGCTAAGTCATTATATGTAGAGGTGGAGTAAAGGCAGTGCAGGTGCAGTAGCTGATCATGCTTCTACCTTTGTGGCATGTGTAGAAAATGGCCAAAAAGCTCCTCCCTGGGCAGGGTTTTTAGTATGGTAATGAGGAGAGTTCGCCAAAGATCCAACCAGTTTTTTTGTTTTGCAAGGGCTGAGCTTCTTCCTGGAACTTTTTGAAACAACAAGAACTCAAAGTGCAACAGTTACAAGTGGGTTCAAAGTGGGTTCAAAGAGTGTACAGGAAAATCCAGGGATCCTGGGTTACACCAAGAGCAAATATCAGAGTTTATGTTGAAACCACATATATTTTCCCTCAAGACTGGGTTCATCTATTTCTATTTTTATTTCATTTACATACAGACCCTTATAAGCCTCATAAATCCATTACAATGCCAAGTGGAGAATGAATAAAGAGCTGCCTGGGAAATGAATAAAGAGCTTGTGTGAGATTGGCTGGTTTTCTGCAGCTTGTGGGAGAGCATAGAACTGTGATGGCTCAGCAGGGAGGCCCAGGAAGAACTGCAGAGGCAGCACCACCTACCACCTAAGACTCAGAAATGCTCAAGTGGGCTAAGACCTACGCTTTTCATCAACGGAATATGCACTTTTCCATGGTTAAATGATACTTCAGTTTTTCTGAATGACTAACAGAAACAACACAACAGAGGATTAATTAAAGTACTTGAAGGATAAGGCACTGTTCTTTTATTAAAATTAACACAGCAAAACACTCAGGCTGCACCACTTAACTGTTTTCCAATTAATACTGCTTGTCTCTCATGGGAGAAAATCCACAGAAAGCCAAGTAAAATGAATATGGAGTGCTTTAAGGCAAGAATTTTTAACTAGTTTTAACGGGGTTACAGTTTCTCAAAAGGTCTTTTTATAGGATGTTTTTGGTGACTCACCTGTGAGAGTGAACTGAACTGTGTTTTCCTCCCGGCTCTGCACAAATTGGGTGTCCCTGGACAAGGTACTGAACCTCTCTGGCACAATTTCTTTAAGCTTTCAAGAGTCAGAAGTAAATAACCAGGGAAGCCCTTTGTGAGCCATCATCCTGGGATCCTGTGAGGTCAGAATAAAATCCCTGGTGTCACATGCGGGGATGGACCTACGTGGCATTAGTGCAGCATCGGTGAAGAGTGGAAAACCAAGCGACTGGGGATGCTTTAGGAATAGCCCAATTGGATTTCTACCCTCTGCCTGCTTATCCCTTAACCCTCGACCTCACCCTCGCAAGTTCTGCCATGGAATGGCTTTTCCTGGGCAGCCTGCTCCAGGAAGTCCCAGCTCACCTTGCTCTTCTCAAAGCTGTTCCAAATCTCCCACTGTCCCAGAGTGTGGTAGTGTCTGGAGGTGGCCAAATCTTCGAATCTAGCCAAGAGGATCAAGAATTGCTTCTGGCCATGCAAATCTTGGACCTGCTCCTGTTTGCACACTTCTGCCTCTTCTCTGAAGCTCTGGTGAGGGAATTAAGAACAGGATGTTGTTCCCTTCCGGGTAAGATTCCTGTTCCCTGAGCCCCCTGATTCCTACATCACAAGACGGGCTTTGATCTAAGATAATTAGTCTCTCAATATCTAGGAAACAGACCCGCTTAGGGCCACAAACCTGACTCTCTTGGAATTCACTCTATCAGAGTGAAAACACAAACCACCTGCCAGTGCAGGAGGAGCTAGGAGTCTCCCTCTGCCCCAGGGATTCTGAGCAAACGCCAGAAATCCCAGAACACACTCGACAAGAGGAAGTTTCACATTCACTTCCCATTTTAACCCTGGGTATTTGCAGACAGGTCACTCTGCTAAGCGCTGTGAAGGCTGCAGTGCTGGTTTTAGGCAGGTGTGATATTAGACAGGGCTGAGACGGGAAATAAATCACAGCTGCCCTTGAACCCAGCCTCCCTCACTGCTAGCTTACGACCTGAGTGCACTGCTCCACCAACCTGAGCCTCGGTTGTTATATTTAATGCAGATGGTTATGCCGGCCTCACAGAGTGCTTGGGTGCTTTACATAAGACACCCAGTGAATAGAAAACAAAGTGTCTTCTAAATACAATACTAGCTGTCACTCAGGCCTTGGGAAGCTGCACTTAGCTACTTGCCTTACAGGTGATGGATTTTCTAACTCTCAGAGCAAAGTCATCTTTTCAAATGAGAAACCTGACCAGCTTCCTTCCCTCGCCCTGACTCACAGGTGCCAGAGCTGGAACTTAGCCAGGGCTCCAGGGCTCCAGGGCTCCAGGGCTCCAGGGCTCCAGGGCTCCAGGGCTCCAGGGCTCCAGGGCTCCAGGGCTCCAGGGCTCCAGGGCTCCAGGGCTCCAGGGCTCCAGGGCTCCAGGGCTCCAGGGCTCCAGGGCTCCAGGGCTCCAGGGCTCCAGGGCTCCAGGGCTCCAGGGCTCCAGGGCTCCAGGGCTCCAGGGCTCCAGGGCTCCAGGGCTCCAGGGCTCCAGGGCTCCAGGGCTCCAGGGCTCCAGGGCTCCAGGGCTCCAGGGCTCCAGGGCTCCAGGGCTCCAGGGCTCCAGGGCTCCAGGGCTCCAGGGCTCCAGGGCTCCAGGGCTCCAGGGCTCCAGGGCTCCAGGGCTCCAGGGCTCCAGGGCTCCAGGGCTCCAGGGCTCCAGGGCTCCAGGGCTCCAGGGCTCCAGGGCTCCAGGGCTCCAGGGCTCCAGGGCTCCAGGGCTCCAGGGCTCCAGGGCTCCAGGGCTCCAGGGCTCCAGGGCTCCAGGGCTCCAGGGCTCCAGGGCTCCAGGGCTCCAGGGCTCCAGGGCTCCAGGGCTCCAGGGCTCCAGGGCTCCAGGGCTCCAGGGCTCCAGGGCTCCAGGGCTCCAGGGCTCCAGGGCTCCAGGGCTCCAGGGCTCCAGGGCTCCAGGGCTCCAGGGCTCCAGGGCTCCAGGGCTCCAGGGCTCCAGGGCTCCAGGGCTCCAGGGCTCCAGGGCTCCAGGGCTCCAGGGCTCCAGGGCTCCAGGGCTCCAGGGCTCCAGGGCTCCAGGGCTCCAGGGCTCCAGGGCTCCAGGGCTCCAGGGCTCCAGGGCTCCAGGGCTCCAGGGCTCCAGGGCTCCAGGGCTCCAGGGCTCCAGGGCTCCAGGGCTCCAGGGCTCCAGGGCTCCAGGGCTCCAGGGCTCGGGGGCTCGCCGCAGATCCAAGCGCCCTGGCGTCTGGCACGTTCGTTGCCGGCATCAGAAACGCGCTTACCCCTACCGCCGCCAGCATGGGCTTTTCTCAGGTTGGGCTGCAGGGTGGGCCCGGCTCACGCTCCCGCACCCCCGGGACGGCACCAAGCCCCTGCCCCTGACACGCGCCCCACCCCACCCGCGCTTCAGGAGCCCGCAAGGCCAGCTGCACAGGCCCGGGCTGGGCTCCAGAGCTGGGGAGTCCCGCCAGATGTTGGGGGGCTCCCGAGACTTCTCGCTCCCTTCTCCCCAGGCACAAGCCGAGCACTCCACGCTGGTCCCCGCCGCGCAGACGCCCCATCACCCCCGCGCTCTCCCCTGGGGTGCGGACCCTCTACATCTGTGGGGAACCAGGAGCCTCTGAGATACTCTGCACCCCACCGCGCAGGAAGAAGGTAGGGGAAAAGACAGACGGAGCCCAGGAGACGCGTCCGAAACCACATTTCCCGCAGACCTCCGCTCAGCGCCTGAAAGCGACTTCGCAGCCTTTCCGCGTTTTTAGACTGCAGAAGAAGATGTCCGTGACCTTCTCTCCTGCCCAGATTGTTTCAGCGCCCTGGGACCTTAGGGGTTAAAGTTTACCGCCAAATGCAACGCGTGGTCCTCTATCAAATACCCATTAAATAACCACCACCTGCGGAAGACATTGGAGAGGAGAACGGAGCGTGCACTGGGTTACTCTTAAGTGTGAAAATAACGTTACAATCAAGTAGGAAAACGTACTGGTTTTTATCAGGATTGGTGCAACATCAACACTCATTATGTTGGCTGTGGCTCTGTATGAAAATTTTTTTTAAAGAAAATCACTAACATTAAGCAGATTAATAGAAAAAGCATACAAATTTATGTAACAAGTATACACGGGCGCCTTCAGAATGAAGACCCAAAGCTACAGGGGAAATTGTCCATTTTTATGCTTAGGTTCAACAAAGTAAAGCCGTGAAGAAATATGATTGGACAAAAAGAGTAGGACCTAATGCTAAAAGATGGAGTGGGAAAACCCAGTGAAACCTGTTTGTCGGGGGCAGGGGTATCCAATCTTCTGGTTCCCCTGGGCCACTTTGGAAGAATTGTCTTCGGCAACACATAAAATACACTAACGATAGCTGATCAGCTTTAAAAAAAAAAAAAAAATCACAAAACAAACCTCATGATTTAAGAAAGTTTCCAGACCGGGTGCGGTGGCTCACGCCTGTAATTCCAGCTTTTTGGGAGGCCGAGGCTGGCGGATCACGAGGTCAGGAGATCGAGACCATCCTGGCTAACACGGTGAAACCCCGTCTCTACTAAAAATACAAAAAATTAGCTGGGTCTGGTGGCGGGCGCCTGTAGTCCCAGCTACTCGGGAGGCTGAGGCAGGAGAATGGCGTGAACTGGGAGGAGGAGCTTGCGGTGAGCCCAGTTTCCGAATTTGTGTTGAGCAGCATTCAAAGCTGTCCTGGGGCGCAAGCCGGCTGCAGGTTGGACAGGTTTGGCCTAGAGTTTTCTTGGCTTCTCTAAGCATGCTTCCTTCCTTATGAATATGGGGCAGGACACTCTCTGGAATAGGGGTCTTATGACCTACAGTCAAACAACATGGGTCAGATAATTTATTCATGGCCAGTTTTTACATGGAAAGGCAAAAGGAAAATTAGAATAACATTTTTCGGTTTTAGGGCTGGCTCTGGGGGAAAGGCATTCTGGATCCTAGTTTCTATGGCTAGCCTTGGGGGAGAATGAGACTAAGATACGGGAGAGTGCAGGAGAAGGTCAGAGGAAAACCTGCTTCTGAGGCCCTCATTTGGGGGTATTGTTTTCTGAGCTGAAATATTTAGGATTGAAGTTATGTCTTTGTAAATTGACTTAATGAATTTTCAGAAAAAGCATTAGACTAAGCAAATAAGGCAAAATGTTGAGTTTTCTTATGTGCATTGAGGAAATGCACATACATAGATGCATATTTTACCATTTTCCCAGTGTTTGAAAATGTTGCAATATGAAGTAAAAAGAGATATAGGGGTTCTACCTCCATCAGGGTATCTTATAAATTCAAAGCTACCAAGAGAATTCAAGGTGCATAGAAATGTTTCTTGGGAATAAGGCTATGAAATGGGAATACAAAACTTGAAATGGAGCACAGCAGTACTGTAAATGAAAAGTATCCATAAGCAGCAGTGTCTGCCTCAAGAAAGAAAAAAAAAACTTTTCAAATATACTTAATACATGAAAATACTCACGATGCAAAATAAGAAAATAGTTATGGGCCCAGAACGGTGGCTCACGCCTGTAATCCCAACACTTTGAGAGGCCAAGGCAGGTGGATCTCTTGAGTTCAAGAGTTCAAGACCAGCCTGGCCATCATGGTGAAACCCCATCTCTACTAAAAGTACAAAAATTAGCTAGGCATGGTGACACGCACCTGTAATCCCAGCTATGCAGAAGGCTGAGGCAGGAGAATTACTTGAACCCAGGAGGTGGAGGTTGCAGTGAGCTGAGATAGCGCCACTGCACTCCAGCCTGAACGACACAGCAAGACTCTGTCTCAGAAAAGAAAAAAAAAAAAAGAAAGAAAATGCTTATGTAGGTGGGGCATGGTGGCTCATGCCTGTAATCTCAACCAATACTTTGGGAGGCTGAGGTGGGAGGGTCTCTTGAGTCCAGAAGCTTGAGCCCAGAAGCTTGAGACCAACCTGGGCAACACAGTGAGACCCCATCACTAAAAAAATACAAAAATTAGCCAGGCATAGTGGCACGTGCCTATGGTCCCAGCTACTTGGGAGGTTGAGGCAGGAGGATCACTTGAACCTGGGAGGTTGAGGCTGCAGTGAGCTGGATATTGCCACTGCACTCCAGCCTTGGTGGCAAAGCAAGACCTCATCTCTAAAAAAGAAAATTACTATGCAAATCATTCACCTCTTGCCCTTATGTGGGCATCCTCTTGTCTTATAACCAAATTAGAGACATGTGGTCATATAACATGAACATTCTTTTTTTTTTTTTTTTGAGATGAAGACTTGCTCTGTCACCAGGCTGGAGTGCAGTGGCACGATCTTGGCTCATTGCAACCTCTGCCTCCTGGGTTCAAGCGATTCTCCTGCCTCAGCCTCCCTAGTAGCTAGGAGTACAGGCACGTGCCACCACACCTGGCTAATTAATTGCACCTTTAGTAGACAGGGTTTCACCGTGTTAACCAGGATGGTCTCGATCTCCTGACCTCATATCCGCCTGCCTCAGCTTCCCAAAGTGCTAGGATTACAGGCGTGAGCCACCATGCCCAGCAACATTCTTTTACTAAATTACATATGAGGATTTTTTGATCCTTTTTTTTTTTTTTTTTTTGAGATAGTCTTGCTCTGTCGCCCAGGCTGGAGTGCAGTGGTGCCATTTTTTTGTACTTTACAGTAGAGACGGGGTTTCACCATGTTAGCCAGGATGGTCTCGATCTCCTGGCCTTGTGATCCATCCGTCTCGGCCTCCCAAAGTGCTGGGATTACAGGCGTAAGCCACCGCGCCCGGCCTGATAGACACTATTTTATAGCATCAGTTACTTCTTCCATGACATTGATTTTTGAAATTAGATCTTACTAATACTGAGGTGTGGGGACAGAATAAAATCATCAAGAAATTACATTGCCCTCTCCTCCCCCTCCCCCTCCCCCTCCCACTTTCCACGTCTGCCTCTGATGCCTAGCGGAGGCTGGACTGTACTGCTGCCATCTCGGCTTACTGCAACCTCCCTACCTGATTCTTCTGCCTCAGCCTGCCGAGTGCCTGGGATTGCAGGCGCGCGCCGCCACGCCTGACTGGTTTTTGTATTTTTTGGTGGAGACGGGGTTTCGCCGTGTTGGCCGGGCTGGTCGCCAGCTCCTGACCTCGAGTGATCTGCCAGCCTCGGCCTCCTGAGGTGCCGGGATTGCAAGACGGAGTCTCGCTCACTCAGTGCTCAATCTTGCCCAGGCTGGAGTGCAGTGGCTGACCTCGGCTCGCTACAACCTCCACCTGCCAGCCGCATGCCTTGGCCTCCCAAAGTGCCAAGATTGCAGCCTCTTCCCAGCCGCCACCCTGTCTGGGAAGTGAGGACCGTCTCTGCCTGGCCGCCCATCATCTGGGATGTGAGGAGCCCCTCTGCCCGGCGGCCCAGTCTGGGAAGTGAGGAGCGCCTCTTCCTGGCCACCATGCCATCTAGGAAGTGAGGAGCGTCTCTGCCCGGCAGCCCATCCTCTGAGATGTGGGGAGCGCCTCTGCCCTGCCGCCCTATCTGGGATGTGAGGAGCGCCTCTGCCCGGCCGCGACCCCGTCTGGGAACTGAGGAGCCCCTCCGCCTGGCAGCCACCCCATCTGGGAAGTGAGGAGCCCCTCCGCCCGGCAGCCGCCCCGTCTGGGAAGTGAGGGGCGTCTCCACCCGGCAGCCACCCCGTCCGGGAGGTGGGGGGCAGCCCCCGCCCGGCAGCCGCCCCATCCGGGACGTGTGGGGGCGCCTCTGCCCGGCCGCCCCGTCTGGGAAGTGAGGGGTCCCTCTGTCCGGCCGCCACCCTGTCTAGGAGGTGTACCCAACAGCTCACTGAGAATGGGCCATGATGACGATGGCAGTTTTGTTGAATAGAAAAGGGGGAAATGTGGGGAAAAGAAAGAGAGATCAGACTGTTACTGTGTCTGTGTAGAAAAAAGTAGACATAGGAGACTCCATTTTGTTCTGTACTAAGAAAAATTCTTCTGCCTTGGGATGCTGTTAATCTATAACCTTAACCCCAACCCCCTGCTCTCTGAAACATGTGCTGTGTCCACTCAGGGTTAAATGGATTAA
This sequence comes from Gorilla gorilla gorilla, assembly GCF_029281585.2. Lineage (NCBI taxonomy): Eukaryota > Metazoa > Chordata > Mammalia > Primates > Hominidae > Gorilla > Gorilla gorilla. Next base: position 93,167,088 of record NC_073237.2, on the reverse strand, counting down.
GGGCGGTGCAAGATGTGCTTTGTTAAACAGATGCTTGAAGGCAGCATGCTCGTTAAGAGTCATCACCACTCCCTAATCTCAAGTACCCAGGGACACAAACACTGCAGAAGGCCACAGGGTCCTCTGCCTAGGAAAACCAGAGACCTTTGTTCACGTGTTTATCTGCCGACCTTCCCTCCACTATTGTCCTATGACCCTGCCAAATCCCCCTCTCTGAGAAACACCCAAGAATGATCAATAAATACTAAAAAAAAATAAAATAAAAATAAAATTAAAAAAAAAGTTACATTGCGAACACTGACAAAGATCCTTGGCTTGAGCAAAATTTAGTCAGGTTTCTGAACCTTCTCCTAGGCACATCTGTGCACTTGCTTGTAAAGCCTAATTTTAGCAAGAAGCCCTCCATCCTCTAGATCTGGTTGCCCCAGGTGATGTCTGATCACCCCAGCCTGCCTTCAGCATGAATCCTGCTGGTTCATTTTAGACAGAATTCTCCCTACCCCAAATGTTTCTTCTTAGTAATTTTCCATCCACTTATTCCCACCCTGCTCCTTGGCTATACATTCTCAGTTGTCCATGCTGTATTCAGAACTGAGTTCTAAATCCATTTCTTTTCCTCTATTGCAATAGTCCTGAATAACATCTGCTTTTACTGCTGTAACTACCATCTAGTTCTGGTTTTTCTTTGACAACACAAGCCTAAACCTTTACTCCTGACATTAAGGAGAACTTGAATCCCAGTATTTGTTGTTTTTGCTTTTTGGTTTTTTTTTGAGATGGAGTCTCACTCTGTCACCCGGGCTGGAGTGCAGTGGCATCATCTCAGCTCACTGCAACCTCTGCCTTCCGAATCAAGCAATTCTCCTGCCTCAGCCTCCCAAGTAGCTGGGACTACAGGTGCGCGCCACCACTCCCAGCTAATTTTTGTATTTTTAGTAGAGACAGGGTTTCACCACGTTGGCCAGGAAGGTCTCAAACTCCTGACCTTGTGATCCACCCGCCTTGGCCTCCCAAAGTGCTGGGATTACAGGCGTGAGCCACCGTGCCCAGCCTGAATCCCAGTTTTCTACATGAGAATACTAAAAATTCCTTGCCAAAATTCCAATTTGAATCTCAAAATGTTTTTGTCAGATTGTTTCCTCTTTTCGACATTTCGTTTTATGTTTGACCTAAAAGAACTATCCCAAACATCATTAGGACAAAAATAAACATATAATAATCAGATGTGAAAGCTGATCATTCAAATTCAGTCACTCTTGTCAGACCCAACTAAAACAGTGTCCAGAAGTCTGAGGGAAGGGGGGACATTCTGGACCCATAGCATTGCTCCAAAAATGTAATTCTCTGCAAGCCTAGTTGCTGTAACCTAAAACCAGTTTTATCTTGTGAGACAAAGTAGCAAATGTAAGAAGACATGTTTGCTCATTCTACTTGCCAGAAGAATTTCACAAAGCTCCTGATGCTTACTGAGCATAGCCCTCCGGAAGAATGCCCTGAAAACCATAAGCAGAATAGAGCACAGGTTCCCACCACTCTTGCCTGAATCATTACATATTTTAAAAAGATAAATTCAATGATTCTGGCCCTTTCTCTCCCTGTGCATAAAATAATGTCTGACAGGATTCGTGATTATGCCTCTATAATCTATAACCAGATATACCCTTGCACACAAACCTTGATGAGATTTTGCTCTAATGTAATTCCTGAGCATATGCAGAGCCACCATCACCTGTATATAAAATGGGCTATAACACTACTTTGGAGTAGGTTCACAGAAATGCTCCAGCTCTCCCAGGTTACAATCCTGAGCAAGACTTCTAAATAGAACTAACTTTAGTTCTTTTCTTTTTTTTTTTTTTTTCTTTTGAGACGGAGTCTCACTCTGTCACCCAGGCTGGAGTGCAGTGGCACGACCTCAGCTCACTGCAAACTCTGCCTCCCGGGTTCAAGTGATTCTCCTGCCTCAGCCTTCTGAACAGCTGGGATTACAGGTGCACACCACCACACCCGCCTAATTTTTTTTTTTGTATTTTTAGTAGAGACAGCGTTTCACCATGTTCGTCAGGCTGGTCTTAAACTGACCTCATGATGGGCCTGCCTCGGCCTCCCAAAGTGCTGGTATTAACTTTAGTTCTTTAAAGGCCTGATATTTTTCTTTTTCTTTTTGAAACCGATCCAATAATCCCATAGACAGTTTCTTGGATAAGCATAGAAATTGACCCTTCTGGCTTGAAACTTCCATTTTTTTAATCTGAGTTCCTTCATGAACTCGGGATGGTCAGGAAATGACCATCAGGCCTCTCAAAAAAAGCATCAAAGAACCGAAACTCTCCAGATCACCACATCCAGACTGTGAAATGCTGGACCCCTCATTCATCATGATTGCTTCCTTCCCCTGCCTAGTTCCTATTTTCTTACACATTGTTTCATTTCTTCCCTGCTATGTAAACCCCTAGTGTTAGTCCTCAGGGAGATGGGTTTGAGATTGAGCTCCCATCTCCTTGGCTGCAGCACCTGATTAAAGCCACCTTCCTTGGCAATACTCGGATCTGTCACTGGCTTTCTGTGTGCAGCAAGCAGCAGGACCCAGGCTGTACCCTGGTGTTTTGGTAACATTTTCTTTGGTGTTTTTCTGCTTTGTTGGGTTTTTTGTTTTGTTTTGTTTTGTTGTTGTTGTTTGTTTGTTTTTTCTGAGACAGGGTCTCACTCTGTCACCCAGGCTGGAGTGCAGTGGCATGAACAACAGCTCACCACAGCTTCGACCTCCTAGGCTCAAGGGATCCTCCTGCCTCAGCTTCCTGGGTAGCTGGAACCACAGGCACACACAAACATGCCTGCTGATTTTTAAATTTTTGTAGAGATGGTCTCGCCATGTTGCCCAGGCTGGTTTTGAACTCCTGGGCTCAAGCAGTCCTCTCACCTCAGCCTCCCAAAGTAATGGGACTACATGCATGAGCCACTAGACACAGCCATGAATTTTTCTTTAGTTAACAAGCAAATGACTACTCAAACAACCCGCTGTGTTGTACCCACTGCCTTCACTTGCCAATCCAAATGTGCCAGCTCCCCAAGACCTAACTAGTTAGTACCAAGGAACTTTCTCCAAGAACAGTAAGTAACATTTCCCTTTTTCATAAAACCTCTAACCTTCTCTTTGTTCTTGAGACATACTGAACACCACCCGGTCTACATGGATGCCCCAAATTGCAATTCTTTCCTCCCAAATAAGATGTTTTAATTTCAGATTCATTTCCATATTTTATTTGACTTCAACACAGAAGTTTCGAAAAGCACAGCAATGTCTGTCACACATTAATACACATGATTGCTAAACCATTAAACAACTTTCCTGGCGCAACACAGGTCCAGAGAGAAAAGAAAGGGAGAAAGTGGCGTGTGTCTCAGCTGGCAGTGGGAGCAGTGGGAAAGGGAACTTCCAATAGCCTGGTGAGAACCACAGGGCTGCACTGGAGCGGAGTAAGGCCATATACCACAGCGCTTAAGTGAGACAAATAACTTTCAAGATTTAAATGTTCCTAGGGGCTGGGCACAGTGGCTCAGGCCTGTAATCCCAGCACTTTGGGAGGCCGAGGCGGGCGGATCACGAGGTCAGGAGATTTAGACCATCCTGGCTAACACGGTGAAACCCCGTCTCTACTAAAAATACAAAAAATTAGCCGGGCGTGTAGTCCCAGCTACTCGGGAGTCTGAGGCAGGAGAATGGCATGAACCCAGAAGGCGGAGCTTGCAGTGAGCAGAGATAGCGCCACTGCACTCCAGCCTGGATGACAGAGCAAGACTCCACCTCAAAAAATAATAATAAATAAAAATGTTCCTAGGAAAGTACTATGTTCTTCGAAAAAACATTCATTTTGATTGTGGTAATCATTGCACAGTGCATACATATATCAAATAATCATGTTGTACACTTTGAATAAGAATATATTCAATCTTTGTCAATTAAATATTTTAAAATTAAAAAGCAAACATGTTTTATAAATATAAACATATAAATATCAAACCCTCAGCACCTTTCCTAGGAAACACACATCCCACTCCCCACAACCCAGGATCGCAGGACCCCAGAACCCATGTACCAGCTTGACTCTAGAGCCTAGCCTGGTGGTACTAAGAGGGATAGGCAGAGCTGCCCCCAGGCCTGCAACACACTCCACCTCTTCTGAGTCAGGTGCTGCAGTGTAGACGCACAGTGGGCCTTGAGGGAGAGCAGCCTGTGGAGCCTGGGGGCAGCTGGTAGAGAAGAGCTCGCTCCACTGAGGATCCCTTGGGGCATCCTATTGAACATCTATTATGTGTTGTAACTACCCAGTGGGTTCATCTTGCCCACTGCCCAGATACAGCTGATTTATCAAGACAGGGAAATTGCAATAGAGAGTTTAATACACATAGAGCCAGCTAAATGGGAGATCAGAGTTTTATTTTTACTCAAATCAGCCTCCCCGAAGGCGCAGAGATTAGAGGCTTTCAGTGTTACTTTGGTGGGCAGGGGACTAGGGAACGGGTATTGCTGATTGGTTGGGGATCATAGAGGTGTGGAAAACAATCTTCATGTGTTGGGTCCACCTCTGGGTGGGGGCCACAGGACTGGTGGTATCATGAGTCCAGGTGGAGTTAGCTGGTCATCAGAAATGTGAAAGTCTGAAAAGGCATCTCAAAGGCCAACCTAAGGTTCTACAATAGTGATGTTATCTGCAAGTGTAACTGGGGAAGTTACAAATCTTATGACCTCTGGAACAATGGCTTGTTATTGTTTATGCCTAAATTTTAGCAGAATTCAGGCCCTTCTCATAATCCTAGCCTTGTAGGCTTTCATTAGTTTTATAAAGTCAGTTTAGTTCTAGGAAGGGCTACTATCATCCTTGCTTTAAGGTTAAACTATAAACTAAATTTCTCCCACAGTCAGCATGTCCTAGGCCCAGGAAGGACCAAGGGCAGCTTGGAGGTTAGAAGCAAGATGGAGTCAACTATATCAGATTCCTCTTACTGTGATAATTTTGCAAAAGTGGTTTCAGTGTCAGATATAGTTCTGGATACTTGAAAATTGCCTTCTTCAAGTCTTCTCAACAACCATCCAAACTGAATATCATCCTCAGGTGAAGTATGATAAACCCAAAGCTCTTCAGTGTTCATGCGAGCATAACTTATGCCATAATTTTAATTTCAACTCACACCTTCCCACCTCCCAAGTCCATTTTAAGCCCCTGCAATGGCAAGCTATCTACCGAAGATGCTAACTTCAGGTAAAGCTTGGCAGATTGTGAGTAGCTTAGTGTGTTGCCTGTGTGACGCACCAGGGTCAATGTGTAAGAAAGAGCTGGAAATGTAAGTTGAGCCAACCAAGGGTAATGACAGTGCATGTGCATGAGGAGGTATAAGACAAATGCATGAACTGGAATTGGTGATAAAACTTGTGTTTAGGGAAGATTATTTTCACAGCAAAGTGAAAAAAAGATTTAGAGAGAGGAAAAACTAGAGATTAGTGAGGAGGTAACTACAACAATACTGAGGTCTTGGAGTGTAAATTAGTAACAAGAAAAAGGGGTGAGATCCATATGAGGATAGACCTGCAGACTCCTTGAATGTGGATATTCATGAAAAAAAAATTGAACAGTGCTACTGTTAACAAATCATGAAAACCAAGAAAATCAGTTTTGGGGACAGTTGTTTTAACTTTTAAGTGTTATAGAACCAAACTGGGGTCCACTCTCCTGCCACAGTACAACCACATATCCACACTGAAGTTTGCAGCAATAGAAAGGTGTTTATTGCAGAGCACCAAGCAAGAAGGACCAGGCAGCTAAATGCTCAAATCCTGACCTCCCCAGTGGCTTCCAGACAAAGGATCTCAAAGGCAGGGGTGGATTTCAGGAAAGCAGAAGCTGCAGGCAAAATTGTAAATCAATACATGGAGGTTGCTTTAGGCCTAAAAGGATGGAATATCTTGAAGTGGGGACTTACATGTCATAGGTAGATTCAACGATTTTCTGATTTGCAGATGGTTGAGGAAGAGAAGCTTTGTTTAAAAATTTGGAGTTGGTAGAAAAATGTTAACTGGCTAGGGAGTGTGCCTTTCTCCAAGCCCTTCCGGATGAAATGTTTACACCAAGAAACATTATATATAAGGTCTCAAGATAGTAGAAGGGACTATGAGAGATTAAATGAGAAGATATGGGGTTTTTCTGGATGGAAAGTGGGGGATTACAATAAACTGCTACCCCAAGACAGAGAGCACAGCAAATGAGAGCTGATGCAAAGTGGAGTTAATGTGAGAGAAGTCAGGGAGAGCCTCTCTCTCCATCCCTCCATAAGCATCCATGTGGAGCCAGGGGAGTAGCTTGGGGGTCTTTCTTTTCCATGTTTGGGCACTCCACTTTGGGAAATAAGAGCAGCAGTTGAAAAGAATAAGGACTTATAACTTTTTTTCCATCCAGAAAATTGGATTAGAAACCAGAAGGTTTGAGTCTTGTCTGGACCCCAGCACTAACTTGCTGTGTGACTTCAGTGAAGTCACTGCACCTCCTTGGGCTGATATTCTTCTTCAGTGAAGCAGGAATAGAATTATTACAGGTGGGATTCTGGATGATAGGAGCCAGTTTGAGGGGCACACACAGCCAGGTGCCAGTATGCACCCCATGCAGAAATGCTCAGGTGAGAGGCCCTTGTGCTCACCTCCACCTCTCACAGAACCTCCCATCCCTCTCTCCTTCCCTTGGCTTGGGAATCTGAACTCTGGCTTCTTCCTGGAGGTGCTGGAAAGAGAAGAGGGAGGGAGTTACATACTTCCCGTTCCTCACCCCCACTGAGATCTCAGGGAGAAATGTATGAGCACCTTTCAATACACTTTCCCAGAGACTGAGAGCACAGTTGTCTGTCCCAGGACACTGCCACTGTGTGTTTTTGTAGGTTTCTGTAAAACTATAAAGGACTATATTCTGTACCAAAGAATGAGACACCTCCACTGCTGTCACTGGAACTTCTTTAATGCTTTGTAGGGAATAAGAAACAACCCTTTCATCTCACTTTCCTCTTAAGATAGAGTTTGCCAGAGTGCAAATCCCTGTGCCATTGGATACAGCAAGACAGGAAAACAAACAGAAAAACCAAGTCTGGAGGTTTTCTCAAATTCTCTGTTATCTTTGGCATTTTCATCCCCTGAAATCATGAGCCAAGCTGTTTATTCTGAAGCTGACTTCAGAACTGAGTGGCAGAAAGGGAGCTGTGTAATGCACTTATCTGGAGAACTCTTGTAGACAGACACCTGTGGCCACCATCTTCGAATAGAGGTCAGTGTCTCACCACAATTGAAAGGAAGTTCTAGGCTTTCAAGTGCTTAACTGAGAGCCCACTCATACCTCTACGCACTCTGTCAGCAAGGTCCCCCAAACAGCACCCCAGGCAACTTCCAGGATACAAGGGATAAATATACATTGTGTGCCCTATGTAAGAGCTCATTGTCAAGATGCACAGGGATGTGAGGGGGCACCAGAAGTCCTCTCATCTGCCTTACTATGATCATGGGTCCTGGGCCTTGTGGAGAACAGATCTTTATTGTTTGAGATCAAGCTTGATCCCCAGGGATGAAGCTTCTACACATGCACTTAGCATTTCTACTTCCCAAGAAACAAGAGGATATTGGGAAGAGTTTTGCACCAAACCATAATAGATGTGGTTGGACCATTTCAGAAGCAACTGATCTGCACAGTACCTAGGCCTTAATAGGATAAGGATTGCTTGAACACAATTTCATTATCTCACTGATTCCCAGTCAAGGAACGACCTGTGGGAGATGCCATAAAATACCACATGAGAATACATTTGAACCTCTGATACCTAGGGACCAAAAATACAAGTTTATAGATTTTTAAATCAATTTCCATTGCAGTCAGAACACTTATTCTCTAACATTTCTTTCTTTTTTTTTTTTTTTCTGAGACAAAGCCTTGTTCTTGTCCCCCAGGCTGGAGTGCAATGGCGCGATCTCTGCTCACTGCAACCTCCGCTTCCTGGGTTCAAGTGATTCTCCTGCCTCAGCCTCCCGAGTAGCTGGGATTACAGGCGTCTACCACCACGCCTGGCTAATTTTTGTATTTTTACTAGAGACGGGGTTTCACCATGTTGGCCGGGCTGGTCTAGTCTCCAACTCCTGACCTCAGGTGATCCGCCCACGTCGGCCTCCCGAAGTGCTGGGATTAAAGGCGTGAGCCACCGCGCCCAGCCTATTCTCTAACATTTCAACCTTCAGAATTTATTGGAACTTCTTTAAGGCCTAAAACATAGGTTATCCTTGTAAAGGTTCCACGTACATTTTAAAACAATGTGTATTCTGCAGTCCTTGGATGTAGTGTTCTACATGTATTGTCAAATTGGTTGACAGCATTTTTAAAGTCTTCTACCATCCTACTGGATTTATTTTTTGTCTAGTTTGTTCTATCAATTACTGTGAGAGATATCAAATCTCCAAGCAAGATTGTGGATTTGTCTCTCTTTTTAGTTATCTCAGTTTTTGCATTGTGTATTTTGACACTTTCTCTCAATTTTTCATCTTTAGAGACAGGCTCTTCATCTGTCACCCAGGCTGGAGTGCAGTGGCATGATCACAGTTCAGTGAAGCCTCAAAATCCTAGGCTCCAGCCATCCTCCACCCCAGACTCCCTAGTAGCTGCTGCACCTAGCTTGTATTTTGAAGCTCTTTTATTAGGTACACACATATTTACCATTGTTACATCTTCCTGATAAATTGACCCTTCTTAACATAATGAATTGTCTTTTTGAAACTCTATGACAATACCCATTGTACTGCGTCCATGTTAGTAACACATATTATATTTCTTATTTTTTTTGCAGAGTATACTTATCACCCTTTTACTGTTAATCCACCTGTATCTTTACAGTTAAAACATCTCTTTTAGACAAGATACAGTTGGATCACGCTTTTTTATCCAGCTTGAAAGCCTCCATTTTTAAATTTGAGGTTTAAGTCCATTTAGTGTAATTACTGATATAGTAGGGCTTAAATCTGCTACTTTGTTATTCATTTTCCAGTTGCCTCATTTGTTTTGCTTGTTTGATGGTTTTGTTCCTCTGTTCCACTTTTTTTGTCAGCTTTTAAATATTTTTAGAATTCCATTTTTATTCCTCTATTGGATATTTAGCTGTACTTCCCCATATTACTTTTTAGTGGTTAGTTTATAAGTCAAAATGTTCATTCTTTATCATAATCTATTTAGAGTGAACTAGATTATTTAGTTATATTATATATTTAGAGTTATATTAATATTGTACCACTTCTCAAAAAATTTAAAATCCTTTCAACAGTAAAATTATACTTGTGCCCTGTCTTTTTGGCTATTGTCATATATTTTATAGCAACATATGTAAGAAACCCTTACATAATATTTTTGCTTTAAAAACTAAGTTATCTTTCCAAAATTTGAACAGAAAAAAAAAAGGAAAGTATTTTCCATCTATCTACATATTTAGGATTTCTGGATTCTTTTAGTGAATCCAGATTGCTATCTTGTCTACTGGCAACAAATTCCCTCAATTTTTGTTTGTTCATTTTTCCTTCAATTTTGAAGCATAATTTCACAGGATACAGGATTCCCGGTTGGTAGGTTTTTTTCCTCACGACACTTTAAATATTTCACTCCACTCTCTTCTTGCTGGCATGGTTTTTCAAAAGTCAGGTGTAATTCTTCTCTGTGCTTCTTTATGGGTGTTTTTCTCTTCTGGCTTCTTTCAAGACTTTTTCTTTTGTTTTTTTTTTTTTTGTTTTGTTTTTTTTTAACAGAGTCTCACTCTGTCAACCAGGCTGGAGAGCAGTGGCACGATCTCAGCTCACTGCAACCTCCGCCTCCTGGGTTCAAGTGATTCTTGTGCCTCAGCCACCCGAGTAGCTGGGATTACAGGCATGTGCCACCCTGCCTGGCTAATTTTTGTATTTTTAGTAGAGATGGGGTTTCACCATGTTGACCAGGCTGGCCTCGAGCTCCTGACCTCAAATGATCCACCCACGTTGGCCTCCCAAAATGTGGGATTACAGGTGTGAGCCACCATGCCTGCCCTTAAGAATTTTTTTCTTTACATTTTCTGTAGTTTTAATATATGTCTAGGTGTATTTTCACTTAATTTATTTTGGCATTTATCCTGCTTGATGTTCTCTTAGCTTTCTGGATCTGTTTTTGTTTGGTTTGGTGTCTGACATTAATTTGAGGAAAATTATCCGTCATTATTGTCTCAAGTATTTCTTCTGTTCCTTTCTCTCTTCACCTTCTGCTGTTCCCATTAATTGCATTTAAATGTTTTGTAGTTGTCCCTCAGTTCTTGGATATTGTTTTTCAGTCTTCTCTCTTTGCTTTTTGGTTTTGTAGGTTTCTATTTACACATACTCAAGCTTGGACACTCTTTCCTTGCTAGTGAGCCCTTGAAAGGCATTCTTCATTTGTTACAGTGCTTTTGATCTCTTGCTTTTTGTTTTTATTTTTTGAGACAGGGTCTCATCCCATTGCAGCTGGAGTGCAGTGGCATGATCTTGGCTCACTGCATCATCTCCCAGGGTCAAGCGATCTGCCCACCTGGCCTCCTGAGTAGCTGAGACTACAGGTGCACGCCACCACACCTGGCTAATTTCTGTATTTGTAGTAAAGGCGAGGTTTCCCCATGTTGCCCAGGCTGGTCTTGAACTCCTGAGCCCAAGTGATCCACCTGCCTCAGCCCCCCAAGTGTTGGGATCACAGATATGTGCCACTGCAACTGGCCCTTTTTTATTCTTTCTTAGACTTTCCATCTCTCTGCTTATACCATTCATCGATTCTTACCCATTGTCCACTTTTTTCCCTTAGAGGCTTTAACATATTAATTATAGTTAATTTAAAATGCTGAACTGGTAATTATAACATTCCTGCTGTATCTGACTCTGCTTCCAATGTTTGACTGAAAATCAACAACTCTTCTTAGACCCATCAGAGAATTAAGGTCATAGGACAAACCACTGCCCTCCAAACTGAAGAGTCTTTATGTATTTTGTTTGTTTTGGGATTTTTTGTTGTTGTTGCCTTTTTGTTGTTGTTGCTTTGTAATTTTTATTTTTTTTTTAAAGCCGAATATAATGTACTGGGTGAAACACTGCAGTAAATAGACCTTCAGTAATGTGGCAGTGAGATGTAGGGGAGGGGAATCATTCCACCATCTTGTAATTAGCTCTCAGTCTTTTAGTGAGTCTGTACCATGGACTATCAATTTCACAAGTGTTTTTCTGTTTCCTACCCCCTTTCAGTGGGACAAGGTGGCTGAAGAGGGTGGTTAGAGGGAGCTGTCGATGGATATGTCTCTTCCTCCAAGTCAGTTAGGCTCTGGTAAAATTCCACTCAGGTAGGTTCTGGTAGTTTCCCTTGAGCATAAACCTTGTTAAGATGAACAGAATGCTAGACATACTTCAAAATGGCTACTTTTCCTATATGCTTGCCAGAAGCACAAGGGGCTTTTTCTCTGATCTTCTGTGTGAGAACCCGGTAGGGCTCTTGTCAGTAAAACTCACAAAACTATAGGCATGCTCCCTTAAGACTGACCCCAACCCCAAGAGTTTTTAACCCTCAAAATGTCTAAACTGAGCCTCTAGCAATTTGTCAATTACATTTCTAGATTTTCTATCCCAGGTAATAGTTCTCGCAGAAGTTTCCCCTCAGCTGTCTCCACTCGGGTAAATTGTGTTTCTCTGTATCCACCTGTCTTCTTCACTTTGGGGGCAGTGTTTTGCCCTGTGACCTCAATTCTCTGATGGATCTAAGAAGAGTTGATTATCAATTTGTTCAGCTTTTAATCTGTTTAGAACAGAGCGATGACTTCTAAGGTCCTTATGAGAGGTGACAGCATGCTGGCAGTCCTCAGAGCCCTCGCTTGCTCTCGGCACCTCCCCTGCCTGGGCTCCCACTTTGGTGGCATTTGAGGAGCCCTTCAGCCCCCCCACTGCACTGTGGGAGCCCCTTTCTGGGCTGGCCAAGGCTGGAGCCCACTCCCTCAGCTTGCAGGGAGGTGTGGAGGGAGAGGCATGAGCGGGAACCGGGGCTGAGTGCGGCGCTTGCGGGCCAGCTGGAGTTCCGGGTGGGCGGGGACTTGGTGGGCCCCGCACTCGGAGCAGCCAGCCAGCCCTGCTGGCCCTGGGCAATGGGGGACTCAGCACCCGGGCCAGTGGCTGCGGAGGGTGTACTGAGTCCCCCAGCAGTGCTGGCCCACCGGCGCTGCGCTGGATTTCTCCCCGGGCCTTAGCTGCCTTCCCACGGGGCAGGGCTCGGGACCTGCAGCCCGCCATGCCTGAGCCTCCCACCCACTCCATGGGCTCCTGTGCGGCCCGAGCCTCCCCAACGAGCACCACCCCCTGCTCCATGGCGCCCAGTCCCATCGACCACCCAAGGGCTGAGGAATGCGAGCGCACGGCGCAGGACTGGCAGACAGCTCCACCTGCAGCCCCGGTGTGGGATCCACTAGGTGAAGCCAGCTGGGCTCCTGAGTCTGGTGGGGACGTGGAGAGTCTTCATATCTAGCTCAGGGATTGTAAATACACCAATCAGCACCCTGTGTTTAGCTCAAGGTTTGTGAGTGCACCAATCGACACTCTGTATCTAGCTGCTCTGGTGAGGATGTGGAGAACCTTTATGTCTAGCTCAAGGATTGTAAATACAGCAATCGGCACTCTGTATCTAGCTCAAGGTTTGTAAACACACCAATCAGCACCCTGTGTTTAGCTCAAGGTTTGTGAATGCACCAATCGACACTCTGTATCTAGCTGCTCTGGTGGGGCCTTGGAGAACCTGTGTGTGGAAACTCTGTATCTAACTAATCTGATGGGCACGTGGAGAACCTTTGTATCTAGCTCAGGGATTGTAAACGCAACAATCAGCGCCCTGACAAAACAGGCCACTCGGCTCTACCAATCAGCAGGATGTGGGTGGGGCCAGATAAGAGAATAAAAGCAGGCTGCCCGAGCCAGCATTGGCAACCCGCTCAGGTCCCCTGCCACACTGTGGAAGCTTTGTTCTTTCGCTCTTTGCAATAAATCTTGCTACTGCTCACTCTTTGGGTCCACGCTGCTTTTATGAGCTGTAACACTCACTGTGAAGGTCTGCAGCTTCACTCCTGAAGCCAGTGAGACCACAAGCCCACCGGGAGAACCGAACAACTCCAGATGCACTGCCTTAAGAGCTGTAACACTCACCGCAAAGGTCTGCAGCTTCACTCCTGAGCCCAGCGAGACCACGAGCCCACCAGGAGGAACGAACAACTCCAGACGCGCTACCTTAAGAGCTGTAACACTCACCGCGAACGTCTACAGCTTCACTCCTGAGCCAGCGAGACCACGAACCCACCAGAAGGAAGAAACTCCGAACACATCTGAACATCAGAAGGGACAGACTCCAGACGCACCACCTTAAGAGCTGTAACACTCACCGCAAGGGTCCGCGGCTTCATTCTTGAAGTCAGTGAGACCAAGAACCCACCAATTCCGGACACACTTACATCCTGCCTGGGTTGCCATTTTCCTGTTGACAGTATCCTTTGATGCACAAAAGTTTTTGTCTATTTTTTGTTGTTGTTGTTGTGTTTTTCCTGTCATATCCAAGAAATCACGGGCACATCCAATGTCATGATTTTCCCCTATGTCTTCTTCAGAGAGATTATGGGCCGGGCACAGTGGCTCATGCCTATAAACCCAGCACTTTGGGAGGCCAAGGCGGGCAGATCACCTGAGGTTGGGAGTTTGAAACCAGCCTGGCCAACATGGTGAAACCCATCTCTACTAAAAATACAAAAATTAGCCAGGCACGGTGGGGCACACCTATAATCCCAGCTACTCAAGAGGCTGAGGCAGGAGAATCACTTGAACCCAGGAGGCGAAGGTTGAAGTGAGCCGTTGCACTCCAGCCTGGACAACAGAGTGAGACCGTCTCAATCAATCAAGAGATTTATTATTTTAACTCTTATGTTTATCAGGGTTGTCCAATCTTTTGGATTCCCTGGGCCACATTGGAAAAATAAGAATTGTCTTGGTCCACATATAAAATACACTAACACTAATGATAGCTATGAGGAAAAAAAAAATTCATGTTTTAAAAAAGTTTACAAATTTGGGCTGCATTCAAAGCTGTCCTGAGCCACATGTGGCCAATATACCAAGGGTTGGACAAGCTTGGTTTAGATGTTTGATCCATTTTGAGTCAATTCTTGTATATGGTTTTAGGGAAAGGTCCAACTTCATTCTTTGGCATGTCAATATCCAATTTTCCTAGAGCTATTTGTTGAAAAGACTGTTATTTCCCCCCATCAAATGGTCTTGGCACTTTGTCAAAGATCATTTGCCTGCATATATGAGTTTATTTCTGGACTCTATTAGATTCCCTTAGTCTATATCTCTGTCTTTATGCCAGTACCATACTGTTTGGATTACTGTAGTTTTGTAGCAAATTTTGAAATCAGATGTGTGAGTCCTCCTACTTTGCCCTTGTTTTTCATGGTTGTTTTGGCTATTTAGGGTCCCTTAAGATTCTATATAAATTTTGCAGTACATTTTTATATTTCAGAAGAAACCATCATTGGGATTTTAATAGAGATTTCACTGAATCTGTATATTGCTTTGGTTGATACTGATATCTTAACAATATTACATCTTCCAATCCATGAACACATAATGTCTTTCCATTTATTTATGTTTTCTTGAATGTCTTTCAGCAATGGTTTGTAGTTTTCAGTGTACAAGTTTTTTACTTCCTTGGTTAAATTAATTCCTAAGTATTTTATTATTCTTGATGCTATTGTAAATGAAATTTTTATTAACTTCCTTTTCAAGAAAGGTAGTTGTGTATACAGATGCAAATGATATTTGTATATTGACATTGTACTCTGCAACTTTGCTAAATTAGCTTTAATAGTTTTTGTGTGAATTCTTTGGTTTTGTTATATATAGAACCATTTCACCAGTGAAGATAGTGAGTATTGTTTGTTAATATTTTGTTTTGTTTTTTGAGATGAAGTCTTGCTCGGTCACCCAGGCTGGAGTGCAGTGGCGCGATTCCAGTCTCTGCAACCTCCGCCTCCCAAGTTCAAGCGATTCTCCTGCCTCAGCCTCCTGAGTAGCTGGGACTAGAGCTGCCTGCCACCATGCCCGGGTCATTTTTGTATTTTTAGTAGTGCTGGGGTTTCACCATGTTGGCCAGGCTGGTCTCAAACTCCTGACCTCAGGTGATCCACCCACCTCAGCCTCCCAAAGTGCTGGGATTACAGGCGTAGCCACCACACCCAGCCGAAGATAGAGTTTTATTTCCCCCTTTCCAACTCAAAAGCCCTCTATTTATTTTTCTTGCCTAATTGCACTGCCTAGAATTTCCAGTGCAATGTTGAATAACAGTAGCAAAGGCAGGCATTTTTGTCTTGTTCCTAATCTTAGGGGTAAAGCTTTCAGCCTTTACTGAGTGTGATATTAGCTGTGGGTTTTTCAAAAAGCTCTAAATCATGTTGCAGAAGTTCCCTTCTATTCCTACTTTGCTTAATGTTTTTATCATGAAAGATGTAATTTTGTACATGCTTTTTCTGCATCAATTGAAATGATCTTGCGGGGTTTCTCTTCATTCCATTAATGTAGTGTATCACGTGGATTATCCTTTGTTGAACCACCCTTGCATTCCTGGAATAAATCACACCTGGTCAGGGCATAGAGTTCTCTTAACATGCTGTTCGATTTTGTTAGTATTTTGTTGAGAATTTTTGCATCTATGTGTATAAGAAATATTAAGGCTATAGTTTTCTTTTCTTGAGGTGTCTCTGTCTGGATTTGGTATCAGGATAATCCTGGCTTCATAGAATGAGTTTCTCTTTTTTTTTTTTTTTTTTGAAGAGCTTGTGAGGGATTTGTGTTCTCATTCAAATGTTTGTAAAATTCACCAGTGAAGCCATAAAAACCTTTCTTTCTTGGGAGATTTTTGATTACAGATTAAATTTCTTAACTTGTTATAGATCTGATTCTCTCTTTCTTAGGCAGTTTGGTAATTTATGAGTTTCTAGAAATTGTCCATTTCATCTAGGTCATCTAATTTGTTGGTATACAATTGTTCATAGTTTTTACTTATAATCCTTTTTATTTCTATAAATTTGGTAATGTCACCACTTTCATTCTGACTTTACTTATTTGCAGCTTCTCTTTTTCTTAGCCCAGCTAAAGGTTTGCCAATTTTGTTGACCTTTTCAAAGAAACAACTTTTGGTTTTGTTAATTCTACTTTTCTATCCTCTGTTTTGTCTATCTCCAATCTAATATTATTTCCTTCCTTCTGCTTGCTTGCTTGCTTTTCTAGTTGCTCTTCTTTGTCCAGTGACTTAAAGTGTAAAGTGAGGTTATTGATTTTAGGAATTTTTTTTTTTTTTTTTTTTATTGATCATTCTTGGGTGTTTCTCGCAGAGGGGGACTTGGCAGGGTCACAGGACAACAGTGGAGGGAAGGTCAGCAGATAAACAAGTGAACAAAGTCCTCTGGTTTTCCTAGGCAGAGGACCCTGCGGCCTTCCGCAGTGTTTGTGTCCCTGGGTACTTGAGATTAGGGAGTGGTGATGACTCTTAACGAGCATGCTGCCTTCAAGCATCTGGTTAACAAAGCACATCTTGCACCGCCCTTAATCCATTCAACCCTGAGTGGATACAGCACATGTTTCAGAGAGCACCGGGTTGGGGGTAAGGTCACAGATCAACAGGATCCCAAGGCAGAAGAATTTTTCTTAGTACAGAACAAAATGAAAAGTCTCCCATGTCTACCTCTTTTTACACAGACACGGCAACCATCTGATTTCTCAATCTTTTCCCCACCTTTCCCCCCTTTCTATTCCACAAAACCGCCATTGTCATCATGGCCCGTTCTCAATGAGCTGTTGGGTATACCTCCCAGACGGGGTGGTGGCCGGGCAGAGGGGCTCCTCACCTCCCAGTAGGGGCGGCCGGGCAGAGGCGCCCCTCACCTCCCGGACAGGGCAGCTGGCCGGGCGGGGGGCTGACCCCCCCCCACCTCCCTCCCGGACGGGGCGGCTGGCTGGGCGGGGGGCTGACCCCCCCACCTCCCTTCCGGACGGGGCGGCTGGCCGGGCGGGGGGCTGACCCCCCCACCTCCCTCCCGGACGGAGTGGCTGGCCGGGCAGAGGGGCTCCTCACTTCCCAGTAGGGGTGGCCGGGCAGAGGTGCCCCTCACCTCCCGGACAGGGCGGCTGGCCGGGTGGGGGGCTGATCCCTCCACCTCCCTCCCGGACAGGGTGGCTGGCCGGGCAGGGGGCTGACCCCCCCACCTCCCTCCCAGACGGGGCGGCTGGCCAGGCAGAGGGGCTCCTCACTTCCCAGTAGGGGCGGCCGGGCAGAGGCGCCCCTCACCTCCCGGACAGGGCAGCTGGCCGGGTGGGGGGCTGACCCCCCCACCTCCCTCCCGGACAAGGTGGCTGCCGGGCGGAGACACTCCTCACTTCCCAGACGGGGGTGGCTGCTGGGCGGAGGGGCTCCTCACTTCTCAGACGGGGCAGCTGCCAGGCAGAGGGTCTCCTCACTTCTCAGATGGGGCGGCGGGGCAGAGACGCTCCTCACATCCCAGACGTGGTGGCAGGGCAGAGGTGCTCCCCTCATCTCAGACAATGCGCGGCCGGGCAGAGACGCTCCTCACTTCCCAGAAGTGATGGCGGCCGGGAAGAGGCGCTCCTAACTTCCTAGATGGGATGGTGGCCGGGCAGAGTCGCTCCTCACTTTCCAGACTGGGCAGGCAGGCAGAGGGGCTCCTCACATCCCAGACGATGGGCGGCCAGGCGGAGACGCTCCTCACTTCCCAGACGGGGTGGCGGCTGGGCAGAGGCTGCAATCTCGGCACTTTGGGGGGCCAAGGCAGGTGGCTGGGAGGTGGTTGTAGCGAGCCGAGATCACGCCACTGCACTCCAGCATGGGCGCCATTGAACACCGAGTTAACGAGACTCCATCTGCAATCCCGGCACCTCGGGAGGCCGAGGCTGGCAGATCACTCGCGGTTAGGAGCTGGAGACCAGCCCGGCCGACACAGCAAAACCCCGTCTCCACCAAAAAAATACAAAAACCAGTCAGGTGTGGCGGCGCACGCCTGCAATCGCAGGCACTGGGCAGGCTGAGGCAGGAGAATCAGGCAGGGAGGTTGCAGTGAGCTGAGATGGCAGCAGTACCGTCCAGCTTCGGCTCGGCATCAGAGGGAGACCGTGGAAAGAGAGGGAGAGGGAGACCGTGGGGAGAGGGAGAGGGAGAGGGAGAGCAGGAATTTTTTTTTAATACAGGCAGTCACAGCTATAGGCTGAGCACTGCTTTCACTACATCCATCAGTTTGGGTATGTTGTTTTCTTTCATCTCAAAATATTTTCTAATTTTCCATGTGATTTCTTCTTTGATTCACTGGTTGTTTAAAAGTTTGAGACCAGCCTGACCAACATGGTGAAACCCTGTCTCTACTAAAAATACAAAAATTACTGGGAGTAGTAATGCATGCCTGTCATCCCAGCTACTCAGGAGGCTGAGGCAGGAGAATCGCTTGAACACAAGAGGCGGAGGTTGCAATGAGCCAAGATCGCGCCTCTGCACTCCAGCCTGGGCAACAGAGCGAGACTCTGTCTCAAAAAAAAAAAAAAAAAAGTGTGTTAATTTCTGCTATTTACTTTGAAAAGTCCTTATACAGTTGCTTTTTCAGTATCTAGTGGAGAACTGTAGGCAAATGAGGTAAAATCTGAGAAGCAGGCATTCGAATCCAGGATATCATGATATTGGTGACCTTATGAATGGAAAACCCTGATGCTGGAAGTCCAGAAAAAAGCAGGAACTCCTCAAATATATTACCAACTTTCTGCGGGTGGAAATTGTGTTCAACTTGTAACCATCCACATTCCGGTGGCCATGTAGTTCCCTATAACTGGTAGCCTCTAGTGCTAACAGATGGATAGTTAATGCTGCCCTACACTTTAATCTCCATGTTATCTCACAGAATAAACAGACCACAAATCACTTAACCATTTCTTTACTGATGAGAGTTCCAGGTTTTTTTGTAACTGTTTTGCTATCAGGAACAAAACTAGAATAATTGTTCTAGTACATATAATCCTTACCTGATAGAGTATTTTTTTGAAAATGGAATTGAGAGTTAACTTTTTCTTATTTCTATTAATAATTGACACACAACAATTGTACGTATTTATGGGGTACAACATGACATTGTGAAACAAGTATACAATGCGTAAAGATCAAATCAGGGTAATTAACATATCCAACATCTCAAAACTTTTATAACTTCTTTGTGTTAGAAACACTCAAAATGTGCTCTTCTAGGTATGTGAAAATATACAATAAATTGTTAATTATAGTCACCCTATAGTGCTAGAGAACACTAGAACTTATTACTCCTATCCAGCTGTACTTTTGTATTTGTTAATCAACCTTTGGGTATCCCCCAGCCCCTAGTAAAAACTATATTCAGAACGAATTTGCTCAATGTGAAATTATATGTACTTTAAATTTCAATATATATTGTCCTTGCTTTCCAGGCTAGCAATTTTTTTCTTTACAACTTTATCCAAAATTTTATCTTATTACTTCTTGTACTTTCAATATTGTCCATGCATCGGTACCTAATAGGGTTTTTTTCCCACTTATTTTTGTAACAATCATTGTTGTCTCATTTCAGTCCACATTTCCCTACTGAGAAAAGTGTGAAGCTTTTCATACAGTTGTTGGCCATTTAGATTAGTTCCTTTAGAATGTACTGCTCATGTTTTTCCTGTTTTTTTGTTTTATTTTGTTTTGAGACAGAGTCTTGCTCTGTTGCCCAGGCTGGTGTACTGTGGCGTGATCTCAGCTCACTACAACCTGAACCTCCTGGGTTCAAGCGATTCTTGTGCCTCAGCCTCCCAAGTAACTGGGATTACAGGCATGTGCCACCACATCCTCAGTGCTGGGATTACAGACATGAGCCACTGTGCCTGGCCATAAAGTTCGGAGCTGGGCATGGTGGCCCATGCCTGTAATCCCAGCACTTTGGGAGGCCGAGGCAGGCAGATCACTTGAGGCTGGGAGGGTGAGACCAGCCTGGCCAACATGGCAAAACCCCGTCTCTACTAAAAATACAAAAATTAGCCGGGCATGGTGGTGCATACCTATAACCCCAGCTACTCAGGAGGCTGAGGTACAAGAATCGCTTGAACCCGGGAGGCGTAGGTTGCAGTCAGCCAAGATCATGCCGCTACACTCCAGCCTGGAAGGCAGAGTAAAACTGTAACTCAAAAAAAAAAAAAAAATTAAGGAACTTTTTTTATTATGGAAAATCCCAAACATTTACAGTGGTTCATGCCTGTAATCCCAGCACTTTGCAAGGCTGAAGTGGGAGGATCACTTAAGCCCAGGAGTTCATGACCGGCCTGGGAAATATAGTGAGACCAATTCTCAACAAAAAAATATTAAAAACTAGCTGAGCATGGTGGCGCACAACTGTAGTCCCAGCAACTCAGGAGGCTGAGGTGGGAGGATCACTGAGCACAGGAGGTGGAGGCTGCAGTGAGCTGAGACTGTAGTACTGTGGTCCAGCCTGGGTGACAGTGAGACCCTGTCTCAAAAAAAAAAAAAAAGTAAAAAATGTAGTATAATAACCCCTGTGGACCCATCACTCATCTTCAACAATTATCAATATTCTGCCATTTAAAACTCCATCCACTCACTATTCCCCAATTTTTAGTATTAACTTTGTTTTTTAGCCATTGCTTTTAAAGCCAATCTATTAGATTTTCTATTTTTTACATAAATCACATTCTTAACTTTTACACTAGTTACGTAAAATTTGTAGTAGAAATATCCATTTGTAGTAGAAATAGATAGATACCAGATACTCTCTTGGTATCTACTGATATCTTTTTTCTCTTTTTTTTTTTTTTGGAGACAAAGTATTGCTCTGTCACCCAGGCTGGAGTACAGTGGCATGATCTCAGCTCACTGCAACCTCCACCTCCTGGATTCAAGCCATTCTCCTGGCTCAGCCTCCTGAGTAACTGGGATTACAGGCATGCACCACCATGCCTGGCTAATTTTCTGTTTTTAGTAGAGATGGGGTTTCACCATGTTGGCCAGGCTGGTCTCGAACTCCTGATCTCAGGTGATCCGCCTGCTGTGGCCTCTCAAAGTGCTGGGATTACAGGCCTGACCCACCACGCCTGGCCTATTGATATTATCTTAATATTATTTAACACTGAATATTAAAGTTGAATATTAAATGTTATGATTTCATATTGAAGTACCCTTGCACTGCTGAAATAATGATTAAAAAATGTTACACACACACACACACACACACACATACACAGAAGTTTGTTGGGAGCAAGCCCCTCAAAATCTGGCCATAAACTGGCCCCAAAACTGGCCATAAACAAAATCTCTGCAGCACTGTAACATGTTCATAATGGCCCTAATGCCCACGCTGGAAGGTTGTGGGTTTATAGGAATGAGGGCAAGGAACACCTGGCCCGCCCAGGGCGGAAAACCGCTTAAAGGCATTCTTAAGCCACAAACAATCGCATGAGCAATCTGTGTCTTAAGGGCGTGTTCCTGCTGCAGTTTACTAGCCCAACCTATTCCTTTAATTCGGCCCATCCCTTCATTTCCCATAAGGGATACTTTTAGTTAATTTAATATCTATAGAAACAATGCTAATGACTGGTTTGCTGTTAATAAATATGTAGGTAAATCTCTGTTTGGGGCTCTCAGCTCTGAAGGCTGTAAGACCCCTGATTTCCCACTTTACACCTCTATATTTCTGTGTGTGTGTCTTTAATTCCTCTAGCGCCACTGGGTTAGGGTCTCCGTGACCGAGCTGGTCTCGGCAGAGGTTATTTTTATTTTTAGTCTTATTTTTATTTTTATTTGATGCAGAGTCTCACTCTGTTGCCCAGGATGGAGTGCAATGGCACAATCCTGGCTCACTGCAACCTCCGCCTCCCAACTTCAAGTGATTCTCATGCCTTGCCCTCCCAAGTAGTTGGGATTACAGGCGTGTGCCACCACACCCAGCTAATTTTTGTATTTTTAGTAGAGATGGGGTTTCACCATGTTGGCCAGGCTAGTCTCAAACTCCTGGCCTCAAGTGATCTGTCTGCCTTGGCCTCCCAAAGTGTTGTTATTACAGGCATGAGCCACCGCGCCTGGCCAAGATTATTCTTTTAAATGCAAACTGACATTTTAATTTTTTTCTTTTTTTCTTTTTTTTTTTATTTTTGAGACAGAGTCTCGCTCTGTTGCCCAGGCTGGAGTGCAGTGATGTGATCTTGGCCCACTGCAAGCTCCGCCTCCCGAGTTCACACCATTGTCCTGCCTCAGCCTCCCAAGTAGCTGGGACTACAAGCACCCACCACCACGCCCGGCTAATTTTTTTGTATTTTTAGTAGAGATGGGGTTTCACCACGTTAGCCAGGATGGTCTCAATCTCCTGACCTTGTGATCCGCCCATCTCAGCCTCCCAAAGTGCTGGGATTACAGGTGTGAGCCACCGCGCCTGGCCGCAAACTGACATTCTGATTTTTAATAGGATTCAGCCTCTTTATATTTAGTGAAGCAACTGAAACGCTCCTTGTGACAGGTCAATTTGAGGGCAGCAGTGCAATGTACATGTGGGGTTTGGTGCAATCCTAATTGCTACGTCAAACAAGAGAAGGGAAGAGTGAGATGGAAGTAGGGGCATAACATAACCACCCATTACTTTCCATATAGCCTGAACAGACACATAAACAGAAGAATGCAGTAGGGAGGCTAAAGAAAAAATAATAGTTAACTGGGGAGCAAAGAGGACCCTTTTTAGAAGACATGTGATTACTGTTGAATTTTTAGGATGAAGCCAGTGGATACAAGGATAAGCTATGGTGTTTGTGTATGAAGTTGTTACGACAGGTAACAGAGCCTATGGGGATAGGGAGAGACCCATAAACACCTCCTCATTCCCTCAGAGTTGAGACCTGCCAGGGACAGAGCTTATACTTTAAGGTCCAGAACACAAGGACACTGAGGCAGAAATTTGAACCCCAGGATACTATAGTTGAGGCCTTGTCAACCTTGCCCACCTGCCCCACATTCCCTATTCCCATCTCCTCCTTCCTTAAAAAACTCCCATAGGAACTCTTGAAACTGGTTCCTAGGTAAATTCAGGGAAAGATCCAAAAGAACCCAGCAGGTCTCCAGTAAAGCCTTCTGAAATCCCTCCTGGACCTTCAAAGCTCCTGAAGTCTCATAACAGATCCTGACACCAGCTGAAAGACTTCAGGCCAGATTGGCTCTTGGATTAGAGCTCCTGTATGTCCTCCTCAGTCTTTCAAGAAGCATGACAGCAGACAGTGCTCTGTAGACCCACGTCCGTTATACCCCTCGGGCCTGCACATGCCTGAAGGATGAGACAATCAGGAACCAAACTCCTGTCCTGAAACAGAGATTCCTCAGGGAATCTCCCTGTTCTTAGCCAAACAGTTTGAAGTGGGATTGACTCTAAGGCCACCTTCAAGGGTAGTTCTAATTGGCTTAATCCAATAAGCCAACCCCTCTAACATACTGACTGGATCAGGGATAGACAAGCAACCCAGTGTGTAAACTTGCTTTTGCTACAAAACCAAACTATCCCAAAATTTAGTGGAATAGTTTAAAACAACAAACTTTTTTTACTTCTCACAGTTTTGTCAGTTGGCTGAGTGGTTCTTCAGGTCTGGACTGGCTCAGCTAAGAACCAATGGCCTGGGTCTAAGGGTGGCAGTTAATCACAGGAATGAGGTGATGCTTATCTAGGACAGCTCATTTCTGCTCCACGTGGTCTCTCAATCTTCACGCTTCTTCACATGGAAATCTCAAGGTTCCAAAGAACAATTTTCAAATCTCTGGTTGCATCACATAAAAAGATATTATATTGGCCAAAGTCAGTCACATGTTCAAGCCCAGACTCAGTGTGCAAGTGACATGCAAAAAGATATGGTTACAGGGAGGCAGGATCACAATGGTAGTCATTATACCACATACAGTATTATCCAGGAGTCTTGAGTCCTTCTGAAAAAGTCAAACTTCCTCTCTCTTCCTTGGGGGCTACTAGAAAAGATCTTCTTCCCATGGTCAATACAACAATAAGGAGAGAATTTAGAGCTGCTAGATTGGATAGGAAGTGGGCCTCAAGTAGAGAGCAAGGATTAAATGAGAGAAGAGGGACAGAAGGAAACCAGAGTCCTACACAAATGTTTGAGATACTGAACCAAGCTCTGCCTAAAGATTTTTCAGTCACATAAAACAGGACATTTCCTTTTGTTTAAGCCAGTGGGAGTTGTATTACTGCTACATGCAACCAAAAGCATCCTCACGTGGTTGTGAAGACAGAGCAGATATGGTCAGAGAAAGTATAGATACAGGGGTCAAAGAAGATGTTATGTTTCAAATGAGACACATTGAAATGTGTTTATATGTTGAAATGAGCAGAGGAAAGATTGAAGATACAAGAAAATAAGCTGACAACCAATAAAGTAATTCCTACGGGAAAACAGGAGGTAGTAGGATTTAGGACACAGGTGAAGGGATTATTTTCCTTTAAACAGAACGGTATGCCTGAGAGCAACTGGAACAACACAGACACTCAACAAATGTTTGCTGAATAAATGGATTGAAGAGTTGGGATCTTCTGATACCTCTTTCTCTCACAAATCAATATATGCCCAGTTTACAGAAAGCTACATTAATCCATGGCATTCTCAGTCTTCTCAATCCACTTTTGGAAGATAATCTTGATTCTGGCTTTCAGATTACCTTGATTTTGCATCCATGCACTGTTTACCCCACGTATTTCAGGAAGAATCAGAGGAATGAGTACCTAGTCTTGAACTCATTACACAATCTTGAGTTCTCTCTCCCACCAGATCAGTGTTTTTCAAAGTATAACCCTGACAGCTTGCAACAAAATCACCTGGGGGCTTACTGAAATGCAGATTCGTGACCTCACTTATTGAGTTGGACTCTGAAGGAGAGAATCTGCATTTTAACATTCTCTGCTCTCTAGCTGCTCTTTACGCTGCTCCATCAGATGTAAACTGCCTAAGGGCAGGGGCAGGGTCTGGTTGCCTTTGTTTCCTCTGCACATTTCTTGGCATAATGTTTATCAAATGAGTACTTAAGTCAGGGAATCCGTGCTACTAAATATGAGTTCACAAATTAACCTTTCAGAAAGCACATCTTTAAAGTATGATTCCAACAGTTCGTTGATGTATATTTCAAATCTGTCATGTGTTGAAGGGAGAAAATGGTAGAGAAATACTGTCCTATATTTGGCAAGGCAAGAGTCTGACTTCATAACATCTTAAAACCTGCTTCTACTTATTAAAAAAAAAATTTTAATACAAGGAAACTCAAGTTTCTCCCTTAAGCAAAATTGATATGTACAACCCAGTCATAGAGTGTGAAGCCATGCTGGTAAACGTTTCTTCATGATTAAAACCCAAGAGTTTTCCCAGGCTCATTTGTACCACCCTGGCCCTGTGGCCAATCCTGTCTATCACGGCTGTGAAAGGCTGCCTTGTGAATGTTTTTTTTGTTTTGTTTTGGAGACAGGGTCTCACTCTGTTGCCAAAGCTGGAGCATAGTGGTGCAATCACAGTTCACTGCAGCCTTGACCTCCCAGACTTAAGCAATCCTCTCCCACCTCAGCCTCCACACCCAACTGATTTTTGTATATTTTCTAGAGACAGGGTTTCACCATGTTGCCCAGGCTGGTCTCAAACTCCTGGGCTCAAGTGAGCCACCCACTTTGGCCTCCCAAAGTGCTGGGATTATAGGCGTGAGCCACTGTGCCCAGCCTGATCTTCTTTTCGTAAAAACAAAACAACAACAAAATGTATATATAGAAGAACAACATCAGTCATCCACCAAGATGCCTCCTGTGATGGTTAATTTTATGTCAAGTTGGCAGAACCACAGTACACAAATATGTGGTCAAACATTATTCCAGATGTTTCCATGATGTTTTTGGATGACATTAACATTTTAATAGGTGGACTTTTGAGTAAAGCTGATTGCCCTCCATAACGTGGGTGGGCCTCGTCCAGTCAGCTGAAGGCCTGACTAGAACAAGATTGACCTCCCCCTAGCAAGAGGGAACTGCAGCAGACAGCTTTCAGACTTGAACCACAACGTCAGCTTTTTCCTGGGTCTTCAGCCTTGAACGGCAGCAATGACTCTTTTCAGTGTCTCCAGCCTGCCAGTCCACCATGCAGATTTTGGATTTCCTGGCCTCCTTAATTATACGAGACAATTCCTTAAAATAAACCTCCGTATCCACACACAGACACACAACCTTTGGTTCTATTTATTTGGATAACCCTGACTGATACACCCCCTCCAATCACTTTGTACCACTTCTGTGCACACACACCTGCCCCTTCACTCAACTTCAACCTGCTTTCACTTTCAAATGCCCACACTGAAGGGTCATCTTGAGAGGACTGCCTTTGTTCAGCCTATTAAACTGCTTTCCCTAAATGTGCAGAGCTAGGCGTGCCTGCACACTTACATCCTCTTCAGCGGCCCTTAACCCATGAAAAACAAGGTAAGTGTATGAAAGCCCAGCTCCCTTGTCTCTGGCCGAGATAACTCTGAGATATCACCTATACTCCCTAACTCCCCTGTGAAGTCATACTGAAACGATCCTTTGCAAAGGTCCGCCTCAGATTTCATCCTTCTTGCCTTCCATTCCCCATCTTGCTTGCTCCACTTCTTTACGAGAAGTTTAGAGCCAAAACGAAGTTAACAGCCTATCGTTTTTTCCTGCCTTTTCTAATCCATTTTAATCCACTGCACTTCTCTCTCTAAAATACACATCACATCACTCTTTTTTTTTTTTTTTTTTTTTTTGAGACGGAGTCTCACCCTGGTGCCCAGGCTGGAGTGCAATGGCGCAATCTCGGCTCACTGCAACCTCTGCCTCCCGGGTTCAAACAGTTCTCCTGCCTCAGCCTTCCAAGTAGCTGGGATTACAGGCGCGCGCCACCACGCCTGGCTAATTTTTTGTATAGGTAGTAGAGACGGGGTTTCACCATGTTGGCCAGGCTGGTCTCGAACTCCTGACCTCATGATCCGCCCGCTTCGGCCTCACAACACTCTTTAAATTAAAAATGCGTTTACACAAGGACAAAAAACCACCGCATGTTCGCACTCATAGGTGGGAATTGAACAATGAGAACACATGGACACAGGAAGGGGAACACACACACCGGGGACTGTTGTGGGGTGGGGGGAGGGGGGAGGGATAGCATTAGGAGATATACCTAATGCTAAATGACGAGTTAATGTGTGCAGCACACCAACATGGCACGTGTATACATATGTAACAAACCTGCACGTTGTGCACATGCATCCTAAAACTTAAAGTATAATAATAATAAAATTAAATTTAAAAAATGCGTTTACAATAAAGTCCAAACGCATCAATACGGTATTCAAAGCTATATTTTAGCTGCTGCATCCCTCTCCCGCCTCATCCCCACTTCACCCCTACGCACTTTACTGAACTTTCCGTTCTCTGAACCCAGAAACCGTTCTACCTGGAAGGCGCTTCCCTCCTCAAATCCTCGCTGTGTGCGACGCGTCCTCGAGGCCCCGCTCAACTGGCATTCGCACACCCAGACGTCTGCCGTGGGAGATTCGCCTCTTCCGAGCGGGCGGACGGTCCTGTTAAGACCCGAGACATTCCTGTTTCGCTCAGGTTAAAACTCTGAAGTACCTGGCCTGCTCATTTGGATTTGGCTCCTGCAGACACACCTTTTGCCCCAGCATGAGAACTCGATTTCCCGCAGTCGCCATCCGGATGCCCAAAAATAGACCAGCGCGCGACCCTGCCTCTGACGCTGTGCAGACGGCGGGGCGGGGCGGGACGGGACGCGCTTCGCCAGCGCGGGGCGGGCAGTAGGGGGGTGCCTGGCGTTTTGCGCGCGGTCGCTGCCGCGCGGCGTGGTAGTGCGTCAGCCTGTCCGCCTTGGTGAAGAAGCGGAAAGGCCCGGGCGGCAGTGAGGACCAGAATCCGGTGAGGTCGAGGCACGGTGCTGGGGCTCCTCAGAGCATTTGGTTCCGTTGCATTCCCCTCATAGCTGCAGCTTGGCGCCCCCTGCAGCTCGGCCTGGGCCAGGAGACACACCTTCCAGGCTATTAAATTAGTATTTGTAAAAATACACTGCAAACTTGGGAAGAAATTGCCACATCGCGGCGTGTGCAGCGGCTCACGCCTGTAGGCCCAGCTACTCGGGAGGCCGAGGCGGGCGGATCGCTTAAGGTCAGGAGTTCGAGACCACCCTGGGCAACATGTGGAGACCCCCGTCTCTACAAAAAATCCAAAAAGTAGGCGGGAGTGGTGGTGCACGCCTGTAATCCCAGCTGCTCAGGAGGCTGAGGCAGGAGAATCACTTGAACCCGGAGGCGGAGGTTGCAGTGAACCGAGATCCCGCCACTGCACTCTAGCCTGGGAGACAAGAACAAAACTTAAAAAAAAAAAAAAGAGTAAAAATACCTTGGCACATAGCTTTAAAAGATTATTGGA
This sequence comes from Gorilla gorilla gorilla, assembly GCF_029281585.2. Taxonomy (NCBI): domain Eukaryota; kingdom Metazoa; phylum Chordata; class Mammalia; order Primates; family Hominidae; genus Gorilla; species Gorilla gorilla. Next base: position 93,138,465 of record NC_073237.2, on the reverse strand, counting down.
AGTCTTCCTTAGTAAAGCATTTACTAAACATTTTTTCTAGCCTAGTTCGTGAACTAGACTGGGAAACATTTCCTTCCTTCGTGATTTTCCACAGAATTTTAAAGAATTGCGAAGAATTGCGGTAGAGAGAATTTTACCTGAGCCACAAAGAGCTTCCTGCAAGTGGGCGCTGGTGGGGATTGCAACTTTAAATCCAACCAGAAAAGATTTGTCTATAGAAGAAAACACACTCTTAGTTCGTAGAGAATACCTAATACATTTTAGCAGTAATTTTAACATAACACCACTTTTTTCAGCCACTTAACTAACACTCTTAACAAAAATGGAAGCAGTTACCAGCGTCTTCTATGTAGCTATGTGTTCAGCATTATGTCAGGTTCTAGGAATCAAAGACAAATGATTCCTGCCCTCTGGAATTCTGAACAGTCTTATGTCTTTAAAACAAAATTAGTGCATTCTGGGGCCCTTTCTTGACGATGGCACTTTGGGAGTCCCCATCTAGTTCTGGGTAGTCATTAACTGAGCATGGTACTGTGTTCTTGTGAAAAACAGTAAGTTCAGGCCGGGCGCGGTGGCTCACGCCTGTAATCCCAGCACTTTGGGAGGCTGAGGCGAGCGGATCACGAGGTCAGGTGGTGGAGACCATCCTGGCTAACACGGTGAAACCCTGTCTTTACTAAAAATACAAAAAATCAGCCGGGCGTGCTGGCGGGCGCCTGTAGTCCCAGCTACTCGGGAGGCTGAGGCCGGAGAATGGCGTGAACCCGGGAGGCGGAGCTTGCAGTGAGCCGAGATCGCGCCACTGCACTCCAGCCTGGGCGACAGAGACTCCGTCTCAAAAAAAAAAAAAAAAAAAGCAAAGAAAAACAGTAAGTTCTAACACATCACTAAGTGTTCAGTGTGTGTGTGTAGTGTGGATCTGAGTCTGCACTGGGCGGTTAGGTGGGCACCAAGGAGACCCTTGTTCCTAACTTCTCCAGATGAGAATCTAAGCCATGATATCAAAACATTTACCTCAAGTGAACTTTACCAGTGGTGAGACCAGTGAGCCTTCTAGAGCATAATTCTCCAAGTGCCTTCCTGAACACTCTGTGTATCAGAAGTTACATGGGATGGTTGTGCAAAATGCAGAACCTGGGTTCCCCTGCCCCAAACCTACAAAATCAGACCTGCTGTTGATGAATGCATAACTCTATAAAAAGAAAGTTGATGCATCCATTTTTACCAAGCATGCACTGCACAAAACATCCATACTCTGTAACCTGCCCTGTTAGCCTCTGAATGGTTTATTCTTACCTCTGTAACATCACCTTATTTTCTCCCCACTTTCCTGCTAAGCTACAGCTACACTTAGCGCTTTCATTGCTTTAAAAAAAAAGTCAAGCTGCCGGGCGCGGTGGCTCACGCCTGTAATCCCAGCACTTTGGGAGGCTGAGGCGGGCGGATCATGAGGTCAGGAGATCGAGACCGTTAACACAGTGAAACCCCCGTCTCTACTAAAAATACAAAAAATTAGCTGGGCATGGTGGCGGGTGCCTGTAGTCACAGCTACTTGGGAGGCTGAGGCAGGTGGATGGCGTGAACCCGGGAGACAGAGCTTGCAGTGAGCCGAGATCGCGCCACTGCACTCCAGCCTGGGCGACAGAGCAAGAGTCCGTCTCAAAAAAAAAAAAAGTCAAGCTGCTTACGGTTACAAGGCCCTGCCTCTTCTATCTGATACCTCTGTGTAGGAAGCTGCTTCCTTTTTCCTTCTACCACCTTGAAAAAAATTCCGTTGTCTTCAATGCTATCACCTTAGAAAAGCCTTTCCTATTGGCCCGGCGCGGTGGCTCACGCCTGTAATCCCAGCAGTTTGGGAGGCCGAGGTGGGCGGATCACAAGGTCAGGCCAATATGGTGAAACCCCATCTCTACTAAAAATACAAAAATACTAAAAATACAAAAATGAGCCGGGCATGGTAGCAGCTGCCTGTAGTCCCAGCTACTCGGGAGGCTGAGGCAGGAGAATCACTTGAACCGGGGAGGCAGAGGTTACAGTGAGCCGAGACTCCGCCACTGTCCTCCACCCTGGGTGACAGAGCGAGACGCCGTCTTAAAAAAAAAAGAAAAGCCTTTCCTAATCACCCTATCTCAAGAAGTCTTCCCCCTGCATTCTCTCAATTTCCTTCTTGGCACTTAACACTTTTTTTGATTACTTACATGTTTATTTATTTGTATATTGTGCCGCCTAAGGCCATGAAGGCAAGCGTGATATGTGTTTTGTTTACTATTGTATATCTAGTACTTTTCATATTGTTACCATATAATACTTATGTATACTGAATGAATGAGCACCTAGCATGCTTACAAGACTTCTGAGATTCCATGTGACTTTCCTTATACTTAGCCATTCAATCTTATCTTCTTCAACTTGAATCTCCCTATCTAGCAGTTTTCTTACTAATGCCTCATGCCAGATAACAATGCTTCTGATGCTCAGAATTCCCTCATGAACCCTCTGCTTATCCATATTTTTCACATCCTTCTACTCCTATTTGTGCCTTCTGAAGCCTTCACCAGCTATTTCAGCCTCAACGATAACTTTGTTCTTTGGTCTATGTGAAAGTTGTCAAATTCAAAATGGAGTCACTTGTGTCAAACTCTAGTATAACGGAGTTAGGGAAGGCAATGAAGGGAGGGCTCTCACACATGATTTGGCTGATAACAGGAACTATCACAAAAAATTTTTCCAAACCACAGCTTACTACATGTGTCACACAAGGACAGCTAGCAGCACAAGGACAGCTAGCCATTATATGAGAGCATCTGCCTGACACACCCAGTCCAAAACTGGAAGAGCCTAACTGTAACTCCAAGATGACAAGTCCTATCTAGCAACTGCTGACACTCATCAATCAGAACACACCAGCTATAAGACGCTGCCAGTGCCAATGAACTTTCCTTAAGAAAACAACTTTGAGGTTGGGCATGGTGGCTCAGGCCTGTAATGCCAGCACTTTGGGAGGCCGAGGCAGGCAGATCACAAGGTCAAGAGATCAAGACCATCCTGGTCAACATGGTGAAACCCCATCTCTACTAAAAATACAAAAAGTAGCTGGGCGTGGTTGGCGTGTGCCTGTAGTCCCAGCTACTCAGGAGGCTGAGGCAGGAGAATTGCTTGAACCCCAGAGGCAGAGGTTGCAGTGAGCCGAGATCGTGCCATTGCACTCCAGCCCGGGCAACAAAACCGAAACTTCATCTCAATAAATAAATAAATAAGAAAAAAATCCTAACTGCATGAAATTCACTGTAGTACATACTGTGGTACTATAATAATTTTGTAGCCATCTTCTGTTGCTATCGTGGTGAGTTCAAATGTTGTGTATAGCCACTTGAAATGTCATGTGACACTAGTCATGTCTGTATGGGCATTTTGTCTCCAGTAAATTGTATATCACAGTAAAAAGTGATCTCTGCTGGTTCTCAAAAATATGTGCTACTCACAACACTTAGAGGCACTTCATATGCGTTCCATGGAGTTATTAAAGGTTTACAGTAAACATGCTGTACTTGCTGTACTGTAAACCTTTAATAACACCATGCAACCCATATGAAGTGCCACCAGTGATGCTGTAAGTGCTCCCAAGAAGCAGAGAAAAGTCTTAATATTACGAGAAAAAGTTAAATTGTTTGACATGTACTGTAGATTGAGGTCTGCAGCTGAAGTTGCCTGCCATTTCAGACAGATGATTCATCTTGTAAACAGATGATATAAACTTATGGTATTGATAAGTACAGTACAGCACTGTAAATGTATTTTCTCTTCCTTATGATTTTTTTTTTAATTTTTTAGAGACGGGGTCTTTGTCGCCCAGGCTGGAGTGCAGTGGCACAGTTATACCTCACTGCAGCCTCAAACTCCTGGGCTTCAGCAATCCTCCCACCTCAGCCTCCCAAGTAGCTGGGACTATTGACACATGCCACCATACCTGGCTAATTTTTTTAAATTTTTTGTAGAGATAAGGTCTCACTTTGTTGCCCAAGCTGGTCTCCAATTCCTAACCTCAAGTGATCCCCCTGCCTCAGGTTCCCAAAGTTCTGGGATTACAAGTGTGAGTCACCATGCCTGGCCCTTACGATTTTCTTAATAACATTTTCTTTTCTCAAGCTTTATTTTAAGAATACAGAATATAATATACATAACATACAAAATTGTGTTAATCAACTGTTTATGTTATCAGTGAGGCTTCGGGTCAACAATAGGCTATTAAGTTTTTGGGAAATCAAAAGTTACACATAGATTTTCAACTATGTGGGAGCTTGGTACCCCTAACCCCTGCGTTGTTCAAGGGTCAGCTATATTTTTTTAATATATATTAACAGCCTTTATAGTTTTTTGTTTTTGTTTTTGTTTGAGACAAATTTCACTCTTTTGCGCAGGCTGGAGTGCAGTGGTGCAATCTTGGCTCACTGCAACTCCCGCCCCCCAGGTTCAAGCGATTCTCATGTCAGCCTCTCAAGTAGCTGGAATTACAGAAACCTGCCCCCCTGCCCGGCTAATTTTTGTATTTTTAAGCAGAGATGGGGTTTCACCATGTTGGCCAGGCTGGTCTCGAACTCCTGACCTCAAGTGATCCGCCCACCTCAGCCTCCCAAAGTGCTGGGATTACAGGCGTGAGCCACTGCTCCTGCCCATGCTTTATTTTAGGATTTCAGGATTGATCACATTCATGTTAAGTGGGGCTTTCAAGCAGTGTGAATGAAACTGCTCAGGAAGAAAGATAAGGCAGATGTGGTATCTGTACCCAGACAAACCTAGAGAAGACTGGGCATTAGCATTGTTTTAAGCAGATATGTAGTTCAGCTTAAACTTGATACACTGTGGTGTGCCCCCACCCCCAATCCCACCCAGGCCAATCTCCCAGGAATTGTAGAGAAGCCTTTCACTCCCGGAGATGAGGTAAAGGAGAGCCACTGGACATATCACTGACCCACAGGAACAGTGAGGCAGTGGGAAGGAAAGCTGCAGGGCACTGATGAGTATTAGCTTTACTGATAGCAGTTACTGGATAGATCATCAAGCCCCACAAATGTTTGATGGATTTTTCACGTCTGCACTTTTGGAAGGACTTTTGTGTATTGGTATGTTCAGGTATATGTGACAGTTGTAAGGCTTCAGTAGACTATAAAGGACTTATTTATCATGAACAGCACCACAGAGAATTTCACCAATAAATTTTTGTGCAGTAACCAAGTTGTGAAAAGAGTATCTCTTTCATCGCTTCTAACAAAGCCTCTGTTGTTCCTAGACTGGTCTTAACATAGGATTTAATGTGGTAACAGAAGTGTCTATCCTTATCAGATATAGCTGCTTATCAGTTTGTAGCAGGTTAGCCATCTGTTTGGTTTCTGGTAAAAAAAGGAACATCTTTAACAGGGAGCATCATCAGCTCTTTACATTTATAACAGGCATTTACTGTTTGTAATACTTATTACATTTAAAGGAAACCGATAGAGTGATAGTGTATCCAAATCCACCTATGTGTCTTCAGAACAGGAGAAATTGCTTACCAGTGTTCTTTCTGCATTTATTTTCCAGTTTATATAAAAGTAATATGAAAAGGGGAATAATAGTAAAGAATTTGAAAGCCATAAACTTACAAATGTTGTTCTGTAAGAATCACTGTTTTGTTATTGAGTACCTTTAGATTGTTCTGCAAGCTAAAACTTTTCAGGACTTTTGTGTGCTAGCTTTTTCTAAGTAGAAAGTGTTACATTTAATGACTGCTTCATTGCGATACAATTCACATAGGCTAATGTTCACCTTTTTAAAGTGAATGATTCCACATTTAAAGTTTTCAGTATATTCACCAAGTTGTGCATTGGTCACCACTGTATAATTTCAGAACATTTTATCATGGTCTTAGTCTTAGCTTATGAAAGAGGAGGAACTGAGTGGCTGCAGGTGTGACTGAATCCAAGGTGCCTTAGTATGTTTTCTGTTGCTATAACTGAATATCTGAGACTGGATAATTTGTTTGAAAAATAAATGTATTTGTTACAGTTTGAGATTCTGGGAAATCCCAGGTCAAGGAGCCACAACTGGTCCTCTTCTGGTGAGGGCCACATGCTGTGTCTTAACGTGGCAGAAGACATCTCATGCCAAGAGAGAGCCAACCTAGCTTTTATAACAGACCCGGTCTCGTGATAACCAACCCATTCCCATGATAACCCATCCATCCATTAACGCCTGAATGGATTAACTCATTCATGAGAGCAAAGCCCTCAAGACCCAGTTACTGCTTAAAGGCCCCACCTCTTAGTATTGTTACATTGAGGATTAAGTTTCAACCTGAGTTTTGGAGAGGACGAGCATTCAACTGGACTCTTAGTTTTACTCCATCGATGTAGATCTGTCTGCCCTTGTACTAGTACCACTCTGACTGTCTTGAATACTGTATCTTCATAGTTAGCTATGAAACTGGGAAGTGTTCTTTTTCAAGACTGTTTTGGCTATTCTTTGCCTCTTGAGTTTTCATATGAATTTTAAGATCAGCTTATCCTTTTTTTGTTTTTTTGAGATGGAGTCTTGCCCTGTCGCCTAGGCTGGAGTGCAATGGCATGATCTCAGCTCACTGCAACCTCCGCCTCCCAGGTTCAAGCGATTCCCCTGCCTCAGCCTCCCAAGTAGCTGGGATTACAGGCACACGCCACCATGCCCAGCTGATTTTTTTCCTTATTATTTTATTTTATTTATTTATTTATTTTTATACTTTAAGCTGTAGGGTACATGTGCACAACGTGCAGCTTCGTTACACATGTATACATGTGCCATGTTGGTGTGCTGCACCCATTAACTCGTCATTTAGCATTAGGTATATCTACTAATGCTATCCCTCCCCCCTCCCCCCACCCCACGACAGGCCCCAGTGTATGATGTTCCCCACCCTGTGTCCAAGTGTTCTCATTGTTCAATTCCCACCTATGAGTGAGAACATGCAGTGTTTGGTTTTCTGTCCTTGCCATAGTTTGCTCAGAATGATGATTTCCAGCTTCATCCATGTCCCTACAAAGGACATGAACTCATCTTTTTTTATGACTGCATAGTATTCCATGGTGTATATGTGCCACATTTACTTAATCCAGTCTATCACTGATGGACATTTGGGTTGGTTCCAGGTCTTTGCTATTGTGAATAGTGCCACAATAAACATACATGTGCATGTGTCTTTATAGCAGCATGATTTATAATCCTTTGGGTATATACCCAGTAATGGGATGGCTGGGTCAAATGGTATTTCTAGTTCTAGATCCTTGAGGAATCACCACACTGTCTTCCACAATGGTTGAACTAGTTTACAGTCCCACCAACAGTGTAAAAGTGTTCCTATTTCTCCACATCCTCTCCAGCACCTGTTGTTTCCTGACTTTTTAATGATCGCCATCTAACTGGTGTGAGATGGTATCTCATTGTGGTTTTGATTTGCATTTCTCTGATAGCCAGTGATGATGAGCATTTTTTCATGTATCTGTTGGCTGCATAAATGTCTTCTTTTGAGAAGTGTCTGTTCATATCCTTCACCCACTTTTTGATGGGGTTGTTTGATTTTTTCTTGTAAATTTGTTTAAGTTATTTGTAGATATTAGCCCTTTGTCAGATGGGTAGATTGTAAAAATTTTCTCCCATTCTGTAGGTTGCCTGTTCACTCTGATGGTAGTTTCTTTTGCTGTGCAGAAGCTCTTTAGTTTAATTAGATCCCATTTGTCAATTTTGGCTTTTGTTGCCATTGCTTTTGGTGTTTTAGTCATGAAGTCCTTGCCCATGCCAATGTCCTGAATGATATTGCCTAGGCTTTCTTCTAGGGTTTTTATGGTTTTAGATCTAACATTTAAGTCTTTAATCCATCTTGAATTAATTTTTGTGTAAGGTGTAAGGAAGGGATCCAGTTTCAGCTTTCTACATATGTCTAGCCAGTTTTCCCAGCACCATTTATTAAATAGGGAATCCTTTCCCCATTTCTTGTTTTTGTCAGGTTTGTCAAAGATCAGATGGTTGTAGACATGTTGCATTATTTCTGAGGGCTCTGTTCTGTTCCATTGGTCTATATCTCTGTTTTGGTACCAGTACCATGCTGTTTTGGTTACTGTAGCCCTGTAGTATAGTTTGAAGTCAGGTCATGTGATGCCTCCAGCTTTGTTCTTTTGCATGCCCAGCTAATTTTTTGTATCTTTAGTAGAGACGGGTTTTCACCATATTGGCCAGGCTGGTCTCAAACTCCTGACCTTGTGATCCACTCACCCCAGCCTCCCAAAGTGCTGGGATTACAGGCATAAGCCATTGCACCCGGCCCAGTTTATCCAGTTCTAAGCTAGCTGAGATTCTTATATGTATTGCATTGAATCAATTTGGAGAGTATTGCCATCTATAAAATACTATTTCTTCTGATGTATGAACATGGGATATCTTTCCATTAATTTGGATCTTCTTTAATTTCTTAAAATATTTTGTAGCTCTTTGCATACAAGTTTTGCATTTATTTATTTTATTTTTTTGAAACAGAGTCTCACTCTGTCATCCAAGCTGGAGTGCAATGGCACAAACATGGCTCACTGCAACCTCACCCTGCTAGGCTCAAGTGATCCTCTGCCTCAGCCTCCTGAGCAGCTGGGACCACAAGTGTGTGCCATGCCTGGCTAACTTTTCTTATTTTTTATTTTATTTTATTTTTTTGAGATGGAGTCCCACTCTGTCGCCCAGGGTAGGGTGCAGTGGTGTGATCTCAGCTCACTGCAACCTCCGCCTTCTGGGTTCAAGTGATTCTCCTGTCTCAGCCTCCCAATTAGCTGGGATTACAGGTGCCCACCACCATGCCTGGCAAATTATTTTGTATTTTTAGTAGATACAGGGCTTCACCATGTTGGCCAGGCTGGTTTTGAACTCCTGATCTCAAGTGATCTGCCCACCTCGGCCTCCCAAAGTGCTAAGATTACAGGCATGAGGCACCGTGCCCAGACAAACTTTTTTTATTTTTACTTTTTGTAGAGACAGGGTCTAATTATGTTGCCCAGGCTGGTCTCAAACTCCTGGGCTGAAACCATCCTCTCACTTCAGCCTCCCAAAGTGCTGGGATTATAGGCTTGAGCCACTGTGCCTGGCCTATTCCTGACTATTTTGTTCTTTTTTACGCTATTGTATATGGAATTGTTCTCTTAATTTTATTTTTGGATTGTTCTTTATTAGTGTATGGAAATACAATTGATCTTTATATGTTGATTTTATGTCCTGCAACCTTCTGAATTCATGTATTGGCTTTAATGATTTTTTTTTCTGTGTGTGTGTGTATTCTTTAGAATTTTCCACAAATAAAATCATGTCACCTGTAAATAGAAGAGTTGTATTAATTTTAGATGGTTTATCTAAGGAAGGAAAGAATGGTCCTCAAATTGAGAGATAGACTCTAAGAAAGAAGAAAGCAGATACTTTGTAACTATTACTTTAAATTCAGCCTTAGAAGTTTTAATTTGTACAGCTCCATAAGGAGAGCCTTAAATAAAATGTGTTTAATCATTTATTAGTTATATTTTTATTTTTCTTGGCAGAAGGAAAAATTAAGGCATAAAGATTTTGTATTTTTAAATCATGACTCAGCCATGAGTCAGGAACTGCTTATGTTCAAATCCTACCTCCTTCATTTATTAGCTAACCTTAACTTCTTTGTACTTAATTTTCTTACCTCTAAAATAAGAATGATACTAGTACCTACTTTTAAGGTTGTTATGAAGATTAAATGATTTCATATATGATTCTTAGTATCTGGCACATAGTAAGTGCTGTACAAATGTGAGCTGTTCTTGGTATTAGTTGAGCAGCAACCAGACCAAGTATCTTTTTGTTGCCTTTCTTAGTGACTATGCCAACTTGGAGAAAACCTGGCAGAGCTTATTGTGATGGTAGCTATGACTCATTACTTAATGGCACTCCTCTCTCCTTCTAGCATCAGTAGATATCACCAGGGTCAAGGAACAGGAGTGTCTGGAGTTGTCAAATTAGAGTCTCAATGTAATGGCCAGAACACATATTGCTTGTTGTCAATCATTAAACACCAGAAATATCAAATTCCTGTTTTCTTTTCTTTTCTTTTCTTTTCTTTTTTTTTGAGACGGAGTTTTGCTCTTATTGCTCACACTGGAGTGCAATGGCTCTATCTCAGCTCACTGCAACCTCCGCCTCCCAAGTTGAAGTGATTCTCTTGCCCCAGCCTCCCTAGTAGCTAGGATTACAGGCACCCGCCACCATGCCCAGCTAATTTTTTGTATTTTTAGTAGAGATGGGGTTTCACTACGTTGGCCAGGCTGGTCTTGAGCTCCTGACCTCAGACGATCCACCCACCTCAGCCTCCCAAAGTGCTGGGATTGCAGGCATGAGCCACTGCACCCGGCTTGAACCACCGTGCCTGGCTTCCTGATTTCTGTTTTAATTACTAAAAATACAAATTGTCTTGAGGATCTTTTGGGTTTGTCATTAAAACCCATTCTTTTCATCCAGAAGAGCCCCAACACATGCAGACTGTGCCATGAATTAATAAGGGGGATCCTAAGGGTAAGAATTATAAGAGAAATTACTGTTGTAAATGTGCTTCTCATCATTCTCTGAGCATCAGTAGTTCTGTGGTGTAGGATAAGAAATGGGGTCAGGATGAGAATTCTTCAGCAGCTAGAAATACTGAAAACTACCTTTTCAACTGAGAAAAATTCCCATAATCGTGCCCTTTATTTGCAAGCATAAAGCTGTATAAAGGATAAAGCATGGATCTCACTGTTCTTAGATGTTATTTCTTGGCTGAATAAAATTCATGTGACCTTCTGCCCCCTTAGTGAAGCCAGCTGGACTTCCTGGGTTGAGTGTGGACTTGGAGAACTTTTCTGTCTTACAAGAGGTTTGTAAAATGCACCAATCAGTGCTCTGTAAAAACGCACCAATCAGCGCTCTGTAGCTAGCTAGTGGTTTGTAAAATGCACCAATCAGCACTCTGTAGCTAGCTAGAGGTTTGTAAAATGCACCAATCAGCGCTCTGTAAAATGGACCAATCAGCACTCTGTAAAATGGGCCAATCAGCAGGACATGGGCGGGGACAAATAAGGGAATAAAAGCTGGCCACTCCCCCATCCCCTCCCCCAAAGCCAGCAGCGGCAACCTGCTTGGGTCCTCATCCAGGCTGTAGAAACTTTGTTCTTTCACTCTTCACAATAAATTTTGGTGCTGCTCACTCTTCGGGTGCCACCTTTAAGAGCTGTAACACTGGCCAGGCGCAGTGGCTCATGCCTGTAATCCCAGCACTTTGGGAGGCCAAGGCGGGCAGATCACGAGGTCAGGAGATCAAGAATATCCTAGCTAACATGGTGAAACCCCATCTCTACTAAAAAACACAAAAAGTTAGCAGGGCATGGTGGCAGGCGCCTGTAGTCCTAGCTACTGGGGAGGCTAAGGCAGGAGAATGGCGTGAACCCAGGAGGCAGAGCTTGCAGTGAGCTGAGATCGTGCCACTGCACTCCAGCCTGGGCAACAGAGTGAGACTCTGCCTCAAAAAAAAAAAAAAAAAAAAGCTGTAACACTGTGTAACACTGACCATGAAGGTCCACGGCAAGCCAGCGAGACCACGAACCCACTGAAAGGAACAAACTCTGGACACATTAGGAACCCTTGTCCCTGGCAAAGTGTGAACACAATGACCCTGAGGAAGGAGCCACCTGTGCATCAGCCCATGCCCTCCTATGACACTGAGACATCCAGCAGTGACAATGAGGTGGGTGTGGAAGGGCCAGACCCTAAGCATGGCTGGGCGTCCGAGGGTCTCTCCTCACCAAGATGTTTACTGTTTCTTAAACCGAGATACTTTCAAGGGGGAAAATACTTACCTGTTCACTGACTAAACAAAAGTGACTTGAGCAAATTTCCAACCAAGACAAAGTTAGCTTTTAAAAAATGTTTTATTTGAACTACTCATAGAAGTTACAAAAATAGTACAATGAGTGTCCATATGTCCCTCTCCATCCTTCCCCAGTGTTCACATTTTACATAACTATCCCTTGTCAGTTTTTGAGGTAACCACAAACCAAGTGAGAAAGTCTCCAAGCAGTTTTGTCCAACCCTTTGTGTGCATCTGTTGAAAAAGCATGTTCAACTGTCTTGACAGGCAAGCCACAGTCCGCCTTGTGGCGATTGAGATCTTGAATGACTTTCCTCATAAGAGTCAGAGCCCATGCTCCTCCCTTCCAGTCCCAGACCCACGTGCCCATGGGCATGTTTCAGGTACTCCAGTCTGTCCTGTGTGCTTCCACATTGGAAATACTAGCCTCATCCATTATGACCATTTGTGAAATTTTCCTGGTCTTTGAAATGCGTCATGAATTCTTTGGCCCAGGGGCTACTAGTTAGCACAGAATATCTTAAAAATAAAGCAAATCGCTAACTGTTTTGGAGAAGTAAGAAAGTAATTCACAAGCTTTAATAGTGCTCCCTTCTGCAAGAGATCTTAGTGATACTGATGAGACTCAACTTTGAGGCAGCCTTAGAGACTTTAGAGTGCACAGGAGACTTCTCCCTCCAAATAAATCTTCATACTTTTCTAAGGTGGATAAGAGCCAAGTGTCATCGTGGGGTGAGGTGAATACATATTTATTTGTAGTTTCTGCCAACTCTTTCCATTTTCTTCCATAATTTTTTTTAAGTTTTGTTTGAGATAATTGTAGATTCACCTGCAGGTACAAAAACTCTTACAGAGAAATCCCATGTACCCTTTACCCAGTCTTCAGCAATGGTAATATCACCAAAACTATAGTACATTACAACCAGAATGTTGACATTGGCATAGTCAAGATACTGAAAAATTCAGTCACCACATGGATCACTCCTGTTGCTCTTTTATAGCCACAGCCACTTCCCTCCCATCTCCACCCCTTCTTTACCCCTTTACCCCTGGCAACCACTAATCCTTTCTTCATTTCCATAATTTTGTCAGTTGAAGAATGACAAAGTGGAATCATACAACATGTAACCTTTGGAATTAATTTTTTCACTTGGCATAATTCTCAGGAGCTTCATCCAGGTTGTTGTGTGTGTCAGTAGTTTGCTTTGTTCTTTTTTATTGCAAAGTAGTATTCCATGATGTGAGGTTGCCACAGTTTGCTTAACCCTCACCTATTGAAAGACATCTGGGGCCAGGCGTGGTGGCTCACGCCTGTAATCCCAGCATGCTGGGAGGCCAAGGTGGATGGATTACGAGGTCAGGAGATCGAGACTATCCTGGCTAACACAGTGAAACCCAGTCTCTACTAAAAATACAAAAATTAGCTGGGCATGGTGGCACGTGCCTATAGTCCCAGCTACTCAGGAGGCTGAGGCAGGCAAATCATTTGAATCGGGAGGCAGAGGTTGCAGTGAGCCGAGATTGCACCACTGCACTCCAGTCTGGGCAACAGAGCAAGACTCTGTCTCAATAATGAAAAAAAAAAAGACACCTGGATTGTTTCCAGCTTTTGACTATTAGGAATAGGCCAGGCACGGTAGCTCACGTCTGTAATCCCAGCACTTTGGGAGGCCGAGGCAGATGGATCACACGGTCAGGAGAGCTAGACCATCCTGGCCAACATGGTGAAACCCCGTCTCTACTAAAAATACAAAAATTAGCTGGGTGTGGTGGTGCACACCTGTAGTCCCAGCTACTCGGGAAGCTGAGGCAGGAGAATCGCTTGAACCTGGGAGGCAGAGGTTGCAGTGAGCTGAGATTGCAGCACTGCATTCCAGTCTGGGCAACAGAGCAAGACTCCATCTCAATTAAAAAAAAAAGAAAAAAACACATCTGGATTGTTTCCAGCTTTTGACTATTAGGAATAGGCCGGGTGCGGTAGCTCGCGCCTGTAATCCCAGCACTTTGGGAGGCCAAGGCAGGTGGATCACGCGGTCAGGAGATCTAGACCATCCTGGCCAACATGGTGAAACCCCGCCTCTAATAAAAATACAAAAATTAGCTGGGTGTGGTGGTACACACCTGTAGTCCCAGCTACTCGGGAAGCTGAGGCAGGAGAATTGCTTGAACCTGGGAGGCGGAGGTTGCAGTGAGCCAAGAATGCACCACTGCACTCCAGCCTGGGCAACAGAGCAAGACGCCAGCTAAAAAAAAAAAAAAAAGACATGGATGCCAGGCTCAGTGGCTCATGCCTATAATGAAAGTACTTTGGGAGGCCAAAGCAGGAGGATCACTTGAGCCTAGGTTCAAGACCCAGTTTGAACTGGGCAACAGGGAGACTCCATCTCTACCAAAAAATTGTTTTAAATTAGCCAGGCATGGTGGCACAAGCCTGTTGTCCCAGCTACTTGGAAGGCTGAAGTGGGAGGATTATCTGAGCCCAGGAGGTTGAGACTGCAGTGCACCATGATCACACCGCTACACTCCAGCCTGGGCAACAGAGCAAGACCTTTCTCCAAAAAAAAAAAAAAAAAAAAAGACTGGGAAGAGCAAAAGCTGAGTGGAGGTTAGGGATGGCCTGATCCCCACATCTCAGGAGCTCCCTGCAGAAAGAAACATGTGATCACATCTGTGCACATCTTAATCCTTCAAGTCTGGAATGTTACCTTGTCTGGTAAAAGGGACATTGTAGTGCTGAGACCAGCTCAGTCACAGAGACCTAACCCAGCAGCGCTAGAAGAATTAAAGACACACACACAGAAATATAGAGGTGTGGAGTGGGAAATCGGGGATCTCACAGCCTTCAGAGCTGAGAGTCTTGAACAGAGATTTACCCATGCATTTATTAACAGCAAGCCAGTGATAAGCATTGTTTCTATAGATTACAGATTAACTAAAAGTATTCCTTATGGGAAATAAAGGAATGGGCTGAAATAAAGGGATGGGTTCTGGCTAGTTATCTGCAGCAGCAGCATGTCCTTAAGGTACAGATCACTCATGCTATTGTTTGTGGTTTAAGAATGCCTTTAAGCGGTTTTCTGCCCTGAGTGGTCCAGGTGTTCCTTGCCCTCATTCCAGTAAACCCACAACCTTCCAGCGTGGGGCATCATGGCCATAACGAACATGTCACAGTGCTGCAGAGATTTTGTTTATGGCCAGTTTTGGAGCCAGTTTATGGCCACATTTTGGGGGCCTGTTCCCAACATTGCAGTTGTGATTAAGTTAAGGATTTTGAGATGGGGAGGTTAGCCTGGGTTATCCAGGTGGGCCCAAGGTAATCACAAAGTTTTTTTTTTGAGATGGAGTCTCGCTCTGTCACCCAGGCTGGAGTGCAGTGGCGTAATCTCGGCTCACTGCAAGCTCCGCCTCCCGGGTTCACGCCATTCTCCTGCCTCAGCCTTCTGAGTAGCTGGGACTACAGGTGCCCGCCACTAGGCCGGCTAATTTTTTTATTTTTAGTAGAGATGGGGTTTCACCATGTTAGCCAGGATGGTCTCGATCTCCTGACCTCATGATCCACTTGTCTAGGCCTCCCAAAGTGCTGGTATTACAGGCATGAGCCACCACGCCTAGCCTGTAATCACAAAGATCTTTATAAAAGAAGGCAGGAGATCACAGTGAATAGTAGATGTGACAATGATGGAAGCAAACATTGTAGTGATGTAGGGAAGAAGTCACAAGCCGAGGAATGCAGGTAGCCACTAGAAACTGAAAAAGCAAGAAAATCAATTCTCCCCTCATAGCTCCTGGGGCGCCGGCCCCGCCAACACCTGGACTTTAGCCAAATGAAACTGATTGCAGACTTCTGACCTCCAGAACTCTAAGAACAAATTTGTGTTGTTTTAAACCACTGAGTTTGTGTAGTTTGTTGCAACAGCAATCGGACGTTAATACCCTATCTTTGAGGAGGAACAGAACTGAACAAAGCTTCACCAAACTGAAAGGAAGCTCAGGGCCCTGTGCGGGCGTTTGAGTGAGAGCGCTTGGAGACTCCACGCCTCCTCCCTCAAACATGGTCCCTCAGCGTAGATGGCACCACAGGGCACACAGTGGCGGGGTTTGGCAGGGAGGGAATCTCCCCCCTTCGGCAGGAATTAATTGGGCTTGTTAGATGTGTAAGGAACAGTCACACTCAGGTGATGGTACGTCAGAGTACATGTGGATGGGAGGAGGCATCAGAAGTTCATTCAAGGCCGAGCACAGTGGCTCACACCTGTAATCCCAGCACTTTGGGAGGCTGAGGCGAGTGGATCAGTTGAGGTCAGGAGTTTGAGGCCAGCCTGGCCAACGAGGTGAAACTCCATCTCTGCTAAAAATACAAAAATTAGCTGGATGTGGTGGCACATGCCTGTAATCCCAGCTACTCGGGAGGCTGAGGCAGGAGAATCACTTGAACCTGGGAGGTAGAGGTTGCAGTGAGCTGAGATCATGCCATTGCACTCCAGCTTGGGCAATAAAGTGAGACTCAGTCTCAAAAAAAAAAAAAATTCATTCAATCAAATAACTCAGCAGCCACTCAGATTAGTACTTTGTGAAGATATTCAGGAGACATCGCAGGAAACATGAACCATCATTGTTTGACCCATGACCTGCCCTTTATGGGAGAACCTGTACTTGCCATAAATAGAAGCTATATTTTCCAAGAGTTCTAGGAGATGGGATTGGGTCCATTTTCTGGCCTCCCAGGCAGAGCACTCTTATGGGGCAGAGGTTTGTCCCCAAGCAACCCCTCAGAATCACTTGACACAGGGCTGCCTTTGAATCCAGCTCAGTCCCCAGCCAGGGCAGCAGGACTGGTTTTGTCGAATGTCCAGGGCAGGAGTGAGCCATTTGGGCAGGCATTCCTTGGAAGAGCACATGGTCGGAGTGTGCCTTGAGAGCCTCACGACACCACTCCAGAACAAGGAGTAAGAATGGAATTGGAACATAGGAAGAGACAGATGGCAGAAGTGTTTACCCTCCCTTTATTCGTTAAATGCAGTGTCTGGTGTCACTCATATACTACCCACTGTTCCTGTGCTCTACCTGAAGGCAAGATCTTTAAAAGGCTGAATGAATGACCTTGGCCCCTCAGCTTCATGTGCTTCCCGGGGGTGCACCAGAGCAGGGTTGCCCACGACTGGCAGCCCAGCATCTGTGAGCCCTGCTTGCTGACCATTCCAAGGGAGGGAAATGTTTCCATTGTCTCTTTTATTGCTCCACTCACGACATCCCATCTCAAGCTGCTTTTGGTTTGCTTGGGATATTTTCTCCAGGTGAAGTTCAGGCCCTCAGTTCCCTCTCACAGTTCCTCAACTGTGCTTTGTTTACCTGATGGTTCTTCTTCCTCCTTCAAACCTTAGTCATCATAGCAACAAATAAAGCAAAAGTAGCAGGGATTTTCTGGTGAGCCCAGTGTGCTGGGGCACCCCCATAAATTAGAGCTAATTTTACACTGGCCTGTCTGGGTCCCCGCAAAGCTTTCAGTTTGGCCTCCAGTTACTCTCCTCAGAGGCCAGAGGGAGCCCTTTGGCCTTCAGTGTCCCATGTTGCAGGGAATTTTGACTCCTGCAGGGAATCCCAGTGGCCACCTGGATGTGCTGGATGGAATGACCCCAGCTCCAGCTGCCTTGGCTGTGGAGAATCAGAGTTCAAACCACTTAGAGTCTGCGGTTACTACTTCCAGCAGGCCAAGATGGACACCATAGCCCTGGTATAAACTTCTAGTCTTATACAGCTCCACAGGGCAATGATACTTTCTTTAATAAATGTTGGGCCGGGCGTGGTGGCTCACGCCCATAATCCCAGCACTTTGGGAGACTGAGGCAGGCAGATCACAAGGTCAGGAGTTCAAGACCAGCCTGATCAACATGGCGAAACCCCCTCTCTACTAAAAATACAAAAATTAGCTGGTCGTGTTGGCAGGCACCTGTAATCCCAGCTACTCAGGAGGCTGAGGCAGGAGAATCGCTTGAACCCGGGAGGCAGAGGTTGCAGTGAGCCAAGATCGCACCACTGCACTCCAGCCTAGGCAACAAGAGTGAGACTCCATCTCAAAAAAATAAATAAATAAATAAAAATAAATGTTTAATACTGCCACCTTCAAACTGACCACAAGAAGGTGCTCTTCCTCCAATCATGCACAGAAAGGTCTCTGGTTTCTTAGAAAACGCAGTGACACAGCTGAAACTGAGCTGAGACCTACAAATGGGGATTTACTAAAATCTGTGAGAAAAGGAAAGGAAAATAAATCTTGAGACTTTCACAACCCAGTTAATCTGGTGTATAGGTCAGTTTTCTCACTGTCAGCTCACACTTGACCACAAGGAGGCCTCTGGTCCTAGTTCCAGGGCTGTGCTCTCAGAAGGGACCATCTTTTTTTTTTTTTTTTGAGATGGAGTCTCGCTCTCGCCCAGGCTGGAGTGCAGTGGCGCAATCTTGGTTCAATGCAAGCTCCGCCTCCTGGGTTCATGCCATTCTCCTGCCTCAGCCTCCCGAGTAGCTGGGACTACAGGCGCCCGCCACCACGCCCGGCTAATTTTTTGTATTTTTAGTAGAGATGGGGTTTCACCGTGTTAGCCAGGATGGTCTCGACCTCCTGACCTTGTGATCCGCCCGCCTCAGCCTCCCAAAGTGCTGGGATTATAGGAGTGAGCCACCACGCCCCGCCCAGAGGGGACCATCTTTACCCTCACCACCAAGGAACTTCTTGGGGGGACACCTCTACCCCTAATGTCTAGCCCCAAGAAAGGGGGGAAAAGAGAGGTTGACACATCCCTTCTCCAGCTTACTATTAGGAAGAACGTCCTCCCAAGACTAAAAGACCCAGCTCACTCTCAGTAACTAACAGCAGCAGCCATGCTCCCTAAAGATTCTGCCTCACCTGGCAAGGCCTCACTCCTCTAGTGTGGTCTCCAAAGTCCCAGAATATTGCTGGGATATTCTGGAATATTCCTGTCAGAGCATATGTAACTGGACAGGCACCAACTCTCACAAACTCCCTTTGAAGCCCAGTACTCAGTTCTCATCTTCCCATCTCCCTTCTCAAAAAGGTTTCCTGTCTGAGGATCACAACCTTCCCGGGGTCAGCCCCGAACACATTTCCCTGCCTCAGCATTTCTCATGGTGGGTAAGGAGGACCGCAGATCGTTCAGCCTGGCGAGCCACACCACTCTGAGCAAATAGGGTTTTCAAGAGGTAAGCAGGTGTGCCAGTGAGAAAGGTTTATTACTAGAATCTGGCCTGGGGTGACAGAGGTACACATGATAGTCAGAATCATATTGTCCAGGGATAACGAGTCTATCAGGCTCTCTACCATTTTGCTATCAGATCTGAGTGAAGATGTTTGATAATATTATATGTTTGCCAAGATGGGAATGACCACCAGAACTAAGAAAGGAGGTCTCCTCAAGAATCCTCTTTTGGATTTCCTTCTCCTACTGAAAACAAAGTGCAAATGAGCTCCCAAAGTCCTCCTGTTAGGCAGGTGAAGTGGCTCATGTTTGTAATCCCAGTGCTTCGGGATGCCAGGGTGAGAGGACTGCTTGAAGCCTGAAGTTCAAGACCAACCTGGGCAATAGAGTGAGACTCCATTTCTACAAATAAAATAAAAAATTAGCCAGGCATGGTGGTGCACACCTATAGTCTCAGCTACTTGGGAGGCTGAGGTGGGAGGATCACTTGAGCCCAGGAGTCTGAGGCTGCAGTGAGCAATGATCACATCACTGCACTCCAGCCTAAGTGACAGGGCAAGACCCTATCTCTAAAAGTAAATAAAATAAAAATAAAACAGCCACAAAAAAAGAATAAAACCATGTCCTTTGCAACAATATTGGTGGAGCTGAAGGCCATCATCCTAAGTAAATCAACTCAAACAAAATCAAATACTGCATGTGTTCTCACTTATACTTAGTGAGCTTAAACTTACAAGGGAGCTAAAGTGTAAGTAGAAACTTATAAGTGAGCTAAACAACGGGTACACATGGACATAAAGATGGGAATAATAGACACTGGGACTCCAAAAGCAGGGAAAGTGGGCGGGGAGCAAGGGCTGAAAAATCACTTATCAGGTCCACTGTTCACTATTCCACCAGTACACAATGCACCTGTGCAACAAACATGCACATGATCCCCTCAATTGAAAATAAAATAAAATTTTTTAAAAGTCTGGGCATGGTGGCTCATGACTATAATCCCAGCACTTTGGGAGGCTGAGGTGGGTGGATCACCTGAGGTCAGGAGTTCGAGGCCAGCCTGGCCAACATAGTGAAATCCCATCTCTACTAAAAATACAAAAATTAGCCGGGAGTGGTGGCAGGCACCTGTAGTCCCAGCTACTCCAGAGGCTGAGGTAGGAGAATCGCTTGAGCCCAGGAGGCAGAGGTTGCAATGAGCCAAGATTGTGCCACTGCACTCCAGCCTGGGTGACAGAGCAGTCCATCTCAAAAAATAAAATAAAATAAAAAATTTAAAAAAGTTTAGGTCCTCCTATTTATAATGTATACAAGCAGTACCACCCAGTATATGCCTCTTGTGACTTGTCCAATAAAATCCTTTATTTGTACAATATTTGCCAGTTCTTCTAGATAAAAAAATGATTCTTTATAATTTGCTTTTTGTCTTATTTAAAGAGCCAATCTGATGTATGAAATATAATGAGAATTCTAATTCATTTTTTTCTGACCTGCCAGGATAGTTCACAAAAATTCATGCACTATTAGGTTTCATTTCACTTTTAAGCTATTTCTAGATGTTTATTTTCAACAACAAACAGAAGAGATAGCAAGTGGTGACTTCACTTTGTCCTAACGTATCAGGTATCTTCAGGAAGAACTCAGTCATAGGTGCTGGGGTTACAGAGAACAATGTATACGACAGGATCTCCTTGAGCTCTAGGGGACCAAAGTCACCAGTATCCATAGAATCAGTATAATTTCTGCAGTTAGGGCCGGGCGCGGTGGCTCACGCCTGTAATCCCAGCACTTTGGGAGGCTGAGGCGGGCGGATCACGAGGTCAGGAGATGGAGACCATCCTGGCTAACACGGTGAAACCTCGTCTCAAAAAATACAAAAAAAAAAAAAAAAAAATTAGCCGGGAGCGGTGGCGGGCGCCTGTGGTCCCAGCTACACGGGAGGCTGAGGCAAGAGAATGGCGGGAACCCGGGAGGCGGAGCCTGCAGTGAGTGGAGATAGCGCCACTGCAGTCCAGTCTGGGCGAAAGAGCGAGACTCGTCTCAAAAAAAAAAAAATCTGCAGTTAGTTAAAACACTTGGTTACAAGTAGGAGAACAGCATAAAATCAACTTAAAGTCAAAGAGGGAAATTTGTTATCAGCATTTAAAGGTGACTCACAGAACCAGAGGCAGAGATGCAGCCAGGGCTCAGTAATGGACTGGAAGCAAAGACTCTGCTGCATTGGGAATCTTTCTCCTTCAGGGACTCTTCATGTGTGCTTTGCTCTCCTTCCTTTCTTAGCAGGCTGGATTTCTGTGATCCCCAGGCAATGTAGCAAAATGTGTCTACTACTAAATCATGGGTTTACATCTGTCCTGTTTACGAGTCAGCCAGAGTGAGGCTGGAAAGAGGGAGTGGGAGACCGAGAACAAGCCCAGTAGGTCAGGTTCCCTACAGCTGGCATTTTTCTTTTTTTTTTTCTTTCTTTTTTTTTTTTTTTTTTGAGATGGAGTCTTGCTCTTTTTGCCCAGGCTGGAGTGCAATGGCGTGATCTCAGCTCACCACAGCCTCTGCCTCCTGGGTTCAAGAGATTCTCCTGCCTCAGCCTCCCAAGTAGCTGGGATTACAGGCATGTGCCACCATGCCTGGCTAATTCTGTATTTTTAGTAGAGACGGGGTTTCTCCATGTAGGTCAGGCTGGTCTTGACCTACTGACCTCAGGTGATCTGCCCACCTCAGCCTCCCAAAGTGCTGGGATTACAGGCATGAGCCACCGCGCCCGGCTACAGTTGGCATTTTTGAGATCATCTAGTCTAGTAGTTTCTCTCTCTCTCTGTCATCCTCTAACTCTCTTTCACTCTGTTTCTCAGTTTAATGTTAGACATACTCTTACAGTCAAATATTCATGTAATCCATAAGTATATGGAGGAAAACACGAGAGGCCTCTCATAACCTCACTTCCCTCTTCACAGGGGTAGCCACTGTTAACAAGTATATACACTTCCAGTTCCTTTTCTGTGCATCCATATCAATATAAGTACATGTACATATCAGTTTTCTTTATGTCACTTAAAGTGGCTTTAAGTATCAATGTATTATATGCATTGATACTTGCCTTTTTTACTAAATATGAATTGAAGATCTTTCCATGTCAGTACATACAAATCTACTTCTCTCTATAAATCATAATGAATATGTCCTCAATTATGTAACCAGTTTGTGTTGATGAGTAATTAGGTTGATTCCACTTTATGATGGTTAATTTATGTGTCAACTTGGCTCAACTCTGGTCCCCAGGGGTTTGGTCAAACACCAGTCTACACGTTGCTGTGAAGGTATTTTTTTTTGCTGTGATTAACATTTAATGATTGCTTCTCTGAAAAACAAACCTAGAGCTTCATCCTCAGAGTAGCTGAATTACAACACAAATGGGACAACACAAGTTAGGACCTGGAGGGAACATGATTAGAAAACTGGTGATAAGGAGGTCTGGGGAACAAGTGAATGGACCCACGTCTCCGAATAAGTGAAAAACGAAAACATTTGTATTCCATGAGGAATACTCATCAAAGGGTGACCTCAGGAGAGGAGGATTTTAATAATCAAGTGGATAGGTTGATTTTTGTGTGGATACTAGTCAGCCTTTTTCCACAACCCGAAGTTGTGCATGGCAGTGGTGAAGGTATGCATGAGTTCAGCAACGTGGACGTTCACTAGCCAGGGCCAAGCTGGCCACAGCTGCTGCTGAGTGCCTAATCTGCCAGAAACAGAAATCGACACTGTGCTCCCACTGTGGCACCCTTCTCCAGGGTGATTCCAGCTACCTGGTGGCAGGTGGATTATATTGGACCACTTACACCATGGAAGCAGCAGCATTTTGTTCTTACTGGAATAGACACTTTCCCTACAAAAGGATTTGCCTTCCCAGTACACCATGCTTCTGCCAAAACTATCACTTGTGAACTTACAGTATGCCTTATCTACTGTCACGGTATTCCACACAGCATTCCTTCTATTCAAGGAACTCACTTCAAGACAAGTGAAGTACAGCAGTGAGCTCGTGCTCATGGAATTCACTGGTGTTACCATATTCCCCATCTTGAAGCAGCTGGCTTGACAGAACAGTGGAATGGCCTTTTGAAAATTCAGTTACAGCCGGGCATGGTGGCTCACGCCTGTAATCCCAGCACTTTGGGAGACGAAGGCAGGCAGATCACCTGAGGTCAGGAGTTTGAGACCAGCCTGACCAACATGGAGAAACCTCGTCTCTACTAAAAATACAAAATTAGGGCTGGGGGTGGTGGCTCACACCTGTAATCCCAGCACTCTGGGAGGCCAAGGCGGGTGGATCACGAGGTCAGGAGATCGAGACCATTCTCGCTAACATGGTGAAACTCTGTCTCTACTAAAAATTACAAAAAATTAGCCAGGCGTGGTGGCAGGCACCTGTAGTCCCAGCTACTCGGGAGGCTGAGAATGGCGTGAACCCGGGAGGCAGAGCTTGCAGTGAGCCAAGATCGCACCACTGTACTCCAGCCTGGGCGACATAGTGAGACTCCATCTCAAAAAAAAAAAAAAAAATAGCCAGGCCTGGTGGCGTGTGCCTGTAATCCCAGCTACTCGGGAGGCTGAGGCAGGAGAATCTCTTGAACCTGGGAGGTGGAGGTTGCAGTGAGCCGAGATCGCACCATTGCACTCCGGCCTGGGCAACAAGAGTGAAAC
Organism: Gorilla gorilla gorilla; assembly: GCF_029281585.2. NCBI lineage: Eukaryota > Metazoa > Chordata > Mammalia > Primates > Hominidae > Gorilla > Gorilla gorilla. The sequence continues at coordinate 93,114,648 of NC_073237.2, read as the reverse complement.
TTCATCTCAAAAAAAAAAAAGTGAAGGGGAGGGGAGAGGAGGGAAAGGGAGGGGAAGGGAAAGGAGTTCAGTTACAGCACCAGCTAGGTGACCATACCTTGCAGGGCTGAGGCAAGGCTCCCCAAGAAGCCGTGTATTCTCTAAATCAGTGTCCGATACATGATACTGTTTATCTGACAGACAGGATTTACAGGTGCAGGAATCCAGGGGTAGAAATGAGAGTGGCACTACACAATATTTGCAAAGCTTTCGCTTCCTGTTCCCATGACCTCATGCTCTGCTGGTCTACAAGTCTTAGTTCTGAAAGGAGGAATGCTTCCATCAGGTCACACAACAATAACTTCATTGAACTGGACAACAAGACAACCACCCAGCCATTGCAAGCTCTGCATGCCTCTGAGTCAACAGGTAAAGAAGGGAGCTACTCTACTGCCTGGGATGATTTTTTCCTAATTACGAAGGGTCATTGGATTTCACAATAGAGGTAAGGAAAAATATGTCTGGGATGCAGGACATCCCTTGGGGTGTCTCTTAGAACTAACATTCCCTCTGATTAAAGTCAGTGGAAAACTACAACCCAATCCAGGCAGGACTATGAATGGCTCAGCCCCTTCAGGAATGAAGGTTTGGGTCATCCCACCAGTCAAAAAAACCACACAACCAGCTGAAGTGCTTGCTGTGGACAAGGGAATATGGAATGGATAATAGAGGAAGGTATTTATAAATATCAGGTATAATAAACACGTGCCCAATTGTTTAAATGAGAATGGTAGTTGCTGTGAATATTTCTTCATTTTCTTATGAATATGTTTGTGTGTGTGCATGTGTGTGTAAAATCTTTTCTGTCTTCTTTAGCCCCTTATATACTGTAGGATGTATTAACTTTACACCACAGTATTTAAATACTCTTAACTTTTTTATCATAGTATTTAAGTTATAGGATATTAAGAAGAGTGAAGATAATCCAAGGATTCTGCATCCTTTTCTGGGGGAAAAGTTAATGCATTTTTCAGTTCTTTTTTTTTTTTTTTGAGACAGAGTCTTGCTCTGTCATCCAGGCTGGAGTGCAGTGGCATATCTCGGCTCACTGCAACCTCCACCTGCCAAGTTTAAGCAATTCTCCTTCCTCAGCCTCCCAAGTAGCTGAGATTACAGGCACCTGCCACCACACTCGGCTAGTTTTTGTATTTTTAATAGAGACGGGGTTTCGCCATGTTGGCCAGATTGGTCTCGATCTCCTGCCCTCTGGTGATCTACCCACCTCAGCCTCCCAAAGTGCTGCGATTACAGGCATGAGCCACTGCGCCCGGCCATTGCATTTTCAGTTCTATGCCAGATAGTTGTATCCTGTTAGGCAGAAGTATGACTTTGTTATTATCTTTATATGGAGATTAAGTGTGGTTTTAGGGGATGTGTATGGGTGCCAAGTTGACAAGAGATAGACTGGTGATTAATTTTATGTGTTAACTTGACTAGGACATGATATCCAGTCGTTTTGTTAAATACTAGTCTAAGTGTTGTTATAAAGGTATTTTTTAGATGTCATTAACATTGAAATCAGTAGACTTTGAGTAAAGCAGATTACCCTCCATAATGTGGGTGAATTTCATCCAATCAGAGAAGGCTTAAGCAAAGGCAGGTTTCCTGAAAAAGAAGCACTTCTCAAAACTGCAAGATGATTCCAGCCTCTTGCCGTGCAAAATTAGGACTCAAGACTGCAACACCAATACTTACCTTCATTTACAGCCTGCTCATCTGCCCTACACATTTCAGATGTGCCAGCCCCCACAATCACTAGTAAGTTTCTTAAAAGAAATTTGCTCTCGGCTGGGCACGGTGGCTCACACCTGTAATCCCAGCACTTTGGGAGGCCGAGGGGGGTGGATCACCTGGGGTTGGGGGTTCAAGATCAGCCTGGCCAACATGGAGAAACTCTGTCTCTACTAAAAATACAAAATTAGCTGGGTGTGGTGGCACATGCCTGTAATCCCAGCTACTTGGGAGGCTGAGGTAGAAGAATCACTTGAACCCGGGAGGTGGAGGTTGCAGTGAGCCGAGATTGCGCTATTGCACTCCAGCCTGGGCAACAAGAGCAAAACATCGTCTCAAAAAATAAATAAATAAATAAATTCACATACTCTCTCCATTTTATATATATGTATAAAATGTCTCTATTTATATAGAGAGATATTACATACACATATATAGATCTATATATCGATATATACATTTATATATCGATATATAGATGTATATATCTCTCTATAGAGAGAGATATATAGATATATATGGTCTGGTTCTCTTCTGGAGATCCCTAATACAACACTCAAAAAATTAATGAATTGTACACCCACATACACAGTAGCTTTATTCATAATAGGATAGACACAACCCACATGTCCATCAACAGATGAATGGATAAAGAAAATGCGGTAGATACATTCAATGGAATATTATTCAGGCTTAAAAAGGAAGGAAATCCTGACAAGTGCTGCTACAAGGATGAACCTTGAAGAGATTGTGCCAAGTGAAGTAAGTTAATCACAAATGGACAAATACTGTATGATTCCAGTTACACAAGATAAATAAAGTTATCAAACTCATAGAGATAAAAAGTAGAATGGTGGTTGCCAGACGTTAGGTAGAGCAGGGAATGGGCAGTTAGTGTTTAATGGTTATGGAGTTACAGTTTGAGATGATGAAAAAGTTCTGGAGATGGATGATGGAGCAGGCTGCACAACAGTGTGAATGTACTTAATGCTAATGAATTACACATTTAAAAATGGTTAAAGTGGGAAATTTTATGTCATGTATATTTTACCACAAAAGGGGGAAATATTTTTTAAAATTAACAAATTAAGAAAAACTGTACACACTGTTTGTATTATCCCCTCAGAGCTGTATTCTTGGCAGTTGAATCTCTAGTTGGACTCGTCAGAAGATATTTTGGAGGAGGCTTTCTTGAGCAACACAGTAGTTACATTGGCAACTCTACACACATGTAGTGCTGTCTCTGTATTTTTTAGTGTGTGTTCTTTGATTTATTTTAAACCATGGACATATGAAGTTATACCACCAAATATTAGCAGGTCATTCCTAAATAATAACAGAACGGAAACAGTAATAGTTTACATTTACTTTTCCTTAATCATAGTATCTAAAGGTGCTGTATTAGTCTGGGTCCAATAATGAGATTTAAACCACACTGTAGGTTAAACAGGGAAAGTTTAATATAATGAATGAGTAAACTCTGATCAGGTGACATGCACCTGTAATCTCAGCTACTCAGGAGGCTGAGGCAGAAGGAATGCTTGAGGCCAGGAGTATGAGACTGTAGTGTGCTATAATCACAGCACCTGTGAATAGCCACTGGACTCCAGCCTGGAAAACACAGTGAGACCCCATCTCTGAAAAAACAACTCTGATTAAAGTGTGTCTAGAAAATATAAGGAACCTATGGCTAAGGACAAATACTCAAAGAAGACAAACTTGAAAGGGACCCCTTCCCCAAATCTGGGTTTCAGATCTGACTGGAGCAGGTATAGTTCAGCCTACTGGATAGCTATGTGTAGAAGTTTGATGGCTTGCCCAGGCTGGATCTGGTATACAGTCAAGGGAAAGGCAGAAAGGAACCCACTAGAATGCAGGCAGGGCATAGGTCATCAGCAAGCAGTGGCATGAGAGCAGAGGCAATGGTGATGGGTACAGGTGAGCCAACGGCTCTACAGAGAGCAGTGGCTCGATGGGAACAGGTGAGGAATTGGGGGCACAGGTGAGGAATTGGGCTGCTAGTGGAGTTAGGAGTGCTTTCAAGTTCCAGTTTTCACATCAAGTGAGGTGCTAGATTATTGCTAGAACAGCCAATAGTTGCAGTGTTGCCAAGGAAGTGTGTATCCTGGTAAAGTGCCAGAGGCAGAGCCCCACCCGCTACCCTCAAGAGGCTATTTGAAATCCCCTTCCTCCTGCAATGTCCTGCCAACACTGTCTATTGAAAATGCTTAATATATTGCCCATTGCAAAGGTTAGATGCTTAGAGAAAGTCTGTCCATTGTCACAGAGTATATAGTGAAGGGTTAATTTGGAGCTGAGAAGCAAGTTGATAACTGTCACAGGCACTTCATCTCTCAGTGTCTCATTCAGTCATGTACTGATGCTCCCTAGACAATACCTTCTAATTTCTGCATTTCTGCATGGCTACTATTCCTCCTACAAAACTATTTTTTGATGATGTCTGAGTTCATCACTCTGCAAAAACTAAGTCATGTGGCTCTTTGTATTTCAAAATGAAATTGTCTAACCTGTAATTTATTTCACATGAAATATGACACTGAAAGCAGTAATGTCAAAGAAAATTTTTCATTCATTGATATCAGCAATTAATCAGAGCTGCCAAAATACCACCATTCTTATCTGTTTATCAATTTCTGCTTACCAAAACACTGCTTGCAATAAATTTGGTGACATCTGGCAAACTGCCTGTTGTGAGTGCTATTCATCAGCCTGCACTTTGGTCATGCATTTATTTCCAAAAACTCATAAAGCTCCTGGCCAGGCCCAGTGGCTCATGCCTGTAACCCCAGGACTTTGGGAGACCAAGGCAAGAGGATTGCTTGAGCCCAGGAGTTCAAAACCAGCCTGGGCAACATAGGGAGACCCTTGTCTCTACAAAAACAAATCTAAAAAAAAATTTGCCAGGCATGGTGGTGCATGCCTGTGATCACAGCTACTTGGAAGGCTGAGGCAGGAGGACTGCTTGAGCTCAGGAGGTGGAGGCTGCAGTGAGCCATGATCGTGCCAATGCACTCCAGCCTGGGCGACAGAGCGACACCCTGTCTCAGAAAGAAACTATCTTGACTTAGAAACAGATCTATGCTTAAAATTTTCTAAACACGCTGCAGAGCTTCTCAAACAGAGCACTTAATGTGTGCTCAATAAAGTATAAAATCTTCACACAGGTGAAAGCCAGAGGATGCAGCATCCCCCTTTCCTGCACTTTGTGGCAGAGTCACATCAGTCACATAGACCTGCCTAGCACTCCGCCCCAGAAATATTCTTCAGCTCAACAAAGGCCATAGATAAAGGATGTACTTTCTGAACCCCAAATCCATACACAAGAGTGAGTAAACTTATGAAGACAAAGAGCCTGAATGTTATCTGGTCCCACTCTGGAAATCTTGGACACACGGTTAGCACCCATGAGAAACCCCAGAGAAAGATGAACCTCTAAATCCAGGGCCAGTTTGGTCTCACAAAGGCTGAGATCCCCAGATTTCCCTATGTCTGCCTACCCACCCCAGGAGAAACTGAATTGGAAGTGTGGGATTTCTACAAAACAGCTGCTAAGTCATCTAACTTCATCATCCTCATCCCACCCAGCTCACCTTTTATTTCTTTATTTTTATTATTTATTTTTTTAAAAAACGGAGATGGCGTTGCCCTCTGTTACCTACCCAGGCTGGTCTCGAACTCCTGGCCTCAAGTGATCTTCCCGCCTCGGCCTCCCAAGTCGCTAGGATTACAGGCCCGGCCGGTGTGTTTACAAAACGTGGGCCCGGCCCTAGCCCACCTTTTACACATACACCCATTAGTTCTCGAATAGGTGAGAACATCCGCTCAGGTGGCCATGGAGGGCGCGGGCGGCTTTCTTCCTCAATAATGCTTGCTCGCCGTGGACGGACCTTACTTTCTCTCTCTGTCCCCTACCCTGAGAGCGGAGTCAGAACCGCCCGTGGGGTTCACTCTGACAGCTCCCAGGCCCGCGCCGCGCCGCGGAAACCGTGACTTGCCAGGCCCCACCTCTGCACGCCCCGCCCCCCCCCCGCCCCGCCCCTCCCCTCCCACCGCGCCCAGCCTCTGCGCGCCCCGCCCCGGTCCGCGCTGGCAGAGCGGACCCAGGCCCTCGGCCGCCCCGCGTCATGGCCGCGCCCGCCCCGGTCACGCGGCAGGTTAGCGGCGCCGCCGCCCTGGTCCCGGCCCCGAGCGGCCCCGACAGCGGGCAGCCCCTGGCGGCCGCCGTGGCCGAGCTGCCGGTGCTGGACGCCCGCGGGCAGCGGGTACCGTTCGGCGCGCTGTTCCGGGAGCGCCGCGCCGTGGTGGTGTTCGTGCGGGTGAGCGGGCGGCGGGGCTGGAAGGGAAGCGCGGCCCAGCGTCCCGGGCAGGCTGCCGGGATGCGAGCCGCGCCTCCTGCTTCTTAGGACGGAAACGGGAAGGCAGCCTGCCCAGTCGCGGCCGCTTCCCACGCGCCGGGCGCCCGAGCCGCCGGTCCCGGCCCCGCGGGCGTCGCCTTTGCTCGCGTCACGCACGGCGAAGTACAGGGATCCTTCGGGGCCCGAGGGTGCTGCTTTACTAACTTGCCCTTTCTGCCGTCTTGGCTTTCAGCATTTCCTGTGTTACATCTGCAAGGAATACGTAGAGGATCTGGCCAAAATCCCCAAGAGTTTCTTACAAGTGAGTTTTCCAGCGTGGGCGGCCCAGTGCCCGCTTCTGCCGACCTTGCGAGTGGGGCGGGGGAGGACGCGGCTCCAGCGCGGAACTTGCAGCCTGGATTGCCCCTCCCCGCAGCTCTCTCCACCCTCGCCCCTCCAAAAGGAGTGAGACGTCAGAGATCTATTTCTGCCCTAACTCATTGGGTGCTGCCTGGTGGTAAACGTACTAACAATTGTGGTGTTGCCTGGTAACCTAGTGCCTGTTCTCAAATGTTGACTGATAATGCCCTAAAACAAATGCTGGAAATGGTTATTTTCTTCCCTTTATTTTTTGTTACACTCCAAATAGCTGCTCATTATGGGAAAATACTAATATATCGTAAAGGTGCAAATGTTTATTTTAATAGGCTGCAAGTTCCATGTCCCTAGGACAACCACATACTTGTTTTTCTTGAGGCACAGATAGGTTTGTGCCCAAGTGAGCTTTTTGAGGAAAGGCATTGAGCAGCCTTTATAAAACAGATGTTTTTTCAGCAGACCTTATCAATCAGGATGTGAAAAAATAACATTGATTAAATAACTGTGCGGCCGGGCGCGGTGGCTCACGCCTGTAATCCCAGCACTTTGGGAGGCCGAGGCGGGCGGATCACGAGGTCAGGAGATCGAGACCATCCTGGCTAACACGGTGAAACCCTGACTCTACTAAAAATACCAAAAATTACCCGGGCTTGGTGGCGGGCGCCTGTAGGCCCAGCTACTCGGGAGGCTGAGGCAGGAGAATGGCGTGAACCCGGGAGGCGGAGGTTGCAGTGAGCCGAAATTGCACCACTGCACTCCAGCCTGGGCGACAGAGTAAGACTCTGTCTCAAAAAGAAAAAAAAAAAAAACTGTGCTACAGAGTTTTTAAAAAAGAATGTCTTTGGGGAGAATATAGAGAATTATTTACTATATCATTTTGAAAACAATGTTTTGACTGTTCCTCTGCGTATCCTTTTATTCTCTTTTTAAAAATTGACATATATAATTGTATGTGTTTATGGGATACAGTGTAATATTTTCATAGGCATTTACATTGTGGAATGATTAAATCGAGATAATACATCCATCATGTCAGATAGTGATTTTAGTTTTTTGTGATGACAACGTGTAAAAACTAGTCTTTTAGCAATTTTGAAGTATACATTGTTAACTGTAGTCACCATGGTGTGCAGCAGATCTCTAAAAGTTATTCCTGTTGTTTAACTGAAACTTTGTACCCTTCGATCATCTCCCTTTTCCTTATCCCTGAGTAACCAGTCTCTGGTAACCATCATTACACTCTACTTTTTTCGTTTCCATAGGTAAGTGAGATCATGCGGTGTTTTTCTTCCTGTGCCTGGCTTATTTCACTTACACGATGTCCTCCAGGTGCATCTAGTGTTGTCGCAAATAACAGAAAAATGTCTTTCTTTTTTATGACCAAATGTGATACCGTATTTTCTTTTTTTTTTTTTTTTTTTTGAGATGGAGCCTCACTCTATCGCCCAGGCTGGAGTGCAGTGGCGCGATCTCAGCTCACTGCAAGCTCCGCCTCCCGGGTTCACGCCATTCTCCTGCCTCAGCCTCCTGAGTAGCTGGGACTACAGGCGCCCGCCACCACGCCCGGCTAATTTTTTGTATTTTTAGTAGAGACGGGTTTCACCGTGTTAGCCAGTATGGTCTCGATCTCCTGACCTCGTGATCTGCCCGCCTTGGCCTCCCAAAGTGCTGGGATTACAGGCGTGAGCCACCGCGCCCGGCCGATACCGCATTTTCTTTATATTTATCCATTGTTGAACACTGAGGTTGCTTCTATATCTTGGTATTGTGAATCATGCTGTAATAAAACATGGGAGTGCAGATATCTCTTCAACATACTGATTTCATTTCCTTTGAATAAATGCCCAGTAGTGGGATTGCTGGATCATATTATAGTTCTATTTTTAATTTTAATAACTTCCAGACTGTTTTCCATAATGGCTGTACTAATTTACATTCCTAACAACAGTGTACAAAAGTTCCTTTTTCTCCACATCCTCACCAACACTTATCTTGCATCTTACTGATAGCCGTTTAACAAGTGTGAGGTTATATCATTGTAGTTTTAATTTGTATTTCACTGATGAGTAGTGATTTTGAGCATCTTTTCATATATCTCTTGGCCATTTCTTTCTTTTTTTTTTTTTTTTTTTGAGGCAGAGTCTTATTCTGCCCCCCAGGCTGGAGAGCAGTGGCACAATCTTGGCTGACTACAACCTTCGCCTCCTAGGTTCAAGTGATTCTCCTGCCTCAGCCTCCAGAGTAGCTGGGATTACAGGCACATGCCACCACACCCAGCTAATTTTTGTATTTTTAGTGGAGATGGGGTTTCACCATGTTGGTCAGGCTGGTCTTGATCTCCTGACCTCAGGTGATCCACCTGACTTGGCCTCCCAAAGTGCTGGGATTACAGGCGTAAGCCACCATGGTCAGCCCTTTGTCCATTTTTTAATCAGGCTATGTTGTTTTCTTGCAAAGTTGTTTGAATTTCTTTTACACTTTGGATATTTGCCCCTTATCAGATGCATAGTTTGCAGATATTTTCTCTCAATCTGTGAGTTGTCTCTTCTCTGTTGATTGTTTCCTTGGCTGTGCGGAAGCTTTTTAGTTTGATATAGTCCCATTTGTCTATTTTTGCTTTTGTTGCCTGTATTTTTGAGGTCATATTCTACAAATCATTGTTTACACCCATGTCATGTAGCAGTTTTGTAGTTTTCTTCTAGTAGTTTTATAGTTTTAGGTCTTATGTGTAAGTCTGGAAATTCCTACTTAGCAAAAGAAGCATCTGAATTAATATTTTACTATACATATCTTTGCATTAACTCACACAGTTTTGCTGTTTATTCCATTCCTCTAGAAGCCTATAGGTGGCATTAGAATGAAACATAAGAGTTGGGTTAAGGGATGTTGTATAAAACATGCATAATTTCTAATGATATATACATGTCCTTTTTTTTCTCCTAAGGAAGCAAATGTCACCCTTATAGTGATTGGACAGTCATCCTACCATCATATTGAGGTAAATATCTAGTACATTGGGAGACTAATGAATAAAATCTGTTTCAGACATAAAAATTACATTATTTAAACCACTAAATGTAGGCTAAATTGGCTGAAGTTAGAGTATCATTACTTTTCTCTCATTTGTTCTTGTAAAAATTCCAACCATTCTCTCTTTTCAGCCTTTTTGCAAACTGACTGGATATTCCCATGAAATCTATGTCGATCCTGAGAGAGAAATTTATAAAAGATTGGGAATGAAAAGAGGTGAAGAAATTGCTTCCTCAGGTAAGACATAACATGTCTCAAATAGAAAACACTGGTGATGTATGTTCATATTTGTGTATATATGCATAGGGAAACATGGTCAATTCATAAATCAGGCTTTTTTTTTTTTTTTTTGAGATGGAGTCTCACTCTGTTGCTGGGGCAGGAGTGCAGTGGTGTGATCTCGGCTCACTGCAACCTCCACCTCCCGGGTTCGAATGATTCTCCTGCTTCAGCCTCCTAAGTAGCTAGGATTACAGGTGCCTGCCACTATGCCCAGCTGATTTTTTATATTTTTAGTAGAGACAGGGTTTCCCCATGTTTGCCAGGCTGGTCTCTAACTCCTGACCTGTCTCGGCCTCCCAAAGTGCTGGGATTATAGGCATGAGCCACTGCACCCAGCCTCAGGCTGCTTTTTATTATTCTAATAAGTGGTCCAGATACACCAGGCTCCAGAAGATTCATTTTCTGGGTGTAATGACATGGAAGGCTATTAGCAAAGCACTATTCGATGGAAATAAGTTGCAGAAGTGTTTTCAATGTGGTTCCATTTTTGTGAAAACAAAAAGGATTTTCATAAAGATCGTGTGTGCACGCGTGCGCACATGATGAAATAGTTTTTAAAAGATATGGTAGTGTTTACCTCAAGGAGGGGAGTGAGAAAATTGGCTTTTGTATTTTTTACAAGTATATTTTACTTTTGTAATTAAACAGAAAGTAGTATTAAGTTCACATAATTTTATACCTCAGTACCATGGCTTTAATACCCCATCTCCTTTAATTGAGGAAATCCCACTTATCGTTTGAAATCACCCAACTGAAAGGGGCTCTGAATCACTCTTCAAGCAGAAGTCATTGCTTCCCTTTTGCTTTCACAGCACCCTGCACTTTATTATATACTCTATTATTGCACTTAAGGGGACCAGAGAGTATAGTTAGTTGAAGAATTTCATGTTTATTCATCTTTACATTATCTGTGTTCTCTGCCCTTGCCACAGTTCCTTGTAATTAATAGAGCTTAGAAAACTTGAGTTGTACTGCTTATGTGTGTTTGTGAAATGCCAGATAAGAGAACTCAATTCAAACAAAAATCAATAATTTTGAATAAATATTATCGACCTCTTGTTTGATACCCACTGTGTTGGATGCTCCCAGGAGGACAGTGATAAAATACATAGTCCCCACCATGCAGACTCATCATCTACTCTGGGAGACAGGCACAAACAGCTAATTACAATACCATCTAAGGGCCAGTGATGGAGGGAGGCATTCCTGACTAGAAATACCTTTGTCAGCAATTTAAGTGGAGTAGGATCTGGGAGGGCTTCTCAGAGGAGATGAAGTCTCAGCTCACTCTGAAAGGAGTTAGCTGGGTGAAATGAGGGTGGGGAAGGGTGCTCTAGATAGAAAGTAGCATGTGCAAAAGCACAAAGGCATGAGAAAACATGACTCCTTCAGAAAAATACAGGTCCCTACCTCTGGCCAGAGTGTAAGACCCAGTTAGGGGAATTGGTGTGAGCCAAGGGATAAGTTACAGCCAGTTCATGTTGAGCCTGGGGTAATGTGCCAAGGAGTTTGGATTTATTATGAAGCAGCTGGGGAATTATACAAGTGTTTGAAGCAGAGAAGTGAGACAATCATATAACCCATGTGGAGCAGGGATTGGAGCTGGCCAAACCAGAGCCAGTGATATTTGTGACAGGGTTGTAGGGCAGACATAAGCTAGAAAAAAATGACAAGGCTTGAAGAGGGGATAGAGAGGAGAGGATGGGTCTGGGAGCTGTTTGTGAGGCAGAGTTGCTGATCCCTTTATTGATGGGGTTTTTTTTTGTTTTTTGTTTTGAAACAGAGTTTCACTCTTGTTGTCCAGGCTAGAGTGTGATGGTGTGATCTCGGCTCACTGCAACCTCCACCTCCTGGGTTCAAGTGATTCTCCTGCCTCAGCCTCCTGGGTAGCTGGGATTACAGGCATGCACCACCATGCCCTGCTGATTTTGTATTTTTAGTAGAGACAGGGTTTCTCCATGTTGGTCAGGCTGGTCTCGAACTCCCGACCTCAGGTGATCCACCCACCTCGGCCTCCCAAAGTGCTGGGGTTACAGGCATGAGCCACCGCACCCGGCTCCTTTATAGATGTTTTTAAAGAAAAAGACCTAAACTTGATCAGAACTAATGATGAGCTGGCATAAACATAGAGTCTGCTTGTTTCTCTCTCTTTAGTATAGGAAATCATAGCAGTACAGATTGTGAACCTAACTTTTGCAGTACAGATTGTGAACCTAACTTTTTGGTACACAGTTTTCATGTGCTGTAACAGAGTCTCAACATGTGTAAGGTCTGTTTAATTATTTAGCACTTTAGGGCTGGGCGCAGTGGCTCACGCCTGTAATCCCAGCACTTTGGGAGGCCAAGGCGGGTGGATCACCTGAAGTCAGGAGTTCATGACCAGCCTGACCAACATGGAGAAACCCCGTCTCTACTAAAAATATGAAATTAGCCCGGTGTGGTGGTGCACATCTGTAATCCCAGCTACTCGGGAGAGTGAGGCAGGAGAATTGCTTGACCCCAGAAGGCAGAGGTTGTGGTGAGCCAAGATTGTGCCATTGCACTCTAGCCTGGGCAACAAGAGCGAAACTCTGTCTCAAAAAAAAAAATTTAGCACTTTAGATGTAAACTGTGAGTTTCACTTTAGTAACACCTCACTATTCATTGTCACAATAAAGATATGGAATTGCAAACTAAATAGATGAATACTAAGTTGAATATATGCTTGTAATTATAAGAGAGGGTATATTCAAATCTTCACTACTTCAACCTGTGTTGAAGGACTGCATTGCCAAACAAAATATTAGGTTCTCATAAAATAATTTTTTTGAGGTTTCTCCCTAAAAAAAACATAAAGCATAAATCTCAAAATCAGTCTCAGAATAGTCTTACTTGAAAACTAAGGCACTAAAAATATATTATACAATTATAATTTAAAATTAATGGTGCCTATTTTATAAAGATGAAGAATAAGAAAATGAAGCCATTACATACAAGGGAGTACTGGGTTTGTAGAAGACTGAAAAAGAGGAATTTGACACAAGTAAATTCAAACTGGCAAAACTAGATTGTGCTTGACAACAAAGATTACTTAGTTCTAGGCTATGGAATCTCAAGTTGAATTTCTAAAATTTCTGAAATATTAATTGACCCCTTCTTTGGACATAAGAAGAGAGTTTGGGCTGGGTGTGGTGGCTCACACCTGCATTCCTAGCACTTTGGGAGGCCAAGGTGGGAGGAATTCTTGAGTGTAGGAGTTCGAGACCAGCCTGGGCAACATGGCCAGACCCTGTCTCTACAAAAAAATACAAAAATTAGCTGGGCATGGTCCATGCCTGTACTCCCTGCTATGCGGGAGGCTGAGGCGGGAGAATCGATTGGAGCCTGGGAGGTTGAGGCTGCAATGAGCAGTGATCGTGCCACTGCACTCCAGCCTGGGTGACGGATTGACTCCCTGTCTCAAAATTTTCTTTTGAATTTTAAAAAATAAGGAGAGAGTTTGGATTTCTGAGCATTTATTTCACATATAGAATCCTATAAGATAGTAAAATTCAAGGCCAGGCATGGTGGCTCACACTTGTAATCCCAGCACTTTGGGAGGCGGAGGTGGGAGGATCACTTGAGGCCAGGAATTTGAGACCGGCCTGGGCAACAAAGTGAGACCCCATCTCAACAACAACAAAAAATTTTAAATTAGCCAGGATTGGTGGCATGAACCAGTGGTCGCAGCTACTTAGGAAGCTGACGGGAGGATCGCTTGAGCCCAGGAGTTTGAGGCTGCAGTGAGCTATGATTGTGCCACTGCACTCCAGCCTGAGCAACAGAGCATGACCCTGTCTCTTAAAAAACAAAGTAAAACTTAATCTTTTACTCAAGTCTCTATGCTAGTGAGCCTGTATTTGTTTCTTGGTAAGATAAATGCTCATTATAATGTAAACATGAAAGAAATCAAAGAGTTGAAGAGATGAAGAGAAATAATAGGTGTTTGGAAATATTCAGAAATTAGGCAGGCCAAAGGCTGCATAGTCATTAAAATAAAAAGTTAAAAGTAAGACATAAATGGCAAGGATAGGAGAAAAATTAATTACAAGGAGAATAAAGAGACTGAGTCTCTTTGCTCCAATGAAGTGGAAATTAAGTATTAGCCACTGTGATAACAGAAATAGAAAACTGACAGCCAAGGAGAAGTGAAGAGGTAGCTGCAGTGGCTGTTGTCACAGCTAAGCCCCCATGTCTCAGTAGCATGACATGGTAGCAGGTTATTTCTTTTTATCTTAAATTTCAAGAACGGGACCGGCTGCGGTGGCTTATGCTTGTAATCCCAGCACTTTGGGAGGCCGAGGCGGGCAGATCACCTGAGGTCAGGAGTTTGAGACCAGCCTGACCAACATGGAGAAACCCCATCTGTACTAAAAATAGAAAACTAGCCGGGCGTGGTGGCACATGCCTGTAATCCCAGCCACTTGGGAGGCTGAGGTAGGAGAATCGCTTGAATCCAGATGGCGGAGGTTGCAGTGAGCCGAGATCGTGCCATTGCACTCCAGCCTGGGCAACGAGAGTGAAACTCCATCTCAAAAAAAAATTTTTTTTTCAAGAACGGTTTTTCTATTTGGATGCCTTTCCTCTTGAGCAGCAGTTCCAGGATCCAGGCACCCTCCATCTTGTGCTTTGCCACCTTCAACCCAAGCCTTCCAAGAAGGTAGAAGGAACATGAGAATCACTTGTGGGAGGAGCTTGGCCTGGAAGCAGCACAGATCATTTCATTCATTGTTTATAACATAGTCACATGCCTTGCCTAACTGCAACTAAGACTGGAAAATATACTTTAGCTGTGGGCCCAGAAAGAGGAAACAGGTTTTGACCAACACGTAGCAGTCTGTGTCACAATGTCTCTTGAAAAGGACTGTAGCTGCCTATTAATAAGTGAGACTAAACAGAGTATAAATGGGGAATTAAAATGGAAAGCACTGCTAATTTGAGAAGTCTATAGTTGACATTTTTCTGTGGCAGAAAATGATGTGGGTCCGTCATCACGTTTCCTTTAAAGCAGTAGTTCTTAACTGGGACATTTACTCCTCTCTCCCTTGGGAGACATTTGGCATTGTCTGAAGACATTTTTGGTTTTTACAACTTGGTAAACAGTGCCACTGGTATTTAGTGGGTATAGAAGGCAAGGATGTTGCAAAACACCGTATATCGCACAGGACAAAGAATGATCTGAGCCAAAACGTTGATGGTAAAAGATTGAGAAACCATTCTTTCAAGGAAGAAAGAGAATGTTTTCTAGAAATACATTATCTTCTTAATATCAAATTGAATATAAAATGATATCTAAAGACAGTTTTCGACATTTCAGGACAGAGCCCCCACGTAAAATCAAATCTACTCTCAGGAAGCCTTCAGAGCCTGTGGCGGGCAGTGACTGGCCCTCTCTTTGATTTTCAAGGAGACCCAGCTCAGCAAGGTGGAACCCTCATTTTAGGTCCAGGTAAGCATCAAAGCCCAGGTTCAGCAGTAAACGTCTTGTGCTTTTTACAAGTTCAGAGGCCATTTTCTTTTCTTTTCCTTTTTTTTTTTTCGAGAGGGAGTCTCGCTCTGTCGCCCAGGCTGGAGTGCAGTGGTGCAATCTCGGCTCACTGCAAGCTCCGCCTCCCGGGTTCACGCCATTCTCCTGCCTCAGCCTCCCGAGTAGCTGGGACTACAGGTGCCCACCACGATGCCCGGCTAATTTTTTGTATTTTTAGTAGAGACGGGGTTTCACCATGTTAGCCAGGATGGTCTCGATCTCCTGACCTCGTGATCCACCCACCTCAGCCTCCCAAAGTGCTGGGATTACAGGCATGAGCCACCGCGCCCCACCCAGAGGCCACCATTTTCTTCATAAAGCAGACACCCTGTACAAATGGACATCTTGGCATTACAGTCAGGATGCTGTGCTTTTGTAGGGGGGCATCTTTTGTTTTCAAAGGCTTCTGTATATTTTGATGTTTATGTATTTGATGAGCGTGCCCATCATCCCATGCCTAGATGATTTCCCACAGTCACCTGTGGGCTGGCGATCTGTATATGGCTGTCACACACTCCACTATTTAGGAATGTTCAGTGGAGATGAACATTTCCGAATAGGGGAAAATCGTCACGTGCCTTTTTTTTTCAAGAAAAGAATCCAGCTGGGCACGGTGGCTTACGCCTGTAATCCCAGCACTTTGGGAGGCCAAGGCGGGCGGATCACGAGGTCAGGAGATCGAGACCATCCTGGCTAACACGGTGAAACCCCGTCTCTACTAAAAATACAAAAAAAATTAGCCGGACGTGGTGGCGGGTGCCTGTAGTCCCAGCTACTCGGGAGGCTGAGGCAGGAGACTGGCGTGAACCTGGGAGGCGGAGCTTGCAGTGCGCCAAGATCGCACCGCTGCACTCCAGCCTGGGTGAGAGAGTGAGACTCTGTCTCAAAAAAAAAAAAAAAAGAATCCATGTAGTTATTTATACCTAACAAAACTAGGAGACTTACTCAGTGTCAGCAAGTTAGTCAGTGCTAGGGACAGCTCATCCCATAAGATTGGGATTGAGGCCGGGCATGGTGGCTCACACCTATAATCCCAGCATTTTGGGAGGCTGAGACTGGTGGATCACTTGAGGCCAGGAGTTCCAGACCAGCCTGGCCAACTTGGTGAAACCCCGTCTCTACTAAAAGTACAAAAAATTAGCCGGGCGTGGTGGTGCATGCTTGTAATCCCACCTACTTGGGAGGCTAAGGCAGGAGAATCACTTGAACCTGGGAGGCGGAGGTTGCAGTGAGCCCAGATCGTGCCACTGCACTCCAGCCTGGGTGACAAGAAGGAAACTCCCTCTCAAAAAATAAAAAAGAATGGGATTGAGGTCCGACTATAAGCCACACACTGTTAACAACTTTATTGATGGGTGTGGACCACCTGAGATTGCTTTGGCTCGTCTCTGCTAAGTGTTTGAACAGATGTATTTGAACAGATGTAAGGATTGTGGACATCTAAGTGTATTGTAACTGATTAGATCTCTACTGTGTTCCAGCATTGCAACAAAGGACAAACACCCTTATCAGACAGGGCCCAAAAGCCTAAATCACTATGTTGTAAGATTATCTTTTTGTTTTTTCTTCCTCTTTAAAACTGTCTGCTTAATGAGCATAGCTTATAAGAGTTATATGAGTAATATTTACTTTCATAAATACCTTTTTTTTTTTTTTTTTTGAGATGGAGCCTTGCTCTGTCACCAGGCTGGAGTGCAGTGGTGTAATCTCGGCTCACTACAACCTCCGCCTCCCGGGATCAAGCGATTTTCCTGCCTCAGTCTCCCTAGTAGCTGGGACTACAGGCGCCTGCCACCACACCCAGCTAATTTTCATATTTTTAGTAGAGAGGCGAGGTTTCACCAGGTTGGCCAGAATGGTCTCAATTACTTGACCTCCTGATCTGCCCACCTCTGCCTCCCAAAGTGCTGGGATTACAGGTGTGAGCCACCACACCCAGCCAATACCATATTTTTTAGAAGGAGGGTTTTGACTGAGTAATATGATTTTTGAGCTTTTTGCAGCTGGAACACTGTAACCAAAATCTCCCTTTGCCTCCCTCTCATGAATTTATAACAGATTCGTTATAAAAAGAAGCCCTGATTAATGAGAATGAATCCTGTGCATTAGCCCAGAATGACATTAGCCATATTTCTGAACAACTTATTTCCATCCTCAGACCCAAAAGGGGATGTTTTTGAGTCCCTTATCTCCATGTCTCTGAATCATTTGTCCACATCTTCTGTTGTGTAAGAATAAAGAGTACATGGGCTGGGCACGGTGGCTCACACCTGTAATCCCAACACTTTGGGAGCCCAAGGCGGGCAGATCACGAGGTCGGGAGATCGAGACAATCCTGACTAACACAGTGAAACCCCATCTCTACTAAAAATACAAAAAATTATCCGGGTATGGTGGCATGCACCTGTAGTTCCAGCTACTAGGGAGGCTGAGGCAGGATAATCGCTTGAACCTGGGAAGTGGAGGTTGGCAGTGAGCCAAAATCACACCACTGCACTACAGCCTGGGCGAGAGACCAAGACACTGCCCCAAAAAATAAATAAGTAAAGAAGAAAGAGCACATGGAGAGCATCATTTGTGTGCCAACTTGGGACCATTCAGTCATCCCTCAGCATCCATGGCGGATTGGTTCCTGGACCTGCAGTGGATCCCAGAATCTGAGATGCTCAAGTGTCTCACATAAAATGCTGTAGTATTTGGATCTAACCTATGCACGTCCTCCCCTGCACTTTAAATCATCTCTAGTTTACTTATAATACCAAATGCAATGTAAATAGTTGTTGTACTGTACTATTTAGGGAATAATGACCAGGAAAAAAAAATGTCTGTACATATTCAGCAGATATGCAGCTATCCTTTTTTTCCTGAATATTTTCAATCCGTGGTTTGTTGAATGAGGATGCGGAACGCATGGATGCAGAAGACCAGCTGTGCTTAGAAAACATGCCTCATGGCCGGGCGCAGTGGCTTACACCTGTAATCCCAGCACTTTGGGAGGCCGAGGTGGGCGGATCACAAGATCAGGAGATCAAGACCATCCTGGTCATCTGGTGAAACCCCGTCTCTACTCAAAATACAAAAATTAGCTGGGCGTGGTGGTGCAAGCCTGTAGTCCCAGCTACTCGGGAGGCTGAGGCAAGAGAATCGCTTGAACCCAGAAGGCGGAGGTTGCAGTGAGCCGAGATCATGCCACTGCACTCCAGCCTGGTGACAAAGCGAGCCCCCGTCTCAAAAAAAAAAAAAAAAATGAAAACATGCCTCATATACTTAATCTAATGGTTTAAGTTAAAATTCTGGTCTTGAGTTCAAGAATCAAACAGAAACTAGATTGTAAATTTATGATTATAAATTATAAAATCTGTATTTGAACAGATGTAAGGATTGTGAACATCTAAGTGTATTGTAACTGATTGTCTTTTAAGGCCTTATTTTAGAGCCTCTTTTGGGCTATGGTTATAATACAGATAGCCTGTTAAATCAGTATTTGGGAGTGGATTTTTTGAAGTGAGTGATTTATTTCCTTATTATATTTATTCTATTATTAGATTTAAGAAACAGATGTGATTTTCCAGCTTGATATCTATGTGAGTTCCGTATTCTGCCCATCTGACAGGACATTTTATTTAATTATATTTAATAAAACCTAACAGAAGGTTATAATTTAAAAATCTTTCCCCTTGGATCTCATAAAACATCAAGTATGGCTCTTATTTAACCATAATCCTTGTCATACTTTATTACCATGATTAAAAATTATTATGGCATTATATAGAGAATATAATGCACTCCAGGTAATTAATTTTTCCCTTTGGACTAATTAAAGGTTGAAAAGCTTCCTTGATTTTAATAAGCAGTAAATCTGATGAATAATACTATGCCTCAGCCTTTTATTATTCTCTTCTAGGTAACAACATCCATTTTATACACCGCGATAGGAATAGGTTGGATCACAAACCTATCAACTCTGTTTTACAGCTTGTAGGAGTTCAGCATGTGAACTTTACAAACAGACCTTCGGTTATCCATGTGTGACTTAAAATGCACTCAGTCACTTTCAGCTGGACCTTCTGGAATGTGACCTTCAATGCCTGGGTGTAATATCCTCGTGCAGTGTCTAACCTGCTGTCCCTTCCCAGCCTTTGAGGAGTTAGGGAAGCATAAAGGGGGCTTGAACCAGTTGAATTGCATGCTGGGAAGCATCAGTTGTCAAAATGTGTTATATACTTCCATTTTATAACTTTTAACATTTTATACAAAAAAAATGAATATACAAAATATAACTTTAAAAGCTATAAAATCATAAATACTCTAAATTATTTTACATTATGGTATATTCAGTCAATGAAAGAGTTTTTTGGCAATATAAATTCTGACAATATATAAGGGGACAGGAGAGCAACACAAGACCATTATATTCAGTGAAGAAGGCAAAATATCAAATCTGTCAACAATGTAACTGCATTTTTATATGTATATATTTGTATTTTTGTATGCTTTGGAAAAAGACAGGAAATAAACACCAAAATGTTGCCAGTAGGTATCTCTGTGTTAAGATTAGTATTATTATTTTCTTTTCTGTACTTTTCTGTATTTCCCAACTGTTATATAATGAGCATGATTAATATTGTAGGGCCAGGAAAAGGTCTTTAAACATTATAGGACGATTTTATGCCACATAACAACCTTCACAAAAGAGCAAAATTATATAAGCTGTAGTCCACTTTTCCATCGTAATTGCTTTACTCAGAGGAAGTGTGGCAATCTGAACATTTCACATATAGCCAGTGTCCACAGCACCTTCTCAAACTACATACTTGCTATCCGTTTCACTAGGATTTTGGGGGGTTGGGGGAGCTATGGAGAAAAAAATTGTTTTAGATATTTAAGATACGTATTTAAAAATATGGTCAGTGTGCTTTTTGAAAGGGAACTATAAGAATTTTTTTTTTTTTTGAGACGGAGTCTCACTCTGTTGCCCAGGCTGGAGTGCAGTGGCATCATCTCGGCTCACTGCAAGTTCCGCCTCCCGGGTTCACGCCATTCTCCTGCCTCAGCCTCCCGAGTAGCTGGGACTACAGGCACCCACCACCACACCCGGCTAATTTTTTGTATTTTTATTAGAGACGGGGTTTCACTGTGTTATAACAGCCAGGATGGTCTTGACCTCTGACCTCATGATCCGCCCACCTCGGCCTCCCAATGTGCTGGGATTACAGGTGTGAGCCACCGTGCCTGGCTTTTTTTTTTTTTTTTTTGAGATGGAGTCTTGCTCTGTCGCCCAGGCTGGAGTGCAATGGCTCAATCTCAGCTCACTGCAACTTCCGCCTCCTTGGTTCAAGCAATTCCGCCTCAGCCTCCCAAGTAGCTGGGATTACAGGCACCCGCCACCATACCTGGCTACTTTTAGTAGAGACGGGGTTCCACCATGTTGGCCAGGCTGGTCTCAAACTCCATACCTCAGGTGATCCATCTGCCTCAGCCTCCCAAAGTACTAGAATTGCAGGCGTTAGCCACCATTCCCAGCCAAGAATTGTTAAAATTTTTTAAAACTTGGTAACTTAAATGTACACTATGGTTTAGTTATGTATTCCTAGAGAACTGCTATTTCTCACCCCCAAACTGCTCTTATTTGGGAGACTTCTCATCTTTTATTTTTCTAGAATCTTTTTTTTTTTTTTTTTTTTTGAGACGGAGTTTCACTCTTGTTGCACAGGATGGAGTGCAATGGCACGATCTCGGCTCACTGCAACCTCCACCTCCCGGGTTCAAGCGATTCTCCTGCCTCAGCCTCCTGAGTAGCTGAGATTACAGGCATGCGCCACCATGCCTGGCTAAGTTTCTATTTTTTAGTAAAGATGGAGTTTCTCCATGTCGGTCAGGCTGGTCTCGAACTCCCGACCTCAGGTGATCCGCCTGCCTCAGCCTCCGAAAGTGCTGGGATTATAGGCGTGAGCCACCGCGCCTGGCCTATTTTTCTAGAATCTTACTATGTTTAGTTGGGAAGTGTCCCAGAAATCCTGATGAAAAGTATAGCAAAATCAGAATTTTGGTAATGATTAGCAAGTACAATACTGCTTTGAACTCAGTACTTTTATATGAAGCATATAAAGTTACAAAAAAAAGTATTCAAATATTTGAATATATCTTCATGTTTGTATTATGTTTTTATTCAATAAAAATGAAATTTCTCATTTAAACTATTTTGTGCTTTTTTTATATACTAAAGGTGACCTTTGCTGATTTTGGACTTCATACTGCTGAATCACATGCTTACACAAAAATTATATACAGTTGACCCTTGAACAACATAGGTTCAAACTACACGGGTCCAGTTATATGTATATATTTTTTTCAATTGAAGTTATACCAAGTGTGGGCCGGGTACGGTGGCTCACGCCTGTAATCCCAGCACTTTGGGAGGCCGAGGCTGGCGGATCACGAGGTCAGGAGATGGAGACCATCCTGGCTAATGAGGTGAAACCCCTGTCTCTACTAAAAATACAAAAAATTAGCGGGACGTGGTGGCGGTCGCCTGTAATCCCAGCTGCTCCGGAGGCTGAGGCAGGAGAATGGCGTGAACCCGTGAACCCGGGAGGCGGAGCTTGCAGGGAGCCGAGATGGTGCCACTGCACTCCAGCCTGGGAGACAGTTATACCAAGTGTGCCTGGCTCCCCGTCACCTCTTCCGCCTCTGCCTCACCTGAGACAGTAAAACCAACCCCTCCTCCTCCTCCTCCTCCTCCTCCTGCTCTTTAGCCTACTCCAGGTGAAGATGAGAATGAAGACCTTTTTTTTTTCCTTTCTCAGCACATTGTGTCCACTACCAAGAAGGAATTATAAGGCATATGAAAAGACAAAAAACAATTTGAAAAGACAGAACGAGCATTAGAACCAGATTCAGATATTGCAAGAATGTTGGAATTAATCAGACCAATTTTTTTTAAACTATGATTAATGTGCTCAAGACTTTAAAGGAGAAACACAACATCCAAGAACAAATGAGTAATGTAAGCAGAGAGATGGAAATTCTAAGAATCAAAAGAAATGCTAGAAGTTAACAACATTGGAATAGAAATGAAGAATGCCTTTGATGGGATTATTAGTAGACTGGATGTGGCTGAGGAAATAATCTCTGAGCTTGAGGATATGACACTAGAAACTAAAAAGCAAAGGCAAAAAATACAAAACAAAATCCAAGAATTGAGAGACAACTACAAAAGACATAACATGAATCATGGGAAATCATAAGAAAGAAACTAACAGAAGAAATATTAGAAGCAATAAAGACTGAAAATTTCCCCAAGTTAATGTCAAACATCAGACTGTAGATTCAAGAAATTCAGAAAACAGCAAGCATAGTAAATGCCAAAAAAAAAGACACCTAGGCATATTGTAGTCAAACTTCAGAAAATCAAAGATAAAAAATCTTGGCTGGGCACAGTGGCTCACACCTGTAATCCCGGCACTTTGGAAGGCCAAGGCAGGCAGATCACTTGAGGTCAGGAGTTCGAGCCCTGCCTGGCCAACATGGTAAAACCACATTTCTACGAAAAATACAAAAATTAGCTGGGTGTGGTGGCACATGCCTGTAATTCCAGCACTTTGGGAGGCTGAGGCGAACAGATCACCTGAGGTCAGGAGTTCAAGACCAGCTTGGCCAACATGGTGAAACCCCATCTCTATCAAAAATACAAAACTTAGTTGGGCACGGTGGTGTGTTCCTGTAATCCCCGCTACTTGAGGGTGAGACACGAGAATCACTTGAACCCGGAGGCAGAGGTTGCAAGGAGCCAAGATTGCACCACTGCACTCCAGCCTGAGTGACAGCGTGAGACTCTGTATCAAAAAAAAAAAAAAAAAAAAAAAATTTGAAAGAAGGCAGAGGGAAATAAACCACCTTACCTATAGAAGAGCAAAAATAAGAATTACATCCAACTTCCCCTCAGAAACCATGCAAGCAAGAAGAGAGTGGAGTGAAATATTTAAACTGTTAAGAGGAAAGTCACCAATCTAGAATTCAGTACTCTGCAAAATTATCCTTCAATAACTTTCCAATAGAAGGAAAAAAATTATCCTTCTAAAGTGAAGGATAACTAAAGACATTCTTCAGACAAAAAATGAGGGACATTGTTGCCAGTAGACCTGTAATGCAAGAAATTTAAAAGAAGTTTCTCAGAAAGAAGAAAAGTGATACAGATTAGAAACTCAGATCTACATTAAAAAAAGGAAGGGCATTGGAGAATAAGTAAGTGAAGGTAAAATACTTTTCTTTTTCTTTTTTTTTTGGGACAGAGTTTTCCTCTTGTCACCCAGGCTGGAGTACAATGGCGCGATCTTGGCTCACTGCAACCTCCTTCTCCCAGATTCAGGCGATTCCCCTGCTTCAACCTCCCGAGTAGCTGGTATTACAGGTGACTGCCACCAAAACTGGCTAATTTTTGTATTTTTAGTAGAGACAGGGTTTCACCATGTTTGCCAGGCTGGTCTCGAACTCCTGACCTCAGGTGATCTGCCCACCTCTGCCTCCCAAAATGCTGGGATTACAGGGGTAAGCTACCACGCCTTGGCCTTATTTTTCCTATTCTTAGTTGATCTTACAGATAACAGTTCAAAATAATAATACGAACAATGTATGCGTGTTTATGTGTGCTTATGTATGTATATATATTTATATATAGATATGCTTACATATGCTTATATATAAGTGAATGACACTTACATATAAGTGAATAACAGCAAAGATACAAGACACAAGACGAGGGAATTAGAAATATTTTGTTATTGCCAGGCACGGTGGCTCATGGTGAAACCCTGTTTCTACTACAAATACAAAAAATTAGCTGGGCATGGTGGCGGGTGCCTGTAACCCCAGCTACTCAGGAGGCTGAGGCCGGAGAATCGCTTGAACCCGGGAGGTGGAGGTTGCAGTGAGCCGAGATCGCGCCATTGCACTCCAGCCTAGCCAATAAGAGCGAAACTCTGTCTCAAAAAAAAAAAGTATATGAATGGAGAAAGATTTAATGTGCTAACACCAATAAAAAGAAAGTGGGAATAGTTATAGTGCTCTCAGACAAAGCTAAGTTCAGAGCAAGGAAAGTTATCAGGGATGAAGGGAGCTATTACATAAGGATGAAGGGGTCAGGAGTCAGTTCCTCCTGAAGACAGAGTAATTCTCGATGTGTATGTTCCTGACAACAAAGTAAAACCTGATAGAACTGCAAAGAGAAATAGATGAATCCACTGTTATAGGTGGAGATTTCAACACCCCTCTATCAGAAATGGATAGGTCCAGCAGGCAGAAAATCAGTAAGCACATAGTTGAACTCAACAGCACCATCACTAAACTGGATATAATTGACATTTCCAGATTACTTCATCCAATAGCAGAATAGCACACATTCTTCTCAAGCTCATATGCAACATGCACCAAGATAGACTGCATTCTGTACCCTAAAACACACCTTAACAAATGTAAAATAATAGAACTCATAGCATGCCTGCTCCCAGACCACAACGGAATTATACTCAAAAGCAATAACTGGAAAAATCCCCAAATACTTGGAGATTAAAAACATACTTCTAAATAACACATGAATCAAAGAAAAAAAAATCTCAATGGGGCATGGTAGCTCACGCCTGTAATCCCAGCACTTTGGAAGCCTGAGGCAGGCAGATCACTTGAGGCCAGGAGTTTGAGACCAGCCTGGCCAACATGGCAAAACCCTGTCTCTACTAAGAATACAAAAATTAGCTGGGTTTGGTGGCACACAGCTGTAATCCCAGCTGCTTGGGAGGCTGAGGCAAGAGAATGGCTTGAACCAGGGAGGCAGGGGTTGCAGTAAGCTGAGATCAGGCCATTGCACTCCAGCCTGGGTGACAGAGCAAAACTGTCACAAGGAAAAAAAAAGAAAATGAAGAACTTTATGATGCTCCGCTTCCACTTAATGAATAGAAAATATATTTTCTCTTCCTTGTGATTTTCATAATAGCATTTTCTTTTCTCTAGCTTACTTCATTGTAAGAATATAAGTATGTAATAAATATCACATATAAAATATGTTATTGACAGTTTATGTTATTGGTAAGGCTTCTGGTCAAAAATAGACTATTACTAGTTAAGTTTTTGGGAGGCCCAAAGCCATATGCAGATTTTTGACTGTGTAAGGGATTGGCACCCCTACCCCCAACATTGTTTAAGGGTCAATTGTATTTATAAATGTGCACCACATTTTTCTAAGATAAATACATGTTCTTTATGTGGCTTCAGGGACGTACAGGTACATAAGTGTAGTGCAATGGCAAATTGCCTACCCAAACACATTTTTTAAATATAAAATTACCTATAACATGTACTGTTAACTTTATAAACATACTTCCATATCCAGTCATATACTGGACTTGAAATTCTGAAGAACCTCTCTCACAAATACATGGAGACATTGGATAAAAATAAATAATATCGTCAAACATTTTATGGTGGTAATGATTTGTTAGGTACTATTCCAAGTGCTTTACATACATTAACTCTATGGAACTGATATTGTTATCATCACCATCACCATTTTGCAGAGAAGAAGCAACAACTTTTTTCAAGCTGAGCTTACAACAAAGTGAAGAAATGCCACTAGGGCCGAAAGCGAGCAGAAGCTAGGCTGAAGACCATGCTTGGAAGCCATGGACTGCACTGCAGAGCAGGAATTCATCCCAGGAATTAGAGAAGGTTGTTCTTTGGCCAATTCAAAGGTCTGGGACAGTAGAGAATTAAAACTAAGGCTCTAGAGTAAAGCAGGACCTAAGACCTGTGCCTGAGACTGGAAACTTTTAAAGGGCTAAAACCTTGTAAGAATAAGGTCAAATCCATCCACATCCAAGGAATCTAGTGAGGAAATTCATTGTATGGCTTGTGTGATGAACTGCTATGGAAACAAGAATTTCAATAAAATGAAAATGCATGGTTTCATTTTTAAAATCAAATATTTTGTTGTTTTTCAAGAAAACTGATGATACACTAGCAACCTGCATAAAATGTTCACATTACCATTTACAATGGGGGGCAAAGAGGTATCACTGACTACATGAAAACTGGAAGACACATTTTCTGAAGAACTAACATCATTTACTTCAAAGTTAATGGCTATTTTAAAAAGAGTGTTCCAGAAGGTAATTTAAGATATGAAGTTGAAGAACGTACATAGACACATCATTCTGTGGAGAATGATTTTTCATTTAAATCAAAGAGGTTTTTTTTTTGTTTTGTTTTTTGTTTGCTTTTCTCACTCTGTTGCCCAGGCTGGAGTGCAGTGGTGCAATCTCGGCTCACTGCAACCTCACCTCCCGGGTTCAAGTAATTCTCATGCTTCAGCCGCCCAAGTAGCTGGGATTACAGGTGCATGCCACCACACCCGGCTAATTTTTGTATTTTTAGTATAGATGGGATTCTACCATGTTGGCCAGGCTGGTGTCAAACTCCTGACCTTAAAGGGATCTGCTCACCTCGGCCTCCCAAAGTGCTGGGATCACAGGTGTGAGCCACTGTGCCAAGCCAAAGAGGTTTTTCTAATTAATTCCAATCTTTTTCAAGTCAAGTTTTCTTATGGACATACTAAAAATGAAGTGTAGTAGCTGTTCCTATACTGGTTCTGTTAGAAACTTCTGAAAAAAGTTACAGGCTGCCAGTTTTATGTCAGTATTACCAAATGCTTTAAATAGAGAATTTGATTACATTCATTTCTTTTTAAAAAAGGAGCTAATAGTTACCTTTTCTCATCCAGTTTACAAAGTCAAAGCAAAATGTTTGGAAGCATATTCTCTCAAAGGTGAAACATCTGACATTATTGTGAATGCTACTCTAAATTCAACTTAAAAATTCACATGGTTGGGCATGGTGGTACATACCTATAATCCCAGCTACTCGGGAAGCTGAGGCAGGAAGACTGCCTGAAGCCTGAAGCCTGGAAGTGAGGCTACAGTGAGCTGTGATCGTATCACTGCACTCCAGCCTAGGGCAACGCGCGCGCGCGTGTGTGTGTGTGTGTGTGTGTGTGTGTATGTTTGGGGTTTCATTTTTTGAGATGGAGTCTTGCTCTGTTGCCCAGGCTGGAGCACAGTGGCATGATCTTGGCTCACTGCAACCTCCACCTCCCGGGTTCAAGCAACTCTCCTGCCTCAGCCTCCATAGTAGGTGGGATTACAGGCGCCAGCCACCACATCCTGCTAATTTTTGTAATTTTTAGTAGAGATGGGGTTTCACCATGTTGGTCAGGTTGGTCTTGAACTCCTGACCTCAGGTGATCTGCCTGCCTCGGGCTCCCAAAGTTCTGAGATTACAGGTGTGAACCACCATGCCCAGCATATATATGCATTATATATATGCATTATATATATGCATTATATATATGCATTATATATATGCATTATATATATGCATTATATATATGCATTATATATATATATGATGCACATAACTACAAAAAAGATTAATACCAAAAATATATTGGAATGTCTACAAGTCAATTTTTTAAAGCAAGACAACATAATAGGATAAATGGGCAATACAGACAAATCATTGCAAAGTTAGAGGGTACAATGCACAACCCACCCTCATTTCTGACACCAACTACAGATGGTTTCCAAAACCACACTCAGGTTTGATAATTTGCTAGAAGGACTCACAGAACATGCTAAGAGCTGTTATACTCATAGTTACAGTTTACAGTAGGGAAAGGATTCAAATCGACAGGCTTTTAAAATCTTTGAAAGGTTAAAATAAGGCTGGGCGCAAAGGCTCACGCCTGTAGTCCCAGCACTTTGGGAGGCAAAGGCAGAATTGCTTGAGTCCGGGAGTTCAAGACCAGCTTGGACTATGTAGCAAGATCCTGTTTCTAAAAAAAAAAAAAAAAAAAAAATTGGCCAGGTGTTGTGGTGCACCTGTAGTCCCAGCTACTCGGGAGGCTGAGGCAGGAGGACTCCACTCCAGCCTGGGTGACAGAGTGAGACCCTGTCTTTTAAAAGCAAACAAGCAAAAAAAGAACATGCAGCTTTACTAAGCTCTCCTTTCAGTTCGCACCCAGAGTGCTACAGTAGCGTCTTTATTTATTTATTTATTTATTTATTTTTTTATTTTTTTTTTTAATTTATTTTTGAGACGGAGTCTTGCTCTGTTGCCCAGGCTGGAGTGCAGTGGTGCAATCTCGGCTCACTGCAAGCTCCGCCTCCCGGGTTCACGCCATTCTCCTGCCTCAGCCTCCCAAGTAGCTGGGACTACAGGCGCCTGCCACCACGCTCGGCTAATTTTTTGTATTTTTAGTAGAGACGGGTTTCACCGTGTTAGCCAGGATGGTCTCGACCTCCTGACCTCGTGATCTGCCTGCCTCGGCCTCCCAAAGTGCTGGGATTATAGGCGTGAGCCACTGCACCTGGCCAGTAGCGTTTCTTGTTCGAGATTTGTGCTGTAGTACTGCCCTACAGGTGATGCGGTCTGATAAGGAAAAGACGGTTTCAAGTGCTTATATGTGTTGATACCCTGGGAGATTTAAAGGACAGATAAGGCAGAATTTCTGCCTTTAATCATTCAGGAGCTATTTGGGGAGGGCAGGAAGAACGTCAGGGTAGGTAACAAAAGAGGGCAGGGATGATAAACTGTCCTTTGCACAGTGCAGTAAATCTCACAGCAAATTTGAAGGTCTTGGAGGGATCATGGATGGAAGTGTTCAAAGAAGGCTTGCATATAATTTTTTAAAGCAGCTCACATAGACCATAAGTGTAATTAGCCTTATTCATCATGAGGAGGTATTTGATCAAAGCTCTTATGGAAGTAAAACTTGTTTCTAGAAAATGATTTTAAATATTATGCCAATCTTCTTACAATGCCATTTTTAAAAATAGGTAAGTAAAATATTTTTAAGGTTTCTTTAGAAATCATTACAGAACACTGTTATTTAACTTCACTCTAAGAGCAGCCTGTAATCACTAACATTTTCCGGATTTTGATGCCTAAGGATTTAAAATGCCAAATGTGGCTGAGTGGGGTGACTCATGCCTGTAGTCCTAACAATTTGGGAGGTCCAGGCAGGAGGATCTCTTGAGCCCAAGAGTTCAAAACTAGCCTGGGCAACGTGGAAAAACCCCATCCCAGCACTTTGGGAGGCCAAGGCATGCGGATCACTTGATGTCAGGAGTTCAAGACTAGCCTGGCCAACATGGCGAAACCTTGTCTCTACGAAACTACAAAAATTAGCCAGGCGTGGTGGTGGGCACCTGTAATCCCAGCTACTTGGGAAGCTAAGGCAGGAGAATTACTTGAACCCAGGAGGCGGAGGTTACGATGAGCCAAGACTGTGCCACCGCACTCCAGCCTGGGTGACAGAGTGAGATTCCATCTCAAAACAAAAACAAACAAACAAACAAAAAACAAATTAGCCGGGCGTGGTGGCATGCACACCTGTGGTCCCAGCTACTCAGGAGGTGGAGGTGGGAGGATCACTTGAGCTCTGGAAGCCAAGGCTGCAGTGAACTGGAATGGCACCACTGCACTCCAGCCTGGGTGACAGAGTGAGACCACTCCATATATGATCCCCCTCCAAAAAAAGTAAGTCAAATGTGAACATATTTACTGACTTTATGTAAATAAGGAATAGCTTCATATTTCTAAGCAATGTGTATCCATGTCTCATAAGCATAACATTCATCCTACTTTTTGCTGAATCCAGTAGGCTTTCCACTTTATTTTCCTAAATTGAAAGCTCAGATTTTGATATTTGTTGCTCTTGTCTATATCGGTAAGTACAAAGACTTCATGTGAATTAATAATTTGCCACACAATAAGAAAATGAAACAAAAGCAAATGCTTTAAAAATGTATTGGAAAAAATGATGAATGCTGTATAATTTGGAAAGTAAAATATAGCACTGGAGACATTCTGGTAGAGAGACCTGTGACCGGCCAGGCGTGGTGGCTCACACCTGTAATCCCAGCACTTTGGGAGGCCTGGGTGGGCGGATCACAAGGTCAGGAGATCGAGACCATCCTGGCTAACACAGTGAAACCCCTTCTCTACTAAAAATACAAAAAATTAGCCGGGTGTGGTGGCGAGTGCCTGTAGTCTCAGCTACTCGGGAGGCTGAGGCGGGAGAATGGCGTGAACCCGGAGGTGGAGCTTGCAGTGAGTGGAGAACGCACCACTGCACCCCAGCCTGGGCAACAGAGTGAGACTCCATCTCAGGAAAAAAAAAAAAAAAAGTTATTTTGGCAGCTAGATTTAAGTCAGATGGATGACGTTTTCATATAATGTGTATTTATTCATTTACTTATTTATTTTAAAGACAGGGGTCTCCCTCTGTTGCCCAGGACAGAGTGAAGTGACACAATCATAGCCTTGAACTCCTGGACTCAAGCAATCTGAAGGCTCAAGCCTTTTGAACTGCAGCCTTGAACTTCTGGGCTCAAGCAATCTTCCCACGTCAGCCTACCAAGCTGCTGGGACTATAGGTGTGTACTACCACATCCAGATTTTTTTTTTTTTTTTGAGACAGAGTCTCGCTCTGTCACCCAGGCTGGAGTGCAGTGGTGTGATCTTGACTCAACAGAACCTCTGCCTCCTGGGTTCAGCTAATTTTGTATTTTTAATAGAGATGTGTTTTCCCCATGTTGGCCAGGCTGGTCTTGAACTCCTGATCTCAGGTGGTCTGCCCACCTCGGCATCCCGATAAGAGTCTCACTCTGTGGCCCAGGCTGGGGTGCAGTGAGGTGATCATGGCTCACTGTAGCCTCAACCTCCAGGGCTCAAGCGTTGCTCCCACGTCAGCCTCCCAAGGAGCTGAGACTACAGGTGGACACCACCATGCTGGGCTAATTTTTAAAATTTTTTTATAGAGATGGGGTTTTGCTATGTTGCCCAGGTTGGTCTCAAATTCCTGGGCTCAAACGATCTTCCAACCTCAACCTCCCAAAAGGTATGTAATATTTAATAACGCACAAACTAAAATAATTAATATATTAAATGTGAAAACAAATTGCCTTTCTTTAAGTATTGTTAAATATTCATTTGCTTCTATTTCTAGAAGCTGACTGCCTATATAAGGGGCCATTTCAGCCTTCTTCATTTTTTTTATTTTATATAGCCCCTAACTTTGGATAAAATAATTCACTGCTCATTTCAATCTGCATTTAAAAATGGAAAGAGGAACTTAATAGAGAATCCAACCTAATCTGCCCAAATGTATGCTCTGGTATCACTGAAGAGAAAAAAAAATCATGAATAGAGAAAAACTTCCCACCATATGAGAATGCAAAACTACAGATCTGTGCATTTTGGTCATTCCTGATCTCCTTTTTCCTAAGGAGAACTCTGGTTGAGTGGGAACCCAGTGCGCTAGGATTTCATCACATTCGGAAGAATTTGTAACAAAAAGAAAAATCACCCGATATTTTAGAATTGGTTGCTGGTTCTCTTCCAAAACCAGAAAAGTCATTGCAAGAAGTTTTCTTTCCAGCCACAACAGGAGATAAAAAATAAATTGCCTTCACCCTTCCACAACTACAGAAGTGACTTGAAATTGATGCCTTTAATTCACTTCTAATTGTGTGGATAAGGGGAGAGTCAGACAAGGATGTCTTTCTTGTCCTGCAATGATTGGAAAGAAAACCGTGTAGAGGATAAAGGAGGTTGTTAGCTACCTCGGATTACCTGATGATCTCCATTGATTATGACTGTGAAGCAGGCTCTCTGCTGTCTTTCCCATTCCCCTGAGGGAGGAGACCTGGGGGGTGAGCCTGGCAGTGAGGGCCAAAGGCAGGGACAACTTGGATCTGTAGCAAATGTTGCAGAGCCCAAGAGAGAACAGCCAAGTTCTGTCTGAAGAAGAGGACCAAGACTCCAGCCAGCAGAGCCTGTCCAACTCGGTCAGAGTAAGCAAGCCAGAGGTGTTTCCGGAGCCGAGGTCTGGTGCCAAACAGGTGTCAGAGACCGACAGCGGCGAAAGAGATGGAGAGATGTAAGAGAGAGGGAGAGATGCCAGAGAGATGGAGAGTGGCAAGAGAGGTGGAGAGCGGTGAGAGAGATGGAGAGATGCGAGAGAGTTGGAGAGACATGAGAGAGATGGAGAGATGTGAGAGAGATGGAGAGCAGTGAGAGCAACAAGAGGAGAGGATGCAGCAAGAGATAGTCAGGAGAGAGAGCTGACCAGGAAACCATCCTTAGCTTTGCAAGGATGGCTTTTTTTTTAAAGTCCTATTGCTCCTATATCTTCTTTTTGGACAGTGGTTATACAGGTGTATATAATTTTAAAACTCATTGAACTAACACTGAAGATCTTTGCTTTTGTATGTTAATTATACCTCCTTTTTTTTTTTTTTTTTTTGAGACGGAGTCTCGCTCTGTTGCCTAGGCTGGAGTGCAGTGGTGTGATCTCAGCTCACTGCAATCTCCACCTCCCGGGTTCAAGAGATTCTCCTGCCTCAGCCTCCCAAGTAGATGGAATTACAGGCGCAGACCACCACGCCCGGTTAGTTTTTTGTATCTTTAGTAGAGACGGGATTTCATCATATTGGCCAGGCTGGTCTTGATCTCCTGACCTTGTGATCCGCCCGCCTCGACCTCCCAAAGTGTTGGGATTACAGGTGTGAGCCACTGTGCCTAGCCAAATTTTTGTAATTTTAGTAGACGGGTTTTCACTATGTTGGCCAGGAACTCCTGGCCTCACGTGATCCACAGCCTCTGCCTCCCAAAGTGCTGGGATTACAGGCATGAGCCCCCGCACCCAGCCTGTTATACCTCTTTATGGTTTTTTTTTTTTGAGACCGAGTCTCGCTCTGTTGCCCAGGCTGGAGTGCAGTGGCCCGATCTCAGCTCACTGCAACCTCCGCCTCCCAGGTTCAAGCAATTCTCCTGCCTCACCCTCCCGTGTAGCTGGGACTACAGGTGCCGGCCACCACGCATGGCTAATTTTTGTATTTTTAGTAGAGACGGAGTTTCACCATGTTGGGTCAGGCTGGTCTCGAACGCCCGACCTCAGGTGATCTGCCTGCCTCAGCCTCCCAAAGTGCTGGGATTACAGGCGTGAGCCACAGCGCCCGGCTTGCTGGGATTACAGGCGTGAGCCACCACGCCCAGCTTCTGTTTATCTATCACAAGTCCCCTCACCCACTCGGACAAATTTTTTTCCATGACATTTACTTGTTAAAGAGACAGTTTATAGAAAATCCCACATTCAAGATTTGTCAGATTGTTTCCTTATGAGTCATTTAACGTGTTCTTCCACCCCCTGTATTTCCTGTAAACCGAAGTTAGATCTCAAGGCTTGATTCAATTCAGGACAAACATTTTGGATAGAATACTACTTTATAGGTAATCCAGGGTACATCATGTTGCCTTGCATCAGGAAGCATCATACCTCTCTCTTTTTTTTTTCTTTTAGACTGAGTCTTGCTCTGTTCCCCAGGCTGGAGTGCAGTAGTGCAATCTCAGCTCACTACAACCTCTGCCTCCCAGGTTCAAGCGATTCTCCTGCCTCAGCCTCTGGAGTCACTGGTACTATAGGCACACAACACCATGCCTGGATAATTTTTGTATTTTTTGTAGAGAAGAGGTTTCACCATGTGGCCCAGGCTGGTCCGAACTCCTGACCTCAAGCGATCCACCCTCCTCGGCCTCCCCAAGTGTTGGGACTACAGGTGTGAACCACCACTGCACCATCCAGGAAGCATAATATCATGCTGACTCACTCTAATGAGGCAAAGTTTGACGTCTAGTGTAAGGTGGTGATAGCCATATTTTGAGTATTGCTGGAAAAGAAAAATATTAAAATACAATATATATCATTCCTAGAAGCCTTAAAAATTGGTAAAATATATTTGACATTAAAATAGATAAAACTGGCTAGGCTCGGTTGCTCATGCCTGTAATCCCAGCACTTTGGGAGGCCAAGGGAGGAAGACTGTCTGAGCTCAGGAGTTCAAGACCAGCTTGGGTAACATAGTGAAACCTCATCTCTACAAAAAATTAAAATAAAAAAAAATAGCGGGGTGTGGTGGCATGGGCCTATAGTCCCAGCTACTTCAGGAGGCTGAGGCAGGAGGGCCACTTGAGCCCGGGAGGTCCAGGCTACAGTGAGCCATGATTGTACCACTGCACTCCAGCCTGGGTGATGGAGCAAGACCCTGCCTCAAAAAAGCAAAGCAAAGCAAAACAAAACCATAAAACTTCTGTAAACCAACATGAATAGAGCAGCAAGACAAAGAGTAGATATGCAGGCATCATCTGCAAAGGGTGAAGGGGCGATATCCATAATATATAAAAAGCTGCCACACATCTACAAAAATAAAGTCAAATGCAGCCGGGTGTGGTGGCTCACGCCTGTAATCCCAGCACTTTGGGAGGCCGAGGCGGGCAGATCACCTGAGGTCGGGAGTTGGAGAAAAAACTCGAAAAAAAGAAAGCAAATACAAAACAGGCAAAGGACATGAATAAAAAATTCTTAGAAAAAATACTGCAAACATCTAATGAGAACTTTATAATATGCTCAACTTCACCAGTGATCAGGAAAATACAATGAAACTAATAGTGAGACTTTTTAATTCTTAAACTTAAAAAACACGTTGTATCCAGTGATTTCAAGGATGTGGGAAAATGGGATTCCTTTTTATTTTGTTTTGTTCTGAGATAGGGTCTTGCTCTGGAGTGCAGTTGGGTAATTATAGCTCACTGCAGTCTCGACCTCCAGGGCCCAAGCTATTTTCCTACCTCAGCCACCCGGGTAGCTGGGACTGCAGGTGCACACGGCCACACCCAGCTAATTTTTTTCTTTTTTGTTGAGACAAGGTCTTCCTATTTTGCCCAGCTGGTCTGGTACTCCTGGGCTCAACCCATCCTCCCACTTTGGCTTCCCAAAGTGCTGGGATTACAGGTGTGAGCCACTGCACCCAGTCAGCTCAGCTATCCTTAAATATTGTTAGTATCAATGAAAAATTAAAAAGTGAGTATCTTTGATTCAGCAATTCCACCTCCTGTGGATTGCCATATGTTAGGGTATTCATTGCAGGTACATAACAGCACTTTTCCTCCCAGCCCCCATGCAACTTAACCATCCATCCATAGGAAAAGAAATGATGGAAAAGATACAAGGGAAAGTTTGCAGCCATTAGCATGAATGAGGCTGGTCAAAAGGACTGAAAAGGAAAATTTTCAAGATCCAGTAATAACAAATCTGGAAAAAAAATTCAGTATTATGTGAAAAAAAGCAGCTCATAGAACAATATGCCCAGTATGAACCATTTTATTTTTAAAAATCTGGTTTTTTTGTTTTTTTTTTTTTGTTTTTTTGAGATAGAGTCTTGCTCTGCTACCCAGGCTGTAGTGCACTGGGGCGATCTTGGCTCATTGCAACCTCTGCCTCCCAGGTTCAATAGATTCTCCTGCCTTGGCCTCCCAAGTAGTTGGGATTACAGGCACCCACCACTACACCTGGATAACTTTTGTATGTTTAATAGAGACGGGGTTTCGCCATGTTGGTCAGGCTGGTCTCAAATTCCCGACCTCAAGTGATCCGCCCGCCTCGGCCTCCCAAAGTGCTGGGATTACAGGAATGAGCCACCATGCCCGGCCCCAAAATCTGTTTTTATCTAAACACAGATCATTAGCAGCAGTTATCTATGAGCATAGGAGGATTGGGGTAGGAAGGTAAAGGAGAACTTTTAAAATAAACATATATATATGTTTTTTACTTAAATTTTTTAAAAATATAATCACATGTTCATGTATTATTGTGGGACAAAACCAAAGAGAAAAAAGTTCCTTACGCACAAATCTTTGAAGTAAAATTACAAAATAAGACCTAGATTTAAGAAGTGAAGTCCGGGCGTGGTGGCTTAGCTTGTAATCCCAGCACTTTGAGAGGCCGAGGCGGGCGATCACCTGAGGTCGGGAGTCTGAGACCAGCCTGGTCAACATGGTGAAACCCCGTCTCTACTAAAAATACAAAAAATCAGCCAGGCATGGTGGTGTGTGCCTGTAGTCCCAGCTACTCGGGAAGCTGAGGTCGGAGAATGGCTTGAACCCGGGAGGCGGAGGTTGCAGTGAGCCGAGATCGCACCACAGCACTCCAGCCTGCGTGACAGAGCAAGACCCTGTCCCCCCCCAAAAAAAAGAAAAAGAGAAGCGAATAGTGAGGAGGGTGAATAGAGAGGAGGCAGCATTCAGTAGCACCGGTGGAAGCATTTAGCCAAGACAGCATGAACTTGTGGAGTATTGTTTCCCATTTCTCCCATATTATTAAATTCAACTCTAGAGACATACTGACTACCTGACAGTATGTAGAATGCACGTCAGCATCTTTCTTTTTCTTTTTTTTCTTTTTTCTTTTTTTTTTGACACAGAATCTCGCTGGAGTGCAATGGCGCGATCTCTGCTCACTCCAACCTCTGCCTCCCGGGTTCAAGCGATTCTCCTGTCTCGGCCTCCCGAGTAGCTGGGACTACAGTCACGTGCCACCACGCCCCGCTAATTTATCAGCGTCTTTTAAAAGTAACGCAAGCTGGGCGTGGTGGCTCATGAGATCGTGCCACTGCACTCCAGCCTGAGGGACAGAGTAAGACTCCATCTCAAAAAAAAAAAAAAAAAAAAGGTAATTCTAGAGGAAGATTTTGGTATCATTCAGTCCCTTGAGGCTCAGACCTCTGTGGCTTTCAGGTAAAGGCATCTTCAGTCATACTCTGAACACAAGACTTAAAATAACCAGAATTCTCATCGTCCCCTACCCCTGCCCCCTGGCATTTCATTATTATTATTTATTTTATTTACAGTCATGTACCACAAAGCGATGTTTTATTCAACAGACCACATACAGGACAGTGGTCCCATAAGGTTTTAATACCACATTTTTGCTGTAACTTTTCTATGTTTAGATGATGTTTAGATACATGAATACTTACCAGTTACAGTCACCTACAGTATTCAGTATAGTAACATGCTGTACCTGTTTGTAGCCTAGGAGAAATTGGCTCTACCATACAGCCTAGGTATGTAGTAGACCATACCATCTAGGTTCGTGTAAGTACACTCTACAATATTTGTACAATGATGAAATAACCTAATGACACATTTCTTAGAAGCATCCCCATCGTTAAGTGATGCATGATTGTAGTTATTTTTTAAAGCAGGAGTGTATATAACCAAAAAACAAATCAATCGCAGAAATATTGTTTTAAAAATCTACAATATTACGGTGTGGTCTGAGGTCCAAAGGCGTTCATCCAAGTTTCTGACATTTTACACAACTATACAGGTTATTTAATTTCAGAAGCCCACCTGCAAGGCAGGATCCCTTTAGATCCTGCTCTTGTCAATGAAGAATGATGCCAGCCCCTCAGTACTCGAGCCACATGTGGTTCTGTATCCTGGGTTTCCAAACCAAACTCATTTAGTGACCTAGGGTAACTGCCATGATCTCTCAAATGAGAATACCACGGAACAGGGCAGGAGTATGAAGCCCCTAGCATGTCTAGTATTTGCTGGTAGCTCAACAAACATTCATTCCTTCCATTTTTATGGTTCTAAAAGATTTTCATCTTAAGGGGCATGAACATGGCAGACTTCAGATTAATGTTGGGATTGCCAGGATAGCCAATGAAACAAAACCAACTCTTTGTTTGTTTGTTTGTTTGTTTGAGACGGAGTCTTGCTCTGTGGCCCAGGATGGAGGGCAGTGGCGTGATCTTGGCTCACTGCAACCTCCGCTTCCCAGGTTGGAGCAATTCTCCTGCCTCAGCCTCCCAAGTAGCTGGGATTACAGGCACGTGTCACCATGCCCAGCTTATTTTTGTATTTTTAATAGAGACAGGGTTTCCCCATGTTGACCAGGCTGGTCTTGAACTCCTGACCTCAGGTGATCTGCCCGCCTCAGCCTCCCAAAGTGCTGGGATTACAGATGTGAGCCACCATGCCTGGCCAAAACCAACTCTTTTCATATATGAAAGTGAAGACTTCGGTGTGTGCCCGTTTTCCCATATGACTGCCACCTAAGCCCTCTAGTTTTATGGAAATTTAACCTCTTATGGAACGTACCATATTTATCAAATTTAACCTTTTATGAAATTAACCAACTTATGGAAATTGACTTTGTACAAATTATTTATCTTCACATAATTAAAATTGTAATTCACGGATTCTGAAACTTACATTACTTGAAATTCATATCACGTCTCTATCAACCAATTGCTACTGATTTTAGCGTAAGATTTCACATTTTCAGAATATGCTCTATCTGGAATATACATATAAGAAAATGTTCCGCCGGGCGCGGTGGCTCATGCCTGTAATCCCAGCACTTTGGGAGGCCGAGGAGGGCGGATCACAAGGTAGGAGATCGAAACCATCCTGGCTAACACGGTGAAACCTCGTCTTTACTAAAAATACAAAACATTAGCCGGGCGTGGTGGCAGGCGCCTGTAGTCCCAGCTACTTGGGAGGCTGAGGCAGGAGAATGGCGTGAACCCGGGAGGCGGAGCTTGCAGTGAGCTGGGATCGCGCCACTGCACTCCAGTCTGGGCGACAGAGCAAGACTCCGTCTCAAAAAAAAAAAAAAAAAAAGAAAGAAAGAAAAAGAAAATGTTCCACAGTTGTTTTCATTTCAGGGTAGATTTACCTAGGAAAGATAGGAATATTTTAGAGAATCCCTCCTTTTTTTTTTTTTTTTCTTTTCATTGTGCTGCCATAATGTTGAGAATCAGCCAGACGCATCTGTTCCTTAAGCGCCACAGTTCAGGAAAAGACAAGCCAGATCCCAGAGAGTTTAGGTTCCCACCCCAGCCTGGCCACTGCCACTCATCTGGGTCCCCGTATCCTCACTGTGAAAGGATAGCCTTGGACCAAATATTGTCTAAGGAGCTTTCAAGCTCTAAAATTCTATGATGAGTCGTCAAGCAATGAACAACAAACTAACCAGGGAAGCAAACTAAAATACATTTCCTGTGGCCAAATTCTCAGAGCCCAGGAGTCAACTTATCAAAGAGGCGGAGGAGTCAAACAGTTCAAGAGCAGTGCCACACACACAAAACAAGTATCAGCTAGGAAACAGCACTTTTCTGCCTCTATCTAAACATGACCTAAAAACAAAATATAAATAGGGTTTAAAACTTTAATGTGTATACTCAGCATACAGACTTCCTATTCACAAGAAGGGAAGATACTTCCGCCTAATTACAAAGTGTAGTCCTATACTTTGTCTGTTCCTACTATACAAAGCATAAAATTATATACTTGCAAAGTATGAAAATATTTAAATGGTATAATTATCTGTATTTATGACATTTTTTTTTTTTTTTTTCTGAGACGGAGTCTAGCTCTGTCACCCAGGCTGGAGTGCAATGGCACGATCTCGGCTCACTGCAACCTCTGCCTCCTGACATTTAAACAAATTACTCTCAAAAGATCATAATGTCATGGAGGTAGTTTCTCTGTACTTCCAGGGAGCCACACGGACCACTCTCCTGTAATATCTATTCAAAACAAGACCCACTCATTTAAAATCCCTGGTAGTCTGGGAAACTGGGTGGCTTTCCAATGCTGAGCCCCTAGGCCAGTCTGAAAGGTCTCCTCCTCCTCCTCCAGGTCAAAACAAAGGACTGTGACCCTACCGTTTCTGCTCTCTAAAACTTACTTGCGCAGCGCTGCACAGCCTCCCACGTCTCTAGCTTCTTTGCTGCCCCTACAGACAGACATGTAGATCATTTTAAATTTAAGGCCTTCACTGATTTCCTTAGGGGAAACAGAGGAAGAGTGAACAGGAGAACCAACCTTAAGAAAAAGTGCTTACAGAGTTGCTGATCTCTAGCTTCAGACACAGCCCCCCTACTTCCTTATTTAGCCGTGCTTAAGGTAAAAGCCCACAACAATAGAAGTCAAAGAGCCCCTTCCTGAGGTGCTCTATGAAAATTTGCATTTCTGAGAGGCTTCCAAGGGGACTGACTCAAATTCATCTTTCTTTTCCCCAGGCTGGCAGTTAACTGCGGAACTGCACGATAAAACGTTCAAGTGCTGGTGAAAAATAGGGACAGCTTGCAGATGTTGTAAAATTTGGGGCCGTGAAATCTTAACACTGCCCTCCAATCTTCTCACCCTTTTAGATGCTACCATGGACGTTTGTTTAAAGGCCCTCCAAAATGACAGTTTTTGGTTAAGTTCCAGGAAGATAGGGCATTATTTTAATCCAGTAGAAAAAGAAGAGGATATGACCCTACAGTGTGCCAGATAAAGAAGTTTAAGGACAAAACTTGCCCCTTGCTTCAATACTTCATGATATAATCGGACCTGTCGACACCTCAGTATACATAGCAATGAGTGTATAAACTTACTGAATTAATGTGGGTGCTGGATTCCGAGATGAGAAACTCTGAGGTGCAAACAACCACGGTATATTGTGGTTCCACGGAAGTTTTATCGGGTCCTTAAGAAGCCCTTGCTTGGCCTGTTTGAATGCTGGGCATAGGTCGATAAATAGAGCGTAGTTGTTTAAATAGTTCCACTTAAGTTCGGAAATCAACTGTAATCTATATAGCTGCAGGTAATGTAATCAGGCCATACTCTTCCAAGCTGGCAGCCATGGCAAAAGTCCCTTTCTCTTGGAGCGAATTACAGGGAAATTCAAGAAATACTTTAAGATATATATATGCCAAAGACCTGGAGTTAAGTTACTAGGGTGGGGCTGTGTAAATGTTTGGTGACTCACTAAAGAAAGTTGGGATCTGGGGTGCCGGCACCTGGAGGACACAGAAGAAACAAAAGTTGGGGGGCTGGCGAAGGTCGCTAGCACACTTTATCTCTGATTGGCGGAAGCGCTCAGAGTTTTCTTTATGGCGTCACCGAGTACCTGCCTGTAGAAAGGCCCCGTCTCCGTGACGTCACGCCGCATTGGCCAATGAAAGGCCTCAGTCTGCGGGCCCCGAGGAGGGTTGTGGGCCCTTTTTGTGAATGAAGCGCCACGGAACAGCCCTCCTGGGGTACCCACGAGCCGCGTCCTGCTGTGCCCCGGCGCCTACGCAGCAGCGGCCGCGGCCGCGGTGGGCACGCACGGTTACCCCGGGCAGCCCCGGCCGCCAGCGGCAGCCCCGTCGCCTCGGCCGCGCCAGCCGGCTGCGGGCACCTGGGGGCGGGCTGGGGGCGCCGGCCGCGGCAGGAGGCGCTGTAGCGAGGGCTGCGGCGCCGGTCCTGCGGCGGCCGCGGGAGGCAGCGGGGCAGGCGCTGTGGGCCGGGCTCCTCCTCCGGCTCCTGCGCGACCGCCTCCCGCCGGGCTCTGCCGGCGCCCGCCGTCCCCGCAGCGCCGCTCTGCGCCCGCCGCCCCGAGCGCCCGCGCGGGGCTGGCGGGAGCCTCGGCGGGCGCGCGGGCGCGCGGGGCCATGGTCGTGGCCCCCTGACGGGCCGCGGCCGCCTCCATGAAGCGGAAAAGCGAGCGGCGGTCGAGCTGGGCCGCCGCGCCCCCCTGCTCGCGGCGCTGCTCGTC
This sequence comes from Gorilla gorilla gorilla, assembly GCF_029281585.2. NCBI lineage: Eukaryota > Metazoa > Chordata > Mammalia > Primates > Hominidae > Gorilla > Gorilla gorilla. Next base: position 93,072,800 of record NC_073237.2, on the reverse strand, counting down.
GACCTCGCCGGGTGTGAAGAAGATCCGCAGCTCCACGCAGCAAGACCCGCGCCGCCGGGACCCCCAGGACGACGTGTACCTGGACATCACCGGTAAGCCGGCCAGTGGGCGCGCGGAGGGCCCCGGACGGCCGCACCCGGCGCGGGGCCCTGGCCCACCTCCCACCGGGCTGCCCGGGGCCTCCGGGGGCGGGCCGAAATGCTTTCGCCCCCACCCCCTTAAACGCCCCGGCCGCCACACCCCCTTTAGGAGCCTGGCTCCTGAGGAGCGCCCCCCGCTCCGAGTTTCTAGCTGCGTGGGCTGCGAGCTTTAACTTTAGCTGGTGCACCCTCCTCCACTAGCAAGATGGACCGAGGGTTACCTTTCTAAGTTGCGGGCGTCAGCCCGGCGCCTCGAACCTGCAGCTCCTCCCCGCGGGCTGCTTCTGAGTTCCTGTGGATTCCGCCTTCAGGGATTGCGAGCCCGGTTGGCCCTCGCGCGAGTCACAACCTCTGAATCAGCCCCAGAGGATTCCCCGAGCGCGCTGAACGCGCCTGGCACGGGAGCTGCCCCTTTTTGGCGTTGGCCAAACCCCCGCTGCTCCGTAGCCTTGGGACCCCGGGCGCCGAGTTGCCCGTCCGGCGCGGAAGCCCAAGCCCCTCTCCTGGGCCTCCCGCGCCCTGCCCCCTAGCGCGCCCCCCGAACGCCTCCGCCTCCCGGGGTCCGCTCCCCCCGGGGCCTCGAGAAGGAAGGTGTCACGTTGATGGCATTCGAGCCAGCCGGCAAGACGAATGTCCGGGTTGTCACTTTTGAGAAATCCCAGCCAGCCAGAGCAGGTAGCCAAGCAGCCCTTCGATAGCTGTTCTGTTAGTGCTGATTCGACTGTTCTTGGAGACTCATAAATCCAATTTGGCAGCTGTTAGGTTTGCTGGGATTGACAGTGACGCGTGTGAAGGCATTAAATGTGATGATGTATGTGGCAACGCTGTGTAAACAGCAGAGCTGTCCACGATTTTGAGGGAATTGGCAGTCTGTTTTCAGTGGCGGGGAATGTTGTCAACCTCGGTGCGTGGCGTTATTAAAAACTGTTTCCAGCCCCTAGCCTTTGATAAACCAGGTAAGCTGGAGTGGCGAGAACATTAAGTGGAAGTGTTTAGACAAACACAGACGTTTAGGAGAAATAATATTCTAGGTTCATGGACAATCTGGAAACTAAGTTCGTTTTGAAATGAAGCTGAGAGCAGAGCGGGTTTCTCGGCTTTGGTGGATGGCCCTTGGGAACCACAGCGGGCATAGGAAGGGGTTGCCCTGAGTACCAGTCCCCGGCCGGTAGCTGCGGGGGGTGTGCGGGAGGTGAAGCCTGCTGAGACTGAGAAGCCAAGTCCTTCTAACGTTGTGCCCTTCCCAGGAGAGGGCCTCGCCGAGGACGGGTGGAGCTGGGAGCGGGTGGGCCTATACATAGTTTCTGCCCGTTATTGTTTATACCTCTTGAAAGGATCTGTGTTGAATGGGATTTAATTTTAGGACAAGTAATGCATTTACATGGTACAGAACTCCAGTTCTAAAGGTGCACAGGAGTACGTGCCGAAAAGTTGGTCTCACAGTCTCCAAGTGTCCTTCTCTAGAGGCAACTACTCTTCCCAGTTTCTTGTGAAGCCTTCTAGAAATAGGCTGTGCATGCATACTATATATACTATATATTCTCTACCATACACGTGCGAGTAGCACACAACATGTTGTTTTGCACATTTTTCCGTTTTCATAGTGTTTCTTATTAGAAAGATTGTTCTGAGTTGGTGCATATAAGACTGGCTTACTTGATTTTAATTACTGCTTAGGCCAATGTACATACGGTTTTATGATAAAACCATTAACAAGTACGTATGGATTTAAATGTTTATGTAGATTTGAATGTTTTTTAACCTATTTAGACAGTCCCTGTTGATGAACATTTGGGTTTTCAATCAGAAGGTTTGTGACAGCAAAGTCATTGGAATAAATCTTTCTCCTTGATGGAGATGAAATATGATGTGGCTAGCCTTCGTGAGGCAGTCACCAATTAATTAACTTCAGAAAAATAGAACCAAGCAGAATACTGAGGAGGGGTGCGTTACATGAAATAAAAATGCTATCAGAGGGCAACCCACTCTGGTCCCCTTCCACGCTGCGGAAGCTTTGTTCTTTTGCTCTTCACAATAAATCTTGCTGCTGCTAAAAATAAAAAAATCCTATCCGATTGCAAGCCCTAATAATGGAAGGGTCCAGCTTTAATGTAAGGGAGCTCCAGGGGAGTAAAGGTTATAGTCACCTTTCCCTGTGACTTCTCTAGGTGTCCCTCAGTGATAGTCTTGGCTTCCTGGAAAAATGATACTTAATCAGTCTGTTGCAGTGTGATATACAAGGCCAATTAAAGTATCTTCAGATACAGAGTTCAGATTACTTTTTATTGGGCTTTCGGGGGAAGGCTTGAGGCCTGTCCTCAGCAAGTGGCAAACTGGTCCCTTCCTTCCCAACGTGTCTTTCCCTCCATTATTGTTTTCTTAATTTAAAAAGCAGTGCATGCACACTTCTAAAAAGTCAAACATTATCAAATGAGTTTTTTTTTTTTTTTTTTTTTGAGACAGAGTCTCGCTCTGTTGCCCAGGCTGGTGTGCAGTGGCTCAATCTCGGCTCACTGCAACCTCTGCCTCCCGGGTTCAAGGGATTCTCCTGCCTCAGCCTCCCAAGTAGCTGGGAATACAGGCGCCCGCCACCATGCCCGGCTAATTTTTGTATTTTTAGTAGAGACAGGGTTTCACCATGTTGTCCAGGCTAGTCTCGAACTCCTGACCTTGTGATCCGCCCGCCTTGGTCTCCCAAGGTGCTGGGATTACAGGCGTGAGCCTTCACCCAGCCTATCAAATGAGTTTTATGGAGTCTTCCTCCCTTGGTAATGTTTTTCCTCCTTCAATTTTCTGTGCACATTCAGGTTTCTGGAAATTGTGCCATACCAGCAAGATTAGTTCTCCTTTTTTTTGAGACGGAGTCTTGCTCTGTTGCCCGGGTTGAGTGCAGTGGCGCTATCTCGGCTCACCACAACCTCTGCCTCCCGGGTTCAAGCAATTCTCCTGCCTCAGCTTCCTGAGTAGTTGGAACTACAGGCACACGCCACCATGCCCGGCTAATTTTTGTAATTTTAGTAGAGATGGGGTTTCACTATGTTGGCCAGGCTGGTCTGGAACTCCTGACTTCGTGATCCCCCCTAGCCTAGATCTCCCAAAGTGCTGGGGTTACAGGCATGAGCCACCGCCCCCAGCTGATTAGTTATCTTTTGATGGCTGCATTGTATGGCCAAATCATGATTTATTTAGTAGTAATAAATAGATGGTTATTTGGGGGTTTTCCAGTCCCTATTGCAAATGGCTGCAGTAGCATCAATGTGTGTGTCTGTTTATATGTGTGACTATATCTATAGAGTGTATTTCTAGAGGTGAAAACGCCAGGCCAGAGTACATATGGACTTTATCCATTCCTCAGTGGACTTTTTGGCTATTAGGAATAATGCTGCTGTGAACATTCATATACAGGTTGTTGCATGGACACATTTTCAGTATAACACCCAGGAGTAGAATGGCAGGATCACATGGTATCTCCATGTTTAATGTTTTAAGGAACTGTCAGACTCTTTTTCCGGAATGGCTACGCCACCAGCATTCCCACCAGCATTCCCACAAGCAATGTACCAATTATTCCACATCCTTGCCAGCACTTAATATTGGATTGACAAGATTCTTTCACAGTGGAGTAGGTTTGTGAAAATTAATGCATGTTGTCACTTCCGTCCACCCTGCCCTTAAATACATCATTTTTTAACTTAGTCCCTTGACATTTTTATTGCAACCTATTTAATCTGTAAATTGAATTCCCATAGATCCCAGGATACTTCGTGTGTGTGTATTTAATATAGGATGCTTAATCCCTATTTTTGTTCCTGTCGTCATTTGTTATATAATCACTATTGTTTAGTATCTAGCCACCCACACCACTATACTGGGCATTTACTCTTACTAGGAGCGGACTAAGGGGTTTAACTCTCATTCCAACCCCATCCACCTCTCACGGAGCCATTCATTCACCTCTTGCCATGTGCAATGACATGGATTTTTTTACTTGAGCTGTACTGCTAGTTCAGTTTCAGTCCACCATGAAAACAAAAGGTCATAAAGACAGTGCAGGCCGGGCGCAGTGGCTCACGTCTGTAATCCCAGCACTTGGGGAGGTTGAGGTGGGTGGATAACCTGAGGTCAGGAGTTCGAGACCAGCCTGGCCAACATGGTGAAACCCCTTCTCTACTAAAAATTCAAAAATTAACTGGGCATGGTGGCACGTGCCTATAGTCCCAGCTACTTGGGAGGCTGAGGCAGGAGAATCTCTTGAACCAGGGAGATGGAGGTTGCAGTGAGCTGAGATTGCGCCACTGCATTCCAGCCTGGGTGACAGAGTGAGACTCCACCTCAAAAAACAAAACAAAACAGGCGGTGTAAACTGTAAGCGTTAAAGCTAAAAAGATGCTGGGTACAGATCAGAATGAGCTGTTACCAGTCTAGGAAACTGGAGGAAGTGGGGAGGTTGAGGAGGGTTTTCAAGGAAAAAATACTAGATTTTTCTATGAACCTCCTTAATGTCAGAGGTCTAAATCTTTATCTCTATTTTCCTATCCCTTAAATAGGGACCTCCATTCATGGCAGTGTACTTTCTCCTTTCCTCAGGAAAAAAAAATTTAAAGACTCTAACACTACTACATATATCTATGTTTGATAATTTATAAGATGTAATAGTTGGTGCAGAGCTTCGATTTATTTTACTATTTTTATTTTTAAAATTTCTGATTAGGCTGGGAGCAGTGACTCATGCCTGTAATCTCAGCACTTTGGGAGGCCAAGGCGGGCAGATCGCTTGAGCCCAGGAGTTCAAGACCAGCCTGGCCAATATGGCAAAACCCGTACTCTGGAGGCTGAGGTGGGAGAATCACTTGAGCCTGGGAGTTCAAGGCTGCAATGAGCTGTGTTCATTCCACAGCACTCTAGCCTGGGCAAAAGAGACATAGTGAAACTCTGTCTCAAAAAAAAAAGAAAGAAAAGAAAAATTCTGATTAGTAAAGAATATTGGTAATAGCTACTGGATAAAAGATTCTTGGTGGTTTGTGTTAAATTTCTTTACCTTTTTAAAAACAAGTTTTCCAGTGTCTGCTATGATCTAACTTTTAAAGACTGTCTGTATTATAATAGTAAATAATTTTATTGGAAAAACACTAATTGAGGTCAGGATTGCCATTTTAAAGCACTGATTAATGGTGATATATTGGATACTCATCAAATAAACAAATACAGCATTGTCTCCTCCCTCCTTCCTTTTTAAGATCTTTAAAATTCACAGCAGACATTAGACAGGGAAAATTTATTCATTAATTCAAGAAGTATTTATTGCATGCTTACTATGTAAAATAGTCATGCATATTCATTGCAGTGATGGAAGTATATTTTTCTTGATAGAAAAGGAATGCTGTTATGTAGAACACTGAGTCAAGGAGAAAAATTGCTTTTTCTTCAAGAGTTTTGTGTTATAGTAGATTATCCAGTTTCAGGAATTGAAGCCCATCATAGTGTGTAGTGTGCATTTTTCTTCTTGCCTATGTCTTGGTTCTCCTTTACTTACACTTAAATTTGTCTGTAATGTGAATTTGTTTTCTTGATTTCTATGCTTGCTTAATTCTTCAACATCTTCACTTCTGATATTCCTGTTAGTTATCTGCTTTAAATCTAATTCCTCAGGCACTCCAACACCACATGGAGGCAACAGTTTGACAGTTTCAAATGTCACTCCTTAAGTGGACATACAGAGTAGTTGGGCACAGACATGAATGGAAGGTGGAATAATTGTGTTGCAGAAATGGTACTGATGCCAGGGAGTTGCCAGTCAGTGCAAATTGTAATTGCTCTGTGCTTTTCAATGGGAAGGAATGTTCCCAGTTTCTGTTGGGGTTAGGAAGAGCTGGACTGAAACCACACTGGATTTTCAGGATGGAAGAAGGGCATTGATGCACACAAGTGACATTTCTTGGAAATTTCTGAGATAGTCTGTGAGAATCACTGAATTGATAGGACGGGGAAAGAATTTCAAGAGATCAAAACCCTCCACATTCCCCTGTGAAGAAGCCAAAAGGCCAGAGATAAAATTGGGCCACAATGATGTAGTTTCTTTTTGGCAAAGCCATGACTACCTGACTTTTACTGTTGCCAGCAGATAAAGCTGCTTCACAGAGTTGTACATAAATGATTTATTGGATATCTCCTAGTTAGTCCTGTGCTACTTAGGCTAGGAGATGAATAATTACCTACTGAATTTGAGGAAAATGAGCAAAACAAGTACATCATTCAGGTCTTCTGCAGGTCATGCTGTTTTCCAAATTGACTGTCATTAACAGCCCCAGTTTTCCGGATATTTTATTCATTCAACAAATGCATAATGAATTTGTGCAAATGAATACCTACTCTGCCAAGCTTTCTTCCCCTCAAGTGCTAAAAATAGAGCACTGCTAGAGATAGTCCCTGCTCTCATAGAGTTTATGTTTTCGGTGTTAATTAAGAAAATAACACTGGGAGGGTCTGAGGGAGAACTAGCATATAGAGTAACCATATCGCATATTGCGGTTGAAATCTTTAGGGAAGAAAAACTTTAATCAAAGAGTTTTTGAAGAGCCAATTCTATGAGGCCAGCTAAGCTAGCCGCTAGGCATGAGGACACCGGGGAAACCTAGTCTCTGCCCCATCCCAGGGTTGAGCACAGACAGATTATTAGTAACCTTTTGGAGCCTCGATGCTTTCATCTGCCACAGATTTGTTGTGAGAATGAAATGAAGGGGATGCATATGAAGTGCCTGGCTTGATGCCCATTGATGGCCAGGGCTGCATCAGTGTTCTCTTGTGTCACACGCGTGACAGCAGCCGCGAGGACAAAGGGCAGGCTGAGGCACAGTCATCACGGCTGGAAGGGTTTCAAGCTAAGAAGCAAACATTCCCGTGTACTTGCACAAAAGGTTCAGTGAATCAGCACAGTGGAAATGCAGTGTGTTCCTCTCTCTGCTTCTGAGAGCGAGCTCAGGGCAGAAATGCTCCAGATGAGGCTGGCTCTGTATTTGTCAGAGCAGCGGAGGAGGTTTGGTGCCGTGGTGATCATCTTTTCTGCCTTGGGATAAATGTTAGAGTTTCTCTTTAGAAAGATTCCCTGTAAGAGGAGGAATAAACCAAAGCTGTTACTTCATTTGTGAGGCTATTGTTATGTATTTTTATTATACTGAAGACTTATATTGCCTAATATTAAATTTCAGCTAAGCTTATTGTTGGGGAGGTCTTCTTAAAGATGGGAGACCCCTCTACCATGGGAGAGCCTGAGGTAGAAAATAAAACAATATATGAAATTATTTACTGATAGAATATAAATTTTCAGAGTGGTTAATTTAAAAAATGCTCTTGTATATGTTTTAAAATAGTGTTTCACAGACGATTATCCAAAAGATTTGAAACTGATGGTGCATATTATTGGCAGACAGGGTCTTTTTTTGTTTTTTTGTTTGTAAAACAAATTGCTTTCAAAGGACCTTTCCATGCTTAATGTGTAGCAGAGAGACAAGTTATTTGGAAAGGTTGGGAATAGGATATAAAGAAGAAATGAGATCTTTAAATCTATTTTTTATTACCCTGGGAAAAATGAATTTTAGTAGCCAGTATTTTTTGTTTTCCTTCTCATCTTAGCTACTGAATATTTTTATAACCTAAGTAAATCCTTCACATTAACATTGTTATAAGGATCTGTAAGTTGACATGAAAACATGGACAGACCATCTGAACATCTCAAAGCCACGCCTCATCTAGATCAGGCACCTTTATGAATGAGGTAAGTAGGTGCGGAGTTGTTGAGGACAAATATGGAAGAGATTGTATTAGAGACAAACAGACTGGTTCGCAGGAACTAACTAATCTTCAAATATTGTTTCTTTCCACTATTTCGTTTTTAGCTTCCAAAGTGAGTCATTTGATTTCTAGTATTATAAGAAGAATTGACGTCCATATTAGGCAGGGATTACTTTTGAAAACATTTTCCAAAATTGATTGTAACCTTCCTAAACTCAAGGATATTGAACTGGAATGTGTAGATCTCATCTGGACTCTCTAGTTTGTATGAAAGTTTTACGCCCTTTTCTCTCTTTTTTTTTTTCTATAGCTTTTCATGGATACTGCTCCAACAAAGGTATTCAGATCATTGACTACTTTGCAGTTCTTTTATATGACTTTAAACTGTAGAATTTAATCGGTTAGTTGTCATTCTTGGTTCCGTCCTTTCCTGTTTGCTGGTCTTAATCTTATGTAGCAGATTCAGTTTTCTGTAACTGTAGAGCAGCATTGGTATGTTTATGACTTAAGTTGAAATTTGTCTTTATATGAAAGGTTTTGTTGGTTTCTGTGATAGTTAATACTGAAAGTAGTTTCTGCGATATTTCATTGGATTAATATGAATGCCAGGTTTTGGGTGGTAGATATTTTTTGGTAATATTCAGTTTTTCTTTTTAAATTGAATTTCACTTTCATAGGCTCTTGTGGAAAGGGTACTCACAATGAGTTGTTATAACTATAACAGCTACTCCTGATTTTTTTTTTGTGGTCATTTAGTTCTTTCTAGACATTTATTTGACTAATAGACAGATTTATATCCTATTTACTGAATTTGGCAAGAGGGAAATGTCATGAAATGCTAACTTGGGAAACAGGGAAGTGCTTCTATATTCTTTTTTTAATTTAAAAAGTATTCTTGCCGGGTGCGGTGGCTCACGCCTGTAATCCCAGCACTTTAGGAGGCCGAGGCAGGTGGATCACGAGGTCAGGAGATAAGACCATCCTGGCTAACATGCTGAAACCCCATCACTACTAAAAATACAAAAAATTAGCTGGGCGTGGTGGCAGGCACCTGTAGTCCCAGATACTCGGGAGGCTGAGGCAGGAGAATGGCGTGAACCCCCGGGGGCGGAGCCTGCAGTGAGCTGAGATTGCGCCACTTCACTCCACCCTGGGTGACAGAGTGAGACTCCATCTCAAAAAATAAATAAATAAATAAATAAAGTATTCTTATTCACTTTGACTTTCAAATGCCTCAGATACGGGCAGTAAGCAAAAAACAAATCTGAATGGGTGTGTGTGTGTGTGTGTGTGTGTGTGTGTGTGTATCTATATATCTTTCCAATTTAAAACAATTCTAACTTTAATCTCTTGGTCTTTTATACAGCTTCTTTAATCTCAGCATTATTTATATTCTAGAGGAGCAATTCTCTTAGAGAATGCTTCATTCACCAGTTGGTTCAAAAATTTGGTCCTATTCATTGTCTTTGAGTCTGAAAAGCTGAAGAAGCTAGGCTGGATAAATTAATTCTAGTTGCATAAGATCACATATCAATTTCATTTCTCAGGTAGTTCAGTTTTATACCATTAAAATTTGGTTGGCAGTGTACTTTTTACAAAATAAAAACATCTTGTTCCTGATGTCTGTGATATTTATTGTTCTTTCAAGTTCTCATTTGAAAGTAAAATTACTTTCTTGGCACTGCTTTGCAATTTATGACATTGATCTTTTTATATCCAATCCATAATGCAATACTATCATTACAAATTCTGAATTCTGCAAAGCCTTCTCTCAATTTTAGGACCATCTCAGCTGAATCATTCTTTGCGTTTTGCTCATTTATTATCTATATTTATATGAATGGTGCTATGGAATTAATTAATGTATCCATTCAACAAGTATTTATTGAGTAACTACTTGAATTGGGCCAAGTGTTATTAAAGAATGGAGGGGCAAGGGATGTGAAGATTTAGAACATGCCCCTTTTCCCTGAAGACTGAGAAAGAATACACTCTTAAATCATCATCTGAATGAAGACAGGTAATGAAAGAATTAGTCATTATGTAGTTTTGCTCTTTTCTTCATTTAAATAGCATCAGTTTGAAAGAATTGTGTGTTGGAAATGCCACTCGATCATTCCTATACAAAATGAATAATTTGGGCTGGGCACAGTGGCTCACGTCTGTAATCCCAGCACTTTGGGGATGCCATGGCAGGTGGATTACTGGAGGGCAGGAGTTCAAGGCCAGCCTGGTCAACATGGTGATACCCCATCTCTACTAAAAATACAAAATTAGCCAGGCGTGTTGGCATGCACCTGTAATCTCAGCTACTCAGGAGGCTGAGGCAGGAGAATTACTTGAACCAGAGGTTGCAGTGAGCAGAGATTGTGCCACTGCACTCCAGCCTGGGTGAAAGAGTGAGACTCCATCTCAAAAAAATATATATATGAATAATTTTTCCAATGTCTGGTGAAAATCTGTCTTGTGTGTCTTTGTGTGTGTGTGTGTGTGTGTGTGTGTGTGTGTGTGTTTTAACCTTTAAAAGAAACAACAGGGAATAGTGTCATTTTGGTATGTAACTGATCATATATAAGTATATGTTAATAATTCACCGAAAACCCTATCTCTACTAAAATACAGCTAAAGGAAAAGGTCTACATTTCAATTAGTTCTATATCTCTAATTTGGATCTCTTGCTATCCCAGAGGATATAATTTAAAAAAAGATTTCTTGTTTATTCTCAGTAAGAAGTAATTACAGAGCACCTTTAAGCTGAGTATTGCTTCTTAAATTGAAGGCACTAAAGATAAAGATTGCTAAATATTTCGGGAACTAGATTTAATTGTGTGACTTGAACTGAAAAGCATTCTAATTTTCCATTCTTTTATGGGTGCTGGGGAAGAACTGCTTTGACATGAATGTATAATAGAATTAAAATGTCGGTCTTAAATTTTGGGGAGTTGTTCTCAGTTTGCTCTTGGAATTTATTATTGTAATACTGTCATTAGATAGTTTGTTGGAAGCAGCTAATACGTGAAAGTGAAGCATCTTAATATGCATCTCTTTTCTTTCTGACAATGAACTGTCAAAAAAGCTTTGAGTTTAGCTAACAAACACAGCTGAGGCTGGGATTTTAACTCCACTATTAATATATTCTAATTTTAAACTACTGTAACTGAAAGGGCATACAGCACTAATTCAATCCAGACATGTTTGAGTGCGTTTGATAGTCTCATCCTTGTAATAGCTGCTGAAAAAGATGTGGTAGAGATTTCAGACTGGACCACTGATGTCTGGGAATTGACACTAGCACACAGACTGGGTCAGGCAAGGTATAACCTGGTGCCGCCAGCTGTTTTGCATGGAAGACCTTATCTGTAAAACTCATAGAGAGTCAAACAAGATGTGTGCCTCTGAATGAATGGGATCCTTGGAAAGGAGTTTTAAAATAGGTTTTAAAGGTTTTCTATTTTCCCCTCCAGAACCAGCAGGAACTGTTCTGGATCACAGCAACACGAGTCTGCTTTCTGCTTCTTGAGAGAGCCATTGCCCCTGTGGTGGCAGTTGTGTGGTGGGTGATAGCTGGGAGTGGGAATCGACTCTACTCCAGCATGAGGGAAAGATTCTTTTCCGACTTCCCCAGACCCGTCCCACATTGCTCTCGTATTCTGCCACTAACAAGAATGAAGAGATCACATTGGCCGGGCGCGGTGGCTCACGCCTGTAATCCCAGCACTTTGGGAGGCCAAGGCGGGTGGATCACGAGGTCAGGAGATCGAGACCATCCTGGCTAACACAGTGAAACCCCGTCTCTACTAAAAATGCAAAAAAAAAATTAGCCAGGCGTGGTGGCAGGCACCTGTAGTCCCAGCTACTCAGGCGGCTGAGGCAGGAGAATGGCGTGAACCCTGGAAGCGGAGCTTGCAGTGAGCCGAGATGGCACCACTGCACTCCAGCCTGGGCGACAGAGTGAGACTCCATCTTAAAAAAAAAAAAAAAAAAAAAAGACATCACGTTTAACCTGAAGTAAATAACAGCTTTGCTCCAAAATGAAAAAAAAAAAAAAATTAATGAAATCTGTCTTACTGAGGAAGACAGGAAAAGGAAGAAATACCTCAAAGCATCCCTTATCCATGGGGGCCTTTTCAGGTAGCATTGATCAGATTTTTAGAGCTTAAATTTATGGATTCAGAAGACAACCATTTCCTGCCACAGTGCTAATAGAATTTTTTCTTAATGTGAGAGTTTTGGGAATTTCCAAAATAAAGATATGTGGGATATTCTGAAAGCTAACCATTAAATTCCCAATAAACTCAGATTTTTTTTGTTGTTTTTTTTAATCAAAGCTCTGGATTAGGAGTTCTTATTTAAATTTTTTTTTTTTAATTTTTTTGAGACACAGTCTTGCTCTCTTGGCCAAGCTGGAATGCAGTGACACAATCATAGCAGCCTCCATTTCCTGTGCTTGTGATCCTCCCACCTCAGCCTCCTGAGTAGCTGAGACTACAGGTACACGCCACCATGCCCAGCTAATTTTTAAAAAAATTATTAGTAGGCCAGCCACAGTGGCTTACGCCTGTAATCCCAGCACTTTGGGAGGCTGAGGCAGGCAAATCATCTGAGATCGAGAGTTCGAGACCAGTCTGACCAACATGGAGAAACCCCATCTCTACTAAAAATACAAAATTAGCCGGGCGTGGTGGTGTGTGCCTGTAATCCCAGCTCCTTGGGAGGCTGAGGCAGGAGAATCGCTTGAACCCGGGAGGTAGAGGTTGCATTGAGCTGAGATCACACCATTGCACTCCAGCCTGGGCAACAAGTGTGAAACACCGTCTCCAAACACACACACACACAAACTTATAGTAGAGATGAGATCTCACTCTGTTGCCCAGGCTGGTCTAGAACTCCTGGGCTCAAGCTGTCCTCCTGCCCAGGCTTCCCAAAGTACTTGGATTACAAGCATGAGCACTGCACCTGGCTGGAACTCTTAGTTTAAAATGATTTCAGAGAACAAATAATATTCTTTTTTTTTTTTTAGATGGAGTCTTGCTCTGTTCCCCAGGCTGGAGTGCAGTTGTGCGATCTTGGCTCACTGCAGCCTCCGCCTCCTGGGTTCAAGCGATTCTCCTGCCTCAGCCTCCCGAGTAGCTGGGACTACAGGCACACATCACCACACCAGCTTATTTTTGTATTTTTAGTTGAAATGGGGTTTTGCCATGTAGACCAGGCTGGTCTCGAACTTCTGACCTCAGGTGATCTGCCCACCTCAGCCTCCCAAAGTGCTGGGATTACAGGCATGAGCCACCATTCCCGGGCAGCAAATATTATTTTAATATAGAGACTTATGAATATAAATATTAAGTTTTGTTGTTTAATGCTATAAAAGCTATTTTTTAGAAAAAGCCAATTTTTTGTGTACCTGTTACACATCCCATTGAACATAACACCATGCAGTGCTGCTTTGTTGTAACTATTTGTCTTTGAAAAAAAAAATTTTTTTTTTTTTTGAGGCAAAATTTCGCTCTTGTTGCACAGGCTGGAGTGCAGTGGCTCAATCTCGGCTCGCTGCAACCTCCACTTCCCGGGTTCAAACGATTCTCCAGCCTCAGCCTCCCTAAGTGCTGAGATTACAGGCATGAGCCCCTGCCCCTGGCCCTTAAAATATTTTACTAAAACTAAGTAGGCATATATATGTCTGCAGTCAGTGTCTTGCTTTGCATTCCCCAGAACAGATGCTGAGTCAAGGATCCAGTGAAAGTACTTCCTTTGGGAAATGATCCCAGGAAGCACTCACAGGGGAGTGGGGAAGTGAGATGGTAAGGAAAGGCAAGCCACAAATGGCTCATTATCAGGCAGGTTACTACTGTGGGAATGGAGTTAGAGGCCGCAGGGGAACCCTGGGAGCCAGTATAGGACACACGCTGCAGAGTTATCCTCACTGAGGGTTGAGGGCGTGGGATATTTATATGCCAGTCACTTACCCCTGCTTGTGGCTTGCTGGGGAGTGGGGAGTGATCATTTTCAAGTCCTGTGACAGTAGGCAAAATGGACTCTTTAGGCCAGAGAAAGCCCTGAAAGAAATAGTGGTACAATTGGAAATTGGAAATTGTGCTGAAAATGGGAAGGGGATATGGCTGGTTCTTAACAGCGCCTGCTGCATTCCATTAGGTTATTGTTATTTTTTTTTTTCCTCTGTGCTCTTAGTGCTATTATTGTAAGTTCTTAGCTGGTTCCCTCTCAACCATTATCCTTAAATTGAATGTGTTATTGTCACTATGTTGTGTCCTGGTAGGGCATTTTTGACAGTGAATGTTGAGAAAGCATATGCATGTGACAGGGCGGATTTGTTAGAAGCAATGGAAAGGTGAGTACTAAACTGGGTGTTTAAAATGCAAGCTTCAGCTGGGCACAGTGGCTCACACCTGTAATCCCAGCACTTTGGGAGGCAGAGGCGGGTAGATCACCTGAGGTCAGGAGTTCAAGACCAGCCTGGCCAACATGGTGAAACCCCCTCTCTACTAAAATACAAAAAAAGTAGCCTGGCATGGTGGTGCATGCCTATAATCCCAGCTACTTGAGAGGCTGAGGCAGGAGAATCGCTTGAACCCAGGAGGCTGAAGTTGCAGTGAGCCAAGATCGTGCCACTACACTCCAGCCTGGGGGACAGAGCAAGACTCTGTCCCCCTCCTGCCCCGCCCCCCGCAAAAAAAAAGGCCAGGTGTGGTGGCTCATGCCTGTAAGGCAGGTGGATTACGTGAGGTTGGGAGTTTGAGACCAGCCTGATCAACGTGGAGAAACCCTGTCTCTACTAAAAATACAAAATTAGCCGGGCGTGGTGGCGCATGCCTGTAATCCCAGCTACTCGGGAGGCTGAGGCAGGAGAATCGCTTGATCCCGGGAGGCGGAGGTTGTGGTGAGCCAAGATGGCACCATTGCACTCCAGCCTGGGCAACAAGAGGGAAACTCTGTCTCAAAATAATAATAATAATAATAATAATAATAATAATAATAATAATAATAAATGCAGGCTTCACGAGGCCTTTTCAAGGAAATGTTTAAGGAAACCAGGTAAAGATAAGTATGCAATTAAGGACTGTTGGAAGTTGTGTGATTTTTATGAAAGGCTTTATAAACATCACTGTAGCTTGGAAGTTTGACTAACAGTTGTGTAACTAGAATTATGGCCAGTGACAGGTCCTGACTTCGGTGAATGTGGAGTGACTGGAAGAGCTGAGCCATTGCCAGTGTAGCATGCCAGGAATGGATCTCCACGGAGACTGCGGATTCCGTTCAAGTTCCATTTCCAGGAACTCCTCGTCCTTAGCTAGACAGAGTGTGTGCCTGTAAAGTCAACCACTTTAAGTCTTTTATTTCGAATAAGGGAAGATAACAAATACTTTGGCACTCTTGGGAATGTTTCAAGGTGGATCTACTGGTTTAATTGTCCAGGGTTTCTAATCTGTGTGTCACATGCTTACACGAAGCTAGGCAATAGGGAGATCACAGGTTACCGCATGTGATGTCACTCAGTGCTGTTTACTATCGGTACCTTTTTGGATGCTTTCCTCTCTTTATTAAAATCTTGCGCAGTGCCTTTTCATTTTTTCTTCGGAGGTAATTCAGTCTGTTCTTACTGGAGGGGAAAAATAAGTCATAGTGCTAATCTTGTAAGAAGTGGAATTTAACATGCTCAAGCTTTCACATGGGATCAAGATCCAATAATAAAAGCCTTGACGTTGGAAGCTTAATAGTTTTAGAAATAATTTTTCTGCAGTTTCTCGAATGTCAGTGGGCAGCATTTAGAACGTGTTTGACTAAGTAGTGCTGGTCTTCCTCCCCTTTAAGCCTGCACTTGTGGTGCAGCCAGGTTTCTAGTTTCATGACGCATTTATCATTGGCCTATGCCTGGCCCTTGGTTAGGCTTCCTGTATTTTTCAGACGTGGCCAACTAGACAGCATTATACCTCTTCACCTAGAGTTGCTTTCTTTTTTTTAAGTTTTTCATTTTATTTTGTTTATTTTTTTAATAGGTAATATAGGCATGTAGTTCAAAATTCAAAAGATAACAAAAGAGTAAACAACATAGACTAAGGCACTTTCCTGTTTTCCCTCCCCATAATCTGTCAATATTACTAACCTGTTGTGTGTCTTACCAGAGATGTTTTGTGTATTTACGTGTGTGTGTGTGTGTGTGTCCGTTTCTATCACCTCAAATGATACCACATTATTCTCATTGTTCTGCATCTTGTTTTTTTTCACTGCTCTTAGGTTACTCAATGAGCACAGAATTGGAACAAAGGGAGATGGAAGATCTTAACGGATGGTTAAGCTTCTGGTTTCCATCCAGTAGCTGGCTGGAAGCTGATGGTTTCAAGCTGCTCTAAGTCGAGATGTGGTGATAATAGCCTTGGTGTAGTTACTGTCTCTTCAGTGCTAAGGCTCCTGCTAAACCTGCGTCTCTCCCCAGCCCACAAATAAAGTTTCTATGATAATAGGTGCTCATTACTTTTAAAAAAAGAACGCAGAGAGAGAAAAAAAAAATCACCAGTGATCCTAATAGCAAAGAATAGCTAATTCCATTAGTTAGGTTAGACTTGGTTGTGTGGTGATATAGTTTGGCTGTGTCCCCACCCAAATCTCATGAATTGTAGCTCCCACAATTCCCACGTGTAGTGGGAGGGACGCCGGTGAGAGGTAATTGAATCATGGGGGCAGGTCTTTCCTGTGCTGTTCTCATGATAGTGAATAAGTCTTATGAGATCTGATGGTTTTATAAAGGGGAGTTTCCCTGCACAAGTTCTCTTCTCTTGTCTGCTGCTGTGTGAGATGTTCTGCCATGATCATGAGGCCTTCCCAGCCACGTGGAACTCTGAGTCTGTTAAACCTCTTTCTTTTGTAAATTGCCGAGTTTCGGGTATGTCCTTATCAGCAGTGTGAAAACGGACTGACATATGTGGTAATAAAAAATAAGACCCCCAAATCTCAGCAGCTGAAAAATACAGATGTAATTCTTTTTTGCAGAGGTGCTGTGCTTCAGCAGGGAGCTGTGCTTGTTGTGACTGCTTGGGGACATGGGCTGATGAGCAGCATCTTCTCAGTATTGCTGGTCCCTGTGCAGAGGGAAAAGAGCTGTGGAAGGTCTGGAATTAACATTTAGATGCCTTTTTCCACTCATAGCTCACGGGCCAGAAGTAATCAAATGGTTCCATCCAACAGGCCAGAAATATTTGGTGAACAGCACTAATGACTACCACAGTTAGTTTTTGTTTTGTTTTGTTTTGTTTTTGTTTTTGTTTTTGAGACTGAGTCTCGTTCTGTCATCCAGGCTGGAGTGCAGTGGCGCGATCCTGGCTCACTGAAAGCTCCGCCTCCTGAGTTCACGCCATTCTCCTGCCTCAGCCTCCTGAGTAGCTGGGACTACAGGCACCCACCACCACGCCCAGCTAATTTTTTGTATTTTTAGTGGAGATGGGATTTCACTGTGTTAGCCAGGATAGTCTCGATCTCCTGACCTTGTGATCAGCCCACCTCGGCCTCCCAATTTTTTTTTTTTTTTTTTTGAGACAGTGTCTTGCTCTGTCGCCCAGGCTGGAGTGCAGTGGTGCGCTCTCAGCTCACTGCAAACCCCCACCTCCTGGTTTCAAGTGATTCTCCTGCCTCAGCCTCCAGAGTAGCTGGGACTGCAGGCGCCTGCCACCACACCCGGCTAATTTTTGTAGTTTTAGTAGATGGGGTTTCACCATGTTGCCCAGGCTGGTCTCAAACTCCTGACCTCAAGTGATCTGCCGCCTCGGCCTCCCAAAGTGCTGGGTTTACAGGTGTGCCACGCCCGGCCCTTTTGTAAGTTTTTTTTTTTGAGACAGAGTCTTTTTCTGTCACCAGGCTGGAGTGCAGTGGTGCAATCTCGGCTCACTGCAACCTCTGCCTCCCGGGTTCAAGCAATTCTCCTGCCTCAGCCTCCCAAGTAGCTGGGACTACAGGCACGCGCCACCATGCCCAGCTAATTTTTCTATTTTTAGTAGAGACGGAGTTTCACCATGTTGGCCAGGATGGTCTCAATCTCTTGACCTCATGATCCGCCTGCCTTGGCCTCACAAAGTGCTGGGATTACAGGTGTAAGCCACCACACCTGGCCCCACAGTTAGGTTTTTAGATTGTTCAGAGCATGTTTAGATACACAGATATGTCTATAGAGAAATACACTTTTTTTTTTTTTGAGAGGGAGTCTTGCTATGTCGCATATACTTTCACATCAACAAGATAAATATTCCAAGTACTATCATATCATTACTTTCTTCCTATTTCATATAATGTAGTGGAATATTTTATTGTCATAAACACTTCTAAACATGGATATCTTTTTTTAGTGGATGCATACTGTTCCATTATATGGTTGCATAATAATCTATTTCCTTATGTATCCTCTACTGAGAAAAATGTACATAAATTCATTTGCATAACATTGGGTAGAGAATTTTAGGAGTTGTGGACACCATCCCTAGCCAAGCCATGGATTGCTGTTATAGTTTATAGGTTATAAACACAAACGCTAGGCCGGGTGCAGTGGCTCATGCCTGTAATCTCAGCACTTTGGGAAGCTGAAGCAGGTGGATCACGAGGTCAGGAGTTTGAGACCAGCCTGGCCAATATGGTAAAACTCTGTCTCTACTAAAAATACAAAAATTAGCCGGGCTTGGTGGCGCACACCTGTAATCCCAGCTGCTCGGGAGGCTGAGGCCGGAGAATCGCTTGAACTCAGGAGGTGGAGGCTGCAGTGAGCCAAGATCGCACCATTGCATTCCAGCCTGGGCAACAGAGTTAGACCCCATCTCAAAAAAAAAACACAAGCTCTATTTAGAATACTCTCTCCTTATCCCATTAATCTCCCTCATAAGATACCTTTTAATAACTTTTTACACTTGATATTTTGGTAGGTAAATAAATTCACATGGTTCTGAGAATAAGTATAAAGTGAAGAGCCTCTCATCAGCCCCTCCTTGCCGTCATCTGTCCAGTTCTTCTTACCCCACTATCCCTCACAGATTTTAATTTCTCATTTCCCTCCAGAATTTTTTAAAAAAATGTATTTGCATATATATATATATATATATATATATATATATATATATATAATTTTTTTGGTATAGATGGGCTCTTGTTATGTTGTGCAGGCTGGTCTCAAACTTCTGGCCTCAAGTGATTCTCCCACCTCGGCCTACCAAAGTGCTGGGATTACAGGTGTGAGCCATCATGCTCAGCCAAGATTCTTTAAAAAGTTATTATTTTACCCTTTTTATTTTGGAATAAAATTGGATTTATAGAAAAGTTACATTTAGAAATAACGGCCAGGTACGGTGGCTCATGCCTGTAATCCCAGCACTTTGGGATGCCAAGGTGGATGGATCACGAGGTCGAGAGATTGAGAGCATCCTGGCCAACGTGGTGAAACCCCGTCTCTACTGAAAATACAAAAATTAGTTGGGTGTGGTGGCATGCGCCTGTAGTCCCAGCTACTTGGGAGGATGAGGCAGGAGAATCGCTTGAACCTGGGAGGTGGAAGTTGCAGTGAGCTGCGCCACTGCACTCCAGCCTGGTGACAAAGTGAGACTCCGTCTCAAAAAACAAAACAAAACAAAAGAAAAGTTACAGAAATAATACAGAGAGCTCACCCAGTTTCCTGAAATGAAAGCATCTTATGTTGCCATAGTATGTTTGTCACCACTAAGAAGCTAACATCATTGTGAATTATTAACTAAACTCCAGATTTTATTTGGATTTCCCCAGGTTTTTCATTAGTATCTTTGTTCTGTTCAGGATACAGTCCAGGACACTACATTGCATTAAACAGATTCTCTTTGAATTGAGAGATAGCATGTGCTCCATGTGGTTCTGCATTTACTGTTCTCAACTGAACAGAATGAATTATGATGATGTCATAATTCATTGATTTCAAAATCCAATGGAATGTAACTATTATTTTTGAGTACTTCTTCTTTTTTTTTTTTTAAATGGAGTTTCACTCTTGTTGCCCAGGCTGGAGTGCAATGGCGAGATCTCGGCTCACTGCAACCTCCGCCTCCTGGGTTCAAGTGATTCTCCTGCCTCAGCTTCCCGAGTAGCTGGGATTACAGGCACCCATCACGATGCCTGGCTAATTTTTTGTATTTTTAGTAGAGATGGGGTTTTGCCATGTTGGCCAAGTTGGTCTTGAACTCCTGACCTCAGGTGATCCGCCCACCTTGGCCTCCCGAAGTGCTGGGATTACAGGTGTGAGCCACCACACCCGGCTCTAAGTACTTCTAAGAAAGGAAAAATGCTGCCAATTATAATGTAAGTTACTAATTACAAGATACAGCATAATTTCAGAGATGTTCAAATGTGAGAAAAGTACATTTTAGATTTAATGGAATATGATACATCTTGGAAAGATTTCAACTTTATTTCACAGAATTTTCTCATTCTTTTTGTACCTACATAGAATTTCACTTTATAATATACAAAAGATCTTTAAGCAAGCCCTTATTGATACTCATGTGGATTGTTTTCTGTCTTTAGGTATTAAAATGCTGTATTCAATAATTTGGGACATATATGTCATTTCACATATATACAGATGTGTATCAGGGTGACATTCCAAAAGTGCACTGCTGAGTTAGAGGTATATGTATTTGTAATTTTGATGGAAGCTTTACCAATTTACAGTCCCACTGGCAATGTATGAGAATAGTTTTTTTTAATGACTTCACAAATAGGCCGGGCACAGTGGCTCACACCTATAATCCCAGCACTTTGGGAGGCCGAGGCAGGTGGATCACAAGGTCAGGAGTTCAAAACCAGCCTGGCCAAGATGGTGAAACCCCATCTCTACTGAAAATACAAAAATTAGCTGGGTGCAGTGGCAGGCGCCTGTAATCCCAGCTACTGGGGAGGCTGAGGCAGGCGAATGACATGAACCCAGGAGGCAGAGCTTGCAATGAGCCAAGATCGTGCCACTGCACTCCAGCCTGGGCGACAGAGCAAGACTCCATCTCAAAAAAACAAAAAACAAACAAACAAAAAACACTTCACAAATAAAGTGGGTTACCAAACTTTTAGATTTTTGCCAATCTAATATTTGGAAAATTATAGTCTCAATGTAGTTTTCATTTGTATTTCTCTTATGAGTATAGGTTGAGTTTCTGAAAACTGGCCATAAATATTCTTTGCGCATTTTTCTATTGGGCTGTTTCCAATTTTTATGCATTAGGCTCTTTCAATATTAGTGACATTATTATCTGTGATGAATTACAAATGTATTTTCTTTTTGTCGTTTACCTTTTGATTTGCTTATACTTGGTTAGTGCTTTGTGTTTGCTACACAAAGTTTATAGCTGACTCTGTTAATCTTTTCCATTATGGCTTTGGGATTTTAAGTCATAATTGTACTCAACAAATTTATTAAGGAGTTCCTCTATGTTTTCTTCCATTTCTCCCATCCTAGCCTTTACGCTATTGTCCTTATGAATTTTACTTTTACATATATTATAAATCCTGTTACTTTTGTTACTTTTGTCGAAATAATCATCTTCATCTTTTAAAGCAACTTAAATGAGGACAGTAAACTCTTAAACATTTCTCCATGTAGTAGTTAGCATTTCTAGGGCCATTCATTCCATTGTATAAATACAGATTTCCAACTGGCATTTTCCTTCTACCTGGAAGATACCTTTTAACATTTTTTATAGTGTAGATCTGCTAGTGATAAAGTCTTTCATCTTCTGAATGTCTAAAAATGTCTTCATTGTGCCTTTGTTTTTGAAGATTTTGCTTAGTGTTGAACTCTAGGTTGACATTTTTCATTTTTTTTCTTTGAATACTTTAAAGATGTTTCTCTCCTGTCTTTTTTTTTTTTTTTCTTTTTTGGAAACAAGGTCTTTCTTTGTTACCCAGGCTGGAGCGCAATGACACAATCTCGGCTCACTGCAACCTCCGCCTCCTGGGTTCAAGCGTTTCTCCTGCCTCAGCCTCCTGAGTAGCTGGGATCACAGGCGCATGCCACCATGCTCGGCTAATTTTTGTACTTTTAGTAGAGATGGGGTTTCACCATGTTGGCCAGGCTCATCTCAAACTCCTGACCTCAGGTGATCCACCTGCCTCGGCCTCCCAAAGTACTGGGATTACAGGAGTGAGCCACTGCGCCTGGCCCTCTCCTGTCTTATCACTTGAATTGGTAGCAACAATAAATCTGATAGCCTTCTTTGTTTCCCTGTGTGTAATATTTCTTTTTTCTCTGGCTGCTTTTAAGATTTTCTCTTGTTGGCTTTGAACAGTTTATGATGTGCATTGGTGTGGTTTTCTTTATGTTTCGTGTGCTTGAGATTGGTTGAACTTCTTGGATCTGTGTGCTTACAGAATTCATCAGTTTAGAAAGCTTTCAGCCATTACTTATGTAAATATTTTTTCTGCCTCCTTCTCCTTAACATATAATTATCTGCTTATTAGACCATTTTATGTTGTTGTATAGCTCACTCTTACACTTTTTTTTTTTTTTTTTTTTTTTTAAGATAGAGAAGGTCTCCATCTGCCGTCCAGGCTGGAGTGTAGTGGCGTGATCATAGCCCACTGCAGCCTTGACCTCCTGGATTCAAGTGATCCGCCCACCTCAGCCTCCTGTAGCTGGGACTACAGGCACACGCCACTGCTCCTGGCTAATTTTTGTATTTTTTGTAGAGACAGGATTTTACAATCTTATCCAGGCTGGTCTCCAACTTCTGGGCCCAAGCAATCCTCCCTCCTTGTCCTCCTAAAATGCTGGGATTGTAGGAGTGAGCCACTATGCCTGGCCTTCATTTTTTTGTATTGTTTTCCCTTCTCTTTTCATTTGTAGAGTTTCTAATGCTGTGCCTTCAGGTTCACTAATCTTTTCTTATCTCTTATCTGCCATTAGTCCTATCCAGTGTATTTTTCATCTCATAATTGTAGTTTTTATCTTCAGAAAAGTTCAGTTTGCGCCATTTTTATATCTTTCATGTCTTTTTGTGTGTTTTTTTTTTTTTTTTTTTGAGATGGAGTCTTGCACTGTCTCCCAGCAGGCTGGTGTTTCGTAGTGCAATCTCGGCTCACTGTGACCTCTGCCTCCCGGGTTCAAGCAATTCTCCTGTCTCAGCCTCCTGAGTAGCTGGAACTACAGGTCCGTGCCACCATGCCCGGCTAATTTTTGTATTTTTAGTAGAGACAGGGTTTCACCATGTTGGCCAGGCTAGTCTCAAACTCCTGACCTCATGATCTGCCCCCCTCAGCCTCCCAAAGTGCTGGGATTACAGGTATGAGCCATCATGCCCAGCCTTTTTTCTTTTCTTTTCTTTTCTTTTTTTTTTTTAAATAACAGCTCTAATTCACATATCATGCAGTTCACCAACTTAAAATGTGTATTTCAATGGTGTTTGCTGAAAGTTATATTTTATATAGTATTCAAATGTTAATTATTTAACTTTAAATATTTTTAAAGCTTTTTTAAATAAATGGAGTATTTGTAGAGTTGTGTACCTGTTACCATGATCTGATTTTAATATATTTTCATTATCCCCTCAAAAATGCTCATACCCAATAGCAGCTATTCCCTTCCCCTCACCTCTCCCAGCCAGGCGCAACTACGAATCTACTTTCTCTCACTACTTATTTCCTATTTTGAATATTTCATATAAATGAGATCATACTATTTGTGTTCTTTTATGCCTGGTTTCTTTTCACACAGCATGTTTGTGAGGTCCACCTATTTTATAGTATGTATCAGTATTTATTCCATTTTATGGCTGAATATTGCATTGTATGACGGTATCATATTTTGTTTACCAGTTGATGCACATTCAAGTTGTTTCTCCTTTTAGGCTATTATGAATAGTGCTGTTAAGAACATTCACGTACAAGTTTTTATGTGGGTGTGTATAGGTAGATGCCTATCTTACTGATATATGGAATGTAGTTATAGTAACTTGTAGCGTCTTTCTCTGCTGACTCCAACTGTGTATCATTTCTCAGTCTGTTTTGGTTGATTATTTTCTTCTTTACGGGTCATGCTTTTCTGCTTCGTTGTATGCCTGGCAATCTTTGACTGGATGCTGAATTTTACTTCATGGGTGTTAAATATTTTCGTATTGTTATAAACCTTAAACTTTCAGAGACGTAGTTAAGTTACTTAAACAGTCTGATACTTTCAGGTCTTGCTTTTATGATTTGTTAGGCAGACCTGGACCAATGCTTAGTTGAGGGCTAATTTTTCTTTTTCTTTTTGAGACGGAATCTCGCTCTCCCTCCAGGCTGAAGTGCAGTGGTGTGATCTCAGCTCACTGCAACCTCTGCCTCCGGGGTTCAAGCAATTCTTCTGCCTCAGCCTCCTGAGTAAGCTGGGACTACAGGCGCGTGCCACCACACCCAGCTAATTTTTGTATTTTAGTAGAGACGGGGTTTCACCATCTTGGCCAGGATGGTCTCTGTCTCTTGACCTCGTGATCCGTCTGCCTCAGACAGCCAAAGTGCTGGGATTACAGGCGTGAGCCACCGCGCCCAGCCAAGGGCTAATTATTATTTATTTCCCGAGTACTCCGTCCAGTGCCCCATGATGACTTAGGAGTGCTGAGAACAAGCACTCATGCCAGCCTGTACGATTCTGCTGTAATTCTTTCAGATGGTTCTCTCCTGGGCTTTTTTTTTTTTTTTTTTTTTTTTTTTTTTTTTTTTGAGACAGCCTTGCTCTGTTGCCCAGGCTGGAGTGCAGTGGCGCAATCTCCGCTCACTGCAACCTCTGCCTCCCAGGTTCAAGTGATTCTCATTCCTCAGCCTCCTGGGTAGCTGGGATTACAGGCATGCATCACCACACCCTGCCAATTTTTATGTTTTCAGTAAAGAGGGGATTTTGACATGTTGCCTAGGCTGGTCTTAAACTACTGGCCTCAAGTGATCCACCTGCCTTGGCCTCCCAAAGTGCTGAGATTACAGGTGTGCACCAACTGCGGCCACCCTCTCCTGGGTCTTTAGTAGTTTTCTCACTTGGATGTTCTATGTTCTGTTGGATTCTGTTGGATACTTTGGACCCTTTGCAAATCTCTAGGGTTCTCTATTCTGTGCAGCTTTCTTCTCTTTGGTTACTCTGTCCTGGGAGCTCTTGCTGCCTTGATTTTCCCTGGACTCAGCTCCATGTCGTTAATTCAGGGCATCTGCCAGGTTCTGCCTCAGTTTACTCTATGTGCAGCAGCGTTAAGCCAAGGCAGTTGCAGGGCTCACCTTTTTGTTTCCTGTGTCTCAGGGATTGCCTGTGTCCTTCATTGCTTGATATCCAGTCTTGAAAAACGTATAATGTATTTTGGTTTTTATAATTTAAGTTAGTTGCTTTTCCCAGAGGAATAGTAAATCTGGTTCCTGTCGCTCCATCTTGTCTAGTAGTGGAAATCTTATGTTTTGTTACAGATTTTTTGTTTTTATTTTCTTACGTCTAAATATTTTCTTCATTTTAAGTTTACTCAGTTGTGAGGTGACAGTTACTTTATCTTTTCAGATGGCTACCTAATACCATTTATTTACATGACATCTGGTTTATCATCTTTATCATGTATTACATTCCTGAATGTGTTCGGGTCTATCTTAGGACTTCTCTTGACTTCTCTTCTTTGTGTATGTCTGTCGGATGCCAGCAACTGTCTGTTTTAGTAACGGAGGCCTTTTAATATCTTTACATATCCAGGTGTGCTATCCCTTTTTAGAGCTTTTCTCCCCCCCAAGCTTTCTCCCAAACTCTTCTTGTTTGTTCTTCCTTATTTTTCCATATTAACTTTAGGATCCACTTGCCTTCCACGAAGAAACAAAAAATCCTGTTAATTATTTATATGAATTAACTTAGGCAGAAAAAAAATATTTATAATGACTTGTCTGTTCACAAACATGGTATTTTTTTTTTTTTTTTTTTGAGACCAAGTCTTGCTCTGTCGCCTGTTCTGGAGTGCAGTGGTGCCATCTCAGCTCACTGCAACCTCTTCCTCCTGAGTTCAAGAAATTCTTCTGCCTCAGTCTCCCGACCAGCTGGTACTACAGGTGTGCACCACTACTACGCCCAGCTAATTTTTGTATTTTTAGTAGAGACGGGGTTTCACCATCTTGGCCAGGATGGTCTCTATTTCTTGACCTCGTGATCCGCCTGCCTTGGCCTCCCAAAGTGCTGGGATTACAGGCATGAGCCACCACACCTGGCTATAGTATGGCTTTTTGACTGCTGAAGTCTTCTTTTGGGTCCCTCAGTAATATATTAAAATTTCATACCTGTCTTGCATATTACATGTTAAACTTTTTCTTAGATATTTAGGAACTACAAATGGGGTTTTTAAATTCTATTTTATTTCACATATGAACCATTTTCTGAGCAGTTAACAACTCTTACAGCAAACATTTTAATTTTATTTAACTTTGACTCCTCAATGTTTAGAAATTAAAGACTGAGGAGTATTGTAACCTCCATAATACTACATTTACATTGTAGATGAATACCAAATGGATTTTTTTAATTTAATAAAATTATAGGAATTAACCTTTCTGATCTTGTATTTTATCTTATTATAGTCCTTATAAATAAGACTTTATTAATGTCCTTATTTAGCAACCTGTTTTTTTGTTTTTGTTTTTTGAGACAAAGTCTTACTCTGTTGCTCAAGCTGGACTGCAGTGGCGCGATCTCGGCTCAATGCAACCTCCACCTCCCAGGTTCAAGTGATTCTCCTGCCTCAGCCTCCTGAGTAGCTGGGACTACAGGCACCCACCACCATGCCGACTAATTTTTCTATTTTTAGTAGAGACAGGGTTTCACTATGTTGGCCAGGCTGGTCTTGAACTCCTGACCTTGTGATCCACCCACCTCGGCCTCCCAAATTGCTGGGATTACAGGCGTGAGCCACTGTGCCTGGCCAGCAACCTGTTTTTGAAGAATAAGTTACAAAACTGATGGTGAACATATTTCAGTGAATAGATTTCTTTGCTTGATAAGTGCATAGGAATTTGCTTGAGAAGCAAAAACAGCTTTTTAAAACTTAAGGTTTGGCTGGGTGCGGTGGTTCACACCTGTAATCCCAGCACTCTGCCAGGCAGAGGCGGGTGGATTACTTGAGTCCGGGAATTCAAGATCAGCCTGGGCAACATAGTAAGACCGTGTCTCTACAAAAAATACAACAATTAGCTGGGTGTGGTGGCATGTGCCAGTAGTCCCAGCAATGTGGGAGACTGATGAGGTGGGATCGCTTGAGCCTGGGAGTCAAGGCTGCAGGGAGCTGTGATTTTTCCACTGTACTCCAGCCTGGGTAAAAGAGTGAGACCCTGTCTTAGAAAACAAAAAAACCCTTAAGGTTTTACATTGCTGAAAGAAATTAAAGACAGGCTGGGCGCGGTGGCTCATGCCTGTAATCCCAGCACTTTGGGAGGCCGAGGCGGGCGGATCACAAGGTCAGGAGATGGAGACCATCCTGGCTAACACGGTGAAACCCCATCTCTACTAAAAATACAAAAAATTAGCCGGGCGAGTTGGTGGGCGCCTGTAGTCCCGGCTACTCGGGAGGCTGAGGCAGGAGAATGGCGTGAACCCGGGAGGCGGAGATTGCAGTGAGCCTAGATCGCGCCACTGCACTCCAGCCTGGGCCACAGAGCAAGACTCCATCTCAAAAAAAAAAAGAAATTAAAGACACAAATAAATGGAAAGACATCTTGTTGCTTGTGAATCGGAAGACTTAATATTGTTAAAATGTTAATAACTACCTAAAGCTATCTGCAGATTGAATGCAGTCCCTATCAAAATCCTAATGGCATTTTGTGCAGACATAGAAAAATAATCCTAAAATTTATATGGAACCTCAAAGGATATTGAATATCCAAAACAAGCTTGAAAAGGGGAAAGAAAAAAAAAGCTAGAGGCTTCAATTCCTGATTTCAGAATATATTACAAAGCCACAGTAATCAAAGCAGTATGATACTGGCATGAGGACAGACCAATGGAATAGAGTAAACAGCCCAGAAATAAACCCTTATGTATATGGTTAAATGATCTTTGACAAAGATACCAAGAATTTGTGTCTTCAACAAATGGTTTGGGAAAACTGGATGTCCCCTGCAAGAGAATGAGGTTGGACTCTTACCTTACCCTAGATACAAAAATTAATGCAAAGTATCTTAAAGACCTAAACATAAGACCAGAAACTATAAAAGTCTTAGACAAAAGCATAGGAAAATGCCTCATGACATTAGATTTGGGAATAATTTATTGGATATGATACCAAAAGCACAGGCAGCATAAGCAGAAATAGATAAGTGGGATTACATCAAACTTTGAAACTTCTGCTCGGCAAAGAAAACAGCAGAGTGAAAAGACAACCTAGAATGGAAGCAAACCGTATCTCTGATAAGGGGATAGCACAAGGGGCTAATATATACAATATATACACAACTCCTGCAACTTAACAAACGAAAACAAACCAATTAAAAAATACGCAAAGGACTTGAATCAACAGTTTTCTAAAGAAGATATACACATGACCAATGAGCGTATGAAAACTGCTCCACAGCCAGAGCTGTGGCATGCACCTATGTAGGCCCAGCTACTTGGGAGGCTGAGGTGGAAGGACCACATGAGCCCAGGAGTTCCAGGCCAGGCTGAGCAAAAGAGACCCCATCTCTAAAAAAGAAAAAAGATGCTCACTGACACTAATCTTTAGAGAAATGTAAATCAAAACTACACCTTTTAGGATGGCTGCTGTCAAAGGAAAAAAAAAAACCAGGAAATAAATGTTGGCGAGGATGTGGAGAAATTGGAAGTCTTGTACACTTTTGGTGGGAATGTAAAATGCTGCAGTTGCTATGGAAAATAGTATAGAGGTTCCTCAGAAAACTAAAAATTGATCCAGCAATCCCACTGCTGGTTATACCACCAAAAGAATTGAAAACAGGATTGCCCAGTGGTACTTTTACACTTATGTCCAGTCCAGCATTTTTCACAAGAGCCAAGAGGTGGAAGCCACCTCAATGTTCATCAACAGATGAATGGAAAAAGAAAATGTGGTATGTATCTAACAGTGGAATATTATCCAGCTTTAAAAAAGAAAGAAATCCTGTCATATACTACAACATGGATGAAGCTTCAGGGCATTATGCTACGTTCAATAAGCTTGTCACGAAAAGACAAATACTGCGTGATTCCATGTATACAGGGTATCTAAAGTAGTCAGACTCCTAGAGACAGAAAGTAGAATGGTGGTTTCCAGGACCTTTGGGGGATAGGGAAAAGAGGAGTTCCTGTTCAGTGGATATAGAGTTTCAGTTTAGCAAGGTGAAAAACTTTGAGATGTGTTACGCAGCAGTGTACATACAAGTTAACATTATTATACTGTGCTCTTAAAATGGCTAAGATGGTAATTTTTATGTTGTTTGTTTTTGACCACAATTTAAAAACTTTTTTTTTTTTTTTTTTGAGATGGAGTCTTGCTCTGTTGCCCAGGCTGGGGTGCAGTGGTGCAATCTCAGCTCACGGCAAGCTCTGCCTCCTGGGTTCACGCCATTCTCCTGCCTCAGCCTCCTGAGTAGCTGGGACTACAGGCACCCGCCACCACGCCTGCCTAATTTTTTTGTATTTTTTTTTAGTAGAGACAGGGTTTCACCATGTTAACCAGGATGGTCTCGATCTCCTGACCTCGTGATCCACCCGCCTGGGTCTCCCAAAGTGCTGTGATTACAGGCGTGAGCCACCGTGCCCGGCCTAAAAACTTACGGTTTTTAAAAGCTCAGTGTTACATCTATTTCTATTTGCAGACTAATCTTAATATTCTATTTGTGTAGCTATTCTTTCCTGAATTACATTAGGCTCCTGAAGATCAAGAGTCCAGATTTCAAAGAATATTTTACTTGTACCTTAAGCAAATAAGTGCATACACCTGACAAATGAAAAGGTTACTTTTAGGAATGGAATGGAAATATGAAATTAGAATTGTTTAGGAAAATTTAGGCTGTGTGATTAAGCATAAACAGAATTCTTGCATATTCATTCAAGTTAAACAAAAAACCAAATATACTTACTAGGTGTATTTTTTTTTTTTTTTTTTGAGACGGAGTCTCACTTTATTGCCCAGGCTGGAGTGCAATGGTGCAATCTCAGCTCACTGCAGCCTCTACCTCCCAGGTTCAAACAGTTCTCCTGCCTCAGCCTTCCAAGTAGCTGGGATTACAGGCGCATGCCACCATGCCCAACTAATTTTTTTTTGTATTTTAGTAGAGAGAGGGTTTTCACTATGTTGCCCAGGCTGGTCTTGAACTCCTGAGCTCAGGCAATCTACCCGCCTCGGCCTCCCAAAGTGCTAGGATTACAGGCATGAGCCACTGCTCCTGGCCACCAGGGTACTTTTAATCAAAATGTTTAATACTTTATGAATTTCATTCTACAGAAAGATTTAACTCCTGCTTTCTAGTGGTATGTTGTCTATGATAACTATCCAAATGATACTACAAAATTTAAATCTACTTCATAGTTACAAGCTAAACATCACTTTGTTATAAAATAGATAATAAATATAATTCAGTATTGACATTAAAATTCCCAGATTTTTACTGACTTCTTCTAAAACCGCCCTTTTTATGTAAGAAAAGGTAGTGTTTTAAAAACTACAAATTTGGCTGGGTGCAGTGGCTCACGTCTGTAATCCCAACATTTTGGGACGATCACTTGAGCCCAGGAGTCCAAGACCAGTCTGGTTAACATAGCAGGACCTTGTCTTAGCCAAAAATACAAAACTTAGCCAGGTATGGTGTTGTGTCCCTGTGGTCCCAGCAACTTGGGAGGCTCAGGTGGGAGAATCGCTTGAGCCCAGGAGGTGGAGGCTGCAGTGAGCCTTGGTTACGCCACAGCGCTCCAGCCTGGGCGACAGATGAGCCCTATCGCAAAAACAACAAGAAAAGCCCTATAAATTTAAGTACATTTCCTATTCTGGATAAAACTAACTCAAAATTTTAATGTCAATTTGGGAAACTTAGTGAGCTTTTTGCCCTCAACATCAGAGTATAAGCAAATTTCTCTTAAAATCCTTTGGCTTCCAGTGGAGCTGCTGACAGGCTATGCACTGCAGTGGGCTGCTGCAGAGAGCTGAATGTTACTGCTGTGGAAATGTGTTGTTGTAAAAGCCGGCTTATAAGTAAAAGCAGCACACTCCTTTGCTGAAAGCCCTGCGTGGGTTAATAGGGGGCTTCCAGTGAACAGCCCACTCCCTCTCCTGCGTTTCCACACAGTTCTGCTGCTTCCTGCCCCCTCCCCTGGACCCCCAGAGTGTTTCTTCTGTAGTATTGCAGCCCCCACAAGAAGCAAAGCTTTGAAGGGAATTGAAACTTTCTATGATGTGGGTTTCAGGGTTTTTTTGGTTTTCCTTTCTGGAATAGAAAAAAAAAATTAAATCTTGAAAGCCATATCGTATAAAGTAGGCAGTCTGGAAGTCACTTACCTGAGCCACTTAATTATTTTTCCATAGGCTTTCCTTGAAATAACACTATGATATAATAATGAGAAATTGTGGGGGCGGGGCGGGGAAGTTGGCTTCCTTTAAAAAAATTGCTCTGGGGCAATTGTTGATACATGTGCTCCTTTGTATTTGTTGATTCGGAATACATTGGCTACATATGTTCATATATCACCCTGTCGTCACAAGCCCTGTGCAGGCTACTTACTCTTCCTTGGTGCCACCTCTCCCATTCTTAAAATAAGGTGCTAAGACCTATGTCATCAGACTGGTGAAAGGTGAAGGAGATCACGTGTGTAAAGTGCCTAGACTAAGATGTACTCCATGGAGCCCAACCTCTGTGTACATATTCACTTGTTTATGAAACAGGCATTAGCTGAGTGCCTGGTGTGAACTCAGCAGTGCAGGGCCAAGTGTATCTGCCCAGGGGTGCAGTGATGCCTGGTGCTGGGATCAAGGCTCTTGGCAGCAAAGGCCCTCAAGGCAGAAGGAACACTATTTGCTCCTTGCTTCCGTGGAGGCCTTTTGTCTGTCAGGATCCCCCTTGTCAGAGGCTACAGATTAGAAACTGATAGGTTTATTTCCTCCATCTGTGCTGTCCATTGTAGTGACCACTACCCACATGTGGCAGTGGCTCCTGTATTAGACAGAGCAGATAGAGACTTTCCCTTTCTTGCAGAAAGTTCTTTTGGATGGTGATGTTTTAGGTGGTGAGAGAGCTTGGCCTAGTCACTGTTTTCTCTTTTTTTTTTTTTTTGTTTTTGAGACAGAGTCTCACTCTGTTGCCTAGGCTAGAGTGCAGTGGTGCAATCTCTTCTCGCTGCAGCCACCGCTTCCTGGGTTCAAGCGATTGTCCTGCCTCAGCCTCCTGAGTAGCTGGAATTACAGGCACACACCAACACGCCCGGTTAATTTTTGTATTTTTAGTAGAGACAGGGTTTCGCGGTGTTGGCCAGGCTAGTCTCGAAATCCTGACCTCAAGTGTTCTGCCCACCTCAGCCTCCCAAAGTGCTGGGATTACAGGCATGAGCCACCGCACCCGGCCTGTTTTCTCATTTTAAATCCAGTTCAGGTTTTTTTAAAGTAATGGGGTTGAGTCTCAGGATACAAAATCAATGTACAAAAATCACAAGCATTCTTATACACCAACAACAGACAAACAGAGAGCCAAATCATGAGTGAACTCCCATTCACAATTGCTTCAAAGAGAATAAAATACCTAGGAATCCAACTTACAAGGGATGTGAAGAACCTCTTCAAGGAGAACTACAAACCACTGCTCAAGGAAATAAAAGAGGATACAAACAAATGGAAGAACATTCCATACTCATGCGTAGGAAGAATCAATATCGTGAAAATGGCCATACTACCCAAGGTAATTTACAGATTCAATGCCATCCCCATCAAGCTACCAATATCTTTCTTCACAGAATTGGAAAAAACTACTTTAAAGTTCATATGGAACCAAAAAAGAGCCCGCATCGCCAAGTCAATCCTAAGCAAAAAGAACAAAGCTGGAGGCATCACACTACCTGACTTCAAACTATACTACAAGGCTACAGTAACCAAAACAGCATGGTACTGGTACTAAAACAGAGATATAGATCAATGGAACAGAACAGAGCCCTCAGAAATAACGCCGCATACCTACAACTATCTGATCTTTGACAAACCTGACAAAAACAAGCAATGGGGAAAGGATTCCCTATTTAATAAATGGTGCTGGGAAAGCTGGCTAGCCATATGTAGAAAGCTGAAACTGGATCCCTTCCTTACACCTTATACAAAAATCAATTCAAGATGGATTAAAGATTTAAATGTTAGACCTAAAACCATAAAAACCCTAGAAGAAAACCTAGGCATTACCATTCAGGACATAGGCATGGGCAAGGACTTCATGTCCAAAACACCAAAAGCAATGGCAACAAAAGACAAAATTGACAAATGGGATCTAATTAAACTAAAGAGCTTCTGCACAGCAAAAGAAACTACCATCAGAGTGAACAGGCAACCTACAAAATGGGAGAAAATTTTCGCAACCTACTCATCTGACAAAGGGCTAATATCCAGAATCTACAATGAACTCAAACAAATTTACAAGAAAAAAACAAACAACCCCATCAAAAAGTGGGCGAAGGATATGAACAGACACTTCTCAAAAGAAGACATTTATGCAGCCAAAAAACACATGAAAAAATGCTCATCATCACTAGCCATCAGAGAAATGCAAATCAAAACCACTATGAGATACCATCTCACACCAGTTAGAATGGCAATCATTAAAAAGTCAGGAAACAACAGGTGCTGGAGAGGATGTGGAGAAATAGGAACACTTTTACACTGTTGGTGGGACTGTAAACTAGTTCAATCATTGTGGAAGTCAGTGTGGCGATTCCTCAGGGATCTAGAACTAGAAATACCATTTGAGCCAGCCATCCCATTACTGGGTATATACCCAAATGACTATAAATCATGCTGCTATAAAGACACATGCACATGTATGTTTATTGCGGCATTATTCACAATAGCAAAGACTTGGAACCAACCCAAATGTCCAACAATGATAGACTGGATTAAGAAAATGTGGCACATATACACCATGGAATACTATGCAGCCATAAAAAATAATGAGTTCATGTCCTTTGTAGGGACATGGGTGAAATTGGAAATCATCATTCTCAGTAAACTATCGCAAGAACAAAAAACCAAACACCGCATATTCTCACTCATAGGTGGGAATTGAACAATGAGATCACATGGACACAGGAAGGGGAATATCACACTCTGGGGACTGTTGTGGGGTTGGGGGAGGGGGGAGGGATAGCATTGGGAGATATACCTAATGCTAGATGACGAGTTAGGGGTTGATAGAATATAGGGAATGGCAGATAATCTATTAAAGCTAACTTAGGCCCTATTTCCATGAATTTTCCTTTGTGACAATTTTAGGACTTGAAGAGCTACTTTTTAAAATTTTTTAAATATGGACTGGGCATGGTGGCTCACACCTGTAATCCCAGCACTTTGGGAGGCTGAGGCCAGAAGATTGCTTGAGCCCATCCTGAGCAACATGGCAAGACCCCATCTCTACAAAAAAATTTAAAAATTAGCTGAGTGTGGTGGTGCACACCTGTGGTCCCAGCTACTCAGAAGGCTGAGGTGGGAGGATCGCCTGAGCCCAGTAGGTCAAGGCTGCAGTGAGTTGTGATTACACTACTGCACTACAGCCTGGGTGACAGTGAGACCCTGTCTATAAAATAAAATTATTTAAGTAAACGTCTTTTGCAGACTGAGGAAGGATACAATTACTATTTCAAGAATCTTTAAAAGAATTTTTCTACTTAACCACATTTATCTTTTCTGGTAGGTCTTTTAAAGTTGCAATGTCATTTACTGTCAACAGTCTGTAACAGATACTAAGGTCAAGATAATTCTCAATTATATTCTTTACAGAATACTTCATTAATTCTGTAGCCTTTTCATGGATCTGTATCAGTTAGGAGTTTTTGGGTGGCCTTCCCTCCCCCACCCCAGGTTTTAAAAAAATCAAGTGTAATTTGCATACAGTAAAATGCATGGATTTGTGTGTAGTTTGAATTTTAGCAAGTGTACAACTACACTAAAGTTCCCTGGGTCTTTCCTGTCATCCCACTACCCCAAGCATCTGCTGTCTGATTTCTGTCACTATAGATTAGTTTTACCTGCTCTTGAACTTGATGCATATGGAATCATAAAACAAACTCTTGTGTCTGTCTCCTTTTGCTGAGCATAGCATTTCAGGGACGCATCGTGTTCTGTGTATCAGTACTTCATTCCTTTGTTACTGCTGAGCAGTGTTCCCTTGTATGAATATATGCGGTCTATCCATTGTCTTATTGATGTACATTTGGGTTGCTTTCAGTTTTTAGCTTTTATAAAGCTGCACAAATATTCATCTGCAAATCTTTTTGTAGACACACATACTAATTTGCCTTAGGTATATACTTAGGAGTAGAATGTCTGGGTCATAGGGAAAGCCTGAGTAACTTTGTAAGAAACTGCTCAATTTTGCCAGTGTCTACATACCATTTTACATTCCATTAGCAATGTATGAATTCTAATTGCACTATATCTTCTCCAACAATTGGTGTTGTCATTTCTAATTTTAGCCATTTTAATGGGTGTGAAGTGGTATTTCATTGTGGTTTTAATTTGCATTTCCCTGATACTGAATGCTTTTTTCATGGGCTTATAGGCCATTCCTATATCTGCTTTTGTGAAATGTATTCAACACTTTTGCCCTGGTTCCCATTTTTAAAACTTTAATATGTACCTTACAATGAGAACACAGGGACACAGGGAGGGAAACATCACCCACTGGGGCCTGTCTGGGGGTTGGGGGCAAGGGGAGGGAAAGCATTAGGACAAATACCTAATGCATCTGGGGCTTAAAACCTAGATGACGGGTTGATGGGTGCAGCAAACCACCATGCCACATGTATACACGTTCTGCACATATATCCCAGAACTTAAAGTTAAAAAAAAAAAAGTGCCTTAATCCCTTCTACACCATTTTCTTTAAATAAACAACAACAGTGCAATTGGCATGACAATGCTTTTTAAATCTCTCTGAGAAGTTGTTTTCTAAAGAAAGAATTACTTATTAATATGTTGAGTGGCCTAGAATTGTGAATGTCCTAAATAATGTTACGAAGGATTTGAAATATCATTGGAGATAAAATATTATGAATAATTTTGCTTCCAATAAGGCAATTATATATTCAGAATACTCACTGAAGTAAGTCTTGGCCAGGCGTGGTGGCTTATGCTTGTAATCCCAGCACTTTGGGAGGCCGAGGCAGGTGGATCACCTGAGGTCAGGAGTTCAAGACCAGCCTGACCAACATGGTGAAACCCTGCCTCTACTAAAAAGACAAAAAAATTGGCCAGGCATTGTGGAACGCACCTGTAATCCCAGCTACTTGGGAGGCTGAGGCAGGAGAATTGCTTGAACCTGGGAGGCAGAGGTTGCAGTGAGCCAAGATTGTGCCACTGCACTACAGCCTGGGCGACAAAGCGGGACTCCGTCGCAAAAAATAAATAAATAAAATAAAGTCTGTTTTATTAACTGCCAAGAAATTTGAAATGATATAGACACTTACTTATCTTTTTTCCCCTTTGAAATGCTTATTTAGACGGAAAAATTAGAATGTAACCTATCAGAGTTCTTGGCTTATCCTAGAAGAATATCTGTCTGCTGAAAGTGAATGCTTTCTTCCTCTGTGCCTTCTCTTCTCTGGGTCAGGAGTCTGACTTTCTTGACTATGATCCAAATGTTTTAGGGCATGTTAGTGATACCATATGTAATCTAATTCTTTGTACCATACTGCTGGAAACTGACCTGAGCCAATCTGGTCATCCACACCCCTTAGGACTTTTTGATAGGTTACAGTCACAACCAAAAAGACTTGAGGTAGATGGAGTTTAGCTGCTTCCCCACAACACTGCTACCAAGTTATAATAAAAGCTGGCCTCAGATGAAAAAGTCTGCCACTGAACAGTCGTTCATTCAGTGCATATTTATTAGCAAGCAGGCACAAAACAGATGATTCGTCCTGTCCTGAAAGCTTAGCTCTTGCATTTTGTGGATACTCTGACCCCTTTTATGAAAAGCTTACTTGAAGCACAGGTATAGGGTTTGTCATGCTTATAGTTGGTTCCAATCAATCAGAAATCCTCACAACCGCCGGGCGCGGTGGCTCACGCCTGTAATCCCAACACTTTGGGAGGCTGAGGCAGGCGGATCACGAGGTCAGGAGATCGAGACCATCCTGGCTAACACGCTGAAACCCCGTCTCTACTAAAAACACAAAAAATTAGCTGGGCGTGGTGGTGGACGCCTGTAGTCCCAGCTACTTGGAAGGCTGAGGCAGGAGAATGGTGTGAACCCGGGAGGCGGAGCTTGCTATTGAGCCTAGATCGCGCCACTGCACTCCAGCCTGGGCGACAGAGCGAGACTCCGTCTCAAAAAAAAAATAAAAATAAAAAATAAGAAATCCTCACAACCAGGCCAGGGCCCTTGGCTCACGCTTGTAGTCCCAGCACTTTGGGAGGCCGAGGCGGGCAGATCACTTGAGGTCGGGATTTCCAGACCAGCCTGACCAATATGTGAAACCCAGTTTCTACTAAAAATGCAAAAACTAGCCAGGCGTGGTGGTGCGCACCTGTAGTCCGAGCTACTCTTGAGACTGAGGCAGGAGAATCGCTTGAACCCGGAAGGTGGAGGTTGCAGTAAGCCGAGATCACACCACTGCACTCCAGCCTGGGCTACAGAGTGAGACTTAGTCTCAATAATAATAATAATAATAATAATAATAATAATAATAATAATAATAATAATAAATACAACCAGTAGCCGGAGGGTGGCGCTGGTTTACGCATCCAGACTGATGTTTCAAACACTATCCCTGAAGAACAGTCTCGTTAGATTCCTCTTATCTGTTCATGCAAATGTGGGGTGTATCCATAAAATATTTTAGACAAATCTGCATATGTGGATAGTCACTAATTTCACCAATGAGAGCCCATTTCTAACAGGGATTATTCTGATGAACATGCCACTAATTTTACCAATAAAAATATTTTTGATGCCCAGTATTTGAATTATAAATTTTCCAGAGGTATGCGTAACAGAAGAGCTACTGTATTATTTCTGGAATGTGACTCCCTGCTTTAATAATGACCATCCGTCTCTGGAGTGTAAGTTTCTGATTAGAGCAACTGCCGCCAGATCTGCCCGATCGGCTCCCTGGTGTAGCTTAAACCAATCATATATGTTTTATCCTTGTCTCTGCAGTTAAAGTAAATAAACAACCCAGGCCCATTATATAAAATTAGTAAGAGGAATTCATCTGGATAGTCCATTCTCTCTCCTGATCAATTTAATTAGTAAATCTGGTAAAAGTCTCAGATGAGAGTTTAATTATACAGCATCCAGTGACACAGGAAACTAAGGTCTTGAACTCTGATTTTGCTTTTGTGTTGTTTGAAATGTTTGTTCCTCAGTGCCATAAAGAAATAGCACTTGAACATAAATTTAATTTGTTTAGTAAGGCCATTTTTACTTCCTGCAGAAAGGGTACACTCGCCAGCAGTTTTGTCACGAAAGTACACCAAACAAAGGAGACAGGGTCATTTATAACTTGACGCGTCCACCCTACTGCTGTGTCCAGTTTCCATTGACTGGAACCGTACCTTACATTCTGTATTTGTCCCAATTGACTAGCAACTTAGAACTTTTTAAAAGAGGCAGAGGTAGAGTGGAACAAAGGAAGGAGGAAGTAACTTGTGAAATGCTGAGAAAGGTAAAAACACTTTAAAGAGGAACAGGCTATGACCTAATGCTTGCTTGGACCAGTATAAGCATGCCAGGGCAAATATTTAGGCTAAATTGTGGGAGCTAAGAACATAAAGTATATTGATTTTTTTATTATGGCTAGCAGATATTTAAGAATGTTAGCATAGGTCTTTGAATAAATTTTGCTTCTAAGAAAAGTTACTATTTATTCCTAATTGGATGGGGAGGAAAGTCTTTGAAGAGGAACCTCTACTTTTTACAGTGTCACATTGACAGCATGTGGGACAGGGGCTGGAGAGGTTTTTTCCAGTGACTTAAGTTTCAGGGCCCTTTGTCGTAAAACAGGAGGAGAAGCAGAGAGCTAGCTGATGGAGCCGTCCCTCGGTTCTCACCATGAAGCGCACTGGGAGTCAGCTTTGTGTCTCCAGCCCAGGGCTGCAGGGGATAAACTAGGATAAGGAAGGATGATGATGAAAGGCAACTAGCTGGAGTTGTTATCGCATCTTTCCATTTCAGAGCGCTAGCTACCAATGCTGTATTTAACCTTATATCAGTGCTGGGACGGTGGATCTTGTCCTGGCAGGAAATAGCTGTTGTTTGACCACACTGAACAGGGATGCAGAGGACACCAAGGTTAAGGGGGACATAACTGTGAAAGATGAAAGGCTTCCTCCTCATCCTTCCCTCACTCCCCAGAGGAATATATTTTCACTTATGGACTAACACCAACACGTTCAAACCCACGTAATACTCAAAAAGTAAATACTTCCTTCCCTGCCCCCCAAATCCTTGATAACCACTGTAACTCTTTACAGTGGCCATCTCCTTGGTAACCACTGTAACTCTTTGGTGGGGGCATTTTTCTGTTGTCTTTCTGTTTCTTTTTTAATTAATTTAATTTTTTTAGAGACGAGGTCTCTATCGCCCAGGCTGGAGTGCAGTACTGCAATCATAACACACTGTGGCCTCAACCTCCTGGGCTCAAGTGATCCTCCTGCCTCAGCCTCCCAAGTAGCTGGGACTATAGGCATGAGCCACTGTGTCTGGCCCTCTGTTTATCTTTATTTTAGAAGATTATTTATTTATTTTCTTCTTTGTGCTTCAGTGGATACAAATCTGTTAATTTTGTTTTTCTTTTTTGAGACAGAGTCTCCCTCTTATTGCCCAGGCTGGAGTGCAGTGGTGCAATCGCGGCTCACCTCAACCTCCACCTCCTGGGTTCAAGCGATTCTCCTGCCTCAGCCTCCTGAGTAGCTGGGATTACAGGCGTGTGCCACCATGCCTGGCTAATTTTTGTATTTTTAATAGAGACGGGGTTTCACTATGTTGGTCAGGCTGGTCTTGAACTCCAGACCTTGTGATCCACCCGCCTCTGCCTCCCAAAGTGCTGGGATGACAGGCATGAGCCACTGCACCGAGCTTAAATCTGTTTATTTTTATACATATAAATTTACCTTAGAAATAAGGCTTAGTTTTGATTTATTCTGTTTACATATATCATGCAATTAGGTTTTTTAAATACTTAGTTGATCTTTGTATGACTGTGGAAAGATTACATATTGATCTACTTTATTAACTTTAAGTGATAGTATGATTACCATGGTTTAATTATTGCCCTATTAATGACAATTATTTCCATTTAGTCTTACTGCAGACACTGCTATAGTGAACACCTGTCAATTGCTTCTTAGTACTCCTATGCCAGTATTTCTCTCAGGTCGATTTCAAGAGAGGGATTGGCTGGGTTACCAGTTACATGCATAACAGATACTGCCAGATTGCCCTCCAGAACGCCCCCATCAACTTACAGTCCACCTTCTTTGTATAAAAGTAGCAATCTAGCCGGGCGCAGTGGCTCGCGCCTGTAATCCCAGCACTTTCGGAGGCCGAGGTGGGCAGATCACCTGAGGTGGGGAATTCGAGACAAGCCTGATTAACATGGAGAAACCCCATCT
Source organism: Gorilla gorilla gorilla (assembly GCF_029281585.2). Classification (NCBI taxonomy): domain Eukaryota; kingdom Metazoa; phylum Chordata; class Mammalia; order Primates; family Hominidae; genus Gorilla; species Gorilla gorilla. Next base: position 93,032,098 of record NC_073237.2, on the reverse strand, counting down.
CTACTAAAAACACAAAATTAGCCGGGCATGGTGGTGCATGCTTGTAATCCCAGCTACTCGGGAGGCTGAGGCAGGAGAATCGCTTGAACCTGGGAGGCGGAGGTTGCGGTGAGCTGAGATTGGGCCATTGCACTCCAACCTGGGCAAAAAAAAGAGCGAAACTCCGTCTCAAAAAAAAAAAAAAAGTGGCACTCTCCCCACAGCCTTTCCCTAGGATTGCTATCAGTATTTTAATTTTTTTCCAACTGGATGGCATGAAATGAAATTTCATTATTTTGTAATTTTCATTTTTCTAATTACTAATTAGGCCAAATATGTCACATGGATTTTGGTCATCTGTATTTATTTTTCTAGTTTGCCTTTTTAATATATGATTATTTTCATCGGACTGTGTGTAATTTTAAGATTTTTATAGAAGTAGTTTTTTATTTATATATAGTCCTTGTTATATAAGCTACAAATAGTTTGTCCTAGTCAATTGCTTTAAAAAAAAAAAACTTTTAGAGTTACAGAAAAGATAAAAATAGTACAGCATTCCTCTGTCCGCCTCACAGTTTCACTTTTCTCTAGTGTTGTCATCTGTCTTCGTCATCTAGGGCTGCTGTGACAGAATACGCCATGCATAGTCTGCGTGGTGTAGACAACAGAAATGTATTTTGTTACAATTCTGGAGCTTAGGAAGTCCAAGAACAAGGAGCCAGCGGGGTTGGCTTCTGCTGAGGCCTCTGTCCTTGGCTTGCAGACTGCCGCCTTCTCCCTGTACCTCCACGTGACCTTTCCTGTGTGCATTCAGTGGGAGAGAGTGCTCTGGTATCTCCCTTTTTTTTTTTTTTTTTGAGACAGAGTCTTGCTCTGTCACCCAGGCTGGAGTGCATTGCGTGATTTTGGCTCACTGCAAGCTCCGCCTCCTGGGTTCAGGCCGTTCTCCTGCCTCAGCCTCCTGAGTAGCTGGGATTACAGGCACCCGCCATCATGCAGGCTAATTTTTTGTATTTTTGGTAGAGACGGGGTTTCACTGTGTTAGCTAGGATGGTCTTAATCTCTTGACCTTGTGATCTACCCGCCTCGGCTTCCCAAAGTGCTGGGATTGCAGGCGTGAGCCACTGCGCCTGGCCTGTATCTCTCGTCTTATAAGGATATCAGTCCCACCTGTATGACCTCATTTAACCTTGATTTCTTCCTTAAAGGCCCTATTCCCAGTAGTCACGTTGGGGGTCAAGGCTTCAACATAAGAATTTTAGGGACACAATTCAGTCCATAACATCATCTTACATTACTGTGGCACTTGAAGAAACCAACACTGGGCTGGGTGCGGTGGCTCGTGCCTGTAATCCCAGCACTTTGGGAGGCCAAGGCGGGAGGATCACCTGAAGTCAAGAGTTCGAGACCAGCGTGGCCAACATGGTGAAACCCTGTCTCTACTAAAAATAGAAAAATTAGCCAGGCTTGGTGGCGCATGCCTGTAATCCCAGCTGCTTGGGATGCTGAGGCAGGAGAATCACTGGAACCAGGAGGCAGAGGTTGCAGTGAGCCGAGATCGCGGCATTGCACTCCAGCCTGGGCAACAGAGTGAGACTCCGTCTCAAAGAAAAAAAAAAGAAACCAATACTGATGTGTTATTATTAAGTATACTGCAGACTTTATTGGGATTTCACCAGCTTTCCCATTAACCTTTCTCTATTCTGAAATTCAATCCACATTGCATTTAGTTGTCATCTGCCTAGTCACCTAAGGTCTGTGAAAGTTTCTCAGTCTTTCCTTGTTTTTCATGATCTTGACAGTTTTGAGGAGAATGGGTCAGCTATTTTGTAGAATGTGCCTCAAATTGGGTATGTCTGCTTGTGCTTGTTTTCCTCATGACTAGACTGGATTTTTGGCATGAATACCGCAGAAGGTGAAGTGCCCTTCTATCACATCTTGTCAGAGGTACATGAAATCCACACGACATCATGGGTTAGTCACGAGCATTTGGTTAAAATAGTGTTTGCTAAGTTTCTCTTCTGTAAAGTTACTATTTTTCCCTTTCCACACTGTATTCTTCGAAACAAGTCACCCAAGTCCAGTCCACACTCAAAGGGGGGGACTAAGGAGGGGTTAAGCATCACTTCTTGGAGAGAAGTAGCTACATGTATATAATTTGGAATTGTTCTATGAGGAAGATTTGTCTCCTCTCCATTTACTTACTCACTTATTTATGTCAGTATGGATTCATGCATATTACTTTATACTTTGGATTAAAATCCAATATTATATACTTATGTTGTTGCTCAAATTGTTCTTTATTTGACTATTGGAGTTTTTCAGGTTGGCTCCAGTATCACACTCTTCTCCCACCCCCTTTTCTTAAAAGATATTTTTATAGTGTGTTCTGTAAATTTGGTTTTGAAATCTACATAAATGGAATCATGCTGTATTTACTCTTTTTTTCTTCCAGCTTCTTTCACTAAATGTTTGTGAGCATTGTTTGTGATGTGCGTGGCTGTAGCTCAGGCACTCTCATTGCCATATAATATTCCATTGTAAGGAAGTTCCCATTTGGGCTATTTTCAGTGTTTGCCTATTATAAATAATGATTCTGAGCTTTTAAAAAATACCTTTCTTGGTGAACATATGTATGAATTTCTGTTGTATGTAAATCTAGAACTGGAATTACTAAGTCAGAAGATGTGCTATGTTTATTTTTTGTATGTAAATACTGTCAGCTTTCTAAAATGGTTGTACTGCCGCTGTAATCTTAAATGCTGCAGGATAGAGGGAGAGTTCGGTGGGGTCTTGCGCCATGGATTAGTGGTCTGGCCTGGGAGTGGCATTCTCACCTCTGTTCACTTAACCACAAAGCAGTCAGCACAAGTAGTCCCACCATGGCCTGGGATGTGGAGAGCCAGAATTATTATGTTCAACTTTTTAATCCAGAAATAATTAATTTTTTTTGGTAAATGGTGTGATAGAGGGAGACATTTTTAGGCAAATCATTTTCTTCAGATTTTTGTTTGACTACATTCCGTAGATTTAAATAAGAATTCTTACTGACATTAAAGTAATTTGTATTGAGTTTTCTTTTAATGTCCCATTATTGCAAGTTATTTAGAAATGGGTTTTAAGTGTTTCCATATTGATAGATTGATAGATTTTTGATGATCTTTTCATCAAAACTTTTTTTTTTTTTTGAGATGGAGTCTCGCTCTGTCACCCAGGCTGGAGTGCAGTGGTGTGATCTCTGCTCACCGCAACTTACACCTCCCAGGTTCAAGCAATTCTCCTGCCTCAGACTCCCGAGAAACCGGGATTACAGGCACATGCCACCACGCCGGCTAATTTTATATTTTTAGTAGAGATGGGGTTTTACCATGTTGGCCAGGCTGGTCTCGAACTCCTGACCTCTAGTGATCCACCCACCTCGGCCTCCCAAAGTGTTGGGATTACAAGCGTGAGCCACTGTGCCCCGCCAAAACATTTCTTTTATTGTATTGTAGTCATTGAACATGGTCTATGTGTATGGTTTCTGCTCTCCAGAATTTGTTGAGATCTCCTTGTGGCCTAACACATGACAACTGAATACCCTATTTGAAAAGTTTTTGTGTTCTATATTGAAAACAGTTCTATCTACTGGGTCATGCCACTAATTCCTTATTTCATTTTTTTGAAGTGTGTTTAGTCTTCTATGATTATGGATGTACTAATTACTCCTATTTTCACTTGTTTTTGCTTGATAGATTTAAAATCTGTTATGTGTGATGGTTATAATTTTTTTGGTAAATTATATCTTTTTTTTTTTTTTTTTGAGATGGAGACTCGCTCTGTTGCCCTGGCTGGAGTGCAGTGGCTTGATTTCAGCTCCCTGCAGTCTCTGCATCCTGGGTTCAAGCAATTCTCCTGCCTCAGCTTCCTGAGTATCTGGGATTACAGGTACCCATGGCCACCATGCCCAGCTAATTTTTGTATTTTTAGTAGAGAAGGGGTTTTGTGATGTTGGTCAGGCTGGTCTCAAACTCCTGACCTCAAGTGATCCACCTGCCTCAGCCTCCCATAGTGCTGGGATTACAGGCATGAGCCACCTTGCCTGGTGATTATATATCTTTAAACATTAAACACCTTTGTCTTTTAATTGCTTTTTATTGTGAATTCTTTTTTTTTGAGATGGAATTTGTGCTCTGTTGCACAGGCTGGAGTGCAGTGGCATGATCTCGGCTCACTGCAACCTCCGTCTCCTGGGTTCAAGCAATTCTTCTGCCTCACCCTCCCCAAGTAGCTGGGATTACAGGTGCCCGCCACCATGCCCAGCTTAATTTTTTTGTTTTTAGTATTTAGACGAGGTTTCACCATGTTGGCCAGGCTGGTCTCAAACTCTTGACCTCAGGTGATCCACCCGCCTCAGCCTCCCAAAGTGCTGGGATTACAGGCGCGAGCCGCCAAGCCCGGCCTGTGAATTCTGTTTTATCTGATGTTAATATTGCTGCGTTCTTTTTTCCTAGCAACTGCATAGCATACCTTTGTCTATCCTTTCATTTCAGTTTTTTCTGTAAGGCTTTGTTTTTATTGTCTTTATTAAACATATAGCTTGAGGACTTTTTGGGGCTCTTTGGTTTGTTTTTGATAGAGATGGTATCTCACTTTCTTGTCCAGGTTGGTCTTGAACTCCTGCATTCAGGGGATCCTCTTGCCTTAGCCTCCCAAAATGCTGGGATTATGTGAGCCCAGCCTAGCTTGAATTTTTTAAACTCATTTTGAAAATCTTGTCTTTTAACAGGTGATTTTTTTTGCATTTTAAAATTATAACTCATATGTTTGGACTTATTGCCACCATCTTATTCTGTTTTGTTTGCCTTAATATTTCTTCTTGCTATTGGGTGGCTTGCTCAATTTTCTTAGTGTCATTTTCTCTCTTGCTGTAGTGATTTGGAAAGTATGAAAACTTATATAGTTCTTCTAGTGCCTCCCTTAAAAAAAGAACTTACAAAGTATTTCAGATACAAATGAGTATGGAGACTAACAATGTTGGGGGGAGATGTCCAGGGCTTCTGTAGATAAGATTACTTTTTTCTACCTTAGTTCCAGACCAGCTGATTGAGAAACACAGGAGTCAAACAGACAAAGATTAAAATTACCAGGCTTGGTTTATCTGTGTGGGCATTTAGATCCGAAGGCAACTGGAATTACTTGCGCAAGCAGCCACTGGCACATCGGACAACCACAAGGACAGATTCTAGACAGTGTGTCTGCAAATGGGTACAGCCATCAACACCCCGGATCCATGGGTGATTGTGTAGAATAGTGCCTCCTCCACCCTCTTATCTCCGGAGGACATGTAGCACCGGCAAGAAGTAAACATCCGTTGTAAATCACATCACTAAGATTTCAGGGTTATTTGTTGTCACAGCTTATTCTGACGAATAAACTCAATTCATCATAGGGTATAGAGTGAACCAGAACCATCCTAATTGTAGGTTTGGTCAGTCTGAAAAAGAGGAGCAGGAAAGATAGTTAGGCTTCTTCATCTTGTGCATTTCTTATCTCACTCTGTGCTCACGTATTTATTGGGGTGTTAGCTTTTTTCTCTTTGATGTATGGTGCTTTGTAAATTCTAAATACTGACACTTTATTGGTTTTATACATTGTGTCTATCTTCTCCTAGTCTGTGAGTTATCTTTTTAAATTTTGTTTCTGGGCTCCTGTGTTAAACAGAAACATTAAATCTTTTTTTTTTTTTTTTTTTTTTGTGAGACGGAATTTCGCTCTTGTTGCCCAGGCTGGAGTGCAATGGCGCAATCTCGGCTCCCAGCTAATTTTTGTATTGAAACACTAAATCTTTATGTAATCAAGTTTCTCAATCTTTTGCTTTACAGTTTGGGTCTTTTTTGTTTTGAGTAAAAAAGAAATCAATCCCTGTTTCACTAATATGAGTTATTTTCCTATATATTCTTATAAAACTTTTAAAGCTTTTCTTCTTATATCTAGGTTTTTAATCCACTTGAGGTATTTTTTTGTCTTTGGTGTGTAGTGGTGTATGGTATGAGATAGGGATCAAATTTCTTCCCTCCCCCACACCCAAAAACATGGACAAGTTGTCCCACGTGTATTGAATATTCTTCTCCCATTGATTTGTAATGTCCCTAATGTCATATGAGATGTTTTCATTTATATGTGGCTCTCATCTTTGCCTATTATATCTGTGCCAATAGTACACTGTGCCAATACTGCCTAAATTCTTCTAAGTTTTAATATATGATAGAACAGGAGCCCCCTTCTTGGTCTTTTTTTTTGAGATGGAGTCTCACTCTGTCACCCAAGCTGGAGTTCAGTGGCGCGATCTCGGCTTACTGCCAGCACCGCCTCCCGGGTTCACACCATTTTCCTGCCTCAGCCTCCCGAGTAGCTGGGGCTACGGGTGCCCGCCACCACGCCCGGCTAAGTTTTTGTATTTTTAGTAGAGACAGGGTTTCACCATGTTAGCCAGGATGGTCACCATCTCCTGACCTCGTGATCCGCCCACCTCGGCCTCCCAAAGTGCTGGGATTACAGGTGTGAGCCACTGCACCCGGCCTTCTTGTTTTTTTCATAATGTTTTTTGTTCTTCTTGGTCCTGTGATCTTCTGGATTAATTTACATGTATTAACATCATATTCCATGTAATTTATTACATGTAACATGTACATTTATTACATTTAATTCATACATCAGCATGCAATTTACATGTATTAGCATGTCAGGTTTCGTGTAGTTTATTACATGTAACATGTAAATTTATTACATTTAATTCCTTTATTAGCATGTAATTTACATGTATTAACATGTCAGGTTTCATGAAAAGACCTGTTGAGATTTTGATTCAGATTGCATTTCTTTTGAGGGAAATTACTATCTTTATGATATTGAGTCTTCCTGTTGATAAACCTGCTTTATTTCTCCATTTATCCATAAGGGATATGCACATCTTTTTTTTTCTATTACATTTCGTAATTGCTTATTACAAGTAGATAGAAAAGCTATTGGTTTTTGTGTATTAATCTTCTGTATCTAGAAACATTGCAAAACTTTATTATTTATTTGAGTAGTTTATCTGCCGATTCTCATCTGTATTTTTTCTGTTTGTTTTGAGACAGTCTTACTTGGTCACCCAGGCTGGAGTTCAGTGGCATGATCTGGGCTCACGGCAACCTCTGCTTGCCAGGTTCAAGTGATTCTCCTGCCTCAGCCTCCCAAGTAGCCGGGATTACAGGCGCGGGCCACCCATACCCAGCTAATTTTTTGTATTTTTAGTAGAGATGCGGTTTCACCATTTTGGTAGTGCTGGTCTTGAACTCCTGACCTCAGGTGATCCACCCGCCTCGGCCTCCCAAAGTGCTGGGATTACAGGCATAAGCCACCACGCCCGGCTTCGTGTCTGTATTTTTTAGGTAGACAGTCGTCTGCAAATAAGGACAGTTTTGATTCTTCCTTTCCAGTTTTCTCTGATTTCCTTTCTGTATCTTGATATCAGCTAGCACTTCCACTTACTACATTGTTAAAAAGAGGTAATGATAGTGGGAATTTTTTCTTGCTTTTTATTTTATAGGGATGCTTCCAAAGTTAAGGCATAAAGTGTGATATTGGCTGTTGGAACCATCTTTATCAGCTTAAGGAAGTTCTCTTTTAGCTCCATTGTGCAAAGACTTAATTGGAAATGAGTGTTGATTTTAATGACTTCCTTCTCTGTTTTTAATGAGATAATCGTGTGACTTTTTCCTGTAATCTGTTCATGTTGATAGGCTTTTTTTTATGTTGAATAAGATTAATTTTCTTTTCATATGCTATTGACCATTTGTATTTCTTTTCTGAATTGAGTGTTCATAGCCTTTCTAGATTTTTTATCTCTTAGGTTGTGTTAGGGAAAAACTCAAACTGTTTTTCCTCTGCTGTCACATCAACACAGCAATTATCAACACAAAAGACCTCTGTAATATGCGTGGATTTCTGTGGCAGACACCAGTTGGGTGTCCTCCTATTCAATTCTGACACCATCTACCTGGAGATAGCAGGTTGAGGGCTCAGTCCCCAAGACCACCCCCTCCTTCCCACAAGTCACAAGTCCGGGCCTCAGCAACTTCTGACTGACTGGCTTCAAGTTGGGGTTCCCGGGATCCCCTGTTTGGGTTCAATTAATTTGCTGGAGGAATCGGGGAAACTCACTTACTAGTTTATTATGAAGGCTATTTTAAAGGATACAGATAAACAGCCACAGGAAGAGATGCGTAGGGTGAGGTCTGGAAGGGTCCCAAATGCAGGAGCTTCTGACCCCGTGGAGTTGGGGTGCACCACCCTCCGGGCATGTGGATGAGTTCTCACTCACCATCCTGTCAGCCTCCGTGGTTCAGCTCTCCAGGAGCCCTCTGAACCCTGTCCTTTGGGCCTCTAGTGGAGATTTCATTGCTTGTCCATGACTGAAGGATAGACAAGTGTGTTGAAATATGATTGGACAAAAAGGGTATAATCTACACCCAGCAAGGCCTGTCTGTTCAGATTCTTCCAGCCTCTCTGGGCAGCATTCCTTCCTCCAGGGTATGGGGTGGGATGCTTTGTGGAATGAGGGTCTTACAGCTGACAGTCATATTAGAGCCCTGCCTTGGGCTGGGGAAAGGAGAGCAGGAAAACATCAAAGAGATTCTGTTTCCCAAGGCCGGCTTTCTGAGGTCCACAGCGCCCAGCATATAACAAGATGTTGTAACAAAACTTATGGGAGTTGGGAGCTAGGAACTGTGGATGAAAACCAATAAGTATATAATTATAATATCACAGATAGTGATATTGCTTTGGGGAGACATTTTATCTGTTGTGATAATTAACTTTTATTATAGGTCTTTTCCCCCAAGTCTCTCCTAGTTTTTCCCTTTGTGACTTGTTTTTTGTCACACTTTAAAATTCTGTGTGTTAAATTATAAAATTATTCATTATAGCCCAGGCGAGGTGGCTCACCCCTGTAATCCCAAAACTCTGGGAGGCCGAGGCAGGCGGATCACGAGGTCAGGAGATTGAGACCATCCTGGCCAACATGATGAAACCCCATCGTACTAAAAATACAAAAATTAGTCAGGTGTGGTGGCGCACGCCTGTAGTCCCAGCTACTTGGGAGGCTGAGGCAGGAGAATCGCTTGAACCCAGGAAGCAGAGGTTGCAGTGAGCTGAGATTGCACCACTGCACTCCAGCCTGTCAACAGAGCGAGACTCCGTCTCAAAAAAAAAAATTTTTTTTCATTATAATTTTATAGTTGTCTGACAGCTTTTTCAAAATTATTTCATCTGTGATGTGTTTTATAAATATGTGATATTAGCATCTCATTTTATTTTCATATATGTTAACACCTGCCGTATATTGGATAAGGCCTTCTTTGTTACTGAATTGAAATAATCAGTTTTCTTGTAAGTGTTCATATATCTCTGGGTCCAGATTGTACGTTGCTGTGCTAAAATCCTATTGTTTTAATTACTGTTGATTTATATTTGGGCAAGTCTTTGAGGCTGGGACTTAATCTTAACGCTTCAGATCCAATAGCCTGTGTTCAAATCCCAATTCTGCCACTTCCCAGCAAGCTTTGTGACCTTGTGCAGGTTAGTCACTCCACCTTCTTAGAGCTAGTTGACCCTGGTAGTGCTAACCTCACAGGGTATAATGAGCTGAATACAATACGCGGCACTAAACTCTCTATCATTGTTCGTTATCATTGTCATTTGAGTGGATAATGCTGCTGCCGCTTCTTTGTTAATCAGTACTTTCATGAACATTTCTTCCTCTGCTCCCCGTGTTCTTTCCTTCCCTCAAAAAACAAGTGGCTAGTACAGATGACAGCCTGATGTCTATGGTCCTGTCTCTGAGGGACAATCTGTGTTCAGGTGGAGCCTGTTCTCTCCTGCTCCCTAGCATGTAAAATCTCCTTTCTGCCTGTCTGTGGTGAACTCAGCAGAGGTTGACTTCCCCCAGCTGTAGGGAAGCTGTCCATTTCTCCATTGGCTCTGCCAGGACCTGTGAAGGCCATACACCCAGTTCAAGGGGGAAATACAAAGTGGAGAAAGCCCACTGTGTCTCTAGGTCCAAATAGGGTTCTTCAAATCTTTCCTATTAACAAGCACATACTGTATTATAATTCCCACCGACTCCTACATATTTCTATGTTTTATGGTTAATTATCCCCAAATACCTATAGCTGTTATCCAGGAAAATGTTTTTCATTTCAAATTTAACAGATATTTGCTAAAGGAAGAGGTAGTCAACCTGGAGGCCCAAAAGTCAAATCAGACCTACAGACAAATTAGGCCCAAGGATGGATTTTAAATATTTTTATTAACATTTTTAAATCATGAGATTTTGTTTCTTTCTCCTGTATCATGTTACTCAAAGAAGAAGTAGTGATGATGTGGTGCGACAGGGATGTATAGGCAAAAAGATGACTGCTGCTTTCTGTTTCTGACAACAGAAACATCAAGGGGGGATACATGGATTTTTAACAGGATTATAAAGTTAATCGTCAAGCTTTAAGCAAACTTTGTAAAGAGCCCTGTTTCGGCCAGGCGCGGTGGCTCATGCCTATAATCCCAGCACATTGGGAGGCCTAGGCGGTGGATCACTTGAGGTCAGGAGTTTGACATCTTTACTAAAAATTAGCTGGGAGTGGCGGCATGTGACTGTAATCCCAGCTACTTGGGAGGCTGAGGCAGGAGAATCGCTTGAGCCTGGGAGGTGGAGGTTGCAGTGAGCCAAGACGGCACCACTGCACTCCAGCCTGGGCAACAGAGCAAGACTCCATCAAAAAGAAAAAAAGAAGAGCCCTGTTTCTGGTTCCAGGTTCCTAATAAATGGCCCTCAACCCAGCACCATAGTCTCTGTAGTACTTTATTGGTGTGTTACTCTAACAATAAAATATTGGCATTATGTAGAGATAATTGCACATCAGAAATTAGTGATTTCCCCTGACCTGTAATATATAAAATACTCCTTAAGGAATTGAACTTAAGGTTTGGGCTGGGAGGGAAAATTTCTTCCCATTTCCATCTAGCTACTTTTCTAGTTTAAATTGGGTTTTTTGAAAGAAACTGGAATTTCAAGAGATAGGTAGAAACCAAAACTTGTTACTAACCAGTTCCCTTGTTTAAATGCATACGAAGGATATTTTCCAGGTTGCCTCATACTGTGCTCATTATATGCTTCCTATCTTGATCAAGAGTCAGCTTTGGAAAAGCACTGTTAGCCTGCAAGTTGACTTTTTAGAAGCAGTGTAATTTTGAATAGGTAATACATCGTACAATGCAAAAGCTGTAAAAAGGCATAAATCTCTCTTGTTCCCTATTTCTAGACACCGACTATGAAGGCATTGATACGTTTCTTGTGGCTGCTTCCAGAGACTTGCTACCTACGATTTCATCCACAATCGTACACGTGTGTATATAGGATTTAAACTCACACATAGAAGTGGTAGCGCTTAACAGTCCATCTTGGCTATCTTTAGTTTTCAGTTTTCTTTTTTTTTTTTCTTTTGAGATGGAATTTCGTACTTGCTGCCCAGGCTGGAGTGCAAAGGCGTGATCTTGGCTCACTGCAACCTCCACCTCCCGGGTTCAAACGATTCTCCTGTCTCAGCCTCCCAAGTAGCTGGGATTACAGGCATGCGCCACCACGACTGTCTAACTTTTTGTATTTTTAATAGAGTCAGGGTTTCACCGTGTTGGCCAGGCTAGTCTCGAACTCCTGACCTCAGATGATCCATCCTCCTCAGCCTCCCAAAATGCTGTGATTACAGGCATGAGCGGCCACGTCTGGCTAGTTTTCAGTTTTCAGTCTTAAACATTTCTCCCAAACTTCCCATTTGTTGGCTCCATGGAGGTGGCCCAGTTTATATTCCCACCCACAGGTGATGGATGTGAGTGCTCTCAACCTTCCGACACACTGCAGCACCTTATCCAACTCTCTTGAGTTTTGCCAGTCTGAGGAAAAAATAGTACCTCATAGTGGAACTTTGCATTTCTGTTACTTTTGTGATAACAAATTGAGGTTAGGTATCTTCTCAATGAATTTAACATATTTTTCCAGTTTATCTCTTGATTTCGTTTATGTATCTTTTGCCATGAAAACTGCTTAAAAATGTGTTTATGGCTTTTAGATTTTGTATCATTTAGCAAGGTCTTCCCCAGTTGGAGAGTATAAAAAAGAATTCATGGTTTAAAAAATGTATTTTAAAAAGTCTTTGATCCATCTGGAATTGTAGAATAAGATTAGGAGGTATGCAGGTTTACTTTTGAGGCAAAAGTATGTATAAAGTAACACTTTTCTATAGAAAACTTGGGAAAATACAGGAGGGAATGAAAATGAACCCCAATCCCAGCACCTTGTTATCTATAACAACTGAGATCATGCTTATGCTGGGATTTCAATTTTTTTCACTTGAGATTAAAATACAAACATAGGTTTAGAATATATTTTAATGTATTTAATGTTTTTATGGGTAAAAGTAGGTATATATATTTATGGGGTGCATGAGATGTTTTGATACAGGCAGGCAATGCACAATAATCATATCATGGAGAATGGGGTATCCATCCCCTTAAGCATTTATCCTTTGTGTTACAGACACTCCGGTTGTACTCTTTTAGTTATTTTTAAATGTACAATTAAGCTATTGTGGACTATAGTCACCCACACCCTATTGTGCTGTGAAATAAGTCTTATTCATTTGTACTATTTTTTTGTGCCCATTACCCCCACACTACCTTTCCCAGCCTCCGATAACCATCCTTCTACTCTCTATCTCTACAATAATTTTAAATGGTTGTTTAAAAAGGGTGTCAACATTTTTGTTTTTAAACCATCCCAAACCGTCCCTTTAAAGGAATGCATGACGAGAGGGTTGCCTTTAAATCTTGCACAATTAAAAGAAAAGCGTTTTCTCTGAGGCAGCTGATCTCAGGAAATCTTGCACGATTTTGAAGATGCCCGTTTCCCATAAGACCCGGCCCTGCGGGGGCACTTGGCGGGTCTTGGCAGAGCGAAGGGGCTGGGCCCTGCTCCGGGAGGGCGCACTGCAGGGGCCCGGGCCTGGCGCGGCTGCAGCACCTCCTGGCGGCAGGAGTGCGGCGGGGGAGGCGCCAGGAGGCCCCTGCCCCGGCTGCCATCACCCTGGGGTCTGTCCCTGGCCTGGGGCAGAGCCCTTTTGCTCGAAGTCCTTTAATCGCTAAGGAGCTTTCCCAGACTCTTCCCTCTGCAGGCCCGCTGGCCTCTGACGCATGTCCCCTCTGCGGAGCGTTTGGGCACTGCAGGAGCCCTGGTTGGCACAGGCCGCCCCGCGTTCCCAGCTGGGGAAGGAAGGCGGGCGGTCAGGCAGGGGGAAAGAAAGCGGGAGGTGGGGCGGGGTGCTGTCCGTCCCCATGGCCTTGTCGCCCGCGGGGCTGTTTCCAGGACTTGGGGACTTCCGGGGTTGCGCTGTTGTGTCAGGCCGTTGGGCCGCCGAGGGGTGTCGCTGCGCCCGCTGCCCCGCGCGGCCCTTTAAACTTTGTTTTTTAAACTTCGGGGGTGTGGTCGCGGCGCCTCCCCTCTCGGCGGCTGGCAGTCCTTGCCTCTGCCCCGCCTTCCAGATGCTTTGGAGTCATGAGCCGGGAGGGCGCGGGGGCAGCTTTGGTAGCCGAGGTGATCAAAGGTGAGCCGGGAGGGCGGGGGCTTCCCCTGGGGGCTCCGGCACCCGCGCTGGGACAGGGCGGGCGGTGCTGGCTTGGAGGTGCCCCTAGTCTGGGCCCCGGCCGCCCTTGTCTCCTGCGTGTGGGTGGCCTCGGCACTTGTCCCCAGGCTCTGGGCTATAGCGCTCATGGACGGCTGTGACCCTTGCGTGCCTGCACCTGAGCCTAGTAGGTGAGCTGCACCTCCCTGCCCGCGGGAGCGAGATCCTTGGGCTCTGTCACAGGGATCAAAGGTCCTTGTGGTTGGAAAGGATTAAGCCCTGTCACCCATTTGAGTGTTTGTGGTTGCAAGAAGTTTTAGCTGAGGAGTTTACAAGGAAATAAACGCAGTAATTGCATGAGTTGAATTGCAGATCAAAAAAAAAAAAGTAGTTTACCATTTGGGGAAAGGGTGCCAGCTGGCTCTGCTGAAAGTATATATATTTTAAAGGCTGTACTTGATTTTGCCACGTTGTGAGTGTAAGTATTTTCTTAGCACCACTAGTATTGCTATTAGATATTGTGGATGACTTTATTTCACCCGAGGATTTTTAGGCAAGGAATGAGGGTGGAGCCTCCTGAGCCTTACTACTCATTACCATTCTTGCTAACCTCGCAGCAGCCTAACTGCATTTATGCAACACAAGTTCGTCTCAGACCCATTATGCAGAAACCTCTCATTGCTTCTGTTTTAATGGTAATTTGTCTAATTGTAAAAATACCGAAGTAATGATTCCAAGTTAGAAAGTAGTGATCCCTAAGAACAGTTGGAGAAACATATGGTTTGTTCTATAGCTGTAAGCGGTAATTTTGAAGCAATTTTGAAAGCATTCTTTCCCTTTAAGAAAAAAATAGTTTCTTACTGAAATGACTTTTTAGGATGTCTTGAAAAACGTAGTGAAATTCATCTAGAAACTTACAAGGTTGATGCTAGCCATCACATGCATGCTGCAATTTGCTGAAATGTCTTGATCCAGGGGAGCTAAACTTTTACAAAAATAGGTTTGTTTAGAAGTCATATCACTACATGAAAAATCACCACTTTTGAAACTTACGGTTAAAGGCAGTTTCTCTTTTAAAAATGTGCTCATTGATTATTCCCACCCAAATAGCCAGAATATTTTGTAATTACCCATTACCACTCCTACCATCTGAAACGTGCATGAAAAAAATGAAAAATTGACTTCATCTGAAAAGAGTTGTGTCATGGTATATGAAACGTTTTTTGTAACCTCCAGGAAGGAACATTGCAATTTTTCCATTTCAGATCGCCTTTGTTTTGCCATTCTCTACAGCAGACCAAAGAGTGCATCAAATGTACATTATTTCAGCATAGATAATGAACTTGAATATGAGAAGTAAGTATTGCTCTTTAAAAGATTTTAACTTTTTGTTTTTGAAGAATCTAAAGGTATGGTTATAAATGGGATGGCCTGGGAAAATTATAAATCTATTGATTGCTAATTACAGGATGCTTGTTTTTCACCTGTAGTAATAAAATAAACCTTTAGAGCAAAAAAAAAAAAAACCTCCCTAAATTTAAACATTTAGATTTGCTAGTCTAATATTTACACTACAATGAGATATAAATGTGTACTAAGTAAGATATTGTGGTTTTGCCCTTGGAAATATGTGTGGAAAAACAGCTTTTTTAATTTAGAAGGTATGTTCATGTTCATTGAGGTTACATGTAGGCATTATAGCACTTGTGGCATTTTTAAGTAGGCATTATTTACCAGAATAGTCTTCCACCAGTAAAACAGTACCTTTAAGTTGTATTGGCCCATAACAATTTGGTATATGCTTGCGTATCTTAATTTGATCTTGTAGACCCAAAAAAGGCATTTATATTCAGAGCATCTAGAATGTACATCACATTTTTATTTTTCATTTTTAAAGCTTCTACGCAGATTTTGGACCACTCAATCTGGCAATGGTTTACAGATATTGTTGCAAGATCAATAAGAAATTAAAGGTAAAGTCTTTAAGATTTGACTTAAGTAATCATTGTTAGCTTGATCTGGGGGACGAAAGTAAGGAAAACATCTCTTTTTAAAAAGGAAATGCCATGTTTTTCACTGCAGTGGTGTTTGGGACATGCACATGGTTTTTTTGTTTTATAAGATCATAGTGTATCTATTTGTTTTCTAGAGTTTTGAATGAACAGTTTAAGTTTGGGTCATTTGGTTCTAGTTTGAATTAGTGATGCCCAAATACTTGAAAAGCCAAAGTGGGAATCAGTTAATTAAGTGAACCTCGTATTGTCTGACCTAATAGAACTGAAACTTAACAAGAGAAACTCTTCCCTTGCTGTGGCCATTGTTCTTTCTGCCTTCATTTTGATGGGGAGTGATAGCAAACTAACAAGAAAGCTGGACTCATCTTACTTTCTCTCCTATTTTGAAACTCCCATGATACTGTACTACATGATCCTTTATACATACGATTAAGGGGTGTGAGAATCTAGGGCAAATAAGCACGTCATTAAGGCTGTATCACTGAGAGTTACACAAGTATATTTGTATTGGTTTGAACTTAGACCACATTCATGTATGTAAAACACTGAATTGTTGGCCATGCACGGTAGGAAGTTATGTATGTACTGCTCACTAGCAGTTCCAAATCAGTCACTGTAAATTCTCAACTGGAAAATACTGCTTTTTGGGACAGGCACTTAAAAAAAAATTTAATTGAATACAGAGAGGAAATAAAATTTATTTTTAATTAGAATTTTAACATGCTTTAATTAAAAATTCATGGGTAAGGCAGATGTTTTTCCTTGACCATGAAAGCTATATTGCTACAGAGCTGGAGACTCTTCTTTTTTGCCTTTCTTAAATAGGAATATAACTATTTATGGCCTTGTGCATTTGAGTTCCCCCTCCTTTTTCCAGTTGCCAGTGGCAGATCTTTTGTTTGATGCAGGACTAGGAAGCTAAAAATAATTCTCTCTTCCTCCAACATTTGTTCCTTTGCTTTAATTTTGGAAAAAAAATTTTTTCCTGTACTCAACCATCTGTGGACTTTTAGTCTTTGGGTCAACCAAAAATGTATCAGTCCTTTTTTTCTTTCTTCTTCCCTTTTTTTTTTTTTTTTTTTTCGTGAGACAGAGTTTCGCTCTTGTTGCCCAGGCTGGAGTGCAATGGAGCAATCTGGGTTCACTATAACCTCCACCCCCCTGGTTCAAGTGATTCTCCTGCCTCAGCCTCCCAAGTAGCTGGGATTACAGGCATGCGCCACCACGCCCAGCTAGTTTTGTATTTTTAGTAGAGACGGAGTTTCTCCATGTTGGTCAGGCTGGTCTCGAACTCCTGACTTTGTGATCCGTCCGCCTCAGCCTCCTAAAGTACTGAGATTACAGGCGTGAGCCACCGCACCCACCAGAAAACTTTTAAACATATAAATAGAAATATGTACACATCATGGATGTAGAGCTCAGTAAACTTTCACTAATGGAATATACATAGATGATTATCTTGATCACCAGGTCAGGAGCAGTGCACTGGCGGCACCCCATAGCAGCCCTCCATGCTGTCTTCCAGTTCCTGTCTCTGCACACCCCTCTCCTGGTTATTCACTGCCCTGGCTTATAACACTGTAGATAATTCTGTATACCTTTTTATTTTAACTTAAAGGCTTTGGGGACAGATTTCTTTAAAAACCAAACAGAAGGAAAGGTGGTCTTTTCTACCACTCTTGGTTTGCTCTTTCAGAAGCAGCCCATGCTTTAAGCATGTGTCCATTCATGTCCCCTCCCCTCTTCTCTAATTGTATGTTCATTCTCATCCCAGAATGTGCCTTTTTATGGGAAGATACATGGTATTTGTGGGTATCAATGTTAATCTTTTCAAAGGTCTTGCTAATAATATGAATGGTTGTGGGATTTGGAATTTATCTTCATCACAAAATGAAATTGTGGAAGACTTGAAATTAAAAAGAAAATGCTAACATTTATTTTTATGCAGTCCATTACAATGTTAAGGAAGAAAATTGTTCATTTTACTGGCTCTGATCAGAGAAAACAAGCAAATGCTGCCTTCCTTGTTGGATGCTACATGGTAAGTATTTGTTTTCCTAATGTATTCATAAAAATGCACACAACAGTGGTTCTTTACATTTGCAGTTGGAATTTTGAAATCAAGATAATGTCTTGATTTCTGTTCAGAAAGAACATGTTTTGCTTTTAAAAAATTGACCAATTCAAGGAAGCTGTGCTTATGTGGAAGTAGCAGGTAGATGAGAGATCTCCTGTACCTTCCACTTAATTTTGCTGTGAACCTAAAACTGCTCGGGAAAAAAGCCTATATTTTTTTAAAAAGTGCCCAACTACTTTGGCAAAGGTTTATGTTTTATGGCACTAAGGGTTGGAAAATAGTGCTCCAAAGCTATTTCTATTCACTCGTGATCCATTTAGTGAGTTGTAAAATCATCTTACTGGGGTCAGGACCCCACTATTAATTTTCTAAAAAATTTTTTTAAAAAGTGCTTTCTAAAATTTGAATCTAGGCATTTTTCCCCTAATTAAGATCATCTCCTTTCTCATCAAAACATCTAGCAGGAGGCCACGGGATGTCAGTGTTGTCGGAAGATGGGTTACACACCACACGGATTACATACATATGCCATCAAGTGCTCCATTTGGATCATTGGAAATGTGCTTTGGAATAGCAGTATTTACATAAGAGTTGTGAATTTCATTTATTTGTAAATATGATGGAAAAGATTTATTTTTTGAAGAGTCACATTTTGTTTGGCACCCAGTGGATTCATCTGCAGGGGCCCTGAAAGCTGCAATTTTTCCAGAGCCAGCTTAGAGCTCCTCCAGAGTACTACCCCCTGTGTCTGGTGGTGAGAAAGCTGGCCACTCTGTTCAGTGGGGAGTAGCCAGGGGATGTTTCTTCCACCCCCACCCCACCATCGGTGTAATAGTTATTCTCTCCGAGACTTGAAAAAAAGGGTTGTTTTGGCCGGGCGCAGTGGCTTACACCTGTAATCCCAGCACTTTGGGAGGCCGATGCGGGCAGATCATGAGGTCAGGAGATCGAGACCATCCTGGTTAACATGGTGAAACCCTGTCTCTACTAAAAAAAAAAAAAAAAAATACAAAAAATGAGCCGGGCGTGGTGGCGGGCGCCTTTAGTCCCAGCTACTCGGGAGGCTGAGGGAGGAGAACATCGCGAACCCGGGAGGTGGAGCTTGCAGTGAGCGGAGATCGCGCCACTGCACTCCAGCCTGGGCGACAGAGCGAGACTCCGTCTCAAAAAAGAAAAACAGGGTTGTTTTTGGAGCTCTTTAGGTTCTTTCTTCCCCACTTCTAGCTTGCTCCTTATCTCTGGCATGCCTTACCGGACCCTTTCAAAATTATTTTCTGGAGTATAGTTTGATAATCTGGAATTTACAAAGACTAGTCCAAAAGTTGGTGATATTAGTTGAAATCGCACCTCAAGATTTAATAATTTTCTTTTTTATGTATAAGGTATATCATTAACAGCAGTGGTTAAGGTCTTTGTTTTGTTTTCCTATTTATGTTCACAAAAGTTGAATTAAATGCTTCTGATTGGGAGGCCGAGGCAGGCAGATCACTTGAGGTCAGGTGTACGAGACCAGCCTGGCCAACATGGTGAAACCTTGTTTCTACTAAAAATACAAAAATTAATTGGGCTTGGTGGCACATGCCTGTAGTCCCGGCTACTCGGGAGGCTGAGGCAGGAGAATCCCTTGAATCCAGGAGTTGGAAATTGCCCTGAGCTGAGATTGTGCCACTGCACTCCAGCCTGGGTGACAGTGAGTGAGACTTTGTCTCCAAAAGAAAAAAAAAGTTTCTGAGAGAACTTCAAAATTTATTATCATCCCTGAAAGTATGAAACATAGGTTATAGATTGTCTATTAAAATTTGGTTTCATAAGCTTTCCCAGACGTATTGGTGTTTTCCTTTCTCCCAGCCTCTCTTGGTGTTTCTCGTACTTGCAGCAAAAGCCTTAAAAAAAAAAAAAAAAGTTTGAGTAGTTTGGCAGGCGTGGTGGCAGGCACCTGTAATCCCAGCGACTTGGGAGAATGAGGCAGGAGAATTGCTTGAACCTGGGCGGCAGAGGTTGCAATGAGCCGAGATCGCACCACGGCACTCCAGCCTGGGCAACAGACTGAGACCCCGTCTCAAAAAAAAAAAAAAAAAAAGAAAAAAGAAAGAGAAAAGTCTATGTATGACCCCAAGAAAGAAAAAGAGTATGAAGAAGTGGGTGTTTTAACTGGGACATTTGGTCCTATTACTTGGCCAGTCACTGGGGAGAGGAACCTCATAGATTAACATAAATCATGACAACTTTATAGAAAAAGGGATTCAGCCAGAATACTTGAGATTCATAAAATATTAAAGGGAACCCTGAAGAATGGTCCTTGGTGTGACAGAAAAAAGTTCCAACCGTTCTTTGTGGATCTTGCCTTTACACTGCCCTGGACAAAGTCTGGATGGCTGAAGTTCCATCTAGGAGAGAGTGCTCCTGAGCAGAACTCCAAAGCAGAGGGGCCAGGCCGGGCCACTTCCGGGTCAATTGCTGTCTCTGGTCAGATGAGATGTCCCTGAGATGGTAGGGTCTTGAGGAGCCAGGCACAAGGACTACAGTGTGAAGAACCCCTCTGAAGGTGGCTATGGGCATAGTGGGAACTCAGTCAGGGTTGTCTTAAAAACAGAAACAGAATGTGTGATAAGTTTATAAATAAGAAATCACTCTTTTTAAGTCTTGTTGCTGTCGTTTTTAAACTACTAGTGAACAAACAACAACCCCTTGACGTATTTATTGAAATTTTTTTGGCATATTTGTTTCCAGTTTTATGTTGGCCTTTTGACTTTGTTTATGGTTGTATTTTGGACCACAGAAGCTTATTTTTCTATAGTTAATATATCTTAGATTTAGAAATCCTTCCAGAATTTCACACCTTCAGGTTAGTACTGATTTGATTGGTTAGGGAAGTGCCAGGTAAGCAAATTTGGATCTTCACTTGCATTTATTACTCTACCCAGTGAGGAGCTAGCTTGGCAGGAGGATTATAGCTCTTGGCTGTGACAGAAGCCTTTGCAGCCATAGCTGGCTGCTAAAATAGGAATTGGGAGCTGTAATGTTGATAGGCAGGAAAGCAGGAGAAAAGCTTCTAAGAAAAGGAAATGTATTCATAGTAGAAAAGCAGTGTCAAGATATAATATGGACACCTGAAAAGATAACACATCAAAGCAAGTGAAGCTTTGATCTGGTTAAAATACATTAAATCCTCTGGTTAAAGATTTGTGGAGATGAGTGCTAGTTCCCTATAAACTGATCTGCATCCTTGATAACGTTTTCTGGAGTCGTCAGGAATTTTGGAGAGAGTAAGGTTCTTTAGTGTTCGACTTGGCATGGTAATGTTAAAACAAAACCAAAAAAATCTGGAGGAAGAATCTTTAGGAAAGAAATATTCCAAATAGACTGACTCTATTTATTTTTATCAGTCCTTTTTGAATTCAGGGCTTCTGAAAGTAACGTGTTTCCTTCATCCTTGTATACACAGAAAGACCTAATGTGGGTTGGGCAGAGAGTGTGAGGTAATCCTTTATGGCATGGAAATAAAGTGTTATATTTATTTTTTATCTTAAAAACAGAAGAGGTGAGGCTTCACAAATGTGTAAAATATGAATTGACATGCCCACAATTGGTCTTTTTGACAGATGGTCAGGCGTCATGTGTGTTACAAGAAGTGAGAAGAGTGAGTTGAGTACTCATTTGTCTTTATTGTATTTCAAAGTATTGCTCTTCATGTGGCCTGGTAAAAGTATTTCCCATTCAGCTATCTGAATGGTAGACTCTTTGGTATCAAATTAGAATGAAGCTAAAAATCTTTTGCACCACTGTAAGAGTTGAAAAATATAAAAGATGACTTGAGCTTTTGTTTGTTTGCTTATTCACAGAAAGGTAAACATACTATATTGTTTTACAAAATAAGTTTGCTGCCCTATTTAAGCCGGTGGCTATGACCTGGCCAGATTGTGGGATAATGATACTTAACCTGTCATTTCAAAGTAAAGGTGAAATTTTAAGTGGAAAATTTTAAGTGCTTTTCAAAACAAATTCATGATAAAAAAGATCCTTTTGGAAAGAAAAGTTGGAAATTTTGTTTTGTTAATTTTGTTGTAAAAATGTCATACACAAAATCCATATTTGTACTCTTGAGAAATTTAAAAAATCTTTTAAAAATGAAGTTTTTATATTTATAGAAACAAGACATGTGCACGTGTGTGTATATGCACAGATGTATGTTGTGTACGTATATGTTTTATGTTTACATACAATTTAAAAATTTTTTATTGGTACATAATTGTACATCTTTATGGGTTACATGTGATAGTTTTATAAATGTATATAATGTGTGACAGCCAAATTAGGGCAGTTGCAGTATCCATCACCTCAAACATTTGTCATTTCTTTGTGTTGAGAGCATTTTAAATC
This sequence comes from Gorilla gorilla gorilla, assembly GCF_029281585.2. NCBI lineage: Eukaryota > Metazoa > Chordata > Mammalia > Primates > Hominidae > Gorilla > Gorilla gorilla. The sequence continues at coordinate 93,009,953 of NC_073237.2, read as the reverse complement.
TTCCTTTCTATTTTGAAATACACAGTAAGTTATTGTAAACTATAGTCACACTACTGTGCTATCTAACACTAGAACTTGTTTCTTCTAACTGTACATTTGTACCAAAGAACCAACCTCTCTTCACTCCCCCTGACCACACACGCCCTTCCCAGCCTCTGATAACCCTTATTCTACTCTTGGCCTCCATAAGATCAACTTACTTAGCTCCTACATATGAGTGAGAACATAATGGTATTTGTCTTTCAACTTTGGTTACATCTTCCTGCCACAGCAGTTAGATTTTCTGAAGATACATGGTATTCATCTCTTCTGTGGGTTAAATGTACTTTTGAGGGCTAGCCTGGGAAATTAACCACCATTTCTAACACCTTTCTGTGTATAAAATAAATGCCAAGCATTTTGTATAAAAAATAAATGACACAAGCAAACTTTTGGCACGTAGCTTGCAAATTTGCTTTCCTCTAATGTTTAATAGATTACTTTGGTAGAGCTAATTGTAACATGTAGGTTCCCTGTTCAAAATTTATCACTGTGTATTATTATTTTTTATGTTTAAGCAGTTTTTATAGCTGTAAGAATGGCTTACCTTGTAAGCATTTATGTTGAAAATGATGATACTAATTAAATTTAAGAATATATTAACTCAGCAATCTGTGAGAAGAATTCTAAATTGCATTAAATTTGAGATTGCCTCTACAGTTATGATAAGAGCTCAGGGACTTTGTTATTTAATGATGATCTTTTGAATCTGTGGTCCCACTTTTTAAATGATTTAATTATCTTGGACTCAGAATAGCCAGTGCTAAGGTTAAGGTGCCTGCAGGAGGAAAGGATCAGTTGGGAAGTTAAGACAAGGGAACAGAGAACGAGGATCTAGACGCAGTGGGTAAGAATCCAGTTCAGCAAACAGCTGCCCAGATGGGACAGCAGAGGCTGGAGGACAGAATGAGGTCATAACACCCTTCCTGGGTGTCTGTGAAAGGCAGGGCAAACAGCACGAGGCAACCGTCAGTAGTAGCCAGGCCCCAGCTAGTGTGAGGCAAACTGGGCTGAGCAAAGGGATGGCACAGGCCCTCAGTGGGAAGCCAGTGCTTCCTTGGGAGCCGGCCCTGTGGGAGGCAGCTGTCTGCCCTGCTCACACTGCATCACAGTTTGACTTCCCTTGCCACCCGATGGCTTCTGACGGGCGTTTCCACTGCCCGTGGTGCTTGCTGGGTGCTGTTAACTTGGGGAAAAAGTGAAGAGAAATGGCTCTCTGATAGCTTAAGATCCTTGACTGCAGATCCGTTAAGCTTTCTGAAATTTTGGGTCCCATCCTTGTTCTGGTCATTGTTTTAGATAGGATGGGTTCCTGTCTATAAATAAGGCCAGAGGAGCAGGCCCTCTTCCATCAATAATAGGCGGTGTGATCTTGGATGAGCAGTTGATGCCAAGGTCTGGAAAGTTGTAGCCTGCCAGTTTTATGAAACTCACAGAGCATTATAAATAGTTGTGGGTTTTTTTTTCATCTGTGGTTAAAGTTTAGGAGATTTCATGTTTTAAAAAAATCAAGATTTTTTTCTTGGTCTTTAAAAAATGTCCCTACCACTCAAACGTGTACTAATTCCCAGGGCCAATTCACTATTTTTATTAGCAGACTTGGTAGATATGTGTTTGCTACTCTGAACTTCCAGTTTCATTTTGTTGAAATTGAGGATCATTATATATATCATTATATATATGTAAAAGTAATTTTAAAAGTTAAAACTATTGAAATATAAGTTCATCTGAGGTTTTTTTTAACGAGTTTTTTTTCTTAACCAGTTTTGTGCAGGAGCTATGAAAGTGATTTTATTTACTTTTTTATTCTCTGTGTTCTTTTCTCTGCTCACCTTTTTTATTGAGCAGTTGAATGTGTAAGCCTATCTTCAACTTGCATTGATTTGTGAGCATTCTTTGTTAATCTGGAGAGAGTGATTTTTTTTTTTAATAATCAATCAAGTTCTTGGCGTAGGAAAGACTGTATCATCTGGCTGACATGAAAATAGTCACAAGAGTCTTTAAGTGCTGGAAACATTGTGACATCTCTCCAGGATTTCCTGGTTACTCAGGCTGCCACATTTGTTGCTGGAATTTCAATATCCTTTGTCGCTCTCAGCTCTAGGGTGAAATGACTTGTATAACGTTTGGGTTCTAAATTGTACAGAGGCTCTCTAAGTATATAAATAAAGCTTCAGAATCCTGTGCATAAGAGTGGAAATAGGAAGCACATGTCTAATTGGGTTTCCGTGATTTGAGGCCCGGCTTGTCAGCATTGAAACATTGAAAGGAGAAGTAATGCAGCTGGGATCCTGTTGCTTCTGTTGCTTGTTCTTCCATCACTGCTAGTTCAATACCTCCGAGGTTTTGAAACGTATGTTAGTAATCGAGGGTCCAGCGTTCTCACAGGGACTCTGGCATGCAGATGGTGATTTTAGAAAATGCGGGTGGTGGGAAGTCCTGGGAATGGTTGAGGTATTGTTCAGCAAAAAAAGAACTTTGTGCCATGACTTTGAAAACCACACCAGTCTCAAGCATTTTCAACCACAGTATTTGCGTGTGTGTGTGTGATATTTGCTCGTTCAGAGAGAGTCTTTATCCTAGAGAAACAAGGTCTTACTGATGCCTCCTAAGCTGCATCTCTGTGCTTACGCCTCATGTATTTGTCTATTCACTTTTAACAAATGGAAACGGCCATTTCCTTAAATTGGGTGTGCTACTGCACACTATTGCTGCCCAGCAAATTACCGCAAAACTTTGTGACTTGAAACAACAGTACGAATTGTCTTAGACCATGTCTATGAGTTAGGCATCTGGGAGTTGCTTAACTTGGTTGGGTCTGGTCTGGTTCTGGACCGTGTCTGGGCTGCATTCACCTGGAGGGTCCATGTCTAAGGGGGCTCAGTCACATACCTGGCAGGTTAGTGCCGATTGCTGGCAGGAGGCCTCTCTTCCATACCACGTGGGCTGCTTGAGTATCCTCCCAAAATAACAGCTTGCTGTACCCAGAGCCGAGGGTTCTAAGAGAAAGCATGACAGGAGCTACCTCTTTTATGATCTAGCCTCTGAAATCACACCCTATTACTCCAGTATCCTGTTCGTTACACAGGGGCACCCTGTTCACTGTGGGAGGGGACCACACAAGGGTGGAAATGCCAGCAGATGAGACTCTTTGGGGTTGTCTGGGAAGCTGGCGATCACAGCTGGTCAGCAGCTCTCTTGGTCATCATTTGTTGTTTCCTGTTCTTAACTAGCACTGTGGAATTAGAGTGGGCATTCTATATATATAGCTTCTCATGAAAATATATCAAAAGAATTTGAGAAACGCCAAGTGTCCAGACTGCCAGAAGCACGGTGATAGATCATAAGTTGCATCAATTTAGAGTTTACTAATCTGAGAATTTGTGTTAATGTAGGAGTTATTTATAGGATTCTTCTTTAGTAACAAATTTAGAATGATTTCATTTGGGAAGGCCTTTTGAATCAGCAAGATGAGTAGGTGTAAAAGTAAAAGTTACTTCCTTCATGCCTGGCCAAAAAAGAAAAAAAGGTAAAAGTTATAGATTGGCAAATATATCTTTGATAGTTATATAAGTGGATTTGTTCTGCATCTGTAAACTTCCTTCAGTTTATCTAATTATGCTTTACATTATTTATTTATGTGCCAGCATTCCACAACTGGATTTTTAAATTACAGTCTTTTAAAGTTCATCGTCAGGAATTTAGGGTTTTTTTCCCCCATAGGAAAAAAATGTTACATTGTTCTTGTGGTTTTTTGAATGAAACTAGTGTTCCAAGGCTAAACCACAGTCCTTAATGTATTACAGACTGTTTTTGCTTTGAAAGTTAGGAGAAAGTAATACCATTGCAATTTTACTAATTAAAGAACCCAAAGAACTGTAATCACAAGCAGGAAAAATTATCTTAAATTAGTGCTTAAGGAAAAATTTGTATAATTTGAGAGAAGGCCTTAGAAATTTAGAGAAATTCCTAAATGGGCCTCTAGATTTCATTTTAGTACACAGATGAATCAGACTCTATTCTTATTTTTATTGGCTTCAAGGTGTTTTTTTATTTGGTTTTGTTTTTTGGTTTTAGGGTTTTGTTTTGTTTTTTTGTTTTTGCTTTTTGAGACTGACTCTTGGTCTGTCGCCCATGCTGGAGTGCAGTGGCGCGATCTCGGCTCACTGCAACCTCCACCTCCTGGGTTCAAGCGATTCTCCTGCCTTAGCCTCCTGAGTAGCTGGGGTTACAGGAGCCTGCCACCGTGCCGGGTAATTTTTTGTATTTTTAGTAGAGACGGGGTTTCACCGTGTTAGACAGGATGGTCTCCATCTCCTGACCTCGTGATCTGCCTGTGATGGCCTCCCAAAGTCCTGGGATTACAGGCGTGAGCCACTGCACCCTTCCGGTTTTAGGTTTTGTTTTTTGTTTCTTTTAATCTGCTAGGAAGTCTTAAAATAGAATGGAGAAAATGAAGGACTTTACTGATGTTATCTGGTAAGTGTTAGAAGAGGCATACATGCATTGGAGACTGGAAGGGAATAAGGGAATTTGGAAAAAACAGGCTGATTTTTTAAATGTTTTAATTTTCATGACTTATAGGTTGATGCCTAGAAGATCTGTGTGTAGGCTGGACATGGTGGCTCATGTCTGTAATCCCAGCACTTTGGGAGACCGAGGCAGGCGGATCACCTGAAGTCAGGAGTTTGAGACCAGCCTGGCAAACATGGTGAAACCTCGTCTCTACTAAAAATACAAAAAACTAGCCAGGCGTGGTGGCGCATGCCTATAGTTCCAGCTACTCAGGAGGTTGAGGCAGGAGAATTGCTTGAACCTGGGAGGTGGAGGTTACAGTGAGCTGAGATCACACCATTGCACTCCAGCCTAGGCGACAAGAGTGAAACTCCATCTCAAAAAAAAAAAAAAAAAGAAAGAAAGAAACAGAAACAGGCCAGTCATTGGGAAAATTTTCCATTTATGCGTCTTGAGTCAGAAAATTGGTGAAATGCCCTTTGGAAGCTGAGTCAGTGCTTATGACTAGTTTTAGGATATGTCTGTTTCTGAGTTTCTAAGATCCTTGCTGGATCTTTGAACTTTGAAAAATTTCTCTTAGTCCAGTGATATTTTCACATTGATATCAACTTTTATTAAACATTTAAAATTTTCCTAACTTTTGTAAGTAGATTTGGGTTCAGCTAAGTACATCAGTGAATCGGATTGGTGTGTAATGAAACCATAAGACATGGGTCCCAACTTCAGAATGCTTCACATTTGGTTGTGGAAACAGGTCACATGTATCATGTTAAGTAATGGAGATAAAAAGTTTGCAATTAACTTTTTTTAGTGATTTCTTTTTTTTTATTAGTGAAATTTAAAATCTATTTCCCTGAAGTAATCTTTGGAGTTCAACCTAATTTTAGTGATAATATATGTGCCGGATTTAATGCTGTTTCTCCTCCCCACCGCTCCCGCCTCCCCAACCCCAACCTTCCGTACATTAGTTGAAAGGGCCCTGCAGGAAGGTTCTGAAGTCCCAGGCAAATGTAATAGAGGGTAGGCAGAGGACTTACTTAGAGAGATGGTGGTGAAAGTCTCAAACTGCAGATTTCTAGAACAAACAGGTTACTTGTAAGAAGCAGACAGAGATACTTAGATCAGTAAAATACTTCTTTAACACTAGAAGTGAGAAGACATGAGAACGTTATCTAGAAACTATCAAGAGGAAATGACTGCAGACCAAAAATCCTACGCATAGTAGTCAAATAAAAAATGTCAAGGGAAAAAGAAATGTTTGGAAAGGCAAGGAATACCAACTATAGACCTCAAATGCTGAAGAATATACTTGAGGTATTCTCCCAGGTTAAAGTCAAAGCATAGCATAGTTCTAAGGACAAAAGAAGTCAATGAGCTTCGAAAACAAGTGCAGTTTGATAATCAACTTGTTCAGTATTGCAAGCCCTCACACCTATATGGACAGAGTTAATCACAGTCTGTGTTCTGCCTTTGTGTCTCTTTCCACCTCACCCCAGTCTAACCCCATCCCCATCTCCTACACGCTGCTTAGCTGTCATTTCAGTGGACTTTCAGGAAGGAGGGGAGGTAAAAGCATGGGATCAGTCTAACGTCTTGATTTGGAAAATTTGTTTTTAAAATACTGTGCTTCTTACCACGAAAGGTTGCTGTGAAGAGTTGTTGGTCAGGGCTTATACTGCAAACAACAGAAACCAGCAATGGAGGATTTAAACAAAAAAGAAATCTATGGACAGGATTCTGGGTGATTCCTAGGCTCCTGGGGAAGGCTGGAGAACCCTGCTCAGTTGGTTGGAAATTGGACAAAATTTACTTCGCAGTGACAGCACTGTATCTTCACTTAGAAATAAATTGCCTTTTTCTTCTTTTTTCAAACATAGGTTATATATTTGGGGAGAACCCCAGAAGAAGCATATAGAATATTAATCTTTGGAGAGACATCCTATATTCCTTTCAGGTAAATATAAGAATGATGTGGTAGATTCAGGTAATCAGATGCTTTCCAGAAATATCTTGATAGTTGTTTCTGAAAAAAGAAGATCTGGTAAATAGTCATTTTAGGATGAGTGCAAATAACACCACAGATCTGGGTTTTTCCACAGTGACACTGCTGACGTTTTGTCATGGAGGCTATCTTGTGCATCATAGCATGTTTAGTGGCCTCCGTGGCTTCTGCCCACTAGATGCTGGTAAAATCCCCACACCCACTCTAATTGTCAAAACTCAGAATGTCTTCGGACATTGCCGTATATCCCTGTAAGTGGCCTTGGGGGATGGAGAGCAAAATCTCCGTATGCTGAGAACTACTGCCATTGATGAAAACTAAGCTTTGGCTGGGCACAGTGGCTCATGCCTGTAATCCCAGCATATTGGAATGCCAAGGTGGAATGATTGCGTGAGCCCAGGAGTTCCAGACCAGCCTCGGCAACAAAGACAGACCCCATCTCTATAAAAAAATTAAAAAAAAAATTAGCCAGGCGTGGTTGCGCATGCCTGTAGTCCCAGCTACTTGGGAGACTGAGGCTGGAGGATTGTTTGAGCCTAGGAGTTCGAGGGTGCAGTGAGTGAGCTATGGTCATACCACAGCACTCAAGCCTGGGCAATAGAGAGATAACTTGTCTCAAAAAAAAAAGCAAACCCCAAAACCTAGGCTTTGTATCAGGTGAGAATCCTGGGTTATTGTACTCAAAACTACCACTGAGGAGTGTGGTTCCTGAGAAGTTAAGAAATGTTCCCAACAATCAGTAGTTACTTTCTGGGACCAAAATGAACCCCTTTTTTCTGGGGACACAGTCAGTAGAGACAGTCGATAAGGTTGCTAATGCAGTACCACTTCCAGAAAAACCAGTCAAGTCACTGTGTTCCAGAGGTGGTAGTTAGTGATGTCTACAGGAAGGGATGACATCATCTCAAACTTAGCATGCGATTGTGTTGAAGATATTTCTAGAAGACTAGTGCTTAAATCAAATTAAGTTCTAAAAAATTTTCTGCTCGTTTATCAAAATACTTGACTTAGCTCTATAGTTTAAATACTTGTGTGGTACTTAATGGGTAATAAATGTATGAAATAATTTTACTCATTGAAGACTTTGATATTTTCAAAAACTGCTTGTTCTTCCATTCACAAATTAATAATAACTATTGCTTATTAGTTCATTGTTCAAACTAATTAGTTCGTTAGTTTATCGTATTAGGATTGTAACATAAACCACAAATGCCTGATTTTGAATGTATGGCCCTGACTTTAAAAAAGGGAGTTTGTGAATCTGACTTTATTGTAGATGAGCCTTGGGATGGGTATTTCTAATTATTGGCAGAATCTCCCTTTCAAATAACTTTATAGGCCTGCCTGTGGACTTACTCCATGAAATAACAATTTGTCAGGGCAGTCTGAAGACTTCAGTAATACACTGCATGAAAAATTGTGAAAATCGGTGATTGAGCAAATTAGAATTGGCTTGAACCCAGTATCATCCCTTTCTGCTAGCTCATGGCTCATCTTAAGTATTCTTTTATTTGAGGTGGGTAGGAAGGGAAGAGGGGGAGATAAAGATCATTTTCTAAGCTGGAAAATTCTTCTCAACCTATAACATAATAGCAACCACATTCTTCCTTTAAAAGAAATGCTTGTATTTTTGGTCTTGAGTCACAGGCACCTTGGTCATCTTTTGATGTAGTGACATTTGTTCTATAGAACTCTTCTTTATGATGGTAATCTTTTGTGATGCCACTCTTACATTTACAGCACAAGGTCCTGAAATAGGAACATGCTCACACATTTCGCACTGTGCAGTGAAGGATCCATGGAACACTGTTGATGTGAAAAAAGACGTTTTGAGTTAATTTAAATACAGGTGCCAAAAACAGAATAAGCATTGCTTACTGCCTTGCTATGTTTCAAATTATTAAAGTTTGGCACTGAGAAATGAAGTTAGTTCCTTTTGGTCCCAGGAGCATCAGTCAGTAATTCTCCAAAAGACAAGACTTAGCTAGAAACCATTCAGCTTTGTGGAATTTGAATCTCTTCTATTGTAGATACTAGGTATTTGATTTATCTAAACAGTGTTTCTTTCTTTCTTTTTTTTTTTTTTAGACGGAGTCTTGCTCTGTCGCTAAGCTGGAGTGCAGTGGTGCAATCTGGGCTCACTGCAACCTCTGCCTCCCAAGTTCAAGCGATTCTTCTGCCTCAGCCTCCCGAGTAGCTAGGACTACAGGTGTGTGCCACCACGCCTGGCTAATTTTTGTATTTTTAGTAGAGAATGGGGTTTCACCATGTTGGCCAGGATGTCTTGATCTCTTGACCTCATGATCCGCCCGCCTCAGCCTCCCAAAGTGCTGGGATTTCATAAAGTGTGGCCTGTGAACTGGTGCCGATCTGTGACATTTTGTTACCAGCCTGTGTTGAGATAAATACAGAAGTTGAGAGTAAGATTTTAGAAACATTTATAGTTATCGAATAGAGCAATTTTATGTCTGTAGAATCAAATAGTAGAAGAAATTTGGGCTTGTATTTTGTTTTTTTTTCCCCTTTCATTTTTCTAGTAATTTATTTTATTCACAAAAATAAGATTATTGCATTACTGGATATGTAATAGTATAGTACTATTGCATTTCATATTTATCTTACAAAAGTGTCAACCTGTGATAGACTTAAAGTTTTTAAATTTAGTGCTTCTTCACATAGTGTTCTATAGAACTTATCAATTAGAAAGTAGTCCAATCAGAATTAATAAAGCCTGATAATATTTTGATAGAAATGACATTATATTCTTTGTATCTTGCCACTTTAAGTACATAGAATAAATATGACCAACAAAGTATTGCTAACACGACGTTGTGCAAGAATGGCATTCATTTATAGTAAATAAGTTCTTTTATGTTCCGTAGCAATGTTTTATTTAATTAGATTTAATTCAACTTAGATAGAATTCTCTCTCTCTCTCTCTTTTTTTTTTTTAGACAGATTCTTGCTCTGTCGCCCAGGCTGGAGTTCAGTGGTGCAATCTTGGCTCACTGCAACCTCTGCCTCCCAGGTTCAGGGAATTCTCATGTCTCAGCCTCTAGAGCAGATGCCACCATGCCCGGCTAATTTTTGTATTTTTAGTAGAGACGGGGTTTCACTAAGTTGCCCAGGCTGGTCTCAACCCCCTGGCCTGAAGTGATCCGCCTACCTTGGCCTCCCAAAGTGCTGGGATTACAGGGGTGAGCCACTGTGCCCAGCCTTCTTTAACCACTGAGTTTTAAAGTGTGTGTGTATGTATGTGTGTATATGATTTCTTATTGAGTTATATTAAATATTTCTCTGTGTCTGGTCTGCATAATTAAATAGTATAAAATATAGTTTAATTTTTTAAAAATATCATAGGATCATTGTTATGAACAGTGTGTATTTCTGTTCTCTGGTATTATCTGTTATAATACTCTTTGCTTCTTAGTTGTTTTTGTGTGGGGGGGGCTTGCCTCTGCTTCCTATTTTCTTGAGAGGTAGTATTGTATATTTGTTAATAGCTTGACTTGACATGAGACAGATGGGAGTCTTGCTGTCAGCTCTGCTACTGATATCTCTGTGGTCCTTTACAGATTTGAGCCTTGGTCTCCTAGTCTTTAAACAGAAACAATAGGCTGGGCGCTGTGGCTCACGCCTGTAATCCTAGCACTTTGGGAGGCGGAGGTGGGCGGATCATGAGGTCAGGAGATCGAGACCATCCTGGCTAACACGGTGAAACCCCGTCTCTACTAAAAATACAAAAAATTAGCCAGGCGTGGTGGCGGGCGCCTATAGTCCCAGCTACTCAGGAGGCTGAGGCAGGAGAATGCTGTGAACCCAGGAGGCAGAGCTTGCATTGAGCCGAGATGGTGCCACTGCACTCCAGCCTGGGCAACAGAGCGAGGCTCCATCTCAAAAAAAAAAAAAAACAGAAACAGAAACAATAATAAAATCTCCCTCAAGGAGTTGTGAGGATGAAGTGACATCCTGCATATAAAACACTTGGTATAGGCTGGGCATGGTGGCTCATGCCTATAATTCCAGCACTTCGGAAGGCTGAGGCGGGAGGATAGCTTGAGGCCAGGAGTTGGAAGATCAGCCTTGCAGCATAGCAAGACCGTTTCTCTTTGGGGAAAAAAAAAATTAGCTGGGCAGGGTGGCATGTGTCTGTAGTCCTAGCTACTTGGGAGACTAAGGCAGGAGGATCCCTCAAGCCTAGGAGGCTTCAGTGAGCTTTCATTATGCCACTGCACTCAGCCTGCACAACAGAACAAGACCGTATCTTTTTTTTTTTTTTTAAGACAGACTCTCGCTCTGTCACCCAGGCTAGAGTGCTTTGGTGTGATCTCGGCTCACTGCAGCCTCCGCCTCCTGGGTTCAAGCGATTCTCCTGCCTCAGCCTCCTGAGTAGCTGGGATTACAGGTGCCCGCCACCACACCTGGCTAATTTTTTGTATTTTTAGTAGAGATGGGGTTTTGCCATGTTGGCCAGGCTGGTCTTGAACTCCTAACCTCAGGTGATCCACCAGCCTCGGCTTCCCAGAGTGCTGGAATTACAGGCGTGAGCCACTGTGCCTGGCCAAGACCCTGTCTCTTAAAAAAAAACAAACACTTGATATAGTACCTGGCCTTTAATATTTGTTAAATATTCCAACCCTCCCCCTTTTAAGTTGACTGTCATTTAGCTACTTTTTTTTGAGTCGGGATCTCGCTCTGTCGCCCAGGCTGGAGTGCAGTGGCACGATCTTGGCTCACGGCAAGCTCCGCCTCCTGGGTTCACGCCATTCTCCTGCCTCAGCCTCCCAAGTAGCTGGGACTACAGGCACCTGCCACCACGCCCAGCTAATTTTTTGTATTTTTAGTAGAGATGGGGTTTCACTGTGTTAGCCAGGATGGTCTCGATCTCCTGACCTCATGATCCTCCCGCCTCAGGTTCCCAAAGTGCTGGGATTACAGGCATGAGCCAACGAGCCCGGCCATTTACCTACATGTTTAAAAATCACTGTCATGGCCGGGCGTGGTGGCTCATGCCTGTAATCCTGGCACTTTGGGAGGCTGAGGCAAGTGGATCACCTGAGGTCAGGAGTTCAAGACGAGCCTGGCCAATGTGGTAAAACCCTGTCTCTACTAAAAATACAAAAATTAGCAGGGCATGGTGGTGCACACCTGTAATCCCAGCTACTTGGGAGGCTGAGGCACGAGAATCACTTCAACCTGAGAGGCGGAGATTGCAGTGAGCTGAGATCGTGTCATTGCACTCCAGCCTGGGTGACAAGAGCGAAACTCCGTCCCCACCCCACTCCCCGCAAAAAAAAAAAAAAAAAATTCTCTGTCTCCTAGAAGATTTCCCTCCCACCCCTTTCCAGTCAGTCATCACCCCCAGCTAATCATTGCTCTGACTTCTACCACTATCAGTTTTGCTTGCCTTTGAACTTGATATTACTGGTATGCATTTTGGGGAGCTGTCAACTGGATTTCACATATGTAATGTCTATGAGATTTACCTGTGTTGTGGCAGGTATCAGTAGTTCATCCTTTTTTATTCCTTTTGTAGCATTCCAGTCTATGAGTATACCACAATTTATTTGCCTGTGGTCCTTTTGATGGATATTTGGGTCATTCGTAGTTTTTGGCTGTGGTGAATACGAGCCGTTATGAAAGCTGCCGTTCTTTAAAACTAGTATTTGACATTGTTGTGCAGTTTCTAAGCAGTGCCCGTTTATTGATTCTTACGTGTTTTCCAAATTTGTTAAATGATCTTAGTGACAAGGATCCCTCCCCACTGCCCAAGGCTTATAAACTGAGCCTCAGAGTTGCTGTTCTGCCTATTGGAAGAAGGCTGAATGCAAGGTGGGAGGAAGATGTGATGTGGGTGTGTCTAAAATTGGAGGTGCTAATGAAATACACTTGAGTGAGCAAAGATTCTTGTCGTATATTCAGATTCTGTGATGTATGAGGCAGGACTTCAGCAGGGCCCAGATGAAAGCGTGTGAAATCATCACGGATTGGAGCGGGGCTGTGCCCCACAGTAGGTTCTCAAAAAAAAAAAAAAAAGCATTGAAGAAATTTGCCAAAATGTCACAGAGACTGAATCAACATGTCTTTAACTTGATTGGAAAAGAATTATCAGTAGGTTAAGAAGATAATCAAGCCAGGCGCAGTGGCTCACGCGTATAATCCCAGCACTTTGGAAGGCCAAGGTAGGTGGATCACGAGGTCAGGAGATTGAGACCATCCTGGCTAACACAGTGAAACCCCATCTCTACTGAAAATACAAAAAAATTAGCTGGGCGTGGTGGCGGGCACCTGTAGTCCCAGTTATTTGGGAGGCTGAGGAAGGAGAATGTTGTGAACCCAGGAAGTGGAGCTTACTGTGAGCCAAGATCGCGCCACTGCACTCACTCCAGGGGGAGACTGTCTAAAAAAAAAAAAAGAAAATAATCATACTCCTTCACAGAGAAGACATGGTTAAAATCATTGGGATCCAACTTGAGGGTTTACCCCATTTCCATTGATAATTTTGATTTGATTTAGGCTAAAGTACTTCATTTTCCTGCCTTAGTTTCTCACCTAAATGGGTTCTTTATTCCATGAACACCCTATTTCTACAAAACCAGGATTTGTGTTGATTTGTAGGTCGGTGATTCATAAACTTGAACGCAATCACAGACAACTAGAGGACCCGTTAAGACACAAATTACCTGGCCCTATCCCGAGAACTTTGATTCAGTAGATGTGGGGTGGCCCTGAGAATTTGCATTTCTAACGGGTGGGGTGGTCCTGGTGCTGCTGGCCTTGGGACCACCGCTGGAAGTCCTTTTGTTTTTTTCTTTCTGAATATTGCCAATAAAGTGTTGGTAAAATCGTGGTCTTTTAGGTTAAAGACTTTTTCTAGGATGTGGAAGAGAAGTTTTTCACTTGAGAACCTTACAGAACAAAAATGGTGTGTTCTAAGACCTTGTGTCGGCTGAACGCAGTGGCTCACACCTGTAATCCCAGCACTTTGGGAGGCTGAGGCAGGCAGAGTGCTTGAGCTCAGGAGTTCGAGACCAGCTTGGGCAACATGGTGAAACCCCAACTCTACCAAAAAATACGAAAACTTAGCCAGGCCTGGTGGTGTGCACCTGTGGTCCCAGCTACTCCAGAGGCTGAGGTGGGAGGATCGCTTTAGCCCAGGAGGTCAAGGCTGCAGTGAGCCATGATTGCACCACTGCACTCCAGCCTGGGCAACATAGTGAGACCTGTCTCAAAAAAAGAAAACAAGACCCTGCATTCTGTCCTCATGAAGGTTCGCATAGCTCAGTAATTCTAAGCAGATCAGTCAGTAACATTGAAGACGATTTTAGCTAAAAAGGATGCCTTTTCTTGCCCTCATTGCTGTAGTTTTGGCCCTTAAGGTTTGAGCAAGAATTAAAAGTTTAAAATGTGGTTTAGTTTTTATTCTAACATTTGTTGAATATTCATTTTCCCCTTTTAAGTTAATGTATAACTTGTAGTTTTTAACAAAAACACTAATCTTTTTTTATTTTATTTTATTTTTTTGAGATGGGAGTCTCGCTCTGTCACCAGGCTGGAGTGCAGTGGCGTGCGATCTTGGCTCACTGCATCCTCTGCCTCCCAGGTTCAAGTGATTCTCCTTCCTCAGCCTCCCAGGTAGCTGGGACTACGGGTGCGCGCCACCATACCCGGCTAATTTTTATGTTTTTAGTAGAGACAGGGTTTCACCATGTTGGCCAGGATGGTCTCAATCTCTTGATCTCGTGATCCGCCTGCCTCGGCCTCCCAAAGTGCTGGGATTACAGGCGTGAGCCACCACGCTGGGCCTCAAAAACACTAATCTTAAGTGTACAGTAGTAAGGTTTTACATGTATTTATGTAACTGCCACACAGTAAGAAATATTACAGTGTGAAGACCCAAATAAGGTGGGGAATTAGTGATAGCTCCACCAGCAACCCTGTTTCCCCAGGAGCAAATCAGTACCATTCAGATAGGCACAGTTTTTCTGCATGCCTAGCTTAATCATAATTAAATTAATTTTTATGTTGCCTAATTCCAGAAGATTTCATCTTGTAATGGCTCAAGGTAGCCAAAAAGGAGAAGCAGGGTAGGGGTCGGGGTGCCTTATTTCTCTGGGTAAAACCTTACTTGATATTAAGAGATTTGTATAGGAAGATTACTGGTATGTATTGATGCAGTGTTTGGCTGGAGTTGTCTGTAAAGTAATATAAGCACTTTCCCAAAACTAGAGTGATCCTGTGGAAGGTAGTTGACTTGTTAGTTCCTGTGATTTTACTGGTATTACTGTCCTTTAAAAATCAGAAAGAAGGTAGGGCACAGCTGTTTACACCTGTAATCTCAACACTTCGGGAGGCCAAAAAGGTGAGAAGACTGCTTGAGGCTAGAAGTTTTTTTTTTTTTGAGACGAGTCTCAAGTCTCGCTCTGTCACCCAGGCTGGAGTGCAGTGGCGCAAGCTCCGCTCACTGCAAGCTCCGCCTCCGGGTTCACGCCATTCTCCTGCCTCAGCCTCCGAGTAGCTGGGACTACAGGCGTCCCCCACCATGCCCGGCTCATTTTTCGTATTTTTAGTAGAGACAGGGTTTCACCGTGTTAGCCAGGAAGATCTCGATCTCCTCACCTTGTGATCCACCTGCCTCGGCCTCGCAAAGTGGTGGGATTACAGGCGTTAGCCGCTGCGCCCAGCCAGTTGTGTGGGTTTTTTGGTTTTTTTTGTTTTGTTTTGTTTTGTTTTTGTTTGTTTTTGTTTTTTTTTGTTTTGAGATAGAGTCTCACTTTGTCGCCCAGGCTGGAGTGCAGTGGCATGATCTCGGCTCACTGCAACCTCCATCTCTCGGGTTCAAGCAATTCTCTGCCTTAGCCTCCCGAGTAGCTGGGATTACAGGCGCCCGCCACCGTGCCTGGCTAATTTTTGTATTTTTAGTAGAGACAGGGTTTCATCATCTTGGCCAGGCTGGTCTTGAACTCCTGACCTCGTGATCCACCTGCCTCGGCCTCCCTAAGTGCTGGGATTACATGCCTGAGCCACTGCGCCCGGCAGAGGCCAGGAGTTTAAGACCAGCCTTGGTATCATAATGAGACTCCATCTCTACCTTAAAAAAAAAAAAAAAGTTAACTAGATGCGGTGATACATGCCTGTGGTCCTTGCTACTGGGGACACTGAGGTGGGAAGATCACTTAAACCCAGGAGTTTGAGGCTGCAGTGAGCTATGATTACACCGCTGCACCCCAACATGGGCAACAGGGCAAGACGTTATCTCTATAAAAAAGTTTAAAAAAAAAACCCAGAAGTTACCCAGTTAAATGGGTAAAAGTCTTTAGGATAACGATAGCAACAAAATGCTTATGAACTTCTACCTAATATTTTAAATATGACCTTGATTTCTCAATATTTCTGTCATACTTGGTTGGAGACACACACACACAGACAGACACACATGTATAATTAGACACACATACACACATATGTTTATTACAGGATCAAAAAGCAGTCTTTCCCAGTAAGATTTTCATACGGTATTTTCCGGTTTAAAGAAAAAATTCAAATGCTTTGCCCCTTTAGGGGGAGAGATAGGTATTGATTTGTTGAATTCAAGAAGGTGGCTCAGCTGTTAAAGCCAAAAATAATCCAGAGAGAACATTTGAAATTTAGGAAGTGGTCATTATTGATCCAGGCCCATAAAACAGTACCTATTGGAATAGGTAGAAACTGCAGTGAAATTTGTAATTGATTTATCTTTTATTTAAAAGTCAAAAGGCGAGATTTTTTTCTTCTTGATAATGGTTCAGAGTTACATTTGATTTTAAATTCTAGTCAGCTTTGTCTTAGGTAAGTGTAATTGCAGAAAATTAACTGATCTATATTTTATTACTCTTGGGTTTCAGAGATGCTGCCTATGGAAGTTGCAATTTCTACATTACACTTCTTGACTGTTTTCATGCAGTAAAGAAGGTAAGTGACATGTAGGATGCACCCAGTGTTGTGTTGAGGAACTAACATGTGGTCCAAGAAGACTAGGCCTTCTTCCCGAGATCTTTTTGTTAGTGTTTCTTCCAAGATGCATATGGTGACAGAGGTGCTCCATTTCCCAACTAATGTCAGAATGAGACCAAACCAGGAAACAGTTTATTCTGAATTTCTGAGTGCTTCTATGTATGAGTTGGGGGAAAAGTCACTTAAGAAACAGGGAAAATAAGAGTTATACAATTAGGTTCTAGATCCAGAATTGGTTTTGAGTATATTATGATCTAAAAGAACAAAAGTAAAGACAACTTGTTTACTGGTAAGTTCTCTTTGATTTGTATATTCTATATACCTGATTCCTGCCAATACCATTACAACAGACGTAACACAGTCACTGTCAAACACTTCATTTTTGTTTTGTCAGGCGTTCAATTTCTAGTTCAACAGAATTTGAATGCCTCGATTAGTTTGTTATACAGTTTTATGTGAAACTAAGTGGGTCACTGCTGCTTTGTCAAACTATTTCCAAGTGATTCCTTGGGTCATAACCAGGGCTGCTGTGTTGATTCCAGGGGACACCCTCCCTATCACGTTCTACGTGAACAGGGTCCCCTGGGGTTACACGGTGCAGCAAGTCCTGGTATTAATGTCAGGACAGCACGAGAAACTAGAATGGTAAATCGGTAGCCCATGGATCAAATAAGCCTTTGACAGCATCTTTCTGTAACTTGTGCTTTTAGAGCCAAAAGGAACCCAGGTTTACTTTCTTGTATAATGAAACATGGTGGCTTGCTGGGAATTGTGACTGACATGTCTTAAAACGAGAGGACTAATCAGCATACAAATTCAGAGACTAATTGATATACTTTTTTCCCTGTATCAATCAATGAGGTATGGGCACATTGTTTGGATTTGAGCCCAGTGACTGTGGGATATGGAGCTGATTGGGGTAGTTGCCATGAGCTCTGAGGCGGCTCCATGGGCCCTCAGTGTGGGCAGGTATGGGGCACTGGTGGAAATCAGGAGACCAAAGGGCAACAGGTGTAAATGGTACCTTCTGGTTGCAGTTGCAGCCCCTGCCAGGTGGGCTCATGCAGGCAGGCACACTCACCTTTAAAAAGAGAAAAGTAAAGCTTTGAGGGGTTTGGAAATGATCTATTATAACACCATATGGCAGCTTCTATTATTATTTTTTGGCTTTTTTTTTTAAATTGGGTATTGCACCCAAAGTCAATTAGCTGGTACGATAGGTCAAAGATTGCCATTTGCATACTATATTTTGGGTTTTTTTTAAATTAAATTTTCATTTTTTCTGCTATGTTCAGCTAATTTTTATATTTTTTGTGGAGATGAGGTCTCACTATGTTGCCTAGGCTGGTCTCAAACTCCTGAGCTCAAGCGATCCACTCACCTTGGCCTCCCAAAGTGCTGGGATTACAGGTGTGCACCACCGCACCCAGCCACTATATTTAGTTTTATTTAAGGGTCGCTAGCTTCTGATTTGCAGTGTAAGCATTTTTTATTTGTGACTGATTTTGAATATTGCATATATGAAGAAACATGCATCAATGTAATTATGTTTTCAGTGTGATTCACTTCCAATAAGATCACCTCATGAAATTCAAAGGAAAATAGGAATTCCTTATAAACTACTTTTTTTTATTGTTTCATTCTATTAGAAATAGCTGTAGTCCAAAATCATGAAATATATTGCAGTCAAGGAAATAAATTTTGTGATTGACTTAGTCTTGGGATTAGTGTTTAAATAACTATATAAAATGAAGACCTTTTTAGTTGATATTCTAGCCTTCTTATTTTACATTTGTATTTCAGTAGTTTACTTTTGAAAACTGGGTGTACAAAAGCCCCCTCTTTGAACCAAGAATAGCTTGTGGATCAAGAATTCTTGCTTCCCTCCTGTTTGGCTCAGGGATCAGCAGCCAGGAGGATATTTCTCAGAGGCTGCTAGCTCTGTTTGTCCTTGTCTCAGAAAATAGACACTCTGCTTATTTTGGTTATCATACTCTGCCTGCTATCACACAGAGTAAGGCTATAGGATAGGACAGAAATTTTTTTTGTTTTATTCCTATGGAAAGAATATCTTTTTTTTCCTCAAAAGTTTTGATTTTAGTGTTGATGTCAGAGCTGTTTACTTTAGGGAACATTGATTAAAGACTGTTCGGAAGAATATGAAAATGAAGATATGGATGAAGTATGAGGGTTTTGTTTGGGATAAACTAGCACATGGATTCTCTCCTCTTTCTTATCGATGTAGAGACCATTGGGTTGTGCATTATATTTGAATCCTAAACTTCTGAATTTTCAACCAGGGGTGGTAGTGATCTGGTAAGAGAAGAGGATTACTTTCAGGGCATGATTATTTAACAATACATGGATAGGATGACTGGTGAATGAAAATAAAAAAGCACATCTCACAAACAAAATCCAAACAAAACACAACAAACTTATTACATATAGTTATAATTAATTTCCATATGAAAGAAGCACTTAGAAGACGCCGCCCACTTCCTTTGAAAGCTGTTCAGTGGAAAGTAATCTGATCATGACAATACTTTCTTGGGGGGCCCCTGATATTTAGTATTCTGAAATTGGATAGATAGGAAACTGTTTTCTTATTTGCATCCTTGTTCTTAAAAGCTTTCTTTTGGATTTTAGGCAATGCAGTATGGCTTCCTGAATTTCAACTCATTTAACCTTGATGAATATGAACACTATGAAGTAAGTCTTCAAGGATCATGTTTTCAACTCTTCCTCCCCCCGCCCAGCTTTATTGAGGGGAATAATTGACAAAGAAAACTTATATATACTTAAGATGTACAAAGTAATGTTTTGATATATGTATACACCATGAAATGATTACCTAATCAAGCTAATTAACATATTCATCACCTCACATAATTTAGTCTTTTGGCGTGTGTGATGAGAATACCTGAGATGTACTCTAGCAGATTTTAAGCATACAGTACGCACATTAGATCTCCAGAATTTACTTATCCTCTTATGGTTTGTACTCTGACCAAAATTTCTCTGCCTGTTTTTAATTTTTCTTTTTTTAAATTGAAAAAAAAAGAGAGAGACCAAGTCTCGCTCTGTTACCTAGGCTGAAGTGCAGTGGTATACATGGCTCACTGCAGCCTTGAACTTCTGGGATTAAATGATCCTCTCTCTTCAGCCTCCCAAGTAGCTGGAATCACAGGTATGTACCACCATGCCAGGCTAATTTTTTAATTTTTATTTTTGTATAGATGGGGTTTCACTTTGTTGCCCAGGCTAGAGTTGAACTCCTGGCCTCAAGCACTTCTCCCACCTTGTCCTCCCAAAGTGCTAGGATTACAGATGTGTGCCACTGTGCACGGCCCTGTTTTTAGCTTTCTTAATCACCCATTTCACTTACAGAAGCAATATTCTTGTTTTGTTTTAGACGTGTATAGAGTGAAAAAAAGTCAAGTCTTCATCTTCTTATCCCTATTTCTCCTGTCCCAATTCTCAGTGGGAATTTCTGCATTTGATGCACAATTCTAGAGTGAATGAATGTGCCCCGTGTGTTCTTTATACTGTTTAGTTTAAATGTATTTTAGTATTGATGGCTGTCACACAGTGATTGAGATGCTTTTAAAACCGTTAGCATAGAATAAGATGAGATGAATAGTCATTATACACCTAATTATCTCTGGAAAATATCTTTGTTTTTGCCATAACCTTCTGTTTGTCAGGACACTTCTGGTTGCAAGTTACAGAAAGTAAACACAAATAGCTTAAATAAAAAAGGAAAAATTTGCCAGGCGCAGTGGCTCATGCCTGTAATCCTAGCACTTTGGGAGGCCTAGGTGGGCGGATTGCCTGAGCTCAGGAGTTTGAGACCAGCCTGGGCAACATGGTGAAACCTCATCTCTAAAATACAAAAAGTTAGCCAGGCGTGGTGGTGGGCGCCTGTAGTCCCAGCTACTCAGGAGGCTGAGGCCGGAGAATCACTTGAACCCGGGAGGCAGAGGTTGCCGTGAGCCAAGATCACCCCACTGCACTCCAGCCTGGGTGACAGAGCAAGATTCTGTCTCAAAAAAAAGGGAAAAATTTACTGGATTACATAAATTAAAAGTCCAGGAATAGGATTGGCTTCTAGCATGCCCCTTCAGGTGCTCAGACACTTAATCAGAAATTGGACTTGAAGTTAGTTTTATTCTCAGGCCAGCCTTCTCCAGTAGTGATAAAGATGGCCACCAGCAACTTTGATCTGCCAGTTTGGCAAAATGATCAGAAAAGTGTAATCTTAGCTCCATCAGAAGGCCCAGGAATGCCTCTCACTGGCCTGACTTACATCATGTGCCCATCTCTGCACCAGCCTGTGTTCTTTGGCAGGGCAGGGCTAAGGAATACTCTGGCCAGCCTTAGTTCTCTGGCCATCCCAGGAGCCTGGGGCATAGGGTCAGCCCCATCAAACCAGCCGGACCAAAAAAAAATTTATTTTCTAACAATTTTATTTTATTTTATTTTTCTTTCTTTCTTTTTTAGAGACAGGGTCTCACTCTGCTGCCCAGGCTGGAGTGCAGTGGTGCGATCTTGGCTCACTGCATTCTCTCTCCCGGGTTCAAGTGATCCTCCCACCTCAGCCTCCCAGTAACGGGGACTACAGGCACGCGCCACCATGCCCAGCTAATTTTGTAATTTTTTTGTAGAGATGGGATTTCGCCATGTTTCCCAGGCTGGTCACAAACTCCTGCACTCAAGGGATCTACCTGCCTCAGTCTCCCAAAGTGCTGGGATTACAGATGTAAGCCACGGCGCCCAACCACACAAAATTTCTTAAAAAGATAGGACAGGGCCAGGGAGAGATAAGCCAGGCAAAACCACAGGTGTGTTCTATGTTTTTTAACATAGTATATATATTTTAAAAAGAATAAATAATTTGATTCTACAGCTTTATCCTCCAAATAGGGAATGAGTAAGATACTGTGCTAAAGCCCTTTTCAGCCCAGAGTAGTTGTAGCCTCCTGTCTTCTTACCCTGCTGTAGTTACCTTGAGCAGACTTGCTCCCCAGCACTGGGGAGGTGATTCCTCAAACAGCAGCACTTCATGTGGCAGCATCTTGAATCCTCAGAGAATTCTTTTTCACAACGTCCAAAGTAAATATTATTTCAAACTCTTACGTTTAACTGAACTGTTTTTTCAATTTCAGTTAATAATGACACTCAGTTGCCTCTGTGATGTACCAAAGATGTAAGAATACATTGTAGGATTCATTAGAGCCAACCCTGTCTTTACTTCTCTGATAGCAGTCCATTTCTAAAGTACAACGTACATTTAACTAGCACCTTAAACTTACAGAATATAGCTAAGTTATTAACACCTTTTTTGCGCTTGTCCTTAAAACATTAAACATTTGAAACAAGTTACTTTGTCTATGTAAGCAAAACTGCTAAAAACACTAGTTGGTATTTGTTCCTTTTGTAGTGATGCCTTTGTGTGCTATTAATGAATAATATAGGCGCTAAGTAACTCCCCTGTTACTACTGTAGAGATTGGAGGGTCTGGGCTGGGGGGTAGCAGGGGCACACCACAAACGTCTTCACCTCCATGAAGCTGTGTGGTGACACAGGGAACTGTTTAGGTTCCCACACACCAGTTCAGTTATTATAGTGTATTTAGAAATTTGGGGATAGTGTCATTCATTGATTCTACAATGCCCATTTTTTCCTATTTCAGCTCCTCTGAATTCAGGATGTATCTTAATTAATGGCATCAGCAATTCAGTGAAATCTAGTTGTTGCCAACAACTGATCACGGGTTTGTTATTTAAAAGTCCAGATTTCTGATTTCACTTTAAAATCAGAATATCTGACAACAGCTGCCCTCATTCCTGCTTTGACCTTTCCTTTTCTTTTTTTTTTAAAGAGAGAGGGTCTCACTGTGTTGCCCTGGCTGGACTCAAATTCCTGGGCTTAAGTGATCCTTCTGCCTCAGCCTCCCAAGTAGCTAGGACTACAGGTGCAGGCCACTGCACCCGGCTGTTTAGACCTTTGTATTATGGAACATGGGCTGACTGATTCCCCATGTTGATCATTAAGTCCAGTAAACTGGTTTGGGGTTACCTGCTTGGTCCCTGTAGATATTCAAGAAACTCTGTTATTTTTTACTCATTTTTAGGTACACATAGAAACACCCCAATTTCAAAGCTAATTTATCTGTTGTTTTTAATCAGGAGTCCTCTCCGTCTCCACTATCAAGTGTCTTCTACTTCCTGCTTAAGTCTGTGTTGTCCATTTCATTAAGACAGAAGTTTCTATTATTGTTAAATTTGAACTGTATCTATGTTATAATAGTAATGGTAACTCAATCCAAAGGACCTAATAACAGGAAGTAACATGTCTTACATATCAGTTTATATTTGTTTTTTTGTAGGGACATACTGTGATCTTGGTATACTTGTAATTTTTTAGTTTCCTGGTGGGTTCAGTGCATTTATTATTATTATTTTTTTAATTTTTGTTTTTTGAGACAGAGTTTCGCTCTTGTTGCCCAGGCTGTAGTGCAATGGCACAATCTCGGCTCACCACGACTTCTGCCTCCTGGGTTCAAGCAATTCTCCTGCCTCAGCCTCCCGAGTAGCTGGGATTACAGGCATGCGCCACCATGCCTGGCTAATTTTGTAGTTTTTAGTAGAGGCAGGATTTCTACATGTTGGTCAGGCTGATCACGAACAAATGAACTTTTTAAATTGGTTGCCTTATTAAATAGTTAGGAAGATAGTGGAAAGATATATCTCTGTAAGTAGGTAAGTAAGTAAATATTGGGAAGCCAGAAACCTAAGTAGATAGTTTTTCCCCCTTTATTCGTGGAGTCAAGATTGCTCATGTTGGAAGCCAGTTAGTCATTCAGGAAAACAGGGAAGTTCCCAGATTCCTTATACTGGAAAAGTTTGCTTGCTTTCTTATTAATTAGCAGCAACTATAATGAGAATTGATTCAGATAAAATAACCAAATAGTATATTTGTATGGCAGCAGTCAGCTCTGTATTCCAAGGGCTGATACCCTAGCAATGAAACACTGTTAAAAGAAGATGATTAGGAACAGGATATACGTCCATTCCCTGGATATACTTATAGCAGGGCAAATTGAAATTCCTGTCTCATGGCAATTTGTAAACAGCTTTTCCGCTAAAGCAAATGAGTTTGAAGTCCTTCAGAGACTCAGTCTTGAGTAGAGAAGTTGTGGGGAGAATACATTTAAAAACGAATTGTGCTGGTCTTCCCCTTGCAGAAAGCAGAAAATGGAGATTTAAATTGGATAATACCAGACCGATTTATTGCCTTCTGTGGACCTCATTCAAGAGCCAGACTTGAAAGTGGTATGTGAAATTATGGCATCAATCTCATTTTGTTATTGAAAATATCTATCCTATATTTTCTTTTGAAAGAGTTACACCAAGCTTGACCAAGTGTTAATTATTATTTAAGCATACTTGGTCACTTCAGTAGATCATTCTGACTGGATTTTAACTTTCTTTTCATTTTGTTTTTTACAGTTATAATCAAATTGGTATTTAATTCCCAGTCCAGATACTGTTTCTGTTCAGTTACAGGTGAAACTATTAGCCATTGTTTTCTTTATGTGTTTTACAAGATCTGTTGCATTTCTTTATGTAGGTTACCACCAACATTCTCCTGAGACTTATATTCAATATTTTAAGAATCACAATGTTACTACCATTATTCGTCTGAATAAAAGGATGTATGATGCCAAACGCTTTACGGATGCTGGCTTCGATCACCATGATCTTTTCTTTGCGGATGGCAGCACCCCTACCGATGCCATTGTCAAAGAATTCCTAGATATCTGTGAAAATGCTGAGGGTGCCATTGCAGTACATTGTAAAGGTATGTTTCTAGGGGTGGTTAAAGAATAGTATACAGTGTGAGTATATGAATATGTAGAAACAGACCATATTCATTTAGTTTATGTGTCAGAACATGAAACTGCCTTTATTTTTAGAGTGCCGTTAAACCTTTGATTTCAGATGAAAAGTATAGTAACTTATTTTCATAAGTAATTCTACAAATACATCACATTGAAATGCATTTATTTATTCATCAAATATTTATTGGGTGCATACTATATAGTTAAGTTCTAGGATACATCAATGAGTAGCGTAGACTGTAAGAGCCTGTCTTTATGGAAACTATATTCTTAACAAGTTGCTCTGTTTTCAGCAATTTTAACAGTGCCTGGCACTTAATAGATATTTTTTGAATAAATGAATGACTATACAATAATACATGGTATGAAGATAGTAGGATTTATTTAACTCTCTTCTTTTGTTAGTTAATTAAGAAACAAGAAATATAGTTTTGTTACAAAAATCCGATATTGGAAAAAAAGCTCAGCAAGCCTTGGGGAAAGGGGGAGACTGATCTCCAGAGTTACTGCTGTATTTGTAATTTTAAATATAATGGCAAAACATCACATTTCAGTTTTTATTGAAAAATTACATGGCATACAAAGAAACAGGAAACTATAGCCTATTCAAAGGGAAGAAATAAATCCAGGCCGGGCATGGTGGCTCATGCCTATAATCCCAGCACTTTGGGAGGCCATGGCGGGCGGATCACCTGAGGTCAGGAGTTTGAGACCAGCCTGGCCAAAATAGTGAAACCCTGTCTCTACTAAAAATACAAAAACATTAGCTGGGTGTGGTGACGGATACCTGTAATCCCAGCTACTTTGGAGGCTGAGGCACAAAAATCACTTGAACCCGGAAGGCAGAGGTTGCAATGAGCTGAGATCATGCCACTGCACTCCAGCCTGGCCAATAGACAGAACAAAAAAAAGAAGAAATAAATCCACAGAAGCTATCCCTGAGAAAGATCAAATTGTGGACTTAGTAGGCAAAAAATTTTAAATAACCATCTTAAAGATACCCAAGGTTAAAAGAATATGTGGGAAAAGTCAAGGAAACGATTTATGAACAAATACTAATATCAGTTATAAAAAGAACACATAAAAGGGAACCAAAAGGAAATTCTGGAAATGAAATGTACTAAAACTGAGATGAAAAATTCACTGGAGGGATTCAAAAGCATATTTGAGCAGGCAGAAGAATCAGTGCGTGTGAAGCTAGAATCATTAAAGAATTAGCAAGTCTGAGGAACAGAAAGATTAAAGAGCATAACATAAATGAACAGAATTTAAGGGATCCCTGAGACACACCCAAGTAGACCAAGATACAGATCGTGGGAGTTCCAGAGGGAGAAGAGAAGTAAAGGAGCAGACAGATGATTTGGCTGAAAACTCCCCGGATTTGATATATGCAAGAATATCCAAGAAGCTCAACAAACTCCAAGCAGGATAAACTCAGAGGCCCATGTGAACATGCATTATAATCAAGCTATAATGCCACAGACAGTCTTGAAAGCAGCAAGAGAGAAGTGACCTACCACATACAGGGGATACCACTGAGATTGTCAGCAGATCTCTCATCAGAAACATTGCAGGCCAGAAGGCAGTGGGTTGATATATTCAAAATGCATAAGTGAGGGAAAACCTGTTAAGAATTCTACATCTGGCAAAACTCCTTCAAAAATAATGGAAAAATTAAGACTTTGCCCAGGCAATCAATTTGCCTTTCTGATAAAGGCAAATACATGGACCATTATAAAAGCTAGTATTATCGTAACGAGATAATTTGTAAAATATTATTACTGTAACTTGTAAATATTGTAACTTGCAAAAAACAAATAGAAAATCTGAATAGACCCCTAACTAGTAAGGAGATTAAGTAATCCAAAGCTTCCTGACAAAGCAAAACCTTGGACATAATAACATAGCCAGTAAATTCTACCAAACACTTAAAAGGGAGTTTTTAATCACTAGATCTGACCTGCAAGAAACTCTAAAGGGGGGGGAGTCTTTTAGGTTGAAATGAAGGCACACTAGACAGTAACACACAGCCATTTGAGAAGAGGAAATAAAGATTTCTGATAAAGGCAAATACAGGGACCACTATAAAAGCTAGTTTTATTGTAACTTAAGATAATTTGTAAAATATTATTACTGTAACTTGTTATTGTAACTTGCAAATATTATAATATGTAAATTATTATTGTAATTTGTAAAATAATTTGTAGTTTGCAAGTAGTATAATTTTTGTGTATTATTATATACAAAAATTGCAAGTAGTATATTATTGTAATTTATAAAAGAGAGTAGAAAACCAATAGAGAAAATGAACAAAACCAAGGGTTGGTTCTTTAAGAAGAATAACAAAAATGATAAACCTTTAGCTAGAATGATGAAGTATAAAAGGAAGAAGACTCAAATTACTAAAATTAGAAATGAAAATGGCATTACCACTGATACTACAGAAATAAAACTGATCAGTACTGTAAAAATGATCAGTATTGTAGGACAACAAATTGGATAGTCTACATGAAATGGACAAATTCCTAGAAAAACAAAACACCAGAACTAAATCATAAAGAAATAGAAAATCTGAACAGACCCCTAACTAATAAGGAGATTAAGTAATCCAAAACCTCCTGAGAAAGCAAAACCCTGGACATGATAGCATCACCAGTAAATTCTACCAAACACTTAAAAGACTAAAACCAGTCCTTCTCAAACTCTTCTAAAAATTTGAGGAAAAAGGAACACTTTCTCACTCAATAAGGTCAGCATTACGCTGATACCAAAAACAAAAAGACACTATAAGATAACTAACTATAGGCCAGTATCCCTTACGAACATCGATGTGAAAACCTTGAACAAAATACTAGCCAATGGAATTCAGCAGCATATTTAAAAGGATTGTGTGCCATGACCAAGTAGGATTTATCCCATGATTACAAGAGTGGTTCAACATATGAAAATCAATCAGTGTGATATACCACGTTAAGGACAAAAACCATACGATCATCTCTGCAGAAAAAGCGTCTGACAAAAGTCATTACCCTTTTGTGATAAAAACACGGTACAAACTAGGTATAGAAGGAGATTACCTCAACATAAGAACCGTATGTGAAAAGCCCACAGCTAACATCATACTCAGTGGTGAAAGACTGAAAGCTTTTCCTCTAAGCTCATGAAGAAGACAAGGAGGCCTGGTTTTGTGGCTTCTATTTAACATGGTAATGGAAGTTCTAGCCAAAGGAAGTAAGCAAAAAAAAAAAAAAAAAAAAAAATCGAAATTAGACAGGGGGAAGTAAAATTATCTTTTTGCAGATGATATGACTTATATGTATTATAGAAAACCCTGGGCCAGGTGCAATGGCTCATGGCTGTAATCCTAGCACTTTGGGAGGCCGAGGTGGGTGGATTGCCTGAGCTCAGAAGTTCGAGACCAGCCTGGGCAACACGGTGAAACCCCGCCTCTACTAAAATACCAAAAAAAAAAAAAAAAAAAAATTAGCCGGGCGTGGCGCATGCTAAGGCAGGAGAATTGCGTGAATCTGGGAGGTGGAGGTTGCAGTGAGCTGAGATCACGCCACTGCACTCCAGCTTGGGGGACAGAGCAAGACTCTGTCTCCAAAAAAAAAAAAAGAGAGAGAACCCTCAGGATTACACACACACACACACAGAGCCCCTGCTAGAATTAATAAATGAGTTCAGCAAAGAAGTAGAGCATATACAATCAACAGGCAAAAATCCCTTGTTTCTAAGCCCTGACAATAAAAATATAAAAAAGAAAGTAAGAATACAGTTTCATTTATAATAGCATCAAGAAGAATCAAATATTGGGGAATTAACCAAGGAGATGAAAGATTTGTATAAAACATTTTTGAGGAAAATTAAAGAAGATGCAATTAAATGTAATGACATCACATTTGTGCACTGGGTGACTTAATATTGTTAACATGTCAGTATTGCCCAAAGGGATATACAGATTCAATGCAAGCCTGTCAAAATTCCAACATTTCTTGCAAAAATAGAAAAATGATTCTGAAATTCATTTGGAACCTCAAGGGATGCCAAATGGCCAAAACAATCTTGAAAAAGAATAAAAAGGTTGGAGGACTCACTTCCTGGTTTCAAAACTTCATACAGGCTGGGCATGGTAGCTTAACACCTGTAATCCCAGTACTTTGGGAGGCTGAGACAGAAGGATTGCT
This sequence comes from Gorilla gorilla gorilla, assembly GCF_029281585.2. Taxonomy (NCBI): domain Eukaryota; kingdom Metazoa; phylum Chordata; class Mammalia; order Primates; family Hominidae; genus Gorilla; species Gorilla gorilla. Next base: position 92,981,314 of record NC_073237.2, on the reverse strand, counting down.
TGAGCCCAGGAGTTTAAGACCACCCTGGACAGCATGGCAAAACCCCATCTCTACTAAAAAATACAAAAATTAACTGGGTGTGGTGGTGTTTACTTGTAGTCCCAGCTACTCGGGAAGCTTAGATAGCAGGATCCCTTGAACCTGTGAGGTTGAGGCAGCAGTGAGCCATGATTGTGCCATTGCATTCCAGCCTGGGTGACATAGTGAGATCCCGTCTCAAAAAAAAAAAAAAAAAAAAAAACGCTTAGTACAAAGCTACATCAATCAAGATTGTGTGGTACTGGCATAAAGACAGATACATAGACCAGTGATAGAATAGAGAGCTCAGAAATAAATCCTTGTGTGTATGGTCAAATGACATTCAAGAAGGATACAGAAACCACTCAATGGGGAAAGGACAGTCTTTTCAACAAATGGTGCTGGGAAAACCTGATATCCACATGTAAAAGAATGAAATTGGGCCCTTACATAACACCATATACAAAAATTAAAATGGATCAAGGACCTAAATATAGGACTTAAAACTATAAAACTCTTAGAGGAAAACGGTGAAAACTTCATGACATTAGATTTGGCAGTAATATGACACCAAAGGCACTGACAATGAAAGAACAGACAAATTGGACTATATAAAATTTTAAAACTTTTGTGCATCAAAGTATGCTATCAGCAGAGTAACAAGGTAACCCATGGATTGGGAGAAAATATTTGCAAATCACTTCTGATAAGGGATTAACATCCAGAAGATATAGAGAAAACTCCTAAAAACAACAACAAAACCCAGTTCCTAAATGGGAAGAGGACTTGAATACACCTTTCTCCAAAGATATAAAATGGCCAGTGAGCACATGTAAAGTTCTCAGCATTTTTGACTTATAGGGAAAGTCAAATCACAACCACAGTGAGATACCACTTAACACCCATTGGGATGGCTGTTATCTAAAAGAACAAAAACATCACCACCAGAAAATTATAAGTGTGGAGATGTGGAGAAAATTAGAAGCCTTGTGTACTGCTAGTGGGAGTATAAAACAATGCAGCTGCTATGGAAAATGGTGTGGCAGTTCCTGAAAAAATTAACGTCATTCAGCAGTTCCATCTCTGGTTATATGCTCAGAAACAATTGACAGCAGGGATATGAACAGATATTTTTACACCCATGTTGTGGCAGCATTCTTCTTCTTCTTTTTTTTTTTTTTTTTTTTTTTGAGATGGACTTTCACTCTGTTTCCCAGACTAGAGTGCTGTGGTGCAATCTTGGCTCACTGCAGCCTCTGCCACCTGGGTTCAAGTGATTCTCCTGCCTCAGCCTCCAGAGTAGCTGGGATGACAGGCACGCACCATGACATCCAGCTAATTTTTGTATTTCTAGTAGAAACAGGGTTTCGCCATGTTGGCCAGGCTGGTCTCGAACTCCTGACCTCAAGTAGTCCACCCGCCTTGGCCTCCCAAAGTTCTAAGGTTACAGGTGTGAGCCACCACGCCCGGCCAGCAGCATTACTCTGAATAGCCAAAAGGTGGAAGCAATCCAGGTTTCCATCAGAGGAAGGCTAAAGAAATGGCTAAAGAAAATGTGCTATATCATACAACAGAATATTATGCATCTTTAGAAATGAAGAAAATTCTGACACATGTACTGCCACATGGATGAACCTTAAAGATATTAGGCCAATTTAGGTTTGCCAGTCAGAAAAGGACAGATATTGTATGAATCCAGTTGTATGAGATACTTGGGGTAAGAGAAAGTAGATTGGTGGTTGCCAGGGCCTGAGGGGAGGCAGGGATTGGTAGTTATTGTTTAATGGGTCCAGAGTTGGCTGGGCACGGTGGCTCACGCCTGTAATCCCAGCACTTTGGGAGGCTGAGGTGGGCGGATCACGAGGTCAGGAGATCAAGACCATCCTGGCTAACACGGTGAAACCCCATCTCTACTAAAAATACAAAGAATTAGCCAGGCTTGGTGGCGGGCGCCTGTAGTCCCAGTTACTCGGGAGTCTGAGGCAGGAGAATGGCGTGAACCCGGGAGGTGGAGCTTGCGGTGAGCCGAGATTGCGCCATTGCACTCCAGCCTGGGCGACAGAGCAAGACTCCATCTCAAAAAAATAAATAAATAAAAATAATAAAAAAATAAAAATGGGTCCAGAGTTTCCGTTTTGTAAGATGAAATACGTTCTGAAGATGGATGGTGGTAATGTTTGTACAACAATGTGAATGTACTTAATGCTACTGAGCTGTACACATAAAAAGTGGTTAAAATGATACTCAGAAACTGACACTAAGGAAATATAAGTTTCCGAATTAACCAATACAGAATTTTTTTGTTTTTGTTTTTGAGACAGAGTCTTGCTCTGTCGCCCAGGCTGGAGTGCAGTGGCACGATCTCAGCTCACTGCAACCTCTGCCTCCCAGGTTCACGCCATTCTCCTGCCTCAGCCTCCCCAATAGCTGGGACTACAGGCGCCCGGCTAATTTTTTGTATTTTTAGTAGAGACGGGGTTTCACTGTGTTAGCCAGGATGGTCTTGATCTCTTGTGATCCACCCGCCTCGGCCTCCCAAAGTGCTGGGATTACAGGTGTGAGCCACCGCACCCGGCCCCAATACAGAATTTAAAATAACTGTCTTAAACATGTTCAGTGAGCTAAAAGAGAATTCAGACAACTAAATGAAATCAGGAAAATGATGCATGAAGAAAAATGGTAAATTTTATGTATATTTTACTCCAATTTTTAAACATAATTAAAACAAAAGCCAGCATTGCTTATTTCATTTTTTAATTATAAAAAGCAGTTGAAGTAATTCTTCAGCAAGGTCCTTTTGCACCCCAACCCCATCACACACCTGACATTTGGCAACCTGCAGAGACCTTTTTTGGGGGTTGGGTACTACGGGCATCTGGTGGGTAGAGATCAGCGATGCTGCTAAACATCCTACAGTGCACAGGACAGCTCCTCACTATAAATAATTATCCAGCCTCAAATGTTAGTACTGCTGAGGTTGAGATACCCTGAAATAGAATGATGACCAATTAAAAGCCTAGAGAGGATCTTATTTGATTGCATCTTTGTTTAGGGAAGAAAAATGATGACAGTATGAAAATTGGGCTGTACAGTGAAAATTGAGATTCATTAAGAGGTATATTAATCTGCTGGGGCATATCACCAACTGGGTGGCTTAAACAACAGAAGTTAATTCTCTCACAGTTCTGGAGGCTAGAAGTCTAAGGGCAAGGCACTGGCAGGGATGTTTTCTGGGGAGGCCTCTCTCCTTGGCTTGCAGTGCAGATGGCTGTCATCTCTGAGTCTTCTCATGGTTTGCACTTAACTCCTGCCATCTCTTTTATTTTTTTGAGACGGAGTCTTGCTCTGTCTCCCAGGCTGGAGTAAAGTGGCGCTATCTCAGCTCACTGCAAGCTCTGCCTCCCGGGTTCACGCCATTCTCCTGCCTCAGCCTCCCGAGTAGCTGGGTCTACAGGTGCCCGCCACCACGCCCAGCTAATTTTTTGTATTTTTTAGTAGAGACAGGGTTTCACTGTGTTAGCCAGGATGGTCTCAATCTCCTGACCTCATGATCTGCCCGCCTCAGCCTCCCAAACTGCTGGGATTACAGGTGTGAGCCACTGCACCCGGCCTATCTCTTTTTTTTCTTAGAAGTACATCCGTCCTATTGGATTAGGGCCCCACTCTGTGACCTTATTTATTTCCGTAAAGGCCTTATCTGCAAATACAGTTGTATTGGGACTTAGAACAATATATGGATTTGGGTTGGGGGGACACAATTCAGTTCATTATATTCTGCCGTCTGGCCCCCCTCAAATTTATGTCCCTGCACTTCAAAAATACATTCACCCCATCTCAACAGTTCTGAACATCTCAATTCATTCCAGCATCAACTCCAAGTTCAGAGTCTCATTTAAATAGCATCCAACTCAGGTATAGGGGAGACTTGAGGTATGATCCATCCTGAGGCATAATTCCTCCCAGCTGTGATGGGATGGTACAGGCACAGGATAGACATTACCATTCCAAAAGGGAGAAACCAGAAGAAAGAGCTTCTGAGCAAGTCCAAAACCTAGCCAGGCAAATCCCATTACATCTTAAGGCTAGAGAATCATCCTCTTTGGCTCCACGCTCTGCCCTCCAGGCCCTCTAGGGTAGTGGCTTTGTCCCTGAGGGCTGTGGTCAGAGGCAGCTGGGTTTGCTGTAACTAATAGAAGTGGCCCTACCCTGTGAAATCAAGGAGTAGGCAGGCCTGCCCTGAGCTTATATACTCTGTGTCTTGGTGGCAGTGGCAGCACTGGGGGTCTCTAAATTGCCCTTGGGATCATCCTTCCTTTTCTTGAAGGACAAAGAATGTTTGCATCCAGGTAGCTCTGCTGTCAGAAGTCCAAAAGCCTTACTTTATTTTATTCCATGTCCATCCCCTTTGGTGCAAGATGCCAGTGTCTCTGCTGGTATAATCCCATCTCTTGTCCTTGCTTCTGCTGAGATGGCTGATTAAGTCTAGGTAATCTCTTTAGAGGGGGAGTGTCCAGCCACACCCTTGATTTTTCTCTCTGTAACACTCTTATTTTTTGCAATATGGATAGCCTGAGAATTTTCTGACTCTAGTTCCTGATTCCCTGTTGCTTAACAATTTCTTCTTTAATTCGTCTTTTTCCTTTTGCATTTTACAGTAACCAGTAAGGAGAAACCAGGTTGTATCTTCAACACTTTCCTTACAAATCTCCTCTGCTAAATATCCAAGGTTGTCACTCACAAAGCCCCTTCTCCATTTCTATGTAGTTGTTACAGTGACCCCCATCTCATGATCCAAATCTGTATTTAGGGTTCTCCAGAAAAACAAGCAGTAGGATTTTTTTTTATATGTAGGAGATTTATTAAAAGGAATTGGCTCATGCAAGTATGGATTCTGGTGAGTCCAAAATATGCAGTGTGGGCCAGCAGCCTGGAAACATGGGAGAGCTGACGGTGCAGATGAAAGCCAAAGGCAGTCTCTTGCTCAGGAAAGTCAGGGTTTTTGTTCTGCCCAGGTTTTCAGCTAATTGGATGGGGCCCATCCACATTATGGAGGGAACTGTGCTTACTGAAAGCTCACCAACTTAAATGTTAATCTCCAAAGATTCATTCCGGATTGACACATAAAATTAACCGTCACTGGAGGTAATGATAATAGTCTAGATAAGACAGGCCAGCACCAATAGAGGTTTAAAAAAATCTGAGTGAAAATGGGTATAACAGACCAGAAAACATAATTGGATGTGGGAGTAAGTGCAAAATTACAAGCGTTTGGTTTTGCAAAGATGGTGGTACCATTTTTCTAAAATGCCCAGGGCAGAAGACACTGCACTTATTGAGAATCATTGCTCAGAAAGTGATTCTCCACCTCAGCTACACGTAGAATCATCTGGAAGATTTTAGGAATCTCTGTGTTCAAGCTATGCTGCATACCAGTTAAATCTAAATTCTTGGCGTAAGGCCAGGCATGGTGGCTCAAGTGTATAATACCAGCATTTTAGGAGGCCAAGGCAGGCGGATCACCTGAGGTGAGGTGAGTTTGAGACCAGCTTGGCCAACATGGTGAAGCCCCATCTCTACTGAAAATACAGACATTAGCCGGGTGTGGTGGCACATGGCTGTAAATCCCAGCTACTTGGGAGGCTGAGGTAGGAGAATTGCTTGAGCCCAGGAGGTGAAGGTTGCAGTGAGCTGAGATTGCGTCATTGCACTCCAGCCTGCTGGGCGACAGAGTGAGACTCCGTCTCAAAAATAAATAAATAAATGAAACAAATAATAAATACATTCCGGATGTGAGACCGGGTATCAGTATTTAAAAACCTCTCTAGGTGATTCCAGAGTGTAACCAGCCTTGAGAACCACTATTGAAAGAAGCAGAGTCATGAGAAGCCTTTTAAAAAAATTCTGCCTGCCCAACAAAATCCTGGAGTACATCAGCCCAAGTTTCATTTCTGTGCTTCTTTCTTTTCCTAGCTGGCCTTGGTCGCACGGGCACTCTGATAGCCTGCTACATCATGAAGCATTACAGGATGACAGCAGCCGAGACCATTGCGTGGGTCAGGATCTGCAGACCTGGCTCGGTGATTGGGCCTCAGCAGCAGTTTTTGGTGATGTAAGTAGTAGCCTACGTCTGTAGTTCCCAGGGAACATGTGGGGTTGGAATCTGATGGGGAGTGGAATTTCCTTTAGTTTCCAATAACAACAGATAATCTGGTAGGAAGAAGTTGTTCATGTATCTTTCTGGAAAGCTCTATTTTGATGTTATTTAAATGCTCTAGGAAGCAAACAAACCTCTGGCTGGAAGGGGACTATTTTCGTCAGAAGTTAAAGGGGCAGGAGAATGGACAACACAGAGCAGCCTTCTCCAAACTTCTCTCTGGCGTTGATGACATTTCCATAAATGGGGTCGAGAATCAAGATCAGCAAGAACCCGAACCGGTAATCAAGCCGTTTCTGTTGTGATGTTGTTACTGCTTTAACTGCTATTGAGACCCTGTCAGGGTATGGAGAAAACCGTAGGTAAAATAATAAAGCAGCTCTTGGATGATTGTCAGTTTTTTATATTTATAACCCTCTCTAGGCACTTTTTACCCAAAATAGTGGAAACAAGGTTGTGTGTCCATAAAACTATGTTTTACTCACTCAGCAGGTGCATAAAAGGTTGTGAAGTGAGCTCTTCAGCCAGATCTACCCCTGCCCCTCACCCCTTTTTGCCATTTCACAACAGCTGATTTAGGAAAGCAATCATCCTCAAATAGAGAGCTTTTAACAAATCAAAGGCTTAGGGGGTAGCAGGACTACTACATTAAGTGGTAGTAAGTACACTGAGAGATTTTAAAAAGAGCGTTTTCAAACTTGAAAGCCCATTAACCCTCTTCACTGTTGATGTGTTTTCTAACAAGAGTGCTGCTGGGTTGTCTCTGAAAGTCAACTTTGGCTGTCTTAAAATGTCACCTGAAGCTTCATTGTGAAGGGAAAAATATTCTAGAGCTCGCAGAAACTTGGACTGTGTTCATGTGGATAAATTGCTGCTCTGCTGTACTGCATTAATAAGTGCAACTTAAATCATTAGCTCAGTGTTTTTTTACTCACACAGTACAGTGATGATGACGAAATCAATGGAGTGACACAAGGCGATAGACTTCGGGCCTTGAAAAGCAGAAGACAATCCAAAACAAACGCTATTCCTCTCACGTGAGTCTGGGTTCCTTTGTTGTGGTTGATGTTTCTTCATATGTGTGTGGGGTCCTTGGTGAGGGTTTTTCCTGTACATTTTTCTCCATAGTTGCAAGCCCATGATGCCACTTTGAAATGCTTGCCTATGTTATTTAAAACCTAGGGGTGCTGGCCTTGGAAGCTCTCAGCTGTCCCTTGTTTACCTTGGTCCTCATGAGCCTTTATGGGTGGGAAGGCGACATCAGGGATACTTTTTCTCCATGAATAATCAGCATGGGGCATCCTCAGGAGCGTGACAGCAGATGTAAAGCCCAGGATGCCAGACTTGTCCATAGTTACTAAAGTGGTGTATTTCTTTACATTTGCCATGTTGCAGATCATTTGTTTTGATAAGCATGACATGATGGCTTAATGACATTATGTTGTTTTGGGGCAACAATGAACTGGTCTAAACTATATTTTGGGTTTTTTGTTTGTTTCTTTGGGGAATGATTTTCTAATTACAGAGGAAGATTTAGCCTGAGAATAGGAAATGTTGTAGTTACTGAGTGTATGTATGTCCATGTGTACATTCTTGTGAATGTGTGTTAGTTGGGATTCAACCTGATGGAGCATCCAGGATTGTTAGAAAAATATGCAGAAGCAAAGTACATGACCATGGTATTTTTTGTAGGCTGTTCTTTAGTAAATGCTCCCACTTGTTGCCATTGGATTTCTTCCTTCTAGTTACTTCCTTTTTCATTGTGGGACACCAGATTTCCAGCCTTCTTTTTTGCGGGGAGGGAGTGTGATGGACATAGATCATTTATTCAGTAAGCATCTTGTAATATGGTAAGGAAGTATGATATAATAAACCATTTATATTGGCAGAGAACAGGTTTTCTTTTTAATTAAAAGTAATTCCTCACTAGTGTCTCGTCATAAAAATTCTGAAGTAGAATTACACCTAAGGCATGTGTCATTATGGGTTGCTCCCCTGGGAGGTTCTTCTTAAAAGACCCAAGGCAAAGAATTGAGTTTTACAATATGCAGTGTTATGTGAATGAATGTAGGGCATCCATTTTGATTATAGGCGTTTATTAAGCATTTCTTTTGCAACTTAGTGGTACTTTAGTCAACTATACTGCTTTAAAAATGGTGCCTTTTGGCCAGGTGTGGTGGCTCATGCCTGTAATCCCAGCACTTTGGGAGGCCAAGGTGGGCAGATCACCTGAGGTCAGGAGTTCAAGACCAGCCTGGCCAGTATGGTGAAACCCTGTCTCTACAAAAATACAAAAATTAGCCGGGCATGATGGTGGGTGCTGTAGGCATTATAGGATCCCAGCTACTCGGGAGGCTGAGGCAGGATGATCGCTTGAACCCGGGAGGCAGAGATTGCATTGAGCCGAGATCGTGCCATTGCACCCCAGCCTGGGTGACAGAGTGAGACTCTATCTCAAAAAACAAACAAACAAACAAAAATAGTGCCTTTGTATAATTTACTTAACTCCAAATGCCATTTTGTTTTTAATTTCCTTATTAAAAGTCTTCACCTAAGGCCTTAATGGTTTTTCTTTGGAAGTATTATGGTGGCTCCAGGTAATCATCCAGATACTAATTCTGGATGTGGTGGAGGAGGCAGGCAGCACCCTCGAGCAGTGCTTCTCAGACTTCAGTGTGCAGGAGGCACCCAGGCGCTTGTTGAAATATGGGTTATGATTGGTGGGGTGGGGGTGGGGCCCAAGAGTTCACATTTCTAGCCGAGGCTGCTGGTCCAGGGACCACACATTGAATTGCAAGCCCTAGGAAACTGATGCTTTTGTGGGTTGATTTTAGCTGTGTCTGGGATTTTTTGTTTTGTTTTTCAGAATCAGCATCATCAGTTTATGTTTTAATATTTTGTTGCCTGCTGTTCAAAAGTCAAGTTGAGAGTCAGGGGATACAAATCCTGCTTAGTCAAAAGTTTTTGTTAAATAGGAAATTTCCTTTAGTCACCCTCTGAATCTGCTACTCTCATTAACGTGAGTTCAAATCTAGCTGGGCGTGGCTGTGCGCACCTGTAGACCAGGCTATGCGGGAGGCTGAGGCAACAGGACCACTTGAGCCCAGGAGTCTGAGGCTGCAGTGAGCCACGATCACTGCATCCAGCCTGGGTGACAGAGTGAGACCCTGTCTAAATAAATAAGTAAAATCAAGTACAATGGTAAAAGTTAAAAAACAGAGGTAGCTCAGGATTCCTTTTGGTAATATCCCAAAAACAATATATATAAATAGCCCCACATAACACAAATAACAAAGTTTTAGGCTACACTTTTAAAGAAGAAAGCGAAATGCTAGTTTTTCTAAGCACTGAGTTATGTGTATAGACCCGAGGGGATTTTTGATGAGTCTCAGTAAATCTCCTTCCTCCTCCCTTACAACATTTTGCTTATCCCCGTCTCTGCTTTTTCAAACCCTCTCTGCTATTATTTGCAGTTTTTTGGCCCTAGAATAGATCAGTTGAAGATTTTCTTTCTTTCCCTCTTGTGTCTTTGTTGTTATTTTAGGAATAGAAGTCCCTGAGGGACTGTTCTCAACAGTTGCTTGGGTTGAAAAATACAAAATCAATTTCTTCATCCAAGTTTGACTCATTGATTTCTGTGAGCAAGTTATTTTGCTTTAGCATTGGCACTTAGCCTTATGAAAATACAGTACATGCAAGAAGGAAAGTTAGTGAGAAATACACAAGTACTAGTAATTCTTAGGAGAAGGTTATAGTACATAAAATATTATTCCAATGATTGGTTTCTCTTTTTTTTTTTTTTTTTTTTAAAGACAGAGTCTTGCTCTGTTGGCCGGGCTGGAGTGCAATGGTGTGCCCTCGGCTCACTGCAACCTCTGCCTCCCGGGTTCAAGTGATTCTGCTGCCTGAGCCTCCGGAGTATCTGGGATTACGCACCACCACACCCAGCTAATTTTTTGTATTTTTAGTAGAGACAAGGTTTCACCATGTTGGCCAGGCTGGTCTCGAAATCCTGACCTCAAGTGGTACACCCACCTCAGCCTCCCAAAGTGCTAGGATTACAGGCATGAACCACTGGCGCCTGGCCGGTTTCTCTTTTATAAATGGTCAGTTTTGGGGGAGAGTTTAAGTTTTTAGTGATTATAAAATGGCCATTTGCTCAGCCTGTCTGATCCTGACTACAATGATGACAGGAAACCATGTGGCACCATGACATTGAGCTGATCTTCAGGACGTGATGACAAGTATATTGTCTGTGCTAAAATGGATTTGGTAGATTTCATAACTTGAGCCATGAGGCCTGTCGTTCTGCATACTGATAGTTTTGGTAGGTTTGGAGATGGGTATATCTGTTAGCAATGGAAAATAATTCTTTTTTTATTTTTATTTTTTATTTTTATTTTTGAGACAGAGTATCGCTCTGTCGCCCAGGCTGGAGTAAAGTGGCGCGATCTCGGCTCGCTGCAAGCTCCGCCTCCTGGGATCATGCCATTCTCCTGCCTCAGCCTCCCGAGTAGCTGGGAATACAGGCGCCCACCACCACACCCGGCTAAATTTTTGTATTTTTAGTAGAGACAGGGTTTCACTGTGTTAGCCAGGATGGTCTCGATCTCCTGACCTCGTGATCTGCCCACCTTGGCCTCCCAAAGTGCTGGGATTACAGGTGTGAGCCACTGCGCCCGGCCGGCAAATAATTCTTAAGCCATGAGGTTTACTAGAGGAAAAAGTAACCATCTATAACGCTGACACTTGGACATTCAGGCCATTCTGCCTTTAAGGAACTGAAGGTGAAGGCTGGGATCGGTAGAGAGTTCTCTAGGGCTCCCAGACCATTTATTCATTCCGTTTAAATATTCACCCCTGTGATCTTTGTGTATATTAGTAGCTTGTTTTTTTGTGGGAAGATTAAATAAGATGGTGTGGGTATAACTTGTGGGGTAAGGTTAGTCTGTATTTCGAGTTCACCCTTTAGTCTAATCCCTTTCCACAATATAGGATGCCTGGCATGTAATTTCTTTTTCCCCGAGACAGAGTCTTGCTTTGTCACCCAGGCTGGAGTACAGTGGTGTAATCTTGGCTCACTGCAACCTCCACCTTCTGGGTTCAAGTGATTCTCCTGCCTCAGCCTCCTGAGTAGCTGGGAATACAGGCACACGCCACCACGCCTCGCTAATTTTTGTATTTTTAGTAGAGATGGGGTTTCACCATGTTGGCCAGGCTGGTCTCAAACTCCTGACCTCGTGATCTGCCTGCCTCAGCCTCCTAAAGTGCTGGGATTACAGGAGTGAGCCACTGCGCCCGGCCTGACATGTAATTTTTAATGATGACAGTGATGAGGTCAACAATAAAAATGACATGATAAGCCAAGTCAGTCATTTCCAAATTGATTAGCAGTACTCCGCACACAGCAGATGCTCAGTAGAGGCTCTAATATTTGGTCACAGATGTATCCAGGTGACTATTTGGAAGTATAGTCATTGGAAGGAGCTTCTGCCCTTCCAAATGGGAGGAGGTTTCCTTCCTCGCTGCTAGAACCCAGACCAATGGATTAAGAAACACCAAGCTGAGGCTGGACACAGTGGCTCATGCCTGTAATCCCAGTGCTTTGGGAGTTCAAGGCAGCAGGATCACTTGAGCCCAGGAGTTCGAGACCAGCCTGGCCAACATAGTGAGATTCTGTCTCTACAAAAAATAAATAAATAAATAAATAACTGGGCATGGTGGCATGAACAGGCAGTCTCAGCTGCTACTCAGGAGGCTGATGTGGGAGGATTGCTTGCGCCTAGGAGTTGGAGGTTACAGTGAACTATGATAACGCCACTGCACTCCAGCCTGAGCAACAGAGCAAGACCCCTGTTTCTTTCTTTCTTTCTTCTTTTTTTTTTTTTTTTTTTTTTTTTTTTTTTGAGACGGAGTCTTGCTCTGTCGCCCAGGCTGGAGTGCAGTGGCGCAATCTCGGCTCACTGCAAGCTCCACCTCCCAGGTTCACGCCATTCTCCTGCCTCAGCCTCCCGAGTAGCTGGGACTACAGGTGCCTGCCACCACGCCCGGCTAATTTTTTGTATTTTTAGTAGAGACGGGGTTTCACCATGTTAGCCAGGATGGTCTTGATCTCCTGACCTCGTGATCCGCCCGCCTCAGCCTCCCAAAGTGCTGGGATTACAGGCATGAGCCACCGCGCCCGGCCTTTATTTTTTTATATTTTTTTTATTTTTTGAGACAGAGTCTCGCTCTGTCGGCCAGGCTGGAGTGCAGTGGCATGATCTCGGCTCACTACAACCTCCGCCTCCCGAACTCAAGCAATTCTCCTGCCCCAGCTTCCCGAGTAGCTGGGTTTACAGGCATATGCCACCACGTCCGGCTAATTTTTGTATTTTTTTAGTAGAGACGGGGTTTCACCATGTTGGCCAGGCTGGTCTCAAACTCCTGACCTCAGGTGATCCACCTGCCTCAGCCTCCCAAAGTGCTGGGATTACAGGCATGAGCCACTGCGCCCGGCCGACCCCTGTCTTTTAAAAATGAAAAAGAGGCAGGGTGAGGTCAGGAGTTCAAGACCATCCTAACCAAGATGGAGAAACCCCATCTGTACTAAAAATGCAAAATTAGCTGGGCATGGTGGCACATGCCTGTAATCCCAGTTGCTTGGGAGGCTGAGGCGGGAGAATTGCTTGAACCCGGGAGGGGGAGGTTGCAGTGAGCCGAGATCACACCACTGCACTCCAGCCTGGGCGACAAGAGTGAAACTCCATCTCAAAAAAAATTAAATAAATAAATAATAAAATAGAGCTCAGGTGCGATGGCTCACGCCTGTAATCCCAGCATTTTGGGATGCTGAGGCAGGCGGATCACCTGAGATCAGGAGTTTGAGACCAGCCTGGCCAACGTGGTGAAACCCTGTATTAAAAATACAGTACTTAGCCGGGCGTGGTGATGTGCGCCTCTAATCCCAACTACTCAGGAGGCTGCAGTGGGAGAATTGTTTGAACCTGGGAGGCGGAGGTTGCAGTGAGCCAAAATCACGCCATTGCACTCTGGGCTGGGTGACAGAGCAAGACTCCATCTCAAAAAATTATAATAATTAAAAAATAAAAAATAAGAAAGAAACACCAAGCTGAAAGCCAACTAGTATGAGGAAAATGAGTGTGGAAAACAACTAAGAAAAGTCTATAGTATGCATACCTAAGTGAAATTTTGCTCATTTTGTGTTGCCCTGGGTTACATGTGAGCCATATTATAAAAATGTGCCATTCCCTTAGCTTCCTGGATGGCTCAGGAGTTAGTAACTCCCTTGAAGTGAGATCAGTTCTGTATTACATTCATTTTTAGTTGTGCCTCCTGTGATTTTGTTAACTAGTCTGGGGTTTTGTGTTTTTTTGTTTGTTTTTGGTTATCTGGTTTTGCCTCCTTTGCCCCTTGTGGTTTGCTTTAGTTTTCTGTGTGTGCACATCTTCTGCTTTTTGAAGAACCTCAATCATATATCTGTGACTGATTTCAGTATCATAAAGTTAAATTAACATGGGGTAGTTATCTAACTAGTGACTGAGTCCCAAAGTATGAAACCTGTTTAAACACAGCATTTTTTTTCTTCAACATAAAATGGCAAAACTCCATCCTTGTTGACCGCCCCTTTGTATCCCTGTTGCTGTTGGCTGGGCTTTTAGGGTGTCTAAAATTCACATATGGCTTGATTGATTGATGATTGCGTAATTTATTTTGGCTTCCCAATTTGAACATCTGTTCTTTCCCCTTCACCCCTTTCCAGATGTCCCCTAGCTGTGCTGACCTCTGCACTGTGTAGTGTTGTCATCTGGTGGATTGTTTGTGACTACATTCTTCCCATCCTGCTATTCTGTCTCGATGGTTTCAGAACACAGTAGCCATCAGGACCCCCTGACAGATAGCTGCTGTAAGTGTCCCGTTCTGTTTCTCTGCCGTTGCTTACTTCTGGTGCCTAGTGTGGTTCCCACAATGCATGTTTTTCTCCTTGTCAGCTCCTAGCTTTGTTGGTTTGCCTATTTTCAAAGGTTCTTTTTCTGAATCTTTTCAATTAATGGGATGGTGGTGGGGAGGGAAGGTGGGCTTCACTGTTCCTCTCATAGAAAGGATATTGAAAGTAACATACGTTGTTTTAAAGTTATGCTTATCCTTAACAGATATTTCGAAATAGCAGTTGATAAAGACACTGAAACAGTTTTTCTTCACTGAAACAGTTTTTCTTCCCTATCAAAAGTAGTTAGCTTAGGATAATTGGGGTGGTTTTATTTTCGTCAGTTGGCTATACAATTTCCCTCTAGTTTTCTGTATCTTGAGTATGTCCTTCCCAATCTAGCAAAGAAGCATTTTTCCCACTGATCTACTTTCATTAAATATGTGATTTTGTAGCCTCGAAATCTGCCATTGTACAGCAGCTCTCTCGTAAGTCTTCTCTCTTTAGTGTGCAGAATTTCCTGCTCTGTCTCATTTTCCTCCTCCCCTTTAGGGAATACAGTAAGTACAGTGTGTAGCACTTGATGCTAAATGAAAGTAGGAGGTCGGAGCTGAGGTCGCCTGTTTAAGTTGGTGCATTTCCATATGATGGTCATTGTTCCCGCTTTTCTCCTTGCCCAGACATAGCCAGAATGCCTTTAATAGGCTAATAGCAGCAAATCTGTATTCTCTTGAGATCTTTCATCTTTGAAATGAAGACCTTAACAGCGAAGAGGCTTTATTTCTGCAGAAGAATGTACAAGAGGCCCACTTGTGGAACAGCATGTTGAAGACCCCCAGAAGGCGGGTGTGTCCGTGTCACGGGGTCCACCGCCACCCTCCTGTGTCTGAGCTGCGTTCTTCCTTCTCTGAAGCTTTTTCCTTAACTCATATTTTAAGAATTTCTTCTCTTGTCTCCTCTTGGACTTGGAAGTTATGAAAGAATGCAAAAGTTCCTTGCAAGATCTCTTCCAAAGAAAAATTCCATTGCAACCAACTCTGGTACTTTGTGGTTTCATTGAGTATTTTCTCGTAGCTGAGAAAGATTTAAAAATCAAGCTGATTTCACTCTTCAGAATTAGGCAAAACCTGCTTAACTTGCTCCTATTTATGGCATTTTCTTGAATATCTTACAAATAAAAGCTTATTGTCGCGCATTCAGACCTGCTGTATTTCTGAGATAGATTAACCTTTTGGGTGTTTTCTTCTTTACTCCTCTTAGTCAACTACGATTGCCACATATTCTGACTCAAGAGCATCATGCACTACATAGAGTTATTCTTCTCAAACTGTTCCAAGTGGCAAAGATGTTCTGAATGGGTGGAGCAGTTGCAAATAAGGCTTAGGCACTTTGTGGTTGAATGATCATTCCCAGGGTAAGTTTAAACATGGTCTCTATTAGGCTCTTTTCTTTTCAGTATTCCGTGTAAACTATACCTTCTGTTGTTATTGGTAATGACGTTTGCCATTGTATTTCTAGACCCAAGCAGAGTATTCAGTTCAGCCTGACTAATTATTTGGAATTTTGAGAAGCAAAAAGCTTGTGACAGTTACAGTGGTGTTAATCAGTATCATCTTTGTAGCACCCCCATGTCTTTCTCTCAAAAGGGTTTTATTTGTAAGGTGGTGACTCCTGAGCTCCACCATCCTCTGTCATCACCACCCACCTCTGCTGGCAGTGGACGCAGGTGGCGTGGCATCATCTCATAAGTTGTTTCCAGTGAAAAGCTCCTGTTATGCGGCATGCCTGGAGAATTAGGCCATAACAACACTTCAGGCTTCTGAGTCAGACTCGGAGATAGTGGAAAGCCTTCTCTGGAGGCTGCAGGGCCTCAGGGTCACCTTTGTGCACGCTCTTGTGGTGTCCGGAGTGGACAGCCAGTATACATAGTGCATAGTTGCCCTGATGGATTTTTTTCTTGGAATTGGACATTTATGTTCGAGACCTGGCTTTTTAGTTTTTGGCTTTGCCGTGTTCCTTGGGTTGCAGATTTCACTATATCTGAAATCTCAGAGTACCGAGGCTTCAAGGATGCTGCAGAGAAGAAGGTGAACTGGAGTATAGGCAAGAGGTAGGTAGGATGGAGGATTTTGTCAGGGGAGATGGGAAGGAAGAAAATACATCTGCTGCACACTGCTCTGCAAAGCCATGCTTGGCCTGGGTTGGAAGGCAGAAGGCCACGAGTGCCCGGGTTCCCTGTGACAGAGGCAACACGTCACCCTCTGGTGCCTGTCAGGTGGTGTGTGCTGTCACTCATGATAGCTCAGTGGAGTTCTCCCCCAACCCCGGCTTCATCAGTGCATAACCTGCAGTTAGGATAAATACCGTGTTGTCAGTGCAAATAACTGGAATCTTCCCTGGTGTGGTTAATACACTCAAGTTCTATCATTCTCTTGGTTTTAAAGTTCCACAGAAATTACTAGCTATTTAATATTATTATTATATTAGTTCACTTTAATTTACATTAATTTTATAGAGAAATAAATACTTTTAAAAAGATGTTTTCCAGCAGCCTGAGAATGACTGCAGGATTTAGCAGTAGTGTCTTGTTTTGAATGGCATTTAAACACTTCAGTCACAGTTTTAATTTGAGAAATCAGGATTCAGATTTCCTAAGCAGGCAGTGTATCAGCTCTTGTTTTTTTCTCAGATTAATTATTTTGCAGTGTGATTGTTGTCTGTACTTTTGGCCAACCGTGGCCTCAAATTATTTGAGAATTAGGTGTTGTATTTAAAAAAAAAAAAGCCAACAAGAGTCTGGTTTTCTCCGTGCGTAAGGGAGTGGCCGAGAGGAGCGGATGAGAACAGTGGCAGCACGAGTGCCCCGGCCTGGGCTTCAGAAGTAGCAGTGAAGCAGCAGCAGTTTGTTTTGTTTTGTTTGGTTTTATGCAAAATTCTATATTCAAATTCTTAGCAGAGATGAATAAATATTTCCCCATCACTTTATATAAACAAATAATTTTTAGGGATGGGCAGCCTGGCTCATGCCTATAAATCCCAACACTTTGGAAGGTCGAGGCAAGAGAATCACTGAGGCTAGAATTTTGAGAATAGCCTGGGCAACATAGCAAGACCCCATCTCTATAAAATAAAAAATGAAAAAATTAGCTGGGTGTGGTGGCATGTACATGTGGTCCCAACTACTCTGGAGGCTGAGTTAGGAGGATCAGTTGAGCCCAGGATTTGAGGCTGCTATGATTGCACCCCTGCACTCCAGCCTGGGCAACAGAGTGAGACCCTGTCTCTTAAAAAAAAAAAAGAAAAAAAATTTAAAAATAATTCCTTGTTTTTAGAAGTAGAATTCACAAGCCAGGGTAATAGTTGCCTTTAATCATACAATTAAGTTGCATATACACTCTTCTTTTTTTTTTTTTATACAGAGTCTCTATCACCTGGCTGGAGATCGGTGACACAAACATGGCTCACTGCAGTCTTGACCTCCCAGGCTCAAGTGATCCCCCTAACTCAACCTCCCAAGTAGCTGGAACCAAGGCACGCCCCACCACGCCCGGCTAATTATTATTATTATTTTATAGAGAGGACGTCTCACTATATTTTAGAATTTGGGCTTCTTAATGGTGTCTTGTTTCGTGACTGAAAATCTGAGAAGCTACTTTTACTTTTGGGCACAAAGACTTGTTTGGCTGGTGGATTTCTTTGGTGTGGGAATTGCTTAAAATGCCCAGGCTGGTCTCGAAATTTTGGCCTCAAGTGATCCTCCTGCCTTGGTCTCCCAAAGTGCTGGAATTACAGGCATAAGCCACCGCAACCACCTCCTTTTTCTATTTTGTTAGAACATTCAACATATCAGATGATCACACTCTAGGAGAATTTCTGAACCAAACATTGGCTGATTTATCCAGGATTCATGTCCCTCTGTGAGACAGAAAGCTAGTTTCATGGGGCCCTTAGAAATCCTGCATGAGTAAAGTGAAATAGTGGGGAAAGCTGCCCATCCCCTTCTCCCCAGAAGGCTTGGGACCGCTGGCCCAGACAAGCTCCAGGTTATGCTCTGGTTGCGGAGTCTCGCTCTTTGGCCCAGGCTGGAGTGCAGTGGCACGATCTCCGCTCACTACAACCTCTGCTGCCCGGGTTCAAGCAGTTCTCCTGCCTCAGCCACCTGAGTAGCTGGGATTATAGGCACCTGCCACCACGCTCAGCTAATTTTTGTATTTTTAGTAGAGATGGGGTTTCACCATCTTGGCCAGGCTGCTCTTGAACTCCTGACCTCGTGATCCAACCACCTCGGCCTCTCAAAGTGCTAGGATTACAGGTGTGAGCCACCGTGCCCAGCCTCTTGTTGCTTTTTTAGTGATGAGATGTTTAGCATTTTACTAAATGTTGGATATGCTTTGGTTTGGGTCATGCTAAGGTTGTAGAAATTTATTAATCTTAGCCTATTTTAAGGCCCTGTCTTTGGTATATTAGCCAGCATGGTGGTAGCTGAGGCCCGTGAGGTGGGATGCTCACTAATTGTAATGGTTCAACTTTTTACTCTTTTGAGCTGGGTTCTCATAAGTTGTTATTGGCTTTCTCACCTTTATGTTTGAATAGGAGAAAAGAAAGCTTGTTAAGTCAGTATTTTCTCTTTCAGAGAATTAAAAGTTGGTATCTATAAATGTGTGTATATGTGTTTAGTTTGTCATTGATTATCACTTGAAGAAAAGAATTGCATATAGGCCTGGTGTGGTGGCTCACACCTGTAATCCCAGCACTTTGGGAGTAAGTGAGGTGGGCGAATCACCTGAGATCGGGAGTTCGAGACCAGCTTGGCCAACATGGCAAAGCCTCATCTCTACTAAAAATACAAAAATTAGCCAGGTGAGGTGGTGGGCGCCTGCGGTCCCAGCTACTCAGGAGGCTGAGGCAGGAGGATCGCTTGAACCTGGGAGGCAGAGGTTGCACTGAGTCGAGATCACGCCACTGCACTCCAGCCTGGGTGACAGAGCAAGATTCCATCTCAAAAAAAAAAAAAAAGAATTGCATATAAAATCTTTTGATGTCTTCTGCTGTTTTCCCTATGACAATTTAAAGAGGAAAGAAAAAAAAAAACCAAAGGACCATCTGCCTCTTAAAGGACATTCCGTGTGGCCTTTATCTCAGGATGTTCTTTTCTGATTCATCATGTACTTCCTCCTGGGCAGCCTACTCTCATATGCACCAGTTTCTCAAGCTTTTTAGAGTTTAATTAAGGCAAGCTTTACAAAATTTAAGTGTTTTCACTTTCATTTTAGTGGCACTTGGAGATTTAGTAAGTGTTATATATAATTCAGGCAAAACTCATATTTTGCTTAAACACTTTCTAAAATTTTGAAACGTTATATAAAATTACTGTTGATTTAGTGGATTATTACCCATACTTACAGCTTTGAAGAGTGAATATTGTATAGTTACTTCCTAAATTTATGCTCCTCTTCTTTAGAATTTGAGCTCTTAATGGTGTCTTGTTTCATGACTGAAAGTCTGAGAAGCTACTTTTACTTTTGTTGGGCACAAAGATTTCTTTAGCTGGTAGATTTCTTTGGTGTGGGAATTGCTTAAAATGCCAAGTCATTCGCCTTCCAGGAGCAAAGCCCTCTGGTTGTCTTTGTGTAACCTTCAAAGAGAAACGAGATGCTTCATTTTAAAAGGCCTTGATGTGAAAATGTGTTTCAGATTTTTTTGGTAAATGTGTTGATGGAAAATCCTCTCAATTCTCAAGATAATTTGCACTAAAGTGCAAAAATACTTTCCTCTGTCAAGTATTTGCAAATGGTTTCAGTGAATATAATCTTATTTTTTTCCAACTATTTTCAGAGTAATTCTTCAATCCAGTGTTCAGAGCTGTAAAACATCTGAACCTAACATTTCTGGCAGTGCAGGCATTACTAAAAGAACCACCAGATCTGCTTCAAGGAAAAGCAGTGTTAAAAGGTGAGAAAAGAATCCTACTCTTCTGAAAAGTTGCAAGCGTTTGTTTTCCAGTTTAATATTTGGACCCTACCTCTGGAGATTGACATGAAATTAGGAGAAAGTAGAGTCTCTGTGATGGGAAATTCATCAAACGTGTATTCCTTGTTCATTATCTAAGAAAATCTGGACCATTTTAATGTAGGCTTTTGTTTTGTTTTTTAGAAGTAATTCTCAACACTGGAAGTATGGTCTCTGGGTCATGATATGGGAAAGTTTTAAGTTAAGAATTTCCAAAGCTGGCTGTCAGGACTTGGAGGACATTTTTCTAGGTGTATATCAGGTACAGCATCATTGCTGGACAACTAGCTGCAAATGAATGTGATGGTAGAAATGAGACAACCAGAGAGTTTGAGGATCCTTCTCTACCTAGTGACTCTTTGTCCTCTTGGCCACAGCCCACACCCGAGGCACTAGTTCTTTCACTGTTGTCACTGTCTTCAGTGAGTGTAGGCAGAATTTCACAAGGAAACCAATGTGTTCTGTGGCCATGTCGGTGACTCTGTTGTCTTTGGATATTTCTTATGAAGTGGACGTGTCATTTTTAAAGTATTCTGAAAACAGATCCCATCTGAAGAGAGAATAAATAGCCCAGGAGTGGAAGTGGGGATAGATGGCTCAGGAGTAGAAGGGGGCACCTTTTCATCGTTGCCTGGTGTTGGCAGCCCATGCAGTCCTGTTTTTGTCCTCCTGGTAAAAACGATCTCTTCTAATAGACATGAGCGACCTGAGGATAATCAGAATCAGACTTTAAAATGTCCTGCACGTGTGCCCTGCTTCTTTTCAGCTTCCCTGCCGTGTATATCCGAGGCTTTGGGCCTCGGGGCCTTATCAGTGTGAAATTAGTCGCCAGTGCAAAGCAGCCAGTCTCCCAAGAGACCTTGGCAGAGCTGGGAGTTCTGTATGCTTTGCCTTTTGAAGACTCATTCAGCTCTGCCATGTCTCCTCTTCACTGTTTGTTTTGTACAACCTTACTGCACACTTAATACTCACATGGGGACGCAGCAGTGCCCCGGCATAAGGATTGGAGGACTGTCAGGCACTGACTCATGATTCCAGGATTTAAAATTTTTCATTAGGAATGTACCAAATATTCCTATTTCTTTACTGTTTGATTCTTCTTGAGAAGAATATTAGAGAAATACTGACCAAAGGTCAAAGATTTAGGTACATTGGAACAATAGCGGAGTGTTATTTATAACAGTGAGAAACAGGAAATGGGCTCAAGATTGTTACATTATGCCAAATGAATTGGGAGTCATACAGTTTAGTACACGAAGCAGTAGGTGAAAAGAGCCATGCATAACAATTCTGAAGTATGGGCCGGATGTGGTGGCTCGCGCCTGTAATCCCAGCGCTTTGGGAGGCGGAGGCAGGTGGACCACTTGAGGTCAGGAGTTTGAGACCAGCCTGGCCAACATAGTGAAACCCCGTCTCTATTAAAAATACAAAAATTAGCCAGGTGTGGTGGCAGGCACCTGTGGTCCCAGCTACTCGGGAGGCTGAGGCAGGAGAATCACTTAAACATGGGAGGCGGAGGTTTCAGTGAGTCATGATCACACCACTGTACTCCAGCCTGGGCGACAAAGTGAGACTCTGCCTCAAAAAAGAAAAAAAAAAAATTCTGAAGTGTGACTCTAATTTTGTAAGTGTAAGTATACTATATATGTATAGAAATATAGAGATGTATAAATATTTATATAATATATAATATTTATATAATATATAATTTATATATATATTTATATATAATATTTATATAATATATAATATTTATATAATATATTTATATTTATAGATGAGTAAGTTTCTGTATATGCATAGAAATAAGACAAAGGGAAAATATGCTATGATGCTAATAAAAGTTCTGGTTGGTGGGACAGTTGGGATTTTTTTCTTTTTTATTGTCTTATTTTCCAATTTTTCTACAATAAATGAAGGGAAATGGGAGTGTTTTAACTGACACTTATTGGTGAGCCAAGCTATTAAAAATTCAGGCTGGGCGCAGTGGCTCACGCCTGTAATCCCAGGACTTTGGGAGGCCGAGGCAGGTAGATTATGAGGTCAGGAGTTCAAGACCAACCTGGCCAAGATGGTGAAACTCTGTCTCTACTAAAAATACAAAAATTAGCTGGGCGCAGTGGCGGGTGCCTGTAATCCCAGCTACTCGGGAGGCTGAGGCTGGAGAATCACTTGAACTTTGGAGGCGGAGGTTGCAGTGAGCTGAGATGGCACCATTGCACTCTAGCCTGGGCAACAGAGCAAGACTCTGTCTCAAAAAAAAAAAAAAATCAAATAAAAAGCCTATTGTTGATGACAGTTAATTGTTAATTTTGACATGTCTTGAAGGGGCATATTCTCGTATGAGTATGAGTGCTCAGGCTTTTTTTTTTTTTTTTTTTTCCTTTGACATGGAGTTGCCCAGGCTGGAGAGCAGTAGTGTTTTCTCGGCTCACTGCAAACTTCGTCTTCCAGGTTCAAACCATTCTCCTGCCTCATCCTCCCGCTTCATCCTCCCAAGTAGCTGGGATTACTACTTGTGGATGGTGTGTGCCACCACACCTGGCTGATTTTTGTATTTTTAGTAGAGACGGGGTTTCACCATTTTGGCCAGGCTGATCTTGAACTCCTGACTTCAAGTGATCCACCTGCCTCAGCCTCCCAAAGTGCTGGGATTACAGGCGTGAGCCAGGCGCCCGGCCGCTCAGGCTTTTGTTAACAGCGTAGTGTGTCTTGCACATTTAATTCTGCTGTTTGCTTTTTTAGATTATGCTTTTTAGGTTACAGAAGAGTAGAGTCCGGGAGCCTGGCTGGCACTTGCCAGGTCATATCGTCTTCCTTTGAGGAAGGAAGGGCTGGCCTTGCCTCTGTTTTTCTATCTAGGTCTCATTGCGTTTTCATGTCACTCTAGTAACCTGAACTCCTGCCTCTCTGGAGAAGTGGTTCCTGGTTGCAGCAAGCATCTGCCTCAGGTCCCTGGCGGGGATGCTTTGAGGGTCCTAAGGTAGATTTCAGAGTCAGTAATTTGGACTGAATGTTGAAATGACCGAAAGCAGCTTCCAGGAATTTGGGATAGTTCTGAAAACCAAAAAGACTTCTTTTAAATTCCAAAATGGACTTTCAGAGATGATGTGGAGAGCAAAAGGAGTCTAACAGTGAGGATTAACTGGGGCTCACAGCTTATTTCCCCACCTTCCTCTAAGTGGGTTCTTTCTTTGTGCCTCTTTTGGGACTTTGTCCTGTGCTCACATCACCCTACCTGTTATCCACCTACAGCTTACAAAAGAAAGGCAAATTATGTATAGTTTTTAAGAATTGGAGTTAGCCAAGCTGTAGCCTGGAGCTTTTATCCCACTGAATATTATTCATAATATCATACTAAATAGTATTCATTTCTGTTTGGAGGGTAAGAGGGAATTAGTATATTGGTGCACGGTCTGATTCTGGACAAAATAGTATGAGCTAAGATTGTTGAGTAAATTTAAAGTATTGAGTTGAAATTTTTAAACAGCAGTAGAAAAAAAAATAGAGCACCCTTTTGGGGTCCTTTCATCCCTACCTGCAACGTAGCAGGGTTGCCAGTTCCTACTGGTTTGTCATCATCTCTGCGGCACATAGGAACTTGACCTTCCATTTTCATGTTCCTTGGCATCCAGGATGAAGACTCCACCCAAACTCGTTTTGCGCTTAATTGGTGCTTTTGATTTTTGGTTTTACTGAGAGGCTCTTCAGCTTTGGGGAACTTTTTCAAAAACGTCAAAAGAGCAATTACTTGGGGCAGCTGAAAAAACAGGAG
This sequence comes from Gorilla gorilla gorilla, assembly GCF_029281585.2. Lineage (NCBI taxonomy): Eukaryota > Metazoa > Chordata > Mammalia > Primates > Hominidae > Gorilla > Gorilla gorilla. Next base: position 92,957,431 of record NC_073237.2, on the reverse strand, counting down.
TGATGTCTTAACTATTTGTCTTTGGGAAAAGGTGCCACTGTTTCTCACAGAAGATGACTATCCCCTCGTGTATCCATTTGAAGCTGTGCCACATCGAAACCTAAATCTCATGTGGCCACAGGTCTGGGACAGCGGCCAGGCAGCCTGTGTGGCCCTCGGTCCTGCCAGGGCTCTGTGTGGCACCTTCTCATTCCCTTCCCCGAGTCTGGAGAGGGAGGTGAGTGGGCTTCTCCACCTCCCACTTCCTGTTAGAGCTATAAATCCATGCTAACCTTTCTCTTTTAAGAATTAATAAATCCAGTGAATAATTGGCTCCGTTGAATTGGCCTGTTTTCAGTGTTCTCACATGACCTCTCTGAAGAACTCTCTTAGAACAGTCTTGGAAATTTCATCATGCTCCGAGTGAGAGCCTGCAGCCACCTCATTTGCTCGCATTCACTCATGTCTTCACGCAGCCCTTCCGCTGGTGCGTGTTTGTTAGCTTATGCTGTTTCTTTTGGGCAGGCTCTTCTTTTTTTAAAATGATAACTTCATTCATTTTCTAAGAAACTGTCATGTACAAGTTACTTTAATTCTGAGTTGTATCACTAGGAACCATCACTTTCTGCTGCAGCTGCCAAACCAAACCTAAGGTCCGGGGCTCTGGGGTGCTTTGTACCTAATTCTTCATATTGTGGGGGTTGGGGAGAGAAATGCTCAGGTTCTTTCCTTAGCCTCTTTTTTTTTTTTTTTTTTTTTTTTAAATGAGACAGAGTCTCACTCTGTTACCCAGGCTGGAGTGCTGTGGTGCGATCTTGGCTCACTACAACCTCCACCTCCCAGGTTGAAGTGATTCTCCTGCCTCAGCCTCCTGCATAGCTGGGAATACAGGCGTGCATCACCACGCCTGGCTAAAAATTTTCTTCTGTATTTTTAGTAGAGATGAGGTTTCATCATGTTGGCCAGGCTGGTCTTGACTCGTAACCTCAGGTGATCTGTCTGCCTCGGCCTCTCAAAGTGCTGGGATTACAGGTGTGAGCCACCGCGCCCGGCCTCTTTCCTTAGCTTCTAAAACCACGAGTGTTTTCAGGAGCCCTTCAGTTGGGAGCAGCTGCATCTAGGACCTCTGACTTCTTCAGAAGCGTTCTCGGGTGGCTTTGCTGGTGTCACACCTGCCACTGCCTCTTGACCCTCAGAGCCTCAGATCTGGGCACCTGTTCCGTTGCCTCTGGGTGTTAATTTTTGGCTACTGCCATTATCTCCAAAGTCCATCAGGAGAGGAGTCCCAGAAGGTTGTCTCCAAATGTTTCTTTGTAAAATGCTATTTCTCTCCAGTGTTTTAAAATATTAATGATCCTTTGAAATTCCAGATATTTTCCCACTTGTCTCACTAGCTGGTCTGGATCTTTGACTCAGTGCTCTGTTGGGATCTCTGAAAACGAAATGATCGATTCAAACGCTTCTCCTTGAAGAGCGCAGCAGCAGCAGCATCGGGCGAGGAGCACTCCAGATTGGAAGTGGTTTTTCTGACTCTTATTTTGGTTTTGTTTGCTTTCTGAAAGTTGTTACTGACCTGAAAGTGTAGCGTCGTGAACTGGGGAAGGAGAGAAGAGAGGCAGGATGAGAATCATGGAGTGCGGAGGCAGGTAGCCCGTGGGGTGCCTCCTGTGCTCGGTGGAGCTGGAAGCCGCTTAGGTGCCAGAGCTTTTTTTGTGACCAAATTCTGGCTTTTGAAATAACCCAGTAACAGTTCTCTATCTTTTCATTCTGCCCGATCCTCCCACAGCCTGGTCCCTCAGAGGAAAGGAAGGACAAGGAGTGCTTTGCAGCACGTGCCCCTGGCGGCGTCATGGTACTTTCCTGGCCCTGCTGCCCCTGCCCGTCCGTCTTTTATGATTTTTATTTACTTGTATTGGTTTTTTTAAATTTCTATTTTTTGCAGAACTGAGCCTTTTTCTGCCCTGCCTTTCTCCTGTTTGTCTTTCCTTTGTGGTTGATATTGTGTTGTCTTCTCCAAAGTATTTGTCATTAGAAATTTACAGCAAGCGTATACTTTTTAGCATGTCAGTATTTTTATTATGTTGCCCTCCTTGTCTTTGATAACTGCCTGTGGACACTGTGTAAACTTTCTGGTAAAAATCCTTTTTTTTCCCCCTGTAGTCTCTCCATTTCAAGGACTAAAACAGTCTTGCGTTAAGTAAAAACCTGTGACCAGAGCTGAAGGAAGACTCTAGGACTGAAAACTGCAACAGAAATTAGCACAATTTGAAAACAAAACAAAATTGCAAAAGCCTTAGTTGCTTTTTCCACCTAAGAAGTTGATCAATGGAGAAAATGTCCACTGGAGTTTGAATAATGAACTTTGAGTTTGGGTGCAAGCGAATGACTCAGAGAAGGGTCCAGCTCTCAAGCTGAACGACAAACATGCTGTTGTAAATTTAGTCTCAGGTGTAAATACCCAAGCCCTCTGGTACCCAGGGAGCTGGCTGGTCTGTGGTGCATGTGTGTCCTTGTGATGGCAATCATTGTAGTTGCTGGCCTTCAGAAGAATTGAGGATCTGATGGAGGTTTTTTATGTATTTATTTTCTGTTCACCTTGTGACCCTGTGTCAAAATTTATAAAGATACAAAAGGCATTACTGAAATGGTACTTTCGTAATTTGATACTATTTGGCTTAATCATCTTCACTTGACTATTTGTAATACTGTTGTAATGTTAACTCTGTTAAGTACCCAAGCTGCTTGTCTTCCACCAAAGAGTGCTTTATTAACAAGAATCTGTGAAAATCACATTTAAACACTGTTGCATGTTGTAAGACCAGGTGGTACCTTAGTAACCTAAAACTTGCAAGAGAATATTAATGGTAGCTTTAGAAGACTCAGGAGGAGAAACTGACTTCAGAGTTGGAAGATGTTGCAAGTCGTTCCTTTTTCTGTCCTTCAGGGACTGAAGAACTGGGAGGCTGCCCATTGTTTGGTTGCCAGTCATACAAATTAAAATCATATTTCCTTCCATGCATGGAAGAAACACACTATTGGTTTTTCCCCTTGGAAACAGCAATCCCAAATAATGTCGGCTTACAAAAAAAAAGTTACCACTTTTTTAGAGTCCTTCCCTGTAACATTGGATTTTTTTTTTCCCTTATGAGATCCACCTAAGGCCATTGACGTGGCCTGCGATCTCAGTGACAATGATCTGCTTCTGGATCTCACTGTTGCCTTTGGTTAGGGAACACAACTAGTAACTCTGCAGAGTGCCTTCTCCCGCAGCCCTACTGGAACACAGCAGAGTCTGTGCCATGAAGCAATTACAGAAACAGAATTGATGTGCTGCTAAAAAAAAAAAAAATGGGGCCCGAAATAAAAGAATATATAGTACTCACCTCAGTTCCTTCCATAAGAAGTGGGTGGTTTAATGATTGTTAAGCCATTTTTGCCTGTGCCGGGAGCATGGAGGGCTGAGATGTCAACAGGCAGTGGGAAACAAATGCCCTCCTAAGCCACAAGGCGTGCGCCAGATCAGTAGGCAACTCCATTTTAAGAAGCTGCCTTTTTCACAAAACTGGAAGAAATAAAAGCGGTTGGAATAAACAAGTTAAAAGTCTTTAATGCAAAAAGTAATTGAAAGGCAGTGCCTCCATTTTGGTGTACTTTCTTGGAAGAAAGTATAAAATTGACCGGCATCATGAGAGACGGAAGATGCTGTGTTCTCAGCCAAACAAGCAACTCTTTCCCCGCCAGGCACTGTCGGGTGGGGTCAGGCCAGCTTTTAAACACTGGGGACTGGATCACAGAAAAACAGTGGTTTTCTGTCCCTGGAAATGAATAGGCACAAAGACCCACTTGGCTGTGGGCAGACTACTCTTCAATAAGATTTGGGTGGGAGGAGGAACATTCCTTTTGCTATTTTGAGCTGAGACAGTATAAATATTCAAACTGTGCCATGCATAAAGCATTGAATTCTCAGGGCACCTCTTCTTCCCCTTACCCCTTTTAAGGCCATCCCCTCCATTAATAATAATCCAGGTAGTTGTGAAAATCGTGCTTCTATCTGATCCCTTCTTAGTTTGGCTTTTCATCCCATCAGAACAAGTAAACGTAGGCGCCACAGCTCTTGTGAGTACTGTCTCCCTCACGGTGAATGAGCCTCCTGGTGTTTCGTCCAAGAAAAGAAAGGGTGTCAGTGCAACCACAGCCCTTTTTCATTTTATAAACTGCCTCTTCATGTTGCCTGCTCAAGTTTCCACCTAGAATTGCTATCACTGTGGCTCTTTCTAAAAATCTTTCTATTTAACTGGTTCACTGAAATTAGTCATAGAAAACTTGTGATTTGGTGAAGAGGCATTCCTTGTAATAACCAAATGACTTGGGATGGTTTGCATAGCAACAGTGTTACACTTATGAGGACTGTCTCTAGCATCCAGGAAGTCTCTGGGTCTGAGGGATGGAAAGTTCTTCCTGCTATGAATGAGAGTGGACTCTTCCCCTCACCCCCAGCTGAAACCACAAACAACCAGAATCTTCTGGAATTCTGACTTAGAGTCGTTGTTATAGAAGACCTTGTTGCTATGGAACATGAAACTGTGTGTCAGATGGAGAGATCCCCTTAACCTAAGAGCCTTAAATAGCCCTGAAAGTACACCGGGACAGTTTGCAATGGAATTAAAATTGGAAGTGAATATTTTAGGTGCTCTTGAAGCTTTCTGGGGACTCAAAATTATTGAGTCAGGAACAGTCCGGAGGAAGAGCGTCTGCAAAACTGGGTTCCTAGAAGTACAGACGGACGTAGCTTTTTGTAGAATTTGGTGGGGAGCAGCGCCTCGTGAGAGCAGAATGGCCTGGCGTGGCCAGTGCTTCCCGGCAGCACGCGGCTCTGCCGGCCTTCAGAATTCCCCTGTTCTGAGCTTGATGCCCCTAGCCTGTCCCCTACCTACTTCCTCCCCTCCTCTCTAGCCCTCTCACAGGGGTGATTGCTACCTCTCTCTTTTCTTGGGCCTAGGCAAGTTTTAGAGGAGTTCCCAAGCATTGTTATGAGGCCAGTGTGCTCGAGGCCAGTGTGCTCCCTGGGCGGGATGGCCTGGGCTTGTGTGTGGCCTGAGGGCTCTCCTGGGGCCTTCTCTTTTCCCAGTCACCTTTGGAGCCACAGAAGCAGTGCACTCATTGGATGTCTGTTCTTAACACAGCTTCTCTTTCTACATTAAAAAAAATCATTATTGCATTTTGGAAAGCAGTGCTCATCAAAAGCAACTTTTAAAACCTATTTTATTGTTCCTTTAAATGTTCTCTCCCACTGAAACTGCCCTGGAGAGGCTATCTGCTGCTCTTCCATTTCCCCACATCAGGGTATTCTCCATGTCACTCAGTGGAGATGACTCCAGATGTGTTTAAAGACTGGACAATTCACCTATACTGTGTAGGAAATTACCTCCTTAATTACCTGGTAGAATTGTCAGCAGACATGTTCATCCGATGATAGTACTGCAGTTTTCTATTAATAATTTGCAGACTTTTATCTAACCTGCACTCATGTACAGATTATTAAAAGTTTTAAAATGTAACTGATCAGTATTGATCAATCATTGTCTTGATTTTTTTTTACAGCGTATATTTCTAATCATATTTTTTAAAGCCAAGAGAACTGGTTGAATGAATGTTTATTTTCCTGAAGGTATTTTTAAGATAAAGCTTCCTAATGGCGTGTAAACTTTGCATATGTATGTAGTTTGATACATACTGTCACATTTGAAAATCTTGTGGGTTGTAACTGGTTTTATACAAAATATCGAATAGTGGAAATTGTATAATTACAATCATGTAATTAAAAGTATTAACCCAACAGCCTTTTTGTTTATTGTGTTACTTACCAAGCATTTTGAATTCTGGTAGGCAGTGGGTTAGATCATAAAGCAGAGGTAACCCGGAATCTGTGTAAGTCTTCTAGGACGGCCATAATGGAATACCCCAGACTGGGTGGCTGACACAGAAGTTCATTTCCTCACAGTTGTGGAGGCTGCAAGTCCACGACCAAGCTGTGGGCGGGCTTGGTTTCTCCCAAGGCCTCTCTCCTGGGCTTGGAGGCGCTGCCTCCTCGCAGGGCCTCTCTTTGGTGCCTGCGTGGCCCTGGTGCCTCTCTTCCCCTCTACTCCCCTCTCAAGAGGACACCAGTCAGATTGGATTGGGGCTTACCCCGATGGCCTCATTTTAACTTCACCACGTCGTTAAGGGCCCCATGTCCACACAGAGCCACATCTGAAGGGGCTGGGGTTAGGGCTTTAGTGTTTGAATCTAGAAGTTAGTCCAGCCCCCTTCTGTAGGGTAAGGTGGTGAGTGACGGGGGCTCCTGCTGCCAGGCCATTCCTCACACCCCAGCACCAGCTCACACAACACAAAGTTTTGACTTTCTGCAGACCTCTAAAGATAAGACTTGTCAGTCAGGCTCTTGGGATCCTGCAGGGCATTTTGCCTGCCAAGGTCGGGCGGCACCGGCCCCAGCACCCTCCCCAGCTTGTGGTCCAACCCCGGATGCCAGACCCGTGCTTTCTACCTGCCCTGCCTCTGGTGCCGGGCAGGACCCCAAGGGCTCAGTGTCCACACCTCACACACAGCTTACTGCTGAGACTCAAGACCCTGTGTTCTGTCGAGTTCTACCCAGTTCCCCCAAGGAGCTGTGCTTGGATTCACACTGGGATACAAGTGTCCAAAATAAAAACCAGAGACCTGCCTTCTCGCCCCTCTCCCAACTCCACACCACACATGACCCCCCATAGTGTTTATTTGCAGACCCTGGCTCTGTGGGAGCTGTGGCCTCTCCCTGCCCCTCCATGGCTTCCCCTGAGGCCACTAGAGCTCTCCCCTGACCCACTAGAGCTCAGGCAGCTGGCGCCACCACGCAGCTCCGTGAAGTCCCTGAATGCTGCAAAGGGGCCGGCTTAGAGGCATTGTTTGAGATGAAACCACGAGGCATGTCTGTTCTTCCTGGGGGGCTGGGCCTTCTAGGCCTGTGGCTGGGAGGCAGCAGGCTGCGGGGGACCCCTGGTCCTTAGACACTTGTCTCCTTCCCTGTCATCTAGAGCCACTCTGCCCAGGGCCCATCCACCGTGTGCGGGATTTGCTCATCCCCTCTGCTTCCATTTCTTAAGTGAAATGGAAATGAAAAAAATCCCTACCTTAGCAGTTAGTATGAGAGTTAACACGTGGAAAGTGCTTAAAACAGTATCGGGGCATATCTTTCAATTCACTACTTTGTCATATATTTTAGGTCATTTTCTCTAGATAATTGGGGAAAGAATGACTGATAGCAGATTACAGTCCCTCAGTTTCTGATATTTTTGGTACCTGCAGCATAATTTTGTGCACAGGTAATGGTGTAAACATTTAAAAAGAGGTCATGTAAACTATTTTGCCTTGAAGTGGGGACCCACACGCTGAAGCTAAGTCTCGAGAGTGGTTGTTCAGAGGCAAGCTTGGGCCATGGGAGAGGAGCTGCAAGGGACCCTTCCCGCGGCCCCTCAGTGGACTGAAATGCAAGTTGGCGTGGAAAGTGCAAGTCCCACTGGGCGTATCCTGCCCCAGCTCCGCCACTTCTGTGGCCTTGGGGACCCTTGATCTGCTGGCCGAGCCTCACTTTGTTCAGTGGTACAATTGGACTAGTGAGCGCCTAGCGTTTGGTTTAACAGAAGTACATGGCTGTGCCTTAGCTGGGGGACTGTGACATCAACTTTGCCGTCTCCCCCTCCTCTGTGTGTCTAAGTGCAGCTATGGGTGCATTGGAAAGGAGCATCTAGGGAGGAATTCTCCAAGAACACGAGCTTTAGCTCCTCTGTAGCACGCCCTGACTAGCTGCCACACTCTCCCGGTTAACGTCTTACTGTCAGCACTGCATCCGTGTTCTGCAGAAATTCTTCCTGGGCGGTGCTGGCTATTTCCTTAGGATAAATTCTTACAAAAGGGGTTTCTGGGTCAAAAATTTGTAAGATGTTAAAGCTTTTGCTGTACACTGTGTGAAAAAGCACCTTGGTAGAATTGTTGAGAACATGCATTCTGGGCCCAGGCTGTTTGCAAACCTAAGTGCTGCCACTTAGCTTAGATTTGAGCTGAGTGACTTAGGCTCCCTAAACCCGTTTCTTCTCTGAAATGGGGATGGCAGTATCCATCTTACAGGGTTGTGTGAGGATGAAATGAAAAGTTAATATTTTTCATAGCTGAGAACAAGTGTCTGGCACACACTAAGAGCCATATATATTGTGCCTAGTAAAAAAAATAAAATTAATGCTGTCCAGGAGAAGTGTAAAAATACACAGTCGCCGCTGCCCGCTCCTCTCCCGTTAGCAGCTGTTGTGACGCTGGTGAGCTGCTCAGTTAATAGCAGGACGCCGGCCTCAGCGCCGTGGGTAGGGGGTCACGCTCACTGTCCTGCTGTATTATGTCGTCCTAGCTTTAGCTTTTCCACATTGATTTTGGGCATTTTGTCTTCCAAGCGGTTGGCGCAGCCTGCCCTTACGTCCTAGCCTCCCTGTGTCTATCGGTTTATTGGGGGAGAAATGGATCCCCCTGAGCAAAGCCTTCCGGATTCCTCCCCAGCGCCTCGGGGGTCCCTGGCCTGTGTGGGAGTGGGGGGCCTTCCGCCTCTGCCTCCCCGCCTCTAACCCCTCCTGACTCTTTGGCAGCAAGTCTGCATGGCTTTGACACGCTTCTGGACGACGCGTGCTGGGTCCACACCGAAGTCCCCAGGTAAGGAGGCCCCGGCCCGGCCGCGGAGGCTCTAATGGGCCAAGTCTGTTTCTAAAGAGGGAGACGACTCCGCGTGGGAGGGCCACCGTGTGCTTTGTGCGTTGTGGGACTCAGGGAGGACAATGGTTTCTCCTGGCCCTGGGTGTGTTTCTCTGTGTTAAACAAGACGTCTTTTCAGGCGGGGCCGTTCTCCCTGGCGTGGGACTCCGGGGAATGCAGCGTGTCTGGCGTCCCGGCACCCGCCTACTCGGTGCCACCGGACGGTCCAGGCCCCCATGCGTTTCCCTGGCCCCGGGCTGTTGCTGCCCCCAGCTGGGAACGGCTCACCCGCTTCCAATGCCGCTTGTCCTGGGCAGTACACAGGACAGAGAAGCCGCCTCGGTGCTCTCGGGCCGGCGGGCAGAGGAAGGAGCTGGAGGAAGGGGCTTCTCGGAGGGAGGGCGCGGGACGGGCTCCCCGGGAGCGGGTCCGCTGCACCTCCTCCAGCGGGGACTTCAGGGTGGCCTGGGCGGTGGAGCCAGAGGGGTCTCCCTTGCCTGCGCCTGGATTGCGGGGTCAGCCGGGACCCAGCCGGAGGGAGACGCACGGAGCGCCCCGGCAGGACCGCGGTTGGCGTGTCCTCAAATAGCCGCGGAGTGTCCACTCAGCACTCACTGGCCAGGCTGGAGGGTAACGGCTGATGGCCGTTCTGGGCCCCAACCCAAGTTTGCCTTGCGGTTGAGAGTTAGCGGCCCAGGAAACTAGTCCTTGCCGTCCACACAAACTCAAGCCCTGAGACAGGCCCTGTGGTGGTGGTGGTAAGTACAGCGCTGTCCATCTCCTCCCTTTTCCAGCGATGGTTCGCTGTCCCAGGCTGTCACCTTTCTAGACCGGCTTCTGATCTGGCTCGGGATCCACAAGGACTAGACCTGCGGGGAAGGTCTCTCCTGGACACGCCCGTTGCCCACTGCAAGTTCTCTCCAGGTGCAATTGAAGCCTCTCAGCAGGTGCGTCTGCCTCATTCTTCCACTGGGTATTGAGCCATCAGCCCAGGGCCTTCCTTTAGGTGGGCCTCGGCCTGACTGGGTTGGGAATGGCCGGGCTGACCCCCGCCCTGGGATGGTAGCAGGCCCATTCCAGGCGCAGCAGGGCAGTGCTGCTGACACTTTCTTAGGCTAGGAGCCCCTGTGCGATGATCTGATGGAAGCTGAGGCCCCTCCATCTCCCCAGAAAAGTTCGCACCAAATTTTTGAAGGCTGCATCGATGGGTCAACTTAGTGACTTGCTGGCTGTGGCCACACACCCCAGGTGTGCTGTTCGTACAGATGCCGTGTGGAAGGCACCCCCGGAGGTGTGCAGTGATGGCAGGGTCTATTCATCAATCAGCAACACCCACGCAGCCTCACCCTGCCTGGGCCTGCCAGGGAGCCTCAGTAAAAATTCCCAGGGCATCTTTCTACCTTGGTCACAGCAACCCACTTCCCCAAGCATGTCCCTCATAGGCCACATGGCGTTCCCATTTCTCCTGCTGTCTTTCTATCCACCTTCCCTCTTCCTGAAAACTTCCCCAGCATCACCGCTGGCTCCAGCTCTGTCCTCTCACCAGAAAAACATGCAAGTTGTGGTCAGTTTGCTTAGAACTTGTCTCAGATACTTGAAATGTTTTCCTCACTGTTCCTCTGGCGCAAGACCCGTGGCCAGTATCCATGTGGGCCACCAGTACAGTTGTGCAGGTTGTTCATCGCACAACTCCAGGGAGTGCCAGGCACACTGAAGTCAATGTGAGCCAAGTTCCTGGGCGGGGGCGGGGGGGGGGGGGGGCAGCACACATGGGTGCCCAGAAAGGGCAGCCTTGCTGGAGGCACCCTCAGTCCCTTTGCAGGGTGGTGGTTCTTGAGGAGAAATGTCTTACCCTGCCTCAGTGTCTGAGAACATTTGAGACTTTCAGAAGCCTCCTGTGGGTTTATGTACAAGTTGATGCCACATGACAGGCACTCCTTACCTTACAAATGGCTTTGAGCTCCCAAAGTTATGTAATTCTGCCCTCTGGGATTGGGCACAGTTTTGTAAAGAAAGTGTTCAGGCCAGGCGCGGTGGCTCACGCCTGTAATCCCAGCACTTTCGGAGGCTGAGGCAGGTGGATCATGAGGTCAGGAGATCGAGCCCATCCTGGCTAACACGGTGAAACCCCGTCTCTACTAAAAATACAAAAAATTAGCTGGGCGTGGTGGCAGGTGCCTGTAGTCCCAGCTACTTGGGAGGCTGAGGCAGGAGAATGGCGTGAACCCGGGAGACAGAGCTTGCAGTGAGCCGAGATCACGCCACTGCACTGCAGCCTGGGTGACAGAGCGAGACTCCGACAAAAAAGAAAGGGGAGGGGAGGGGAGATGGGATGGGACGGGAGGGGAGACGGGATGGGACGGGATGGGATGGGACGAGACTGGACAGGACGGGACTGGACAGGACGGGAGGGGGGAGGGGAGGGGAGGAAGAAAAGGAAGGGAAAGAAAGGAAAGGAAAGGAAGAAAGAAAGAAAGAGTGCTCAGATGGCGGTGGTTCCCTGATTTTCCCCACAGAGGCCTGATTGGCCCAAGGCGTAGCTGTGGGGGGTGTGAGAGCCTTTGCAATCTGGTTTGGGAAATTCCTGTCATCTAGAGTCCAGGGAAACTTTGTGGCCAGGCAGAGGCTCTCCAGGAGCAACAGGAGATGTGCAGAAAAGCTGGGCTGGGCAAAGCAGGCAGGAGCCGCTAGGCCCTTAGGCCTAGGGAGCCAAGTTTTAGTCCCATCCGGTTTGCATGGAGATTACCTGAGTGTGGGCCCTCTGCACTGCTGCAGTGTGCAGTACCCTGCTAGGCACCATGGCCATCTCCACATGGCTCAGAGTGGCTGAGCACAGAGGCAAACACTCCATGTCTCCTTTCATCCCCTGCTGAGGTACAGGCGTCCCTTTTCCTGTCCCCTCTCCTAACAGCTTTGCCCAAGGGACTAGTCCTTTCACTGGAAATTTCAGGAGTGTGTAGAAAGGATGTGGGGCTCAGGGACTGAATCTGGTTTCAGCTTCTACCTTCCCTAATAGTAGCCAGGCAGCAAGAAAGACAGCGTCCTTGCCTGACTGTAAAATGACAAGGCATGACAAGACAGGGCTCCCAGGCTCTCAAGCAAATGCTCTGCTCCTTCAGTAACCAGGCTTTGCCATAGGTGCAGGGGGAAAGCGGGTAGGTGGAGGGGCATCCTTTGGACTTAAAGAAGTCCGAAAGACTTTTCTTTGAAAAGGCAGCACTGGCGTGGAGGGGAGCGCCTGGGGGCAGCGAATCCTGGGAGCGGGGATGAGGTGGTGATCAGCATGGTCCACGTGGCCAGGCTTTGGAGGAAAACGTGGTTACAAGGTAGTTCTGCACTTTTTTTAAGAGATGAAGTTTTTCTCTGTCACCCAGGCTGGAGTGCAGTGGCATGATCATAGCTCACTGTAACCTCAAACTCCTGGGCTCAAGCCATCCTCCTGCCTCAGCCTCCCAAGTAGCTATGACTACAGGTGTGTGCCACCCACCTAATTTTAAAATTTATTGTAGAGACATGGTCTTACTGTGTTGCTCAGGCTGGTCTTGAGCTCCTGGCCTCAAGCAATCCTCCCACCTCAGCCTCCCAAAGTATTACAGGCGTGGGCCACCATGCCCAGTCTAGTTTTGCACTTTTATCTGTATCTTATTTGATAATAAAAAGGTTTTAAAGTATCCCTGCATTTTTTCTTCCTCATTCCCTTTTCCACACCTCATCCTCCATCCACAACACAGGCCCCCTGTAGGACACAGCCAGGCCAAAGCCTCTCACGCCCGCAGCCCACCCCAGGTTGTCTGAAGCAGGCATGAGTGTCTGTCGGGAGGGTTCAGGGAAGGCTGTTCACATGGGCCATGGTCCTTGCAGAAGGCTGAGAGGAGACAGCAGCAGCCAAAGAAAATGAGCAAATCTGTCTTCTGTGTCTACAGCGGAGGCCGCCATGTGGAGAGAGCAGGCAGGCCCACTGCTGCTGAGAACAGGGCAGGCACGGGCAGCTCCTGTTCTGCCTTTCCCAGCTTCGGAGATGCAGGCTCAGCTGCTCCGAAGCACCTGCCAGCACCGCACAGTACAGTTTCAGAGGACAGCAGTCTCCTTCCCGTGAAACTCCCATGTGCTGGAATGGCACGGACTTGCTGATCAACAGAAGGAAATGGTCTGAAGTCTGACCAGCACAAGGAAGGAGGCTGGCTGGCTCAGAGGGGCCCACCTTGCGTGGAATGAAAACGCCAAAGGCTCATGAGCAACATTAGGCTAGAGGGGTCTTGTTCAAAGCATCCAACTCTGACTTCGGAGGCATTCCCAGCCGGCAGCAGTGTGTCCAGCCTGCCTCTTCCCAGGCTGGTCTGACATGCAGCTTAGGCTTTCATCCCAAGTTGGGTACTGACCCCTCCCTCTCGGGCAGCACCCCCCTTTTAAAAAAATTTTTTTTTTCTTCCAAAGACAGAATCTTGCTCTTGTTGTCCAGGCTGGAGTGCAGTGGCGCGATCTAGGCTCACTGCAACCTCCTTCTCCCAGGTTCAAGCAACTCTCCTGCCTCAGCCTCCTGAGTAGCTGGGATTATAGGCGTCTGCCACCACGCCCGGCTAATTTCTGTATTTTTAGTAGAGACAGGGTTTCACCATGTTGGCCAGGCTGGTCTCGAACTCCTGACCTCAAGTGATCTGCCTGCCTTGGCCTCCCAAAGTGCTGGGATTACAGGTGTGAGCCACCGCACCCAGCCAAGCACCCGTATCTCTAGAGGATCTGGCCCCCCAGCCCAGTTACTGCAGGGCAGCTTTCCCCACCTGGTGACAGGCTGTGCGCAGCAGCCCCAGGACCTCACCCTGAGCTGAGTCTTCAGGAGCTGCCCTGGTGGCACAACTCAGACACCCCTGAGGCCTAGCAGTCAACTCCTGATTCAGACATGATCCAGTCCAGCCTGGGCTTGGCTATAACCGGCTCAAACTTGCTTGACCTCCACTTTTCAGGAGACCTGGGGACGACAGCCCTCATCGGCGTCTTTCATGGGGTTAATCTGCTTGAGTCTAAGTTGCCAGCCAGAAACGTGGTGCCCAGGGTGCCCTGCCTCAGGACATGTCCACACCCACGTCACAAGCACCTGAGGAGTCTAGCCGGGGCACTGTGGTCCAAAAGGTCCTGCCGCCTCCGCATCTGACTGTCCCTACGGCATGCTGGTGACACCCCCCTGCCCTTCGCTTCTGTCCTCCCTGGCTTCTCTGGGGCACTTGGGGCTATGTACAACCTGGCACGATCCAGAAAGGGTGCAAACAAAATGCCTACATCCAGGCACACGACCAAGTCAGCGAGAGCTAGCCCTGGTAAGCAAACATAGCCCATTACAGGTTCAGAACGTGCACCGGGTTCCCCAAAACTGTCTTCAACCACATGACTCAACAGCTCTATGGGATAGGAACTGTCAGTGTTTTTGCAACTGCAACACTAAACCAAGTGCTGTGGGCTTTTCAAGTATCATTCACAACACTAAAGGAAGGTTTCTTCAAAGGGCTCTCTGGCTAATCTTCAAAGCCGCGGTTAGGCAAAATGACAGTGTGACAGCTTCAAAGCCACTGACTCATGACACAGCCCTGATGTTGTACCGGCTAGGTTCAGATTTCAGAAATCAGGGCACTTGCATCCATTGCCTTTTCCAGGAAAGGGAAGAAAACACTCAGTTGATAAACCTTAGTACTCAGATAATAATTAAATAAGAGACCAAAAGTAGGCTATCACCCAAAGCAAACATCCTTAACTGACCCTAACGTGTATGGATTCAACTTTGATTATTCAACAAAATCATGACCGACTGCTGTGGCCTGGAGTAACCAAAGGACTGTTTTCTCTACACAAAGTCAGGAGCGAATACCAACCTTTATTTGCACTTGGGTTCCAGTTCAAAGCCACCTTAGACAGTGTGGCAAAGTGGGAAAAAGCACAGATCCTGGGACCAAGGTTCAGATTCCATCTCAAGCGAGCATATGAACTGTGTGACAACAGGCAGACAGTACCTCTGTGTCTATGAGAAAGCGGGGAGAGCAACACCCCAGCTTCTAGCAGCTCTACAGCTGCCTGGACCTGCAGGCCCTCCTAGGCCCACTTCCTCCCCAGCACAGTGTGTGTTCCCGGGCGTGTGTGGCTCTGGGTCCAGCTCTGTTCAGGGTGGGACTCCAGATGAATTACTGAACCTCTGAGGTGTACCCCCAACCCCAAACTTTCACCAAAAGCAGTAAAGAGGAACGCTAGACTGGAGCCAGGACTAAGTGAGAAAAACTGCTTAGAAGTGCTTAATAAATACTAGTTATTTACAACTTTTGCCCAAGCCGAGGGCAGAGGCCTTTGTACACAGCTGCCGAACTCTGACTCTAGTTCTGCGGAAGAAAAGGATGCGGTATTTGCTTTTGCCATGATCCCTTTCCATTTGATTGGCAGGTTAAATAACATGGTTTTTGAAGTCACATACTTAATATTCTTCCTAAAAACCACCCAAACACTAGATGTGTGTGTGCACACACACAGAAACCACGAGGTAGTTTAAATCACCATTAAAAATCAACGCTTTCTCTGATTCTGTGTCACAGAGTGGTGGCCAGTGGCTACACAATAGCGATTTTTAAATGATTGGTTAAGTGAAAACCAGAACTCAAAATATTCCAGGAGAGTAGATAACATTTACAAGTAAATAGTAAGCGCAATTGTATTTTAATTTCTTGGTCTCTGAAAACTCAGCTGTGACTGCTTTCCATTAACAGTTCCAGCTCTATGTGTTTCCTCTAATGCTAAAGGCACAGCCCCCGGGAATCTACTGCTTCCTAAGAGTCTCCATGGAGTCTATTTTACAACCTCCTTTCCCTCCATGCTTCCGCGGAGGAGTCTATACTATCTCTATATACATTTTAAACATTATTCCTGTTCTTCATTTGAAATTCCTTCAATAAAAACACAGTCACCATTCTTCATCTTCTTGGGAAATGGCCTGCACTCGAGCCTCTGGAGAAGCCCCTCTAACAGCCCAGCCCGAAAAAGTGCAACAAATTTACACGACACGGGAAAAGCAACATCTATTGTTCTTAGAGTCTGACTCTCTTGGCCCAGCCGGAAAAGTCTCCCCACAGGTGTGCAGTGCAGCTCCGCGGTGCTGGGAAACAGGGCTCTTTCAAGACA
The DNA here is from genome assembly GCF_029281585.2 of Gorilla gorilla gorilla. Classification (NCBI taxonomy): domain Eukaryota; kingdom Metazoa; phylum Chordata; class Mammalia; order Primates; family Hominidae; genus Gorilla; species Gorilla gorilla. Next base: position 92,941,531 of record NC_073237.2, on the reverse strand, counting down.
GCGCAGGGAAATCTTCTGGGTCATCCGGGTTGGGGGCAACATCTTGCATCTAAAGAAGAAAAGAAATACTTTGAAATCCACTGCCCCTTCATCCATTCCCAATATCCCAATGGGATAACAAGGGCCTGGCACCAACGCTGAGGGGCCTGCATTAGAGGCAGGACCCACAGTGGGAAGGGGAGAGTCACAGGTCACTGCTAACCCAGGAAAGTACAGCTCCCCTCCCACACAGGCCTCCAGCCTCCTCGAAAAAGGAGCTGCCTCTCTTCCTACGTCCTGCAAGCTCTTACTACTGGGGGGTTCTGCATGGGCACGTCCTTCATCGAGTAAATAGAATGGTTACCGCGTGCCGGGCACTGGAGGAGCACAGACAGTGCCTATCCTCGGGGAGCTCACGGTGCTGGAGAAACTGACCATCGAATCAGGAGCTTCACTAACACGTCCTGGGAAGGAGGGGCCACAGGAGGGCCATCCAGTGCAATTTGGTGGCAAAGTGGACACCAAGGTCAGGCAAGGTTTTGTGGGAAGAGAAGGTTGTCCCTGGGATGAACCTCAATGGATGAGCAAAGGGAACAAGGACTTGGATTGGGAAACAGTGTGACCTAATGGGGGCGGGGGCGGGCCCTAAGGGTGGTTCTGAGGTGGGGGGATGCACAGGTTGTGGAGGTGGGGACAGATGCCAGTGAAGAGGTGGGTGGCACTGGATCTCAGAGCGGTTTCCCAACACACTCCCTGGAGTGCTGCAGGGGCCAGAGCTCCGCTATAGGAAAGGAGTGAGGGTGTGTTTCCTATCTCAGAATAGACCCTATTTCCAACCTGGCCCCAAATATACCCCTACACCCCCCGCCCAAAAAATTGTGTTTTTGCTCCTGCTTAAGCAAAAACAAACCATAGACACTGCTTCCAGGGGCTGCTCCCTAGAGCGAGGGAACCGGGCAGCAGGAGGAGCATTGCCAAGACCAGCCACAGAGAAGGGGTCTGTGCCATGGGGCCTCAGGGCTGATTTCCAATGAATAAGTGTCCATACCACATTAGGAAGCACCTACTACATGCCATGCACTGCGTGGCACTGCGTAAACCGATAATGAGCAAAAGCAGCCGCTGACCGATAGCCACACCAGTGGGAATACAGCCGCACACGGAGATCAGGCTTCAATGAAAAGAAACTCCTTTGCTCCGAGACCTTGACCGGTCTAGGAGATGTGATCAAAGAAACCTGTGAGGAAGTGAGGCTGGAAGGATGAATGGAGGCCAGCAGGCAGAGGCCAGGGGTAAGGAGCGTGCTGTGTTGAGAGCTAGAATCAGGCAGCCTTGGCTGAGGACGGTGTGAGGCAGGTGAGCCGGGGAGGGGTTGAGGAAGGTCCCCTCACAAAGGGCTTGAGATCTTAGGGAGGATTCTGTCCACTCTGACAGCATCACCTGAGCCCAAGGCACACAATCAGGCCACAGTAAGCAAAACGTCAGGTGCTCCAGTTCAGTCCCAAGCCTGGGGATCTTGTCTAATGCGGATGACAGTGAGTTTCTCTGATCCTGGGAGTGTCTTCACAGCAGACCCTGGAAGCCAGGGCTACAGAATGGTCTCTAGGCAAGATGTCCATGATGCTACAACACTGTCCAAATGCCCCAACATCAGTCCCACACTAGCTACAGAAAGAAGTGACTGCAGAAACTGATGACCCTCTGAAATTAGACCATCCTGGGCCCAGGGCACTGTCCTTATTAACTTCTTTCACCAAACCATCCGGGATTTATAATACAGACACCTACCACCACTTCTGCTCTGGGTCCATAGTTCTCTGCCCTCCTGATCCTTCCCCGGCCTCCCCGGGTGCCTCCTCTGGCTCCACGCCCAGGACGAGGGAGGTTACCAAAATTAATCTCCAGCTGGGATGTGATGTCATTGGCGGGTTTCCGGAAAACATGGGAATCGTCCTCATAGTCATCTTTTACCATCTGAAACACAATTACAGCATCAAACACGCACAAGTCCACAGCCATCCCCACACTCATCTGGCTTAGTGGCTGCAGTGTGCTACACAGGAGCTAAAACACCATCAGGGGCTAGTCAGAGCCATTCTCTGGATGTGTCTCTGGCCCTGGGCTGCAGAGCTGGACAAAGGAAGACAGCACTGCTGTTCTGATTCTAAGACAGTGAGTTCTGTATGTTCTACAGTCCCACATTCTTGCAATTACAATCTTAATCCAAACATCTTTGAACTTATTATGATTTCAAGTGGGACCAAATTTCTATCAGCTGAGCAGGTTAACATGTAAGATTTGGCATGACTAATAATAGCAAACAATATACATGTTTTATATCTAAGTGTATTTTGCTGAGATAAAAAAGTTTTCATTTCTGCTTATTTTCTGTCTTACCTGTTCACAAATGCTTTGATAAATAAGGAAATATCCCCTTCCCAGAACAGAACTTAACAGAGAAATTCCTTTCAGCATGGGTGCTGATTATAATACCATGTGCTAAAAATCACATGATTTATAATAAACAATTCTGACTCAAAATATAGAGAAATTTTATAAAAACAAGAGTATGGTTACCTGAGTGTTCTACCAACACTGCACAAAGAAGTCAAGCTGCTTTTTAAGAACTGCTTTCGTTAAAATTCTATCTCTTGTGACAGCTATATTAAATAAATTAATTAAATCTGATCCAAATTTGATTTGGCTTCAACTCATAATAATGGGTATCACACACACACACACACAAAAACCCCACTTTAAGTAAAGTAAAAACCTACAGAAAGGAAGATATGTCAGTGATTTCAGATGAGAATCTCCAAAGTGCTACAACATTAAACATTCCTACAACCAGGAAATGGAGCAAAGTTTCCACAAGCATATCAACACCTTTAGGCCATATGCTCATGACAGCCTTCATGTTTAACATTTGTGTCCCCTTTGAGGTCTCAGGTTAAAATAAAGCAGAGGCTTTAGGTAGTTGGATGCTTAATGCTAAAAAGGTGAAGAAAAACAGTCCAGGAGCACTGGCACTCTGTAAAAAGATACACACACAAAAAATAGTAACAGGCAAAATACTCAACCCTTGCCTTGTTTGGCACTCAGCAGGGAAGCGCTGGTAAGGTCTCCCTGGGGGCCCTGCTCTGAGTCGCCTCCCACTGCAGGAAGGGGCAGGAAGGGCCTCGGGGCAGTGGAGCAGGGAGTGGACACAGTCTAAGGCTTGGGCTCCACTTACAGCTCCAGCTGGCCCTGGCCCAAGTGCTTTCACCGCCCAGTGCCTTACGCGAGGTTGTTACTAGGTCTGAACTTTGCTAGGTATTCTAGTGCTTCTGCCTAGACACCTGAAGTGTCCAGAACAAAGTAAACTGATGAACCCAAGATCTGGCTTGTGTTGCTTTAAGAACAATTCCTAGCTAAAATCTTCAAGCCTCCAAGATTAACAAGGACCAAGATGTGTGCTTCACTGAGACCAGGCTCGATGACTCAGCTAACCCACTTGCTTCAAATATTCTGGGAGACCTCTGGAGCCCAGGAGGACAAATCTGGTGTGGATTAAGAAAGAGCAGCTTCTATTTTTACCTAACATGTCAGCTGCATATTTCAATCCTGACAGCACATTTGTTTTAGAGAAATTTTTATTTACAATGCCTAGAACAAAAAAGAACAAAGGAAGTGGACAGGTTAAGAACCAACCCAGCTAGCTAATGGAGTTAGAAAACACCTCCCAGAGATTGCCAGGGAAATAAAGCTCTGGCCGCCTATGTCTACAAAAAGCCATTTCTTGTGGAACAGCTCAAAACTCAGTAAGGCCTCCTACAGCTTGGACTGACCAAAACAAGAGGATGGGAGAGAATCCTGTATCTTTTTTTTTGTTTTGTTTGGAGACGAAGTCTCACTTTGTTGCCCAGGCTGGAGTGCAATGGCGTGATCTCGGCTCGCTGCAACCTCTGCTTCCCAGGTTCAAGCGATTCTCCTGCCTCAGCCTCCCGAGTAGCTGGGACTACAGGCACCCGCCACCCGCCCGGCTAGTTTTTGTATTTTTAGTAGAGATGGGGTTTCACTATGTTGGCCAGGCTGGTCTCGAACTCCTGACCTCAGGTGATCCACCTGCCTTGGCCTCCCAAGAACCCTGTATCTTAAATGACACCTAATCAAAGTACTCACTCAGAAAATGAAACTAACCAAAGTGTAAATGACAACTCTACAATAGCATAACATTCCTGAGATTCCACATGAAAATCAATAACTAATACCCCACAGAGAGGAAGAACCTGCTACCTGCTCACTCCCACCTCGACATAGCGACTGGTATCAAGCTGTAGATGGAATGATACAGATTCTAAATCCCATAATGGGAATGCTTCAGTGGACCTAGCCTTAAGTTCAGTAACAAGTTGGGGACTTGATGACCCCATGGCATCCCTATCAACATATGCTGCTAGATGTTTCCCCGAAACCTCTCCCTGCAAAACTGAAGCTTCTGAGAAGAGCTGGATGTAAGCCGTGAGCAATAAGGCCTCACAACACGGAGGAGCTCCCTGAGCAACCTCTGCAGCACGCTGGCCACTGTGGCAGTGCCGGACCGAGCAGCCAAGCGTTCGGGGACTCATCTCCCGCCACATCTGCAGTTAGGCAGGGGGCGCAAAGCTGCTGAACCAACATGGGAAAGGCGTCAGAAGTGCATGGAACCTCAACCACAGTTTAAAAAGTCATCAACTACTCGGCCAGGTGCAGTGGCTCACGCCTGTAATCCCAGCACTTTAGAAGGCTGAGGCTGGTGGATCACCTGAGGTCGGGAGTTCAAGACCAGCCTGACCAACATGGAAAAGCCCCGTCTCTACTAAAAATACAAAATTAGCTGGGGTGGTGGTGCACGCCTGTAATCCCAGCTACTTGGGAGGCTGAGGCACGAGAATCGCTTGAACCCGGAAGGCGGAGGTTGCGGTGAGCCAAGATCGCGCCACTGCACTCCAGCCTGGGCAACAAGAGCGAAACTCCATCTCAAAAAAAAAAAAAAAAGTCATCAACTACTCAGTGAAATGCTCTTATCAAGAATCAGAGTTGAAAGTAACCTACTCAGGGAATACAGAGTGTAGTTCTCCTTTGAATAACTCTGAATTGTACAAGACACAATCTGTAACTCTCCCTTGAGAAAAATGAAATACAGTTAATACACAGTATGTGTACAGTCCCCACATAGTCCCAGGGTGAGCACAAGATGCACTGTCACTCTAACTGCTCTGTGCATCTGTCAATACCTCAAGTTTCAACTCCTTTTCTTAATGAACAATACAGTAAAATTAGGCATGCATCATCTCTGATTAGAAACAAAGAGTGCCAACTACTAATGTTCCATTTTCAAGACAGAAGTGGAAAGGCACATTTCACTTCCAGTAAGGTAAAAGTAAAGATTACCTCTACATACGAAATGCAATGCTTACATCATCTCTGTATTTTGACTTGTGAATCACCACGGCTTTGGAAGGAACAGTGGATTCTGGTTTCCGGATGTTAAACTCAGGCTTTGGTCTGGTCTGTTCTTGAAGATTTTTCCACTCATCTAAAGTCATCTCTTGAACTTGGGTTTCTTCTTCTACCTCCAACTCAGGAACTCTATAAAGAGATATATAATCATAAAGAATACTTTTTGATGGTACTAAAATGTCTACTTTATTAAAGAAAAAGTTATAACCATTAATTCAACATATTTTTGTGGTACTGCATTTCAAATGCAAATAAGGTAAGGAAATCTTTGACTCACAAGCTTCCATATTTCATTTTCAACATTTTATGTCATCACTGCCAACAGAAGATACTTCCTATCTGTGTTCAAATCAATCTTTGAAAAATGGGAACATCACCATCCTGATGACATTAACATCACACTTCACCACTGGCACTCCCTTCCAGACAGCATGACAGACAAAATGAGGTAATTATGGACAATGGGTTGAAATAAAATACAGGAAACCATAAACAAGTTTTAAAGCAGTGGCTCATGAATGCATACTTTTGCAAATATCCTCTTTAATGAGTTTTAAAAAGAAAACAAAAGACAGAAATATAGATCGAGAGCAAAGAATTCAGAGTCCAGAAATAAACCTCACATTTACGGTCAACTGATTTTTTTTTTCCAACCATGGTGCCAAAGACAATTCAATGGAGAATGAAAAGTATTTTCAACAAATGGTGCTTGGACAACTGGATATCCACACACACCAAAAGAAAGAATGAAGTTAGACCTACCTCACACCATAAATACAAGAGCTAAAATATAAAACTCTTAGCAGAAAACCTAGGCAGAAACCTTCTTAACCCTGGACTGGGCAATGGTTTCTTCCACATGACACCAAAAAAACAAGCAACAAAAGTACATACATTGAACATCATCAGATACTTTTATACTACAAAGGACACCATCAAGAAAGTAAAAAGACAGTCCACAAAATGGGATAAAATATTTACAAATAATATATCTCATAAGGGACTTGTATCTAGAATACATAAAGAATTCTTTATGAACAGCCAAGCGTGGTGGCTCATGCCGATAGTCCTAGCTACTCAGGGGGGCTGAGGTGGGAGGATCGCTTGAGGCCAGGCATCCGAGGCTGCAGTGAGCTATGATCACACGTGCTTCCATCCATGCATTCAGTCGTTTACTCATTTATTTGTTTGATACAGGCTGGGTTTCACTCTGTTGGCCAGGCTGGAGTACAGTGGCATGATGATGGCTCACCATACCTTCAACCTCCTGAGCCCAAGGATCCTCCCACCTCAGCTTCCTGAGAGTAGCTGGGACTACAGGTATGAGCCATCAGGCCCAGCTAATTTTTACAACCATTTTGTAGAGACGGGGTCTCTCCATGTAGCCCATGCTGGTCTTGAACTCCTGGCCTCAAGCTATCCTCCTGCCTCTGCCTCCCAAAGTGTTGGGATTACAGGTCTGAACCACCGCACCTGGCCTATATACTTAGAGATTTGAGTGCTATAGTACGAGAATTATATCTCAAAAGTGTTTAAGGGGAAAAAACAGGCCGGGCGCGGTGGCTCACACCTATAATCCCAGCACTTTGGGAGGCCGCGGCAGGTGGATCATGAGGTCAGGTGTTCAAGACCAGCCTGACCAACATGGTGAAACCCCGTCTCTACTAAAAATACAAAAATTAGCTGGGTGTGGTGGCACACGCCTGTAATCCCTGTAATCCCAGCTACTCAGGAGGCTGAAGCAGGAGAATTGCTTGAACCCGGGAGGTGGAGGTTGCAGTGAGCCAAGATGGCACCACTGCACTCCAGCCTGGGTGACAGAATGAGACTCTTTCTCCAAAACAAAACAAAACAAAACAGTAGGTGGGGAGTGGGGAATCAAATCTGTATCTTCACTGAAGAGCTGATGTAATTTAAGGTTCTATTATAGAAATACACAGATCAATGTTATAAAAAATATAAGCAAAATCAGTAGAGAAACCTAACCACAGAGCATCCAAAATAGACAAATTTGCAGTGACTCTACAATACCAAGCTGATGGTAGAAAAAACATCAAAGCAAAGATAACATGAAGGAATATGAAGGAACTTTCTGGCGTGATTGGTAATGTTCTGTATATCGACAGGAGTTTGGATTCCACAAGTACATGCATTTGTCAAAACAGTGAATGTACACTTAAGATTTATACATTTCACAGTATATACATTTTATATCAGAAGAAAAAATTGTAAACAAATATTAATTCTATTTAGTGATATGCATGTTGAACTATTTAGGGGGAAGTGTATAGATGTCTACAATTTATTATGAAACATGTCAAAAAACATGGATTAATGATGAATACTTATGTAAAATGAATATATAAGATATAAATGGTAGCATTTAGGTAGTGGTAAGTACAGATGTTCGCTATAAAATTCTTTAAACTTTGCTGTGTTTTGAAATTTTCACAATAAAATGCTGGAAAAATACCAATATCAAAATATAGATCTCAAATATATATTGGCAAAAATATTAAAAGATACTAAGACATTGGAACAGCAAATTAATGGAAACAACCCAAACCTATCTAGAAAAGAACTTGGTGAAAAAACTATAGTATAGCAGCTAAAAAAGGAATGAGGACTATCTGTATATACTGCTATGAAGCACCTTCCAGAGTGAATGAGAAAAAAGCAAGGAGGGGTGTACAGTACCTTGGAGAGCCACACAAATATATATGCATAGCACAGATAGAGATAGATAGTTTTTTTGTTTTGTTTTGTTTTGAGACAGGGTCTCACTCTGTCACCCAGGCTGGAGTGCGGTGGTATGATCTCTGCTCACTGCAACCTCCACCTCCTGGGCTCAAGGGATCCTCTCACTTCAGCCTCCAGAGTAGCTGGGACTACAGGCATGCACCACCATACCCGGCTAATTTTTGTATTTTTTGTAGAGACTGGGTGGGGGAGGGTCTCACTTGTTGCCTAGGCTGGTCTCAAACTCCTAGGCTCAAGCAATCCACCCACCTTGGCCTCCCACAGTGCTGGGATTACAGGCATGAGCCACCGCACCCGGCCAGCATTTTTTTTAAATTGGAATGTAAGCCAGGAAAAGAACAGGGATAAAAGCTATTTGAAAATACCATGTTTTGGCTGGGCACGGTGGCTCCTGTCTATAAACCCAGCACTTTGGGAGGCCGAGGCCCGTTGATCACCTGAGGTCAGGAGTTCGACACAGGCCTGGCCAACATGGTGAAATCCTGTCTCTCCTAAAAATACAAAAATTAGCTGGGCATGGTGGCAGGCACCTGTAATCCCAGCTACTCGGGAGGCTGAGGCAGGAGAATCACTTTGAACCCGGGAGGCGGAGGTTGCAGTGAACTGAGATTGCATCACCGCACTCCAGCCTGGGCAAGAGTGAAACTCCATCTCAAAAAGAAAAAAAAAATTCATGTTTTTCAGACTGAACTTTGGAAACATGTAAATATTTTACATAATTATAAAACAGATTTAAATTAAAATTCAATCTCTAAAATTTGAAAGTAAAATGAATCAAAGTAACCTAAATGTTTATGAAACTGGTGATATAACCATCAAGAGAAACTATTTCAAATGATTTTGAAATACAAAATTTGATTACTCATCTCCCTCCTCGACATAACTTTTCAGTAACCGTGTTACTGAAGGTAATGTTGGTAATGCTGTGACTGTTTTATGTGCAACAAATGATTAAAAGCACAATGTTACTCAGAACTAGAATTTTCAGTATGTAAGAAAAGGAGAAACAAGCAGTCTAGGTAAAAATCCCATATCGTAACTTCGAATTGGAAATATTGAATGAACTCATATTTTATCTTATAATGTGTGTGTGTGTGTATTTCCCATCTCTGTCCACCCAAATGCCCTGGAAACAATCAAGTCCCTGGTGGCAGTGGTTCTTTATCAAAGCAGCTTTACTAAAGAATACAGATGGGAAATACCACACAAAAAATGCTCAACATTATTAGTCATTAGGGAAATGCAAATTAAAACCACAATGAAGCTAGACACGGTGGCCCACATCTGTAATTTCAGCACTCCAGGAGGCCGAGGCGGCACTTGAGGCCAAGAGTTGGAGACCAGCCTGGGTACCAAAACGAGACCCCATCTCTACAAAAAGTAAAAAATAAGCTGGACATCAGGAGGCTGAGGTGGGAGGATCATTTGAGACCAGGAGTTCGAAGTTACAGTAAGCTATGATCACACCACTGTACTCTAGCCTGGGTGACAGAGCAAGATCTTGTCTCTAAAAAAAGAAAAAAACAAACGATGACAACAAAAACCATAATGAGATATGTACCTATTAAAATGACTGAAAGTTATAAAAACTGACCATAGCAAGTTCTAGCAAGGATGTAGGAGAAGTAAACTCTCACTTACTGTTGGTGAGAAAATAACAATGGCACAACCCTTTTGGAAAAGAGTTCAGCAGCTTCTTACAAAGTGAAATATACGCATACCATTTGGTCCAACCATTCCACTCCTAGGTATTTACCCAGGAGAAATGAAAGTGTATATCCATATAAACACTCGTATATTAAAATGTTCAGGACGGGCACAGTGGCTCACGCCTGTAATCCCAGCACTTTGGGAGGCCGAGGAGGGCAAATCACAAGGTCAGGAGTTCGAGACCAGCCTGGCCAACATGGTGAAACCCCGTCTCTACTAAAAATACAAAAATTAGCTGGGTGTAGTGGCGGGCGCCTGTAATCCCAGCTACTCGGGAGGCTGAGACAAGAGAATCGCTTGAACCTGGGAGGCGGAGGTTGCAGTGAGCCGAGATTGCACCACTGCACGCCAGCCTGGGTGACAGAGTGAGACTCTGTCTCAAAGAAAAAAAAAAATGTTCATAGCAGCTTTATAGCAAAAACTGGAAACCACCCAGTGATCACCACCAGGTAAACAGATAAATGGTGGTCCACCTGTATAACAGACTACTACTCCACAATGAAAAGGAATGAACAGATACAAATCACACAGTAAGTATGCTCGGAGAAAGAACACAGACCAAAGAAGAATACAAGCTGCATGATTCCATTCATATAAAATTATAGCAACTGCAAACTAATCTGTAGTGACAGAAAGTAGATCATTGGCTGCCGGGGGGAAATGGGGCAAGAGAGAGGGCCTACAAAGGAACGCCAGGAAACTTTGTGGGGCAATGGCTATGCTCATGATTTTGCTCATGGTGATAGTTTCACAAGTGTACAAATATATCAAAGCTTGTAAAACTGTACATGCTAAATATGTGCCATTTATTGGATGTCAATTATATCTCAAAGCTGTTTTAAAAACAGACATGAGACTAACCAATTGACATGTATATTTCAATATTATTTCAAACAAATAAATTATCTTTTTAAAAAGTTTTGAAGACAATCAGGGAAACTGAAGAAGTGTCTTGGTATTAATGATATCAAGGATATTAAAAAAATTTTAATGGAGTAATGGTATTCCAGTTATGTTATTAAAAAAGAGTAGTAGGTATAACACTGTGAAACATTTATGAGTGGCATATGATACCCTGGGGGAGGCAGAAGTTGGTAGAAATATGCATGAAACAGGAGTGGCCGTGATTTGGTAACAGTTTTAAGCTGAACAACTTACTTACAAGTTCTTTATACTACTTAATTTGTATAATTTTCCATAATATAAAATTTTAATACACAGCTAAAAATAAAGAAATATTAAGGAATCATAAATCTTCTTTAGCCTACTTGTGACAGAATTTTAAAAATCAACAGAACTGAATGCTATAAATTTGGTAATTCTTTCAAACTTAAGACAACCTAATACAAGTTTATAAATTCCAGAAAATTCAATTCTAGAAAGAATAGATTTTACATTAAGGCCACAGAAGTAGTTGTTATTAATAGAGTTTGTTTGTTTGCTTAAAGGACATCATATCTAAACAAAGAACTAGATCAAAAAAGACAAGGTATATATGAAATGCAAGCTTGAAACTGTGTATAGACACATAAAGTAAAGCATGTAGTGTAATTCAGATTAGTTACAAGTTACAGCCTCCTTCAGCAGTATTAGCTTGAAGCTGTTGACTGGAATGCACCTCATTCAAGAATAGAGGCACGAATGCCTCATATCAGAGGCACGAATGCCCTGCTTATCGGCTGCAGTTTCAACAAGCCACGTTGAAAGCAGCATAGTATCACCAAGGACAGGCTCCTTAACCTTATTCCCTACCCACTAAAAGTTATTAGCAAACACACACTATGACAATCCTGTGACGCATACCCCATTTCCCATTTGATTGGTTCTGAGTACAGTTTTACCGGCAGTTTTAGCAATGACTAAATATTCAACAGGAAGAGATGTATCCTTCGATTCTAGGAAGGACTCATGCAAGTATATTTCTAACAACTGAGAGCCTCATAACTGCTATTGCTTTAACACTCCCATTTTTGAGTAATTCAAAGACCTTCACAATTCTTGGTTTATTATAAAAAACTTTTGGGAGGGAATTTTCCATCAAAATGACTTATGGATATAAGGTGGTCAAATCTATGGTAATGTGAATAATGCTATATACAAATTTGATAGTTATATATTTGTTTCTAAACGTGAAATTATAGAAATCATACTGCTTTAACCACAGTTCCCTTTATTTAGAAATGGATGAGACTAGCTAACACTGTATGCTTACCATGTGCCAGATGCTGTTCAAAATGCTTTATTTCATGATATCAATAGTTAGATATAATATCCCATTTTACAAATAAGAATATCGAGGCAGAGAGAGGTCACATAGTGAGCAAATAAATAGAAGAGGCAAGTTCCAATCCTGTCATTGCGTTTCCAAAGCCCACACTCAACCTCTGTGCTCCACTGAGATTCAGGGAATAAGGGGGCAGAGAAAAATACCTAGATGGAAAACAGTCATGATATGCGCAGAAGAAAGATACAAAACATCAATTCAAATGTCCACATTTCCATTCATGCAATACCTTTTCACCTGAATATATGAAAGAGTGCAGTGAATCAAAGAAAGTAGGTTCCAGAAATAAAGCTTTACTAACTGGATATTTAACTGGGACAAATGAATTTAACCTAAAACATAAGAAAATCTTCATTGTTTAAGCAAATACACTAGGAAACCGATTACAATAAAAATAATTTATTGCAGATAGTTTGTATTACTGTTTCCTCACAGTTTCTTTTAATAAAGTATTTTTCAGGAAGGATGGGAGTTGATGCTCCATATTCCTGAGGAGGGAAATGCTCAGAGATTCTGGCAGCTCTTACCTTCCAGGGCCAACATCTTTTGCCCTCTCCTGAGTTACCAGCAGGTGTTCTGAACAGCACTTTTTGCTATTCCTACCACTCACTAGAGGAGTAAGAATGCCTCTGCATCTGCCTGGTTCAAATTCCAGCTCTGCACATGAGCCAGGTGACCTTAGGCAGGTATTGAACCTCTGTCCCAGTGTGAGAATAGCAGTAGCTCCTCCTTCATGGAGTGGCAAAGAACTGAATGCATTAAGACATGGTAGCATTTACAGCAGTTCTTGGCATACAGCAAATGCTCTAAAAATGTTAGAGTTATTCTTTTTCTTCTTCTTCTTTTTTTTTTTTTTTGTTGTTGTTGAGACAGAGTCTCGCTCTGTCACCCAGGCTGGAGTGCAGTGGCACGATCTCGGCTCACTGCAAGCTCCACCTCCTGGGTTCACACCATTCTCCTGCCTCAGCCTCCTGAATAGCTGGGACTACAGGTGCCCGCTACCATACCCAGCTAGTTTTTTGTATTTTCAGTAGAGACTGGGTTTCACCGTGTTAGCCAAGATGGTCTTGATCTCCTGACCTTGTGATCCACCCACCTCGGCCTCCCAAAGTGCTGGGATTACAGGTGTGAGCCACTGCGCCTGGCCAATGTTAGAGTTATTCTTAAAACAAAATACAAGGAGTCATCACAGGTATTGTCGGACACTAGAACACCATGCAACAAGGAACAGTTAATACTTCTGTAATGAAAGGAGAAGATGGAAGGATGGAAGGGCACTGCACATATAATTATCAGTAAAATATGTCCTATTTGAGGAAAACGGAAGTGCACTTTGGGTTGTGTGTTTGAACATAAGTGAGGGTACATTAGATTCATCTATCAAGACATTCTAGAACTGAGAGGTACACTGAATGTACATTCAGGCTAAATGCCAAAAGCCAGAGTGCAAAATCAACATTCAAACAGGGCTGACACCAGAGAGCATCGCTATCACTCAGTGTATTTCTCGGATACCAGCCCAACTTTTAGAGTATCAAAAAATTATAATTGTATTATTAGAAATTTTAGTAATAATGTTAAAATTTGACAAGGCAGTGCAGAAAAAAGAATCTCTCGGCACGGTCACTCAATACCTGCATTGCACTTGCAATTCCAAATAGATGCTCACTTTCCCCCCAGGTCAGCAGAAAAGAGAGAGAAAGATTTTTCAGCTAGCTCTCCTGGGATATTGCAGACAGACAGTCAACAAGCTTTATTTTCTTTCACAGTGACTAAATATTTTTGTCTAATATTATGAATACTAGAGTATCTCAATCAATTCTATAGATTAGAACAATACTATAATTTACTCTCTATTATTCTGCCTTATATTACCTGAATTTGTATAAATGTTTATTGGCTCAAAAAGGATATAATGTTCTCCTGAAGGTATCCAGTTAACTTTCTCAACATTCATATAAACTGTTAATCTAGTTCCTTAGTTAGCTCACTGTCTAAATATTCATATTAACTGTTAATCCTATTTATTTAATGAAACATTTCTTGTTTTGAATAATACATTGCAATTGTTTTGAATACAGCTTTCACAATCATCAATTACTGTGGCCTTTCACTCTTGAAGTAAGTAACAATAATAAGAGCAGATACTGATAAAGCACTAGCTACATGCCAGGCACCACTCTAGGACACAGACACGAACGCACACACACACACAAAATCTTTACAAGAACCCTATAATGTAGGTACGTTATTATTCCCATTTTACAGATGAAGAAAACTGAGCCACTGAAAAAGAAATTAAATAACTTGCCCAACTAGTAAGTGGCAGAGCTGGGATTTCAACTCATCACACTGGTTCAATGTCTGTGCTCTTAACCACTAGACACCCTGCCTTTTGGCAGCTGAAGGATGAGTAAGAGATAGATAGGCGAAGAGTAAAGGGGGTTTGGGAAAACAAAGAAACAACACTTGTGAAAGCTGTATGGCAAGTGTGAGGGCAGGGGTGGGATAAAAGTACATTTGAGAACATGAAATAAAGGCCTCATGGTGAACCCAGAGAAGGCACAGGAATGTCTGAACTTGAGGGTTTTGCAGGGGCCAGACCACACAGGACTCTGCAGGTCAGAACAGGCGACAGAAAAAGGACAGGAAGACATTGGAGGGTCTTAAGCAAGGGGTGGGGGCATGACAATCAGAATGCGGTGTGAACACCACCTTGGCGTAGGTGAGGATGCAGGGAGCCCTGTGAGGGGCTCCAGCGGTGGTCCAGATAACAATGGCTTAGACGACGCTGGTGAGTGGTGATGCTCGGTATTTAGGGGTACAATCACCAGAGCAGAGGGAAGGACTGGGTTTTGGAAAGAGGAGGGTCAAGAAGACAGAAGTTCCAAGGATGACTCGTAGGTTTCTGGTTTGTACAGTTGGATGGAAACACTGAGTGAGGACCAGAGGTGTGGGGAGGAGTCAGCTCAGTCTCGGTCAGGCTGGGCACAGGAGCATCTGGGATGTCCCAGGGAAATTGTCCAGTAGGCAGATGGAGCCACAGGCCTGGAGCCCACATTGAAGGTTAGAGCCAGAGATACATATTCCAGAGTTAGTGTGTAAATGACAATTTAAGTCACAGAAGTGCATAAGATCCTATAAAGAAACTCTATAGAAAGAGAAGGCCTAAGGCAGGGCCCTGAAGAACTTAACATTTTAAAAGACCCGAAAGACAATGATGAGCCTGCAAAGGAGATGCTGAGAGGCAGAAGGAAAAGAAGAGCAGAGTGATCGCAGAAACCAACAGGAGAGCACGTTTACGAAGAAATCAATAACGTCAAATGCTTCTGAGAGGTCAAGAAAGACGCAGACTGCAGCATCTATTAGATCTGGAGACATGGTGACTGTTTCAGAAGGACAGTGAGGACAGAAGCCAGGCCTGGGCTAAAGGGAGGAATAAGTGGAGGGGAGGAAGTGAAGAAGGCCACACGCAACTCTGAAAGAGGCGGCTGACGTAAGTGTCCAGAGGACACTTACGCAGGAGAGACTGAGCATGTTTAAATGCTGACTGGAAGACTAGGGTTGGGAGGAAGGAGATGAATGTACCAAAAAAGGAAGGAGCTAACTAACAGTATGAAGTTTTCATGAAGTCAGTAGGAAAGATCTGAAGCATGAAGAGGTCAGGGGGGGATGGCAGCCCGATGGTTAGCACGAGGGAAGGAGCCCAGGAGGCGTGCAGGTGTAGCAGTCTTGTATCTTTGGCAGTGGGAGGATGATGAAGTTGCCACCTAATGGATCATAATTACTCTGTGATATAGAAGGAAACGTTGCATCCAGAAAATGAAAGAGGACGATGGCGGAAGGGTACAGTGGGACGCAGTGTCAGGGTTTTGAGGAGAAATTAAAAGTCATTAGAGAAGGTGGGAGAAAGAGTGAACCCAAGAACCGGGGATCGCCAAGGCCTGGTTTCAGAATATCAGTGACCGGGAATTTACTGGGGTTCCAACCAGGCCCACGATGTGACTTGTAGTGCTCAGCTTGTGGGAACAGGCAGAGAGAAGGCAGATAGTGGAGTCACCCAGGACGGGTTTTGCTAGCAAGTTACAGCAGCAGGTCCAAAGGGCCAGAGAGTTGAAGGCGCATGGGTATTTAAGAACTTGGAGGCCGGGCACAGTGGTTCATGCCTGTAATCCCAGCACTTTGGGAGGCTGAGATGGGCGGATCACCTGAGGTTGGGAGTTCAAGACCAGCCTGATCAACATGGAGAAACCCCGTCTCTACTAAAAATACAAAATTAGCCGGGCATGGTAGCACATGCCTGTAATCCCAGCTACTCAGGAGGCTGAGGAGGAGAATTGCTTGAATCTGGGAGGCGGAGGTTGCAGTGAGCCAAGATCGCGCCATTGCACTCCAGCCTGGGCAATAAGAGCGAAACTCTGTCTCAAAAAAAACCCCAGAAAAACAGAACTTGGAAGGGTGCTGGAGACGGAGCCGGGATCTAAGCTACATAATGAAAAGAGAGGGAGGGAGGACTGGGAGAGCACAGAGGGGACAAGACACTAGAGGTCCATACAAGAGTCAGGCTACTCCAAGTCAAGGAATTTAACAAGCTGCTGGAAAAGAGCTTGTGAGCAGAGGACAGAATGCCCAACTTTCACCCATTAATTATCATTGATATTCATTAGGTTGTCTGAACTAATTATTAATTAGTTTGATCACCAGTCATTCATACATTAAGGTCAGCCCTCTGTGATAGGATAAGCGGTTGAGATTCCCAGTCTGTGAAGAGCTCTTAGAAATCATCAAGAAAGGCCAGGTGCAGTGGCTTACCTGTAATCCCAGCACTTTGGGAGGCTGAAGCGGATGGATCACTTGAGGTCAGGAGTTCGAGACCAGCCTGGCCGACATGGTGAAATGCCATCTCTACTAAAAATGCAAAAATTAGCTGGGCGTGGTGGCGCACGCCTATTGTCCCAACTACTCAGGAGACTGAGACAGGAGAATCGCTTGAACCCAGGAAGTGGAGGTTGCAGTGAGCCAAGATTGTGCCATTGCACTCCACCCTGGGTGACAAAGCAAGTTCCATCTCAAAAAAAAAAAAAAAAAAAAGAAAAAATAAATCATTAAGAAGAGAACCAACACCACAATGGGGAATGAACAAAATGCCCTACTTGGCTGGAGACTCCTCTTCCGGGGCGCCCTGGGACTCCTCCACCACTGAGGGTTCCTCCATCGGTGCAGTCGGCTCCACATCACTGAAAAACAGCAAGACCCTCTCTAGTCACACAAATACGTTCACACCAATGCCTTTGTATGTTTAAGATGGAGAAAACATTGTTTTTTTGGTTTTTTGGGTTTTTTTTTTTTTTTTTTGAGACTGAGTCTCACTCTGTCGCCCAGGCTGGAGTGCAGTGGTGCAATCTCGGATCAGTGCAACCTCCCTCCCAGGTTTAAGTGATTCTCCTCCCTCAGCCTCCTGAGTAACTGGGATTACAGGCGTCCACCACCATGCCCAGCTGATTTTTTTTGTATTTTTGGTAGAGACAGGGTTTCACCATGTTGGTCAGGCTGGTTTCGAACTCCTGACCTCCCACCTCGACTTCCCAAAGTGCTGGGGTTACAGTTATGAGCTGCCGTGCCTGGCCTATCGAGGGCTTTAAAGTAAGTTTTTTTAAAAAAGTAACCACAAATTGAACTACAATAACATAAAAGACTTTTTCAATTTAAATAAGTATTAAATTCTCAACTCCAACCTACTGAAATCAATTCTTTAAAAACTCACTCTTTTTAAAACAAAACTTGAATAATTAACATTTGTTTTTTAAAATGAAGGTTCCAGGCCGGCAGGGTGGCTCACGCCTGTGATCCTAGCACTTTGGAAGGCCAAGGAGGGTGGATCACTTGAGGCCAGGAGTTTGAGACCAGCCTGGCCAACATGGTGAAACCCTATCTCTACTAAAAATACAAAAATTAGCTGGGCATGGTGGCTGGAGTGCGATGGCGCCATCACAGCTCACTGTAGTCTCGACCTCCCAGGCTCAAGAGAACTTCCCACCTCAGCCTCTGGAGTAGCTGGGGCTACAGGCGCACACCACCACGCCCGGCTAATATTTTGTATTTTTTGTAGAGATGGGATTTCACTTTGTTCCTCAGGCTGGTCTTGAACTCCTGAGCTCAAATAATCCACCTGCCTCAGCCTTCCTAAGTGCTAGGATTATAGGCATGAACCACAAAAAACTGAGTATTTCTTAAACTTCAGCAATTAGCTGATTTTACAGAAAAGAAAAATCATAGATGTCCTCCTATGTTGACCTATTTTATAAATGAATATAAAATATTGTGCCTACAGCTATCATAGAACTGTATGATCAAAACTGAAAGACAATTAAGTTTCAAAATTAGCAGCAATTAATTTGGCAGGTTCTGCTATTTTGCTGAAAGTAAATCATCCGGGCGTGGTGGCTCACGCCTGTAATCTCAGCACTCTGGGAGGCCGAGGCGGGAGGATCACGAGGTCAGGAGATTGAGACCACCCTGGCCAACATGGTGAAACACCGTCTCTACCAAAAATACAAAAATTAGGTGGGCGTGTTGGCGGGTGCCTGTAGTCCCAGCTACTTGGGAGGCTGAGGCAGGAGAATCACTTGAACCCAGGAGGCGGAGGTTGCAGTGAGCCGAGATCATGCCACTGCACTCCAGCCTGGAGACTCTGTCTCAAAAAAAAAGAAAAAAAGGTAAATCACCAATGTTGGATTTATCAGAAGAAAGATATAACCCCAGGGCCCATGTCTATATTTTGACTTCAGTTGTACTAGTGCAGAAAATGCCTATTTGTGCACATATGTTCCATAAAATGATGTTACACACTTCAAGGCTTTGTTACCTAGTTCAAATTTAATCAGACCTCAAACTTAATCAAATCTCTGACAACAACAGATTTTCATCAAATTTTGCTTTGAGAACAAATAAAACTGTCTTGCTCTTCACAATAAAAGTTGAAAGGCAGCATTATTGAAAACTGCGTTCATGGGTGTCTACTCCAATTTTAACAAGAAAATAATATCTGATACACTTTTTAAATTATTGCAGATGGAAAAATTCTATTTCAGCACAGATAAATAGAAAAAATTCTATTTTACCGCTGTCAAACTGTTGAAGAAAAGCAGTATTACTGAAATGGCTCAGTCATACCAGTTTGAAGGCACTTTGTCCTTAAATCCAGTTATTGCTGTCAGCGTCTTCAAATAGGAATACTCGACTACAGCAAAGCCCTTACACCTTTAATACACTGGGAAGCACTTGGGCTTTGCCAGCCACAAACATATTACTTACTGTGTTAGGCTCACCTCCACTTTCTTCTCACTAATCAAAAGTAGCACATAACTCCTTCGCATACATCATTTTCATGACCTCAAGCCGATTTACTAAGAAATAAATTTCTTACTCACTTTATTAAGAAATGTATGAAGTATATGTATACATAAAATTTATCTCTATTTATTAATTAAGAAATTAGTCTTATTCTAAGAAAAGCTTTCCATTACAAATTATAACCACCTAAGAGCTTTGACTAGCTGAGTGTGGTGGCTCACGCCTGCAGTCTTAGCTCTTTGGGAGCCAAGGCAGGTGAACTGCTTGAGCCCAGAGGTTTGACACCAGCCTGGGAAACATGGCAGACCTGCATCTCTACTAAAAATACAAAAAAAGGCCGTGCACGGTGGCTCACGTCTGTAATCCCAGCACTTTGGGAGGCCGAGGTGAGCGGATCATGAGGTCAGGAGATTGAGACCATCCTGGCTAACAGGGTGAAAACCCATCTCTACTAAATATACAAAGAAAATTAGCTGGGCGTGGTTGCATGCGCCTGTAGTCCCAGCCACAGGTGAAGCTGAGGCAGGAGAATCGCTTGAACCCGGGAGGGAGAGGTTGCAGTGAGCAGAGATCATGCCACTGCACTCCAGCCTGGGCAACAGAGTGAGACTCTGTCTCAAAAAAAAAAAAAAAAAAAAAAATGCTGGGTGTGGTGGGTGTGGTGGCATGCGCCTGTAGTCCTAGCTGCTCGGGAAGCTGAGGTGGAAGGATCATCTGAGCCCGGGGTTTCAAGGTTATGGTAAGCCAAGATTGAGCCACCATACTCCAGCGTGGGCAACAGAGTCAGACCCTGTCTTAGAGAGAGAGAGAGAGTAAAAAAAAAAAAGAGCTTTGACTTTATAACTCACAAACCAATCCAAAATGAGTGCCATGGGGCACACGTCATTTTAACACTGAGACATGCCAGCCTGCATGGCCACAAGTGGTCACCTCTTAACATTACAAGGCCAAGGCTGGCCCTCTAGGATAAGTAACCACTTAGAGCCAAAATGATTTTAAGTTCAAAGGCAAACTGAAATGAAGTGGTAGTATTAGATAAGGTGGTAAATCAGATGATTAAGAAAGAAGGTGCCCAAGCTGGGCACGGTAGCTCACGCCTGTAATCCCAGCGCTTTGGGAGGCCAAGGCAGGTGGATCACCTGAGGTCAGGAGTTCGAGACCAGCCTGGCCAACATGGTGAAACACCATCTCTACTAAAAATACAAAAATTAACCAGGCATGGTGGCGGGCACCTGTAATCCCAGCTATTCAGAAAGCTAAGGCAAGAGAATTGCTTGAACCTGGGAGGTGGAAGTTGCAGTGAGCTGAGATCGCACCACTGCACTCCAGCCTGGGTGACAGAGTGAGACTCCGTCCCAAAAAAAAAAAAAAAAAGGAGAAAAAGAAAGAAAGAAAAAGAAAAAGAGAAAGAGAAAGAAAGAAAGAAGGAAGAAAGTGCCTATATTACTTTTTTAAAATATCTTATCAAAGTAAAACAAAACAAAATTAAAAGATCTGTCATCAAGATCCTATGGAACCCCAGATAGAGAAACACTCAACAAGTTTGTCTTCTTTTCAAGGAGAACACAAATGAGCAATGGTAGTAAATCTAACATTGTTACATTTGATATTAGTTTGTACATTTGTCTTTAAGGACAACAATTTAAGAAAAATAAGTTCATGTAAAAAGCTTATATTCTGGCCAGGCACAGTGGCTCATGCCTGTAATCCCAGCACTTTGGGAGGCCAAGGCAGGTGGATTACCTGAGGTCAGGAGTTCGAGACCAGCCTGACCAATGTGGTGAAACCCTGTCTTTACTAAAAATACAAAAATTAGCCAGGCATGGTGGCGTGCACCTGTAGTCCCACCTACCTGGAAGGCTGAGGCAGGAGAATCGCTTGAACCTGGGCAGCGGAGGTTGCAGTGAGCCGAGATCGCGCCATTGCACTCCAGCCTGGGTGACAGAGCAAGACTCCGTCTCAAAAAAAAAAAAAAAAAAAGCTTATATTCTTCAAAAGAAGAAAAGTGGAAGCCTGGATCCCCTCAAGCCTCTGCACTAGTGGGAAGCCTGCCCTGTAGCACTGCTCACACTGCACTGCCTGCAGCACGCCCTACCTCTTCTTCTGCAGACACCAGGAAGGCATCATCCCTCCAGCTGTGAAATAAAACAGAGCAGAACCATGTATCCACTCTAACTAGCAGAAGAATTGGCACAGATCTAAGGCACCATGAAGCCTCAGAGAAATGTCCAACTTGAGCCTCAGGTGAAGCCTGTCACTAAGCTTCAATCTACAAATGATTTTATGAAATGAAGATGTATCAAGGATCCACACGAACTTTGAAAGGTAAAAACATATAGAATATCCAGGAATTTAAAAAAAGCATTTTAGGCCAGATGTGGTAGCTCATGCCTATAATCCTAGCACTTTGGGAGGCTGAGGCAAGAGGACTGCCTGAGCCCAGGAGTTCGAGACCAGTGTGGGCAACATAGTGAGATCTTGTCTCCATTTTAAAAAATAATGAACAAAACAAAAAGCTTTTTTTGTTTTTTTGAGATGCTGTGTCTCGCTCTGTCACTCGGGCTGGAGAGCAGTGGTGCCATCTCGGCTCACTGCAACCTCTGCCTCCCAGGTTCAAGCAATTCTTCTGCCTCAGCCTCCTGGGTAGCTGGGACTACAGGTGCCTGCCACCATACTCTGCTAGGTTTTGTATTTTTAGTAGAAACGGGGTTTCACCATGTTGGCCAGGCTGGTCTCAAACTCCCGATCTCAAGTGATCCATCCACCTTGGCTTCCAAAGTACTGGGATTACAGGCGTGAGTCACCATGTGCAGCCAACAAAAAGCATTTTGAGGCATGTGCAAATGTACAGTGCCATATGTTTGAGGCATCAGCAAATACATGGTCATCTGTCACAAATTTGTTTGGCTAAAGTAATAGAATTTGAAAAGCAGTTTAAATCTAACTGCAACATAGCAAACCTGTTTTAAAAACTTATCTCACGAAACAAAAGCCTAAAATCAATCTCTACTTAGGGGCACAGAAGTATAAAGCACAACACAGAAGACATCATTTTCAAGAAAAGCAAAGATCCAGAGATTTCCACTTAATTGCAGGTTCTCAGAGGGCACACACTTACACTGTACCTGGTATCTTTACCCGATCCCCAGGTTCGAACTCCACATCCACCCATGTTGTCTTCAGTTCTGACTGCTCTACGGAAAGAAAGAATAGTCCCTTAAACCAGAAGCTAGTCTCCAGTCAATCTCCAAAGCAGAAAGAGTGGTTCATAAAAGTCCCAGGATCAGCTTTTCACAAGAATAACAGCACAGTACTATAAAGTTAACTAAATATTAACACATAATAGATTCATACCATGTGCTGCCACCATCTTAAAGTGAAAATAGCATTTACAAAGAAACTTACATTTTGTCATTCCCACCATATCTTTCAAATTCTCGCTTTCCTCTCTGGTCAAAAGCGTCAAAAACTCTGTTCCCAGGGCCGCCTCTGCTTCTGCCGCGCATACCCCCTCTCGGGCCTCCACGTCCTCTCAACGGTCTGTCTCGATCAAACCTATCACCTGGTCTAGGAAGGAGTGGATATAATAAAAACTGGTAAATTAAAGGTCTAAGGTCTCTCCAGAAAAAAATTCTAAAAGAAAATCATGGTTATAGTATACTGGAAAGAATGGTGGCTTGAATCATAAATTAATAGTTAACCTTTAGTGAGCGCATACTATAGACTATATACCTGGCATTGTTCTGAGCACTTTACATATAGTAATTGGATTCTCACAAACAAATCTTTAATATACAATTATTGCCTATAGATAAGGAAACGGAAGCAGAGAGTAGGCTAAGTGGTGGGGCCAGTCCAGGAGAAGCAGGTGCTAGACAGGCATAGTACTAATCTGAATGGGGCATTCCTTTCTCTCTCTGGATCTAGTTTCCTTACTCAAAAAATGAGAATGTTGATAAATAAATTCTAAGGTTCATTCCTGTTCTAATACCAAATCTTTAAGTTAAATTTGGAATGTTTTGTGTAAGAAAAATGGTTAAACTTCAAATTATGCCCCTTCCCAAATCTCCCTCCTAAACACACAACCAGCCGGTAACATTTGGAACTGTGAAAACCTTAACCTGTCTTCCACCTCATTACTCCACACAAATGGCCAAGGGCAGCTGAAGACCTCTTTAAGCCCAATAGCAACTTTTGTCTTCATGTCATTTGACCCCAGTGTCATATGACACTGCTGGCCACCAATCTTCCTGACTTTCTGGCTTCTCTTTTTCTGCCTGCCCTTAGAAAATTATTTTTGGAATAGATAATACCCAAACATGGTACAAAACTCACATTGTTCCTCAGCCACGCAATTCCACTTCTCAGAGGCAGCCAATTCAAGATTCAGAGAAGGGAAAAGTTCTCCGCCTGCCTCTCATGCCTAACCATTTGTCTTGGTGCTCTATATGGATACCCATCTGTCCTTATCCTTGTGGGCACTCTCACTTTTCTTTTGTTTTATTAGAACCTTACTTTAGATTTCTTTTTTTGAGGCAGAGCCTTGCTCTGTTGCCCAGGCTGAAGTGCAGTGGCAGGATCTCGGCTCATGCCACATCCACCTGGCCCCCACGCTAATGCTAACTGGCCCTGTGTCTCTCATCTGATCGCAGGACGTGAAGCCAGTTACTTCCTAGACATCTCCACCCGGACATCCCCAAGTCAGGCACACACATGCCCAACGCGGAGCCCTTATTCCTCCTGTGATTCCCAACTCACAATACGAGCGAGAGCCCAAGCCACTCCTCCCTCTTCTTCCTCTGCCACATCAGAGCCTGGACCCAGGACCTGATTGCCCACCCACTCCTCCCTGCACCGTCGCTGGGCACCATCACTCTTTCTGAGGACTTGTCTCTCCTTCACTAAGCTCTAAGCTCTTTTTAACCATTGTAACAATAGTTTAATAAGAGAAATGTTTTCTAATTTGGAAAGGCTTTTAAAAACATTTAAAATCACAAGAAATTACTTATTTAATAGAGGTCCTGGCATCAAGAAACCTAGTGGCATTAGTAGCTCAAACACCAGCACTAGAGATATGTTACAATCTACTTTTATGGCTAAAAGTGTTACATTAAGAAGCCGCTATACAATAGTGGGTAAAAGTATACAAAACTCGCAATCTTCCTTACTCAAAAAATAAAGAAATACAGAAGTACTGATCATTAACGTCATGCCAGTCTCTTATAAGAAACACAACCTAAATAAATTCTCCAAGTTGGCTTTTCTGTCTCCCACCTCCTGTAACCAAAACCTGATTCTAAACTATAGCAAATATCTAAAGCAAAACCTGATTCTAAACTATAGCAAATATCTAAAGCAGGCTGGGCTCGGTGGCTCACGCCTGTAATCCCAGCACTTTGGGAAGCCAAGATGGGCAGATCACTTGAGGTCAGGAGTTTGAGACCAGCCTGGCCAATATGGTGAGACCCCATCTCTACTAAAAATACAAAAATTAGCCAGCCGTTGTGGCGGACGCCTGTAATCTCAGCTACTTGGGGGACTGCAGCAGGAGAATCGCTTGAACCCGGGAGGCAGAGGTTGCAGTGAGCCGAGATGGCACCACTGCACTCCAGCCCGGGCAACAAAGCGAGACCTTGTCTTAAAAATAAAAAAAAAAAAAAAACTAAAGCAGGCTAGGAGTGGTGGCTCACTCCTGCAATCCCAGAACTTTGGGAGGCCAACGCAGTTGGATTGCTTGGGCCCAGGAGTTCGAGACTAGCTTGGGCAACATGGCAAAACCCCATCTCTACTAAAAAATATAAAAATTAGCCAGGCATAGTGGTGCATGCCTGGTAATCTCAGCTACTCAGGAGGCTGAAGCGGGAGGATTACTTGAGCCCAGGAGTGCAGTGAGCTGAGATCCTGCCACTGCACTCCAGCCTGGGAAACAGAGCAAAAAAAGAAATCTAAAGTACAGTTCTAAAACAAAAGAAAAGTAACAGTAATTTTTTTTTTCAGGCAGTATCTCACTCTGTTGCCCAAGCTGGAGTGCAATGGCCCAATCACTGCTCACTGCAGCCTTGATCTCCCAGGCTCAAACAATCTTCCCATGTCAGTCCCCCAAGCAGCTGAGACTACAGGCATGTGCCACCACACTCGGCTAATTACCCTTTGTAGAGATGCGGGTTTCACCATGTCGCCCAGGTTGGTCTCAAATTACTGAGCTCAAGAGATCCGCCTACCTAGGCCTCCCAAAGTGCTAGGACTACGGGTATAAGCCACTGTGCCCAGCCAACAGTAAACTCTCTTTTTTTTTTTTTTTGAGACAGAGTCTCGTTCTGTCTCCCAGGCTGGAGTGAAGTGGTGCAATCTCAGCTCACTGCAGCCTCTGCCTTCCAGATCAAGTGATTCTCATGCCTCAGCCTCCTCAGTGGTTGAGATCACAGCTGTGCACCACCACGCCTGGCAAATTTTTTTTTTTTTTTTAGAGACAGAGTCTCGCCTGTCACACAGGCTGGAGTGACATGGCGCAATCTTGGCTCACTGCAACCTCCACTTCCCAGGTTCAAGCGATTATCCTGCCTCAGCCTCCAGACTAGCTAGGATTACAGGCGTGTGCCACCACACCCGGCTAATTTTGTATTTTTAGTAGAGACGTGGTTTCACCACGTTGGCCAGGCTGGAATCGAATTCCTGAGCTCAGGTGATCTGCCTGCCTCTGCCTCCCAAAGTGCTGGGATTTCAGGTGAGAGCCACTGTGCCGAACCTACAAATTCTTTTTTTTTTTTTTTTTGAGACAGAATCTCACTATGTCACACAGGATAGACTGCAGTGGCATGATCTCGGCTCACTGCAACCTCTGCCTCCTGGGTTCAAGCAATTCTCCTGCCTCAGCCTCCCGAGTAGCTGGGATTACAGGCGCACCCCACTAATTTTTGAATTTTTAATAAGGCGGGATTCACTATGTTGGCCAGGCTGGTCTTGAACTCCTGACCTCAGGTGATCTGCCTGCCTCAGCCTCCCCAAAGTGCTGGGATTACAGGCGTGAGCCACTGTGCCACCAAGGGCATTTCTTATAGCACTTTCCCCAAGCTTGAATATGATAAAATTTGATCTTTGCTCATCTGATAGTGAAAAGGGGTGTCACCTTGAGTTTCTTTGATACCTATACATGTTTATTGGACAGAATTATAGAATCTTCATAATCTCGAAAGATTATCTAAATTCAGCCCTCTCCATTTTTCAATGAGGAAACAGACCCAGAGTTTCAGCAATGTGTGTAGTAGTCTTGTCACAGCCAGCTGCCATGGATTTCTATTCTACCCAGGCAGAGAACGTGTTTTCCCATGGAAGCAATGTCATAAACGGCACTGGGATTAACAGGCATGTCTCCGCCCCCGAGATCTGCTATATCATGTGGTGCACATATTCTGGGAGTAAACTACTGTTTTTAATGCAGTAGGAATTTTTCCTTAGGCTCCAAATAAACTTAATTGAACTCTTAGAACATAGACTATTAGGAGATTAGTCTGCCTCTGTCTAGATGAATTTTGGCTCTTCCTTTCTGTAGTTTACTGGTCATTTAAAATCAATTCCTGTTCTGAAAAAAAAAGATCCCTCAGATGTTTACCCTCCCCCCATTATTAACAAGCTTTAAGCAAATTGTGGTAAAATATGCATACCATAACATTTACCATTTTAACCATTTTTAAGTGTTCAGTTCTGTGGCATTAAGTACATTCACACTGTTGTGCAACTATCATCACCATTCTTCTCCAGAACTTTTTATGTTTTCAGACTGAAACTTGGTATCCACACTGAACTCCTCATTCATACTTTCATGGGCTCCAGGCTTCCCACTTGTGAAATAGGCATCATGTCTACTTGCTAGGACTGTTGTAAGACAGTGAATCACAAGTCTATAAAGCAGCATGCTTGGCTCAAATGTTATTTTCCTTCCTTTTGCTCGTGAGTTTGTCACAAATAAAACTTTCTATGTTTTATTTATTAAGAGTGTTTTTATTATTAGTTAAGAGTATTATTTATTGAGGGTATTTTTTAAGAAACTAAGAAAATGTTTTCTGATATCAAGATTCAGATTTCCCTGAAAGTGAAAATCCCCTACATATCTGTACTGCGATGCGCTGAGAACACATTACTTCTGTGGCATTCCTGCCAAAAGTACGTAACCTCGTTCCACGAGGAAACATCAGAAAAACTCAAAATCTGGGACATATTATAAAATAACTGGTTCATACTCTTCAACATGTCAAATTCATAAGGACAAAGGAAGGCTAAGGAGCTGTTCCTAATTAAAGATGACTAAATACAATGCATTTGCCTGGAGTGGATCCTGAACCAGAAATGTTTTCTCTTTTGTGAAAAGACATCACTGGGACAATTGGTGAAATCTGAGTAAAGTCTGTAGACTACGTAATTTAGAGAATTAGGTAACAGTATTGTATTCATTTTAATGACTTTGAAAACTGTATCATGTTTTTAGGAAATGCATTTAAAGTATTTAGGAGTAAGGGGACATTCCTACACCTTATTCTCGAATAACAAAGAAAGGTTGTGTGGTGTGGTGGGGGATGGATGATAAAGCAAATGTGGTAAACAGTTAGCGTGTGGGGAGTCTCGAAGGGCAGATGGAAATTCTTTGTATAATTCTTAAAACTTTTCTGTAATTCTGACCTTATTTAAATAAAAAAACCCCTCCATAATTCCATATCCCACCTTACTCTTCCATATATGTATTATTTCACTTAATAGCTATTTTTTCATGTCACATATAAAGATCTATTTTATCCTTTTTAAAGACTACACAGTCTTGCTACTAAAAAAGGGGGGAAACATGGGTTTGTGCAAGTGAACTATAATTTCCTCATTTCCACAGAATCCCTAAAGTGAGGGGAAAATAAATACCCAAATGCTTCCAAAAATAAGCAGCTCTGCTCCAAGAAGCTTTGCAGAAACAAGTAGACTGTGCTTACTACACAGCAGATTTGAAGTAATCACCAAAAAAGGTGCAAAATTAAGCCTTTCTATAAGTTTCTCCCTCCAACATGGTTGCAGATAGACTATCTCAATGTCTTGAATGTGTAACTTCCAGGTGAATAGTTCTGCACGAGTCATCACCTGCTCAGCCCACCCAGGGTAAGTTACTCTGTGCTGGACTTTTGTTTTGTTTTGTTTTTAATAGGCTCTATAGTATGGTTTACAAAGCCACATTTTTTGGTTAAAACTTATAGCCAGAATCCTAAATGGAATGGAATTAGCAGTCAAGAAGCAGAAAGAGTTTGGAAAAATGGCTCCCTTGACATATAACTGTTCACTATTCTAGTCTTCCTTAGCTTGTTTAACTTTATTTTCCTTGAAATGTGATTCACTACTTGTTTCTGTTTAACATAAACAGGTTTAATGATTAAACAAAGACTTTAAGCAGCAAGTGCCAAGCATAAGACACAACCCCTCCCCGTGTTGAGGTGGAGTGCGGTGGCCACCATGCTGCCACATCACTAAGCAGCGACGCAACACTCCACCAGCCCACGACTTCTGTCCATGTTAGAGTACTTCCGAGAGCAGCCATGCCCTCCAGAAATTGGTATTACACGTCATAACAGACTCTTCTTCAAATTTCATCATGGCAGCCTACTGACCTGACCGTGGAGCTAGGAATTTATTTCAATCCATTGAGCAGTCTAAATTGGTAATGTGAAATCAAAAACCATAATTATATCCCTAGTCCAAAATTATATCTCTAATCTAGAACTTCAAAAGAAAACCAGTTCAACACACTCCTGTGTAATTTCTTTTTAAGAGTGCTCTTCAGTTACCAACAAGCAATTCATTTTTAATTGTACAATCATTTCCTGAACCAAGACGTAAAGGCATCTATGAGGAAAAAGGAAGATCCTTCCCATCATCTAAGGTAACATAAATTGCACATAAATTAGTAAAACATTCCTAGGACTGGTACCACAAAAAGCAGTAGCCAGTAGAAAGTCGTATTTTCTGGGCCGGGCATGGTGGCTCACTCCTGTAATCCCAGCACTTTGGCAGGCCAAGGCAGGTGGATCACCTGAGGTTGGGAGTTCAAGACTAGCCTGACCAACATGGAGAAACCCCGTCTCTACTAAAAATACAAAATTAGCCAGGCGTGGTGGCACATGCCTGTAATCCCAGCTACTTGGGAGGCTGAGGCAGGAGAATTGCTTGAACCCAGGAGCGGAGGTTGCAGTGAGCCGAGATCGCACCATTGCACTCCAGCCTGGGTGACAAGAGCGAAACTGTCTCAAAAAAAAAGAAAGAAAAGAAAAAGAAAGTAGCATTTTCTCAAAACCTTTCTGGTTCCCCACCCACCCTACTGAGGACTGCAGCACATACTTTTCATCTGGAAACTTCTCAGCTGTGAAGTCCACCTGCCTCTCTGTCTCATAGGGTCGGTATTCCCTGTAGGATCTCCGCTCAGCTCTTTCGAGCATCCCCTCCGGCCCACGGCTGTCATTCCATCCTTGCTGCTCCCCTCTTCTAGGAGTCCGCTTCTGGCCTACCAACAGAAAATCAAAGCAGAGAGCTGGAACACAACATCTGCAACAGCACAGTATTAAACTTTACAGGTACTTGTAAATTTCATTTTTCTAGAAATCAACGTCATAGGAGAATTCAGGAAGTTTAGAAAACTTCAAAGAAAAAAGTTGCTGATACTACAACTGCCCACAGTCTACTACTTTTTAATAGGATGTTACTATTAAATCATGCTTTCCCTATATCCTAGAAAGTATATGACCAACTAACCTCACCTATAATTACAGGCATCTCCCAATAACTGTGACAGCCATGGGTACATTTTACTAAATAAGCTACAGTTCACAAAAGCAGTCTTACAAAAACACAGTGTGTAAGCCGTACCTAGAAAATGAAAGAATACCCTATATTTCAGACTGTACTTTTAGAATCCCAACTGCACATTACATAGCAACTATGTCTTATCACTGGCTACTAAGGTTTTTGTTTTTATTTTGTATTTTTTATTTATTTACTTAATTACTTATTTTGAGACAGAGTCTTGCTCTGTCACCCAGCCCGAAGTGCAGTGCACTGTTTAATCTTGGCTCACTGCAATCTCCGCCTCCCAGGCTCAAGCAATTCTCATGCCTCAGCCTCCCAAGATGCTGGAATTACAGGCATGTGCCACCATGCCCAGCTAATTTTTGTATTTTTAATAGAGACAGGGTTTCACCATGTTGGCCAGGCTGGTCTCGAACTCCCAGCTTCAAGCAATTCACCCACCTCAGCCTCCTGAAGCACTGGGATTACAGGCATGAGCCTCAGCACCTGGCCAAGGTTTTTGTTTTTAAAGTTTGTAGTGCTTATATTTTTACTTTGAAAACAGATTTTCCTGCTATTCTATGAGATATATAGACTTGCAATTATAACTTCCTGAATATGAACCAAACACTGCTATTTGGCAACTTGCCCAAGAGTCAGCCAGTACTTGAGGGCATCTCTTTTTGTCCACTCAGTCCAGCACTTGGACACTGTGCTGGGACCACAGACTCTGGTTTTGTTCTCGTGTTTTTTTTTTGAGACTGAGTTTCACTCTTGTTGCCCAGGCTGGAGTGCAATGGCCCGATCTCGGCTCACTGCAACCTCCACCTCCCGGGTAGAGATTAGCTGGGATCACAGGCCTGCGCCACCACGCCTGGCTAATGTTGTATTTTCAGTAGAGACGAGGTTTCTCTAACCTGGTCAGGCTGGTCTCCTCGGCCTCCCAAAGTGTCAGGATTACAGGCGTGAGCCACCGCGCCCGGCCGAGACTCTGGTCTTTTCCTCTGTCCCGTCACCTTGCTTTACTCCTCTTTAGTTCTAATGCTTTAAACATCTTAAGCAAAGTCTATGTTTGAAGCCATCTAATACTTGGTAAATACATTGTGGAGAACTTTGTCACATCTTTAATCTTCAAAAAAAGTCTATCTTTTTTTATATACATTTAAAAGATCTCCTCTCACTATGTGCAATATTTACTACAGTGGCTTCAATTTTTCTTGGTACAAATTACTCTCCACATTAGTTGTATAGCTATGACATTTATTCAAGTTAATGGATATATATATATATAATATATATATATATATTTTTTTTTTTTTTTGAGACGGAGTCTTGCTCTGTTGCCCAGGCTGGAGTGCAGTGGCGCCATCTCAACTCACTGCAAGCTCCGCCTCCCGGGTTCACGCCATTCTCCTGCCTCAGCCTCCCCAGTAGCTGGGACTACAGGCGCCCGCCACCACGCCTGGCTAATTTTTTGTATTTTTAGTAGAGACGGGGTTTCACCGTGTTACCCAGGATGGTCTCGATCTCCTGACCTCGTGATCCGCTCACCTCGGCCTCCCAAAGTGCTGGGATTACAGGCGTGAGCCACTGCGCCTGGCCACAGATATATTTTTT
The DNA here is from genome assembly GCF_029281585.2 of Gorilla gorilla gorilla. Classification (NCBI taxonomy): domain Eukaryota; kingdom Metazoa; phylum Chordata; class Mammalia; order Primates; family Hominidae; genus Gorilla; species Gorilla gorilla. The sequence goes on along the minus strand of NC_073237.2, from coordinate 92,909,538 downwards.
AACTATTAGACTTCCCTCCCACTTAGATACACATAAGACCTTAAGGAATATATGTAGATACATACTTTTCTATTTTCCCATTTAATATTTTCTACCAAAACTTTATCATCTGGGTATAGGTAAATCTTAACCGGTCTCATTTTAAAGCAAAAATGATGTTTATGACATCACTAACATAAAATTATATAATTTATTCCTTGTTAAAGTATTTTTTTCAAGTGTGAAAGTTGCACAACAGATCTAAATTCAACCTACTATAATTTTAATTTCCCATAACCTAGAAATATTTAAATTCAATTCATATCCTATAGTGAGGTCATAAATCTGAGGCTTGTGATATGTTTAGGATATGGGAAAGATGTTATCATAAGTGGAGCATAATGTTTCATTTATTTATTTATTTATTTTTTGAGACAGAGTCTCGCTCTGTCACCCAGGCTGGAGTACAATGGTATGATCTTGGCTCACTGCAACCTCCGCGTCCCAGGTTAAAGCATTTCTCCTGCCTCAGCCTTCCAAGTAGCTGGGATTACAGACATGTGCCACCATACCGGGCTAAGTTTTGTATTTTTAGTAGAGATGGGGTTTCACCATGTTGGCCAGGCTGGTCTCGAACTCCTGACCTCAAGTGATCCACCTGCCTCGGCCTCCCAAAATGCTGGGATTACAGGCGTGAGCCACTGCGCCTGGCTTTTTTTTTTTTTTTTTTTTTTAGACCAAGTCTCACTCTATCACCCAGGCTGGAGTGCCATGGCACCATCTCGGCTCACTGCTACCTCCAACTCCCTGGTTCAAGTGATTCTACTGCCTCGGCCTCCTGAATAGCTGGGATTACAGGTGCCTGCCACCACACCCAGCTCATTTTTTTTGTAGTTTTAGTAGAGATGGGGGTTCACCATGTTGGCCAGGCTGGTCTCGAACTCCAGACCTCAGGTGATCCACCCGCCTCAGCCTCCCAAAGTACTGGGATTACAGGTGTGAGTCACTGTGCCTGGCCACTTTTTTTTTTTTTTTGAGACAGTCTCACTCCGTCACCCAGACTGCCAGGCTGGAGTGCAGTGGCACAATCTCAGCTCACTGCAACCTCTGTTACCCAGGTTCAAGCGATTCTCAAGTCTCAGCCTCCCAGGTAGCTGGGATTACAGGCCTGTGCCACCACGCTCAGGTAATTTTCTGTATTTTTACTACAGACAGGGTTTCACCATGTTGGCCAGGATGGTCTTGAACTCCTGACCTCAGGTGACCCACCTGCCTCGACCTGCCAAAGTGCTGGGATTACACACATAAGCCACTGCACCCTGCAGAGTATTATGCTTTGATTGCAGACATATCAAGATAATGACACTTTTCTTTTTTTTCGACAGGGTCTCTGTCACCCAGGCTGGACTGCAGTGGTGTGATCATAGTTTACTGCAGCCTTGACTTCTGGGGCTCAACTGATCCTCCCACCTCAGGCTCTCAAACAGCCAGGACTACAGGCTGCACCATCACACCCAGCTAATTAAAAAAAAAATTTTTTTTTTTGTAGAGACAGGTCTCATTTTGTTGCCCAGGCTGGTCTTGAACCCCAGAGCTCGAGTGATCCTCCTGCCTAGCCTCCCAGTGCTGGGATCACAGGTGTGAGCCACCACGCAGCCCCCACTGTGACTGACACTTGTGCCCAGTTGCCTAGGAGTGTGCAACATCAGATCTGGGGGCACGTGCTTTATTAAGAGTTCAGAACTGGGGCCAGGCACAGTGGCTCACGCCTGTAATCCTAGCACTTTGGGAGTCCAAGGCGGGCAGATCACAAGGTCAGGAGATTGAGACCATCCTGGCTGACGCGGTGAACCCTGTCTCTACTAAAAATACAAAAAATTAGCTGGGCGTGGTGGCGGGCGTCTGTAGTCCCAGCTACTGGGGAGGCTGAGGCAGGAGAATGGCTGAACTCCGGAGGTGGAGCTTGCAGTGAGCCAAGATCGTGCCACTGCACTCCAGCCTGGGCGACAGAGCGAGACTCCGTCTCAAAAAAAAAAAAAAAGAGTTCAGAACTGGAAAAGGCATTCAAAATGTAAGGTAGAAAAAGCCACTAAGAAAGTTAATTACCTAACAAGTTGAAAATTATAACAGATCATGACATAACAGTCATCAGAAAATTTGTCAACAGTAACAATACTTTTCCATACTTTTACCTCAGCGTAAAAAGAGTTATTTTAACATAGTTTCAGATTTCCTATTTCCAACCCATAGTTTTAAAAACATCTTTTATTATCTCCACTCAACTACAGAATTACTTATAGGTGCTTATCCCACCTTTCTGCTTCCTCCAAGTTATTTTTTAATTGCGTCAAATTTGGAATTCATCAAACTTAAAATAGGACATTTACTGTACACCATATTAAAGCCTTTTCCAACAATATAAAACTGAAAACTGTTAAATACAATTGGCTACTTATTAGAATTATAAATATCAAGCAAACATTTCATTTTTCCTCCCAAACCCCCCAAAACAAAGATAATTAGAATAATTATCAGTTTTGGGCAAACATCTCCTTCTCCTTCCCAACCCTCCCAAAACAAAGATAATCAGCATCCAATTTTTTCCCCACAATTTAGTACTAAGAGATCAACACTGCCATGAATTGGGCTTGTTTTTCTGTGCTGGATCAGCAGCTCCAAGTGGAGAATGCAAGCACTGCATTTCACTAACCTCGCCAAGAAAAGGCTGGCACATGCATTCATCATCATCTAAACCAAGCCCAGGTAAAGAAACAGAATACAATAAAATTTACAGTAAGATTTTCCACAAAATAAAATTGACCTTTGTTTCAAAGAACATAATTCTGAAAGGCTAGGAAAAGCCAAACTGAAACGGCCTCTGATGACTTTAAGAATGAACTTATTGAGCAAGGGTTTATATATATATTGCTAGACAGATAGTCAGACATTAAAAACCTACATTTTTGGCCAGGCATTGTGGCTCACGCCTGTAATCCCAGCACTTTGGGAGGCTGAGGCAGGCGGATCACCTGAGGTCAGGAGTTCAAGACCAGCCTGGACAACATGGTGAAACCCCATCTCTATTAAAAATATAAAAAATTAGGCCGGGCACAGTGGCTCACACCTGTAATCCCAGCACTTTGGGAGGCCAAGGCAGGCAGATCATGAGGTCAAGAGATCGAGACCATCCTGGCCAACATGAACATAGTGAAGCCATGCCTCTACTAAAAAATATACAAAAATTAGCTGGGCATGGTGGCGCATGCCTGTAGTCCCAGCTACTCAGGAGGCTGTGGCAGGAGAATCGCTTGAACCAGGGAGGCAGAGGTTGCAGTGAGTCAAGATCTTGCCACTGCACTCCGCCTCAAAAACAAAAACAAACAAACAAAAAAATTAGCCGGGCATGGTGGCAGATGCCTGTAATGCCAGCTACTCAGGAGGCTGAGGCAGGAGAATCGCTTGAACCCAGGAGGTAGAGGTTGCAGTGAACCGAGATCATGCCACTGCACTCCAGCCTGTCTCAAAAAAACAGACTCTGTCTCAAAAAAAAAAAAAAAAAAATCCTTTTCCATACGAAAAGCTTGTGACTTCCACATTCTTTCAGGATTAACATTTCTATGATATGTCAAACATGTTTTATTTTTGTCTACGCTAAGCATTCACTTACAACATTCTAACTAAATTAAAAATTTTGAATGTTAGAAAAGTACAGTGCTTCTTATCAACTAGGGTTACAAAACCTTGAGAGAATAGCTCTTTGACACCCATTATAGATAAATTTAGTACAGTAACTACATAAATGAAAATTAATGAGCTGTTTGCTCCTGAAATAACACATACTTGAAAAAGAACTTGAATGATAAAATTTCCGTTCTAACTACAAAATCAACTAAATACCTTTAGTTGATTTCAAAAGCCAGATCACTTAGACCTAACAACTGACAGAAAAAAAAAGTTATGAGTGTACTACATGACAACATCAAGTGCAGGAAACAGGTTGCAACCCAGTTTATATCATTTAAGTTTAGAAAGAAAAGAAATAGCTCTGTGCATTTATGTATATAAATGCAAAGTGTTAGTAGGAAAAATAAGAGGATTTTCACTTAACCTCATACATTTTGGAATTGCTTAAAATTCTTAACACAAAAATGCATGACAATTTTAAAAAGGCTAAAAATCAATGTATTAACAGCACTAACTCGTCTCACGTTTTTCTGAAGCACAGAATTTTTTTTTTTTTTTTTTTTTGTGACGGAGTCTCGCTCTTTCTCCCAGACTGGAGTGCAGTGGCTCGATCTCGGCTCACTGCAAGCTCCGCCTCCTGGGTTCACGCCATTCTCCTGCCTCAGCCTCCCGAGTAGCTGGGACTACAGGTGCCCGCCACCACGCCCGACTAATTTTTTGTATTTGTAGTAGAGACGGGATTTCACCGTGTTAGCCAGGATGGTCTTGATCTCCTAACCTCGTGATCCGCCCGCCTCGGACTCCCAAAGCGCTGGGATTACAGGCGTCAGCCACCACACCCGGCATTTTCATTTGTTAAAAAATAAAGGGTGAAGAAAAGCTTAGCCTTCCTCAATTCCTTTATTATATTGATGTAAATAAGTTTAAGAGAAAAAGATAAAAAACAGGATATAAAATGCACAATGTATCTCCAGTCTCACTGTTTAGATAGGCTCAGAAATTTACTGGCCTACCAAAGTGTCGTGAGATAGTAAATAACATTTTTTTTAAAAATCATTTTCAACATCTTTATTGTAGTGACTTGATTCTCAAGTGATGACTCTGGATTTAACTTTTCACAAATAAAGGTAAACATTACCCAGCTGCACATCAAAGCCCTAATACTTAAACCTGAGACGTTTCCTCAGGGCTGCCATGCACAATTTTTATCAAGCAAGGAACAAACCAATAAAGCCAAGTTGAACACACTGGCAAACGCCGGCAGGAATGGTCAACCTACACATCTTAATCGTAACACTCTGCAAACCTTGGGACCGCTGCCTCATTTCAAGAAAACAGGAAACACAGGTGGAGTGTTGCTGGCTCTGCCACTGACGCAGTTCAGGTGAGAGAATGAACTCTGAAGCACCCTCCCCATCCGCAGGCAGCAGGACACCACGCTGCGCACCGGTTTTTCTTGCTAAATAGGGAGTGGGGAACTCCGAATATTCTTGGTGGAAAGGTTAAAAACGCTTTTCTTAAAGCAGCCTTAAGCTATTTATAAGTTGCACATCCCATCAACACCACACGAAGTACTGAAATACGATGCCGGCTGCCTCCTGGAAGCTACCGGACGGGGAAGGGGCGAAGGCGCCAGGCCGGACCGCGCCGGGGACCCCCGCCCGGGCCCCGACGTCACAGGCCGCCCCGCGGTCGCCCAGGCCTCCGGCATCACAGAGGCCCCCAGCCCCGGGACCGGGCGCCCTCCTCCTCCCCACCGCCCTCTCGGGTGGCTCCGACCTCAATCTTGCAGAGGCTGGGCTGGAGGATGAAGGTCCCCGCCAGGTCTGGATGTGGGAGCCCCGGGGTAGCGACCTCAGCCGTTCGCCCCTACACTCCACCCAGACAACCTCCCTCAACTTCGTCCAACTTGCCGTAGAGCCTCAGTGCCAGGGTTTGAGGGCCCTACCCCACCCCAAGCCAGCGTTTCCCCCGGAGCCCCGCACGAGGCTGGCGAGAGCTGGAAGGGGTGTGACCCCTGCCCCTCTCCTCCTACCTTCGGCGGCCACCAGGACCCTCAACTCTCCCTGCTGTTCCCGGGCCCCTCCTCCTGAAACCGGCCCCCGGGACCCCAGTCTCACAGCGGGCCGAGCCGTGGTCCGCTACCCCCGCTGTCCCCGCGTACCCGGCGCCTGCAGGCCGCCCCCGGGGCTATCGGGCCGCTGAGTGACGGGCGCCGGGAGGCTCTTGCGCTCCTTCTGCGACTCCCTCCGGCCGCCAGCGCCGGCTCTGTGGCCCGAGGCCCCGGCTGGGCTCCTGCCGCCGCGGGGACCGGCCCCGGCCGCCGCCGCCGCCTCGTCGCGCCTCTTGCGCTGCAGCTGCTGCTGGCGCCGGCGCTCGGCCTCGCGCAGGATGTCGAACGGGTCCGACTCGTCGTCCAGCAGCTGATGGAAGCGGTTGGCCACCACGCAGCCGAAACTCTCCTGCATCGCGGCGCCGGCGGCAGCCACGGGACTCCCCAGAGCGCCCTTCATGCCGCCGCGACCACTGCGGGCCCGGGAGGGCAGCCCACGCGAGCGCGTCTCAGCGAAGCCGGCGACCAGGACCCATGCCGCCCGCTCCGCCGCCACCGCCCTCCGGGCCCTACCCTGTCCGGCCCCTACCGGCGCCCGCCCCCGCGGCGCCGCCGCCGTCCGCCCCGCCGCGCCAGATAGCCAATCAGCGCGCGCGGGTACGCCCCCTTTCCGAGACGGCGCGCCTGGAAACCCAATCACCGACCGGCTGCTGTCACGTCACGCGACCTCTGGGCCCCGCCCCGTTCGCTCAGCAGGGAAGGGCGGGGCCCAGGGGCGGAGCTACTGGCTGGTCCAGGCGGCGCGGACGAGGCGGTGGGGTCTCCGCCGTGTGTGCTTTCTCCCGGGACTGCGACCGTATTTGCTATCGGCCACTCTGCTTTGAAGCTTATGTATACATTTAGCCGTGCAACAGCTACATATTGCGCACTTACCGTGTGCCAGGCATTATGTTGTAGGAAATACTAGCTCCGTGTTGTCACAGATCTGAGTCTGTAGATGGAGAAAAAGTGCCCTGAAGGACAGGCGCAGAGCTCTCTACGGGCTGCAGCAAAGGGATCTGACCTAATTGGGAAGTGACAGTTAAGCCGAGGGAGAGGGGTGACAAGGGGTTGGAGGAGGAACAGCAAGTGCAGCAGTCTTGAGGTGGGATGTGCACAGCCTATTCAAGCTCAAAGTGGTCTCTATTCTAAGAGCAGTGGGAAGCAAGTTTTGAGCATGAGCAGATTTGGGTTTGAAAAGGCCACCCTACCTGCACTGTGAACTAATAGTTTGGAGGGAAATACAAATGGATGCTGGGAAGCCAAACATGATTGTTGCAAAGCTCCAGGGAAGAGTTGATAGTGACTGGGATTAGGATGGTGGCGGTGGAGGTGAAGAGAATAGATGGATTCAAAGACTTGGTGATGCGCTAGAGGTGGTGATGAGGGAGAAGAAGATATGGTGACTCTTATTTTCCTGGCTCCAGCATCTGAATGATAGTATTAGTCACCACTGGAAGACACTACTTTAACGAGAATCATGAATTCAGTCTTGGACACGTTGAGGTTTGGATATTTGTTTTCTTTTGAGATATTCAGTTGAGGCCTGGAGCTTAGAGAACGCTGGACTGGACTTCCTCCAGGAAATCTTTGCATAGGCAGCGGTGGAGACACGCTTGGCTGCCTATCCTACAGCCGTTCTTTCCCTCTTACATTTTTCCAGAGCCTGTATTTTGTTCAGGCATCATATTCCCCAGGGGAAGTGGGCCCCTTCCAGCCTCAAACTTGATTAATCGTACATTATTCATTGCACCTGATTCCAATTCCTTGCCAGTAATTGGCTTAGGAATAGGCTGTGGGGCAAATCGGGCAGAACAGATCTGAGAAGTATTCTGGGAAAGTTTTTCTTGCACCTAACAAGGGATTGAGAAGGGATCTCCCCCACTTCTGTTCCCTGGTCCTTGTTCCATGAGAAGACATGATGCCTGGGGTGGCTGTTCCTTAGTGTGGCCATGAGGATGGCAGAGCAGGATGGAGAAAGCCTAGATCCTTGATGAGGTTGAGCTGCCGACTGGACCCACTTGGGAACCTCCCTACTTGAGGCTTATGATGTAAGGTGACAGATGCGATTGCGCTTAGTTGTGTTTGCTTGTTTCATCCGAAAGCGTCCAGTTAGAGCATCTTGCCAGGTGCTCTGTGACCAGCTTTTACTTTCCTTTAATAGCAAATAGAAAAGGAATTCCTAATCCTAAATGCTGTAAAGTCTGTGTTTTACTCACTTATTGAATTTTGTGTTATTCCCAAGGAGGACAGGGATGATGCCTGTCTTATTCATTGCAGTATGTATTCCCAGTGCTTGGCGTTCTAAGCAGCTATAGAGTAGGTTTTCAGTAAATATTTGTTGAATGATTGAAGAATTTAAGATATTTGGTCATCTCCTTTTGAGTGAGCAAAGATTAATGCCTATGCTTTCTACCCAAAAGAATTAAAAGCAAGTGTTCAAACCAAAACTTGTATATGAGTATTCATAGCAGCACTATTCACAATAGCCAAAAGACAGAAACAACTAATATACATGTCACCCGATGAATGGATAAATAAAATGTGGTACAAAAAATATTATTTGGTCAAAAAGGAAGTATTGATACTTGTTACAACATGGATGAACCTTGAAAACATTGTGCTAAGTGAAAGATGGACAAAAAGGGCCACACGTTGTATGATTCCATTTATATGAAATGTCCAGAATCTATAGAGACAGAAAGCAGATTGGTGGTCACCAGGTGTGGGGGTTGGGAGTGTTGGAAAGTAACTGCTTAATGGGCATGGGAGTTTCCTGTGGGGTGATGAAATGTTCTGGAATGAGATAGTGGAGATGGTTGCACAAAATTGTAAATTTAGTAAATGTCACTGAGTTGTACACTTTAAAATTGTAAAAATAGTAAATTTTGTGTAAAATTTAGTAAAAATAGTAAATTTATCTTAATGAACCAGAGTAAAAATAGTAAATTTATCTCAATGAACCAGAATCACTACATGCATCAGAGACCACACTTTGAGAAGCACTGCTTCAAGCTAAAGTTATCTTTGGTATCTTTAAACTGCTCATCACCAAACCACAACACCAAGGAATCATGACCATGTGAGAGAAGGGCCTGTCGTCTTCCCACTGGGCATCTGGAGTTAGCCTGCTCCCCTGTTTTCTTCTTATCTTCCTTACAGCATAACCAGCCACTGTAAGTTCTTAAAGCATGCCCTGTGAGCACTGCCGCCTCATTTCCAAGTCACAAATGCCCCAAATGGTTGTAAGAGAACCAACTCTCGTTGCTTCAGGATTCAGAACATCTTTAGAACTGAAATACAGATGAGTAATCCTTACCTGATATTAGATGGCCACAAGTTTCTTTCTTTTTTTTTCTTTTTTTTCTTTGTGTGTGTGTGTGTGTGTGTGTGTGTGTGTGTGTGTGTGTGTGTGTTTGTGTGTTTGGCAGAGACAGGGTTTCACCACGTTGGTCAGGCTGCTCTCAAACTCAAGTGATCTGTCCACCTCGGCCTCCCAGAGTGCTGGGATTACAGGTGTGAGCCACCGTGCCCGGCCATGGCCATGAGTTTCTTACGGGGCTATTGACTACTGCACAGTTTACTGAGAGTAAGGTTAAGCACCCTCATATTTTTTACTGATTGTTTTTTCTGCTAGGAGATTGCATCCTTAAATGCATTCCTAAAATACAACTCTACCACATTAGCATAAGTTATTCACACATTGTGTTTAATGTGGTCAGTTTAATAGACTGATCTTTTTCATAATCTGATATATGAAAACAGCTTTTAGTAATCATAATACCAAACAATAACACGCATCTTATAGCATGGAAAAACAAAGCACATCAAAAATGCAGTGAAGTGCGGATGCTGAATAATACTACCAGCCCTTCCATGGTTATTATATATATTCCAGTGGTTATTTATTACCACCAATGGAAATGCAGTGAAACTTAACTGTATACAAGATGTAAATTACCTTGAATTACTTAATAGAGGAGTCCCATTAGGAATAATAAAATACACTAACATCTTCCAGATTGACTTGGAATTCACAGAACCATTAATTGAGAGTTTAGACACATGTAGCTTCATTACTTTCAATTACATGCAGGGAGCAACACCTGGGTGAGAGCCAAGGAGGAGAGGCCAGGACTGGCTGGTGAGGATGTGAGTTCTTGTTAATTACCAAAGCACTGCATTCAATCTGCTCTGTTTTGCCGCTGAATTCCTGCTCTCTCTCTCCTTACCTTTTTCTTGTCCCTAAAGTTAGGATGATTATAACCTGTCTTGCATTCTTCATATAGTTGAATGGAAGACAAGACCAAAGAAGTCAATTGAAAAAGGTAAAAATCAATCTCACTATTTTATAATTGTTTCTACTTGCATAATATATGCAAAAACAAAAGTATTTTTCCTAACTCTAAGAGGATCTGATCTTTTATGCCAGTTGAGTCAATTATGACAGGATCAATGAAGTTACATAATAGTTCCTGGTTTCACTATTCCAAGGGTGATAAGTGAGTTCAAATTCAGTTTCCCACAACAAATGAATAAAGCAAGTAGCAAGTACATAGGCTCAAAGTCAGGAGTTGTAGAACCATAAACCATTAGTTAACAATCAGGATGCACCAGAAGAACTTCTAGCAAGCGGAAATCCATTCATGATGATCAGATACACAATGTTTAAATCATGAAATAATTTCCCCAACCTGCTAATAATATTTGTATTCTTGGTGTCATTGAGGGTCTTTCCAACTTGCTTTCTTATGACAAAAGGTTACTGGATAGCTTAGTGCTTTGTATACTCAAAGCAATTGTGCCAATAGAAATTTTTATTCTCTCTCATTCCTACTATTAAAAGTTTGATCTCTAGTTGTAACTTTAATCAAGGCCAAATAAATAATTGGGGATTTAGAACTTTTTATTTCCTCATTTATTCTAGATCCTTCAAGTTGTGAGCAACAGAAAACCCATCTGGAATAAGTAAAACCAAGGACTTTGTTGGCTCAATAAAAAAAAAAAAAAATCCACCAGGAGCAGTGATTCGCTCCAGAAATTCCAGACCAGCCTGGAACTCCTGAGCTCAGGCAATTTGCCTGCCTCAGCTTCCCATAGAGTTGGGATTACAGCCATGATCCACCATGCCCGGCCAACTTGACTTTATTTATTCATTTATTGAGATGGAGTCTCACTCTATTGCCACAGCTGGAGTGCAGTGGCGCAATCTTGGCTCACTTTAACCTCCACCTCCCAGGTTCAAGTGATTCTCCTGCCTCAGCCTCCCCAGTAGCTGGGATTACAGGTGTGCACCACCACACCCAGCTAATTTTTGTATTTTTAGTAGAGACAGGGTTTCACCATGTTGGTCAGGCTGGTCTCGAACTCCTGACCTCAGGTGATCCACCTGCCTCAGCCTCCCAAAGTGCTGAGATTACAGGCGTGAGCCACCATGCCTGGCCGACTTGACTTTAGTGCATGCACAGAAGTCCCAGAATTGAATCACGGGCCTATGTCTTGGGTCACACATACACCATTGAACCCAGTTGCTGTACTGAAGATCATTTAATTCTCTGATCATCCAGGCTTGATTACCAGCCCAAGCTGGAGTCTGATTGAAGTCATCACCCCCTGAACCACTGGAACTGAGAGTTGATGGGGTGGTTCCCTGAGGAAAATAAGGTTTCTAAACCAGCAGGTAGGAATAGATGCTGGGCAGGTAGCAAACAGAATTCCTTGCATGTGATGATGAGCATGAATGTGGTATTGCTGTGCCTCTTGTCACACTGGATTATTGGCCTGCATTATAGTTCTTTGTCCTTATTTCTCCTCCCTAAGGTTAGAAATAGTGTCTAATTCATTTCTGAATCCCTTCCTTCCCTTCTCTCTGGTTTCATCTTCAGTGCCTTTTATTCAGGAAATATTTGTTGTTTGGTGAATGAATTTCTAGTTTATATACATGTACTTATGACAAGTAATTTTACGTGTGTTAAAAATAAAGTAAAAATGTGGCTGAGTGTGGTGGCCACATTTTTACTTTAATCTCAGCACTCTCGGAGGCCAAGGCATGAGGATCACATGAGCCCAGGAGTTTAAGACCAGCCTGGGTAACACCATGAGACCCCATCTCTACAAAAAAATTGAAAAATTAGCCAGCTGTGGTGGTGTACACCTGCGGTCCCAGCTATTCGGGAGGTTGAGGTCGGAGGATCACTTGAGCCAGGGAGGTTGCAACTGCAGTGAGCCATTATCATGCCACTATACTCTAGCCTGGGCAACACAGTGAGACCCTGTCTCAAAAAAAAAAAAGTAAAAATGCAGCAAATTAATTAATAGATGAGAAGCTGATAAATGCATATTATAAGACAAACAGATGTGATACTATTTCTTTTTCTGAAAGATTTATTATTTTACACATTTGTGGATAATTGTAAGCTGAATCTTATATAGTGCTTACTGGGTACGAGTAATAATTTCTAATCATTTCTAAGCATTTTGTATCTGTTCATTTAATTCTTTTTTTTTTAGATGGAGTTTCACTTTTGTTGCCCAGGCTGGAGTGCAATGGCGCGATCTCGGCTCATCGCAACCTCCGCCTCCCAGGTTCAAGCGATTCTCCTGCCTCAGCCTCCCTAATAGCTGGGATTACAGGCATGTGCCACCACACCAGGCTAATTTTGTATTTTTAGTAGAGACGGGGTTTCTCCATGTTGGTCAGCCTGGTCTCGAACTCCCGACCTCAGGTGATCTGCCTGCCTCAGCCTCCCAAAGTGCTGGGATTACAGGCATGAGCCACCACGCCTGGCCTGTTCATTTAATTCTGAACCTGATGAGGTAGATGCTTTTTCAGTCCCATGGTATGCTGAGATGAATGCCTCAGCAAGTGGAAGAGTCAGGCTCATGAACACGTCTGTCATGCTCTACTGCTAAGCATTGAGCTAAAACATGGGGTGTTAGTAGGACATAGTCTCTCTCCTTAAAGACCTATGCAAGCAGGAGGAAGACATCACTGTGTATATAAAGCACTAGTTCTTAGAATCACTCTAAAGGGAACCAGTCTCAGTGGCTCACACCTGTAATCTCAGCACTTTGGGAGGCTGAGGCGGGTGGGTCATTTGAGGTCAGAAGTTCAAGACCAGCCTGGCCAACATGGTGAAACCCCGTCTCTACTAAAAATACAAAAATTAGCCAGGCGTGGTGGTGCACTCCTGTAATCCCAGCTACTCGAGATGCTGAGACAGGAGAATTGCTTGAACCTGCGAGGCAGAGGTTGCAGTGAGCCAAGATTTCGTCATTGCACTCCAGCCTGGGTGACAAGAGTGAAACTCCATTTAAAAAAAAAAAAATTGCTGTAAAGGGGAATTGTGTGTAAACCCACAGCTAGATCACTAATAGAAATGATTTCAAGACAAGCCTGAGCAACACAGTGGGACCCTGTCCCTACAAAAAATTTAAAAATTAGCCAGGCATGGTGGCATGCTCCTGTGGTCCCAGCTACTTGGGAGACTGAGAGATGAGAGGATCACCTGGACCCAGGAGGTAGAGGCAGCAGTGAACCATGTTCACACCACTGCACTCCAGCCTGGGTGACAGAGTGAGACCCTGTCTCAATTAAAAAAAATAAATAAATAAAGTAAAAGAAAGAAAAAGAAATGATGGGCTGGGCACAGTGGCTCACACCTATTATCCCAGCGCTTTGGGAGGCCAAGGCGGGTGGATCATGAGGTCAGGAGATCGAGACCATCCTGGCTAACATGGTGAAACCCCGTCTCTACTAAAAATACAAAAAATTAGCCGGATGTGGTGGCGGGCACCTGTAGTCCCAGCTACTCGGGAAGCTGAGGCAGGAGAATGGCATGAACCCAGGAGGCGGAGCTTGCAGTGAGCTGAGATGGCGCCACTGCACTCCAGCCTGGGCGACAGAGCCAAAAAAAAAAAAAAAAAAGAAAGAAATGATATGAGGACATGCTTACTGAGGCCCTAGTGGGGGCAACTGGTATACACAGACCTCCCACAAAATATCATTTTGCAGAGTGAAAGTTATACTGTGTCTGTGCTAACATTGGGCTAAGATGTTGAAATAGGGCTGTTCTCCTATTTAGACTACACTTCAGAAGTGTGTTCATAAGCTAACACCTCACTTCTTTAAGGATGGTCTGTGGACCAGCAGCTTCCACATCTGAGAACTTTTTAGAAATGCAGAATTTCAGGCCTATCCCAGAGCTACTGAATTAGAATTTACACTTTACAACATCTGTAGGAGATTCCTGTATACAGTAAAATTTTAGAAGCATGGAGCTAAAGTAAAGATACACAGTCAGAAATTAGATCTGTCAGTATCATCTGGATAGATACCCAATCGTCCTTTTTGGCTGAGGCAGTTTAGCCTTATCCAGCAGCTGGTACATTTAATGCGTTCAGCCTGGAACCTAGGCACATCATTGAAAAAGATAGCCTGACTACCGCATAGGGACGAAGGTCCCTTGGCTGGAGCACAGGCCCCATGAGTTCTGGGGCTCCTGGCTATCCTGCCACTACTGCTTAAATTGAAAGCTGGAAAAAGTAGAAGCCTAGCAGGCCGTAGAGAAAAAAACCACTTGGGGCCAAGTGGTGAGGCAAAAAGTGTGCTCTGCAGGAGCCTGGCAAGCAAGCTACCCCAGATCTAAGAAAAGTATTCTTTCTCCTCCAGTGTCCCTCTAGCTCCCTCTACTGACAGGGCTTAACATCAAACTTCTGGCAAAGGAAAACAATTTAAAAGGTCCAGCCAGATGCATTTTTCACAGTGCAGGCAATAAAGGGTGAGTTTGGTGCTGCCAGGCAATAGCTTAATAACTTGCATACTATAATGTACTTAACCAGTTCCCTAGTAGTGGACATTTTAGTGTTTCCCATTTTTCACCATTCTCAACAATGTTGAGTGACTGTAGAGATATATATTCTCACACTTGAATGATTATTACACAAAAATTTTAAATTGAGGAGAGGGACATGAAGAGATTTGCATCCCATTCTTGGATTAATCAATCAAAGTAGGTCCTGGGATAAATTTGGCCGGAGAAAATGTGGAAATCAGCAGCAGCCTGGATTACTTAGAGATATCCAAGGGCTTTGTTAAGAGTTGGCCACAGTTGCTTTCTTAACAATCACTGTAGCTGCTAGGAAAAAATGTCTGTTTAAGAAGTCTTTAGGCCAGGCACAGTGGCTCATGCCTGTAATCCCAACACTTTGGGAAGCTAAGGCAAGAGGATCACTTGAGCCTAGGAGTTTGAGACCTGCCTGGGCAACATTGGGAGACTTTGTGTCTACAGATAAAATTAAAAATTAAAAAATTAGCAGAGAGGCTGGCCACGGTGGCTCATGCCTGTAATCCCAACACTTTGGGAGGCTGAGGCGGGCAGATCACCTGAGGTCGGGAGTTCGAGACCAGCCTGATCAACATGGAGAAACCTCGTCTCTACTAAAAATACAAAATTAGCTGGATGTGGTGGTGCATGCCTGTAATCCCAGCTACTTGGGAGGCTGAGGCAGGAGAATCTCTTGAACCCAGGAGGCGGAGGTTGCAGTGAGCCGATTGTGCCATTGCACTGCAGCCTGGGCAACAAGAGTGAAACTGTCTCAAAAAAAAAAAAAAAAATTAGCAGGGCATTGTGGGACATACCTATAGTCCCAGCTACTCAGGAGGCTGAGGTGGGAGGATCACTTGAGCCCAGGAGATTGAGGCTGCAGTGAGTCATGATTGCACCACTGCACTCCAGCCCGGGGACAGAGTGAGACTTTGTCTCAAAACAAAATAAAAAGAAGTCATTATAGGCTCAAGGATTCACTTCCCATCTCAGAATGGTCATCTAAGTCCAAGCTCTTAACCAGTCGAGCCTCTCCCAGTGTAACACACCCCTACCCAGCCACACCCAGGACCATCAGAGCTCTTTCAACTCCTTTAGGTTTATTTAATACCTGAGGAGCTGCATTTTTACTCTTAAGAGATTAATTTATTCCCCTTGGGAATATTTTTAAAATTGTATTATCATATTACACATAACATTTATAGATGTTTGTAAACAGAATTAAAAGCTGTTGGCCAGGCACTGTGGCTCATGCCTATCTATAGTCTCAGCACTTTGGGAGGCCGAGGCTGAGATCAGGAGTTCAAGACGAGCCTGGGCAACATGGTGAAACCCCATCTCTACTAAAAATACAAATATTACCCAGGCGTGGTCCAGGCACCTGTAATGCCAGCTACTCAGGAGGCTGAGGCAGGAATGTTGCTTGAACTCAGGAGGTGGAGGTTGCAGTGAGCTGAGATCATGCAATGGCATTGCCCTCCAACCTGGGCAACAACTCCATTTCACACACACACACACACAAAAGTGTAGAAGGCCCCATTTTCTGCATGAAAGGCTTCTTTTTCCTGCTCACCCCCACCCCAGTTCCTACCTACAAATTCCTATTTGTAGGTTCAGCCTATTGGTGTTCACTTCTTAAAGAAATATCTCAATCCATTAATCAAGTGAGCACCCACATTATGCCAGGAAATCTTTACAAAGATCCTGGAAAACTGGCATCATGATCATCATTTTATACACAAGGAAACGTATGGTCAGACACCTAAATGATTTGTCTGAGGTCACAGCAGTAGCAATTAGTAAAGCTGGAATTTGACCTCAGATTTTCTAAGTCTAAGCCAAAGCCACTGCCATGTTTTAAAACATACATAGGCTGGGCACGGTGGCTCAAGCCTATAATCCCAGCACTTTGGGAGGCCGAGGTGGATGGATTGCCTGAGGTCAGGAGTTCAAGACCATCTTGGCCAACATGGTGAAACCCCGTCTCTACTAAAAATACAAAAAGTTAGCCGGGCGTGGTGGCATGCGCCTGTAATCCCAGCTACTCTGGAGGCTGAGGCACAAGAATTGCTTGAACCCAGGAAGTGGAGTTTGCAGTGAGCTGAAATTGCACCACTGCACTCCAGCCTGGACGACAGAGTGAGACTCTGTCTCGAAAAAACAAACAAACAAACAAACAAAAAACCCCACCATATATAAATAGTCTACGGGGCAAAGACCCAGTAGACTTGCTATCTTCTACATTGGCTTAAAAGGCCTCACCATGTGCTATGGTCGCTGAAGTCGCCTATGAAAGCCCCTCCCTGTCTGTTCTGGTCCTGGTGGTCCTTCCTTCAGGGTCCCTTCCCACAGACATCTGAACACCTCTTCACACATACAGAGCCACCTCCTAAGTCTTTGCCCCTCTGTCCTTTGGAGTTCTCAATCCTAGCCAGGTCTTACTAGAGAGGGGACAGAGGTTACTTCTGAGGGGATGAGCCCTTCCTTCCCAACATCTTTTGGAGCTATGACCCAGCTGAGAGATTAGCAAGCAGTGAGGATGTTGCCAACCTTTATGGAGCATCAGCTGAGAGGTAGGCCTTGCATGCGCAGAAGTACAAGATGTGGACCAACCGCCCTTGTTTTTGATTATTGATCCCCAGGAGCTGGCCACCCTTTTGTTTTCTTAACACATTTTTTTTTCTGATTACAAATTTACATAGACATACACACAGGTAAAAAGAAATTCAAATATCATCAAAATATATGACCAAATATCCTTGTAATATACCCCTCCCCCATCATTATTAACAGTTTAGCATATTATTTGTTTTGCATTTAAAAAAACTGTAATAGACTACTTTTAGAGTGGTTTCATATGCACAGCAAAATTGACCAGAAAGTACAGAGCCCCATAAGCCCCCTGCTTCCACTCACAGCCTCTCCACTGCCAACATTCCCCGCCATAATGGCACACGTGTTACAATCACTGAGCCCACATCCATGCATTGTTATCACCCAGAGTGCGTAGTTGGCACTAGGGCTCAGTTGTGGGGATGCACATTCTGTGTGTTTGGACAAATGTATAATGACATGTATCTACCATTATAGTATCACACAGAGCAGGGCTGCTGCCCTAAGTAACCTCTGGGCTCTGCCTCTTCATCCCACCCTCCCCCATCAACCCCTGGCAACCACTGATCTTTTTACTGTCTCCATAGTTTTACCTCTGGACATATCCTTCCAGAATGTCATAGAGTTGGCTAGTACAGTAGGTAGCCTTTTCAGACTGGGGAGCTGAAGAACTTGCCCAAGGTGACCCATGATGTAACATCAGGCTACACTAAACATCAGGCTCTACTAAAGATACAAAAATTAGCTGGGCGTGGTGGCATGCATCTGTAATCCCAGCTACACAGGAGCCAGCCGATTTTTATATTTTTAGTAGAGATGGGGTTTCACCATGTTGGCCAGGCTGGTCTTGAACTCCTGACCTCAGGTGATCCACCAGCCTTGGCCTCCCAAAGTGCTGGGATTACAGGTGTGAGCCACCATGCCCAACCCAGACTGGCATATTTTAAATAATTTTTTGTCCTTAAGTATACATGATTCTTTGTTTGCTTATTATTAATTAAATAGAGATAATGGCAAATATATTGTTCAGCAACGTTCTTCAGGTAAAACTATTGGCTATATTTTCTTGTCAGTGTGTATAAAATATAATGATAGTAATAATAATAGCTAATATGATTGAACATTCACTATGCACCACGTGCTGTTCCACTGTAAATGTTTTCCATGTGTGTTATGGGCTGAATTTGACCCCCTAAAATTCATATGTTGAAATCCTGACCCCCAGTACCTTGAGATGTGACTATATGTGGAGATGGGGTCTTTCGAGGAAATTAAGTTAAAATGAGGTCATCAGGGTGAACCCTAATCCTATATGGCTGTTGTCCTTATAAGAAGAGAGTAGGGCACAGACACGCATAAAGCAAAGGTTCTGTGAAGACAGAGGGAGAAGACAGCCAGCAGCAAGCCCAGGAGAGAGGCCTCAGAAGAATCCAGCCTTGCCAACACCTTGATCTGGGACTTCCAGCCTCCAGAACTGTGAGGAAGTAAATTTCCCATGGTTAAGCCCCCCAGCCTACGGGCCTTTGTTATGGCAGCCGGAGCAAACTGACACAGTGTGTAACTCAGTTCTTCTCACCAGAGTCTTGAGAGGTTGGCACTATTGTCCCCATTTTACAGGTGAGAAAACTGAGGAGCAGGGGAGCTGAAGAACTTGTCCAAGGTCACCGGTGATGTAACATCAGGCTAGACTAAGATATTCTGTGGGCCGGGCAGGCAGAGTGGCTCACACCTGTTATCCCAGCACTCTGGGAGGCTGAGGCGGGCGGATCACGAGGTCAAGAGATCGAGACCATCCTGGCCACCGTGGTGAAACCCCATCTCTACTAAAAATACAAAAATTAGCTGGGCGTGGTGGCACACACCTGTAATCCCAGCTACTCGGGAGGCTGAGGCAGGAGAACGGCTTGAACCTAGGAGATGGAGGTTGCAGTGAGCCAAGATCGCGCCACTGCACTGCAGCCTGGTGACAGATCGAGACTCCATCTGAAAAAAAAAAAAAAGATATTCTCTGGCAAAGAACATCTGACATCTCAGCAGTTTCACACAACAAAGGTTTATTTCTCACGCACGCAGCAAGTCTGGCAAGGGTTGGGGTGGACACATGTTCCCCCCGGTTACTCAGGGGTCCAGGCTGATGGAGCCTTCATCTCAACACCCTCTCCGCTCCCTGAGGTAAAGGAAAGGGCCTGTGGTGAATCTGGCGTTGACTCCTGAAGCTCTGCTGCTCAGCTGAGGCAGGTCACGAGACCACCCCTGTCTTCAAAGGGTGCACGGAAGCACAGTCCCACAAGTGTGCTGAAGGAGAGAAGAACCAGGCCTCACAGCGACTGGTGACCACACAGGGCAGGCAAACCCAGACACACTCCAAAGCCTGCACTCCTAACCTGTATTCACAATACAGCAGGGTGCTGTGCGGTGCAGAATTCACTTCCTCTGAAGAGAGGCCTGGCCTTTGTGCGTGTGGCTACTGAGAGGTGACTTGGGGGTCCCTGGAATATCCTGCCTTATATTTATTTATTTGCCTGGAGTGCTTTTGTGATCAGACAACCGTAATCATGTGATTTCTGGTGGGGGCTTTGGGACATGCCCTATCAGTTGCGACCTCTGGAGGGGCAGAGACTAAAAAGGTCAGCCATGCAAACAGTGTGTGATCAAGTCCCAGTAAGAACGAGGACATCAGAGGCTCAGCTGAGCTTCCTGGGCTGGCAGTCCTCCAGTGCATTGCCACACGTGGACACCAGGCCGGTAACCATTCCTGAAGACAGGAGCGCTGCACATGGGGATCCACTATGGTTTTCGCTTGAGGTGTCTCTTCCTTTGGCTGGTTCTGAGTTGTAGCCTTCCACTATAACAAAGCTATAACCACAAATATAACACTTTCCAGAGTTCTGTGAGTCATTCTAGTGAATTATCAGACCTGAGGGTGGTCATGGGAACCCTAATTTGCAGCTAGCTGGTCTGAATGAGGGTGGCCCAGGGAGCCCCCAAACTTGAGGCTGGTGTCTGACTTGAGGACACTCTTGTGGCACCTATCTGCTCTGACTCATCGTGGCTGTTGTCTACAGTCTTAGGCAGACTTGGCAGTCTGAAGGACTGTGCCCTTCACCTCGAGCTTGGCTAACTCATTTTCAGATAGAACCTTTTCTTTATTTTTTTCTCTTTTGTTTTTTTCCTTGTTTTCATTCATTCATTCTCTTTCTCTCTCTTCTCTCTCTCTATTTTATTTTATTTTTTCATACAGAGTCTTGCTATGTTGCCCAGACTGGTCTTAAACTCCTAGGCTCAAGCAATCTCAGCTTCTCAAGTAGCTGGGACCACGGGCATGTATCACCATGCCTAGCTATACTTCCTTAATCATATGCCAGCTTTCCTCTCCAGTTTTTTCCACCACCTTCCCCACCCTCTCATATGATCCTTACAGGACTATGTTCTACAAACATCCCTGGCTCCTTCATGCCTCAGTGACCTCACGTATGCTGTTTCCTCTGCTTGACTTACCCTCCCGGAGCTCCTCAGGGAGACTATTCACCATTCCAGAGGAAGCTTGGAAGCCACCTTTACTTCAAGGTTGTTCGTTCCCCCACCAGAAAGTGTTAGTCCTTCCTTTTACTCTGCCTCATACTTTGTACCAGCATGTCCTGTGGGCTTTCTGTTTGATTATCCAACAAAAGTAAATATACATAAAGATAATGCAAATGAGAAGGTGTTAGGACTGTTCTGCAGAGATGGCTCACAATGAGGTACACCTCGCAGTTCTCGTGTGTTTGTGCAGTCACTTCCCTCATTGAATCTGGACTGGCTGTGACTCATGTTACCTAATAGAATGTAGTGGGAATGATGCTGTGCCAATTCCGGACCTAGCATTTAAAAGAAATGGCAGCTTCTGCTTTCTTTTTCTTGGGATTCTCCTTGGACCCAGCTGCCATTCTGTAAGGAAGCCCAAGCAGCCACATGGAAAGGCCACTTGGAGAGGAGAAGCCCTAAAACTATATGGGGAAGGAGAAAGACTCAGCCATTCCTTTATTGCTGGCAAATTTCCAGATCACTTTAGCCCCATTTGCCATCTGACTGCAACTGCCAGAGACATACAAAACAAGACCAGCAGAACTGCCTAGTTGAGCTCAGTCAACCCACGGAATTATAAGAAAATGAAATGGTGGTTGTTTTAAGTCACTTAAGTTTTGGCCTTACAGATCATTAAGCTGGGAAGTCAGTAACACGAAGATACCCAATATCATGGGTATTTCCACAGCATAGGCAAAAATCCAAGAGGACGGGAGATGAACATCCTGAGAGAGAAGTGTGCTTTCTGTGACACAGAAGGCAGTTCAGTTCAACAAATGTCCAGCTAGAAAGCCATCTCTTCTGGTTGTTCTTCCCTGGCCAACTAAATTTTTCAAGCACTTCATGATGTGTGTAGCTTAAGTAAGCCCTTTAGGTAAAACTTCAATTTATTAAAGAAGAAAGACAAAGTTGTCTGCATGGTGAAGACATAATGGTAAGTAGAATGAATAAATAAAATGATCAATATTTTATTCTTAAAAATATTTGACATTCTTTAGGTAACAGAGGCATAGTAGCTTTTACTATTTATTAGAAATATTATTTTAAATAAAAGTAATCATGTAAATACAAGACATTCTTCTCACTACCTTTAATATTGGGGGAAAAGTTGAGTTATTGGCCCTCCTCTGGATCACTTGAGAATGAGAAAATTTGTCTTCTACACTTTTGTTTTGAGGCGGAGTTTTGCTGTTGATGTCCAAGCTGCAGTGCAATGACACGATCTCCGCTCACTGCAACCTCCGACTCCCGGGTTCAGGTGATTCTCCTGTCTCAGCCTCCCAAGATGGGACTACAGGTGCCCGCCACCATGCCCGGCTGTTTTCTACACTTTTAAGAATGAAACTCACACCCGTAATTCCAGTACGTTGGGAGGCTGAGGTACGTGGATTGCTTGAGGCCAGGAGTTCGAGACCAGCCTGGGCAACACAGTGAGACCTTATCTCTACAAAAAAGTAAAAATTTGCCAGGTGTGGTGGGGCATGCCTGTAGTTCTAGCTACTCGGGAGGCTGAGGTGGGAGGATTGCCTGAGCCTAGTTCAAGGTTACAGTGAGCTGTGATCATGCCACTCCTCTCCAGCCTGGGCGACAGAGCAAAACCCTGCCTCTTTAAAAAAAAGAGAGAAAGAGAGAGAGAGAGAATGAGAGAATTTTTTTCTCCTGCTCCAGGGCCTTTCTACTGTTAAAGGATGTTTCTACCTGCTGTTTGCTCTGCTCAGAGCCAAGTTTCCCTAAGATGGCTCACTCCCTAAATTCTTTTAAGTCCCTGCTCAGATGTCTCCTAATCAAAGAGAACTTCCCTGACCAGCTTTTCTTTTCTTTCTTTCTTTCTTTCTTTTTTTAAGAGATGGGTTTGGTTGGGCGCAGTGGCTCACGCCTGTAATCCCAGCATTTTGGGAGGCCGAGGCGGGTGGATCATGAGGTCAGGAGTTCAAGACCAGCCTGGTCAAGATGGTTGAAACTCCGTCTCTACTAAAAATACAAAAATTAGCCTGGTGTGGTGGCACTCGCCTGTAATCTGAGCTACTTGGGAGGCTAAGGCAGAGAACTGCTTAAACCTGGGAGACGGAGGTTGCAGTGAGCCAAGATCGCACCACTGCGCTCCAGCCTGGGCAACAGAGCAAGACTCCATCTCAAAAAAAAAAAAAAAAAAAAAAAAAGATGGGTTCTTACTCTGTTGCCCAGCCTGGAGTGGAGTGGCACAGGCACAGTCTGCAGCCCCCACCTCCAGGGCTCAAGGAATCTTCCTGCTTCAGCCTCCCTAGTAGCTGGGACCATAGGCACACCCCACCACACCCAGCTTCTGACCAGCCTCTCTGCCCCATTTTCCACCTTTTCTTCCTCCATCGCATTGTCCACTGTGTATATGCATTTGTTTGTTTCCTGGTCCCTTCCACAAGAGTTTGAGCTTCCTGAGAGCAGGGACTGTTTTGCTCACTGCTGTATTTCCAGTGCAGAGAACAGAGCTGACATGCAACTGACACTTAATAAATATTTGTTGAATAAATAGGTGGTGAAATATCTGAAAACACTTGCTTCCAACTAAATAGAAATGCTGAGCAATACAGTGTACTTGATTCTTTTGCTTAGCATCCAAGATCATTTCTGCCATTATAGTAAGTCTTTAAAAGTGGTTGGGTTTTCTAAATTCGTTATATAATTACCCTCTTAAGGCTGAGTGAGCACTTAAAAATGCAATTCCTAAATTGTTTTTGCCTACATGATATCTCTGCTATTGATGTTATCATTTATCAAACACTGTGATGGGACATATTATTAAAACACATCTTAAAAGAAATTCAGGCTCTGATGAGCACTACGGCATAAAGCAAAGAAGAGTGGATTTGTGCCAGTTCTAGCCCTACCCCATGTGAGCCATATGGCCTTAGCAAAGCCACTTAATCTCTTTGATATTTTTCTCTTTAGCTATAAAATGCAGATACTCTGCTAAGTCAGCCCGATAAGAGATGCTGTGAGGGTCGAATAAGAAAATACATAGAAGAGCTTTGAACACCTGCAAAGCATCATGAAGGGTTATGATTATATCAAAATAATAGTAAGTCATCAACTTATGAGCACCTGATATAGCCAGGGAATTCGGCAGGAGCTCTGGAGCCATCTTTATCTAAACTCCCAGACAAGCTTTCCATGTAGTTGCGGGGGATGGTGAACAGTATGCACACAAAATACGTGCACATCTTGGCCCGGCACAGTGGCTCATGCCTGTAATCCCAGCACTTTTGGAGGCCAAGGTAGACAGATCTCTTGAGGTCAGGAGTTCGAGACCAGCCTGGCTAACATGGTGAAGCCTCGTCTCTACTAAAAATACAAAATATTATCTGGACATGGTGGCGCACACCTGTAATCCCAGCTACTCAGGAGGCTGAGGCAGGAGAATGGCTTGAATCCAGGAGGCAAAGGTTGCAGTGAGCCAAGCTCATGCCTTGCACTTCAGCTTGGGTGACAGAGCAAGACTCCATCTCAAAAAAAAAAAAAAAAAAAAAATTGCACATGTGTCTAATGACACTACATTAGATTCTAAAATGTACCTCAGATAAAAATGTAATTCTTGAGAATTGGCTGACTCAAACTGTATCTTGGCATGCTAATTTATACCAAAACGGACAGATTGAACCATAGACCCTATGTACTAGACACCTACCAATTAGAGACTACGCTTTTGTGTGTATATGTGTGTGTATCCCCTCTGGGTCTTATTCTTTTGTCCATATTGCTTTTTAAAAATTATATAGGCCAGGCGCTGTGGCTCAAGCCTGTAATCCTAGAACTTTGGGAGGCTGAGGCAGGCGGATCACCTGAGGTCAGGAGTTCAAGACCAGCCTGGCTGGCCGGGCATGGTGGCTCACACCTGTAATCCCAGCACTTTGGGAGGCCGAGGCGGGCAGATCACGAGGTCAGGAGATTGAGACCATCCTGGCTAACACGGTGAAACCCCGTCTCTACTAAAACTACAAAAACCCCGTTTGTACTAAAAATACAAAAATTTAGCCAGGTGTGGTGGTGGGCGGCTGTAGTCCCAGCTACCCGGGAGGCTGAGGCGGGAGAATGGTGTGAACTCGGGAGGCAGAGCTTGCAGTAAACCGAGATTGAGCCACTGCAGTCCAGCCTGGGAGACAGAGTAAGACTCCTCTCAAAAAAAAAAAAAAAAAAACAACAGTCTGGCGCGGTGCCTCACGACTGTAATCCCAGCACTTTTGGAGGCCAAGACAGGCAGATCACGATCAAGACCATCCTGCTAACACGGTGAAACCCCGTCTCTACTAAAAATACAAAAAATTAGCCAGGCCTGGTGGTGGGCACCTGTAGTCCCAGCTACTCGGGAGGCTGAGGCAGGAGAATGGCATGAACCTGGGAGGCAGAGCTGGCAGTGAGCCGAGACTGAGCCACTGCACTCCAGCCTGGGCGACAGAGCGAGACTCCGTCTCGAAAAAAAGAAAAAAGATCATATTATTACCTCCTTAAAAGCAGAGAAAGCCTTTGGAAAAAAATCCACATACATTCGTCATAAAGCACTCAGGAAGATAGGAATTAAAAAATACGTTCTTAACATAATTGAATGTATATGCCTTATTCCTAAAATTAGTTTCTTATTTAATGGGGATACACTATAGGGAATTCTAGCATTGGAAATAAGGCAAGGATGTTCACTATCCACTACTTTTCAACATTGTATTGGAGGTGTTAACTACTATGATTAGATGACAGAAATCAATTACAGGTTGAGCATCCCTAACCTGAAAATCCAAACTTGAAAATGCTCCAAAATCTGAAACTTTTTGAGTGCTCACATGATGCCAGAAATGGAACATTCCACACCTGACCTCATGTGATAGGTTGCAATCAAAATGCAGTTGTACAACATGGTTTATTCAGCATCCCCAACAGAAAAAAAGACCCTCCCGGCTCCTTTCAGCTGTGGTATATCTTTTCTGTGCATGCCCAGATTACCCCCCAACAAGTGTGCCTGTAAAGGGTAATAAAATTGCACATATGCAGCTGGATGCACCAATGGCAGGTTCCCCACAATGCCCCATATAGGGCCAAGACCTATGTGCATTACTCACTGTGCTTTTTTTTTTTTTTGCTTATTCTCTGCTCTGTGTTTAAAGATATTGTTGGAAATGCCAAAAAGATACCCCTATGGGTAACAGTGATAAGAAAAAAAAGAAGCACTTATGTTTATCTATAGCACAGAAAGTCATGCTGTTGGAAAAATTGGATGGCGGTGGAAGTGTGAAATGCCTTACAGAACAGTACGGTGTTGGAATGACCACCATATGTGACCTGAAGAAACGGATGGATAAACTGTTGAACTTCTGTGCTAAAAGTGATGGATAGAAGTTAATGAAAAATAGAAAAACACTGCAAAGCTGAAAATGAAGATCTTGATCATGTATTGAAAGAGTGCATCCATTAGCATTGCAGTGAGCATATGCCACTTAATGGCCTGCTTATCCTGAGACAAGCAAAGATCTATCACGATGAACTGAAAATTGAAGGGAACTGTGAAAATTCAGCAGGCTAGGTGCAGATTTAAGAGAAGACACAGCATTAAATTTTTTTAAAGATTCGTGGTGATCATGAAGCAGCAGAGAAATTCACTAACTAGTGTGCCAAGGTCATTGCTGATGAAAATCTGACAGCAGAACAAGTCTATAATGCTGATGAAACATTATTGTTTTGCTGTTATTACCCCAGAAATACATTGACTACAGCTGGTGAGACAGCCCCTACAGGAATTAGGGATGCCAAGGACAGAATAACTATGTTGCAATGTGCTCATGCAGCAGGCACACATAAATGTAAACTTACTGTGACAGTCAGGTGAAAAAGCTTGCTGTTTTCAAGGAGTGAATTTTTTACCGGTCCATTGTTCTGCTAACAAAAAGGCAGGGATCATCAGGGACAGCTTTTCTAATTGTTTTCACAAACATTTTGTACTAGTGGCATCTGCTCACTGCAGAGAAACTAAACTGAATGAGGACTGTAAGATTTTGTTATTCCTTGACACCTATTTTGCTCATTCCCCAGCTGAAATTTTCATCAAAAATGTTTGTGTCGGCTGGGTGCGGTGGCTCACGCCTGTAATCCCAGCACTTTGGGAGGCCGAGGCAGGTGGATCACCTGAGGTCAGGAGTTCGAGACCAGCCTGGCCAACATGGTGAAACCCCATCTCTACTAAAAATACAAAAAAATTAGCTGGGCGTGGTGGCACATGCCTGTAGTCTCAGCTACCTGGGAGGCTGAGGCAGGAGAATCGCTTGAACCCAGGAGGTGGAGGTTGCAGTGAGCCGAGATCGCTCCACTGCACTCCGGCTTGGGCGACAGAGCATGACTCCGTCTCAAAAAAAAAAAAAAAATATATATATATATATATGTGTGTGTGTGTGTGTATATATATACACATATATACATATATACATACATATATACATATATACATATATACTATATATACATATATACACATATATACGTATATATACATATATACATATATACGTATATATACATATATACATATATACACATATATACGTATATATACATATATACATATATACACATATACATATATACATATATACACATATATACATATATACACATATATACATATATACATATACACATATATACGTAGATACATATACGTATATATGTACATATGTACATATATACATATATGTATATATGTACATATGTACACATGTACATATATGTATATATGTACATATACGTACATATGTACATACAAAAGCCATCCAGCAGATGCCTCCTCACCCCTATGGGACCCACTTCCTGATCCTTTAACTGCTACTGATGTTTTTTTTTTTCACTGAAAAAAAGAAGATACAGTGTACAGTAGCCTTTCAATCAAAATGTAGTATCATAGGTAGAGACCAGAAGCTGCTGTTGTTTAGCCAATGATGCAGGTATCTGGTGATGCTATCTCGGGTGCCCTGAACACATTATTTTTTCACTGCATTAATGAAATGTCATATTTTTTACTGGTAAGTACGTATGTGTGAGTTTAAGAAAATGATTGCTTATTGGTATCATATAAATGCAGAGTCAGGAAGCATGGGGATGTCCACATTGGTGGCTGAGATAGTGACATCTTCGTCTCTGATGGTTCAACATACACACACCTTTATTTTTATTTAAAACGTTGTATGCAATTACCTTCAGGCTACGTGTATAAGGTGCACATGAAATGTAAATTAACTTCATGTTTAGATTTAAGCCTCATCCCCAAGATATCTCATTATGTATATGCAAAAATTCCATAATCCAAAAAAATCTGAAATCCTAAACACTTCTGGTCCCAAGCTACCTGGGAGACTGAGGCAGGAGAATCGCTTGAACCTGGGAGGTGGAGCTTGCAGTGAGCCGAGATTGCGCCAGTGCACTCCAGCCTGGGCGACAGAGCAAGACTCTGTCTCGAAAAAACAAAAAACAAAAATCAAACAAACAAACAAAAACCCAGGCAAACAGACTGGTAGAACAGAATGTAAAGTTAGACCCAAATACATATAGAAACTTAGTATATGACAAAGGTGGCATTTCAGATCACAAGGATAAAGATAAATTTTTAAATAAAGTCATGTGATAAAAATTTCATGAATGAAGTCAAAAGACAACTGACGACAGCTTGGGAGAAAATATTCACAACATATACTACAGACAAAAGGGCAATGTTCTCATACATATATAGAATTCTTAAAAAAAATTAAGAGACAGCTTGGCACGGTGGATCACGCCTATAATCCCAGCAGTTTGGTAGGCTGAGGTGGGTGGATTGCTTGAGCCGAAGAGTTTGAGGCCAGCCTGAGCAACAAGGCGAGACCATGTCTGTATCAGAAAAGATCAAAACTTAGCTGGGCATAGTGTTGTGCACTTGTAGTCCCAGCTATTTGGGAGGCGAAGGTGGGAGGATTGCTTATGCCCGGGAGGTTTGCTTATGCCCGGGAGGTTGAGGCTGCAGTGAGCCATGATTGCATCACTGCACTCCAGCGTGGGCAACAGAGTGAGTGCAGCTGCTTTGGAAAAGTTAAGTCGGATCCCCAAAATGTTAAACCCACGGCTGCTCTATGACCCAGCAATTCCACACCTAGATATAACCAAAAATAAAAGTAAAAACATATATCTACATAAAAACAGACACACGAATGTTCACAGCACCACTGTTCATAATAGCCAAAAAGTGGGAGCCACTTAAATATCCATCAACTGATGAATAGATAAGCAAAATATAGTATAGCTATACAATGAAATATTTCTCTGTAGAATGGAGAAAGGATTCTCCATTGGCGCCCAGCCAATTTCGTAATTCTGACCAATTCGGAATTATGAAAAACAAGGAGCTGGGTGTGGTGGCTCACGCCTGTAATCCCAGCACTTTGGGAGGCTGAGGCAGGCGGGTCACGAGGTCAGGAGTTCGAGACCAGCCTGGCCAATATAGTGAAACCCCGTCTCTACTAAAAATACAAAAAATTAGCCGGGCTTGGTGATGGGTGCCTGTAATCCCAGCTACTTGGGAGGCTGAGGCAGGAGAATCGCTTGAACCCGGGACACAGAGGTTGCAGTGAGCCGAGATGGCACCATTGCACTCCAGCCAGGGCAATAGTGTGAGACTTTGACTTAAAAAAAAAGGAAAAACAAGGAGCCACTGAGCCATTGAAGAACTGTTACTCACTGCAGGGAACTAAGGACAAATAATCCCTAAATGCTATGTAAGATCCAGACAGGATCTTGGAACAGAAAAAAAGACATTAGTGGAAAAAAAGAAAAAGATTAAAATAGAATAAGGGGTGTAGTTTAATAAATAATATTGTACACATGTTAATTTCCTGGTTTTGATACATGGTTGTGGTAATATAAGATGCCAGCATTAGGGGAAGTTGAGTGAGGTATGCGTGAAAAATTTACTATTTTTGCAACTTTTCTGTAAGCCTCAAATAATTCAGAGTAAAAAGTAAAAGACAGAATACCAGAAAAACAACAATAATTGTACTGACAACCCACTCTCCAAAGTTGAACTCTGACACACAGAAGTGAGGAGGAATAGAATTTAAACTAAAAATGTCTATGTCCTTACTTACCTTAATTAAATGGCAATAAACATGATGAAATACCACAGTGGAAAGTCTTCCTGGATGTAAAATGTACTGGCTACCTTTGGCACAAGCTTACAACTAGGGCACTCGAGATACCCGCAGATCCTAAGTGTGATAAAACGGGAAGCTGTCCCAAGAGTCAGTTCAATGACCTCTTATAAGACTTAAGTGCTTCTTGAAAGTATTATGAATCTGCTGCCCTAATTAAACTGCTTCATTTAAATCTACTTTGGATTTTATTCTAACAAGTCAAATTAGTATAATTTACAGTGTAGAGCCACATATCATTTTAAAGTTGATTCCATATCCAGCTGATAATTGATCATTGTGGGTCTAAGATAATGAAACTGATGTTTTTGTGGAGCTTAAGAGAACCAATATTAGTACCTCACAGTCACTCAGTCAGTCATTTTCTTTTTCCTTTCTTTCTTTCTTTCTTTTTTTTTTTTTTTTTTGAGACAAGAGTCTCCCTCTGTTGCCCAGGCTGGAGTGCAGTGGTGCAATCTCAGCTCACTGCAACCTCCGCCTCCTGGGTTCAAGCGATTCTTCTACTTCAGCCTCCTGTGTAGCTGAAACTACAGGTGTGCGCCACCACGCCTGGCTAATTTTTGTATTTTTAGTAAAGATAGGGTTTCACCATGTTGGCCAGGATGGTCTTGAACTCCTAAACTCATGTGCCTTGGTGTCCCAAAGTTCTGGGATTACAGGCAAGAGTCACCTGGCCCACTCAGTCACTTTCAAGATTACAGAAGGGTCAAATGGTCCAACCTCCAGATCCTTGATGACAGTGGGGGTGTCGAGGAATGCTTAGAAGATGGGTCAGTCCCCCAA
This sequence comes from Gorilla gorilla gorilla, assembly GCF_029281585.2. Taxonomy (NCBI): domain Eukaryota; kingdom Metazoa; phylum Chordata; class Mammalia; order Primates; family Hominidae; genus Gorilla; species Gorilla gorilla. Next base: position 92,878,810 of record NC_073237.2, on the reverse strand, counting down.
ATCACCACCTGTGTCACCAAAAGCAATTCCAGAGGTGAGCAATAATAGTAGAATTCATTTGTAGGAGTAACAGAAACTTTCTCAATCTTGTGTAAGTTTTGCAAAAGTATTTACTATTTACTATTTTGTATTGATACATAACTTATACTTTAAGTAAAAACATCATGCTTGTAGTTAGGCTCCATGGAGTCCCAGCTACTTAGGAGGCTGAGGCAGGAGGATTGCTTGAGGCCAGGAGTTTGAAGCTGCAGGGAGCTATGATGTGCCTGTGAATAGGCACTGCACTGAAGCCTGGGTAACATAGTGAGTCCTCATCTCTTAAATTAAAAAAATTATATATATATGTACATATATACACACATACATACATATGTGTGTGTGTATATATATACACACACATATATACATATATGTATATATAAACACACGTATATATACATATATGTGTGTGTATGTATGTGTGTATATATATATATATATATATAGATATAGATATATATATACTTGCTATGGAAAGATAGTTTCAAGGCAAGTCCTTGGGACAGCCTTCTGAATTGGACTGTCATTCCCAAGCTGTCTCACTGACAATTCTGGAGGCCCAAAGTCCCTATATTACTAGGAATGTGGTGATCTCAGGTTGAAGGAGGTTTGGTAGGTTATCCCTAATGTGGTTAAGCAGCTAAAAATGATTTGTTTATAGTTAGTCAAGTTATCTGTTAGCCAAGAATCATTTTACCATGCTCCCATGAGGGGAAGACTATTTTATCTGAGGTTTACGTGGGCCCCAAGTTTAAAGTTCGGGTGATATTTTAGTCCTCTTGTTACAAAATGTCTTTTGTGGGACTCAGTCACATAGCAGGGCCTGTGCAAACTTGCAACTGTGCCCTGGAGCAGCGGTCCCCAACCTTTTTGGCACCAGGGACTCGTTTTGTGGAAGACAACCTTTCCACAGATGGAGAGAGGAAAGGGAATGGTTTTGGAGTGAAACTGTCCCGCCTCAAATCACCAGGCATTAGATTCTCAAAAGAAGCACACAACCTAGATCCCAGATCCCTCACATGCGCAGTTCACAACAGGGTTTGCGCTCCTATGAGAATCTAAAGCCACCGCTGGTCTGACAGGATGCAGAGCTCAGGCAGTAATACTTCTTTATCGCTGCTCAGCTCCTGCTGTGTGGCTGGTTCCCAATAGGCCACACAGTCCACGGCCCGGGGGTTGCAAACCTGTGCCCTGGAGAACATGTCTTTCAGCATCTCTTCAACATGTGGCACTGGAGTTAACAGCCTGGCATCACAGGAGGGCATTCACACTCCCAGACTGTGAGGGTGTTAATGGCCCAATTCTTCACCCGCCCTTGTATCCACACCCTCAGCCAAGTAACTTTGCAGTGTCCTCCCACCTAACATCAGGGCATAATTCTCCAGTCTTGGGCTGAGCCATGTGGCTTGTTTGGCCAATGGGATGTTAGCTGATGTAAAGCAAGTTGCTAGGAATGCATCGTTAGTCCTAGTTAAGTGGGGGAGAGATGAGAATTAGATTGAGGACTGCCTATAATCCAGTGCTTTGGGAGGCTGGGGGAGGAGGATTGCTTGAGGCCAAGAGGTGGAGACCAGCCTGGGTAACATAGTGGTACCCGTTTCTACAAAAAATTAGCCAGGTGTGGTGGTGCGTGGCTATAGTTCTACCTACTCAAGAGGCTGAGGTGGGAGGATCACTTGATCCTCACTTGAGATTGCATTGTATCTCTCGTCAATAAAACCAAATGCTGGGGTCGGGCACCATGGCTCATGCCTGTAATCCCACCACTTTGGGAGGCCAAGGTGGACGGATCACTTGAGCCCAGGAGTTGGAGACCAGCCTAGCCAACATGGTGAAACCTCATCTCTACTAAAAATACAAAAATTAGCCGGGTGTGGTGGCGCATGCCTATAGTCCCAGCTACTTGGGAGGCTGAGGCTGGAGAGTAGCTTTAACTCAGGAGGCAGAGGCCGCAGTGAGCTGACATCTTGCCACCGCACTCCAGCATGGGCGACAGAGCTAGACTCCCTCTCAAAAACACAAAAAATAAAAATGGGCCAGGCGCGGTGACTCATGCCTGTAATCCCAGCACTTTGGGAGGCCGAGGCGGGCAGATCACGAGGTCATGAGATCGAGACCATCCTGGGTAACACGGCGAAACCCCATCTTTCCTAAAAATACAAAAAAAATTAGCCGGTCGTGGTGGCAGGCGCCTGTAATCCCAGTTACTCAGGAGGCTGAGGCAGCAGAATGGCGTTAACCCAGGGGGTGGAGCTCGCAGTGAGCCAAGATCGCGCCACTGAACTCCAGCCTGGGCAACAGAGCGAGACTCCATCTCAAAAAAAAAAAAAAGTGTGTGTGTATATATACATATATGTATATATACACATATATATGTATATACACGCATATATATAAAATTAAAAATAAAAAATATATATTATATATTATATAATAAATATATAATATTTAATTAATATATAATATATTATATATTTATATATAATTAATATATATTATATTATATATTTATATACACATAATTAATATATTATAATTAATATATATTTAATATAATATATAATATATAATATTTATATATAATATATAATATATAATATTTATATATAATATATAATATATAATATTTATATATAATATATAATATATAATATTTATATATAATATATAATATATAATATTTATATATAATATATAATATATAATATTTATATATAATATATAATATTTATGTATAATATATATTTATATATAATATATAATATTTATATATAATATATAATATTTATATATAATATATAATATTTATATATAATATATAATATTTATATATAATATATAATATTTATATATAATATATAATATTTATATATAATATATAATATTTATATATAATATATAATATTTATATATAATATATAATATTTATATATAATATATAATATATAATATTTATATATAATATATATTTATATATAATATATAATATTTATATATAATATATAATATATAATATTTATATATAATATATAATATATAATATTTATATATAATATATAATATATAATATTTATATATAATATATAATATATAATATTTATATATAATATATAATATATAATATTTATATATAATATATAATATATAATATTTATATATAATATATAATATATAATATTTATATATAATATATAATATATAATATTTATATATAATATATAATATATATTATTTATATATAATATATATTTATATATTATTTATATATAATATATATTTATATATAATATAAAATATATAATATAATATAAAATATATATAATATATAATACATTATATATGTAATATATAATATTATATATTATATGTAATATATTAATATTTATATATTATATGTAATATATTAATATTTATATATTATATGTAATGTATAATATTTATATATTATATGTAATGTATAATATTTATATATTATATGTAATGTATAATATTTATATATTATATGTAATGTATAATATTTATATATTATATGTAATGTATAATATTTATATATTATATGTAATGTATAATATTTATATATTATATGTAATGTATAATATTTATATATTATATGTAATGTATAATATTTATATATTATATGTAATGTATAATATTTATATATTATATGTAATGTATAATATTTATATATTATATGTAATGTATAATATTTATATATTATATGTAATGTATAATATTTATATATTATATGTAATGTATAATATTTATATATTATATGTAATGTATAATATTTATATATTATATGTAATGTATAATATTTATATATTATATGTAATGTATAATATTTATATATTATATGTAATGTATAATATTTATATATTATATGTAATGTATAATATTTATATATTATATGTAATGTATAATATTTATATATTATATGTAATGTATAATATTTATATATTATATGTAATGTATAATATTTATATATTATATGTATTATATATTTATATATAAATGTGTATATATATATAATTGAAAATAAAAACAAAGTGAAACAAAAAACCTTGCTTTTTTTGTTGTTGTTGTTATTTTGAGATGGAGTCTCACTCTGTCGCCCTGGCTGGAATTCAGTGGCGTGATCTCGGCTCACTGCAACCTCCGCCTCCTGGGTTCAAACGATTCTCCTGGCCTCAGCCTCCCCAGTAGCTGGGACCACAGGCGCATGCCACCATGCCCAGCTAATTGTTTTTGGATTTTTAGTAGAGATAGGGTTTCACCATGTTGGCCAGGATGGACTTGATCTCCTGACCTCAGTTGATCCATCTGCGTTGGCCTCCCAAAGTGCTGGGATTACAGGCCTGAGCCACCACCCCTGGCCTGCTATGTTTTACATAGACTTTAATAACTGCTGCTTTGTCTTACTTCAATTTTATCTTGAAACTTTAAAATACATTTTTTTAAAAATGGGGTTTGAGGTTTCTATCTTTATCAGAAGGGGTATATATACACATATAGTATATATATACATATATAGTATATATAATATATATATAATATATGTATATATAATATATACATATGTGTATATATACTCTATATATATAATATATACTATATATACTATATATAATATATATACTATATATACTATATAATATATAATATATATACTATATAATATATAATATATATAATATATAATATATATAATATATAATATATATAATATATACTATATATAATATATAATATATATACTATATAATATATAATATATAATATATACTATATATAATATATACTATATATAGTATATATTATATATACTATGTATAATACATACTATATATAATATATATAATATATAAAATACATATTATATATACATATATAAAATATATATATACATATAATATATATACACATATATATACCTATATAATATATATACACATATATATACCTATATAATATATATATACACACATATATATATATATTTTTTTGAGATGAAGTCTCACTCTGTCGCCCAGGCTGGAGTGCAGTGGCGTGATCTCCACTCACTGCAACCTCCACCTTCCGGGTTCACGCCATTCTCCTGCCTCAGCCTCCCGAGTAGCTGGGACTACAGGCACCCGCCACTACGCCCGGCTAATTTTTTGTATTTTAAGTAGAGACGGGGTTTCACCCTGTTAGCCAGGATGGTCTCGATCTCCTGACCTCATGATCTGCCCGCCTCGGCCTCCCAAAGTGCTGGGATTATAGGTGTCAGCCACCGCGCCCAGCTGAAGGGGCCTATATTTTTAAGAGTTGAAAATGCTACTTTAGTAATATAGTAAGTATCCTGAGATAGGTTTCAGTATTTTTCAGAATTAGTATGTATTGTTGTTACCGGAAAGGGGTCCTGATCCAGACCCCAAGAGAGGGTTCTTGGATTTCTCACAAGAAAGAATTCAGGGCGAGTCCGCAGTGCAGAGTGAAAGCAAGTTTATTGAGAAAGTAAAGGAATAAAGAATGGCTACTCCATAGGCAGAGCAGCCCTGAGGGCTGCTGGTTGCCCATTTTTATGGTTATTTCTTGATGATATGCTAATCAAGGGGTGGATTATTCATGCTTCCCCTTTTTAGACCATATAGGGTAACTTTCTGACGTTGCCATGGCATTGTAAACTGTCACGGCGCTGGTGGGAGTGTAGCAGTTGAGGACGACCACAGGTCACTCTCATGGCCATTTTGGTTTTGGTGAGTTTTGGCCGGTTCCTTTACTGCAACCTGTTTTATCAGCAATGTGTTTGTGACCTGTATTTTGTGCTGACCTCCTATCTAATGCTGTGACTTAGAATGCCTTAACCGTCTGGGAATGCAGCCCAGTAGGTTTCAGCCTCATTTTACCCAGCTCCTTTTTAAAATGGAGTTGCTCTGGTTCACAGGCCTCTGACATTATGGGCTGTTAATATCTGAGACAGAACAAATACATCAGGAATATGATCCACACACTTCAGACAGCTTCCTCATTGCATGAAAATGGAGCCAAACAAGCAAAGATCTGGTATGACCTCAGCTTTGCTCCTGGAATCACCCTCTGCCCAGTTCACACATTCCTGGCATGTCCTTCATTCTCTTGGGGAAGAGAGCAAGTGGAGTTGCCAGGTTACTGTTGATGAAGGGCAATTTTTAGAAGCAGAAAGTCAGCATCCTGTGCTGGATGATTCATCTTGCCCTCTGGGGCATGCTCTGAATGTTAAACAGTAACTATTTGTTGGTGATTATCTGTTGGATTTTGCTCAACCCCTAATTCGAGTGTCCATGATGGATAGATCACTTTTTTCTTTACACTACTTGTCAAGTATAAAACAGATGGATAACATTTCCCTTCCAACTGATTCAGAAAAATATGTTTTTTGGTATTAAACTGTAAAAACAAAATGAATGTTTACTAAATTAGGTGAAAGTAGGGCTGAACTTTCAACTTTCTAGATCAACCATTACAATATGAAATTTGCCCCTAAACCCTGAAAGTTTTGGAATATGAGAAACGGGACCGAGAAATGTGTGAGTCCCATTTTTCAGCCTTTTCCTCCTTTTGCTCTGCAGACACTGAATATAATCCACAGGCAGTACAGACTTATTCTTCCAAAGGATTTATTATGTAATCTCGTACAAGCCTCAACTTTTCCCATTTATAAAATGGGAAAAATATCTTCCTTACCCAATTGTTGAGTGAACTGTGAAACATCCATATGTATTATTGTGTATCAGTACATATATGCTATTTTTGTAGTAGGCATCCAGAAACTGGAGGCTATATACTGTTTCATTTCTTAAAAGGATACTTTCACTTGGTTCAAAGTTCAAAAGATACAGAGTTATATATTGTATTTCTTGAAATCTTTTCACTTCTGTTCCCAGCCACACAATTTCCCTCCATGATCCATGTTTCTTTTGCATCTTGCCAGATATTTTATGTACGTCTAAAAGTAAAAACGTTCATTTTCCCCACTTTAACAATTTTACATAAAATCACACTATTGCTTTTTTGCCTTTTAAAATAAAAACACATTTTTGAAATTGTTCATATCAGTACACAAAGAGTTTCCTTTGTTTTTAAACAATTGTGGCTTAATTTAGGCATAGCCGTGTATTTGTGTGTCTTTCACAGAGAGAAAAGCTATTCAGCTTAGTTATCTGTTATTATGCAGTCGTGTTCTAACTTAATTACCAATCCTAACCCTTAACCAATGGATATTCATTCATCCATTCAACAAATATTTATTGAGCCCCTACCGCGAATCAGGCGGTGCCTGGGAATCTGTATTCCCAAGAACAAAACGCAGCTCCCCAGGCCACATCTAGCGGGTAGGAAGCCGGGCACCCCCTCCGCCCGGTCCTTCTTCTGCGGCCTGCGAGCCCCACCCGGGTCGCGGTCGGCGCCAGCCAGGCGGGGCTGGAGCGGGGCGGGCAGAGGACGCTGGGGCTCCGCGCGTCCCGGCGCGAGTACGAGGACGCGGCCGGGGCAGGTGGGGGCCGAGCAAAGTGGGGCGCTGCCCCGACTCCCGGAGCAGCCGCTCGGTAGAGCGGGGTCGCCGGGGTTGGGGGATCCCCGAGGCAACTTCGGGGCATCAGTCCAGGGTGAGAGTGTCTACTCTCGCCCGGCTCTTGTGGCCTCCGCGCCGCAAGCGGCCCGCAGGGACTTCGGAGGCCACTTCCTGAACTCTCCCCTTTCCACAGATGGGGAACCGGAGGCCCACAATCGGCCCGGGGGAGTCAGGGCGGTGCTGACAGGGCTGGTTCACAGAGCGTGCAACAGCTGAGCAGACGGAACTCGATTAAGAAACCAGGCACGCCGGGTGCCCATCAGGACCTCGGGCAGCAGAGACTCCAGCCGCCGGGCGGGTGGTGGGACCGAGGGCGGGGCGGGCGGCGGGGCCCCAGCCCTTTAAACTCCCTGCGCGCGGGAACCGCGGCCCAACAACCAACGGCGGGCGGGGCCGAGCGGGGCGCGCGCCTCCACCGCCCAACGATCACCCCCCCGACCCCGCCCCGCCGCTATCCAATCAGCCGCCCTCTTGCCGCCCTCCCCGCCGCCCCTGTCTCCCTGGCCCGGAGTAACCACGCGGAGGGACGGCGGGGCGGGGCGGCAGGCGGGTGTGTCCGGGCGAGTGCAGACGCCGCGCGCTCCACTGGAGTTTCGAACGCTGTTGGCCCTCCAGACAGAAAAAAATATAAGAGCGGCAGCCAATGGCGAGGTGGGAAGGACCCGCGCGCAGACCCGGCCCCGCCCCGGCCGGCTGGAAAGAGGGCCAGGCCTGGCCATTGGCTCGCGCCGCCTGTCACTCGCCGGTGCGGCCAGCGGGCAGCGGCCTCGCGGTGACTGGTTCCGCCCAGGCGCGAAATGTAACGCGGGAAAAGCCGGGGCAGGCACCGCGGCGGCAGGTTGTTATTTTTGGGGGCTCAGCGCCGCGCGTCCTGCTTTCCTGTCACCGCAAGGGCCGGGCCGCCCGCTGCTTCCCACCGCTGCAGCCTGCGCTGCGGAGTACAAAGAGCGGAGGGCGCGCTTGACCTGGGGCTGGGGTCCAGCCCTGCCCGCCGGCGCCGTCTGCTCAACTAGTTAGGTGGCTGCTGCGCAGGATTCCGGGAAACGTCAGTCTGCCATGAGCCGGCAGGACTGAGCCTGCGACTCGGAGCAGAGCGAGCGAGGGGCAGAGCGGTGCTCAGGAGTGCGGCCCGGGGCCGCCGGAGCTGCGGGTCGGGCCGGGCGATGATCCGGGGCGTCGAGGCGCCCATGGCGGAGAACCCGCCGCCGCCGCCGCCCGTCATCTTCTGCCACGACTCCCCGAAGCGGGTGCTGGTGTCGGTCATCAGGACGACCCCGATCAAGCCAACGTGCGGCGGTGGAGGGGAGCCGGAGCCGCCGCCGCCGCTCATCCCCACCAGCCCCGGCTTCAGCGACTTCATGGTGTACCCGTGGCGCTGGGGCGAGAACGCACACAACGTGACGCTCAGCCCTGGGGCCGCGGGTGCCGCCGCCTCGGCCGCCCTGCCTGCAGCCGCAGCCGCCGAGCACTCGGGGCTTCGTGGCCGGGGCGCGCCCCCGCCCGCCGCCTCGGCCTCCGCCGCCGCCTCGGGAGGTGAGGACGAGGAGGAAGCGAGCAGCCCAGACAGCGGCCACCTCAAGGTGAGCGGCGCGGGCGGGCGGGCGGGACGCGGGGCAGCCGGGGCCCGTTAACGGCGCGGCGGGCGGGGCGGAGTTGAAAACGCGAGGTCGATCCGGCCACGGCGGGGGCTGCGGCTGACAGGATGCTGACGTCACTGCCGCGCGCCAAAAACCGGCCCCAGTCGAGGGGGGGACTGTCACGTGACAGGCGGGAGCGGCGCGGGAGACCGTCCTTGCGGCAGGTGCAGTGGGCGGGAGCGCGGCCCGGGGTCGCTGGGGAGGCCGGGTCAACGGCCACTGACATCCTCCCGGCGGGCTGCCGAGTCCTCAGTTCCGAGAGGAAACGAGAGGGATGAGGGCCTTGAGTTGTTCCACCGACTGCGAGAGGGAAGGGAGCGCACAGTGTTTGCTCCATTACTGCAGATCGCCCTGGCCCTGTTAAAAGATGCCCCGCAGAGACAGCCGAAGAGCAAGAAAGGACTTCTGGGCCTGTTCTGCGGCTGAAGTTGTGCCTTCGCTGCCTTTCGTTTATCCAGCATACTACTTGCTAGGTGTTGAGAGCACATAGTGGAATGGGACGCTAAAATTGCTTGCAGTCCCGACTGCTTAAAGCTGGTAAGGTCGTTACCACTGGTTCAAACCTATTTTACAGATCAGGGAGCTGGGGCTTACAGTGATTAGTGAGGCGAACTCCCCACGATCGCACAGCTCAGTAGTGGAAGAGCGGGGACTAGGTCGAGGTTTTGTGGCTTTTAGTCCTGCATGAGTTTGGGGTGACTTTCTGCTGACTTATACTGAACTCTGTAGACTGTAAGCTCCAGGTGAGCCAGGAGTATTTCTATCTAGAAGACTATATGACTTTACTACCTTACATTCTGTAAATGCTCAATAAAGGTGCTCAAAAAATATTTGTGTAATGAATGAATGGTGCTAACAGAAGGGTAATATCCAGGTTCCATTTGTTAAGTGGCTGTATAAGATAAGCAATTTGCAAGAGATAACAAGTAAATCACATAGTGGATAACTGCATCTGTATCAGCACATAATGTATAAGTTGAAATGAGTTTGATCATTTTACATGCAGTCACAAGGATGTTGAAACTACATTGTTTGGGTTTTGAGAAAATTGATACATTTTATGTGGCATTGTTATTAAACAATTATAAGGTTATAAAACTATAGGTTTTTATACACTTCAGCTCTTGAAACTGCACCTCAGTAAACATTTGAAAGAACAGAACCTGGGCCGGGTGCGGTGGCTCACGCCTGTAATCCCAGAACTTTGCGAGGCAGAGGCGGGCGGATCACGAGGTCAGGAGATCAAGACCATCCTGGCTAACACGGTGAAACCCCGTCTTCACTAAAAATACAAAAAATTAGCCGGGCTTGGTGGTGGGCGCCTGTAGTCCCAGCTACTCGGGAGGCTGAGGTAGGAGAATGGCGTGAAGCGGAAGGCGGAGCTTGCAGGGAGCTGAAATCAGGCCACTGCGCTCCAGCCTGTGCAAAAGAGCGAGAATCCGTCTCAAAAACAAAAAAAACAAAAAAAAAACCATAACAGAGCCTGGTGAGGTGGCTCATGCCTGTGATCCCTTCAGGAGGCTGAGGCTGGGGAATCACTTGAGACCGGGAGTTCAAGACCAGCCTGGGCAACATAGTGAGACCCCATCTGGCGGCCTGCACCTATATACCTAGCTACATGGGAGGTTGAGGCAGGAGGATCACTTGAGACCAGGAGTTTGAGGCTACAGTGAGACATGATAGCACCACTGCACTTCAGCCTGGGTGACAAAGCAAGACCTCAACTCTTTAACAAAAATTGAAGAAACTTGCCAGGTGCGGTGGCTCACGCCTGTAATCCCAGCACTTTGGGAGGCTGAGGCGGGTGGATCACCTGAGGTCCAGGAGTTCGAGACCAGCCTGACCAACATGGTGAAACCCTGTCTACTAAAAATATAAAAATTAGCCGGACGTGGTGGCGGGCGCCCGTAATCCCAGCTACTTGGGAGGCTGAGGCAGGAGAATTGCTAGAACTCGGGAGGCGGCGGTTGCAGTGAGCCGAGATTGCGCCATTGTACTCCAGCCTGGGGGACAGAGTGAGACTCCGTCTCAAAAAAAAAAAAAAGAAAAGAAAAACTAACGATAGAAGCGTTGATAGTATTGCTGAGTATTACTAAAGGCTACAGTTGCTGTTGGGCTGCCTCTAGGTAGCCCCTAGTGAGATGTAAGATGGATGGGTATCCACCGGGTACGGTGGCTCACGCCTGTAATCCAAGCACTTTGGGACACCGAGGCAGGCGGATCACAAGGTCAGGAGATAGAGACCATCCTGGCTAACACGGTGAAACCCCGTCTCTACTAAAAATACAAAAAAAAAAAAAAAAAAAAAAAGGCCAGGGGTGGTGGCTGGCGCCTGTAGTCCCACCTACTCGGGAGGCTGAGGCAGGAGAATGGCGTGAACCCGGGAGGCGGAGCTTGCAGTGAGCCGAGATCGTGCCACTGCACTCCAGGCTAGGCGACAGAGCAAGACTGTGTCTCAGAAAAAAAAAAAAAAAAATTTGGATGGGTATCCTAGGTATTTTTGTGTTAACCATTTATAAGTTTTAGTCTTTAAAAAAAAAACACTAAATTAGATTATGTAGTTGAACAATATAAAGGCATACATTCATAAGTTCTTGTGTAAGATTTTGCCTTTATGGTTTTATTTTTATAGATTAATCTAGTTCTGGATCACCCAAGAAGATTAATGTTATATAGATGAAATCTATAGGTATGTTGTTTTTGGCCTAAAACAGACTTGTCCTTACCCAGACATTTTATAAAAATTGCTAACTGTGGCCAGGCGCGGAGGCTCACGCCTGTAATCCCAGCACTTTGGGAGGCCGAGGCTGGCTGGTCACGAGGTCAAGAGATCGAGACCATCCTGGCCAACATGGTGAAACCCTGTCTCTACTAAAAATACAAAAATTACCTGGGTGTGGTGGCACACCCCTGTAGTCCCAGCTACTCGGGAGGCTAAGGCAGGAGAATCACTTGAACCCTGGAGGCGGAGGTTGCAGTGAGCCGAGATCGTGCCACTGCACTCCAGCCTGGCCACAGTGAGACTCCGTCTTAAAAAAGAAAAATTGCTAACAAGATGCATGGGTTTGAATTGTATTTCCATGCTGTACACCTCTTTTCAGAGGTAAAGTATACCAACGGTTGTAAAAAACATGTAAAAGTGAAATGGCTGTTTTATATTTCTGCTTTTTTCCTTTCTCATGTAGTTTTTCCTGTTGTAACTTTCATAAATTTGGTAAATTGATTTGAATATGTCTTTCTATTGATGAAGCAATCCACATGCAGCTCCAAAAATTCATTTATTTAGCTTTCCCACCGTAAGACAGAAGGGTCTGGAATACACCTTTATTTAAGAAAGTTGCTAGCTAGACTAAGCTTTGTGGGGGCAAGAAGGAAAAAGAAAAAAATAAGGAAGTTGCTTAGTTTGATTTGTGGTCAATACACTGAACTACAAAGATAGAGAGTCCCAGCCTGTTTTACTGTTTTGCTTCTTTAAAGTACTTGTAGTTCTTTATCTCCATGTGCATCATCAGGGAATTGTGCTGAGTCTGCTCATTTTTGGGGAAGAGAGGAGACAAGTCTGTAATATAGCCAGTGCCAATAACATTCTCCCAATATGCCACATAGAGGCACTAACAGCTGTGGGTTTGAGAACAATATTTGCGTTCATTTACTGTCTATTCTTTGCCACTGCTCCCAGGGGAGGTGTCAGCGTCTGAGTCCTGCACACCCTGTGTCAGCTTTCTCTTGCTCTTTTGTTTGTTCCTGCCCAACACTGCCTCCCTCGCCTGTGGGAACACCTACCAGCTTATTTTGGCTGCTCATCACACGATTGCTTAGCACTGTTGGCATATAATTATATATTATCTTCTTCTGGATTGTAGAATTCTGAGAGGGAAGAAAGCAGGTCTAACTGCCTTCTGCCACAAGTTGTTCCAAGGCTCCCCACCTTGTCCCTGTGCCCTCTACTAAGACTGCATTTGAAGTTACTTCTTCACTGGGGCTGGTGGGGTCTGGCTTTTCAGATACTATTCACCCTGCAGGATCTACCGGCTGCCGTATCCTACTTCCCCTTCCTGTGTCACCTGAACACTTCAAAACCTAGACTGTGCATACTGTTACGAATAGCTGATTTTTAAATACTTTATACGTAATACGTAAATTCATAGTATTTATGAATAGTAATGTTTGAGCACCATGTTAAACCTAACATCATCTTAACATAGTAGGCACTATTTATTGCCTGGCACAGAGTAAGCATTTCATAATGTTAGCAGCAAACTGCTGGGCTCTGTGTTGAGCATTTTGAATTCTTTAATTCATTTTATCCTGTTTACCTGATGAGGAATGAGAAATTAGAGTCCCCGAGACAAAGTCTAGTTAAGATTGTATGGTAAGTGGCAGAACTGATCGGAACCTTCTAGAGTCCCTGTTCTTAGTCCCTATACTACACTGCTCCTGGGACTATCACATGTAAATGGACTTCAGGGGTTTATTTTTGTTTTTTAAATATTAAGCTGAGATAAGTAGACATAAATACATACTATTGGCCGGGCATGCTGGCTGATGCCTGTAATCCCAGCACTTTGAGAGGCCACGGTGGATGGATCACTTGAGGCCAGGAGTTTGAGACCAACCTGGCCAACATGGTGAAACCCTGTCTCTACTAAAAATACAAAAAAATTAGCCGAGCTTGGTGGTGCACACCTATAGTCCTGGCTACTCGGGAGGCTGAGGCATGAGAATCACATGAACCCGGGAGGCGGAGGTTGCAATGAGCTGAGATTGTGCCACTGCACTCCAGCCTGGGCGACTAAGCGAGATTCTGTCTCAAAAAAAAAAAGAAAAAGAAAAAGAAAAAAGAAATACATACTATGTATAGCTTATCTATGTCTCAATTGAGATGCTTTATAAAAGTGCACTCAATTCAATAAACTGGAATTAAAACTTGAGAAGTTGTGAAGATAGGTCAGGATGGGAAGTAGGTAGTTACAAGTTAGGAAGCATGTATGCAAGTCATGGGAAGTTTGTATCTAAATCTGAATGTGAAAAGGTTCACACGCCTCCCTCTGAGACCTATTTTTGTTTTCCTTCTAGGTTGTGCTTGTTCCCTTTATTTGAATTCTACTTATAAAAATGTGTCAAGGACTTTTAGGTTTTTTAGTTATCACATGACTAAACACTTTCAAAATCACTAATCAACCTTCTAGAGGTATGGAGATTGTTTTTAAAATTATAATTACTAAGGTATGCAAAAGTTTTTGGCAATTTAATAATTTTGTGTTGCGAATCGTCAACAGTCTTGACAAGATCTGTCCTTAGCCTCCAGGTGCACTTGGCTGCTGAGTGTAACACTCTGTAATTGTCCGAAGATGCCTAGAAACATGGTTTTCTCACTGTTAAGGCCAAAAGGAAGAGGGTCCTCTTTAAGTAACATTGCTTATGTTACTTTTAACAATATGTATTGTTAAAAGACGGTCTTTATTCATTTATTTAGGGCATTATATGATTATTTGTCTTATTTTCTGAGCTAAAAGAATGCACTTATTAATTAGCTGGGCATGGTGACGCTTGCCTGTAGTCCCAGCTACTTGGGAGGCTGATGCAGGAGAATCACATGAACCCAGGAGGCGGAGGTTGCAGTGAGCTGAGATCATGCCACTGTACTCTAGCCTGGGCGACAGAGCCAGAGTCCATCTCAAAAAACAAAAACAAAACAAAAAAACCCAAAAGAATGCACTTAGTGAACCCTTCCCTGTATATGACCAGTATGTTGTATTATGCTGTATATTTCAGCACTCACTCCATTTCTCATTTGGAAAATATAAATGTGTTGCTGGTGGCAGAAACAGTCTCTTAGAGTTGCTGGGAGGCAGCCATATGGTTAACTTTTTTTTTTATGTTAACTGATCAGTTATTTCAAATTGCAAAAGTCAGCAATATGTTCTTGCATATTTATTTGTTTACTTATTTTTTATGTTTTTCAGACGAAGTCTCACTCTGTCACCCAGGCTGAGTGCAGTGGCACTGTTAGGGCTCACTGCAGCCTTGAACTCCCACTCTCAAGTGATCCTCCCACCTCAGCCTCAAGTGATCCTCCCACCTCAGCCTCCTGAGTAGCTGGGACTTCAGGTGTATATCACACCTGGCCTTTTTTTTTTTTTTGTAGACAGGGGTCTTGCTATGCTGCCCAGGCTGATCTCAAACTCTTGGACTCAAGCAATTCTCCTGCCTCAAATTCCCAAGCAGTGGGATTACAGGCATGAGCCACTACACCCAGCCTTTCTTACATATTTAAAAATACTAGGAAAGGGATCCTTTTATGGCAGAGGACTTGTATCACTAAGGTTTTTTTGTTTGTTTGTTTGTTTTGAGACAAGGTCTCACTCTGTCGCCCAGGCTGGAGTACAGTGGCGCAATCATGGCTCACTGCCGCCTTGGCCTACCGGGTTCAAGTGATCCTCCTGAGTATGGGACCACAGGTGTATGCCACCACACCTGGCTATGTTTTTTTTTTTTTTTTTGTAGAGATGGAGTCACACTATGTTGTCCAGGCTGGTCTTGAATTCCGAGTTCAAGTGATCCTCTTGCCTTGGCCTCTTAAAAGTGTTGGGATTACAGGCGTGAGCCACTGTGGCCAGCCACTATGGTTTTTTTGTTTTGTTTTGTTTTGTTTTTGACGGAGTCTCGCTCTGTTGCCAGGCTGGAGTGCAGTGGTGCAATCTCAGGTTACTGCAACCTCTGTCTCCCGGGTTCAAGCGGTTCTCCTTCCTCAGCCTCCCAAGTAGCTGGGACTATAGGCGCGTGCCACCACACCCAGCTAATTTTTTTTTTTGTATTTTTAGTAGAGACGGAGTTTCACCATGTTGGCCAGGATGGTCTCGATCTGTTGACCTTGTGATCCACCCGCCTCGGCCTCCCCAAGTGTTGGGATTACAGCCGTGAGCCACCGTGCCTGGTCTATGGTTTTTTTTTTTTTTTTTGAGACGGAGTCTCGCTCTGTCGCCCAGGCTGGAGTGCAATGGTGCCATCTCGGCTCACTGCAAGCTCCGCCTCCTGGATTCACGCCATTCTCCTGCCTCAGCCTCCCGAGTAGCTGGGACTACAGGCGCCCGCCACCACGCCCGGCTAATTTTTTGTATTTTTTAGTAGAGACGGGATTTCACCGTGTTAACCAGGATGGTCTCGATCTCCTGACCGCGTGATCCACCCGCCTCGGCCTCCCAAAGTGCTGGGATTACAGGCGTGAGCCACCACGCCCAGCCAGGCCTATGGCTTTTTTTTTTTTGAGACACAGTTTCACTCTGTCGCCCAGGCTGGAGTGCAGTGGTGCGATCTCGGCCCACTGCAACCTCCGCCTCCCGGGTCCACGCCATTCTGCCTCAGCCTCCCGAGTAGCTGGGACTACAGGCGCCCGCCACTGCGCCCAGCTAAATTTTTTGCATTTTTAGTAGAGACAGGGTTTCACCATGGTCTCGATCTCCTGACCTCGTGATCCACCCACCTCGACCTCCCAAAGTGCTGGGATTACAGGCGTGAGCCACCGCGCCTGGCCTGTGGTTTTTAATTGACCTGATTTCATGTTCTATTTCTTTCTTAACAGAATCAGCTCCTATTTTTATTGATCACAGACGCTATATTCTTTTATATTTATTTTGTACTTATTAAAACAATTATTCATGATATGACCATAACCAGCAATAATCCATGAAATTATTGTGGCTTAATAAATGATGGCAATAAAGATTTCACTCCTGTGTAGCTCCTTCTGTCTGACTCTGTGTTAGTAATTTTAGCAAGCAAGACTTGAGCTATATGTGGTTACTGAGGATCACAGCCAAGGAGTAAAGAAGATGAAAGAATTTGATGACCACCAATCATGGCCACAAGTTGATTTGTTAATTTGTACTTTAATAAGTCATGGTCCATTTAGGATCTTGCTAATTCCTGTTTCATTATGCATGGGCATTTCTTGAGTAATTAAGTAAGGTTGATGAGCTTTTTGTTTCGTCAACAGATATTCGTTACTAACCCACTGAGTCAGTTAGCTCAGGCTAAAAAGCAGGCTGCAGAATGCAACTTCAAGATGGCAGTCTCAGCCTCAACATGGCTCATGTTATGTGTCCTGGGAGGGTTGACCACTGGTGTGCTCCACATTCTGTTCATTCTAGGATCCTGAAGGAATCTCTCCAAGCTGGGACAGATGGGTCTCAAAGCAGAGAGAAAACAGAGATGGTAGAACCGTATGTTGTATTAGTCCATTTTGCATTGCTATAAAAGAATACCTGAAGGTGGGTGATTTATGAGGAAAATAGGTTTATTTGGCTTGTAGTTCTGCAGGCTGTACCAGAGGCATGGCACCAGAATCTGCTTCTGGTGAGGGACCTCAGGGAGCTTCGAATCATGGCAGAAGGCGAAGGGGAGCAGGTTTCACATGGTGAGAGAGGGAACAAGAGGTAGGGGAGGAAGTAACAGGCTTTTCTTAACAGTCAGATCTCATGGTAATATGAGCAAGCACAGCGTCTAGATGTTCATGAGGGATCTGTCTTTATGACCCAGACACGTTCCACTAGGCTCCGCCTCCAATACTGGGGATCAAATTTCAACATGAGATTTGGAGGGGACAAACATCCAAACTACACATGCTATTTTCACTCACATTTTATTGGCCAAAGCAAGTCATATGGCTAAGTTGCACTCTGGACCCACAGTGAAAGGGGCAGTGAATGTTTTTGCAATAATATCTGCCACAGTGCCTTCTGACATTTTAAAAATTGTGGCAAAAACCCGATAATATTTTCTACCTTAACCATTTTTAAGTATACAGTACAGTAGTGTTGACTATATGTGAACGGTTGTGCAACAAGTCCCTAGAATTTATTCATCTTGTAAAACAAACTATACTCACTGAACTTGCCTTTCCCCCGCCCCTCTCTAGTCCCTGGCCACCACCACTCTTCTAAGAGTTTGATGACCTCAGATACCTCATATAGGTAAAATTATGCAGTATTTGCCTTTTTGTCACTGGTTTGTTTTACTTAGCGTAATTTCCTAAAGGTTCATCCATGTTATGGCATATGGCAGGATTTCCATCTTTCTGAAGGCTGAGTAGTTTTCCATTGTTACTAACACACTGAGTTTGCTTAGGCTAAACTGTATATAGCACTATTTATCCATTCATCAGTCAGTGGACATTTGGGTTGCTATCGATTGTGAATAATGTTGCAATGAACACAGATGTGCAAATATCTCTTTGAGATTCTGTTTTCATTTCTTTTGTATATGTAGCCTTCCCACATTGTTTTTTAAAAAATATTATTTATTTATTTATTTATTATACTTTAAGTTCTAGGGTACATGTGCACAACGTGCAGGTTTGTTACATATGTATACATGTGCCATGTTGGTGTGCTGCACCCATTAACTCGTCATTTACATTAGATATATCTCCTAATGCTATCCCTCCCCCCTCCCCCCACCCCGCGACAGGCCCGGTGTGTGATGTTCCCCTTCCTGTGTCCAATGTTTATTTATTAATTAATTAATTTATTTATTTTGTGTTCCATTAAAACTTTATTTACAGAAACAGGCTATTTGCCAATATTTTAATCTATTAAAAATTACTCACGTTGGCTGGGCATGGTGGCTCATGCCTGTAATTCTAGCACTTTGGGAGGCTAAGGCGGGCGGATCAGAGAGATCGAGACCATCCTGGCTAACACGGTGAAACCCCGTCTCATTGGCCTGGTGAATCTTTCATATTTAGGTGGTTTTCTTGTAAAGCCATCTCCAACAAAGCACACGTTAGTAACTATCCTCTTCCATGCCTTCTTTCCTGTTCGAATAACTTTTAATACTTCTGCTTCTCCCTGGGCATGTACTTTAGGCAGAGGGACTTCCCATTTTCCCGCCTTCTCTTTTCGTTTCTGTTTAATCATATTGGAAAGTACTTTAGCTCGAGATTGTCCCTCTCTGTCCAGCAGATAGGCAGGTACTGCTCCCTGTGGAGTCTTTTCATCATTCTTTTGTTTGGTGTTTTTCTTTTCATGCATCTTTGATAGTCTTTTTTTCATTTGTATTTTCTCAGCATGGCGCTGTTTATGTTAAAGCTTAGCCTTCAGACCAATCATTTTCTTTGCCTTCTTTGAACGTTCATGAGCCTCTCGACTTTCCTTCTTTCTCTTTTTCTCATGGTAATCCAAACGGTATCCATAGCGTTTACGGTGTAATTCAATATATTCGTTCTGTGGCATGGTGACGGCCGCAGAGCCGCCAGGAGCAGCCCCTGGGGTGCGAAAATGCTCTCAATTTTCGAGTCTCAAAGACCCACAAGCCCATGCTACGCAGGCCGGGACAGGAAAGCTATTTATTTATTTAATAATAGAGATGGGGTCTTGCTATGTTGCCCAGGTTGGTCTCTAACTTCCGGCCTCAAGCGACCCTATCACCTCAGACTCCCAAAGTGCTAGGATTACAGATGTGAGCCGCTGTGCCTGACCCCCACGTTCTTTTTTTTTTTTTTTTTTTTTTTTTTTGAGATGGAGTCTTTGCTCTGTCACCCAGGCTGGAGTGCAGTGGTGCGATCTCGGCTGACTGCAAGCTCTGCCTCCCGGGTTCACGCCATTCTCCTGCCTCAGCCTCCCGAGTAGCTGGGACTACAGGCACCCGCCACCACGCCCGGCTAATTTTTTGTATTTTTTTAGTAGAGATGGGGTTTCACTGTGTTAGCCAGGATGGTCTCGATCTGTTGACCTCGTGATCCGCCCCCCTCGGCCCCCCAAAGTGCTGGGATTACAGGCGTGAGCCACTGTGCCCGGCCCCCACGGTCTTAATCATTAAAAAAGTTAACTGTAATGGCTAATGAGAATTTACCAACATAAAACATATTTCTTCAGTTATTAATAATTTTTAGGTGTTCCTGTTTAGTACGCTGCCTGTATCTAAAGACTAAAGGAAAAATAGGTAAAGACTTCATTAAATCTTTTGAAAACTTTCTTTAGACTTTCAGAATAAAAGTAGTAAGTGTACAACTAATTTGAATATTCATGGTATAAGACTGAAATCAGGTCATTAAGTTGTGCTGAATATAGATTTTAATATCTAAGGATTTTCATAAAACATGATTTATCCTAGAAGATAACTCATCCATGTAGGGATTGAACTTTTCTTTCAATGTGAAAATCTGATTGAAGGGAATTTTGCTGTAGCTTATTACTATCCTTCAAGGTTTCAGGCTGATGTTTAAGCTTTTGGAAGGCTTTGAGTTTTGATATTGAAAGCCCTAAAAGCATCTTCATTTTAGAAGTAGTTGTATATGATCCTTTTATGATTTTTTTTCATGTAACTTGTATATGTGAAAGTTCACTTAACTGGGAAACAAAGTTTCTTTCAAGTAAATGTTTATTTTATATTAGTTTTAGCTGTATAGAAAAGCTGTGAAGGTAGTACAGAGAGTTCCCATAAACTGCACACCCAGCTTCCCCGTTAACATCTTACACTAGTGTTGTACATTTGTTAAAAATTAATGAACCAATGTTGATGCACTAATATTAACTGAAGCCCATAGCATATTCAGATTTCCTTAGGTTTTTAATCAATGTAAAATTACATAACATTAAATTAATCATTTTAAAGTGTACAATCTAGTGACATTTAGTACATTCATAATGTTCTAAGAGTTCCAAAACATTTTTATCACCTCTAAAGAAAACTTGATCTGTTAGGCCATGATTCCCTGTTCCCTACTACATGCAGACCTTGGAAACCAACAACCTACTTTCTGTCTCTATGGATTTACCTATTCTGGATATTTCATTAAATGAAGTCACATAATATGTTGCCTTTTGTGTTTGGCTTCTTTTTTTAGCATACTGTTTTTTAGGTTCATCCACTTTGTAGCACATATTATTTTCATGGCTGAATAATTTCATTATATATGTATACATATTCCATTGTGTATGTATATGTATATATATGATATCGATACAAAACTATCAAACTTTTCCACAGTGGCTGAGCCATTTTACATTCTCATCAGTAGTATATGATGGTTCCAATTTCTCTACATTTTTTATAAAAAAACTATTTCCTACTTATTTTCCTTTTTTTCTCCCAGTATAGTATAACCTAGTTGGTGCAAAGCAGTATCTCATTGTGGTTTCAATTAGCATTTTCCTAAATGATGAATAATTTTGAGGATTTTTTTTTTTTTTTTTTTTTTTTTTTGAGACAGAGTTTTGCTTAGTTGGCCAGGCTGGAGTGCAGTGGTGTGATCTCGGCTCACTGCAACCTCCGGGTTCAAGCGATTCTCCTGCCTCAGCTTCCTGAGTAGCTGGGATTAAAGGCACTCGCCATCATGCCTGACTAATTTTTGTATTTTTAGTAGAAACGGGGTTTCACCATGTTGGCCAGGCTGGTCTTGAACTCCTGACCTCAGGTGATCCACCCACCTTGGCCTCCCAAAGTGCTGGGATTACTGGCGTGATACACTGCGTGTGGCTGATTTTGAGCATCTTTTTATGTATTTGCTGGCCATATAACTGCATTTGTTGGCCATATAACTGCTTTGGAGAAATGTCTGTTCAAGTCATTTGCCTATTTTTTAATTGAGTTTTTTGTGTTTTTTGTTGTTGTTGAGTTCTAAGAGGTCTTTTTATATCCTTGATACTAGGCCCTTATCAGATGTATGGTTTGCAAATAAATATCTCCCATTCTGTAGGATGGCCTTTCGTTTTCTTTGTAATGTCCTTTGATGTACAAAAGTTTTACATTTTGATTCAGTCCAATTTATTTTTTTGTTGCTTAGCTCTTGGTGCCATATCTAAGAATCCATTAAAAAAATACAAAGTCAAGAAGAGTCATCCCTGTTTTTATTTTAAGAGCATTACAGTCTTTTTTTTTTTTTTTTTTTTTTTTTTTTGGAGATGGAGGCTCGCTTTGTTGCCCAGGCTGGAGTGCAGTGGTGTGATCTTGGCTCACTCTGTTGCCTAGGCTGGAGTGCAGTGGCGTGATCTCGGCTCACTGCAAGCTCCGCCTCTCGGGTTCACGCCATTCTCCTGCCTCAGCCTCCCGAGTAGCTGGGACTACATGTGCCCGCCACCGCGCCCGGCTAATTTTTTTATTTTTAGTAGAGACGGGGTTGCACCATGTTAGCCAGGATGGTCTCGATCTCTTGACCTCGTAATCCACTCGCCTCAGCCTCTCAAAGTGCTGGGATTACAGGCGTGAGCCACTGCGCCTGGCCAAGTTTTTGTACTTTTAGTAGAAACGGGGTTTCATCGTGTTAGCCAGGATGGTCTTGATCTCCTGACCTCGTGATCCGCCCGCCTCGGCCTCCCAAAGTGCTGGGATTACAGGCGTGAGCCACCGCGCCCGGCGTTGTTTTTGTTTTTTTGAGACAGGGTCTCACTCTGTTGCCCAGGCTGGAATGCAGTGGCATGATCTTGGCTCACTGCAACCTCTGCCTCCTGAGTAGCTGGGACTCCAGGCATGTGCCACCCTGCTCTGCTAACTTTTTGTATTTTTGGTAGAAATGAGATTTCACCATGTTGCCCAGGCTGATCTCGAATTTTTGGGCTGAAACAATCCACCCACCTCGGCCTCTCAAAGTGCTGGGATCACAGGCATGGGCTACCGTGTCCAGCTAAGAGCTCTATAGTTTTAGTTCTTATGTTTAGCTCTGTGGTACATTTTGAGTTAGTTTTTGTATATAGTGTAAGGTAGGGGTCTAACTTTATCCTTTTGTATATGGAAATCCAGTTATCCCAGAACCATTTGTTAAAGAGGCTATTCTTTCTGTGTTGAATGTTCTTGGGTCCCTTGTTGAAAATCAATTGGCCTTTCATATATAGGTTAGGTTCTGTACTCTAAATTTTATTTCATTGCTCTATGTCTTTCCTTACGCCATTACCACACTGTCTTAATTGCCAGTGCTTAGTAGTAAGTTTTGAAATTGGGAAGTGTGAGTCCTCCTGTTTTGTTCTCTTTTTCAAGATTATTTTGGCTATTTGGAGCCTCCTATAATTCCATATGAACTTGAGAATAGCCTTTTCCATTTCTGCAAGAAAAAAAAAAAGAAAAAAAACCCCTGGAATTTTAATAGAGATTGCATTGTGGCTGTAAGATTGCTTTGGATAGCATTGCTATCTTATCAATTTTAAGTCATCTAATTCTTGAATTGTATCCTATAAGTTTGGTATGTTGTGTTTTTGGTATTATTTGTGTCAAGGTATTTTCTTTTTTCCCTTGTGATTTCTTCTTTGACCCATCGGCTATTTAAGAGTGTGTTGGGCCAGGCACGGGGGCTCATGCTTGTAATTCCAGCACTTTGGGAGGCCAAGGCGGGTGGATCACGAGGTCAGGAGTTCAAGACCAGCCTGGTCAATATGGTGAAACCATGTCTCTACTAAAAATACAAAAATTATCTGGGTGTGGTGATGCACACCTATAGTCCCAGCTGCTCAGGAGGCTGAGGCAGGAGAATTGCTGGAACCCGGGAGGTGGAGGTTGCAATGAGCTGAGATCATGCCACTGCACTCGGGCCTGGGCAACAGAGCAAGACTCCGTCTCAAAAAAAAAAAAAAAATGTGTTGTTTAATTTCTATATATTTGTTCCTGTTTTCCTTCTGTAAAGTTTCATTCCATGAGGTCAGAGAAGATACTTGGAATGCTTTCAGTCTTTTAAAATTTATTGAGACTTTTTTGTGGTCTAACGTATGGTCTATGTTGGAGAATATCTTTGTGGATCTTCTGCCTAGTTGTCTTATTCATTATTGAAAGTAGGGTATTAACTGGGCACAGGGGCTCACGCCTGTAATCCCAACACTCCGGGAGGCCGAGGGGGGCGGATCACTTGAGGCCAGGAGTTCAAGACCAGCCTGGCCAACAAGGTGAAACCGTCTCTACTAAAAATACAAAAAAAAAAAAAAAAAAATAGCCAGGCGTGGTGGTGGGCACTTGTAATCCCAGCTGCTCGGGAGGCTGAGGCAGGAGAATCGCTTGAACCTGGGAGGTGGAGGTTGCAGTGAGCTGAGACTGCACCACTGCACTCCAGCCTGGGCAACAAGAGTGAGAACCTGTCTCAAAAAAAAAAAAAAAAAAAAAAAAAGAAAGAAGTAAAGGAAGTAGGGTATTGAAGACTCCAGCTGTTTTTGAACTATTTCTCCTTTTAATTCTGTCACCTTTTGCAGGAGGCTCTGTTCTTAGGTGTATATGTATTTCTAAAAGTTATAAGTTTTTCTGTCCTTTCACAGTTCTTTCTTTCTTCTTTTCTTTTGTTTCTTTCTTTCTTTTTTTTGGAGATGGAGTCTAGCTCCGTCGCCAGGCTGGAGTGCAGTGGTGCGAACTCGGCTCACTGCAACCTCCGCCTTCTGGGTTCAAGTGATTCTCCTGCCTCAGCCTCCTGAGTAGCTGGGACTATAGGCGCGTGCCACCATGCCCAGCTAATTTTTGCATTTTTAGTAGAGTCAGGGTTTCACCATGTTGGCCAGGTTGGTCTTGATCTCTTGACCTCGTGCCCTGCCCACCTCAGCCTCCCAAAGTGCTGGAATTTAAGAGATAGGGTCTTGCTCTGTTGCCCAGGCTGGAGTGCAGTGGTGTGATCATAGCTCACTATAGCCTTGAACTCCTGGGCTCAAGTGATCCTCCTGCCTCAGCCTCTTGAGTAGCTGGGACTATAGGCACACACCTCTGCACCTTGCTAATTTAAAAAAAAATTTTTTTTTTTTTTGAGATGGCATCTCACACTGTCTGCTAGGCTGGAGTGCAGGGGCGCAATCTTGGCTTACTGCAACCTTCATCTCCCAGGTTCAAGCGATTCTCCTGCCTCAGCTTCCTGAGTAGCTGGGATTACAGGTGTGCGCCACCACACCTGGCTAATTTTTTTTTTTTTTTTTTTTTTGAGACGGAGCTTCGCTCTTGTTGCCCAGGCTGGAGTGCAATGGTGCGATCTTGGCTCACCGCAACCTCTGCCTCCCAGGTTCAAGCAATTCTCCTGCCTCAGCCTCCCGAGTAGCTGGGATTACAGGCATGCACCACCATGCCTGGCTAATTTTGTATTTTTAGTAGAGACAGGGTTTCTCCATGTTGAGGCTGGTCTTGAACTCTTGACCTCAGGTGATCTGCCCGCCTCGGCTTCCCAAAGTGCTGGGATTACAGGCTTGAGCCACTGTGCCCGGCCTAATTTTTGTAGTTTTAGTAGAGACAGGGTTTCGCCATGTTGGTCAGGCTGGTCTCGAGCTCCTGACATTGTGATCTGCCCACCTTGGCCTCCCAATCAGCTGTTAATCTTATCGAGGACCCCTTTTACATGATGAACCACTTTTCCTTTTGAGGCCTGGTCTTGTTTTGTCCCCAGGCTGAAGTCCAGTGGCAGGATCATGGCTCATTGCAGCCTTGACCTCCCAGGCTCAGCTGATCCTCCTTCCTCAGCCTCCTGAGTAGCTGGGACCACAGGCGTGTACCCCCACACTTGGATAATTTTTAAATTATTTGTAGACATGAGGTCTCCTTATGTTTCCCAGGCTGGTCTCAAACTCCTGGATTCAAGTGATCCTCCTGCCTTGGCCTCCCAAAGTGTTGGGATTATAGGCTTGAGCCACGGTGCTTATCCAAGTCACTACTTTCTTGCTGCTTTCAAGATTCTTTTTGTCATTTGACAGTTTGATTACAAAATGTCTTGGTGTGGATCCCTTTATTTTTCTTGAAGTGTATTGAGCTTCTTGGATGTTTAGATTTGTGTCATATCAAATTTGGGAAGTTTTCCGTCATTATTTCTTCAAATATTCTTTCCCTTTCCTCTCTTGCCTCTATGACTCCAGTTATATGTATGTTGGTATGCTTGATAGTGTTCCATAGGCATCGTAGACTCTGTTGATTTCCCTTCCTTCTTTTTTCTTTCTGTTCTTCAGACTGGATAAATTCAACTGACCTATCTTCAAGTTGGCTGATTGTTCTGTCAGTTCAAATCTGCCATTGAAATCCTCTAGTGAAGTTTTTTTTGTTTGTTTTAGTTATTGTACGTTTCAGCTCCAGGATATCTATTTGGTTCTTTTTTATAATTTCTGTCTCTTTGCTGAGACATTGTTCTCCTGGTTTCTTGTCATTCTTTTTCCTTTTTCTTTTCCTTTTTTTTTTTTTTTTTTTTTTGAGACAGAGTCTTGCTCTATTGCCCAGGCTGGAGAGCAGTGGTGTAATCATGGCTCACTGCAGCCTTGACCTTGCAGGGTCAAGTAATTTTCCCACCTCAGCCTCCCAAGTAGCTTGGGAGAAGTGCCACCATGCCTGGCTAATTTATTTTTATTCCTTTTAGAGAGGGGGTCTTGCTATGTTACCCAGGCTTCTTGTTATTCTTTGTCCATCATTTCCATTAGCTCATTGAACACATTTAAGACAGTTGATTTAAAATCTTTGTCTAGTAAGTCCAGTGTCTGTTCTTCTTCTCAGTCTCTTTGTGTTAATTTCTCCTGTGTATGTACCATACTGTTTTTATTTCTTCATATGCTTTGTAACATTTTGTTGAAAACTGGATGTTTTGAATATTATAATGTGGTGATTCCGGAAATCAGACCCTTCCTTCTGAGTTTTTGTTGTTTGCTGTGAGTTGTAGTTGTTTAGTGAGTGTTCTAAACTCTTTCTAAATTCTGTGTTCTTTGTTGTGTTTGTTCTCTAAAGTCTCTTTCTTAGCCTGTGTTCAGCTGATGCTTTTTTTGTTTGTTTGAGATGGAGTCTCGCTCTGTCACCCAGGCCAGGGTGCAGTGGCGCGATCTCAGCTCACTGCAACCTCCACCTCTCGGGTTCAAGCAATTCTCCTGCGTCAGCCTCCTGAGTAGCTGGGACTAGTGGTGTGTGCCACTATGCCTGGCTAATTTTTGTATTTTTAGTAGAGATGGGGTTTCGCCATGTTGGCCAGGCTGGTCTTGAACTCCTGACCTCAGGTGATCCACTGGCCTCAGCCTCTCAAAGTGCTGGGATTATAGGCGTAAGCCACCACGCCCGGCACTTTGTTTTTTGTTTTTTAGAGATGGGGTCTCACTCTGTCACTCAGGCTACAGTGCAGGGGCATCATAACTCACTGTAGCCTTGAACTCCTTTGCTCAAGTGATCCTCCCACCTGAGTCACTGGGATTATAGGCTGAGCCACCACTAGTGTTTTGCCAGACTTTTTTGAATACCTAGAGCTTCCCTCCACCATCCCGCAAAAAAGAGTTGAAAGAAAGGAGGACAACCACCTTCTCCCAGTCTTTGCAGAATGGCTGTGTTGGGGGACACTGTGGTTGCTTAGCCCTGCTGTTTACAACTCTACTCTAGCTTCATTTCCTGCTTGTGCTGAGCCGAAAGTTCAGCTAAAGGGTCTTTTCAGATCTTTTCTGAGCATGCTTCCTGCCCTGGGCATATATGCATGACTTTCTAAATTCCTAACCTTAGTATAAGTGGACATTGTTGAATGCCCTAATTTCCAAAAGAAACTTTCTCCCAGCTTTTCCTCTCAGGCTGTTGGTGTGTCTGTTTGCCTCAACTGAAATCTTTTGCCCCAGGTGGCTGCAGATGATTTGCCTTACAAGTTTTTTGAGCAATACCCTCTGAAGAGACACCTCTCTGCCCTATTCCAAGTTAGGGAAAACAAAGACCAATGCCTTGTGTCAGTCCTTTAGGTAACCCGCAGGCTCAAAACAGGCAAACGCAATTCTTTCAGAACTTCTCCCTCTGGAAGCAGGGACTAAAGGAGTAGGTTCCCAGACTGAGAATGCAGGCTGCTGTCTTCAAGACTGCCACTGGGGAAGGGAAAGAGAGAGGGCAAGTCAAAATGCTGCAAAGCTTTTCTACTGTTTCAAGTTGCTTTTTTATTCAGTTTGCTGAGTTGCTATAAATGTATTTTCTGGAGTTGTGACAAAGCTGATCTGACAGTTTTTGCTTGATTTTTCAGTCATCTGTGGAGGGATGGGCCATTGGAGTTACCTGCCTCACCATTTTTACTGATGTCCCTTAAGAAAGACTTTTGCTTTGTTTTTAGAGACAAAACAAAAATGTTTTGTGCTATGTTGCTTCGAACTCCTGGCCTCAAGCGATCCTCCTACCTCAGCCTCCTAAATAGCTGGGACTATAAGTGTGTGCTGCTGCGCCCAGCTCCCAAGAAAGATTTTTAAAAGTTATATTATGATACGTTGCTTTAATGAGTAGAGTTAAATAAATTATATTAATGTTTATAAAAATTATCAACAGGATGGAATCCGACGTGGTAGGCCCAGAGCAGATACTGTCCGCGATTTAATAAATGAAGGAGAGCATTCATCCAGCAGAATCCGTTGTAACATCTGTAATAGGGTGTTTCCACGGGAGAAATCGCTCCAGGCTCACAAAAGGACTCATACAGGTAAGTTGAGCAAATTTTATAGAGACTGCCAGAAGTAACACTTTTTTTTTTTTTGAGATAGTCTGGCTCTGTTGCCCAGGCTGGAGTGCAGTGGCGCGATCTTGGCTTACTGCAAGCTCCGCCTCCTGGGTTCAAGCAATTCTCTTGCCTCAGCCTCCTGAGTAGCTGGGATTACAGGTGTGTGCCACCACGCCCAGCTAATTTTTGTATTTTTAGTAGAGATGGGGTTTCACCATGTTGGTCAGGCTGGTCTCGAACTCCTGACCTTGTGATCCACCTGCCTCGGCCTCCCAAAGTGCTGGGATTACAGGCGTGAGCCACCGCGCCTGGCCAGAAGTAACACTTAACTGAATGCTGATTTGATATTGAGTAATAAATTAACTTTTTAGTTGCTTTATATTTTCTTATTACCATTATTAGTTGTGAAGTTTTTTAAAAAGGCAGTATAGTCAGTTTCTTTTTGGTGGAGAGTGGTGGTTTTATGAATACTGGTTACATGTGATTTCTAAAGTTATCATGGTAATTAACCTAGATGTCATAGTTATGTTATTGGCAAATTTAGTTTTACCCCCTACTTGCCCAAATTGTACTTGATATACTTTTATCTATGTAATTGTTAAAATTCATCTGTAGGCCAAAAACATTAATTGTCAAATTTTTAATAGAATGTTTAGAGTCCTCACTGTGCTATCAGGACATTTGACCTAAGCATTAAATCTGTGGTGAACTATGGTAGGCAGCCATCTCAAGATTATGGTACATCTTTATTTGCATATGGAAATTATATTTGCATTTTAAATATCATTTAGAGAGCCAAAAAAAAAAAGTATAGAGGGCCCTTGTTCTCGCTATAAAGTTGGCCCCAAAGGAAGGAACCTTATAGTTCATCTAATAGTTTACAGGTGAGGAAACTGAAGTGCCAAAAATCCAACTACTACCGGCTTACAGTCTCTCATACCTTTAAAGCTAGAGCTACACTGCCCCATACAGTAGCCACTGTGACTCCTGAGCACTTGAAATGTGGGTAGTAGTCTAAATTGAGATGGGCAGTAATATAAAACATACTTAATATGAAAAAAAGTGTAAATAATTTTTACTGTTGATTATGTATTGAAATAACACTTTTAGATAAATTGGATTAAATAAAATACATTATTAAAATTAATTTCATGGCTGGGTGCGGTGGCTGACGCCTGTAATCCCAGCACTTTGAGAGGCCGAGGTGGGTGGATCACCTGAGGTCAGGAGTTCAAGACCAGCCTGGCCAACATGGAGAGACCCCATCTCTACTAAAAATACAAAATTAGCCAGGTGTGGTGGCACATTCCTGTAATCCCAGTTACTCGGGA
The DNA here is from genome assembly GCF_029281585.2 of Gorilla gorilla gorilla. Taxonomy (NCBI): domain Eukaryota; kingdom Metazoa; phylum Chordata; class Mammalia; order Primates; family Hominidae; genus Gorilla; species Gorilla gorilla. The sequence goes on along the minus strand of NC_073237.2, from coordinate 92,848,846 downwards.
AACTGAGGCAGGAGAATCACTTGAACCCGGGAGGTGGAGGTTGTGGTGAGCCAAGACGTGACATTGCACTCCAGCCTGGGCAACAAGAACAAAACTCAATCTGAAAAAAAAAAAAAAATTTTATTTCACCTCTTTCTCTTTACTTTTTCTAATGTGCCTTCTAGAAGTGGTTCATATTGTCTTTCATTGGGCAGTACTGGTTTAGAACTTAAGCCTGTAACCCTCAGTCCCCTATTTTTTTCCACCATGTTTACGGTGCTCACCTGTTTCTCACTTTTTTTTTAACTTGTGGTTTTTGAAAATATATATTTAAATGATATGATAGAATAGAGGTTTTTTTAAGTTAAATCCCTGGAAAGGGGTAATGTTTGAATTTTAAATCATTATAAACTAAGGTGTCTAGAAGTTTTGACTTCAGATACCATTAGTAAAATTATTACTTAATGAAACATTCTAATTTTGAGAATTTTTATATATTTTTTTCAATCTAAATATTCTAAAATATCCCCTGGATAACTGGTTTGTAGGCCGTAGAGTTGCCAGTGTGGGTAAGATTCAAGACTATGTGGCAGAATGAAGAAAGGGCTGAGTGCCGTCCTGATCACCACTACCTCACTGTGTCACCTGATACCCCAGGCATCAGCCTAGATGTCTGTACATCAAGGAACTGAAAGGAGGATCCCTAAGGGATAGTTGAGCCCTATTAGCATATTTTGTAAAAAGCTTTTCCCTTACTATTTTAAACAATCCCCCTATATCTGTGTTTTATTTTAACTTGTATTCAACTATCACAACCATTTATTATGTCTCTAAATAATGAGAAATTTAGGGAGGACTTGTTACTGTTCTTTGAGTTATACTGGAAAATGCAAACTAATGTACAATTGTTGATTAAATAATGTTTTTTTCAATAAATAATGTTTAATTATCATTGAACAAATTTTTCAGCATTTGAGCCTGGCACTGTGTTGTCTATAGGAATTTAAGTGAAGTATAAGGTACTAGGAATCTTTGCAGGAGACTACCATGACACATAAACAACACAGGACCCCAGGTTAATGAAGGTATACAAAGTTCAATTATTTGGAGGTAGATAGGAAGAATTCAGTTATTTGGGGAGATAGGAAGAATCTCACTGAGAGCCTACAGGATTGGGAAGATTTGAATGGGCAGAAAAAATAGGATTTTCAAGGATTAGAACAAGATGAGGAACTGCCTCCTGGCTGGAATGATTCTCCAGGAGGGAAGTAAGGATAAACTCTGCCCCTTAACCCCAGTAGCTAATGAGGTTGGTGAGATTGCCCAGAGTGCCGATCTTAGAGGACCATTTAAGTCAGCAGATAATTTTTAGTTGTCCAAGGTGTGTAATAGGATTTGGGGGTGGTTCAGGAGCTAGTTGGTATGACAAAAGCAGACTTCTATGCCAGCTACTCTGGGATTGCTGTGCAGGGGGAGAAACGAGAGGCCGGCCAGGAGGCTGTCGGAGGGTTCATCCTAGTGGGAGGGCTGCCTGTCTGACCAGGGGAAGCTGAGTGGGAAGGCAGGAGTGGGTGGAAGACATAGTGAAGAATCAGCAAGATCTAGTGATTCGGAGTATGAGGGAGAAAAAATATGGGATAAGCTCAAGATGATAACCTCAAGGCCTAAAGAATAGATTGTGTTCCTCAGCAGATAGTCATTGATGCCACCCAAGTGCTGCCATTAGCATTTCCACCTGCAGCTCAGTAGGGGCCATGACATGTTTTATTGTTATTGGGAGTCATGACCTATATAAAGGCTGATTCTCTCCCCATCCCCCTCCTCTTCTGGCCTTATTATCTCAGATATAATATCTAATATCTGTCTACTTAGGTGAGAGGCCCTATCTGTGTGACTATCCAGACTGTGGAAAAGCCTTTGTTCAAAGTGGACAGCTCAAAACACATCAGCGTCTTCACACCGGAGAGAAACCTTTTGTTTGTTCAGAAAATGGTATGGTGTTAGAAGTTAAGTTTATGGAATAACTAGTTGTGACTTAACAGTTAAAATATCCTTTCCTTGAATTTTTTTGAGGGGAAAGATTTTTTAATATAAATTTTATAAAACTTTATAAGGTTTCTTCTTTGATAATTGTGATACATGCTGAATTTCTCAGAAATGATTGATTTTAAAAATTTGTTGGTTTTGATTTTTGTGGGTACACAGTAGGTATACATATTTACAGGGTACATGAGATACTTGATACAGACATGCAATACACAATAATCACATGGTAAATGGGCTATCCATCCCCTCAAGCATGGGTCCTTTGTGTTACAAATAATCCCGTTATACTCTTAACTTATTTTAGAATGTACAGTTAAATTATTATTGACTATAGTCACCTTGTGCTATAAAATACTAGGTCTTATTCATTCTTTCTATTTTTGGTACCTATTAACCATCCTTACCTGCCCCTCATCCCCCAGTTCCCCTTCCTAGCCTCTGGGCACCATTGTTCTACTCTGTATCTCCATGAGTTCAATTGTTTTGATATTTAGATCCCACAAATAAGTGAGAACAAGTGATGTTTGTCTTTCTGTGCCTGGCTTAAGAAATGATTGATTTTTAAATAAAGTAATCCTTTTTGATGAAAACTTAAAGGGCAATTAAAGATACTATATCCAGTTGTAGGCAGTAGAAAAATCTGTAAAAGTAAATACAGTCTTTGGAGCAACATTTTAAACTTTTTAATTATTAAAGTGAAGTAAGCATATTATCCTAAGTGATTTTCTTAATCTTTTATCAGTTTCTAAAGATGCACATTTTTTTTTTTTTTTTTTTTGAGGCGGAGTCTCGCTCTGTCGCCCAGGCTGGAGTGCAGTGGCGCGATCTCGGCTCACTGCAAGCTCCGCCTCCTGGGTTCACGCCATTCTCCTGCCTCAGCCTCCCGAGTAGCTGGGACTACAGGCGCCCGCCACCACGCCCGGCTAATTTTTAGTATTTTTAGTAGAGACGGGGTTTCACCGTGTTAGCCAGGATGGTCTCGATCTCCTGACCTCGTGATCCACCCGCCTCGGCCTCCCAAAGTGCTGGGATTACAGGCGTGAGCCACCGCGCCCGGCCAAGATGCACATTTTTTATGCAGTTACAGTATATTTGAAGTTCCGTGCAGTCTGTCCTGTTGCTCTGTAATTTTCTTGATTATTACAAATGTTGCAAAAGTCTGCAAAGTTTTCATCCAGCAAGTTTGCTTAAGCCTACACGCAATGGTTTCCTCTATGTTGAATAATGAATATTTGTTTATTTATTTTTTGAGACAGAGTTTTGCTCTTGTTGCCCAGGCTGGAGTGCAGTGGCGCCATCTCAGCTCACCGCAACCTCCACCTCCTGGGTTCAAGCGATTCTCCTGCCTCAGCCTCCCGAGTAGCTGGGATTACAGGCATACGCCACCATACCCAGTTAATTTTGTATTTTTAGTAGAGACGGGGTTTCTCCATGTTGGTCAGGCTGGTCTTGAACTCCCAATCTCAGGTGATCCGTCCACCTTGGCCTCCCAAAGTGCTGGGATTACAGGCGTGAGCCACTGCGCCCAGCATTTATTTATTTATTTTTTATTGTTTTGAGATGGAGTCTCACTTTTCGCCCAGGCTGGAGTACAGTGGCACGATCTTGGCTCACTGCAACCTTTGCCTCCTGAGTTCAAGCAATTCTCCTGCCTCAGCCTCTGGAGTAGCTGGAATTACAGGCTTGTGCCACCATGTCCGGCTAATTTTTGTATTTTTAGTAGAGATGGGGGACCATGTTGGCCAGGCTGGTTTTGAACTGCTGACCTCAGGTGATCCACCCGCCTCGGCCTCGCAAAGTGTTGGGATTACAGGCATGAGCCACTGCGCCTGGTCTGAATATTTAATTTGTTTTTTAAATGTTCTTGTTACCAACAAAGCTGAGGGGAATGTTTTCACACTTGTAGCTTTGTTCATCTTTTGGGATGCTTCCTTATGTTGGAATCCACAAATGGAATTCTCGGGTCTGAGGTTTTGAACTCCACCCCACCCCTGCGATGGAGTCTGGCTCTGTCGCCAGGCTGGAGTGCAATGGCGTGATCTCGGCTCACGGCAACCTCTGCCTCCCGGGTTCAAGCTGTTCTCCTGTCTCAGCCTCCTGAGTAGCTGGGATTACAGGCAGAGACCACCACACCCGGCTAATTTTTGTATTTTTAGTAGAGATGGCATTTTGCCATGTTGGCCATGTTGGTCTCTAGCTCCTGATCTCAAGTGATTCGCCCGCCTCGGCCTCCCAAAGTGCTGGGATTACAAGCGTGAGCCACCACGCCCTGCCATGTTGAACATTTTGAACTCATGCTAATAAATCACTTTCCAATGGTGTTGGACACACATGGCCACGACCAAAATGTGACTGTCTTCCTGTCCCCGCTCTAGCACTGATGAGACTGTGCTGGTTTGATTGTTTTCTCCTCCAAATTATAGATCCTAAATTTCACCATATTAATTTACTTTTCTGGATACCAGTGAAACTGAATGTTTTCCACATGTCTATGTGCTGGATGTCCAGATCCTGACAGGTGTTAACCTTGTGTTTTGAAGGCTGCCTGAGCAGATTCACCCATGCAAACCGCCACTGTCCGAAGCACCCCTACGCCAGGCTGAAGAGAGAGGAGCCCACGGATACACTCAGCAAACATCAGGCTGCCGACAACAAGGCCGCGGCCGAGTGGCTGGCGAGGTCAGGAATGCTGCCTTTAGTCCACCGTGAAGATGCACAGCGCAGGCTGGGGCTATGTTAGGGACTTGGACACGCCTCTCATTTTAAATAAGCTGCATTTATACACATTTTATAACATAATTAGAAATGACCCCTGATTTTCTATAAAATTGTTATGAGTGGTATTAGGATCTTAGGATCTGTGTGTGATAGAAAATTACAATATAATTAGAGTGCCCAAACCACAGTTTATTTTAAAAGGAAGAGTTTTCCCATTTTGAAAAAATGTTTTATATGTATTGTATTTCATTCGTCATGAATGCAACCTTCTTCATTTTCTTTATGTTAGCCTTAGCTATGTGCCAATTAAAACAGGGATAGACAGCCGAGGTGGGTGGATCGCCTGAGGTCAGGAGTTTGGAACAGTCTGGTCAACTTAGTGAAACCCCATCTTTACTAAAAATACAAAAATTACCTGGGCAGTAGTGGCACGTGCCTATAATCCCAGTTATTTGGGAGACTGAGGCAGAAGAATCGCTTGAGCCTGGGAGATGGAGGTTGCAGTGAGCCAAGATGGCCCCACTGCACTCTTGTACTCCAGCCTGGGTGACAGAGTGAGACCCTGTCTCAAAACAAAGCAAAACAAACAAACAAAAAACACCAGGGATAGATGTTAGTGGTTCTTCCTAGGTGAGGTTCCAAAAACAACAATTTAATTTTTTCCAATGGCAACAACGGGGCCAGTATAAAAGAATTTCTCTAAGGATATTTCGGTTGAAGGACCTGTCTGCTGTACACGAGCCAGCAGCAGCTGCTCAGGCCTCACCCAGGCTTCACTGGCTGCTTAGGGTAAAGTCCAGGATTCCTAGCTGTGCTGCCATAGCCCTGCCTCCCTCTGATAAGGCAACTGTCCCCTGCCATGCTGGGCTGTGGGTTTCTCAACACAGGTGCCTTTGTATGAGGGCCTGTGTGCACCCTGCTTCCTCTGCCTGGAGCACTCACTCCCCACTTGGGTTAGCCTCTTGCTCACCTTCATCTCTTACTCAGGAAGGCCTCCCTGACCTGCTCAGCAACAAACGGTCTGGGACCAACTTAACAGATGCTTTCATTTTCCTTTTCAAAACATCCATCACACATTTATTTGTTTATTTTATACCTTCCCTGCCAGACTGAAAGCTTCCCCGGGCAGGGATATTTGTCTTGTTTATTATGGTAAGCCTAGGGCCTAGCAGAGCTTCTGGGCCTTGATAAATATTTGAAGGAATAAACTCTGTTTTGTTTGGATAAAAATACATAAGAATTAGATAATGGAATCTGGAAATACTATTTGATTATTCACGTCCAGGGAAATTTGTTAGCACTGTCATAGAAATTGTTTAGATGGGCTATTCTAGGGGTACCTTAAACTAAATATCTCCATCACTTCCTCCCCTCCTCTTTCTCCTGGTTGGCTCCTACTGCCCCATTATTTCTAATTGTGTCCCAGCCAGAAGCTTACTGGTCATCGTTGTCTTTTTTTTTTTCGAGACAGGGTCTTACTCCGTTGTCAAGACTGGACTGTAGTAGCAGGATTATTAGCTCATTGAGCCTTGACCTCCTGGGCTCAAGTGATCCTCCCACTTCAGCCCCCTGAGTAGCTGGGACCACAGGTGTGTGCCACCATGCCCAGCTAATTTTTAAGTTTTTTGTAGAGACTGGGTCTTGTCACGTTGCCCACGCTGGTCTCAAACTCCTGGCCTCAAGTGATTCTCGTAACTTGGCCTCCCAAAGTGTTGGGATTACAGGCATGAGCCACCGCACCTCGCCTCCTTGTCTTTCTGCTGTCTACTCAGTGACCAAGTTATGACATCTACCTCCTTACTAACTCAAATTCAGCCACTTGAATGCTCTCAACCCATTTTCCATGCTGCTGCCAGAAGGATTTTTCTAAAATGTCAGTATGATCCTCAGTCTAAAGCCTAAACCCTTTATTATGGAATTCAAAGTCCTTCCTTACCTGGTTCCTGCTGACTTGCTGAACTTATCTTTTGCCATTCTCCTCTTCTAGTCATCCTTCAAGTCATACTGAACAACTTGCACTTTTTTTAGACCTCTGTGGGCACTGCCAAAACTTTTCTACTTTAAGTAGTCTGGATTTCCTGAAATTTGGTAGTTGTATTTTTTTTTTTTTGTATGTAATTTTAAAAACAGCTTTGTTGGGGCTGGGTGCGGTGGCTCACGCCTGTAATCCCAGCACTTTGGCTGAGGTGGGTGGATCACCTGAGGTCAGGAGTTCAAGATCAGCCTGGCTAAATGGCAGGATCCCATCTCTACTAAAAATACAGGCCTGGCGCGGTGCCTCACGCCTGTAATCCCAGCACTTTGGGAGGCCTAGGCAGGCAGATCACCTGAGGTCGGGAGATCGAGACCAGCCTGGCCAACATGGTAAAATCCCGTCATTACACTCTAGCCTGGGCAAGAAGAGTGAAACTCTGTCTCCAAAAAAAAAAAAATTAGCCAGGCATGGTGGTGGGCGCCTATAATTCCAGCTACTCAGGAGGCTGAGGCACGAGAATAGTTTGAACCCAGGAGGCGAAGGTTGCAGTGAGCAAAGATTGTGCCACTGCCCTCCAGCCTGGGTGACAAAGTGAGACTCTGTCTCAAAAAATAAAATAAAAATAAATAAAAACAGCTTTGTTGGTATATAAGTAGCATATAAGAAATTATGATACATTTAAAGTGTACAGTTTGATACATTTTAAAGTATACAATTTGATACATTTTTGACATGTATATACTGTGACACCATCTCCACAATCAAGATGGTGAACATATCCATCATTTCCAAGTTTCTTCGTGCCCCCTTTGTGAACCGAACCACACATTCCTCCCTGTCCCCCTTCCCCCATACAACACTGATCTGCTGTCACTATAAAATAGTAGTTTTATACAAATGTAGTTTGTTTATTCACTCGATGGGCATTTGGGTTATTTTTGGCTATTACATATAAAGCTACTATGAACATTAATATACAAGGCTTTGTATGGACAGTTTTGTATGACCTGTTAACTGTCATTTAAAATGCATTTTTCTTTTTTTTTTTTTTCTTGAAACGGAGTCTCGCTCTGTCACCCTGGATGGAGTGCAGCAGCCCGACTTCAGCTTGCTGCAACCTCCGCCTCCCAGGTTCAAGTCATTCTCCTGCCTCAGCCTCTGGAGTAGCTGGGATTACAGGTGCCTGCCACCACGCCCGGCAAATTTTTTTGTATTTTTAGTACAGAGGGGTTTTCACCATGTTAGCCAGGCTGGTTTTGAACTCTTGACCTCAAGTGATCTGCCTGCCTTGCCTCCCAAAGTGCTAGGATTACAGGCGTGAGCCACTGCGCCCAGCCTAAATACTCATTTCTTTAGTTACCAAAGAGTTGAGCATTTGCATTTTCTCTTGTAAATTATCAGTTTGCCATGTAACAGAATAAGGGTAGTGTTTTTAAGTTTTTGAATAAACTGTGTCACAGATGTTAATCACTTTTTCATAGTTTGTGGGTTTAATATTTACAGCGTTAATGCTGTCAGAAGTTACCATCCCTCTGTAGATAGGATAAATAAGTTTCTAAAGACTGTTTTTTCTACTATTTCTGTATTTTACTGAAGTCCATTTCACACAGGCTCTTTAAGGCGGTGATAGTTTAATGGCAAAAACGTGATTTGAGAGTGAGTAGAAGATCTAGAACTGCCAGGTTTATTATGGAAACCTGAGCACGTCTCTTAACCTCATTGAACTTCGGTTTCTTTCCTCTATAAATAGGAAATTTATGTTAGATCACTTTATAACTTTATAAACTGAACCACATAAAAGTAATATTGTGGTATGGAACTTTTTAAAAGAAAAGTAAACATTTGGAAATTTCATGTCTGCCATGTAACTAATGTGGCTGCATTTCACATAGGTATTGGGAAATGAGAGAGCAGCGCACCCCCACTTTGAAAGGCAAGCTGGTTCAGAAGGCTGATCAGGAGCAGCAGGACCCTCTGGAATACCTTCAGTCTGATGAAGAGGACGACGAGAAGAGAGGGGCCCAGCGCCGGCTGCAGGAGCAGCGGGAGCGCCTGCACGGAGCCCTCGCGCTCATAGAGCTTGCCAACCTGACTGGGGCGCCACTCCGACAGTAGCTTGGACACTGACTCTTCCACTGTACAAAAGTACTGCCCAGCGTACTTAAAAAGTAGATCCTTGGGCATAAGCTAAGCACCTTATTTGCTTATCATAGGCTGCTATTCTGTAGAAATTTATGAAGAATGTTATTGCCCCAGAATATGGGGTGAGAGAGAACTGCACTTTTTTAATATGGAAATGAATTCGTCGTAAAGTTTAAAATATTTTGTAAATATGGACTGCACAGTACAGGGTAGAAAACTACATATTGTGGGAAGCTAGATTTTGCAAGTTTAATGCATTCATTGGAAGCAGTTCTCACAGGAAGCACTTTCTGAATAAGACACTTGTTTGAAAAACGGAATGGTACAAATAGCCAAAGAAGATTAAAACAGATTATTTATAAGATCATTTTTAACAATATATATTAGTATGTTAACAATACTGTAAACACTGAAGCAAGCAAGGAAGTATAAAATATGTAAGATAGATAATTTTAATTGCAAAATACTGTGCCCACTAAGGCTAGAGAAATGGGAGGCTATTTTGGAACATGTTCTAAGTAATGGACTTAGAAGAAAATAGATATTTGAGGCTCTTGGTAAGATGCACAATAGTTCAGAATTTTTGAAATTGGAGCAAAATCAGTCTTATTCTATCTTTCTGGGGCTTTACAACTCAGTATAATGTTTAAGTTTGAAAAGCACTTGTCATCCCTAGCATGTTAACTTGGGAACTTTTGCACATTTCATATTTCTCATTTGCTGAAATTGAGTGATTAATCTTGCAAAGTCTAGGTAACATAGTAATTGGTAATTTTAAAAATACATATTAAGGGCCCTGTAATGAGATTTGGCACTTGGATTTTTACTAAAGGGACACCTACAGGGTTGTTTTGTAGTGAAATGTTTTAGATCTTTTGTTAGCAAACACTACATTTTAATTGTACTGCTTGTTTAGAATTATTAGCAAATGGAAGCCTCCATATTTATATTTTCAGTGCATAAAGCCACCTTCTTGCTTTACTTCAGAGTAACATGCCAAGCTATTTTGTGTTCACTAAATTTAGCTATCAGTTAAACACTGCAGAAAATATTAGCTACTCAAATAAGTAGGCTTCTGAAATAGTTTTAACTGCAAGTGTGTTAACTTGTGTGGTGGTTTGAAGCCATTTTTCCAAATAAAGTTATTAAACACCACTTTATGTACTGAAGCATGAACAGAAAAATCAAGAGCTGAGCAGACCACCTCCTTTATGTAGGCAAAACTTCCATCATTTTGGCTTTTGTTCTAAACAGAACTAAATGACATGCATAGCATGGTAATTTACAGATTGCTTAATTGGAGTAAAACTCAGAGTAATAGAGGGAAATATGGGCTCTTCAGTGCCTTTTTAGCTTTTTTGAGTTGAAGAGGTTCCTACAGATGTAGTTTAAACATTACAAAGTAGGCTTCTTTATCCAAAAATCCCAATGTGTCATAGTACACAGATAGTTTAAAATATGTAGCCACGGGGAAGGGGAGGCATGTAAATGTCTTGAAGAGGAGAAAAAGTATGAAAGAAGATACAATAGTTACGAATAATGTGTATGATGAGGACATACTTTAAAAATGTAATTCCTCTGTACAGTAAATTACAAATCTTTAGGGATTTTTTTGTAATAAGAGAATTTATATTTGTAATGGTCTAAGAATTTTTTTGTAATGTGGTATATAGAATTTTAATTTGGAGCACTTATAAGCTGGTAAGAGAGACTATAGCATCTGAATTATCTTGGTTTATGTTTCAGCATTTCCTCTAGAATTTTTGCTCTCAAATATGTGATTTAATGAACTAAAAACAACACTCATCAGTCTTGGGAAATTTGAACTTTGATCAACTTAACTAAAGAAGGAAGGGTAGTAAGAATTTTTCAAATACAAATATTTGCCAATTCACAGATGATAACATTTCAGGCCTTCAAAAGTAAGGGTTTTTCCTTGTTTCTCCAGTCAGCTTTTGTCAACTCTAATAGTTTTTTCATAAACATTTTTTATTTGTATAATTGCAACAGTTTAAGAAATTATCACAACTATTTAGAAACATTTAAAATGTTCTTTTTGATATAAGCTATATACTTGGAAAAATACATTGGTATCTAAAATTTGAGGTGTGTTAAGACTGCTTTTTGTTTTAAAAAAATGGTTTACATTCAAATTTTTGAAGTGTTTTATGCTTCATATGGCTAAGTTGTAGTTTGGCAGAGTTAACAGCATAAGAATAAACATGCTGTAATTTTAAAAGATGCTTTGAATAAAAATTTATTTTAATTTAAAATTTAAAGTACACGGTCATTCTTAAAGCCTTTATCATTTGTTTTCCTATCAAAAATATAATAACCATGATATAAAAAATTTAAAAGATAGAAACATCACCTACAGCCTTATGTTCAGCCATCAGTATTACTTCAGTACATGTTTGTGTAGTTGTAAGTACAGTGTGGATTGCTTTTTCTTACTTTAATTATGGCTTTTAAGGTTATAGATATTTAACTTCCTCATCGGGTTCATTACTACAGTGTTAAAAATATACTGCTGTGGATAAGTATTGAACTATTGCCACCCCATTTCCAGGCCTTAAATTAGGGTAATAAGGAAAAGGGATTTCATTTCACTTACATTTAGGATGGGTTGTCTCTGGGGTCACCTCCTCAAGAATCCATTTAAAGCCTGTGTACTGAGTCTAGCAAATTGGTTTTCTTTTTTCATCAGTTATTTTTGGTAGATCTTTAGTTGTGTATTTGCAATGGCAAGGGTCAGCCTGTCCTACCCTTGTGCAGAAGAATATCACAAGCAACTCCTTAGTGTGAGTTGCTGTTTAAACAGGGTAAGGATGGGATTTTGACAGCGAGGTAAGGTCCTGGAAGTATGTATATACAATCAAACTAAATGCAATTATGATGAAGGTCGTCATTAAAAATGACTTTAAAATATTCTTTTTGCAGTCAAAACATTTGGAGACTCACAAGAAAATTGAATGTTCTGAGGAAATTAACCAAAATGACCGATTTCCTGTTTAACTTGAATATGGATTCATTTTCTCTTTTAAAACGGACTTAACATGTCTTCTCTTTCTTGTTTTGGGTAACTTGGGCACTTCTGGTCTTTTTAATGCTAGCTAATTTTCACGAGTTCTGCTTTAGTTCTTATCAGGGCTGAAAATGTTTCCCAGTTTTCATTCTGGTTGTTTAGTGCCTAAGGGTAGAAAAACAATTCTCTGGGCATCTATATAGTTAGGCCCCAACTTTTATTTAACTTGAAATCTTAAGCTTTTCTAAGAAGCTAAAAGTTCATATATATATAATATACATTCTATATTAAATATATAATATACATTCTATATTAAATATATAATATACATTCTATATTAAATATATAATATACATTCTATATTAAATATATAATATACATTCTATATTAAATATATAATATACATTCTATATTAAATATATAATATACATTCTATATTAAATATATAATATACATTCTATATTAAATATATAATATACATTCTATATTAAATATATAATATACATTCTATATTAAATATATAATATACATTCTATATTAAATATATAATATACATTCTATATTAAATATATAATATACATTCTATATTAAATATATAATATACATTCTATATTAAATATATAATATACATTCTATATTAAATATATAATATACATTCTATATTAAATATATAATATACATTCTATATTAAATATATAATATACATTCTATATTAAATATATAATATACATTCTATATTAAATATATAATATACATTCTATATTAAATATATAATATACATTCTATATTAAATATATAATATACATTCTATATTAAATATATAATATACATTCTATATTAAATATATAATATACATTCTATATTAAATATATAATATACATTATATATTAAATATATAATATACATTATATATTAAATATATAATATACATTATATATTAAATATATAATATACATTATATATTAAATATATAATATATATATTTTTGAGACGAAGGCTTGCTCTGTCACCCAGGCTGGAGTGCAGTGGCGCGATCTCGCCTCACTGCAAGCTCTGCCTCCCGGGTTCACGACATTCTCCTGCCTCAGCCTCCCGAGTAGCTGGGACTACAAGCGCCCGCCACCACGCCCGGCTAATTTTTTTTGTATTTTTAGTAGAGACGGGGTTTCACCGTGTTAGCCAGGATGGTCTCGATGTCCTGACCTCGTGATCTGCCCGCCTCGGTCTCCCAAAGTGCTGGGATTACATGTGTGAGCCACCGCGCCTGGCCAAAAGTTCATATTTTTTAAAGACTGACAAGAGTAGGCGGTTCTGGGAAGCTGTCCTTCAACTGACCTGACCCGAAAGCAAACGGCCCTCCGCGAGGAGTGCACCTGCCACAAAGCACCCAGAGGACACCCAAGTCCCAAGGCTTCACCCACCTTACTCCTAGCCACTCCACTCCTAGATATTTATTTAAGAGAAATGAAGACACAGGTCCCACAAACGACCACGAATTTTCATGGAAGCATTTTTCCTAATGGTCCTAAACTGGAAACAACCAATGGATACACAATTTGTGATACTACTCAACGATTAAACAAACCACATGGTCGAGTCCAAAGCATAGAGTGAAAACCCCTGAGACCACGTGCTCATTCATAAATTCTAGAAAGCACCCTGTTTATTTGAAATTCCGGAAAAGGCAAACCTAACCTACAGCAATAGTCATCGATGAGACGCGGGCGTTAACTTCAAAGGGGCAGCAAGGGGAATTTTGGGGGCGATGGAAATGTTCTGTTTTGAGTAGTTACTCCTGTGGATGCCTTTGTCGAAGCTCATCTCAAACTATGGACTGGCAAGATGTGTACACTTCACTGTATGTAAATTAGACACTAAACAAAAAAGTTGTAGGGAAAAAAAAGCAAAACAAGCCCTGAGACTTACTGAAGCGTTTCTTTCCAGGAAAGCCTGGAGGAAGGCAGCGCGTTTCAACTCCCCAATGCATTGCCGGCCCTGAGACCGAAGGAGGTGTCTGGAACCAGGGTGAAGTCCAGCGCGCAGGGTCCTCCCGCGCCGGCCTCGGGCGCTCGCAGGGGGCGGGCCGAGACCTGGTATTGCGCCGGGCTCTTCCTGTTCCTGCCGCGCCCTCTTTCCCGGCCCGGCCGGGGGGGACCAGTGCGCAGCCGGGGCTGGCAGGCGGCGGGGTCCGCGGGGCCGCAGGAGATGACGGCCGGCGGCCAGGCCGAGGCCGAAGGCGCTGGCGGGGAGCCCGGCGCGGCGCGGCTGCCCTCGCGGGTGGCCCGGCTGCTGTCGGCGCTCTTCTACGGGACCTGCTCCTTCCTCATCGTGCTTGTCAACAAGGCGCTGCTGACCACCTACGGGTGAGGCGGGGCCCGGGGCCGGGGGGTCTGCGGGAGTGCGGGGCTGCCCCTGTCCTCCGTGCGCTTCAGCGGCGCCCGGGACAGGGCGGGTGGGGACAGGGACCCTCGAGTCTCAGCTGGGCACATTGGTCGAGTTTCCCAGGCGCCCTCCAGAACTCGCTCAGCTTTCTGCACTCAGGCCACAACCTGAGAAAGTCGTTCTCCTCTTCCTGAGCGCGCCTGCCCTGCTGCGAGGCGCCCTGTCCTAGGTGGGCTGGTAGAGCTCAGACAGATTCTTTCACACACCCAGCGAGCTGAAAACAGGGATTCAAATGCCTGCTTCAAAGGACGCAATTCCTTACACAGATCTCCATGTTCAACGGTCAGGTACTCCTGAGCCAGTAAGTCTGTATTGATTGACTGTTCATTCTCAGATGACCAGCGTGCGTGCTCATGGAAAACTCGGGAAAACAATTGGAAGTTCATATGAAGTACTTTTTTGGATTAGTGTGAAGTAAACCGCAAATTTGTGCTGCCTTGAACCTATTTGTAAGGATTAGAAAAATCCTGCTTAATTCTGCTACCATTGTACCGGCACTGAGAAAATTGTGGATTTAGACCCAGCTCCACCGGTTAACACCTGTCTTTTTGGACCAGTCTCACAGTCAGCAATTTTTTTCAGATGCAAAAAAACTGAATGATTACAATCGTGTTAATTACCTTCCAGGGCTCTGCACGAGCTGTTATATATGAAGGCTTTTTGTAAACTCTACTATGTTACAAGAATATGCCATCAACATTTTAGAGCCCAAAGAGACCTAGAGAGTGTCTTAGTTAGAGAGTATCTTAGAGTATCAGCTTTCTTATTTTATATATATATACAGATTCAGCTTATGTGGGTCTCAGTTTTCTCGAATATAAAATACAAAGCTGAGGCTGGCTGAGGTGGTTTGCACCTGTAATCACAGCATTTGGGAGGCCAAGGCAGGCATATATATATATAGTGTGTGTGTGTATATAATATTTTTTTTGAGACAAGGTTTCACTCTGTTGCCCAGGCTGGAGTGTAGTGACACAATCATGACTCACTGCAGCCTCGACCATCTGGGTTCAAGCAATCCTTCTGCTGCAGCCTCCAGAGAAGCTGGGACCATAGGTGTGCACCACTGCACCGGCAATTTATTTGATTTTTTGTAGAGGTGGGGTCTCAGTGTGTTTCCAAGGCTGGTCTAGGCCTGCTTTGGCCTCCCGAAGTGCTGTGATTACAGGTGCAAACTATCTCATCCAGCCTCACCTTTCTTATTTTATATTCGAGAAAACTGAGGCCCACATAAGCTCGATTGGTTGTACCTCCAACAGATATTTATTAAGCATCTACTAAATACTGAGCCCATTGCAAGCACCAGGGAAGCCTCTGTGAACAGCACAAGGTCCCTGCTCTGGAGATTCTGCTTCAGTGGTGGAGACAGAAAATAAACAGGTAGGTTCATGAATAAACGAGACACTTTCAGATCTGATGTGAGAGTGTCTGGGCTGGAGTAGCTGTCACAGAGCATTCCAGGTAGAAGTGAGCAGCAAGTGTACAATGTGCTGAAGTGGGCATGAGCTTGGCTGCTGGAGGAACAGAGAGAAGATCACTGTGCCTGGGCGGGGAGGCAGGCAGGGAAGGCAGGAGTCAGCTCTTTCTCTCATTTTCGATAGCTTTCACTAAGCACTTGTGATGTACCAGCACTGTTCGAGGAGAACAGTGTTTTCCCACCGTTCTTGGGAAAGAGAAGTGAAAAGAGCAGATCAGAATCCTTAACTTCACGGAGCTGCATCCTTGTGGACCAATAAATGAGCCAGTAACATTTACATTATGTCAGATGTGACCAAGGTGCTGGGGAAAAAATAAAACAGGAAAGGGAGTGAGGGAGAGAGGGAGAGGAGAGTATGCAGTGTGAGCGTGATCAGTGGAGCCTCAGAAGGAGGTGGCATTGGAGCCAAGACCGGAGTGAGGTGGGGACATAAGCCACACTGGGGGACGGGGGAAGAGCATTCCAGGCCTGGAGGAGTGAAGAGTTTGAATGGGAATGGTAGCAGATGGGGTCTGAGAGTAATGGATTGCTGGCCTGTGTGGGGCCTTGGGAGGCCACCGCCAGGGCTCTGGCATCAGCTCTGAATGAGATGGGAGCCACGCAAGGTGTCGGGCAGGGGAATTACATGATCTAAATCACTGTGGCTGCTGTGTTGAGAGCCGATATCTGGGGACCAGGGTGGAAGGATGAGACTGGATAAATAGTTGTAGTTTCATGCTAAATGCAATTAGAAGTCCCTTGGAAGGTTTTGACATAGGAGTGACCTGACACAATTTGTGTGATTAAAAAGATCTCTCTGGCTGGCAGGCGGGTGGAGAACTGACAGTACCGGCATCAGGGAGAGGGGCTGGAAGCCACTGCAGGGCTGCAGGTAAAGACGGCATGGACTGGGCAGGGCATAGCAGCGGAGGTAAAAGGAAGGGATGGATTTGGGATAGTTTTTGGTGATCCTGTGGCTGTCAGTATTCTTGGCAAGGTCTCTCCAGTGTGTTGCAGCCTGCTGCCTAGTGTCCATGGTAAACACAGCCCTGCCTCAAGGAAATGAACATGGACATACTGTACCTAAACCTGGAGCATTTGACATGGAAGCTAATGAAGGAAAAAGAAAACTTAAACACTTAGGATAAAAAAAAAAGGCCGGGCCCGGTGGCTCACACCTGTAATCCCAGCACTTCAGGAGCCTGAGGTGGGCAGATCATGAGGTCAGGATTTCGAGACCAGCCTGGCCAGCATGGTGAAACCCTGTATCTACTAAAAATACAAAAAAAAAAAAAAAAAAAAAAAAAACTAGCTGGGCATGGTGGTGCACGCCTATAATCCCAGCTACTTGGGAGGCTGAGTCAGGAGAATCACTTGAACCCAGGAGGCAGTGGTTGCAGTGAGCTGAGATCACACCACTGCACTCCAGCCTGGGCGATAGAGTGAGACTCAGTCTCAAAAAAAAAAAGGAAAAATACCAGAAAATGAAAATGCTATTGATGGGCTTGTTTGGGAGTGGCCAGTCATTATGTCAATGAGGGTTGAAGGTAAGTCTTCATTTTGTGCACTTGAGTGAGCAGGGTGCTGACTGACCATGGCAGTCAACACCTCCAAAACCCAAGTCCTCTTATTGGAAGCAGGCACCAGCAAACCATGGTCAGTGCTTTGAAGATGAAGGGCAGTGTTTAACCAGGAAGACTTATGATATAAGACACCTCCTAAGAAAGGCTCTAAGGGCCGGGCGCGGTGGCTCACGCCTATACTCCCAGCACTTTGGGAGGCTGAGGTGGGCGGATCACCTGAGGTCAGGAGTTTGAGACCAGCCTGACCAACATGGTGAAACCCCATCTCTACTAAAAATACAAATATTAGCTGGGTGTGGTGGCAGGCACCTGCAATACCAGCTACTGAGGAGGCTGAGGCAGAGAATCGCTTGAACCTGGGAGGCGGAGGTTGTGGTGAGCTGAGACCACGCCATTGCACTCCCGCCTGGGTGACAGAGTGAGACTCTGTCTCAAAAAAAAAAAAAAGGCTCTAGCCTTTCTATCTTTAAATTATTGAGTTTCATGATTGAAGGAGAAAATGGAGTTCTTGCCATAGGAAGGCCAGAACCCTCATAATCCTTTTAAATAAACATTCCACATTTCTGTAATGTAATATACAGTTGGAGAACCCTGTTCACATAACATTGTTCATTCTTTCCTCTCAAAATGCTTTAAGCTCACATTATTGAGGGGAGGAGGAGTGGGTTGATGTGGTTACAACAATAAACCATAGAAATCGGATCCAAGCATGAGCTGTCTGAGGATAGAATGTTGTGTTGTAGGATAGAAGAAAGGACCTTTTGGTAGTTACCTAATTCGCAGGGTCATGGGAATGTAGCTCAGGGGATGCTTTTTCCTCTTTCATTTTGGGCAGATTGTTTCTGGTCAGGGTACCAAATGAATGGGTGATCTTAGTGATTTGTTAGTTTTATAATTCATTGTAATGCCAGATTTACCTGGTTGGACAGAGAGGCCTTTGAAGGCTGTGAACTGTGAGAACCTGTTGGGGCGAGAGGGGGAAATAAGGGCATTTCAGAGTTTGTGGCCAGTTGGTTATGTCTTATTATTTTTTTTTTTTTGAGACAGGGTCTCACTCTGTCACCCAGGCTAAAGTGCAGTGGCACCATCACAGCTCACTTCAGCCTCTACCTCCTGGGCTCAAGTGATCTTCCCACCTCAGCCTCCTGAGTAGCTGAGACTATAGGAGTGTACCACCACACCCGGCTAATTTTTGCATTTTTTTTTTTTTTTTCTGTAGAGAGGGGTTCTTGCCATGTTGCCCGGGCAGGTCTTGAACTCCTGGGCTCAAGCAATCCATCTGCCTTGGCCCCTTGAAGGGCTGGGATTATAGGTGTGAGCCCCCGCGCCTGGCTTGGTTAATACTCTTGGTCCTTTGGGATCAAGTTCATAAGGGTTGTACAGTTGTTATGGAGTTGTGCAGTTTTTTCTCTTCTTTCTTTTGAGACTGGGTCTTGTTCTGTTGCCCAGGCTGGAGTGTGGTGGCATGATCAAGGCTCACAGCAGCCTCTACCTCCTGGGCTCAGGTGATCCTCTCACCTCAGCCTCCTGAGTAGCTGAGACTACAGGTGTGCACCACCACTCCTGGATCATTTTTGAATTAAATTTTTTTTTTAATTTTTAATTTTTGTAGAGACGAGGTTTTGCTCTATTGCCCAGGTTGATCTCAAATGACTGAGTCAAGTGATCCTCCTGCCTCAGCCTCCCAAAGTGCTGAGATTACTAGCGTGAGCCACCACACCAAGCTGGTCTTTTCTGCTTTAACATTATATAATATTATATTCCTAGTCTGTGACATGGAAGAATTTGCTAATGATGCTTAATAAAAATATCTAACTTTACTGTATTCATTTCAACAAATATTTGCTCACTATTTGCTATATATGTTTAGTGTGCATCCAAAGGCTTTGAGGGTTTTTTTGTTTGTTTGTTTTGTTTTGTTTTTTGAGATAGGGTCTTACTCTGTCACCCAGGCTGGAGTGCAGTGGTGCAATCTCGGCTCACTGGAACCTCTGCTGGCTCAGGCAATCCTCCAAAGTCAGCCTCCTGAGTAGCTGGGACTGCAGGTGCACACCATCGTGCCCAGCTGTTTTTTTTTTTTTAGAGATGGAGTCTCAGTATGTTGCTCAGGCTGGTCTCGAACTCTTGGGCTCGAGTGGTCCACCTGGCTTGGCCTCCTAAAGTGCTGGGATTACAGGCATGAGCCATCGTGCCTGGTTTAGACACAGTAATTTCCAAACCTGCCCAGTAGTCTCAATCACTTGGAGAGGTTTTTTTAATAAAAGGTACTGAATTGGAATCCTCGGTGGTGGGAACTGGAATTCTGTATCCCAAACCAAAAGCAACTCCTAATGTGCTCTTACTTTAATGAAAACCTGACTCTGTCCTGAAGATGTTGCTTCCTTCACCCCCCTTGATGGAGCTGGATCTTTGCCTCACCCACCAGGCCTAGGCCAGGAGATGGGATTGGGTCCTCCTAGCTCCCAGCTGCTCATGCTCTGTTGAGACTCTGGATGTGCCATCCTTTCTGTCCCCTGTGGAATGCTGCCTGAGCTTCTGGTGACTGATTATCTAAGTCTTAGCCTTCCTCTCCACCTAGCTCAGGTCACCCTTCCTGTGGCTTCAGGGCCCACACACTGAAGTGTCACAGTCTACTCTGGTCTCCAGCAAACTCTCCTGAACCTTGCTTCCCATGACTGCTGCCAGGATCCTCTCCTTACAAGTGTCAAAGTCAAAATAACAATGTGGAGACAAGGCTGTAAATTTAATGTTTTATTTGGGAAGAAAGAATTGCCATGTGAGTCATACATACAATCTGGGTGATCTTTGGAATGTCTGAAGAACAAAGAGAAGGTTCGAGGTTTTGCTGAAAAAGAAGAAATGTTACATACTGTGCTGGGAGAAAGTTTATTGGCACTGTCAGGGTTTGGGGAGCTGGCAAACAATGACTGGTGAGCAAAGGTGGCGGACAAAATTAGTCCTGGAGTTGCAGCAAGTGGTCTCAGAAGCTAGAGATAAAACTGGTTTCAGGTTACAACAAGCAGTTCCAGCAGTTGGGCTTGCAGAGAATTATATTCTTGGAGCCACATTTTGTACCCTGAATGCTTTTCCTACCTGGTTACTGTTTTAGTTTGGTATGACAAGAGTGGCCCGTTTCGGATGATCAGCGGTAACGCGAGTAACTGCACCTCTCCGAGATCTCCCCTGCAGGCTGTCCACACTTGGCTTCCCCAGGCCTCCTCCTCAGTCGCTTCTCGCTGCTGTGACTGTGCCTCCTGGCGTTGTTTCTCTGCTTGGTCCGCTGAGAGGCACTCTAGGAGGGACACGTGAGACTCCTTTCTTCTCACTTCGGCATGCACTTGTCTTCTGCTTGCTTCTTTCAGCACTTGAGCAGCTCTGAGTGTTGTGAGCCGAAAACCACATCTGGCTGGCTGGTTTACTTTTAAATTGTTGACCCCATGGCCGGCGCAGTGGCTCACACCTATAATCCTAGCACTTTGGGAGGCCGAGGCGGGTGGATCACTTGAGGTCAGGAGTTCGAGACCATCCTGGTCAGCCAACATGGTGAAACCCTGTTGCTACTAAAAATACAAAAATTAGCCAGGCCTGGTAATCCCAGCTACTCAGGAGTGCAGTGGTGTGATCTCGGCTCACTGCAACCTCTCCCTCCTGGGTCCAGGCAATTCTCCTGCCCCAGCCTCCCGAGTAGCTGGGATTATGGGCGCCCACCAACCCTCCTGGCTTATTTATTTATTTATTTAGAGTCAGAGTCTCTCTCTGTTGCCCAGGCTGGAGTGCAATGGCACGATCTCGGCTCACTGCAATCTCCACCTCCCGTGTTCAAGCAGTTCTTCTGCCTCAGCCTCCCAAGTAGCTGGGATTACAGGCACCCGCCACCATGCCTAGCTAATTTTTATATATTTTTTTAGTAGAGACGGGGTTTCACCATATTGGGCAGGCTGGTCTCGAACTCCTGACCTCGTGATCCACCCTCCTTGGCCTCCCAAAGTGCTGAGATTACAGGTGTGAGCCACTGCGCCCAGCCAGTTTTTGTATTTTTTTTTTTTTGAGACAGAGTCTCACTCTGTCACCTGGGCTGGAATGCAGTGGCTCCATCTAGGCTCACTGCAACCTCCACCTCCCGGGTTCAAGCAATTCTCCTGCCTCAGCCTCCCGAGTAGCTGGGATTACAGGCGCCTGCCACTATGCCCAGCTATTTTTTTGTATTTTTAGTAGAGAAGGGGTTTCACCATGTTGGTCAGGCTGGTCTCGAACTCCTGACCTCGTGATTCGCCTGCCTCAGCCTCCCAAAGTGCTAGGATTACAGGCATGAGCCACTGTGCCCGGCCAATTTTTGTATTTTTAGTAGAGATGGGGTTTCACCATATTGGCCAGGCTGGTTTTGAACTCCTGACCTCAAGTGATCCACCTGCCTCGGCCTCCCAAAGTGCTGGGATTACAGGAGTGAGCCACTGCGCCTGACTCCCCGGCTAATTTTTGTATTTTTAGTAGAGACGGGGTTTTGCCATGCTGGCCAGGCTGGTCACAAACTCCTCACCTCAAGTGATCCACCTGCCTTGGCCTCTCAAAGTGCTGCGATTACAGGCGTGAACCACCACACCCAGCCAGAATCAGAAGACTCTTGAAGGAGTTCTGCCCACATGATCTTCACTTCCTCATGTTCACATCTACAAGAACTCAGTTGAAACATTGGGGATACAGAAATGAGCAAAGAAGACAATAATAATTCCCACTACCTAGAATCAATACCTTTTTTTTTTTTTTTTTTGAGATGGAGCTTTGCTTTTGTTTCCTAGGCTGGAGTGCAATGGCATGATCTTGGCTCACAGCAACCTCCATCTCCTGGGTTCAAGTGATTCTCTTGCCTCAGCTTCTTGAGTAGTTGGGATTACAGGCATGAGCCACCATGCCCAGCTAATTTTTGTATTTTTAGTAGAGACGGGGTTTCATCATGTTGGCCAGTCTGGTTTCGAACTCCTGACATCAGGTGATCCACCTGCCTTGGCCTCCCAAAGTGCTAGGATTACAGGCGTGACCCACTGCACCCGGCTGTCAGTACCTTTTTTAAGAAAAGTTATTCTGTTGTGATTATTATAAAGAATTCAGGTGGGCGGATCACCTGAGGTCAGGAGTTTGAGACCAGCCTGGCCACCATGGTGAAACCCCATCGCTACTAAAAATACAAAAATTAGCCGGGCATGGTGGTGGGCGCTTGTAATCCCAGCTACTTGGGAGGCTGAGGCAGGAGAATGGCTTGAACCCGGGAGGCAGAGGTTGCAGTGAGCTGAGATTGAGCCACTGCACTCCAGCCTGGGCAACAGAGCGAGATTCAATCTCAAAAAAAAAAAAGAATTCAAACAAAATAGAAATATTAGGGTGAAATTTTTAAAAAATTTACTATAATGAACATGAGGCAACAATTTCAGACATCTTTTTGGATGGATGGATATAGATAAATAGGTGGAGACATAGAAACATAAATGAATTACTTTTTTTTTTTGAGGCGGAGTCTCGCTCTTGCTCTTTTGCGCAGGCTGGAGTGCAGTGGCGTGATCTTGGCTCACTGTAAGCTCTGCCTTCCGGGTTCACGCCATTCTCCTGCCTCAGCCTCCTGAGTAGCTGGGACTACAGGCGCCTGTCACCACGCTCGGCTAATTTTTTTGTATTTTTTTAGTAGAGATGGGGTTTCACCGTCCTAGCTAGGATGATCTCGATCTCCTGACCTCGTGATCCACCCACCTCGTCCTCCCAAAGTGCTGGGATTACAGGGGTGAGCCACTGCGCCTGGCCTACTTTTTTTTTTTTTTTTGAGACCGAGTCTCGCTTTGTCGCCAGGCTGGGGTGCAGTGGCACGATTTCGACTCACTGCAACCTCTGCCTCCCAGGTTCAAGCTATTCTCCTGCCTCAGCCTCCCAAGTAGCTGGGACTACAGGCGCAAGCCACTATGCCCAGCTAAATTTTGTATTTTTAGTAGAGACGGGGTTTCACCATGTTGGCCAGGATAGTCTCTATCTCTTCACCTCGTGATCCGCCTGCCTCGGCCTCCCAAAGTGCTGGGATTACAGGCCGTGCGTGAGCCACCACACCCGGCCAATGAATTACTTTTTATAAAGATGGATTTATATTATAGAAGCTATTCATTTATAAATTATTTTCTTTAATCCAAAAAGGAGTTGGAAATGGGGCCTTTGATTTAATTATTTAATTTTATGAGGATTACTTAGATTCCTCCTCTCCCAAACTTTTTATTTTGAAAAGTTTCAAGCATACTGAAAACGGGAAAGCAAAGGAGGAGTGAACACGGCACACACAGTACTGGGATTCCCCTCCAGCCTTTGAAAGTAAGTTGCAAGCATCACAGCACTGCACTCTGAAATACTTCAGCTTGCCTCTCCTGAGATTTTAGGGTATTCTTCTACATTGTATCATTTGACTTTTAACAAACTTAACAGCAACTTCCTAAAATAATCTACTACCAAATCTATAATCATCCGGTCCCCCTAAAGCGAAGAAGCTGAGGGAAAATTAACGTAGAGAGCTTATTTGGGCTGAGGTTGAAGATTGCAGCCTGGGACACTTGAAACACTTCTGGGTTTCCTTGGGGAGTGCTCAGGAGAACAAAAGAGAGGCTCAAATTGTTTCATTTTTTTGAGAGAGTCTTGCTCTTGTCGGCCAGGCTGAAGTGCAATGGCATGATCTCTGCTCACTGCAACCTCCGCCTACCGGGTTCAAGCCATTCTCCTGCCTCAGCCTCCCGAGTAGCTGGGATTATAGGCACCCGCCACCACACCCGGCTAATTTTTGTATTTTCAGTAGAGACGGGGTTTTGCCATGTTGGCCAGGCTGGTCTCGAACTGCTGACCTCGTGATCCGCCCGACTTGGCCTCCCAAAGTGCTGGAATTACAGGTGTAAGCTACCACTCCCGGCCGAGAGGCTCAAGTTTTTAAAGAAAAAAAGGACATATCAGGGGAGGGGGTGATTACAAAAGTGGTTTGTCAGGAATTCTCATTGTTTGCAGAAATAATATTGGTTAGTGATTGGCTACACATTGTTGAACTATAGGGTGTATGGCATTTTATGGCTACTTGGTATCGTTCTAGCTCCACATAGCAAGTGGCTTTAAGAGGTAATTATTGGGCCGGGGGTGATGGCTCATGCCTGTAATTTCAGCACTTGGCAGGCCAAGGCGGGTGGATCACCTGAGGTCAGAAGTTCAAGACCAGCTTGGTCAACATGGTGAAACCCCATCTCTACTAAATATACAAAAATTAGCCAGGCGTGGTGGTGGGTGCCTATAATCCCAGATATTCGGAAGGCTGAGGCAGGAGAATTGCTTGAACCCAGGAGGCAGAGGTTGCAGTGAGCTGAGATCGTGCTATTGCACTCCAACCTGGGCAAGGGCGAAACTCTGTCTCAAAAAAAAAAAAACAAAAAACAAAACCCGGGCGTGGTTGCTTGTGCCTGTAATCCCAGCACTTTGGGAGGCGGAGGTGGGCGGATCACCTGAGGTCAGGAGTTCCAGACCAGCCTGGCTAACATGGTGAAACCCCGTTTCTACTAAAAATATAAAAAATTAGGCAGGCGTGGTGGTGCGCGCCTGTAATCCCAGCTACTCCGGAGGCTGAGGGAGGAGAATTGCTTAACCCTGGGAGGCGAAGGTTGCAGTGAGCTGAGATCATGCCACTGCACTCCAGCCTGGGCAACAGAGTGAGATTCCTTCTCAAAAAAAAAAAAAAAAAAAAAAAAAAAAGAGGTAATTATTTAATTATTTAGCTCAGAGAGGAGCGATATCAATGTTGTTACATTCCAGGGCCTCTCTGGGCCTGATAATTCCATAGATAAAAAGTTTCTTTTCTTCTTTTCTCGCCACAATCCCAGTTGTCCCAAAGATGTTTTTTATGGTTTTATGATCCAATCAAGGCTCATGCAATACATACAGTTTTGTCTTTTTAGTTTCTTTTAATGTAGGAAAGTTCCCTATCCCACTCCCTCCCCGTAATATTGACTTTTTGAAAAGCCTGGACCAGTTGTTTTGTAAAATGTCCCATATTTTGGATTGTTCAGTTCATCTTTTGAAGTCTCAATTAACTTATCTTTCTCATTTTCTAACTGAAAGTTAGATCTAAAGACTTTATTTCATTTGGTTTAAACATTTTTGGCAAGAATACTTGATAGCTACCCTGGGAACGTCGTCTCACACTGTATCAGGAGTGGCCACAGCTCGGGTCATGCTGGCTGCACTTGAAGAGTTATTTAGATGGGTATTGCCATAGCATGCATGTATGAAATTTAGTTTTAACTGAACTGAATGGAGAAAAGAGAAGTAGAAGTTCAACTGAAAGAATTATTGACTTTCAAAGATATATATTTCTTCACTACAAGGATTAATATGTCTTAAAAGTCTTAAAAGATCCCTCTAAATATAAGAGGTCTAAGATCAATGAAAAATATTAAAAAGCTAAAGTTATTGAGTTTCTTTTAGACCCAGTGTTTAAATTTTTTTTTTTTTTTTTTTTTTTTTTTGAGACAGAGTCTCGCTCTGTCACCCAGGCTAGAGTGCAGTGGCGTGATCTGAGCTCACTGCAACCTCTGCCTCCCAGGTACAATTCAAGTGATTCTCCTGCATCAGGCTCCCAAGTAGCTGGGATTACCAGTGCGTGCCACCACGCCTGGCTAATTTTTGTATTTTTTAGTAGAGATGGGGTTTCACCATGTTGGCCAGGCTGGTTTCGAACTCCTGACCTCAGGTGGTCCACCCGCCTCGGCCTTCCAAAGTGCTGGGGTTACAGGCATGAGCCACTGCATCTGGCCTATTGAATAGTTTAATAACTCAGGTGGTTTAACTTATAGAATGGAATTCAATATAAAGTTATGGAATATAGTCTTCTAAATTCCAGGCCTACTAACTAGCCCTGTATAGTGGTGGTTTTCTGTCTTCCAGATCAATTTATCTTTTAGAGTTGTTTTCCTCTGCATGCACTATGATCACCTCAGGTGTTGGTCATTCCATTTTCAGCAGTCGCCATGTAGCTCCTGGGTGTTTCTAAAGGTATTTCCTTATGTGGCAGTTAGGTTGTTTGGTCTTAGCTGGTTTCCTTAGGTCTGCATGCTTTCTTTTAATCTCCTTTGATTGTCATATCAACTCAATTTTGAGCTTTTGTTTTATTGGTTTTATTCTTTCTGAGGTGTTCTATGGCCTGAAGCAATTAGCAAGACTTCCTTCTCTTCCATGCATTAAATTTTCTTCTAGGCTGGGCTCTTTGACTTATCTTCTGTGAGCCTTTTTGTTGTTATTTTACTATTTTTTAAAATTTATTTTTTTTTATTTTTTGGAGACAGAGTCTTGCTCTGTCGCCCAGGCTGGAGTGCAGTGGCACGATCTCGGCTCACTGCAACCTCTGCCTCCTGGGTTCAAGTGATTCTCATGCCTCAGCCTCCCGAGTATTTGGGACTACAGGTGCCCACCACCACGCCCGGCTAATTTTTTTATTTTTAGCAGAGACGGGGTTTCACCGTGTTGGCCAGGCTGGTCTCGAACTCCTGACCTCAGGTGATCTGCTCACCTTGGCCTCCCAAAGTGCTGAGATTATAGGCATGAGCCACCACTCCTAGCCGGGTGACCCTTTTTGTTGTTGTTTTACTGTTTGTTTATATTGTTGCCTTGTGATTTTGCTTCATGTTACAGGTTGTATTCTCAGAGGCGTAGGAAATATGTTAGGAAGTGATGCCAGGAGGCAGAATTAGGCAGAGGGAGAAGTTGGGCTCTGAGGCAGTCACAGCAAAGGCCTCATCCCAGGGGCTCTTGAGTTGTACTGGCTCTGCAGAGCTGTCCTGAATTGGGGCAGGGGTGTAGCCATTATACCCCTGCAGAGACCAACAGTTAAAATGCAGGCCATGCTCAGGGAGTGGACATGCTATTATCAGGCAGCTTTCTGCAGCAGAGGACCCAGCTGGGGAATGGTTACTTCTGTGTGGAAGAGGGTATGGGTGGCATGACCCAGCACTCAGTAGAGTTAATTTTATTTGCATGGTGGTACTGTCCAGCCATTCATTCTGTTTTCTCTGATAAGTTAGGTTTATTCTTTATTCTCTTCTTAGACTGTCTGAGACAGGTGTGTTTCCCTTCTGACATACAGATTGAGGGCTGAGTTTTGTGGGGTATTCCAGCTTTGTGAGTAGCCTGAGAAATGACTGGGAGCCAGTGAAGGGTTGAGCCAGTGCAGGTGCGGTCCTGCCTTGTTAAAATATGATGTGAGGTAGGGGTCAGAAGTCTGCATCCAAATCACCCAGTGCCGTTTGCTGAAAGATCGTCTTTTCTCCACTGCTCTGCAGCATCATCTATGTCATAAATCAGGCATCCATATATGCGTGTCCCTGTCTTGACCTCTGTTCTTTTCCATTGTCCCATTGGATTATCTTTGTGCAAATACCACACAATCTCATTTATTGTAATTTGAACATGAATCCTGACATCCATTAGAGTCATTCCTCTGACTTTGTTTATCTTCAGGATTGTCTTGGGTGATAATGTTTGTGCTCTTTGCCTTTCTTTTCATTCAGCTTTAGGATCAGATTGCCAGTTTCCACAAAATATCTGCTGATATTTCTGCTGAGATTGCACTGATTCTATAAATAAGTTCGGGGATAATGGACCTCACTACAATAGCAAGTTTCCAACCCATGACCTTTATTTAGATCTTTAATTTTGAGAATATTGATATATAATTTTTTATACAGATGCCTTTCTTGCAAATCTTTGATTAGATTTGTTCCTGGGTTATTATCTTTTAAAACTAGTATAATGAATCGCTATGTAGCGATTCATTACCCGGTGTCCACAACCTTGCTGCATTTATGTCCATCTCCCACTCACTCCACCATCTCCCCCCAGAGTATTTTGAAGCAAATTAAAAATATATCAGGTTTAGCTGGGCACAGTGGCTCCTGCCTATAATCCTAGCACTTTGGGAGGCTGAGGCAGGCAGATCATTTGAGGTCAAGAGTTTGAGACCAGCCTGGCCAACATGATGAAACTCCGTTTCTACTAAAAATACAAAAACTAACCGGGCATGGTGGTGTGCGCCTATAGTCCCAGCTACTTGGGAGGCTGAGGCAGGAGAATCGCTTGAACCCGGGAGGTGGAGGTTGCAGTGAGCTGAGATCGTGCCACTGCACTCCAGCCTGGGTGGTAGAGTGAGACTCCATCTCAATGTGTGTGTGTGTGTGTATATATATGTAGAGAGAGAGAGGGAGTATAATATATATAATATATATATAATATACACACATATATATATGTGTGTGTATATAATGTTTAGCTGGGTGTGGTGGCATGCCCCTGTGGTCCCAGCTACTAGGGAGGCGAAGGTGGAAAGATGGCTTGAGCCATCACACCACTGCACTCCAGCCTGGGTGGCAGGAAGCTGAGGTGGGAGCATCTTCTGAGCCCAGAAGGTTGAGACTCCAGTGAGCCATGTTTACACCACTGCATTCCAGCCTGGGCAACAGAGCAAGACACTGTCTTAAAAAGAAAAAAAAAAAAAGAATTAAATGAAAAGTGAACAATTTGATAAATTTTCATTTTCTCAGATTGTTTAATAACTTGTCATTATTTATTATGTACTATCTTCAGAGTTTTATATTTGCTCAACTGATTTGTTGTTCTGTGTTCTTTGTAGTTTCCCGTCACCAATTTTCCTTGGAATTGGACAGGTGAGTGAAAAAAAATAGAATTAACCTCTTATTTTGTCATCAGTGTTCATAATGACATTTTAAGTCCTTTTGTTTAAAGCTGTGGTTTGCAAATTTATTCAGCTGGCAGAGGACCAGAGGGTCGTGGTACTCCTGGTGAGACAACAGGACATATTGACACTTATTTTATTTCAGCCTACAATTTAGGAACAATTGTATTTATGGGAAAAACAGCTTCTTATTTTAAGTTCCTTAACTGAATTTAATTACTCTAAAGCAGGGGGCTGCAAGACTCAAAGCCTCCAAGGCCTGGAGGGTAACACATGAGTTGGCTGAGGACTGGGTGGGAGAGAGAATATTTGTCCCACTCAAAGTGTCAGCTTGATACTTAGTTTAAGCCATTGTGCCTGAAAGGAAAAGGGTTGAGAGATGGGGTGGAACCCACCATGCTGCCCTTATTATTAGCATCAGAAGGTTTTCAAGAGAGAGTTTGAATTTTTTTTTTTTTTTTGAGACGGAGTTTTGTTCTTGTCGCCCAGACTGGAGTGCGATGGCACAATGTCGACTCACTGCCACCTGTGCCTCCCAGGTTCAAGAAATTCTTCCAGCTCAGCCTCCCAAGTAGCTAGGATTACAGGCACCTGCCACCATGGCCAGCTATTTTTGTATTTTTAGTAGAGACGGGGTTTCACCATGTTAGCTAGGCTGGTCTCGAACTCCTGACCTCAGGCGATCCGCACCCACCTTGGCCTCTCAAAGTGCTGGGATTACAAGTACAAGGATGAGCTTGGGTAAGCTTTCAAACTACGCCCATTTGGCAGTTTCTGAAATTTCCCATTTATGTTAATTGTGGCTTGTTTATTCTTGTGGTTGTATACTGGTGATTTCCAGATAAATAAATAGTAACAGATACCAATGTTTTTTGTTTGTTTGTTTTGATTTTGATTTAATTCATAGAGGGAAAAGCTTAACATTATGAAAATAGTACCTGTTAACTAAATTTTTAATTGTGAATCTGGAAAAGCCTGTCGTTTATGTGAGTAAACATTATTCTTTTTTTTTTTTTTTTTTTTTGTGACTGAGTCTCAGTCTGTCGCCCAGGCTGGAATGCAGTGGTGTGATCTTGGCTCACTGCAGCCTCTGCCTCCTGGGTTCAAGTGATTCTTCTGCCCCAGCCTCCCGAGTAGCTGGGATTATAGGTGCGTGCCACCATGCCCAGCTAATGTTTTGTATCTTTGATAGAGACAGGGTTTCACCATGTTGGCCACGTTGGTCTCCAGCTCCTGACCTCGTGATCCACCCACCTCGGCCTCCCAAAGTGCTGGGATTACAGGCATGAGCCACTGTGCCTGGCCAAATAAACATCATTCTGATTAAATGTCTTGCTAATAAATACCTCTTTGCAACATCATTTTAGGGAGAAACAATTATAATAAGAATTTTCTTACAGTAAAAAAATTATCTTTATATTTCAATGTAAAAATATTAGGAAAAAGCGCGTTAAAAAAAAAAAGATCAGGCCGAGCATGGTGGCTCATGCCTATAATCCTAGCACTTTGGGAGGCCGAGGTGGGTGGATCACTTGAAGTCAGTAGTTTGAGACCAGCCTGGACAACATGGTGAAACTCAGTCTCTACTAAAAATACAAAAATTAGCCAGAAATTGCTTGAACATTCACTGGGAGGCAGAGGTTGCAGTGAGCCGAGATTGCACCACTGCTCTCTAGCCTGGGTGACAAGCAAGACTCCGTCTCAAAAAAAAAAAAAAAAAAATCAGTGATAAGGTGTCCTTTGTAGTCTCTAAGTGAAATAAATTCATTACTCTTTAACCCAGTGGCTTATACTCAAAGGTAAAGCCTTTCTGATTTGCAATTTGTTGAGGGAAGAGGCCAGTTAGATCTAATTTTAAAAGTCTGAATTACATTTAAGTGTTAGTATATTTATTTTATTTTATTTTTATTTTCTTCCTTCCTTTTTTTTTTTTTTTTCCAGTGTCTGGCTCTCTTGCCCAGTCTGGAGTACAGTGGTGTGATCTTGGTTCACTGTACCCTTCACCTCCTGGGCTCAAGTGATCCTCCTGCCTCAGCCTTTCAAGTAGCTGGGACTACAGGCATGCACCACCACACTGGCTAATTTTTGTATTTTTTGTAGAGATAGGGTTTCGCCATGATGCCCAGGCTGGTCTTGAACTTCTGGGCTCAAGCGATCTGCCCACCTTGGCCTCCAAATTGTTGGGATTATGGGCATGAGCCACTGCGCCTGGCCAATGTTATTTTATTTCTTTAAGAATTATAAAGTGAGGCATAAGTACAAAGTACAGTTATAATTCAGGATGGGCTTAATTACATAAATATATTATAAGTTTTAAGTTTGTAAACTCAGGAGCAAGGTATAGGATTATAATCGTGTTGAAGGAGTCTTAAATTTTCACATCCTAAAATGGAGAGAATTGAGTAAGTTCTAAAACTTGCATGAAAGATGACATTAAATTTTTATTTCATAATAATGATATGGAGTATTTCCAATATACCTAGGGTACTCCAGATTAAGAGGATTTGAAGGAGACATTTTTGCTATACCAGCTAGATTGAAAAGTAAATCTTTAAAGTTTAAATAACTTTTTTTCCTCTTTGTTGGTCTTCTGTTTTATGGAAATAATGGACTTTTTAAAAAATGTGCTTAGGTGTGGAGTTTCTTTTAAAAGAATGTTCCCGTGCCTTTATGGGGGAGGATGCCATGTGTTTAGTATATGGGAAATATGGTCCAGGATCAATGTGTCACCTCACTGGCTGTGATCACTTTTGCACATTTGTCACTGTCAGGGAGACCATTCCCTTTCTCCCTCTGCCACAGTTCATTCCTAGAGCCCCGTGAGATAATGTGTGTGTGTGTCTATTAGATATTACACTTTTTTTTTTTGAGATAAGAGTCTTGCCCTGTCTCCCAAGCTGGAGTGCAGTGGCATGATCATAGCTCACTGGGCTCACTGCAGCCTTGACTTTCCGGGCTCAGGTGGTCCTCCTACCTTGGTATCCTGAATAGCTGGGACCACAGATCACCAAGACTGGCTAATTTTTTGTATTTTTTTGTAGAGATGGGTTTTCACCATGTTGCTTAGGCTGGTCTGGAGCTCCTAGGCTCAAGTGATCTTCCCACCTCAGCTTCCCAGAATGCTGGGATTACAGGCATGAGCCACGGCACCCAGCCGATATTACCTTTTTTTTTTTTTTTTTTTTGAGACAGTGGTGTCTCACTCTGGAGGGCAGTGGTGTGATCTTGGCTCACTGCAACCTCGGCCTCTCAGGTTCAAGCGATTCTCCTGCCTCAGCCTCCTGAGTAGCTGGGATTCTGCGTCTGCCACCATGCCCAGCTAATTTTTGTTTTTTAGTAAAGACAGGATTTCACCATGTTGGCCTGGCTGGTCTTGAGCTCCTGACCTCAAGTAATCCACCCATCTTGGCCTCCCAAAGTGCTGTGATTATAGCTGTGAGCCACCGTGCCCTGCCCGACGTTACATTTTTTGCCTGGAGTTCTGATGGAATCTGTACTGTGGCAAGGAAAACAATGTTAATATTCTAAGAAATAGTTATTTTTTTCTGGAACCTAGAAAATGAATTTTTTGCTATATTTCTTTTTGATGATTGTGTTTTCTTTTGATGATGTCATTGTACCTCAAGCAATCCTTGCAGATATTTTGCTGAAGTTTCTCTCTCCCCTTTTCTTCAGATGGCAGCCACCATAATGATACTATATGTGTCCAAGCTAAACAAAATCATTCACTTCCCTGATTTTGATAAGAAAATTCCTGTAAAGGTAAGTAATGAAAAGTATGTATGACTGTGATAGAAGATGTGAAAATACACATTGATTTTAGAGTACAGGTCAATTTCTATACACACTGTACTTCCTGCCTGCACTGGATAGAAACTTCTTTTTTTGTTTGAGATGGACTGTAGCTCTGTCGCCCAGGCTGGAGTGCAATGGTGCGATCTTGGCTCACTGCAATCTCCGCCTCCTGGGTTCAAGTGATTCTCGTGCCTCAGCCTCCCTAGTAGCTGGGATTACAGGTGCCTGCCACCATTCCCAGCTAATTTTTTTTGTTTTGTTTTGTTTTTGTATTTTTAGTAGAGATGGGGTTTCACCATGTTGGTGAGGCTGGTCTCGAACTCCTGACCTCAAGTGATCCACCCACCTTAGCCTCCCAAAGTGCTCGAATTACAGGTGTGAGCCACTGTGCCTGGCCAAGAAACTTTAATAAAGACTGTATATCATTTAGTTGTCCATTTATGTAATGCAGTAGTAGTAAAAGTATGTGCTTGACAACTGACATCAAATAAATGAATACTGTGTGTCTTGGGAAGTGAGAGAACTCTAAATTAGGCATTGGCAAACTTTTTTGGTAAAGGGTCAGACCATCTCTTGTAATTATTCACCTCTGCCACTGTACCATGAAAGTAGCCCTTGATGACATTTAAATGGGTTGATGTCCATGTGTTCCAATAAAACTTTATTTACATAAACAAGAGCTGGGCCGGATTTGAGCCCTAGTTTACTGATTTCTGTTTTCAGTTTTCATTTTTATTCTGGACTGACAAAAGCTGTGAGTGGAATGAAGAATGCAATTTGATATACATAGAAATACGCAGTTTTTTCCGTCCTGGAACTAGAAACATAAAATCTGCCATTCTTTCGTGGACTGTGGAATGGAACTAACGTTTGTTGAACAGTTGCTGGGTTCCAGACATTAGGGCAGGCATTTAATTCTTAGACCAGTCCCATACAACAGGTGGTATTTATGGATTATGACAGCATTTAGGTTTAAATCAGACTGTCAGTTCCCTGAGGGTGAGGACTTCATGTGGCTGGTTTGCTGCTGTTTCTCTAGTGCTTGGAAAAATGCCAGCATCTAGCACTGGATTATTTATCAGACAGACCAAAGAAGCACATGCTTACAGCATCAGTAATCAGGGGAGCCCAGTGTGGTGGCTCACGGCTATAATCCCAGCGACTCGGGGAGATCAAGGCAGGAGGATCGTCTGAGGCCAGGAGTTGGAGGTCAGTGTGGGGAACGTAGTAAGACGTTGTCTCAAAAAAAAAAAAAAAAGCCAGGTGGGGTGGCTCACGCCTGTAATCCCAGCACTTTGGGAGGCCAAGGCAGGCAGATCACGAGTTCAAGAGATCAAGACCAGCCTGGCCAACATGGTGAAACCCCGTCTCTACTGAATATACAAAAAAATTAGCTGGGCGTGGTGGTGCACACCTGTAGTCCCAGCTACTCAGGAGACTGAGGCAGGAGAATTGATTGAACCCGGGAGGCAGAGGTTGCAGTGAGCCAAGATCGCGCCACTGCACTCCAGCCTGGGCGACAGAGTGAGACCCCATCTCAAAAAAACAAAACAAAACAGGGACATCCAGAAAAAGAGAAAAATACAAGGTTGAAGTATATGAAAGCTGTCAACCTAATCATCATGAGAAAAACTAGAATATTACTGGGCTTACTTACTCTTACTTTATGGTATAGTATAATTTAAAAAATTTTAAAATGGTAAAATCTAATCTATACATAGAGAAAAAGGCATCCTATTTGAATGTGTAGTTGAATGAATAATTACCCTTGTAAACCATTATTTAGGTCATGAAATGGGATCACAAAGTCTTCCTTACCCACTATCCTAACTTTTCTAACAATAATTTTCTTGCTTTCTTTGTAATTATTCTAAATCTGGATGCATCCCTAAATTCTTTTTTTTTTTTTTTTTTTTTTTTTGAGATGGAGTTTTGCTCTTGTTTCCCAGGCTGGAGTGGAATTGTGCAATGTCAGCTCACTGCAAACTCTACCTCCTGGGTACAAGTGATTCTCTTGCCTCAGCCTCCCGAGTGGCTGGGATTACAGGCATGCGCCGCCATGCCCGGCTAATTTTTTATTTTAGAAGAGACGGGGTTTCTCCATGTTGGTCAGGCTGGTCTTGAACTCCTGACCTCAGGTGATCTGCCTGCCTTGGCCTCCCAAAGTGCTGGGATTGCGGGCTTGAGTCACTACACCCAGCCACATCCCTAAATTCTGTAGTCTCGTTTTACCTGCTTTTAAACTTGAGATAAAGGGAATCTAACTCTATGTTCTTAGGTGTCTTGCTTCTTTCACTTAATATTATGATGGTGAAATTCATCTGTGTTGTGTGTGGCTGTATTCTTTTATTTTCATTGTATGAATATACCACAATTTACTTATCTGTTCTATTGTTCATAGTAATTTGGATGTTTCCAGTTTGAGGGCTAGAAAAATAAAAAGTACCACTCTGAACATGCTTCTAGTTGGACCCTGGCGTACATGTGTTAGCTGAGGCTGCCGTAACAAAATACCCCCAGCCAGGTGGCTTCAACAACAGAAATGGATCTCCTCACAGTTCTGGAGGCTGTAAGTCCAGGACCAAAGTGCTGGCAGGGTTGACTTCTGGTGAGGCTTTGCGTCCTGGCTTACAGACGGCCACCTTCTCACTGTGTCCTCAATGGCCTTTCCTCTGTGTGTGCACTCCTTGTATCTCTTCCACTTCCTTTTTTTTTTTCTTTGTTTTCATTTTTATTATTATTTTGAGACAGGGTCTAGCTCTGTCACCCAAGCTGGAGTACAGTGGTACATCCACAGCTCACTGCAGCTTCGAACTCGTGGGTCCAAGTGATCCTCCTGCCTCAGCCTCCCAAGTAGCTGGGACTACAAGCATTTGCTACCATGCCTTGCTAATTTAAAAAATTTTTGTAGAGACAGGGTCTCACTATGTTGCCAGGGCTGGTCTTGAACTCCTGGGCTTAAGCTATCTTCCTGTGTTGGCCTCCCAAAGTGTTAGAATTACAGGTGTGAGCCACCGTGCCTGGCCTCTTCTCTTCATATAGGGACATCAGTCTTGTTGGGCTAGGGCTGTACCACTATGCCCTCATGTAACCTGAATTACCTTGGTTAAGACCTTATCTCCAAATACAGTCACATTGGGGATTAGGGCTTCAACATATGAATGTGGGGAAAAACAAAATTCAGTTCATAACAGTGCATATTAGTGAGGAATGTGTCTATCAGAGTGGAACTGCTGGCCCCTGGGGCATGCATATCTTCAGCTTTAACATGTATCGTTGAACTGTTCTTCATGGTGGCTATACCAATTCACCTTCTGACAAACGTGCCTGAAAGTCCCTGTTGCTTCGTATTCTTGGTATGTGAGTCATTTTAAATTTGGCTAATCTGGGCTGGGTGTGGTGGCTCACACCTGTAATCCCAGTACTTTGGGAGGCTGAGGCAGGCAGATCACCTGAGACCAGGAGTTCGAGAC
Source organism: Gorilla gorilla gorilla (assembly GCF_029281585.2). NCBI lineage: Eukaryota > Metazoa > Chordata > Mammalia > Primates > Hominidae > Gorilla > Gorilla gorilla. Next base: position 92,812,469 of record NC_073237.2, on the reverse strand, counting down.
CAGCCTGGCCACCATGGCAAAACCCCATCTCTACTAAAAATACAAAAAATTAGCCGGGCATGGTGGCGGATGCCTGTAATCCCAGCTACTCGGGAGACTGAGGCAGGAGAATTGCTTGAACCTGGGAGGTGGAGGTTGCAGTGAGCCAAGATCACACCATTGCACTCCAGCCTGGGCAATAAGAGCAAAACTCTGTCTCAAAAAATAAATAAATAAATTTTGCTAATCTGATGGGTGTGTCGTGACATCTTATGGGCTTTAGTTTGCATTTCCCTGATGACTAGTGAGGAGGCGCACCTTTTCTTTTTTTTTTTTTTTTTTTTGAGATGAAGTCTTGCTCTGTTGCCCAAGCTGGAGTGCAGTGGTGCAGTTTTGGCTCACTGCAACCTCTGCCCCCCGGGTTCAAGTGATTCTCCTGCCTCAGCCTCCCGAGTAGCTGGGACTATAGATGTGTGCCACCATGCCCAGTTAATTTTTGTATTTTTAGTAGAAATGGGGTTTTGCTGTGTTGGTCAGTCTGGTCTCGAACTCCTGACCTCGTGATCTGCCTACCTTGGCCTCCCAGAGTGCTGGGATTACAGGCGTGAGCCACCACGCCCCACCAAAATCATTTTTTTAAATGCCTGTTTGAAGATTCTCTCTGGTGAAGTATCTGTCACCATTTTTATATGTGAAGGAAAATGCTTATTGGAGTTCTAACCAAATATTTCTTCTTTTTTTTAAATGGAAGCTGTTTCCTCTGCCTCTCCTCTACGTTGGAAACCACATAAGTGGATTATCAAGCACAAGTAAATTAAGGTAGAGTACAGGATAATGGCTGGTGGAAAGTTCCTCACCTCTGTGCTGCCAGTGGTACAAAGACCAAGATTGATTTTTGCCATTGATAGTGCTTATACCATATATAGAAGACAATAATATTTAGTAATTTAAGAAAGTAAGGTGGAGTTTTGAGTTTAATTGGCCAATGATTTTAGGAATGTTAAAAAGCTTATTTTTAAAATTATATTCAAGCCTGAACATAGAATATGAGAGCTGTAGACATTAAGGTAGAGAAGGTCTGATTTATCCAGGTAGGATTGTTGGTATGAATATGATTTTGTGTGACTTGGTTTCATCTCAGTTTTATAAGAGCAGGAACATCTCCTCAGCCTTGGTGTAGACCAGGTTTGGTGCAGGGAAAAATAATGACAGACATTTTCAAGTGTGTGTTATAAACTTCTGAAATGTGCATCTGCATTTATTTCAGGGTCTTTTTTTTTTTTTGAGACGGAGTCTCACTCTGTCTCCCAGGTTGGAGTGCAACCTTATCTTGACTCACTACAACCTCCACCTTCTGAGTTCAAGCGATTCTCCTGCCTCAGCCTCCCAAGTAGCTGGGATTACAGGCGCCTGCCACCACGCCTGGCTAAGTTTTGTATTTTTAGTAGAGACAGGGTTTCACCATGTTGGCCAGGCTTGTCTTGAACTCCTGACCTCAGGTGATCCATCCGCTTTGGCCTCCCGAAGTGCTGGGATTACAGGTGTGAGCCACTGCGCCCGGCCCATTTCAGGGTCTTTTGATTATGGGGCACATAATACCTTATCCTTCTTGGAATGCTATTAAATGGATCAGTTTCACTGTTAATGATTTTTTTTTTTTTTTGAGACGGAGTCTCGCTCTGTCGCCCAGGCTAGAGTGCAGTGGCACAATCTCGGCTCACTGCAAGCTCCGCCTCCCAGGTTCAAGCCATTCTCCAGCCTCAGCCTCCCCAGTAGCTGGGTGTACAGGCGCCTGCCACTACGCCCGGTTAATTTTTTGTATTTTTAGTAGAGACGGGGTTTCACCGTGTTAGCCAGGATGGTCTCGATCTCCTGACCTCGTGATCCGCCCGCCTCAGCCTCTCAAAGTGCTGGGATTACAGGCATGAGCCACCGCACCCGGCCACTGTTAATGATTTTAAGGGGTTGATATCTTATCTTTTTTTTGAGATGGAGTCTTGCGCAGTCACCTAGGCTGGAGTGTAGTGATGTGATCTTGGCTCACTGCAACCTCCACCTCTTGGGTTCAAGCGATTCTCCTGCCTCCCAAGTAGCTGGGATTCTGCACCTGCCACCGTGCCCAGCTAATTTTTGTATTTTTAGTAACGACGGGGTTTCACCATGTTGGCCAGGCTAGTCTTCAACTCCTGACCTCAAGTAATCTGCCTGTCTTGGCCTCCCAAAGTACTTGGATTACAGGCATGAGCCACCACACCCAACCTAAACTTTTTCGATAAGAACAAATTTTCACCACTTCATATAGGAAAAGCAGGATAAAAGCTTCCTTTATCAATGTTCAGACTAATAAATTAGTGTCCTGACACCTTCAATAGTGACCAGGAAGGGTTGTTTTTTGTTTGTTTGTTGTTGTGTTTTCCTATCATGGATTCATGGTTTTTCATTTACTTGATACAAGTCCTTTATCAAATATGTGTTTTGCAAATATTTTTTTCCTAGTTTGTGGCTTATCTTTTTATTTTCTTAACACTGTCTTTCACAGAGCAGAAGTTTTTAATTTTAATGAAGTTCACAATCATTTTTTTTCTTTCATGGATTATACTTCTGGTTTTGAATTTGAAACTCATCATCAAACCAAGATTACCCAAATGCTATCTTCCAGAATTTTTATAGTTTACATTTTACATTTAGGTCTCTACAAATTTGCCTACTCTAGACATCTCATATAAGTAGAATCGTACAATATTTTTGCCTTTTTTGTCTGGCTTATTCTCTTACATCATATTTTCAAGGTTTATCCATGTTATATTAGGTATCAGAATTTAATTCCTTTTTCAGGCTGATTAATATTCCATTGCAGGTATATATATATATATATAATATTTTGTTTATCCATTTATACAAATATTATTATTATTATTTTTTGAGACAGGGTCTCCAGGCTGGAATGCAGTGGTGCGATCACAGCTCACTGCAGCCTCACCCTGCTGGGCTCAAGCGATTCTCCTGTCTTGGTCTCCTGAATAGCTGGGGCTACAGGTGTGTGCCACCATGCCTGGCTTATTTTTATGTTTTTTGTAGAGACTAGGTCTCACCATGTTGCCCAGGCTGATCTTGAACTCCTGAGCTCAAGCAATCTGCCTGCTCCAGCCTCCCAAAGTGTTGGGATTACAGAAATGAGCCACTGTGCCCAGCCTGTGAAAGTTTTAATTTTGATGAATTCCAGTTTTTCTATGTTTTTCTTTTGTTGCTTGTACTTTTGATGTTTTATCTAAGGCTTTGCCTAACCGAAGGGTCATAAAGATTTACTTCTATACTTTCTTCTAAGAATGTTATAGTTTTAGATCCTATGTCCAGGTCTTTAATACATTTCAGTTAATTAAAAATTTTTTCCTTTTAAGTGATGGGGTCTTTCAATGTTGCTGTGTTACCCAGACTCAAATGCAGTAGCTTTCACTGGTGCAATCATGGCTCACTGTGGCCTCAAACTCCTGGGCTCAAATGATTCTCCACCTCAGCCTCTCGAGTACCTGGGACTGCAGGCACGTGCGACCATACCCAGCTCTTGGGTTAATTTTTTATATGTGGTATGAGATAGAAGTTCAAATTCATTTTTTTTGCATGTGGATGTTCAGTTGTCCCAGCACCATTTGTTGAAAAGACTGTTCTTTTTCCATTGTATTGTCTTGGCACCCTGGTAGAAAATCAATTGATCATAATTTTAAGAATGTATTCTATTGATTGTATATCATCTTTATTTATTTTTTATTTTTTGAGATGGAGTTTCGCTTTTGTTGCCCAGGCTGGAGTGCAATGGCACGATCTCGGCTCACCGCAACCTCTGCCTCCCAGGTTCAAGCAATTCTCCTGCCTCAGCCTCCAGAGTAGCTGGGATTATAGGCATGCACTACCACGCCCAGCTAATTTTGTATTTTTAGTAGAGATGGGGTTTCTCCATGTTGAGGCTGGTCTCGAACTCCTGACCTCAGGTGATCCATCTGCCTCGGCCTCCCAAAGTGCTGGGATTACAGGCATGAGCTACCACGCCCAGCCTATCTATCTCTATTATTATTTTTTTGAGACAGGGTCTTGCTCTGTCACCCAGGCTGGAGTGTGGTAGCACAGTCACCACTCACTGCAGCCTTGACCTCCCAGGCTCAAGCGATCCTCCCACCTCAGCCTCCCAAGTAGCTGGGACCACAGGTGAGCACCAGCACACCTGGCTAATAATTGTTTTAATATTTTTGTAGAGATAGCATTTCACCTTGTTGCCCAGGCTGGTCTCGAACTCCTGGGCCCAAGGGATCCGCCTGCCTCAGCCTCCTAAATTGCTGGGATTATTGGAGTGAGCCACCATGCCCAGCCAGCTATCTATCTATCTATCTTTAAACCAGTACTAGCTAGTCTTGATTATTGTAACTTTGTATTAAATTTTGAAGTTGGAAAGTATAAGTACACCAACTTTGTTCTTCTTTTTCAAGATAGTTTTGATTTTTCAATTCTCTTGCATTTCCTTATTAATTTTAAAATTAGCTTGTCAATTTCTGCAAAAAAAAAAAGAATAAATAAAGCCAGCTAAGATTTGATAGGGATTGTGTTGAATCTGTGACTTAGTTTGTTAGTGTTGCTGTAAAGGACTACCTGAGGCTGGGTAATTTATGAAGAAAAAAGGTTCGTGTGCTTCACAGTTCTGCAGGCTGTGCAAGAAGCATGGCGCCAGCATCTGCATCTGGTGAGGGCCTCAGGCCCTCCTGGCAGAAGGGGAAGGGGAGCCAGTGCGTGCAGAGATCCCATGGCAAGAGAGGGGGTGCTGTCAGGCTCCTTTAACAATCAACCTTCATGGGAATTAACAGAGTGAGAACTCACTCCCCCTGCCCCAGTTGATTAATCTATCCATGAGGAATCAGCCCCCACAGCTGAAACATTGCCCACCAGGCTCCACCTTCAACATGGGGATCCAATTTTAACATGAGGCATAAAGGGTCAGATATCCAAACTGTAGCAATCTGTGTATCTATTTGAAGAGTATTTTTAATAACATAAGGTTTTAATAACATAAGGTCTTTTGATCCATGAACATGGAGTGTCTTTCTGTTTATTTAGGTCTTCATTACTTTCTTTTTTTGATTTAAAAATTTACTTAGAAGGCCAGGCACAGTGGCTCACGCCTGTAATCCCAGCACTTTGGAGGCCGAGGCAGGTGGATCACCTGAGGTCAGGAGTTCGAGACCAGCCTGACCAACATGGTGAAACCCCATCTCTACTAAAAATACAAAAATTAGCTGGGTGTGGTGGTGGATACCTGTAATTCCAGCTACTTGGGAGGCTGAGGCAGGAGAATTGCTTGAACCCAAGCGGTGGAAGTTGCAGTGAGCCAAGATCGCACCATTGCACTCCAGCCTGGGCGACGAGCGAAACTCCGTCTCAAAAAAAAAAATTTTTTTTTTTCTTAGAGACAATATCTCACTCTGTTGCTCAGACTGGAGTACAAGTGGCATGATCATAGCTCACTGCAGTAGCCTCGACCTCCTGTGCTCAAGCCATCCTCTTGTCTCAGCCTCCCAAGTGGCTGAGACTACAGACATTCACTACTGTGAATTTAAAAAACATATATATTTTTTGGCTTGGCGTGGTGGCTTACGTCTGTAGTCCCAGCACTTTGGGAGATCAAAGCAGGTGGATCACTTGAGGTCAGGAGTTTGAGACCCAGCCTGCTCAACATGGTGAAACCCCATCTATACTAAAAATACAAAAATTAGCCAGGCATGGTAGTGCACGCCTAAATCCCAGCTACTCGGGTGGCTGAGGCACAAGAATCGCTTGAGCCAGGAGGCGGAGGTTGCAGTGAGCCAAGATGACGCCACTGCACTCCAGCCTGGGCAACAGAGCAAGACCCTGTCTCAAAGTAGAGATGGGGTCTTGCTCTGTTGCCCAGGCTGCTCTCAACCTCTTGGCCTCAAGCAATTCTTCCACTTCAGCCTCCCAAAGTGCTGGGATTACAGGCATGAACCACTGCACCTGGTTTTTTAAATTTTTTTAACAATGTTTTGTAGTTTTCTGCACACAAGTCTTACACTTCTTTTGTTAAAATTGTGTCTAAGAATTTTATTCTTTTTGATGCTATTTTAGATGAAATTGCTTTGGTAACTTAATTTTTTTTTTTTTTTTGAGACGGAGTCTCACTTTGTTGCCCAGGCTAGAGTGTAGTGGTGCGATCTTGGCTACTGCAACCTCTGCTTCCTAGGTTCAAGCAATTGTCCTGCCTTAGTCTCCCAAGTAACTGGGATTATAGTCACGTACCACTACGTCCAGCTAATTTTTTGTATTTTTAGTATAGGTGGGGTTTCACCATGTTGGCCAGGCTGGTCTTGAACTCCTGACTTCAATTCATCCACCCACCTTGGCCTCCCAAAATGTTGGGATTACAGGCGTGAGCCACTGTGCCCAGCCTAATTTCATTTTTGGATTGCTCATTGCTAGTGTATATTCAGAGCTGACTTTTGTATATTCGTTTTGTTTCCTGCCTATTTGCTTGATTCACTTATTGTGGTTCTAATAATTTTTAAGTGGATCCCTTAGGATTTTCTGTATAGAAGATGTTCTCTGCAAATAGAGATAGCTTTAGTTCTTCCTTTCCAAATGAGATGTTTGTTTTTTCTAACTGCACTGTCTAGAACCTCAAATACAGTGTTGAATAGATGCAATAGTGAGAGTGAACATCCTGGTCTTGTTCCTAATCATAGGGGGAAAACATTCACTTTTTAACCATTAAGTATACCTTATTTGCTTTTAAAAGGCATAATCTAGAATACTTTTCGAATGCAATTGAAAATATAAAACGTTTTGTTGTTGTTGTTGCAGCTTTGAAAAATGTAGGTCCAGCCAGTCTCGTAAGACATCTTTAGGTGTGAATATAAAGTTCCTGAACATTCTTTCTGCAGCTGCTCTCTGGATGCAGCGTGGTTGATGATGTGAAGCCTGTGCTGGGGTATGGTTGGCTGAGCTGCCACTCTCCTCCTGTGCTGCTGTTCCAGCTCTGACTTTCTTTCCCTAGCTCATTGGCCGCTCAGAGTCGCATCTAGAAGCAGGTGGAGATGGGCTGGCATTTGGCAGCCCTGGCAGTCTGTTGACTATGCGCTGAGCTGCATCGTGGAATCTCTGGGTGTTAGGAGTGGGTAGAAGGTTCTTAACTATATATTTTAAGGCAGTTTAGCCTTACTACATAAAATTTGGGGAAGAAAATCACCCATAATCTACCTTTTAACACACAATTTTAAATACTCATTTTCAGCCCAGTGCGGTGGCTCACGCCTATAATCCCAGCACTTTGGGAGGCTGAGGCAGGTGGATCGCCTGAGATCAGGAGTTCGAGACCAGCCTGGCCAACATGGCAAAACTTCATTTCTACTAAAAATACAAAAATTAGCTGGGCGTGGTAGTGTAATCCCAGCTACCCGAGAGGCTGAGGCAGGAGAATCGCTTAAACCCGGGAGGTGGGGATTGCAGTGAGCTGAGATCGCGCCACTGCACTCCAGTCTGGGTGACAGAGTGAGACCCTATCTCAAAATAAATAAATAAATAAATAAATAAATAAATAAATAAATAAGTAATCCTTTGCAGCCCTTTTCTGTATACAGAATGTGTCTTGTTATAGTTGTAGATCCTACATGGTTTTGTATCCATTTGTTTTATTTAATATTCATTTTCTAATAGTATTTGTATTACAGAGTTATAGTATCATGTTCCCTCAACTGAATGGATCATAATTTATTTAACTATTGTGATGTCTGACATTTAGGTTGTTTCTGATGTTTTTCCCACAGACTGCAGTGAACACATTTATGCATGTGGTTTTTTTTTTCTGTCTTTCGATTATTACCTTAGAATAAGTTTCCCAAGAAGAAGTAATTAGGTCCAAGGTCAGAACCTTTTTTTACTTTTTTTGAGACAGAGGTTGCAGTGGTGCGATCCTGGCTCACTGCAACCTCTGCCTCACGGGTTCAAGCAATTCTCCTGCCTCAGCCTCCCGAGTAGCTGGGACTGCAGGTTCACATCACCATGCCTGGCTAATTTTTGTATTTTTAGTAGAAACAGGGTTTCACCATGTTGGTCAGTGTGGTGTCAAACTCCTGACCTCAAGTGATCTGCCCGCCTTGGCCTCCCAAAGTGCTGGGATTACAGGCGAGAGCCACGGTGCCCAGTCGGTCAGGACTATTTAATGATGACGCATAGGCCTGACTTGATTTGTCAAAGGATGTATTGGTTCACATCATGAAGTAGTTTCAGCACAACCTTTAGAATGGATGGACAGAACGGTGTCTTAAATTGCCAAGTGAAGCCTGGGTGCGTTGGCTCACGCCTGTAATCCCAGCACTTTGGGAGGCTGTGGCGGGCAGATTACCTTAGGTCAGGAGTTTGAGACCAGCCTGGCCAACATGGCGAAACTCTGTCTCTTCTGAAAATACAAAAATTAGCCGGGTGTTGTGGCGCATGCCTGTAATCCCAGCTACTTGGGAGGCTGAGGCAGGAGAATCGCTTGAACCCGGGAGGCAGAGGTTACAGTGAGCCGAGATTGCACCACTGCACTACAGCCTGGGCAACACAGCGAGACTCTGTCTCCAAACTAACTAACTAAATAAATAAATAAATAATAAGTAAATAAATTGCTAAGTGAAAGTGGTATGAAATTATTTAATCTCCATTTATTTTTATTATTTAATGTGATCTGTTAATGGTAAATGTGAAAATTGATTTGGAAAATTAGTAAGCTTAATTAAAAATGTAAAACACGTAAAAGATAAAACCAATCAACCAACCCTTGGTGTCTGACATGCTTCACTCTTTTCCTGGCAGCCTACCGATGTTCACCGTGCTCAGGAAATTCACCATTCCACTTACCTTACTTCTGGAAACCATCATACTTGGGTGATTTTGTTTTTCCTCCATTCTTCCAGTGTGCCTCCCACCCACTGCATTTCTTTTACCCAGCAAATTCTAGTAGCCATTGCTAGTTGCAATAATTTAAGGACAAATGGTTTATTCATTTAAAAGTAGTTTTGTGCTTCTGTGATTCCCTAAGAACTTATTGAGGGATTTTTTAAAAGTTGTAATTTTACCATAGACAGATAATGCATGTTTGTGGTAGAAAATCGTAAGAAAGTAAAAGAAACACTCCAAAAAGGATGTAAACCTGTTTCCTGAGCCAGATGGAATATAAACCAATTTTGGAATACAGAAGGGAAACTGTCCATGTATACATACAGGATAGTTGTGCAGGGTATGAGGGATATCAATTCTGATGCAGTAATTATAATATCAGAAGAAATTAATTTTTATATTGTTGGTATAAAATTTTTCATAAGGATATTTAGTCTGATATCCAAAAAGTTGATTCTTGATTTTGCTGGGAGGATTATTTAGAAATGAATTTTGGTTGGTGGTTCAGTGTTTTAAGCCCTTGTATTGAATTTTATCATAATCTTTGAATACTCACTATCAGTCCATGCAAACTAGATCCACCAGCAGGAGCGCTTCTGTATTTTGTCCCAGTATCTCTCTAGTGAGAACAGAGAAATCAGTTTGTAATTAGATTAAGAAAACTGCTTAAGAAATAATGTAAATTTAGTCTGACTTAGAAACACTTTTAGTGCTTTCTCTGCATCAAGCATTGTCTGCTGGATTTTAGCTATAAAAATGCTGATGTCTATTTTCAATTTGTTTAAAAAATATAATCATATTTCAATGTTTTCCTCTCTGCTCCCTTTCCTTTCTTATTTGTGTATTTATTACAGGAAGCAGTATTCACTCAACATCATCCTCAGTGTCTTTGCCATTATTCTCGGGGCTTTCATAGCAGCTGGGTAAGACTTTGGACTGTTTCTGCTCAATAACTTCTTTGTGTCTTTGACAATAGGCCCAGCCCCATCCTCAGTTTTTCATTTTCCATCTGGCTGCTGTTGAATTGAGCAGCCAAGAGACAAATCTGTTGAAGTTAGTGGAATCCCCATGTGTTCCTGTGAAAGTCAAAGTGGGTCCCACATTGGCCAGAAAATTTCTGAGAATATATGAAGAGAGCATTGCAAGATATTAATATAGCTTTTCTTCAGAAAAAGCAGTGAACTGTTTACATTTCTCACTGAATGTTTGTCTTCATTATAACAACTTTACTTGAGAAGTTCTTAGGCATTTGATTAATAATAACAGACTTACAAAGCCTTTGTGTGCTGATTATTTTATTATTCCATGATACCTTAGCAGTTGCTATTTCTGATGGTAGAATGCTAAATATATTTGTACGTTTGGGATATGAGCCAACACTGGTGCATGACTACTACTTTAATAATTATTTTGCAAAAGGAATAACGAGGACTCCAAGTCTTCGTGGGCAGGCAGGTGCTCAGATTTCTGCTATAGCATGGTGGATAGTGCATGTGAATAGTTACATTCTCTGGGTTCAAAACTTAGCTCCAGGCTGGGTGTGGTGGCTCACCCCTATAATCCCAGCACTGTAGGAAGCCTAGGTGGGAATATCACCTGAGCCCATGAGTTTGAGATAAGCCTAGGAAACATAGTGAGAACCTATTTCTACAAAAAAAAAAAAAAAAAAAAAAAAAAAAGGAAAGAAAATTAGCCTGGGGTCGTGGTGTGTGCCTGGAGTCTCAGCTACTCAGGAGGCTGGGGAAAGAGGATCTCTTGGGCCCAGGAGTTTGAGGTTGCAGTGAGCAATGATTGCACCACTGCACTCTAGCCTGGGCAAAAGAGTAAGATCCTGTCTCTAAGAAAAACAAATCATGCTTACTGTCATTATAAATGTATTTAGTCCATTGTGTAGACTAAGGTTTATTACTTACGTGTCATCTGTACCTTTCTCTCCCCTAGTCCTAGCCACGGGCTGAGTTTTACTCCTTGAAAGCTGGCTCTGTGGTCTCAGTGCTCCAATTCACACCGCGGGTATAGGGCCAGCACCCATTAGACAGCAGTTCTCACAGCCTCATCCAGTCATGACAGGCTTTTTTTGGAATGAAATTTTATAAGTAAAGTAGTTTAAAAAAGGAGGAGTTCTGTGGAAGATGCTCCAGGGGCTAAGGGAGACAGCTTCCCCTTCTACTCTCTGAAGGTTCATTAAAAAAGGAACTGACAGGCCGGGCGTGGTGGCTCATGCCTGTAATCCCAGCGACTGGGAGGCCCAGGCAGGTGTATCACCTGAAGTCAGGAGTTAGAGACCAGCCTGGCCAACATGGCAAAACCCCGTCTCTACTAAAAATACAAAAATTAGCCAGGTGTGGTGGCAGGTGCCTGTAATCCCAGCTACTCAGGAGGCTAAGGTAGGAGAATCGCTTGAACCTGGGAAGTGGAGGTTGTAGTGAGCTGAGATTGTGCCATTGCACTCCAGCCTGGATGACAGAGTGAGACTCCATCTCAAAAAAAAAAAAAGGAACTGACAAAAGAGCAGATTGAGAGGAGAGAAAGACACACAGATTTACCTTCCCATGCCTGGGGTAGAGATCACGGGAGAGCGGCCACCCAGTGACCCAGTGGGGTGCAGGTGCTTCTATATCCTTCTTCAGGGGAGGGCAGAGAATGGAGACAATGCTTTTGGGAGTTCAGAAATGATGCCTGGAGAGAATGAATGGACCTGGGAGACAAAAATTGTAAAGGATTGATTCTCTTTGGAATTTGCACCCGAGAGGCAGACATTATATTTTTAAAGTCTGCCCAGATGTGGCTGCATTCCTCGTCTTCTCTGCAGTAGATTTCAGAGAGGGGGATGGAAAGCAAGTGTGTTCTCATGGGTGGGCGCACTCTTTTAAGATTGAAAAGGGAGTATCCAAGAAAAGCCTCTTCAGCATCTGCTGCCCTTCAAGGGCTTTCCATGTAAAATAATCTGTATGCCAGGGTACCAAGTTTTTGGGGTGAAATTCCCTGGGCTTCTCCCACAGCACTCTGAGGTCTCCCCAGCACAGCCCCTCTCTTCTAGCTTCCTTAGGGCTCATTTTGAAAACCACTGACTTACAGCCAGTTAAAGACTTTTGCAAAAAATGGTTTATAAAACTGTGGTAAGTCTTTGGTGAGGAATGGCCCTTCAGTTACCGTGGGTATGCAGGTGCGTTTCCAGAACCAGTGATCAGAAATCCAGTCCATGCTTCACATATGTAAGGACAGTCTACAAACAATCTAAAAGGGTAAATCGGGGTTCCTAAAGCATCTAACTTTCAACCAAGAGCCAGCCTGGAGTAGCCATGCTCAGCCTGGCTCTTCCTCTGGCACTCACAGAATGGATCCCCACCTGGTAGCTGGCATTCATAGTGCTTAGCCACAGTGCTTAGCTACAGATCAGCCGTGAGTGCTTAGCTACAGACCAGCAGTGACCCCATCCTGCTCTCCTCTTACATTAGCGCATCCAGATGCAAGCAGTGGCAGATCAGACTGTTGGATGAGCAGGTGATGCTGCTGTAACAAACAACCTCCACACGGCAGTAGCTTCACTCACCAGATGCACCCCATCCACGCCATACACGCCGGCCAACACTAGGCAGTACTAGTGCGAGGGCTGTGCTCCATGTGTTCACTCAGGGACCCAGGCTGATGGAATCCCTGCCTCAGAGGGCACTTCCTTTGCCAAACAAGCAGGAAAAGGGAATGTGGGGAATTATGCACTGGCTCTTAAAGGTTTCACCCAGAAGTGACGTGTCACCTTCTCTTACATTTTATTCAAAAACAAGTCACATGGCCAGAAAAAGTTAAAATACATCTGGGCTGGGTGTGGTAGCCCATGCCTGTAATCCTGTTACAGGAAAGGGTCCTGATCCAGACCCCAAGAGAGGGTTCTTGGATCTTGTGGAAGAAAGAATTCAGGGCGAGTCTGCAGTGCAGCGTGAAATCAAGTTTATTAAGAAAGTAAAGGAATAAAAGAATGGCCACTCCATAGAAAGAGCAGCCCCAGAGCTGCTGGTTGCCCATTTTTAATGGTTATTTCTTGATGATTTGCTAAACAAGGGGTGGATTATTCATGTCTCCCCTTTTAGACCATATAGGGTAGCTTCCTGACATTGCCCTGGCGTTTGTAAACTGTCACGGCGCTGGCGGGAGTGTAGCAGTGAGGATGACCACAGGTCACTTTTGTGGCCATTTTAGTTTCGGTGGGTTTTGGCCTATCAGCAAGGTCTGTATGACTTGTATTTTGTGCCGGCCTCCTATGTCATCCTGTGACTTAGAATGCCTTAACCGCCTGGGAATGCAGCCCAGTAGGTTTCAGCTTCATTTTACCCAGCTCCTATTTAAGATGGAGTTGCTCGGGTTCACACGCCTCTGACAATCCCAGTACTTTGGGAGGCCCAGGTGACGGGATTGCTTGAGCCCAGGAGTTCGAGACCAGCCCTGGCAACATAATGAAACCCTGTCTCTACAAAAATAAAAGTAAAAAAATTAGCTGGGCATGGTGGCACATGCCTGTAGTCCCAGCTACTCAGGAGACTGAGATGGGAGGATCGCTTGAACAACTGCAAGGGTTACATGAATCTGCTCTAATTGATTAAACAAGTAAATTCTTCAGAAATGTCTGTGCTGTCACCACTGGCCTAAACAAACAGTGGGTAAGCTGCTTGACAGTGGCCCAGGCTTCCGGGAGTGGGAACAGCGCTGCTGGGAACTCTTGGTCCCCTGAGTAGGAGTTCCCCTGAAGCTCTCCCAGGAGGTAGGCAGCATCTCCCCCCATCCCCTTTCCACTCACTTGGCTCTGCTGTTTCAGGGGGCGGCAGACTCTGCTCTTCTTCACGCTGAATCACATGTGGGTAGGTAAGAAATTTGGAAGACCCTTATTTTGAAGAAAATCCTTTTGAGACAGAGTTTCGCTCTTGTTGCTAGGCTGGAGGCACGATCTTGGCTCACCGCAACCTCTGCCTCCCTGGTTCAAGTGATTCTCCTGCCTCAGCCTCCCAAGTAGCTGGGATTACAGGCATGTGCCACCACGCCCAGCTAATTTTGTATTTTTAGTAGAGACGGGATTTCTCCATGTTGGTCAGGCTGGTTTCGAACTCCCGACCTCAGGTGATCCACCCACCTTGGCCTCCCAAAGTGCTGGGATTATAGGCAGGAGCCACCACGCCTGGCCAAAAATCCTTTTTTTTTTTTTTTTAATTGTGACTGAGAGAGAATTCTGACTTATGATGACTAAAATTAATTTCCCTTCTCACAAATATATTTGTAGATAATAATGTGTGGAGGCGTCAAGCAAAAATCCAATTTAATTTGCATTCAGATTTTGGTAGAATTTTTGCTCTCTGTTTCATTCTCTTTGGTTAGAAATAATCTTATTTTGACATTGAAGAAGATTTAGGGTATGCCACTGCAAACTGTGCCACTGTGAGATCAGGATTATTTTGAGCCGAGAACGATTGAGAATCAACAGATCAGAAAGTTTGCTGCCTTCTCCTTTCTGCCTAAAAACCAGGGAATCAATTTCCCATTGTGAAGAGGACCACTTCTCCCATCCCAGGAAGAGGAGAGCAATTCCTATCACTGGACGGAGGGTCGGCCCTGAGATGCGTCTGCATAAACAAACCCTAAAATAACCCTTCTCGTTCATCATTTCCACCATAGGTTTCCTAGTTACGTTCTAACAATTACACAATTTATTTGTTCCTTGAAGCCCAAATCCTCTTTCCTTTTTAAAACGTGAGTCCCCAAGTCTAACTGTTTCTTTGAGTTTCACTTCTTTTCTGTGAACTTTAGGGAACATATTAATAAGATTTGTATTCTCTTTCTCCTGTTAATCTGTCTTTTATAAGTTAAATTAGCAGGTCCCCAGACACTGAATCTAAGAGGGTACAGGAAAAGGTTTTCCTCCCTGGCAATGTGTATTTCTGAATTATGACATGGCCTAGCACTGTCTGCAACAATCAAGTGCAGGTGGGTGGGCCACATCATGGCTCAGCTATTGCTCTTCCTCTTGTTCCTGTTATAGATCCCCAAACGTTTTTATGCTGGTGCTATTTATAATGGAAATGGAAGAGAAGCTGTTTCAAAAGAATGGGAAGAAAGGAGCCATAGAGGGGCCACATAGAAGGATGGATACCTGCCTTGCCATTTTGATGGACGGGGTGCGGTTTGGGCACCAGATGGAGGTGTGGCTGCCTCATGCGACCCCTCTTACCCAGTCTCTGCCCAGCTGCCCCTCACTGGCTGCACCCTGGAGGTGGCCCTGTTCACTACAATAAGCAGAGCCCCTGGGTGGATCGGGGCGAATCACTCCCCTTAGGAAAGTAAGGGCTCACCAGTTATTATGTGGATTCATCAGCTAGCGAAAGAAAGGGGTTGCAGTTGAAGGAAGATGCTTAATGTCGCTCTGGTTTTAAGCCATTCACGATTGAGTCGAAGCCATCTGATGGGCTGGTTTGGTTTTTGTCTGGAGGCAAAGCAGAGGAATTAATCATTCACTACCACAAAGCGGGGAAAGTGTGCCACAGAAAAGTGGGTTTGATTAGGGAAAGGTAGATCAGGCGGGCTTGGAGGCCAAGTTGTGAGTTTTTGAGTAATCATTCTCCCTTTGTGGTCTCCCTCCCAGGTCTGACCTTGCTTTTAACTTAGAAGGCTATATTTTTGTATTCCTGAATGATATCTTCACAGCAGCAAATGGAGTTTATACCAAACAGAAAATGGACCCAAAGGTACCAGACCTTGCCTATGGCTTTTTGACTCTGTCATCTGGCCCCTAGAATTATATGAAAAATGAAAATGAATGTGTACAGTTGGAATGTAATTTAATTTATATAATATGACCTGTAAATTCCTTATTTTCAATTACCTTGTCTGTATAAGTTATTATTTGCGAAATTTTGGGTGAAAATGAGATACGATGGGAAGAGCCACTAGTTTAGATGCACACTCAGAACATATAAAAAGGGATTATTCTGAAAGGCAAATTAATTTTTTTACCAGCATCATCAATCACCAAGGCAAGGTCAGGGGTCACGATATTTGTTCAGAGAGCGCTAGTTTGGAGTCTGGAGATGTGGGCTACAGACACAAGTTTTTCTACTTACTGACTGTTGTGACTTTGAACCTTAACTTCTCCAAACTTCAGTTTCCTTATCTGTGGAATGAAATGACTGCAATGGATAATTTGTAAAGTCTTGTCCAGCAATAGCTGCTGCTTCTGATGATGAGGGGCTGGGGCAGAGGAGCTTTGCTTTTGTGTGGCTGCCTGTCACGTGGAGGCCCCATCCCTCCCCCACCCCCACCCCCATCCCTCCCCCACCCCCACCCCCACCCCCACCCCCACCCCCACCCCCAGCTGTTACAGGAAGCCGGGAGGATGAGTCAGGCATATGTTTCTTTGTTCCAAGCTCTTTGTGCTGGATGAGGGAGTTCACTCTGACCAACAGGCTTATTTCCATGAGCTATTTTTTTTTATCTGCTCTTTTTTTTTTTTTTTTTTTTAATCTGCAGTGTTTTTTTTTTTTTCCCCTGCATGGCCATTTTTTTTTTTTTTTTAACGGTAGAAGTTTTACAAAAACAGGTTTGTTGTCTTTTGAGGATCACAATATGTCATCCTTTTTTGAAAATGGTGAAGTGGTGTGGCCACTTTAATGAAAGTAAATATATGATGCTGCTGTCCTTTAATGGAAAGAGCAGATGTTTTTAAAGAGTTTTGTTTATATTAACATTTTTAATGTTCTTTATTTTGTTCCAGATTTCCCATTCTGAATAACATGCTTTAAAAAAAAACCCACATAATTAGAATGCTGGAGATGAATGGAACCCTAGAGGCTTCCCACTGCCATGCGTTTTCTCTGTAGTTTTGGTGTAAAACAAATGTTTATTCCAAAATCTCAGTACCCTCAAACCAAAGCATTTTATGTCAGAAATTTGCTGAAAATATTCCAAAAGAGTTGGTCAGAATGCACATTCTAACTTCGCATGAATATGCAGTTGTATAAATGGCTCCAGGAAATCTGTGCCTCACGTTTCTGAAACTGAGTAGTTTTTACGTTTTTGTTTTTGCAGGAGCTAGGGAAATACGGAGTGCTTTTCTACAATGCCTGCTTCATGATTATCCCAACTCTTATTATTAGTGTCTCCACTGGAGACCTGCAACAGGTGAGCTGATGACAATCATTACAGTTTTCCTTAGCTGGCTTTAAAAAATTTAATATTTAACATTTGGTACGCACTGAAACAAACAAAAAGTGTAAAGTTAGCTAGGACTACCAGGAGGGTACATGATAATAAGATGTTTGATATCCCTAGTAACACCTTTTGGCACTACCCTTGCATTGGCATTTATCCTTAGCCACATATCAAGGAGAGCCAAGAACTCTGGACTTGGTACTTTTTGGAAAACAACAATAGAAATCTGAGTTTGAATTCCATATCCCCCTTTGCTAATGTGGGGACCCTGGGAGAGCTGCTTACCCTAGAAGGGGATTTTGATCATTTTAAAACATAGGTTTGTTTATTTATTTGTTACTTTCTATTACGGACATTTTGAAACATGCACAAAATAGAGTAATTCAATGAGTTGTCAGGGACCCACCACCTAGCTTCAACACTTTGGCATTTTGCCATCTTATTTTATCTGTCCTCATCCACCCCCAGTTTTTTGTTCCTCTGGAGTATTTTAAAACCTATCCCAGCCATCACGCCATTTTACCTCTAAATATTCCAGGATCCACATTTGAATTTTGGGAAGGTGTTGTTCTTTCAGCATTTGCCCTGAAACCGTATCTGCTGCTGGTGAGAGACAAATAAAATGGTGAATTAGTGGTAAGATCTGAGGCCCAGTGGAGCGGTGGAGGCCAAGTCTCTCAGGAAGTGTGGACATTCTCCATAGTGACAGCTCCAGTGGCCACCCCGAAGGGTGCAAGCCCGGACTTCTTCAGGAAGTCGCGGGCCACACAGCCTCTGAGAACTTTGCTGATGTGTAAGTGACTGTGAGAAACGAGATGCGATGGGCAAAACCCTCCTCAGTGGGACCTCCACCCACAGACTCGACTCGGGACACAGCCCTGACCAGCCAGGCGATAACCCCGTCATTGCTGGCCTGGGGCTGGGGCAGCACCCATTTACCCATGGACAGGACAGTGTTTCCATATTTAGCAATCAGCATGGGTGTATGTTGCCCACCAGTTGAAAGTCAATCCCATTTGCAGCTCTTTTAGGGTCTGAGTGACTCTGAAAGGCTGCAGGCTGCTGTGGACTCCTGGGCAGCTCCTTGTTCTTTCTCCAGCTGGACTTTCTCACTTGTCCAATTCTCTTCCCAGAAGGAGGGATCAGCAGAAGGGCTTAGCAACCTCGTACCCGGGCACAAACAGCCATTTCCACGGGTTTATATGGAAAACTACCAAGTGGCACCAGTCGCGATAAAGAGCTCTCTGTTTCGGGTTATTTAGAACGTTGTGAACCTGAGCCTCGCTGTTAATTCCGTGTTGGAAGATAAAGCGGGCACCTGCATCTCTCTAGTAAGAATGAGCAGGGCATGATACCTCAAAACACAGTATTTGTTTTTCAGCTACCATCAATCAATTTTAAACTGAGTCAGTGCTCCAACATTACACAAAACAAAATTATGAACTCTTGGCCAGGCGAGGTGGCCCACGCCAGTAATCCCAGCACTTTGGGAGGCCGAGGCAGGCAGATCACCTGAGGTCAGGAGTTTGAGACCAGCCTGGCCAACATGATGAAACCCCGTTTGTAGAGAGTATTTTTAGTAGTAAAAATACAAAAATCAGCCAGGCATGGTGGCAGGTGCCTGTAATCCCAGCTTCTCAGGAGGCTGAGGCAGGAGAATCACTTGAACCCGGGAGGCAGAGGTTGCAGTGAGCCGAGATTGCGCTATTGCACTCCAGCCTGGGTGACAGAGCGAGACTCCATCTCAAAAGAAAAGGAAAAAAGAAAAAAAGAAAAATTATGAACTCTTAATGAAGTGGTCCTAGAGGCTTGTCTCCTTTCATTATTATAGAAACGAGGGTTTTTTTTTGTTGTTGTTGTTTTAAATTAGCGGAGTTTATCTGTTCTGAAATTCTGGTATTTTAGATATATATATATTTTTTTCCAGAAATATAAATCTAGAAACTCCTAAATATTGTTAAAACATCTAATTGGGGCTAAAAGCATATTTCCCCATGGCAACAACACTATGAAAGGCATAGTGACCAGAAACTGAATTTTAGGTACTTTATGAGTAAAATAGATTAGGTGTATTATGTTAATAATGTATAACATTGTTTCAGAAGAAATATGTGTTCTTATATCAACGTCATTGACTTATAAACTTGTAGCATGGTGTTTTCAGAAGTTGCCCTCTGCCTGTAATGATGATCATGCGGAATCTTCTGCTTTCTCATGTGATAATAATAATAGCTAATACTTGCTGAGGGCTTATTATGTCAGACATTTTTCAAAGCATTGTTCATGAACTATCTCACTGCATTTCCACAGCAGAAGAGAAGGTCCTGTTACTATTCCTATCGTATAGGCAAAGCATCTAGGGCATCGTGCTTAAATACATTCCCAAGGATAGCGGGTGGTCAGTCCAGGCACTCTGGCTCTAGAAACACATCCTCCACTGTCATCTTTATTTACTTTATTTGTATATGAAAAGTGTTTGTTTTCTCCTTCATGTGTGAAAACATATCCTTCCCTTATAGAAAGTACAAGAGACCTAACATATACTTTATTTTTATTTATTTTATTTTATATTTTTGAGACAGCGTCTCACTCTGTCACCCAGGCTGGAGTGCAGTGGCATGATCTTGGCTCACTGAAACTTCTGTCTCCCACATTCAAGCAATTCTCCTGCCTCAGCCTCCTGAGTAGCTGGCATTACAGGAGCGCATCACCACACCCAGCTAATTTTTGTATTTTTAGTAGAGATGGGGTTTCACCATGTTGGCCAGGATGGTCTCAAACTCCTGACCTCAAGTGATCTGCCTGCCTCAGCCTCCCAAAGTGCTGGGATTACAGGGGTGAGCCACTGTGCTCAGCTAACATATACTTTATTAAATCCTAATGCTCTAGGAGAATATCCTCCTCCTATTCTGGCTTGTGGTACTGGAATATCCGAATATTTACCCTGTTTAGCCTCTTCTATTTGATCAGACTTCAAAGATTTCAAACAGAAGTTCCTTTAGAAAGTCTGTAAGTACCTTCGAGCCGCCAGAGTGACTGCTAATCACTGAAATTCCAGATGGACCAAAGTGCTAACTGTATAGATTTGTTTTTCAAAACCAGTAAGAAAAATTATAATTAGAAGATATAGAGTATAGTTATAACCATAATAAAAGGCCTTCTATAAAATAACAAAGTACAAGTCAAGTCATGGAGTTAAAAATTTGACTAGTTTTTTTTTTTTTTTTTTTTTTTTGAGATGGAATCTCCCTCTGTTGCCCAGGCTAGAGTGCAATGGCACAATCTCGACTCACTGCAACCTCCGCCTCCTGGGTTCAAGCGATTCTCCTGCCTCAGCCTCTTGAGTAGCTGGGACTACAGGCGCCCGCCACCATGATGCCCGGCTAATTTTTGTATTTTTAGTAAAGATAGGGTTTCACCATGTTGGCCAGGCTGGTCTCGAACTCCTGACCTCGTGATCTGCCCGCCTCGGCCGGCCAAAATGCTAGAATTACAAACGTGAGCCACTGCGCCCAGCCAAGTTTGACTAGTTTTTAAAAGTATTGTATGACGAGATGCCAAAATATATGAGACACTCACTGTAATCTGCAAGAAAAAAGCCATCAACCCCATAGAAAAAACAAAAAGCAAAAAACAACAGTGAGATTTCCACTACTAACATTGCTCTGTATTCACTGAATCAGGGCAAATTTCTTCCCATTGGTCCCTTTTGACTGTGGCGGAATTCATTTTAGATTGTAAACCAAATAGGAGAAAGAAATGAATTTATGTAATTAGGTGTGTTAGCCTGTAATATAAAATTGCTTTTTGTTTACCAAGTTTGGTTTGAGTGTTCTGAAAGCTGATTAATGAATTAGAGCAAAATGTTAACTTCTCTTGTTAACGGAAAGAAACTTGATGAGTCATTTTCCCTGGTTAACTGGGACTAGGAGCGATGGAGAGGATCAGAGATTGTGGTAAGCGTGTGTGTGTGACTCATTCCTCCGGGAATTCAAGCCCAGACTTTGGACTTACACAGTCAATAGATCTATTAACAGTGCCTCAATTCTATCTCTGATGAACAAAGTCAGAGATGACAGCTTCTCTTGTTAACAAATTAGGCCCTTGGAAAATACTCAGCGGGTGAACTTTCTTTAGTATTTGAATCACTGCAATAGGTTCAAAGTACATCTAGTATATTACAGTTGATGAATAGAGATAAATAATAGGACTTTTTTTCCCTGATTAAAAAACCCTGAGTGCAAAGTGAAAAAGACTCACGTTCCAACAGTAAGTCTAAAGGAAGAAGGGCTTTATTGTTATTTACCTTTGATTATTTCTTTTTAAAAATAAATAATGCTACATTATTTTTTATGATTTAAAAATAAATCATGCTGCATTATTTTAAAAATGCCACTAATACCGTCTCATCATTATTAAGGAAATAAAACTAAAATCTATAAAAATTTAGGTTGGGGCTGGTCACGGTGGCTCACGCCAGTAATCCCGGCTCTTTGGGAGGTTGAGGCGGGCGGATCATGAGGTCAAGAGATCGAGACCATCTTGGCCAACATGGTGAAAACCCGTCTCTACTAAAAATACAAAAATTAGCTGGGTGTGGTGGCGAGTGCCTGTAGTCCCAGCTACTTGGGAGGCTGAGGCAGGAGAATTGCTTGAACCCGAGAGGTGGAGGTTGCAGTGAGCCAAGATCGTGCCACCGCACTCCAGCCTGGGTGACAGGGCGAGACTCCATCTCAAAAAAAAAAAACAAAAAAAAATTTAGGTTGGTGAAGAATCTAAATATTTTATGAGAGTCACAAAATAGCCCTCAATGGATTTTGTAGTATCAGGAACACATATAGAGTTTTTATTTATTTCTTATTAATGGATTGATTGATATTTTACTGTTTGCATAAATACTTTTAGCTCTTTGAGAGAACAGATGTTTTTCTACCCTTGGTTTGAAATTTAAAACTTACGTATTTCTCTTATTCCCAATTTTATTTTAATTTCAGACACTTAAGTGTTTCCCATGATTTTTGTGGTTTTGTTTTGTTTTGGTCTTTGACTACCTTAAGCATAAACTTTTTGGCTTTAATTCTATTGGAAGTTTTCTGCTCCTTTGATTAGCTTGGGGCTTGCTGGAAAGACAGATTTATATTTATTATATTTTTCTTTCATAAGTGAACATTTAACAAAAAGTATTATGATGCAAGGAAACTGTCAAACATATACAGAAGGAGACGGAGTGGCATGACAAACTCCACATATATGCCCATCAGCCAGTTTCAACAATGAGGAACATTTAATGTGTATTTTTTTTTTTTTTTGAGACAGGGTCTCACTCTGTTGCCCAGGCTGGAGTACAGTGGTACCATCACAGCTCACTGCAGCCTCCATCTCCTGGGCTCAGGTGATCCTCCCACCTCAGCCTTCCCAGTAGCTGGGACTACAGGTGTGCACACCACCATGCCCAGCTAATTTTTGTCATGTGTATCCTTTTGAGAAGTGAAGTGGGCAAAGCATTACTCATGAAACAATGACAGTGAAATGTGACAAGATGGTACTGATTGGAGAAGAGAATTCTACCTTAATTGTTTAAAAATTTGAATTATAAACTTAAAAGATTTCATTTTAAATACATTGAGTTTCTAAAACTTGGCTAACAAAGTATTGCTTAATAGAAAGTGAGTAGAACTTATATTCGATCATGTTATTGAGCACATACTTACGGGCAGTCTTCAGACACCTTCAGATCGTTTTTGGATACGGGCAGGGGCCAACCATGAATAAAATACTCCTTATTGTCACCTGTCACCTCAAGAGGGTTAATTTTATTTTCTCAGCTAGGGATTAAATTCCTGGAGAGCAGAAATTGAGTCTTTTTTTTTTTTTTTTGAGGTGGAGTTTTGCTTTTGTTGCCCAGGCTGGAGTGCAATGGCGTGACCTCGGCTTACTGCAACCTCTGCCTCCCGGGTTCAAGCGATTCTCCTGCCTCAGCCCCTGTAGTAGCTGGGATTACAGGCACCTGCCCCTGCGCCTGGCTAATTTTTGTATTTTTCGTAGAGATGGGGTTTCACCATGTTGGCCAGGCTGGTCTCAAACTCCTGACCTCAGGTGATCTACCCGCCTCAGCCTCCCAAAGTGCTGGGATTACAGGCGTGAGCCACTGCGCCTGGCCAAAAATGAAGTCTTAAACTTCTTTGTCTACCATGTCCTCCACCCCAATTACTTGATTGCTTTATAAGTAGCAAATAATAGTTTATTTGTTCACAATACTTCCTAAGCATGTGCAAGTTCCTGAAAACAGTTTATGACCTTAAACTTTTCTTGCCTACATTATTAATTAAGAATAAACTTTTTGGCTGGGTGTGGTGGCTCATGCCTGTAATCCCAGTACTTTGGGAGGCCAAGGCAGGCAGATGACTTGAGCCCAGGAGTTTGAGACCAGCCTGGGCAACATGGTGAGACCCTGTCTCTACTTAAAAAAAAAAAAAAAAAATTAGCCAGGCATGGTGGCCTGTGCCTGTAGTCCCAGCTACTCAGGAGACTGAGGTGGGAGGAATTGATTGATCCCAGGAGGTAGAGGCTGCAGTGAGCCATGATCACACCACTGCACTCCAGCTTGGGTGACAGAGCAAGACCTGGTCTGAAAAAAGAAAGAAAAAAAAGAGAGAGATAATTAACTTTCTTCTAAAATGATTTATAAAAAATAAACCCAACCTTGAATTTGGGACCACAAATTAAATTAGTAAAGGTGTATAAAGTCAGTGAATCAATGATAGCCTCAGCGATAATAGCAATTGCAATTTTGTGCTGGCCATCAGCACAGTCCTAAACAATTTCTTTCCGTCCTTATATCAACGTTTTGAGGAAGGCTTTCCTTTTTTTAAATAATCTAGATTTTGTAAAATGAATCTGAAGTTCAGGGAAGAAAAGAAATTTGCCCAATGTCCTACAACTAGTATCACCTAGGATTTTTAGCTTTATATTTTCTGTTTGGGAAGATGGTTCCTGTATCAAAATGCAGTTTGGTAAAACCAGTAAATTTAAACTGCAATATTATTAACCTAATCGTTAGTTTTTTTCTTTTTAATAATAGGCTACTGAATTCAACCAATGGAAGAATGTTCTGTTTATCCTACAGTTTCTTCTTTCCTGTTTTTTGGGGTAAGAAACCACAGATAAGTAGAAGCATTGGTCGACAGTATCTCTTGACAAGTCAAATCAAGATATGCCTTCTGTCTATTCTGTCAGAATTCCTTTGTGTTTCTCTGACTTTCTCCGGAAAGTACCCCTGCAGCAAAGGAGGTGGCAGGGACCCAGGATACCTGGAAACCCAGCCTGAAAGACCAGGAACAAGCATACAACTCTTGTTTTTGAAAGTCATGCTAATGTCCTGTTCTTCTCCAAAATATGATGTCGCCTATTGATTTCTGAAAGTTTGTCTGAAATGAAGTCAGCTGACATTTCAAGTTCGATGCTGAGGATTTTTTGTTTTTTGTTTTTTAAGAGATGGGGTCTCACTCTGTTGCCCAGGCTGGACTCAAACTCCTGGGCTCAAGCAATCTTCCTGCCTTAGCCTCCTGATTAGCTGGGACTACAGGCTCCTGCCTCCAGGCCTGGCAGTAATATGTTTTCATCTTTGTCACCATGTCCTTAGTTTTTCAAGATCCCTTCCTCACATAATTATGTGACTATGACAGCCTTTTCCTATAGAGCTATACCTGCTATATTCAGGAAAATTTCTAAAGAGAGATGTCCAGGCTTGTTGTATTGTCCAACAGTTAGGCTTTTTTGTTCTTGAAATTTTCTTTCTTTTTTTTTTTTGGAGATGGAGTCTTGCTTTGTTGCCCAGGCTAGAGTGTAGTGGCACAATCATGGCTTACTGCAACCTCTGCCTCCCAGGTTCAAGCAATTCTTCTGCCTCAGCCTCCCGAGTAGCTGGGATTACAGGCATGCACCACCACACTCAGCTAATTTTTTGTATTTTTAGTAGAGATGGGGTTTCACTGTATTAGCCAGGATGGTCTCAATCTCCTGACCTTGTGATCTGCCCACCTTGGCCTCCCAAAGTGCTGGGATTACAGGCGTGAGCCACCGCGCCCGGCCCCGTTCTTGAAATTTTCTTTAGGTATATCTTCTGGTTGAGAGACCATATAGTTTATGTCTATTTCAGTCTTCTAAAGACTTGAAAATCGCTTTGCATGAATAGGTGATACATGCAACTAGGAAATCATTAAAAAGGTACAAAAGAATAAATAGGGAGGCTGAGGCAGGTGGATCACCTGAGGTCAGGAGTTTGAGACCAGCCTGGCCAACATGGCATAACCCCATCTCTACTAAAAATACAAAAATTAGCTGGGTGTGGTGATGCCCACCTGTTGTCCCAGGTACTCAGGAGTCTGAGGCAGAAGAATCGCTTGAACCCAGGAGGTGGAGGTTGCAGTGAGCCAAGATCGCGCCACTGCACTCCAGCCTGGGTGACAGAGGAGGCTCCATCTCAAACAAACAAACAAACAAAAAGAATAAATAGGGAACACCAACTCCCCTCCATTCTTCCTCGCCTCCAGCACTGTACTTTTCTTCCCCAGAGGCAACACTGTTGGAAATCTTGGGAGTATCCTCCCTGAGCGGGTGTTCATTCCAATACAGGCATTGGTACCTTCTCCCATACTGAAGGGGCCCTTGAATTCCTATAGCAGGGAATTACTCATCAAATGATTTTTCCTGTGAAGGAAGATGCATTCCCTCTCACCTGCCACACTTTTCATTCTGTGTAAATGAACAAAGACAACTCATGACCTCTTTGATCAACACTCTTCAATTCTCAAACTCGATTTCAATTGCAATGATGTACTCACATGCAGTAAAAACATTTCTGTCTATCTTCCATTCATTAGTTCTCTCTTTAGCTGTGTCTGGTTTAATGATTTAATGTTGATGGAGTTTTTGATTTTAACAATTTTATATTTTATTTGTAAAAGTTCCACAGTTTTTCCCCAAACGTATCTGTTCATTTAGAATACTCTCACTGGTGATTCTTGTGACTGTGCCTTTTATTTCTTTAGGTGTCACACACAGCTATTCCATATTCTGTATCTGACAATCCCAGCATCCGCAGCAGCTCTTGAGAATTTAAGCATGCAGTTTTTCTGTTTCAGGCGATGTTCATTGTGGTTTGCTTTCTTCTGTGTTTGGTGACATGTGATTGTGAGCATTTTGCTTAAAAAAAATTTTTTTTTTTGAGATGGAGTCTCACTTTGTCACCCAGGCTGGAGTCCAGTGGCACGATCTTGGCTCACTGCAACCTCTGCCTCTTGCATTCAAGTGATTCTCCTGCCTCAGCCTCCTGAGTAGCTGGGATTACAGGTGCCCACCACCACACCTGGCTAATTTTTGTATTTTTAGTAGAGACGGAGTTTCATCATGTTGGCTAGGGTGGTCTCAAACTCCTGACCTCAGGTGATCCACCTGCCTTGGCCTCCCAAAGTGCTGGGATTACAGGAATGAGCCGCCACACCCGGCCCATTTTGCTTAACCTTGATCAGTCCCATGAGCTGAAATTGGGAATTTGAGACACTCTTCTATAGAGACAAGTTGTATTTGCTTCTGCTGATAGCCAGGGGTTGCCCCAGACCTTGATCCCTTTAGGCCTTTTGGGAGTCTGGGCTCAGTATCCCCTCCTCCCCCTAGAGTTTGGCCCCAAGCCAAACTTCCTCCCCATTCATGGAAAAATTGTCTTCCACAAAACCGGTCCCTGGTGCCAAAAAGGTTGGGGACTGCTGCCTTAGAGCAATTAGCCATTGTTGGAAGCATAAGTTTAGTAAAATACCTGTAGTTTTCCCCGTTGTTGAGTGAGAACATTTAACCTTGAAAAAAAAATCTAAGCCATGCTTGTGAGTCACCCTTTGTCAAACCATCTCTTATTTTCTCTCTAATCGAAAAATAAGAAGTCAACCCTTAGTACCCGAACTTAGACTAGCACCTTTCCCTGGCTAAGCCCATATTCCTCTGTGAACAGGAGAGCAAAGTTTCAAAGTCTTCTCATGTCATTGTAAACTTGATGAGATATTGGCTTTTTTGGTTTGTTTTTTGTTTTTAACATGCACTTCACCGTTTAACCATTCCATGAAGGAAACCAAGAAGTGGACCCTCTGAGGTCAGCTGTCCTCAGTGGGTGAGGGTGGGCAGCCTCGCTGTGAGCTGTCACCCTCCAGGGCTTGCCCATGACAGGCTTGACCCCATCTGTCTACAATTGCATACTTTTTTTTTTTTTTGAGACGGAGTTTTCCTCTGTCGCCCAGGCTGGAGTGCGGTGGCGCGATCTTGGCTCACTGCAAGCTCCGCCTCCTGAGTTCACGCCATTCTCCTGCCTCAGCCTCCCGAGTAGCTGGGACTACAGGCGCCCGCCACCACGGCTAATTTTTTTGTATTTTTTTAGTAGAGACGGGGTTTCACCGTGTTAGCCAGGATGGTCTCGATCTCCTGACCTCGTGGTCCACCCGCCTCAGCCTCCCAAAGTGCTGGGATTACAGGCGTGAGCCACCATGCCCGGCCTACAATTCCATACTTTTTTTCCCCATTTAATAATGTGTTTCTTAAAAACAAATGCCCTTTTGATAAGAAGTATTAATATATTATTTTATCAGTAGTCATTTTAGAAATTGAAAATTCAGGCCAGGCGCAGTGGCTCATACCTGTAATCCCAGCACTTTGGGAGGTGGAGGTGGGCGGATCATGAGGTCAGGAGATTGAGACCAGCCTGGCCAACATGGTGAAACCCCATCTCTACTAAAAATACAAAAATTAGCTGGGCCTGGTGGCATGTGCCTGTAGTCCCAGCTACTCAGGAGGCTGAGGCAGGAGAATCACTTGAACCACAGAGTTGGAGGTTGCAGTGAGCTGAGATCGCGCCGCTGTACTACAGCTTCGCGACAGAGCGAGACTCTGTCTCAAAAAAAAAAAAAAAGAAAATTCGTAAAGGTGAAGTTATTATAAGTAAAACAGTAAAAATGATGAAATCATTAACATTTCAGGTTTACTCAAGTCTGATGAAACAAGGTGGATGTTAGTTTCCAAAGTGGGTCTTTTTTTTTTTAAGATGGAGTCTCGCTCTGTCACCCAGTCTGGAGTGCAGTGGCACAATCTCGGCTCACTGCAACCTCTGCCTCCTGAGTTCAAGCGATTCTCCTGCCTCAGCCTCCCGAGTAGCTGGGATCATAGGCACCCACCACTGTACCTGGCTAATTTTTGTATTTTTATCAGAGACAGGGTTTCACCTTGTTGGCCAGGCTGGTCTTGAACTCCTGATCTCAGGTGATCTGCCTGCCTTGGCCTCCCAAAGTGCTGGGATTACAGGTGTGAGCCACCAAACCCGGCCAACATGAACTTTACCTTTAATGGTAAAGTTTTAAGTCTGAAACTGCACTGCAAGGAGACTTCCATTTTGGCATGGCGGCTTTTTCAGAATCCTTCTTTCTTGTGGTTTCTCAGTCAAAGTATGCTAGGATCTGATCATCTGCATCTCCATAGTAAGCTTCCCAGCACATCCTTGGCTTTGGGGACTGGTGCTGGACTTGGGCTGTCTCTTCTCTCCTGACCGGTGCTAAGGGATGTTTTAGGGTTAACACACACACCGCAACTCCAGACTCCAGGCAAGCCCACTCAGCCTCTTACCTGCTTTCATCGCTTTCAGGTTTGCATTTCGGACTTGCTCTTTTCAGCCACCAAACCTCTATTCCGAGTTGAAAATATAATTTAAAAATTATTACGCTTTGAAATGTTTTGTTAAGAAGCCGATAGAATGGTGAAAGGGCCAGTGCCAACCACAGTCCTGAAAGACACTGTAAACCAGCAGTCCCCAACCTTTTTGGCACCAGGGACCGGTTTCTTGGAAGACAATTTTTCCATGGATGCAGGATGGGTAAGGATGGTTTTGGGATGAAACTGTTCCACCTCAGATCATCAGGCATTGGATTCTCATAAGGAACACGCAACCTACATCCCTCAAATGCGCAGTTCACAATAGGGTTTGCGCTCCTATGAGAACTAATGCCATCACTGATCTGACAGGAGGCGGAGCTCAGGCGGTCATGCTTGCTCACCTTTTGCTGTGCACCTGGGTTCCTGACAGGCTGTGGACTGGTACCGGTCTGCAGCCCGAGGCTTGGGGACCCCTGCTGTAAACCAAAAAGTGTCTGAGACAGGTCTCAATCTATTTAGAGGTTCATTTTTCCAAGGTTGAGGATGCACTTGGGGAAAAAGAAACAAGTCACAGTAGGATCTGTGGCCTGTGCTTTTTCCAAGGAGAATTTTGAGGACTTCAGTATTTAAAGGGGAAAGGGTGGCAGGAGGGGCAGAGGGAAAGAAAAAAAAAGGGAGGGAGGGTATGTCAGGAAGTGAGTGGTTACATTCGTGTAAGGTCAGTGAGTCCTACATTCTTGCAAGACTTTGATTAGTGCTCACTGAATCCACATGTTACATGTGAAAGGAGGGGTTGAGGAACAATTATTCATTTGTCTGGCTTTCAGCAAATCTGCATTTTACATAAGATAAAAGCAAGCATACAGGAGAAGGAGGCAATCATGCATTTGTCTTGGAGTGGGCAGAGGGATGATTTCTAGTTCTGTCTTTGTCCATACCTGTTTAAGATAAGCTATTAATTTACATCATCATGCGGGCATGGTGGCTCAAGCCTGTAATCCCAGCACTTTGGGAGGCCGAAGTGGGCAGATCACTTGAGGTCAGGCATTCGAGACCAGCCCTGGCCAACATGGTGAAACCCTGTCTCTACTAAATATACAAAAATCAGCTGAGCGTGGTAGTGTGCCCCTGTAATCCAAGGTACTTGGGAGGCTGAGGCACGATAATCTCTTGATCCTGGGAGGTGGAGGTTGCAGTGAGCCGAGACTGTGCCATTGCACTCTAGCCTGGGTGACAAAAAAAAAAAAAAAAAAAAATCAGGGTGAAATTCAGCAGAACTCTGTTTTAGGGTGAAGATTTTGGGAACTGCAAGGAACTTCCTTGTGAGCAATTTGTGAGGGAGGCCACCTGGGGAGATGTGTGGCCCTCTCTCTTTGCAGCTATCTATTGAGGAACAGAATGGAAGGCAGTTTTTGTGTGACTCAGTTTCCAGACTTAACTTCTCCCTTTGGCATCGTGAGTTTGGGGTTCTGAGATTTAATTTTCCTTTCACAACACTATCCTGAATGCTATAACCCCCAAAAGATCTAACTTCAAAAAATTATAATCCTGAAAGAGTAGAATCTCAAATGTTGAAATCCTGAAAGCTGAATTCTGGGGAAGGGATTGTGTATTTCGGTTGTATGCAGGATACATGTTGCGTCACATCAGATGGATGCAACTAAATAACAAAATTTCTTTGTTACTGTCTTCATTCGGAAACTGAAGTATGGTTTAAGGCAATGCCTGTGGGTGCCAATTGACAAGGAGGGGGAATTGTGGAGTTAAATTCAGGTATCAATTCGACTGGATTAAGGAATACCTGGGAACCCAGTGAAGCTTTATTTTAGGTGTGTGTCTGTGTGTGTGTATGTGTGTGGGGGTTTCCACAGGAGATTGGCCTGTGAGTCTGAGTGGACCAGGTGGGGAGGATTTGCCCTCATGGTTGGCAGGCACCAGCCAATTGGCCATGGGCATGGAGAGATCAAATACAGAGGCGAATCCATCCCTCTTTGAAATCTGGGACAGACTTTCTTCTGCTGCCTTGGACATCAGAACTCCCGGCTCACTGGCCTTGGGAATCTAGGGCTTCCACCAGCAGTCTGTGGTCAGGAGGCCTTTGGCCTTGGACTGAGAGTTACACCAAAGGCTTCCCTCGTTCTCAGGCCTTTGGACTTGGTCTAAGCCACGTTACTAGCATCTCAGGGTCTCCAGCTTGCAGATAGCCTGTTTTGGGACTTTTTAGCCTCCATAATTGTGGGAGCCAATTCCCCTGATAAATCCCCTCTCATATATCTATACTTGTGTATTCTATTGGTTCCGTTCCTCTGGGGAACCCTGACTAATATAGATTCCTTTATTGAGGAAGCCAAGTATCATTCCTTCTTACTGTATTCCTAACAACACAACAGAAAAGGTCCGTGAAAATGTTCTCTCACAAAAGGGCTGTGAAAAATAAAAGTTTAAAAGCTAGTTATTATTGGTGCCGCAAAAGCAGAACATTGCTTAATTGCAATGGCTGAGCAATTATCAAACTTGCAAATGGACAGCATATGCTTACAAAATCCATGGGCCACAGCCACTCTCCAAGTACCAGTGGAGGAGTGTTTTGAAGATCATAGATGTGAAAATGCAGGTAAGAAATACAAGAAATCTAGGCCGGACACAGTGGCTCATGCCTGTAGCCCCAATGCTTTGTTTGGGAGGCTGAGGTGGGAGGATCACTTGAGGCCAGGAGTTTGAGACCAGCCTGGGCAACATATGAGAACTCATTTCTACAGAAAAAAGTTAGGCAAATATGGTGGCATGTTCTTGTAGTTCCAGCTACTCAGGAGGGTGAGGCAGGAGGATTGCTTGAGCCCAGGAGTTTGAGGCTGCAGTGAGCTATGATGGCACCACTACACTCCAGCCTGGGCAACAGAGGGAGAGCCTGTCTCTAAAAAAAAAGTATATATATAAAAAAGTGTGTATTTATATATATAAAAGTATATATGTATATATGTGTGTGTATATATGTAAATCTCTTCTGCCAAATTATTCAATCCTGTAGAATTTCTGTCCTTTAAAAGACATAAATAATGTCTTTTTTTTTTTTTTGAGATGGAGTCTCACTCTGTTTGCCCAGGCTAGAATGCAGTGACGCGATTTCATCTCACTGCAACCTCCGCCTCCTGGGTTCAAGCGATTCTCCTGCCTCAGCCTCCTGAGTAGCTGAGATTATAGGTTCCAGCCACCAAGCCCAGCTAATTGTTGTATTTTTAGTAGACACGGGGTTTCACCATGTTGTCCAGGCTGGCACTCTGTGAGTTCTTAGGAGTGAGTTCTTCCTAGAGATCGTGAGGATGAGGTTCCTTGGAATTCTTTGAAATCTGGAATTATAAGAGAATGATGTCCTTGGGTACCATTGTGGATGGTGGAAGGAATACAAAAGTGGCCTGTGAATATTTGAACGTTGGTTGAGTTTCTATATTTGTTGGGGCAGGGAATGGTAATCAGTGACAAGGTGTAAACTAGGTCATTTGAGTTCTGTTTGTGACTGCCACAATGTTGGGTAAGGCAGTTACTTTTTGTGCTGTTTTTAGAACAGGAAGAAGAAGGCTTTGAGCAGAGGCTCTGGTCCAGGAGTTTCTACTTGGGCACCTCCACCCTGGGGGCCCTAGAAGCAGAACACTCAGCTGGCCTCTGTTGTCTGAATAAATGTGCATCAGATGTATGTGCTGTTATATTTCAAATGTACACAGATAATATTATGACTTCAAAATACAGAGTGCGCTGGGCATGGTGGCTCACACCTGTAATCCCAGCACTTTGGGAGGCTGAGGTGGGAAGACCACCTGAGCCCAGAAGATGGAGGCTGGGCTCATGTGAGCCCAGTGAGTTGTGATTGTGCCACTGTACTCCAGCCTGAGCAACAGAGTGAGACCCTGTCTAAAAAATATATAGAATGGTAAAAAAGGTTACTAAGAATTCAGCAATACTTTTAAATATCTTTGTATTTTATTAATCTACAGATAGTAAAATCAAAGTTAGTCATGTGGAGGTTGATATTTTCAGTAATAAAAGTGGTGTGGTTTCCCTTGCACTGAGTACTGAGTTAACGAAGGTTCTTTTAGTTCAAAGTCTTGGTTTTGGCCACAGAACTATGCAAGTATTTTTTTGCATATAGAAATAGATTCTTTTAAAAAATGTAATATACTGCTACTTTGAGCCCGGTGGTTCTATATTTGCCCTCTCTGGGGACATCTAGTGGGTATATTAAGAAGTGCAAGCTGGGAGTGGTGACTAATTCCTATAGTCCCAGCACTTTGGGAGGCCGGAGAGGGAGGATTGCTTGAGCCCCAGAGTTCCAGACCAGCGTGGGCAAGATAGCAAGACTCTGTATCTAGAAAAAATTTAAAAATTAGCCAAGTTTAGTGATGTGTACCTGTAGTCCCAGCTTCTTGAGAGGCTGAGGTGGGAGGATTGCTTGAGCCTGGGAGGTGGAGGCTGCAGTGAACCATGATCACACCACTGCACTCCAGCCTGGGCGAAAGAGTGAGACCCCATCTTTAAAAGAAAAAAAAAGAAAAAGAAAAGGAAAAAAGAAGTGCAGCCCTTCTATCTAGCCGCCATCTGTTGCTAAGGAGGATGGCTGCTCACTGAGGCTCACTCCAGAATGTTAGGGAGGGATTCTCCTCCCCTGGCTCAGCCCAGCTGGTGAGTGATGTCCTAGTCACCCACACTCATGATAGATGGGTGCTGGGATCTTAGATCCGTGATGTCTTCTGATTCTGAATGCAGGCTGAGGTGGTTTCACTAAGATGGAGCCGGGTGTGACGACACACATCTGTAGTCCCAGCTACTTGGAAGACAGGCGGGAGGATCACTTGAACCCAGGCATTCATGTCCCGCCTGGGTAATATAGCCAGATCTTGTCAAGAGATGAGGTTCCCCCCAACCCTTTTTTAAGAAAAGAAAAATGGAGGATGGAGAAAATGTTGCATGATTGGAACCCTGGAGTTGGAATTTTAAAGCAAAAGTGGAAATAAAGAACATCCATGCTGTCCTTGGTTTAAGGCTGTGCTGGTGCGTAGGCGGCCTGCAGGAAGCTCCTCTCTGCCCCTGCGTTGGGCTGGGCCCTGTGCTGTGCTCCCGCTGCTGTGCTCCCGCTGCTGTGCAGCTCTCTCCTCTGATCTGGGTCTGAGCGGCTCCGGGGCAGGTGCTGTGGATGGGATGGTCCCCTCCGACAGCCAGGGCCTGGCAGAGCAGGCACTCAGTGGCATCAGTTTGAGTTTTTTAATTTTTTCATTGTATGGATAAATAGGATTATTTATAGCTCCTGGGAATCTAAATTAATGTTAGATTTATTAAAATTATAACAATTTGAGAAACTTGGATTTTCTTTTTTTTTTTTTTTTTTGAGACAGAGTCTCGCTCTGTTGCCCAGGCTAAAGTGCAGTGGTGCGATCCCAGCTCACTGCAACCTCCGCCTCTCGGGCTCAAGCAATTCTCCTGCCTCAGCGCCCCCGAGTAGCTGGGATTACAGGCGCATGCCACCATGCCTGGCTAATTTTTTTTGTATTTTTATTAGAGACAGGGTTTCACCATGTTGGCCAGGATGGTCTCAATCTCCTGACCTTGTGATCTGCCTGCCTTGGCCTCCCAAACTGCTGGGATTACAGGCGTGAGCCACCACACCTGGCCGAAACTTAGATTTTTTCTTAAGCCTTAAAGTTCAATTTACAAATATTATTGCCTTATTTAGAAGGCTAACAATTTTTCTATAAAAGAACATTTACTTTCATTATTTGATAAATGGCTTATTAACTCAAGTTTAGCTGATTAAAATCCCCTAAACAATGTACTGTAAATCAGTTCCATTTACAACTTAGTGAATTAAAAGAACTGAAGCATTTTCAACTGTTTTTACAAATGGGCGCTGCCTACCTTTTCTTCAGCAATTCCAACCCCTGAGGCCAATTAACAAAGCTAGTAGATTGCTTTCTGTACTTAAGCAACTCTTTGAAATCTAATAAACCAAATTTAGAAATGGGGTAAATCAGCTTCTTAAAAACATTCAAATCCTGATGCAGACTTTGACGCTCTTCTTTCAAATTAAAATTGCAAGTCTAATATCAGTTATATATTTCAAAGTAGAACCACAGAGTTTCTTTAACTTTTCAAATTGTTTTAATTACAATGTACACAGGATTGCAAAGATTACAAAATTTAAGTTTGAAGTTAAGTTTATTCTTCAACTTGTAAAGCTTGATATTCTGATTTTTTTCCCTCTACCACCTCTAGTAATAAACACACTCAGGCCAACAGAGGTTATCGTGTTGAAGGTTTGTGACTGTGATCTCCACCAGAGATTTGAGCCTAGGACCAAGACCGAGTGTTAAAGTCTAGCAGGATTCTAGAATTAAATAAATTCTGTGCTTACCCAAGTGCAGGTGCACTAACCCCTTTGCTAGAGTTGAGTTCACTTCTCTCTGTCAATGGTGAATCCAAGTTCCTGCCTTTCACCTGGGACTAATTAATTAATTAATTAATTGAAATGGAGTTTCGCCCTGTCACCCAGGCTGGAATGCAGTGGTACGATCTCAGCTCCGCCTCCTGGGTTCAAGCAATTCTCCTGCTTCATCCTCCCGAGTAGCTGGGATTACAGGCATGTGCCGCCACGCCCGGCTAATTTTTGTATTTTTAGTAGAGACAGGGATTCACCATGTTGGCCAGGCTGGTCTCGAACTCCTGACTTCAGGTGATTCACCCACCTCTGCCTCCTAAAGTGCTGGGATTATGGGCATGAGCCACCGTGCTGAGCCTGACCTGGGATTTAGCTTTTCAAATCTCACACATCTTGTACTCTCCTTGTACCGTCCATGTTTCTTTCTCAGCCAGTTTGTAATCCCTTTCAACATTCCATCATCTGATCTGAGTTGCAGCTTAGGTGAGGTTGCAGCTAATTTCCAACACTGCTTGACTGGAATTAGCTCGCTTCTTTACCTGACTGGATTTGGCATTCTTTACCTGTGTATGTATTTTCTTGTCTGGCGCTCATTCACAAGGCTGTAGTCATTTTATTGGCAAGTAAGTATCAATACCTACGGTCATGTTAAGTGCCTGAGTTAACTTTGGTAACAGTTACAGGAGCATTATCCACAAGTGGAATCTATTTCAATCTCCTCCGTCCAAGGCAGCAATCGCTCAGCTGATTTTCTCTTCTGACACCAGAGGTCCTCTGCTCTGGCTACAGATCAGAATCACCTGAGGATCTTTCATATTGTGCACGGTCAGGGCCCCGCCTCAAACCATGTGAAGCAGAACCTCTGCCAGGCATCGTTTGTTGTGTGTTGGAAGTGCAGCAGGCGGGCCGGGCGCGGTGGCTCACGCCTGTAATCCTAGCACTTTGGGAGGCCAAGGCGGGTGGATTGCCTGAGCTCAGGAGTTCAAGGCCAGCCTGGGCAACATGGTGAAACCCCATCTCTACTAAAATACAAAAAAAGTAGCTGGGTATGGCGGCATGAGCCTGTAGTCCCAGCTACTTGGAAGGCTGAGACAGGAGAATTGCTGGAACCTAGGAGGTGGAGGTTGCAGTGAGCCGAGATTGCGCCACTGCACTCCAGCCTGGGTGACAGAGCGAGACTCCGTCCCTACCAAAAAAAAAAAAAAAAAAAAAAGTGCAGCAGGCGATTCTGAGGCACAGAGGATTAAAAACTCCAATTCTTAACTTCATTTAACATGCTGATAAATGAGAGATTTCAGGTCATTAAACCTTGTTCTCCTTACCCCCATGTTGTGGAAACATTCATTGGAAATGTACAGAGAAAATGAGAAGGATACCTTAAGTAGAAGGGTTAGCTAATTCACAGCTGGACCATTTTCCTGTCATAAGACCAATAGCAACATATCTTAAGATGTGGGTTACAAAACCTTTATGATATGTGTTTCTTTTTTGTTCACTTAAAGTGCTTGTGTGGGGGTCACTGCTGGCCTTAACCTATTTGTCATTACCCAGCGTAGTGAGGCACACACTCCAGTGTCTGCTTCCTTGTCACAGGTTTCTGCTGATGTACTCCACGGTTCTGTGCAGCTATTACAATTCAGCCCTGACGACAGCAGTGGTTGGAGCCATCAAGGTGAGTGGATGGAAACTTGGAAGGGAACAACTGAGTCAAGGAATGGAAATCCAAATTTTCCGTTGGAGGCCGGGTTTGATTTTGTTGTTGTTGGTGGTGTAAGAACGAGGGCTGTGACCTTTTCAGCTGGGCCTGTGTGATCCCATCTTACTTCTTTTTTTTTTTGAGACAGAGTCTCATTCTGTTGTCCAGGCTGGAGTTCAGTGACACGATCTTGGCTCACTGCAACCTCCACCTCCCTGGTTCAAGCGGTTCTCCTGCCTCAGCCTCCCGAGCAGCTGGGATTACAGGCGCCTGCCACCACACCCGGCTAATTTTTTATATTTTTGGTAGAGACCAGGTTTCACCATGTTGGACAGGCTGGTCTTGAACTCCTGACCTCGTGATCCGCCCACCTCGGCCTCCCAAAGTGCTGGGATTACAGGCGTGAGCCACCGAGCCCGGCCCTGTCTTACTTCTTCTAATCTATAGCATAGAATAGAGGGACAGATTGCTAATTTATAAAGGAGAGATGAATTATAACTTTTAAGTTGGGGGTGGCTCGGAGGGGGTGGGTCTGGGAAAATGAAGTAAAAAGCTAAAAAGAATAAAATCAATCCAGGTATCAATGATTAGCAAGATACCTTGTGATCCATAATTTGGTTTTCTGGGAGAACCTGCCCACTGAGAAGTGGAGCCCTTGTGGAGGTGTATGCTGTGTGATGAGATCATGAGCTGGTGGGTTGGTGTGTGGGTGTTTGCTTGTGTGGATGCATCTGAATACACACACATGCACATGAATGAATAGGGGGAGAGGTGTTCTGTATTCTATTCCATAATTGCTTCATTTTTCTGTTCACATGAAGTCCTAGAGTGTGTGAAAACACTGCCTGCTTCAAGAGTTTACCTGTCCCCTGGGTGCCCAGAGGTCTCCTAGAATGCACTGGGCAGAGCACGGCCTGGAATTTGTTGACTGTCTCCACTCTGGTCAAGTTTATGATCAAGATAATTAACTCACTACTTGGCCCTGGTGTGTCCACAGATTGTAGTGTAGTGTGGGAGCCCAAGGTTGAAAAAAAAAAAAAAGAAAAACCAGGCACAGTGGCTTATGCCTGTAATCCCAGCACTTCGAGAGGCCAAGGCAGGCGGATCACCTGAGGTCAGGAATTAGAGACCAGCCTGGCCAGTATGGCGAAACCCCATCTCTACTAAAAATACAAAAATGAGCCAGGCGTGGTGGTGAGTGCCCTGTAGTCCCAGCTACTTGGGAGGCTGGACCGGAGAATCTCTTGAACCTGGGAGGCAAAGGTTGCAGTGAGCTGAGATTGTGCCACTGCACTCCAGCCTGGGCAACAGAGTGAGACTCTGTCTCAAAAAAAAAAAAAAAAAAAAACCCCAGAAAACCTCACTACCCAATGATAGTAAAGAGATAGGAATCTGGCAAGCTGATGACAGCCCCACTCTTCCTCTTTTGCCTGCATGCCAACTGGATCAAGAGAGAGAATAATGCAATTTTCTGCTGTTATCATACCATAATTTACTGCATTTATTTAGTAAGCCCCATATGTAATGGCTTATTTATTTATTTTTCTGAGGCAGGGTCTTGCTCTGTTGCCCAGGCTAGAGTACAGTGGCATGTAGCTCACTGCAGCCTTGACTTCCTGGGCTCAAGCAATCCTCCCACTTCAGTCCCTGTGGAGTAGCTGGGATTACAGGCATATGCCACGATGCCCGGCTACTTTTAAAAAATTTTTTGCAGAGATGGGATCTCACTATGTTGCCCAGGCTGGTCTTAAACTCCTGGGCTCAAGTGATCCTTTGACTTTGGCCTCCTAAAGTATTGGGATTACAGGCGTGAGCCATCATTCCTGGCCTGTAATGGTTTTTATTTTGTTCAACCGCCTGTGAATATCCCTATGTACAAGTCTCTATGCAAAGTAACTCAAATGTCTAGTTTCAGGTTTTACTATTTATATTTTCCCCTAAACAGTTTACTTTTAAAATGACGAATCCTCTCTCTTTTTCTGCAGAATGTATCCGTTGCCTACATTGGGATATTAATCGGTGGAGACTACATTTTCTCTTTGTTAAACTTTGTAGGGTTAAATATTTGGTGAGTGGGAATTTTTAATGGACTCGCTTTGGGAAGACAAGAACCTTAAACACTTTGATTAATATGTAATAAGCAAAAGAGCCTGAAGAAGTCTTTCATGTTAAGCCAGGAGGCGTTTTGACATTCTAATTTCTAAGATAATTTTACTTCATCACTGGGTTCATCCTCATGCAGATCCATGGGGACACGTGTGATGACAGTTTGCGGGGCTGGGATCGGAATTTAACTCACCTGTCTTCCTCACAGCAGGCCCCTGCGTTCTCTGCCCTCCTATAAAGTGGAGGGTGTTAACCTTTGTGCCCACTAGGCTCGGCATGCAGGGGGTGTGGACTAAGCCAGCTTTGAAAGGCATTTGGGGTCTCAGCAGTGGGATACTATTTAAGGCTAAGGGTATGTAGTTTATTCAGTAGAAACCAAGTGCTTATTTTCTCTCTGAGGTTCTGCATTAGATTTGATGACTCTTTTTCTGCCTCCAAAGGCTTGTAAATAAGGGGAAATTCTCATCAAGCAATCCACAAACTTGAGGAGAAACACAGATATTGGAATAATTCCCTCTGCATGAAGCAGGTGTATTGATAAAAACGCCAGCAACTGCTGCTGGAGCCCCTGCGTAATTCCCAGTCATTTATTTTCACTTTTTTTTTTCTCCTTTCAGCATGGCAGGGGGCTTGAGATATTCCTTTTTAACACTGAGCAGCCAGTTAAAACCTAAACCTGTGGGTGAAGAAAACATCTGTTTGGATTTGAAGAGCTAAAGAGTCTGCAGCAGGATTGGAGACTGACTTGTGACTGCGGGCTGGGGGGGCATTCCCAGTAGGAATGTGAAGCCAGAGGTTTCAGATTCGTGACATCCACCCCCTGGGCAAGTGAGAGCATCTGCAGAATGCAAAGAGAACTACCTCATATGCAGGATGAGCCAATGGCAGTCTCAAGAAATGAACTTGGGCGACACCTTACCTGTGGAAAACAAATCTTTTCAAAATAAGCCACTGGGACTCGGTAGGTGGAGGAGCCCCAGCTGCTCTTCTAGGGACCTATGGGGCCTTCGTGGCATCTCTGTGCTGTGTGCTGGGGAGGAGGTTGATGAAATGGTGACTCTTTTCTGATCAGCACCTTGGCTGTGATTCCCAAGGTCCCAGCCAAAGCAAAGGGCCAGTTGTTTCAGTTTAAACAGACATGACTTTAGTCTAATAAAATCAGTTAACTGTCAGTAAAGTTATTTGTTAGCTTTGATGAAAGCTATGTTGGTATCTTTCCCTAATCATCAAAGTAAATAAAAAATCATTTCTATGTATGCCTCATCATGTGATATTATTGGAGGCAGAAAACAGTGCCCGTCATTCACAATGTAACAGAATGTGTCACCTTGAAGGGACAATTCCAAACTCCTTTATGACTCGAGGTTGGGGAAAGCTACAAAGTAACTCAATGGGAAAAAAAAAATACTCAGGCTTTATCGTGTTAGCTATTTTTTTTTTTTTTTGAGACAGAGTCTCACTCTATCCCCCATGCTGGAGTGCAGTGGTGCAATCTCGGCTCACTGCAGCCTCTGCCACCCGGGTTCAAGTGATTCTCTTGCTTCAGCCTCCCGAGTAGCTGGGATTACAGGCATCTGCCACCACGCCCTGCTAATTTTTGTATTTTTAGTAGAGACGAGGTTTGGCCGTCATGTTGGCCAGGCTAGTCTTGAACTCCTGACCTCAGGTGATCTGCCCACCTTGGCCTCCTAAAGTGCTGGGATCACAGGCGTGAGCCACCGAACCTGGCCAATCCTGTTAGCATTTAAGCGCTCACCTGTTTGTTTCTTCTCATCTCCCTCCAGGTTTGTTCAGGAGCTTTTACCACAGGTGCATTTCCTCACATGCTCACCTACCGCCAACCCCTGGTGTATGGGAAGGAGGCCCGAATGGATAGGGTGCATTTTCCCTCCCTGCGTGGGAATGGGTGGCCCCACTGGAACTGGAGTGCGGGATAGAGCCACAGTCTGGGAGTCAGGAGCCAGACTAACTAATCTTGTCTCTACTATTAAACTCGGGAGACCTTTCCCAAGTCACTTTGCCCGTCGTGGCCTCTAGTATTTTAATCTGTAAAATTCAACTAGATCTCTAAATCCTTGCAAGCTGCAGCTTTCTGAGTTTCGAGAAGCTGAGCCAGATCTGGAGCAGGCCAGCACAGGAAGGAATCGTGTGGATTTTTATGTGGCTGGGTGCGGCGGTTCACGCCTGTAATCCCAACACTTTGGGAGGCTGAGGTGGGAAAATCGCTTGAGCCTAGGAGTTTGAGGCCAGCCTGGGTAACATGGCCGAAACAACTCTACAAAAAAAAATTAGCCAGGCATGGTGGCGCACACCTCTGATCCCAGCTACTGGGGAGGCTGAGGTGGGAGGATTGCTTGAGCCTGGGAGATTGAGGCTGCAGTGAGCTGTGGTCACGCCACTGCACTCCAGCCTCAGTGACATGGTGAGACCCTGTCTCAAAAAAACCTTTTTTTTTTAAACTGTGGTAAAATACATAACAGACTTTACCATCCTAACCATTTTTAAGTGTATACAGTCCAGTAGGAGTAACCATACTGATTGTGCAACCTACCTCTAGAACTTTTTCATCTTGCAAAACCGAAACTCTGTACCCATGAAACAAGAACTCCCATTTCCCCATCCCTCCGGCCCCTGGCAACCCCCATTCTACTCTCTTTGTGAGTTTGACTATTCAAGATACCTTATATAAGTAGAATCATATAGTATTTGTGTTTTTGTGACAGGTTTATTCACTTAGCATCATATCACCAAGGTTCATCCATGTTGTAGCATGCAGAGCGTCCTTCCTTACGTCTGAATGTGCGGTGTGGATTTGCCGTATTCTGTTTATCCAGTCATCTGCTGATGGACACTCGGCTTACTTCCACCATTTGGCTATTATGAACAATGCTGCTATTAATATGGGTGTTCAAATATGTCTTCAAGGCTCTGCTTTCAATTTTTTTAGATATATGCCTAGAAGTGGAATAGCTGGATCCTGTGGTCTTTCTATTTTTAATTTTTTGAGGACCTGCTGTGCTGTTTTCTATAGTGGCTGCACCATTTTACATTCCCGCCATCAAGGGTTCCAATTTCTCCACAACCTCAATAACATTTGTTATTTTCTGTTTCATTTTTACTAGTAGCCATCATAATGGATGTTTTAAAAAATAATTTATTTTTATTTTATTTTGTTTTTAGAGATGGGATCTCACTATGTTGCCCAGGATGGTCTGCAACTCCTGGGCACAAATGATCCTCCTGCCTCAGCCTCTGGAGTAGCTGAGACTACAGGCTTACCTGCCTGGCTGTGTTTTGGTTTTGATTTGTATTTCTCTAATTAATCGATTAGTGGTGTTGAGCATTTTTTCATGTACTTGTTGGCCATTTATTTGTCTTCTTAAATAAATGTCTATTCAAGTCCATTGCCCATTTCCTAATCAAGTTGTTTGTTTTATTGTTGTTGAGTTGTAGGAGTTCTTTACTGTTTCAATATGCTTTTATATTTAATTTATTTTATTATTATTATTATTGAGATAGAGTCTCACTCTGTCTCCCAGGCTGTAGTGCAGTTGCATGATCTCGGCTCACTGCAGTCTCCACCTTCCAGGCTCAAGTGATCCTCCCACCTCAGCCTCCCGAGGAGCTGGGACCACTACTAAAAAATTAGCCTGCCTAATTTTAAATAGTTTTTGTAGAGACAGACTCTTGCCCTGTTGCCCAGGCTGATCTCGAACTCCCAAGCTCAAGTGATCCTCCCACCTTGGCCTCCTAAAGTGTAGGGATTACAGGTGTGAGCCACTGTGCCCAGCCTTCAATGTGCTTTTAAGAGGCTTCTGGAGGGCTGGGCATGGCAATATGGCAAGATTCTGTGTCTACAAGCACAAATAGTAAGATAAAATAATTAAAAGGCTTCTGGAGTGTAAACTTGGAGCTCCCAGACTTTTTTTTTTTTTTTTGAGACAAGGTCTTGCTCTGTCTCCCAGGCTGGAGTGCAGTGGCATGATCTCGGCTCACTACAATCTCAAACTCCCAGGTTCAAGTGATTCTTGTGTCTCAGCCTCCCTCCCAAGTAGCTGGGACCATAGGCGTACGCCACCACGCCTGGCTATTTTTTTTTTTTTTTTTTGTATTTTTAGTAGCGACTGGGTTTCACCAGTTGGTCAGGTTGGTCTCGAACTCCTGGCCTCAGATGATCCACCCTCCTTGGCCTCCCAAAGTGCTGGGATTACAGGCTTGAGCCACTGTACCTGGCCATCCAAACTTTTGTTAACTACCTCCTGTTGCATCAACATACGTTTTGAATTCCAGAGACCAAAGATGCTAAGAAAAACAAAAACTAATTTCCTTCTTTCTTCCAATTTTTTAAAAAAATCTTTAATTTTTCTTCTTGGAATTCTTAAAGATGTGTTTTAAGACTTTTACACCTGCTTCCACGTGTGGCCAGCAGAGGGCACCCTAAGAGCAGCCCAGCAGCCCTAGGAGCTGGGTTGAAAGTTGAAATGTTTGCTGTACAGCTAAAGAACTTGGGTTTAAGGGAGGAGGGAGGTTGAAGGAAGCTCCAATCAGGCTTTTGAACTAAGGCTAGTTGGGGGTGCTGGAGGTG
The DNA here is from genome assembly GCF_029281585.2 of Gorilla gorilla gorilla. NCBI lineage: Eukaryota > Metazoa > Chordata > Mammalia > Primates > Hominidae > Gorilla > Gorilla gorilla. Next base: position 92,768,870 of record NC_073237.2, on the reverse strand, counting down.
GAGAAGTGGTATGAAAAGGCTCTGCAAACCCCATCGAGGCTGAAGAAAAAATGTAGGTCCAGTGACCCAGGTCTCCAGATACAATTTTTCCTGGTAAAAACATTGTAAAAACCACTAGTGGATGGGACACAAACATTAGTTTACTTACCTTGATATTTTGCACACCTCTTGCCATGGTACTACAAATAACAGTTACACCATTTGTTAACTTGGACTATTTCCTGCTGTTTTAATACTTTTTTTTTTTTTGGGAGGGAGTCTTGCTCTGTCTCCCAGGCTGGAATGCAGTGGTGCGATCTCGGCTCACTACAAGCTCCGCCTTCCAGTTTCACACCATTCTCCTGCCTCAGCCTTCCCAGTAGCTGGGACTACAGGCGCCCGCCACTACACCCGGCTAGTTTTTTGTATTTTTAGTAGAGACGGGGTTTCACCATGTTAGCCAGGATGGTCTCGATCTCCTGACCTCATGATCCACCTGCCTTGGCCTCCCAAAGTGCTGGGATTACAGGCGTGAGCCACCACACCTGGCCTGTTTTAATACTTTATATATATATTAAGTATATATCAAGCACTGGAACTTTTTCACAGCTGAGGTTGATTAAATAATAGGACCTAGTTTAGAGAAGAGTTAAATATATATTTTTTTGTGCCCTCAGGCACACACACACAAAAGGCACCTCCAGGCCAAAGTCGTCACCAGGATAAGCCCTGAGGCTTTTGTCTGCAATCTGTGGTCCCTTCACCAGAAGTGGCATTGGTAACTTGGGGCCTCTTAGAAATGCAGACTGTCAGGGAACATTCACTGAATCAGAACCTGCATTTATCCCAGGGGATTTGAAAAGCACCAGCCACCCCAGGCTGTTGGTCCAGACCATCTTCCCCCTCTTTTTTTTTTGTTTTTTTTGAGATGGAGTCTTGCTCTGTTGCCCAGGCTGGAGTGCAGTGGCATGATCTCTGCCTCCCGGGTTCAAGGGATTCTCCTGCCTCAGCCTCCTGAGTAGCTGGGATTACAGGCACATGCCACCATGCCTGGCTAATTTTTGTATTTTTAGTAGAGATGGGGTTTCACCATGTTGGCCAGGCTGGTCTTGAACTCCTGACCTCAAATGATCCACCTGCCTCAGCCTCCCAAAGTGCTGAGATTACAGTTGTGAGCCACCATGCCCAGCCTGGACCATCCTTTAAGTAGTAGGGATTCTTAACCTGGAGTTCATGGACAAGATTTAGTGAGCTGGTGCACACAGCTGGGGAAAGAATACATCCGGATTTTCCCTAACCTCTAACCAACATTTAGCATTTCTTTCCATTTGAATGTAGGAGAAACCACAGTACTATTAGCTATAACTGTAACTTTGTTACCAATAGAATTAAAGATATTTTCATATTGCATTATGGGTTTCACAGAAAAACCATTTATACCCTACTTGTCATTTACTAGTTGTTAGACTCTCCATTGGTTCTTGTTATTTAATATGTTCATAAAGAGGCATATTTTTAGTACATCACATTAAAAATAGTGTATATCTGGTTTTTGGTAATTGGTTTCCTTTATAATTCTATGTATTTAATTTTGTGCATTTAAAAATATTATTCAAAGAGGGAGGCTGTGACTAGACTGCCATTGTGTCCATGGCATAAAAGAAAAATAAGGATCTAGCCAGGCGCGGTGGCTCACACCTGTAATCCCAGCACTTTGGGAGGCCAAGGCGGGTGGATCACAAGGTCAGGAGATGGAGACCATCCTGGCTAACATGGTGAAACCCCGTCACTACTAAAAATACAAAAAATTAGCTGGGCGTGGTGGCAGGCACCTGTAGTCCCAGCTACTCAGGAGGCTGAGGCAGGAGAATGGCGTGAACCTGCAAGGCAGAGCTTGCAGTGAGCTGAGATCGCGCCACTGCACTCCAGCCTGGGCAACAGAGCGAGACTCCGTCTCAAAAAAAAAAAAAAAAAAAAGTCTGTGAAGGCCGGGCACTGTAGCTCATATCTGTAATCCTAGCATTTTGGAAGGCCAAAGCAGGCGGATGGATTGCTTGAACCCAGGAGTTTGAGACCAGCCTGGGCAACACAGTGAGACCACCATCTCTACCATAAAGTACAAACACTAGCCAGGCATGGTGGCGCATGCCTGTAGTCCCACCTACTTAGGAGGCTAGGGTGGGAGGATAGCTTGACCTTGGGAGGTTGAGGCTGCAGTGAGCCATGATTGCACCACTGCACTTCAGCCTGGGTGACAAAGGAAGACCTTGTCTTTAAAAAAAAAGTCTATGAAAAGGTCAGATGGCAGTGTGAGGAGTCCTGTGGACTCATTCTTCTGTAAAACAAGCAAAGCTGGCAAAAACTGTAAAAAGAGAAGTAATTACAGTCTCCAGATGTTATAAGGGCAAATGAGGAAACATTGATTCAGGTAAACCTACTAACACTTGGTAAGAACAGTAGGCAGCCGTGGCATTTGAGAATTGACCCCACCCCTCTCTTTGCCTTCTCCCAGCTCGACTTGGTGGAAGTTCTGCCTCCGGTGGGCATAGCCAAAAAGGGGTCATTCTCTTCTTGGTTCCTGGGGAATTGGATCCAACTGGGAGAAGACCACCTGAATTTCTCATCCCATCTAAGTTGAAGATGCTATTTTTAAAAAATTTAATTTGTAATTTTAAGTTCTGGGATACATGTGCAGGATGTGCAGGTTTGTTACATAGGTAAATGTGTGCCCTGGTGGTTTGCTGCACCTATCAACCTATCACCTAGGTATTAAGCCCCACATGTATTAGCTATTTATCCTGATGCTCCCCCTCCCCACACCCCCCTAACAGGCCCCAGTGTGTGTTGTTCCCCTTCCTGTGTCTGTGTATTCTCATTGTTCAGCTCCCACTTATAAGTGAAAACATGCAGTGTTTGGTTTTCTGTTCCCGTGTTAGTTTGCTGAGGATAATGGCTTCTAGCTCCATCCATGTCCCTGCAATGGACATGATCTCGTTCCTTTTGATGGCTGCATAGTATTCCGTGGTGTGTATGTACCATGTTTTCTTTATCCAGTCTATCATAGATGGGCATTTGGGTTGATTCCATGTTTTTGCTGTTGTGAATAGTGCTGCAGTGAACATACACATGCTTGTATCTTTATTTTTAAAAATCTTTTTTTTTGAAGACAGGGTCTGGCTCTGCTGCCCAGGCAGGAGTACAGTGGCATTATCTCAGCTCACTGCAACCACTGCCTCCCAGGCTCAAGTGATCTGCCCTCCTCAGCCTCCTAAGTAGCTGAGACCACAGGGACACACCATTACACCTGGCTAATTGTTGTATTTTTAGTAGAGATGGGATCTTTCTATGTTGCCTAGGCTGGCCTCAAGTGATCCTCCTGCCTTGGCCTCCCAAAGTGCTGTGATTACAGGTGTGAACCACCATGCCCAGCCAGAGATGCTCAATTCCTGGTGAGTGCAGCTGAGGGGCTAGGGCCCTCTCTACCAAGCCCCTACCCATTAGATGCAGGCTCTACCTCAAGTACAGCAGGCCACAAATACTGGGGTCCCCATTACCCTTGCCCCAGCTCACTTGGAAGGCTGTTCCACACTGGGGAGAGATGATCTGACAAGACCAGAGGCCACCACCCTGTCCAGCACCCAGAGGAGTGGCTCAGAGAGGCTGCCCAGGGAGGATGCAGCCTGTGCAGTAAAGAATTTAATCTTGCCCAAAAAGATGTCTGGTCTTTGCCCTAAGCTTCTTGGAATATCATGCCAAAGAGGAGTGTCTTTGTTTGCCTGGGGACCTTGGGTTACATTAGATAGTCTAACAGTGTGATCTCAGATGGGGGCTGGCTACACCAGAAAGACCAATGGTGTGGTTTAGGGTGAAGGCTTTGGGTGATACCTGGGGAGTCTGGAGACAGAGATCAGCCATGTGGGCAATCAGTGAAGTTTATGTAATGAAGCCCTAATAAAAACTCTGAACACTGAGGCTTGATTGAGTTTCCTGGGTTGGCAATACTCTGTGCATATTGTCACATATTGTTGCTGGAAAGGTAATGATGTGTCTTGATTCTGTGAGAGAAGACAATGGAAGCTCTACATTTGGCGCTTCCCCACACACTGTCCAATCCAATGCTTTTCTTGGCTCATTTTAATCTGTATTCTTTCCTCATAATAAACGGTAACCACAAGTATAACAGCTTTCTGTGAGGTCTATGACTCCTACCAAATGATCAAAACTGAGGCTGTTTTTGAGAACTCCTCAAACTTGCAGCTAGTATCAGAAGTGAGGGTGGTCCCATGGGGGCTGTGTGCCCTTAAACATTGCAGTTGTCCAAAATAACACAAAGTCCATGAGAAAAAAGAGCTCCAGGGCACTCCTTAAAGGAACTGACTTTATTTGAAGCAGAATGTGGGGAAAATGCATGTCTAAGAGACTCTTGAAGATGATGCCTCTCTTAATTAAGAACAACAAGCTAAATCATAGTCCAACTGGTTCACCATGGAGAACCAGGGAAAGAGACAGCAAAGAAGAGCTCTCGTGGAGTCAGAACAGACCTCAAAGACTGGCCTCAATAACTACCCCTGCCAGAATTTAATTGGATCAGACTGCTAGGCAATTTATGCCCCAGGGCACTATCAAAAACAATAGAGCAATCAACTGGTAATTGGGGCCTGATGGACCCGGGTAATAACCAAGTCAAGCAGACAGCTTAAAATATAAATCAGGGAAAGAGGCAAAGAGAACCCCCTTAAACCCAGTGTCACTGCAGGGAGACAGTGTGCAATCAAGCCTCAGCCTCCAAGGAGTGACACCAAAGGGGAAAATGGACTTTACTAAAATATTCTAGTGTATAGCCAAGTCACAAAATAAACAAAACAACAAAACCAAGCTCTAGGGAGAAGGAAGGGGAATCAGTATCCAGAGTTCCTGCAATATATTACCTAAAATGTCCAGGTTCAACAAAAAAGTATAAGACATTCAGAGAAACATGAAAGTGTGACCCATAAAAGCAGACAACAGAAACAGCTTATAAGAGGGACCAGGTGTATTTAACAGATAAAGACTTCATTATAAATAAGTTCAAAGAACCAAAGTACACATGATTAAATAAGTGAAGGAAGGTATGAAGACAATGTTTCATCAAACAGGGAAATCAAAAAGTGAAAGTATTAAAAAAGAACCAAATAGATATTCTGGAGTTGAAAAGTACAAAACCAAAATCAAGCATTTATTTGGGGGCTTAACAGTAAATTTGAACCTACAGAAGAAAGAATCTGTAAATTTGAAGAGAGATCAATAGAGATTATTCAATTTAAAGATCAGAGAAAATAGAATGAAGAAAAATGAAAAGAAGGCACATCAACATTTGCATAATTGGAGGGGCAGAAGGAGAAGAAAATGAGAAAAGAGTTAAAAAAAATTGAATAATGGGTAAAAACTTCCTAAATCTGTTGAGAAACATGAATTCACACATCCAAGAAACTCAACAAACTCCACAGACAAATGCAAAGAGATCCACATCCAGACATTGATGTAAAAATACTAAAAGCCAAATACACAGAGAAAATCTTGGGAACAGCAAGAGAGAAAGTACTCATCACTTACAAAGGAACCCCAATAAGATTAACAGCGGACTTCTTTTTTTTTTTTTTTTTTGAGATGAGTCTCACTCTGTCACCCAGGCTGGAGTGCAGTGGCAAAATCTTGGCTCACTGCAACCTCTGCCTCCCAGGTTCACGCCATTCTCCTGCCTCAGCCTCCTGAGTAGCTGGGACTACAGGTGCCCACCACCATGCCCGGCTAATTTTTTGTATTTTTAGTAGAGACAGGGTTTCACTGTGTTAGTCAGGATGGTCTTGATCTCCTGACCTCGTGATCCACCTGCCTCGGCCTCCCAAAGTGCTAGGATTACAGGCGTAAGCCACAGTGCCCGGCCTAACAGCTGACTTCTCGTCAGAAGCAGTGGAGTCCAGAAGGCAGTGGAATAACATTCAAAGTACTGAAAAGAAAGTCCATGAAAAAGAATAGAGTGTTTTATAGGCATGACATTAAGTCTGACTTCATTATGCATATTTAGTGATATGGTTTGGCTGTGTCCCCACCCAAATCTCATGTTGAATTATAGCTCCCATAATTCCCACGTGTCACGGGAGGGACGTGGTGGGAAGTAATTGAATCATGGGGGTGGGTCTTTCTCGTGCTGTTCTCATGATAGTAAGTCTCACAAGATGTGATGGTTTTATAAAGCAGAGATCCCCCTGCACACGCTCTCTTGCCTGCTGCCATGTAAGATGTGACTTTGCTCCTCCTTCGCCTTCTGCCACGATTGTGAGGCCTCCCCAGCCATGTGGAACTGTGAGTCAATTAAACTTCTTTCCTTTATAAATCACCCAGTCTTGGGTATGTCTTTATTAGCAGCATGAGAACAGACTACTACACTTAGGAATACTGCTGTATCTGGCATGCCCTCATAAAGAAGAGTAGACAGAGTTACATAAGGAACACAGTCATATTCATCTCCTCCCTCCACCCCAGGATCTGAGAAAACCCTGTTATTAACCCAGTGATATCAATAAAGTTCTAGAAACCATGTTCTAAACATAAATATTCCTCTTATATATTTTAGTTTTAGTGATGAGGTTTATAAGCTCTGGTAACTGTATGCATTTGGAAGCAAAATGGCTCACAAAGGTCTGACCAGCACTGTTCAGTAAAACTTTCTGCACTGAGGGATGTGTTTAAATCGGTGCTGTTCAATACATGTGGTTATTGACCACCTGGAATGGCTAGTGCAACTGAAGAGCTGAATTTTAAATTAAATGAAATCAAATTAAAATTTAAATAACCACACATGGCCAGTGGTTAGTGATTTGGATAACACAGCTCTGGCAGCTCCGAAACCTCTTTCTTTTCCCCTGGTTATCTTTCTTGAGTAAACTATGTAGCTTACTTTGTGTGGTGAGCCTTAGTTTAATAAACATTTTCAGTATAGATAAGAATAAATTACCCTGAAAAAGAATAGAAAGAAACATTAGTAAGCACTTGCTACAGAAAAGCTTGTTGCTATTTGGCTTTTCACTGATTCTGGGACAGAAAGACACTGTGATTCCTGAAGTGGAGTTTATGCCGATAAAGCTGGCTCTAAAAACTCTAAATTGAGTAGAACAAGGCCTGGTACACGGTGCGTAGGGAAAGATCCTTGTTGAATGAATGAATAGACCATATAATCAAAGGGCAAGCTTCAGGATGTTGTTTTTCTTCAATGAATTTCTCTTAACGTAAAACGTAAATGAAGGCGAAGTTCTCTCTTCTTAAGTAAACTAAACTTGGAATATTCATGAGAGTTTATTTGACAGGGTGTGGTTCCCTGCTCTCTTCTTCTTTGTGCCTCCACATGCTCACCCCTGGCATGAGAGAGCCTGCATATTAGCAAGATAGAGTTGGGTTTCTGCGTAGGATGTTTACAAACGGGGACTTCGTAGGATAGGGACAGCTAGCAATGATGAGCTGAACGGAGGCCAACCAGGCCTTGAAAGATAGTTGGATGGGAGCAAGAAGCGAGTATTTACCCCATCTTCTAGACTCCCAGGGTGTTCTTGATCAGCTGGTAGAAGGACCCTTTTTATTGATGGGCTGAGACTGCACACCCTTTCTGCCATTGCTAGCCGCTCACAATTATAGAAATGCTTGCTCCTCCAGGTTTTGTTAAATGTGATCAAATCTGCAATAGCAATGCTGTTAATGACAACTACCATTTACTGAGTACCCGTTCTGTGAGATCCAAAAGTAGGAACCAATCCCTTAGCGCTCTCCTCCAGGGGGTTTCCCACTCTTTCAACCCCAGCACCCCCTGGTTAGTGCTCCCTCAGGCCAACACTTTGAAAAAACCTTCAAAACATAAAATTGTACTTGTGCACAATCTGTATTTTGTATTTGTCAAAACTGTGTGATTCCCAATTAGAATTTCTGGTTGACATGAGATAGCTGATGTTACTAACCAGCTGACTGGAGTTAATTCTAGCCAAAAGTACGGAGAGTTGATGACTGTCTTAATCCTTACAGCTTTGTGATAGAAAAGTCTTCTGAAAATTTGACTTTTGGGGTATACTAAAAATGACTTGAGGATGGCCATTCTTGTTTTCAGGAACTCTCTAGTGATTTGGGAACCTTAGTTCAGAACAATTCTTCTAGACTGACTTGTTCTTGCATTTTCATCTCAAACTTGGGGTACTGGCTTGAAGAGCAGGGTGGATGGGGTCACCTTGAGAGTTGAATAAGATCATCCAGTTCTTGTGCATTTTATCAAGGAAACCAACCAAGGAAGCTGCTGACATCGGGATGGCTGGACTTTCTAAAGGTGCCTTATTCTCCTGTTGTGATGGTGGAGGTGGGCAGAAGTTGTGTGATGACAGCCTCTGGAATCAGACGGCCTGGGGCCACGTCCTAGCTCTGCCAGTTTTAAAAAAAGAGCTTGATCGAGGTATTATTTAAATATCTTAAAGACCAGCAATTTTAAGTGTACAGTTTAATGATTTGGGGGTTAATTTATAGAGCTGTGCAACCATCACCCCAATACAGTTTTAGAACATTTCCACGACCCCCAAAAGATTCCCCTTCCCCTGGGAAGCTGCGTACAGAGTGTATTTCAGAAAGCGTCTGCTGTTTAATCTACACCACGGAGGCATGGAGGAGAGTCTCAGTTCCATTGCAACCTCATGAGCACTGCATGCGAGCCTGATGCTCTATTTACTAGCTTATGTGTATGTAGTATTTTACTCATTCAGTTGACATTTCTAATAATGTATGAGGTTAAACATTCCACACATTTGCATACTAGTTGTATTTCTTCATTTAATTTTCTGCCCATGTCTTTTTTTTTTTTGAGATGGGGTCTCACTCTGTCACCTGGCTGGAGTGCAGTGGCGCGATCTCAGCTCACTGCAACCTCTGCCTCCCGTGTTCAAGTGATTCTCCTGCCTCAGCCTCCCAAGTAGTACAGGCGCCCGCCACTATGCCCGGCTAATCTTTTGTATTTTTATTAGAGACGGGGTTTCACCATTTTGGCCAGGCTGGTCTTGAACTCCTGACCTCGTGATTCGCCTGCCTCAGCCTCCCAAAGTACTGCGATTACAGGCATGAGCCACTGCGCCCGGCCAATTTTCTGCTCATGTCTGTTACTTCAAGATGTTCTTTGACCTTTGAGTTGCTCCCTTATGTCCTGCATCTAAGGCCTTGTTTGGACCCATATCAAGCTTGGTTTACTGACTTTATGTGTTTTCTCAGTGCTACCAGCTTTTCCATATTTGTTCTTGCCTCTGCTCCTCCTAGCTTTACTGTAGTGTTGTGGAGAGGGTACTCAGTGAACTTGGTTATTGCATTCTGTTCACTGTCTCCTCACCCCCTTCAATCCCAGCCCCACTGCCCCACCAAGTACATGCACACTGCACTTAACTAAGTTAATTCACCTCCTTAATCTGAAGCCTCAGAGCTTTCATCCACGGGCCCTTGGAGCGCTGCAGATGTGTTTTATTTTGTCTATGCGGTGTTAACATGGTTTCGGAGTTTGTTGCTTTATATTCCAGTTGTTATTTTCATAACATTTTTTATAAAAATGGAGAAGTGTCTTATTAGAAACTAGATTTTTTTATCACTTAAAAAAAATCACCATTTGCCTACTAGGCCACAGTTCCACAGGACAGCTGGAGCTGGGTGGAGTGGAGAGTTTCTGTTTCATGTTCTCCACGTTCCGTGTTCTCTATGTCCCACGAGTGGAGGCTCTGGGTCAGTCTCTATCCTTCAGGGTGTTTGTAGTGTCATTTCCTAAAGTAGAGCTGAGAGGAAAACAAGAGAATAAAAGCTAAATCAAGAGAGACAAGATTTCAAAGACAATGAAAGAGAGTGCATTTGTCTGTGGAAGTGAACATTATACCTGCTCTGTGTCTGTAGGGAAAAGTGTAGCACAAGGCCAGGCACGGTGGCTCATGCCTGTAATCTCAGCACTTTGGGAGGCCAAGGCGGCGGATTATGAGGTCAGGAGTTTGAGACCAGCCTGACCAACATGGTGAAACCCTGTCTCTACTAAAAATACAAAAATTAGCCAGGCGCGATGACGGGCACCTGTAATCGCAGCTACTCAAGAGGCTGAGGCAGGAGAATTGCTTGAACCTGGGAGGCAGAAATTGCAGTGAGCCGAGATCGCACCACTGCACTCCATCCTGGGCAACAGAGCAAGACTCTGTCTTGAAAAGAAAAAAAAAAAGTACAGCACAAAGTCTCTGCCCTGTTTCATGGACTTATATCACCTGCCTTCCACCACTGTGAGCATCTGAGTTTATGATCCCTGTTTTGGAGACCCAGTTCTCAAACTGTTTTTCTCTGCCTAGCAACTATACAGAGTTGCTAGATGTACGGTAAGAATTTTTTTTTCTGGTTACTATTTATTGAGTTTTGAAAATCATGTATTTAGAAGTTTTACATCAGCATTAATGTTATTGCTATAATAATATCAGTCATTCAGTCACATTTCTCAAGTGGAGCAGAAAACAACAGCAAACATATGCTGGGGAAATAACATGTCTCCACGTTGAAGAATTTAATTTTTAAATGCTCCCATGTACTCTGTGTCAGGTCGGGCTGCTATGGCAAAATACGACAGGCTGAGTGGTTTAAATGGCAGAATTTTTTTTCTCACAGTTGTGGAGGCTGAGAAGTCCAAGACAAGGTGGTGGCCCACTTGGTTCCTGGTGAGGGCTCTCTTGCCGGCTTAGAGACAGTGGTCTGCTTGTCTGCTTGCTGTGCCCTCGTGTGGTGGAGAGAGAGAGGGAGATCTCTTGTGTCTCTTCTTTTTTTTTTTTTTTTTTTTGAGATGGAGTCTCGTTCTGTCGCCCATGCTGGGAGTGCAGTGGTGTGATCTCGGCTCACTGTAACCTCCGCCTCCTGGGTTCAAGCAATTCTCATGCCTCACCCTCCCCAGTAGCTGGGATTACAAGTGGGCGCCACCATGCCTGGCTTATTTTTGTATTTTTAGTAGAGACGGGGTTTCACCATGTTGACCAGGCTCCTCTAGAACTCCTGACCTCAGGTGATCCACCCACCCTGGCCTCTCAAAGTGCTGGGATTACAGGTGTGACCCACCACACCCAGCCTTGTGTCTCTTCATTTAAGGGCATTAATCTTACCGTGAAGGCCCTACCCTCATGATCTCATCACCCCCAAAAGGCTCTATCTCCAAATATCATCACACTGGGGGTTAGGCCTTCAATACATGAATTTTGGCTGGGGCCAGGGTGTAGGGGATACAAGTCATAGCATCTTGCAAATAGAAAAATACACATTTATTGAAAAGCTTTGCTGAATTCACAGTCAGATATTGGTATGTAATTTCTCAATCTATTACATGGGGTTGCATATAGTTTTTGATGCTGAAAAGTAAAAGTGGGGAAATCTTGGTCTGTGACCAAGCACACAAATGAATTGCTGCTTACGATTCTGGTAACGGAAGTCTAAATTATCCACCATCCAAAGAATAACTGCAGGATAAAATATGTTTGAAGTTTCCAGATAATTTACATGCAATAAATTGCACAGAGCTTAAAAGTGTACAGTCCAGTGAGTTTTGATTAAGGCATGCCCTTCCGAACACATTGCTTATTAAAATATAGAACATCTTAATCAACCAGAAAAGTTCCCTATGACCCTTCCAGCTAATCCCTTCACCTCTACCAGGGAACCAGTGTTCTGATTTTATTTTACTGAAGATTATTTTTGCCTGTTCTTTAACTTCCTATAAATAACATCCTATAGTATGTACATGTAGAAGGCAGTTTCTATAATGGATCTCAATGATCCCCGCCCACTATGTTCACTCCCTTGTGTGATCTTTTCCCTTTGAATACAGAGTGGATCTAGGAACTTGCTTCTAATGCACAGAATGCAGCTAAAGTGATAGAATGGCCCTTCCGAGATCAGATTACCAGAGTGTGGCTTCTGCCTTCTCTCTCTGTCTGATTCTTCTCACTGGCTAGATCTGATGAAGCAAGCTGCTCTTGGGAGCTGCCCTGTGAGGAGGCCCACACAGCAAGGAACAAAGGAGGAGCAACCGGATCCTGCAACAAACAAGTGACTGGGCTGCTGTTTCCCCAGGTGAGCCTGGAGATGACAGCCACCTGGCTGGACTTTATTGCCACCTGTGAAAGACCTTGAGCCAGAGGATCCAGCTGATCCATGCCTGGATTCCTGACCCACAGAAATCATGAGATAAGAAATGGCATTGTTTAGGCAACTAAGTTTTGGGTTAATTTGTTACACAGAATAGATAACTAATGCAGTACTTTTCTGTGACTTCTTTTGCTTGACAAAGTATGATTTATCCATGTTTTTGTGGGTAGAAGAAGAGATATTCTCAAAGAGCTTATTAAAAGCATAAAACCTATTAAGATAGTCAAAAATTTCAGTATAAGAAAAAGCAGCAATACAGAGAGGTAAATTGAGCACTGAAGCCACATAAGCCCTGCATTTGTTGGACGGGGTGATGGGGAGCTTCAGTGGTGATGGTATGGGACAGAAATGAAGGTCAGGAAGAGTCTAATAGATGAACATTCCATACGGCCGGGGTCCCAAAAGGTTTCTACATCCTCAGGGTAACCGTGGTCCAGAAGAAACATGCTCCCGGACTACAAGGAAATGCACCTTGGCACTGAGCAGAGGAGGTGGTGGTGGGTGGAGACGGCCAGAGAACCGTCCTATGGGTTTATCAACACAGGCCAGGGTGGGGTGTCATGGCAGACCAAATTCACTTCACCTGCATGGTTTAAAAAACTATGAATTTAGCCATGAATTTAATTTTCCAAATTGGAAGTTCCTCTAGGTGTCTGGTAGAAGCAAAATCACCTCCTCTACGGAGGAATACAGCTTCATCAGAAAACCTTACAGAGAAATTTCCAAGCAAAATGGGATGTGCACAGGTGAAAATTATCAAGCACACAAGGGAACAGGGCACCATGAGTGAGACCTACCAGAGAGAGGAGACAGCAACAGAAAGGCTGATGTAGGTACTGGAATTGTTAAAGCCAGATCATAAGACAATTTTGCTGAGGTAAAGAAAGTCAAAATTAAAAATATCTGCACAGAGCAGAAAATCATAAGAAGAAAAGCCTCAGTTTTGCAAAAAAGAAAAGGAACTTTTAGAAATGAAGTTAAGGTCATTAAAATAAAAACCACAATGGGCTGATTTAACAATGATCAGACACACCTGAAGAGATAATCAATGACCATGAAGGACAGAGTGAGCAGGTTGAATTTCTGACTAATCAGAGTCCTGAAACCATCTCTAAATACAGAGAAGGGAAAGACCAAAAACCACATAGAAAAACGGGCAGGAGAGAGAAAATTCACAAAGAAAACAGTGAAAATAGCCCTTAGGCTTAAGAAAATCTCTCCAACCTGGCTGATAAGATAATTTAAACTTAAAACAACATTGGATGCTACTTCTTACCCACTGGGTGGCAAAAGTCCCAAAGCTTGACAACATGCTTTACTGCTAAGGCAGTGGGAAAACGAACACGCTTACGCGTTGTTGGCGTGAATGCAAAATGAAGGCAAATCCGACAATATCTAGCATAAAGACGTATGAATCTATGTTCTGGCCAGCAATTCTGCTTCTAGGGTGAGTGCAAGGCTGTTGATTGCAGCACAGAGTGAGCTGAGAGTGAGCACAGGCAGAAATGAGAGAAGGCCAAGGACTGATCCTGTGGCCTCTGCATGGATGACTTCAGTATCCTGGCTGCCCTTGCTTCAGTTGTCACACCCACCCTCCATCCCACCCCCAGAAGGACATTTTCCCTCAGCATCCAGTGGCCTTTTAAAAGCATAATTCAGAGTATAGAACTCTGTTTCCTAAATCTGTGCAATGGCTTCTGGTTGCTCTGAAAGTCCACACTCACCCGTAGGGCATGGCTCCTCCCTCCTGCTCTGGCCTTTTCCTCCCTTGCTCTCTGTGGCCAGTCCCTCTGCTGTGTTGTCCTAGTTTTTTTTTTTGAGATGGAGTCTTGCTCTGTCGCCCAGACTGGAGGGCAGTGGCACAATCTCAGCTCACTGCAACTTCCGCCTCCCAGGTTCAAGCGATTCTCCTGCCTCAGCCTCCGAAGTAGCTAAGATTACAGGCATGCTCCACCACACCCAGCTAATTATTGTATTTTTAGTAGGTCTCAATCTCCTGACCTTGTGATCTGCCTGCCTCGGCCTCCCAAAGTGCTGGGATTACAGGCATGAGCCACCACGCCTGGCCTGTCCTAGTTCTTATTCCTCAAATACATGGATTTTTCTCACTTCAGGCATTGTACTAGCCGTTCCATTAGCCTGGAGGGGGAAACTCATCTTTGCAGAGGTGGCTCCTTTTCATTCAAATTTCAACTAAAAATGACACCTCTTCATGGAATTCCTTCCTGAACACCCTCTCTGAAGCATTCCCTGAGTAGCTACCCAAACACATCATTCAATAGTGCTTTTTTCATAGCACTGATGTTATCTTTTTTTTTTTTTTGAGACAGAATCTCACTCTGTCACCCAGGCTGGAGTGCAATGGCATGATCTTGGCTCACTGCAACCTCCGCCTCCCAAGTTCAAGTGATTCTCCTGCCTCAGCCTCCCAAGTAGCTGGGATTACATGTGCACACGACCAGGCCTGGCTAATTTTTGTATTTTAAGTAGAGATGAGGTTTCACCATGTTGGCCAGGCTGGTCTTGAACTCTTGACTTCATGTGACCTGCCTGCCTCAGCTTCCCAAAATATTGGGATTATGGGCGTGAGCCACTGCCCCGTCTGATGTTATCTTATTTATCTGCTCATCATCTGTCCCCGCTACCAGAATCTAAGCTCCAAACCAGAGAGACCCTCTGTGGTCACTATTATCTTCCTAATGCCTTCAAGAGGGGACTCCACTTGGTAGGCAGTCAATACATAGTGCTAAATATATGAATAATTGCCTTGGATTCTGCATCCTTTTTAAGTTTCCCAAATTCAGGGAGAGAACTATGGGCTGCCATTTTATATTTGTCCAGGCTTTGTTTTTTCCCCTTTATGTCCACCTTTTACTTTTTCACCAGCTCCTCCACAGTAACAAAAGCCTTATTCATAAGGCCTGTGAATCAGAGGATTATGTAAAGAAGTTACTTTAATCTAGATGCCCCTGACTTGATGGAACACGTCCAGTGACTCCTGGAAGAAGATCTGGAGGTCTCCAGAGCAGCGTGGTCCCAGGAGGCATGCACAGAGGGCCACGGCCAGGGCTGAAAGTCTGTTCAGTGCAGCCATGGGGGACGTCCTGGAACAGTTCTTCATCCTCACAGGGCTGCTGGTGTGCCTGGCCTGCTTGGCGAAGTGCGTGAGATTCTCCAGATGTATTTTACTGAACTACTGGAAAGTTTTGCCAAAGTCTTTCTTGCGGTCAATGGGACAGTGGGCAGGTAAGGGAGTGTTCCATCTCATGTTTTTTTGCTGCTGTTGTTCCTGCTTATTACTATTATTATTATTTTTGAGACAGACACTTGCTCTGTTGCCCAGGCTGGAGTGCAATGGCGCGATCTCGGCTCACTGCAACCTCCGCTTCCCGGGTTTAAGCAATTCTCCTGCCTCAGCCTCCCAAGTAGCTGGGATTATAGGCGCCTGTCACCACACCTGGCTAATGGTTTTTTTTTTTTTTTTGAGACAGAGTCTCACTCTGTTGCCCAGGCTGGAGTGCAGTAGTGCGATCTCTGCTCACTGCAACCTCTGCCTCCTGGGTTCAAGCAATTCTCCTGCCTCGGCCTCCCAAGTAGCTGGGATTACAGGCACACACTACTACGGCTGGCTAATTTTTTGTATTTTAGTAGAGACAGGGTTCCCCCATGTTGGCCAGGCTGGTCTCGAACTCCTGACCTCATGATTTGCCCACTTTAGCCTCTCAAAGTGCTGAGATTACAGGTGTGAGCCACGGCACCCAGCCAACGTTTTGTATTTTTAGTAGAGACAGGGTTTCACCCTGTTTGCCAGGCTGGTCTCAAACTCTTGACCTCGTGATTCACCCGACTCGGCCTCCCCAACTGCTGGGATGACAGGCGTGAGCCACCGCACCCAGCTCCTGCTTATTATTATTTATGTCTCAAAAGGGATATTGCATTTTTTCTCTTTGAGAGCAAAGAAGTAATTCCTTTGGGTAATTTTAATTGGAGAGATTAGAAAAGTGTGAGTGAAATTAGAATGGTCTGCAACACAAGCTGTAGGGCATTAGGGGAACACTAGGGCAGAAGGCTACCCAGCCCTTGCTAAGCACTTATCCTCTCAACCCCATTAGATGAGGTTTCTTCTTTTGGGAGTTTCCTGCTAATACAAATAATAAATAATGCAGAAATTTCTGCATCCTCATCTCTAGATTTACAAAAAGCCCAGGGTGCTTTCACTTTACTAAAAGGTGTTTCCAAATTTTGAAATCTAAATAATTTTAACTCATTGTATTAAAAAAAGGATCCAAGTGTTTTTAAGAAATGAAGGTGTTACAAAATCAAGGCAACGCATAACTCTATGGAGCCATGTTTTCAGGATGGTATGGAATGGAATCTGGGTCTGGCTGGTGTCAATTAAATGCTGCCTCCCCATGGGATTTATCTACTGGAACGCCCATGCAGAACTTCAGCCCTATGACTGAAGTTAAGGTGAAGAGCATGAGGCCATGGTTTCAGCATCTCCTTGAATATCTGAAATGCTAAGGTCTTTGCAGGGCCTTATATTTCAAATTTGGACACACACACACACACAAAAAGAATCCAATGACAAAAATGATTAAGTGACTTTAGAGATATTATCTAGGCAAAATAGGAAAGATTCTAATATCCTTATAGGGCTGCCAGATAAAATACAGGATACCCAGTTAAATTTAAATTTCAGAAAAAAAGGAATACTTTTTTAGTATAACTCACATATGGCATGAGACATATATTAAACAATTCATAATTTACCTTAATTTCAAATTTAAGTGAGCATTCTGTATCCTTATTTACTAAACCTGGCAACCTTAAAAACTTAGCAATGGAAATTAAAAAAATTACCATGTGAGAAATTGTTTGGGATGACAAATGGATTTTTGACTTCTGCGTCTTATATTTGCTGTGTGCGTGTGCGTGTGCGTGTGCGCGTGTGTGTGTGTCCTCTTGGGGTATTATGCTGTCAGGAGTGAACTTGCTTGAACTTGCTCAGCAGCTTGACCTGCGTGTTCTGGATTTAAATACCCCACTCCACACAGATTCAGATGCCCACGTGTGGGTGGACGTAGCACTCTGCACAGCTGCTGTCGTTTGTGTAGGGAAAGCCCTTCTAAAAACCTACATTCTAAAAGAGGTTCAAATGGGGACAGAGACTAAGAGCATTTGGTGACTCAAAGGAAAAACATGATCTTAACCTGTTTTTATGAGTCAAGATGGATAGAGTTACCTCTAGCAGGAGTAAAATATGTTTGGGCAGAGGCAGATATCAGGCAGATAATATATTTCAAGTAGGGGACAAAAAAGAAACCCAAGAACTAGAGGCTAAATTTTTAATTCCTCAGATAGAGTACCCTGAGCTCTGTGCTGGATTTCTTAATTCTTTTCTTAGTGTCTGTTCATAGACTCAGGGCCCCAAAGTCAGACAGCCTGGGTTCAAATCCTTGTGTCATCATTTTTAGCAGTGTGACCTTAATCAAGTTACGAACTTTTTCCCCTTGGCTTCCTCATTTATAAACTAAGGATAATGATGGTCCCTGCATTTTAGGTTTGTTTTGAACATTAAATGAGATGATGCATCTAAAACACTAGAAGCAGTACATGGCAAGAAGTAAGTGTGTGACCGTTATCCGTCGTTATTATTGATGGTATCATCTTGCCTGTAGTGCAGGCCCTGTATTGGGTGAAGTGAAGATTCCCCATAGGGAGGGGAAGGTAAGGCCCAAGATGCCCTGAGCATAGTTCCTCCACCCAGAGCTGCAGACGGTGTGCACGGAGCCTCTTAGAAGTTCCTAAACGAACAGACACATCATTAGTAATTATTAAAGCCAGTGTGGTCCGTGAGGCTTGTACAGCTTGGCCTGCACTCACTCTCAAGTGAGCTAAATGTACCTTTTGTTCACACTTTTTGAAAGCATGCCCTTTAATTGTTGTTGCAAGGGTAAATTGTAAGTTTTACCATATACCGAATTGTAGTGAATTTTGAAATTGTGACGTTCTCACGAATGAAGCATATACTAGAGCTCAATCATTAAATATGTCTGTAATGTTGATATGAAAGGACTAGCAGACCTATTTGACTGTTGTATATTAACAGATAGTTCTATTGAGTACAAATTCTTCAGGTTTCTTCATTTCACTGCATTTTCTTTTTGCATTTTGGTATTTTCCTCTTTGCTAAATTCCCTACCTTCCATAGGCCTTTAATTGCTGCTGTGGGGTGGGGGTGAGAAGTGGGCAGAGCTCCACTTTTAGGAGGAACCTTGAAATGTCCTTACAATGACAGATGGGTGCCTGGGCAGAGAGATAATGGGGAACACCGCCTGCCCTTGTTGGGTGAAGGCTCACAATATCTGCATCCTCATGGGGCCTGCAGGAAATGTTCCCTGGCTGCGGATCTGTTTCATTTTGGAACATGTTTTCCACAGTCTCGCCAATCCCTCCAAAACACCAACTAACCAACCAACCAACCAACCAACCAACCCACCCACCAACCAAACAATCCTTTCACCTGAATGTTTAGTGAGGGGCTTCAAGGGCGTGGGCTGGAGAGCAAAGGGATGAACCTTTGGAGTACTGACTGTCCTGGAGACTAGGCTTGCGAGAAAACGTGGCCAGTGAGAAAGAGAAGTTTAAAGATGAATTCTGTCTTTTAAAAGCATTCTTGCTTTTCACAGTGATCACTGGAGCAGGCGATGGAATTGGGAAAGCGTACTCGTTCGAGGTAAGCTATCTTCCTGGGGACTTTCTCCTCCCTTGTATTGAAAAATCACAGTCCTGAGACATCCACCCCAACACTAGATTTTTGAATATAAAAGCAGTATGCATTCATTTAAAGGAGAAAATATACTCTGTGGAAAAGGAAACAAAGATAATAATCTCACTCCCTGGATCTCTTTTTTTAAACACAATGATATTCAAAGGTGACAGTACCTTGCCTTAGGGATTGTTTTGGGAATTTGTGGGGCATTGGTATTTTCTAGTGTAATTGTGCCATATCAGCTTATATACTTTAATTTTTTCAAAACATTATAAACTACTTTCCTTTTATTTATTATTTACATTAAGCTAGGGCATATATTGATTTTTTAAAAGTCACTTGCTTAGGCAAAACATATTATCAGTGACTTTCATTTCAAGGACATTAATGGCATTATAACATATTCTATAAAAAGAAGGTCTAATAGAACTGAGAGTCACTAAATACAATTAGTATTTTTGAGTATTTGCTTCCACGCTTATTTCTCTGTAGATAGATAGATTGATAATTATACTTTAAAAAATGCATTTATAACATATGTGGTTTTATATGTTATTATAATTATAAATTTCACATTTTTATTAATGAAACATTGTTTCCTGGAATTCCTATGTATTTTATTTCTTCCTTATGCCTATTACACTGATGTCTAGAACCATGTCAAATACAATAGAAGAATAGAAAGAATTCTAGAAACTGTAAGAGGAAGGCTGTTTAAAAATCAATAATACCAGCTGGGCACGGTGGCTCACTCCTGTAATCCCAGCACTTTGGGAGGCCGAGGCAGGTGGATCACCTGAGGTTAGGAGTTTGAGACCAGCCTGGCCAACATGGTGAAACCTCATCTCTACTTAAAATACAAATTAGCAGGGCGTGTTGGCAGGTGCCTGTAATGCCAGCTACTTGGGAGGCTGAGGCAGGAGAATCTCTTGAACCTGGGAGGCAGAGGTTGCAGTGAGCTGAGATCGCACCATTGCACGCCAGCCTGGGCAACAGAGCAAGACTTTGTCTCCAAAAAAAAAAAAAAAAAGAAATCAATAACACCTTAAAAATATAATGAAAAGCTTTTCCATTTGCAATAGAAAAATAAGTAACCCTAGAAATACAGTTAACATAAAATTTGTAGGTCTTTTTCAAGAAAACTGTACAATTTCATTGAGAAATATAAGAGATATTCCAAATAAGAGAAAAAAATACCACATTCTTGAAGAGAAAGATATTTGAAACCTAACAGTTTCTCCTAAATTTATCTCAAATCCCAGATTATACATACCATTATTTTTTAAATGTTACATTAGTTGTGAGCATTTTCTTATGTCAAAACTGTGGGTTTTTTTTTTTTTGAGACAGGGTCTTGCTCTGTTGCCCAAGCTGGAATGCAGTGGTACAAACACTGCTTACTGCAGCCTTGACCTCCTGGGCTCAAGCAATCCTCCCACCTCAGCCTCCCGAAGCAATGTGTCCTCCTGGAACTACAGGCTCATGTATTTTTTGTAGAGACAGGGTTTCACTGTTCCTCTGTTGTCCAGGCTGGTCTTGAACTCCTGAGCTCAAGTTATCTGCCTGCTTTGGCCTCCCATAGTGGTGGGATTACAGGCGTGAGCCACTGCAGCCTGCCGAAAACCCTGATTTTTAAATGGCAACATAATATTCCATCAAATGGATGGTCCATAATTTAACCATTCTCTTGGTAAAAATTTTAGTTTTTTTTCTGAAATTTTCTTCATTTTATATAAAATTAGGAGTAAATACAGAAACTTTTCTGCTTATATCCAATTATTTTGGGAGATATTTTCCTTGAGGTGGTCTTGCTGGGTTAGAGGTTGTGAATATACATAAGGTTCCAGTGCTTTCCACTATGTTATAGTAATTACACCCATTTCTGAGACAGATGTGGTCTTCATCAGCTTGAGCTGCAGAATGAATTCCATAAGCTGAGTGGCCTAAGCAAGCATGTATTTCTTATGGTTCTGGAGGCTGGGAAGTCCAAGAGTGAGGTGCCAGCAGACCTGATGTCTGGCAAGGGCTCTCTTCTTGGTTTGCAGACAATTGTCTTCTTGATGTAGCTTCACACGGCAGAGAGCAGAGAGAGGGGAAGCAAGCTCTCTGATGTTTCTTCTTCTTTTACTTTTTGGAGACAGGGTCTTGCTCTGTTGCTCAGGCTGGAGTGCAGTGGTGCAAACAGCTCACTGCAGCCTCAACCTCCTGGGCTCAAGTGATACTCCCACTCAGCCTCCTGAGTATCAGGGACTACGGGCGTGTGCCATCACGCCTGGCTAATTTTTAAATTTTTTGTACTGACAGGGTTTCACCATGTTGCCCAGGCTGGTCTTCAACTCCTGGGCTCAAGTGATCTGCCTGGCTCGGCCTCCCAAAGTACTGGGATTACAGACATGAGCCACCATGCCTGGCCTGGTGTTTCTTCCCATAAGGACATTAATCTCATCCTGAAGGCCCCACTCTCATGACCTGATTACCTCCTGAAAGCCTTACCTCCAAGTGTCATCTCATTGGGGGTTAGGATTTCAGCATATGAATTTTGGGGGGCCACAAAACATTCGGTTCATATGAAAAATGCATTCAACTACAGTACAGTACCTATGCCTTTTCTTGTCCCAGACGGCTTGCATCATAACAAAGCCATCTTATGTGAAACAGCAGTGCAAGGCATCTGGGATGCACTTCCTAGAAACTTGGCGGATGTTAACAAACCTCAAGCATGTCAGTTAAAAAAGCTCCTCGTGGGCCGGGCGCAGTGGCTCACGCCTGTAATCCCAGCACTTTGGGAGGCCGAGGAGGGTGGATCACCTGAGGTCAGGAGTTTCAGACCAGCCTGGCCAACATAGTGAAACTCCATCTCTACTTACAATACAAAAATTAGCTGGGTGTGGTGGCGGGTGCTTGTAATCCCAGCTACTTGGGAGGCTGAGGCAGGAGAATTGCTTGAACCCAGGAGGTGGAGGTTGCAGTGAGCTGAGATTGTGCCATTGCACTCCAGCCTGGGGGACAAGAGTGAGACTTCGTCTGAAAAAAAAAAAAAACAAACCAAAAACAAACCAAAAAACTCCTTGTGGCCCGGTGTGGTGGCTCACGCCTGTAATCCCAAGACTTTGGGAGGCCGAGGTGGGCAGATCATGAGGTCAGGAGTTCCAGCCCAGCCTGACCAACGTAGTGAAACCCCGTCTCTACTAAAAATACAAAAATTAGCTGGGCATGGTGGCGCTTACCTGTAATCCCAGCTACTCAGGAGGCTGAGGCAGGAGAATCGCTTGAACCCAGGAGGTGAAGGTTGCAGTGGGCCGAGATTGCGCCACTGCATACCAGCCTGGCGACAGAGCGAGACATCATCTCAAAAAAAAAAAAAAAAAAAAAAAAAAAGCTCCTCGTGTCTGACTCCCGTCCTTCATCTGCTGCTGATGATTTTTTGACACTGACCCTTCTATCTCAACTCTGTTTATTTTTAAGATAAGGAGTTCTTTGCTTTTATTCTAATTCATGCATAGCAACTTACTGGTGAACAGGAGTGGCTGACACTCAGTAGATGAGTGGTCATATTTGAGTGTTGAAGTTGGAGAGACCACCCAGCGGTCACTTTTCAAAACAATGTGTCTTCCATTCCCCCAAATCAGAAGGAAAATGTTTCTAGCTATTTGCATTAAAACTATATAACCTTTTATATAACAATTTCTCACCCTGGACCAGGTTTTGGAAAGACCTAATATGTCAACCAAAAGGTTCTTCACCCTACCTCTAAGTTCCCTGGATTGCCAAGCAATTCTTCACGATTCTCCAGAATCTTTTCTCAAGTTCATGCTGACCTGACCTTTCTGTGGTCCCTTGCTATCACAAGACTCAGACACTCTTCTTTCTGCTTAGGGGAGACCCCATGTGGAAGCTGTCCTTAGCCATTCATTTCTTTATTGTTTCACAAAGCAATGGCCCTGGGGGTCAGGAGCTGTGGGTTCCAGTCTTCACCATGATGCTGTCTGGAGATTTTGGACAAGTTACACATCCATTCTGTGCTTCTGGGTCTTTGCCAACTTTGTGTTCTGTCCTTGATGAATTCTTGCTTTGTACTTCTCCTTGTGGACTTTTTTCCTCTTTGCCTTTTTATTTAATTTTTTTTTTTTGTAGAGATGAGGTCTCACTTTGTTGCCAGGCTGTTCTCAAATTCCTAAGCTTAAGCAATCCTCTTGCCTTGGCCTCCCAAAGTGCTGGCATTATAGGTGTGAGCCACTGTGCCCAGCCTCTTTATGTTCTTTACTGAGGCTGTGTTAAACAATTTTCTGGGCTCCCAACCTCTCCTTCATGTAGGCTTTTCTCCCTTCCAGAGATCCTGTTCTCTCCCTGCTAACTGCTGCTCCAAGGAGTGCGGCTGAGCCTGAGATGCTGTGGACTGTAATGGGTAAAAGCCTGAGGTTGGGAATTGATCAGATGTGTGTCAAAGCCTCCCTCCAAGGCTTACTGGCTGAATTTCCACATCAGTGAGCTGGAAGTGATAACAGTCTCACCTAGGTTTTTGTAAGGGTTAAATAGGATGAGACAGGCAAAATGGTTTGCTCAGAGTAAGCTTTCCAAGGTTAGGTTTTGTTCTCATTGGATATTTAAACTGTGATTCCTTTCACATATACGGCTTTTTTTATTTTTTGAGAATGTATTAGTCATGGTTCTCGAGAGAAACAGAATCAATAGGGTGTGTGTCACGCACACACACACATACACAGACACACAGACACACAGACACATAGAGACAGCTGGGAGTGGGGGCGGGGGAGGAAGGGAGAGAAAGAGAGTGGGGAGGAAGGGAGAGGGAAGGAGACAGAGAGAGAAGAGTGGGAGAGGAAGGGAGGGAGAGGAGAGAAAGGTTGATTTATTTGAAGGAATTGACACACATGGTTATGGAGGCTGGTGTGTCCCAAATCTGCAGTGTAGGCTGGCAGGTTGGAGACCCAAGAAGAGGCAAAGCTGCAGTTCAAGTCCACAGGCCATCTATCAGGTGACAGAATTCCCTGTTCCTCCAGGAAGGTCAATCTTGTTTTCTTAAGGCCCTCAGCTGACGAGACAAGGCCCACCCTCCTTATGGAGTGTAATATGCTTTACTCAAAGTCTACTAATTTAGATGTTAATCTCATATAAAGATAGCTTTACAGAAACATAATAATGTTTGACTGAGTAGCTGGGTATCATGACCTAGTCAAGTTGACACACAATGTTCACCACCACAGAGAAGAAGAATATCTTGTATTTACCAGTATTTTCTCTTCCTGTTGCTCTTTCTTTCTTCCCAGCGTCCCAAGATTCCTTTTTAAGTCACTTTATTTCTGTTTATAGAATTTCCTTTAGCTATTATTTTAGGGTTGGTCTGCAGGCAACAAATTATCTTAGTTTTTCTTCATTCGAGAATGGCTTCATTTCCCCTTCATTCCTAAAAGGTAGTTTTGCTAGATACAGGATTTGCAGTTGACAGTCCTTTTCTTTCAGCACTTGAAAAATACTGTGGCACTTCCTTCTGGCCTCTGTGGCTTCTGATGAGAAATCTGATATTATTTGAATTGCTTTTCCCCAATAAACAGGGGAGTGTTTCTCTCTTGGCTTTCAAAATTTTTTCTTTGTCTTTATTTTTCAAAAGTGTAAATACAATGATTCTTGGCATGGATTTCTTTGGTTTTACCCGTTTGGGGTTTACTCAGCCTCTTGAATCTGTAGGTTTACATCTTTTCACAAATTTGGGCCCGGCGCGGTGGCTCCTGCCTGTAATCCCAGCATTTTGGGAGGCTGAGGCGGATGGATCACCTGAGGTCAGGAGTTCAAGACCACCCTGGCCAACACGGTGAAACCCTGTCTCTACGGAAAATACAAAAATTAGCTGGGCATGATGGTGGGTGCCTGTAATCCCAGCTACTTGGGAGGCTGAGGCAGAACTGCTTGAATCCAGGAGGCAAAGATTGTGCCATTGCACTCCAGCTTAGGTGACAAGAGTGAGACTCCATCTCAAAAAATAAATAAATAAATAAATAAATAAAAACAAATTTCAAAAACTTTCATCCATTATTTATTCAAATACTTTTTCAGCCCTGCCCTCTTCTCTCCTTGTAACACTCCAATGGACATGAATATTAGACCTTTTTATAGTTCAATGGGCCCTTGAGATTCTGTTCAATTTTTTCAGTGTATTTTTTCTCTGTTGCTTATATTGGGTAATTTCTTTTTTTTTAATCTTCAAGTTCATTGATTCTTTTCTTAGTCCCACTCTTTCTGCTACTGAGCCCATCCATCAAGGTTTTAACTTTAGTGATTATATTTTTCAGTTCAAGTATTTTCATGTGGTTCTTCCTTACATCTTCTATTTCTTTGCAGAGATTTTTCTATTTTTGCCATTTGTTTTGTGTGTTTATAATGGTTTATTGAACTTTTTTTTTTCTTTTTTTGAGATGGAGTCTCACTCTGTCACCTAGGCTGGAGTGCAATGGTGCGATCTTGGTTCACTGCAACCTCTGCCTCCCGGGTTCAAGTGATTCTCCTGCCTCAGCCTCCCAAGTAGCTGGGATTACAGGTGCCCACCACCACGCCCAGCTAATTTTTGTATTTTTAATGGAGACGGGGTTTCACCTTGTTGGCCAGGCTGGTCTCAAACTCCTGATCTCAAGTGATCCGCTTGCTGTGGCATCCCAAAGTGCTGGGATTACAGGCATGAGCCACATCACCCAGCCTACTGAAGCATTTTTATGCTCCAAACCTTGTCAGATAATTCTAATGTCTGTGTCATCTCTATGTTGGCATCTGTTGTTAGTATTTTCTCATTCAGATTAAGATCTTGGTTCTTTGAATGATGGGTGGCTTTTGGTTGAATCCTCGACATTTTGGTTTTATGTTATGGGACTCTGGATCCTATTTAAATCTTTGGTTTATATTGGTCCATACTGACATTGCTGTGGGAGGGAGAGGAGGGGGAACTGACTAGTTTCTACCAGATGGAGTGGGGGCTCAATTCTCCACTTGTGGAGAGCTGTCTACTTCTTACTGTTGGGTGGGGGTGGGGTTCTGGCTTCTTCCTGGGCCTCTGCTGATACCACTGTGGCTGGGAGGGGCAGAAACACCTCTTTACTGCTCTCCACAAGGCCTCCGATGACACTTGGGAGAGGTAGCCTCGTTCCACTGGGCAGTGGTGAAAGTCCTGGCTCTCCATGAGGCCTCCTCTGTTATCATCCCTGGCAAAGGAAGAGGACAAAGAGGGGAAGAGGTGCCTTGTTACTGCCAGGTGAGGGTGGAATTCAGATCTCCACAGACATTCGTGGGGATGGTGGCAGCTGCGATGAAAGTCCCAGGATCCTTGCTACAGAGCCTCACCGGCGTGGAAGACCCAGCTCCCCACCCAGCCTTTACTGGCAGGGGTGTGGGTGGGGTGATAGTTTTTCCCAAGGTGTTTGCTTGGAGTACACAGTTGCTGTCTAAATGTTTTCTGTCTCACTAGACATCCCCTTTTCTGGTCCTCTAGTTAGAGAGGGCAGGCTTTTGTTGAGACTTTTTTTTTTGAGACAGAGTTTCGTTCTTTTGCCCGGTCTCACTCTGTCACACAAGCTGGAGTGCAGTGGCGCAATCTCGGCTTACTGCAAACTTTGCCTTCTGGTTTCAAGTGATTCTCCTGCCTCAGCCTCCTGAGTAGCTGGGATTACAGACACCCGCCACCATGCCTGGCTAATTTTTGTATTTTTAGTAGAGATGGGGTTTCACCATGTTGGCCAGGCTGGTCTCAAACTCCTGACCTCAGGTGATCCACCTGCCTTGGCATCCGAAAGTGCTGGGATTACAGGTGTGAGCCACTGTGCCCAGCGAGACTTTTTAATAACTGCATCTGTTGGCATTTCTGAACTGCCAGTTTCTCCAGCAATGTCTGGGATATGTGAAAAAAAAAAAAAAAAGCCCAAGAAATACCACAGTGCCCTTCCTCGGGTTCCGAGGCCCCTAAATGAACCTCTTCTCACATCTGGAGTCTTCTTCTGTTTGTTTTATGTATTTTGTCCAGGTTTTTTTGGATGGACTTAATGGTGGGAATAGGGAAAGCACTTCTCCTCCGCCCTTCCAGAAGCTTATTCTTCACTGCATTTAACCGAATCTGCATTTACATTTAGAATGGCAGGAGAGGCTTTGCTTGCTGTTAAAAGAATTTCAAGCATTACTTGAGGCAGGTGGGAAAAAATTGTGGAGAGGGATGGGCCTGGGGTGGAGGGAGGAAGAGAGTGGGCCCACTGTTCCACACCTCTGAAGCCACTGCTCACCCTATTTTTCACACCATTTCCACTCCTGTAGCACCTGAATTCAAGCCCTTTCTTTTATTCTTGGCCACACAGAGGAAGCCCTGTTTTTCCTGGCATTCCCACTACCCGCTGCAGATTAGCAGCTACAAGCACCTTCCTTGACCCAGGCCCCAACATACAGGAGAAGGAAAACAAGGCCCATTCATCCCACGGCAGCCGTTCTGCGTCAGGATGGGGCCCCGGCAGTGAATTCTGGGAAAGGGAGGCTTTTGCAGCTTAACTTTCTGAAAAGGGGGTGGCAAAACCTGTGTATGGAGCCTGTCAGTCTGGACATTCTGGAAATAAGATTGAGTCCTGTTCAAGCAGACAAAGGGAACAATGTCAGCCCAGACAACCAAGTGTTCTCGGGCGCCCCCCTCTTGGCCCAGACCAGTTCACATGGAACCTCTAAAAGGCCTGTGGCTCTTGAGAGAAACAAGCCCATCAGGCAAAGAGCATCCTTTGTGCTGAAAATGCAAATGGCCTTTCATTTATTGGGCAAACTCCTCTTCAGGAGGCTGATGAAGTGAATTGGGAGACAAAGGTGCTTAATTCTTTAGCCATCCTGTTGATGGATTCCAAGACTCAAAAATGGAGGCTAGAGGTGGGGGTAGGGAATTTTCCATGGAGAGAACAAGAGAGAAGACTTGGGGATGTCATTGGCAGGGGTCATTCTTGAAATAGGACTGTCCTTGGTTTAGTGTTTTTTTTAAAATGAAAAAACATTTTTAATGGACTTTATTTTTTAGAGCAATTATAGGTTCACAGAAAAATTGAGCAGATGGTATAGAGGTTTCCCATAAGCCTTCTGTCCCAACACATGCAGTCTCCCCCATTACCCACTTCCATATACACACACATACACACACACACACACACACCAGGAAATCAACTGTTTAAAGAAACAATTGATGCAGCATCTAGTGACTGCTTATCTTTTTTTTTTCTGTTTTTGTTTTTTTTTAGAGATAGGGTCTTGCTCTGTCATCCAGGCTGGAGTGCAGTGGTGGGATCACGGCTCATTGCATTCTTGACCTCCTGGGCTCAAGTGACCCTCTCACCTCAGCCTCCTGAGCAGCTGGGACTACAGGCTGTGCCACCATGCTCGGCTAATTTTTTAATTTTTTTTTTTTTTGAGACGGAGTCTTGCTCAGTTGCCCAGGCTGGAGTGCAGTGGCGCGATTTCGGCTCATTGCGAGCTTCGCCTCCCAGGTTCATGCCATTCTGCCTCAGCCTCCTGAGTAGCTGGAACTACAGGCGCCCACCACCACGCCTGGCTAATTTTTTTTGTATTTTTATTAGAGACGGGGTTTCAACATGTTAGCCAGGATGGTCTCGATCTCCTGACCTTGTGATCCTGTGGCCTGGGCCTCCTAAAGTGCTGGGATTACACGCATGAGCCACCGAGCCTGGCCTAATTTTTTAATTTTAATTTTTGTAGAGATGGTGGTGGTGGTGGGGGTGTCTTGCTGTGTTGCCTGGGTTGGTCTTGAACTCCTGGCCTCAAGTGATCCTCCTGCCTTGGCCTCCCAAGGCTCTAGGATTGCAGAAATGAGCCATCTCACTTGGCCTAATTGCTCGTCTTTTTAATGGAGTGAAACCTCACTGTGGAGATTGCAGGTTGGGGGGAACTTGTGACAATACCTTTGTGGTGTTAACACCTTCTCTCCAGAGTCATGGCTGAAAATCACCTGTGAGAGTGAATATAATTGACTTTTTAAAACTTCAGCATTGATGGTGTCATATACATGTGGGTCAGTTTTTTAATCTTGAACAGCTTTTTGAGATATAATTTATATACCATAAAATTCACCCAAGTGTACACTTCAGTAATTTTTAGGAAATTAACCGAGTTGTTTATCATCACCACCATCCGGTTTTGGAACATTTCCATCACTCGAGTAAGATCAGGTACACCTGGTTGCTATTAATCCTGCATTCCTATCCCTAGCCCTAGGCTGCCACTGATCTTTTCTAGACATTTCATATGAAGGTCACCATACAACATGCCGTTCTCCGTGACTGTTTTCTTCCACTTAGCATATTGTTTTGGAGGTTCATCCATATTGTAGCGTGTGTCAATAGCTCTTTAATTTTTACTGCAGAATAATATTCCATTGTATGAATATACTCCATTTTGTTTATTCATTTTCCAGTTGACAACTGTTGGAGTTGCTTCCATTTTTTTTTTTTGGCTATTATGAATAATGCTGCTGTGAATATTGACACTTCAGTTTTTGTGTGGACACTTTTCTCTTTCCTTTGGGTAGATTGCCTAGCAGTGGAGTCTCTGGGTTGCAAGGTAAAGTTGTCTTTTTAAAAAATTTTATTTATTTATTTATTTATTTATTTAGAGACGGAGTCTCGCTCTGTTGCCCAGGCTGGAGTGCAGTGGTGTGATCTCAGCTCACTGCAACCTCTGCCTCCCGGGTTCAAGTGATTCTCCTGCCTCAGCCTCCCTGGTAGCTGGGACTACAGGCGTGTGCCACCACGCCCGGCTAATTTTTTGTATTTTTAGTAGAGATGGGGTTTCACTGTGTTAGCCAGGATGGTCTTGATCTCCTGACCTCGTGATCCGCCTGCCTCGGCCTCCCAAAGTGCTGGGATTACAGGCGTGAGCCACCATGCCCGGCCAGTAAAGTTATCATTAAGGTCGGCTGGCGGCAGTCACATTTCTGCAGCAGTTGGGTAGCAGCTGGAGCACCCTTGTCTGCTCCACACAGTGGCTGTGTGTGTCGGTGTGTTCGGTCTCACCTGCCTGCCCCTGTGGGTCCAGTCTCTGCCTGGGAGGCTGACCTGCACCACTGGGCTCCCTTGGCCTCTGGTTTCAGCTGGGTTGGCCAGTGGGGAACACTGGCAACAGGTAGGAGGGAGAGTAAAGCGGGAGACTGTGCTGTCTCCCTGGTTGTGGAGGGCAGCTTGTGTCTTCTGCTGAAGGTCGCCACCCCTGTTGGGTGGACATCTCTACACAGTTCTTTCTCCAACACTTTCAGGCCCCTGGTTGTTACAGGAAAGGGGTCCTGATCCAGACCCCAAGAGAGTGTTCTCGGACCTCATCAAAGAAAGAATTCAGGGCAAGTCCATAAAGTGAAAGCAAGATTATTACGAAAGTAAAGGAATAAAAGAAGGGCTACTCCATAGACAGAGCAGCCCTGAGGGCTGCTGGTTGCCCACTTTTATGGTTATTTCTTGATGATATGCTAAACAAGGGGTGGATTATTCATGCCTCCCTTTTTTAGACCATATAAGGTAACTTTCTGATTTTGCCATAGCATCTGTAAACTGATATGGTGCTGGTGGGCGTGTAGCAGTGAGGACGACCAGAGGTCACTGTCATCCTGCCATCTTGTTTTGTTTTTTTTTTGTTTTTTTTTTTTTTTGAGACAGGGTCTCCCTCTGTGGCCCAGGCTGGAGTGCAGTGGCACAATCTTGGCTCACTGCAGCCTCTGCCTCCTGCGTTCAAGCAATTTTCCTGCCTCAGCCTCCTGAGTAGCTGGGATTACAGGCATGTGCCACCATGCATGGCTAAATTTTTGTATTTTTAGCAGAGATGGGGTTTCACCATATTGGCCGGGTTGGTATTGAACTCCTGACCTCAAGTGATCCACCTGTCTCGGCCTCCCAATGTGCTAGGATCACAGGCGTGGGCCACTATGCCCAGCCAGTTATGGTGGGTGGGTGGGTGTTAGCTGGCTTCTTCACTGCAACCTGTGTTTTTTTCCTTTGAGACAGAGTCTCACTCTGTCACCTAGGCTAGAGCGCAGTGGTGTGATCTTGGCTCACTGCAACCTCCGCCTCCCGGGTTAAAGTGATTCTCCTGCCTCAGCCTCCTGAGTAGCTGGAATTACAGGCACCCACTAGCACACCTGGCTAATTTTTGTAGTTTTAGTAGAGATGGAGTTTTGCCATGTTGGCCAGGCTGGTCTTGAACTCCTGACCTCAGGTGATCTGCCTGCCTTGGCCTCCCAAAGTGCTGGGATTACAGGCATGAGCCACTGCACCTGGCCCCAACCTGTTTTATCAGCAAGGTCTTTATGACCTATATCTTGGGTTAACCTCCTATCTCACCTTGTGACTTAGAATGCCTTAACCACCTGGGAATGCAGCCAAGTAAGTCTCAGCCTCATTTTACTCAGCTCCTACTTAAGATGGAGTAGCTCTGGTTCAAACGCCTCTGACATTTTTCCCCTCCCTTTCATAAGAGAACCCTTAATCCTAAAGGTTGCAGAGGGATGAAAATCCATCTTCTGTAACTTCTTCAGGCTGAATAGGGGCAATGATATTCCTGCTTAACTATTAGGGTCTCTTGTATTCAGAGTAGAGAGGAGCTCAGTGAGAAGGCATCAATATTGTGAGGGTCATTCATAACTCCAAGTTCCAACAAAAGGTGGTGTCTGGAAGATTAGTAAATGTCCAATTTAAGAAAACGGTGAGCAAACTTGTCTTGCATTCCTACACAAAGAGTACAACTGCAATATATTCCACAACAGCAAAGCAAAATAAGTAGAATTATCCCAAGTAAACTAAATTAGAAGGCTTTCCATGAAGTGAGAAACTGTTGGAACCAAGCTGATATGGGGTTGCTAGCTGATTCCAATGTGCCCAGAATTAGAAGACTGATTCAGATTTTTATATTACCCATTCCTCTTATTTATTCTGAACAGCAGTCAGAGATCACTGGTTGGTTCACTGGAATAAACAGGGTTAGTCTAAATTGCAGAAACAAACTTAAAAACAGCTGATGAGACTAGAATTTGATACATGTGTACCACAGTTCTTGAAACATAATATTTCTCTCTCCATTTTCCCATTTTTAGTAAAGACAAATCATGGTAAGACTGATTTGCTTCATTATACTTGGCCTGATTATTTGTATAAAGTACAGCAAGAATAATTATTTTTCACATTAGCTTTTTTTAAAAATTGGCTTCAGCTGGGGGCAGTGGCTCACGCCTGTAATCCCAACACTTAGGGAGGCTGAGGCAGGCAGATCACTTGAGATGAGGAGTTCAAGACCAGCCTGGCCAACATGGTGAAACCCCATCTCTACTAAAAATACAAAAATTAGCCAGGCGTGGTAGTGGGTGCTTGTAATCCCAGCTACTCGGGAGGCTGAGGCAGGAAAATTGCTTGAACTGAGGAGGTAGAGGTTGCAGTGAGCTGAGATAGCGCCACTGCACTCCAGCCTGGTCGACAGAGCAAGACTCCATTTCAAAAAAAAAAAAATTGGCTTTGATGAAACTCTGTTCCATAGAAGGAATCTTGATAAGACTTTTTAGAGCTGAACCCTGTCATGGGTTTGTACCCTCAAATACCTATGAGTTGAGTAAATTCCTCCCGTCTTGGGGGTCCCAAGATAACTTGGGGCTTCTGGACCTGTTAGAAAGTGACATTCTTTACTTACTATGGGTCAGAAACCTTGTACTGGCACTGCGTAGGCAAGGTATGAGGCCAGTTTCTCAACGGACTCTTACTGGCTTTACAAGTCAAGTATGATTCCTTAAACGAAAGCACACCATTCCAGTTAAAGCCTTGGTAAAATAACCAGTTTCTCTAATTGTGTCCATTTGCAAAAGAAAACAGATTCTTTTTGCACTTATGCAAATAGCTATATTGTCATTAAATTAAGAATACTTGCAACTACTTTTCAAATTCTGGAGAAATCAGGTAGAGAGAAACAAATGTGCTCCAAATTTTGTTCACAGTAGTATACTTTACTCAATTGTTAAAAGCTTTAAATAGCTCAAAAGAAAAGTTTTCTTGACTCTGAAAAACAAAACAAAACAGTAACATTTTAAGCAAAAAGTTTAAAAAGATTACTTTAGTCTTTTTTTTTTTTTGAGATGGAGTCTCACTTTGTCACCCAGGCTGGAGTGCAGTGGCATGATCTCAGCTCACTGCAACCTCCCAGGTTCAAGCAATTCTCCTGCCTCAGCCTCCTGAGTAGCTGGGACTACAGGCACCTGCCACCATGCTCAGCTAATTTTTTTTGTGTTTTTAGTAGAGATGGGGTTTCACCATATTGGCCAGGCTGGTCTGGAATTTCTTGTGATCCACCTGCCTTGGACTCCTAAAGTGCTGGGATTAACAGGCAGGAGCCACTGCACCAGCCACTTTAGACTTTTACTGGTTCAGTCAATTCAGGTTAACTGCTGTTCTGCTTGATATTCATGAACATTTCAGCTCTTCACGAGAGTCCTGAAAGTTTTTTCCTCTATTCTAATGTCACAATTTCCAAAGTTATCAGAAACCTGCATTTAAGAGCACTTGTTAGAGCTCTATAACTAGTTATAAACCATCTTCCAAAGAGGACCAAAACAAGACAACAATTTTTTTTGTGGATGACAAAAAGTTTTAGGACAGCCACAGTAAAAAACATGATTGACAAAGGAAATTTGGTTACCTTTGTGGCATACAATGATTTTATGTAACAATTATAGTTATTAATTAACATACAGTAAGTCATATCAGAATTATAGGAATTTCCCATTATTTTGGAACACAGAAAGCCACACACTAATTTATATTTGACAGTGCTGCCTGTATGATTTTTATACCAAATAAGCCAAATGTCACTTTTGCATTAGTGCATTATTGATGTCAGACTCAATTCTTAATAAAACCTTATAGACAAATATATTTAATCTTCATCAGTTTGACCATAAGGTAAGATTTTCATAAACCTTATATATCCCTTTACAATTTTTGTTAAAGAGCAGATTATAAGCAGGTTTTTGCTTTAAGAGAAATGGCTGGGCGCAGTGGCTCATGCCTGTAGTCCCAGCACTTTGGGAGATTGAGGCAGGTGGATCACCTGAGGTCAGGAGTTTGAGACCAGCCTGACCAACATGGAGAAACCCCATCTCTACTAAAAGTACAAAATTAGCTGGGTATGGTGGTGGATGCCTGTAATCCCAGCTACTCAGGAGGCTGGGGCAGGAGGATCGCTTGAACCCAGGAGGCAGAGGTTGCAGTGAGCTGAAATTGCACCACTGCACTCTAGCCTGGGCAAAAAGAGTGAAACTCCATCTCTAAAAAAAAAAAAAAAAAAGAAAGAAACCTGTTGTGCTTTTATTCCAATGTTGAGTTTACAGAAAAACTGAATAATACTTCTCTTATTTTAGCCAATATGTTTACACACAGAATTTCTTTTACAATATTAATTTTTTTTTCACAAACCTTCCAAAATTTCCTTAAACCTTTAACAATCTTTTAACCTTTTAATCCAGGCAGAGATATCCACATTCCCATGACTTCTTATTATCTTTTACCAAAAACACATTCTGCTTTCCTTACATGCCTTACAGGTAGAACTGTTTCTTCAGTAGTCTTAATTACACACTACAATGTTAACCCTTAGCAACTTTTACTTTTGGTGAAAAACCTGGTTAGGAAGCAATTTTAATCATGTGCCAAGTGTGGAGCCTAGCTCAGGACACACCAGGCAGAAGTGCAGATGAGGGCTGACTCCAGCATAGCCAGGGGGTGTGGCTAACTCCACATGTCCCTGGCCTTATCTAGAACTAATGCTCCAAAGTAGGTAAATTGAACAATTTTTAAAAGTCAAATAAGCAGTTTATGACCTTAAAGCATTAAGTAAACTTAATATTTGACCTATTTAACTTTAGACCAAATGTCTTTATTTTACCAATATTTTTAAAACTATCTTTATTTCTCAAAGATTACTTAAGTCACATGAACTAAAAGGCATTATACTTTTTACTTTTCTCATAAAATATTTGATTTAAGCGCTTATTATTTTTAAATCAATCAAAGCTCTTTTATATCACATACACAACATATATAAATACACAGACAGAGAATAAAGGACTCATCCCTAAGACAGGAATCAAACCTTGAACCCAGGCCACCATTCTGAAAAGAGAAAGCACGGCCATATGGTTACAAGGTCAAGCTCCCAAGGACATGACTGACCAGTTTGCTGGGCCATCTTGAAAAGCGGGCTTACAGGTGTCCTATGCCCATGTTCTATCCTAAGTTACCCCTCTTTGTGGCAGAACAATATAGAAAGACACACAAAGCACACCAAATTTGCTGCAGCTTACGACTAGCCTCACAAATCCTTTTTCCCATTAATCAAAACTTTGCAGAGGAGACAAGCAGTGATTTTTACCATTTAACCAGTCTGCAGAGAGACAGAGGGAGACAGAAAGGAAAGCATTGCCTGAGGCAGGGTGGGGGAGGCGAGACGCTCACGGAGCCCAGAGAAAAACCCACCCATCGCAGCAACGCTGAAAAGTTCAGGCGGCTGCTTGTCAGTAGTGAAGGGATCTTTTCCTGCAGTCTCATCAGCTCTTAAGTTCCCCCTTTTAGGGAGGAAAAAGTTCCCCATGTACCACAATGCTGTACATGCCTAATCCTGTCACCCACAGCCATTAGCAAAGAGCGAAAGGCAGATTATTCCAAAGACAAAAGCAGTTAACATCCCGTAGGGCCAAACCCATTCTTAGCCAAGAGGGACTTTACGCGAGGGACTTTTCTGAGAGGGGCCTTTAACCTCCTAAATATTAGAAGGGACTCTAACCCTCCTAAGTTAGGCCTCTAACCCAAGGCTAGTCAAGTGCCCTTGCCTTTTATTAAGAAGGGCCTCTAACCTGCTCTGTCTTAGGAGAGGCTCTAACTCCCCTAAGTTGGGCCTCTAACCCAGTCCCATCCTTTACCCGGGTATATGCGCCCCACTTACCCAAAGCCATCCAATCAGTGCTGTAGTCTATTTTCTTTGGGTCGGGGGGCTTCTTTAGTATCGTGCCTTCAGGGTTAGTGAGAAAGATGTTACCAGACCCCACCACTTATCCAAAGTTAGCCTTTGGGAAGGGGGTTTCCACACTATAATCCCTTTGTGGTCACCAGAAAGATGTTACAGGAAAGGGGTCCTGATCCAGACCCCAAGAGAAGGTTCTTGGGTCTTGAGCAAGAAAGAATTCAGGGTGAGTCCATAAAGTGAAAGCAAGATTATTAGGAAAGTAAAGGAATAAAAAATGGCTACTCCATAGACAGAGCAGCCCTCGGGTTGCCCATTTGTATGGTTATTTCTTGATGATATGCTAAACAAGGGGCGGATTATTCATGCCTCCCCTTTTAGACCATATAGGATAACTTCCTGACATTGCCCTGGCATTTGTAAACCGTCATGGCGCTGGTGGGAGAGTAGCAATGAGGATGACCAGAGGTCACTCTCCTCGCCATATTGGTTTTGGTGGGTTTTAGCTGGCTTTTTTACTGCAAGCTGTTTTATCAGCAAGGTCTTTATGACCTGTATTTTGACCTCTTACCTCACCCTGTGACATAGAATGCCTCAGCTATCTGGGAATGCAGCCCAGTAGGTCTCAGCCTCATTTCACCCAGCTCCTATTTAAGATGGAGTTGCTGTGGCTCAAATACCTCTGACATGGTAACAGCAGCTCAGTGTTGCCAGCCCCACCCTATTGCACTGTCCCTTGTGGTTTCTTCATATTAAACTCTCTCCAAATTACTCAGTTTGAGTGTGCTATTTCTGCCAGAACCCTGGATAAATTGAGTTTTTAGTTATTTTTAAAAATGACAAATCGGAGTTCATCAACATCTATGCCTCAGCTAACTTGACCTTCATTAGAAGGCTTGCTAGCCTAACAGATGTTATAAGTAATTTTCCTGAGGAAATTATTTATACTGTGGAATAGTCGTTCAAAATAAGTAGATTGGTGAAAAAATGTTGTACAGGCACTTCTACCCTTGAATGAACAAAAGTATGTGAACTAAAAATACAATTCTAAGTCTCCCAACCAATCGAATGGACCCCTTCTCTTGGCCAAGGGCATTCCTAAGTTAACCTGAAAAACCAGTTCAGGCCATGATGGAGATGGGTGGTCGAACATGCCTCATTACGGCCTCCTCCCTTTGGAATTCAGGCACAGCTGAGCAGCACTGATATCAACACAGAGACCTTAAGAGTGACAAAGCAGGCTGGGCATGGTGGCTCACGCCTGTAGTCCCAGCACTTTGGGAGGCCCAGGCGGGCAGATCACTAGGTTAGGAGATCGAGACCATCCTGGCTAACACAGTGAAACCCCGCCTCTACTGAAAATACAAAAAATTAGCCAGGGGTGGTGGCAGGCGCTTATAGTCCCAGCTACTTGGGAGGCTGAGGCAGGAGAATGGCGTGAACCTGGGAGGTGGAGCTTGCCGTGAGCCGAGATCGCGCCTCTGCACTCCAGCCTGGGTGACAGAGCGAGACTCCATCTAAAAAAAAAAAGAGTGACAAAGCAGACTCTTTGTAGCAATAAGATACCAACATCACAGACAGCAGGCCCTAAAAGAAATCAAAGTATTTTACCCCCAAATGTATTTCTTTGACACATTTTGAAATGGCCCTGCAAAGCTCTCTGTTGTGGGGAAAATCTATGGTCTGTAGAGAATCCCCCTCCCTTTCCAGGTCATTTTCCTGATTCAGGAGAGAATTAACTGGGAGTCTGATAAGAAACATTTACAATCTATTCTCTCTCAAGCCTGCTACCTGGAGGCTTCATCTGCATAATAAACACCTTGGTCTCCACAATCTCTTATCTTACCCAGACACTCCCTTCTCTTGATTCCAGGTGTTTAGATAAACTTTTTCAACCAATTACCAATCAGGAAATCTTTGAATCCACCTATGACCTGTAAGTCCCCCCACACCCACCCCTTTGAGTTGTTTTGCCTTTCTGGACAGAAGCAACGTACATCTTACATGTACTGATGGATATCTTATGTCTCTCTAAAACATGTAAGACCAAGTTGTAGCCCAACCACCTTGGGTATATGTTCGCAGGACCTCCTGAGGCTGTGCCACTGGAATGTCCTTAACCTTGGAAAAATAAACTTCTGCATGGATTGAGACCTGTCTCAGACACTTTTTGATTTACAAGTGTAATATCTGTGGGTATAGCAGAGTAGCATTCATGGCCTTGAACTGTGATTTGGTCCCACATCCTGCCACGTAGTGGAGGATTCTGCCATGTGATTTAGCTAGAAGGTTGACTGTATCCACCCCTTAGAATATTTTATCTACCGGGGATGAGCCCTCATGCAAGACATTTAGTAGACTGCCTAAGGGTCAGAGAGCTGGGGCTCCACTGAGCTTTCAAGAACAGGTTCCTGACTCTTTGATCCAGCTTGATGTTTTATGTGTGGTAGAGTTCAGTCTGAAGCTTGCTTGCATTGTAAGGCACCATCTGCTGGCTGGGTTTTGTGGGAGGGGACCTACAGTCCTCATTTATTTCTAATTACTGGAGGTTATAAGAAAAACCCAATACTTAACAGCAGCCAAATAGGCTTACATCAAATAAAGACATCAAATTCATGGCCTACCATCAAATTCATGGTTCACATAATTTCTGCCTAGTTGTAGGCAGAGTTCCCTTAGGGAGTGTGTGTAATTGCTCTGGCCTTAGACAATCACTCAGCCCAGCTGGACACAAGCAGGGTGGCCCCACTCAAGCCCCACGCAGCACCCACCCTCTCCACACACATCCCCACACCCATTTCAAGAGCACTGCCATCTAATTTTTGTGTATTTATTTTGTTCTCCTTTAACTTAAAAAATATTGAATATTTCCTTGCACCTTTACTGATGAATAATTGACAAATAAAAATTGTATATATTTAAGTGTATGACTTCTTAATATATTGAAATATGTATACATTGTGAAATAATCACCATAATCAAGTTAACGAACATATCTATTATTTCATATCATTACCATGATCTTTTCTTGTTCTTTTTTGGGAGGGGTGAGAAAACGAGATTTACAGTTCTTAGCAAATTTCAAGCATATAATACAGCCTTGTTAATTATGTTCTATGTTAACTATGTCCTTGTTAACTATGACTATGTCTATTAGTTCTCTAGATCTCATTCATCCTGCATAACTGAAACTTTGTGTCCCTTGACCAACATCTCACCATTTACCCCTCCCCCAGCCCCTAGCAGCACCATTCTACTCTGTAGTTCCATGAGCTTGACTGTTTTAGATTCCACATATAAGTGAGATCATGCAGTATTTGTTTTTGTGCCTGACTTATTTCACTTAGCATAATCTCCTCATTTATCCATGTCCAACATTTATCCATGTTGTCATAAATGTCAGGATTTCCTTCTCTTTTTAAAGGCTAAATGATATTCCATTGTGTGTGTGTGTGTGTGTGTGCCACATTTTCCTTATTAATTCATCTGTTAATGGATATTGGGGTTATTTCCATATCTTGGCTATTGTGAATAGTACTGTAATGAACAAGGGAGTGCAAATACCTTGAAGACATACTGATTTCATTTCCTTTGGATATATAGCCAGAAGCTGGATCATAAAGTAGTTATATTTTTTATTATTTGAAGGAACTTCCATACAGTTTTCCATAATGGCTGTACCAATTTACATTCCCACCAACAGTATACAAGAGTTCCCTTCTCTCTGCATCCTCGCCAATACTTATCTTTTGTCTTTTTTATAGTAGCTATTCTAACAGGTGTGAAGTGATAGCTCATTGTGGTTTTCATCTGCATTTCCTTGATAATTAGCGATATTGAACATCTTTTCATATGCCTACTGACCATTTGTATGTTTTCTTTTGAAAAATGTCTATTTACATCCTTCTTCCTTTTTTAAAATCACGTTGTTTTGTTTTGCTATTAAGTTTTATTAGCTCTTTATATAGTTTGAATATCAATCCTTTATCAGATATGTAGTTGGCAAATACTTTATTCCATTTTGTAGGTTACCTTTTCACTCTGTTGATTGTTTCTTTTGCTGCACAGATGCTTTTTAGTTTGATGCATTTTCTTTTTTTTTTTTTTTTTGAGACGGAGTCTTGCTCTGTCGCCCAGGCTGGAGTGCAGTGGTGCGATCTCGGCTCACTGCAAGCTCTGCCTCCCAGGTTCATGCCATTCTTCTGCCTCAGCCTCCTGCGTAGCTGGGACTACAGGCGCCTGCCACCACACCCGGCTAATTTTTTGTCTTTTTAGTAGAGAAGGGGTTTCACGGTGTTAGCCAGGATGGTCTCGATCTCCTGACCTCCTGACTCGCCCGCCTCAGCCTCCCAAAGTGTTGGGATTACAGGTGTGAGCCACCGCACCTGGCCAGTTTGATGCAATTTCAATTGTCTATTTTTATTTTGTTGCTTGTGCTTTCAGTGTCATATCTAAAAAATAATTGCCCTGACCAACATCAAGAAGATTCTCCCCTATGTCTTCCTCTAATAGTCTTATGGCTTTAGAGGTTGCATTTAAGTCGTTAATCCCTTTGGGGTAGATTTGTGTATATGGTGTGAGATAAGTTCCACTTTCATTTTTCTGCATGCGGATATCTAGTTTTCCCAACACCATTTATTGAAGAGACTATCTTTTCCTAATTGTGTGTTCTTGCCACCTTTGTTAAAAATCAGTTGACTGTAGATGTGTGAATTTATATCCAGGCTCTCTATTCTGTTCCATTGGTTTATATGTCTTTTTTAATGTTAGTAAAGCATTCTATTTTGATTACTGTAGCTTTATAATATATTTTGAAGTCAAGAAGTGTGATGCTTCCCGCTTTGTTCTTCTTGCTCAAGATTGTTTTGGCTATTTGTGATCTTTTGTGGTTCCATATGAATTTTTGGATTTTATTTATTTCTGTAAAAAATGCCATTGAGATTTTTGATAGGGATTGCATTGAATCTGTAGGTTATTTTCAATAGTATGCACATTTAAACAATATTAATTCTTCTATCTTCTAATCCATGAACACAGACATCTTTCCATTTTTGTGTCTTCTTTCATTTCCTTCATTAATGTTTTATAAATTTTAGCGTACAAGTCTTTTACCAGTTCATTCCTAAGTATTTTCTTCTTTTTGTTGCTATTGTGAATCAAATTGTTTTCTTTCTTCTGTTTTTTTTTTTTTTTTTTTTTTTTTTTTTTTTTTTTATGAGACAGGATCTCACTCTGTCACCCAGGTTGGAGTGCAGTGGTGTGATCATGACTCACTGCAGCCTTGACTTCCCCATGCTCCATGCCCAGCTTATGTGAATCTCTTGCAGACACCGTACCACTGGATCTTGTTTTTTAAGTCCATTCAACCACTCTATGCCTTTTGACTAGGGAGTTTAATTCATTTACATTTAATATAATTATTGATAGGTGAGGACTTACTATTGTCATTTTGTAAATGGTTTTCTGTCTGTTTTGTGGTTGTTTTGTCCCTCTTCCTCTTTTGCTGTTTTCCTTTATTTCATGATTTTTTGCATTGATTTGCTTTCATTATTTTCTCTTTATCTTTTTTGTATCGATGATTGCTTGTTCTTCATTGTGATTAGCTTGAGGCTTACATAAACTATCTTATAATTGTCTACTTTACATTGATAACAATTTAATTACATACAAAAACTCCACACTTTTGTTCTCCCCTCTTTGTGTTTTTGTAGAAAGAGTTTGCTTTTTTGTTCTTTTTTTCTGAGATAGGGTCTCACTCTGTCACCCAGGCTGCAGTGCAGTGGCATGATCTTGGCTCACTGCAACCTCCACTTCCCAGGCTAAAGTGATCCCCCCATCTCAACCTCCCAAGTAGCTGAGACCACAGGTGTGTGCCATCATGCCTGTAAAGTTTGCTTTTTATACTGGGTATCTGTTAACAAATTTTTATCTTTTAACTTTTATATTAGGGCAAAAAGTAATTTGTGCACCATCATTACAACTATTATTTTATATTTATCCAAATATTTTCCCTTACCTGTGAGATTAATGCTTTCATATGATTTGTGTTGTTGTTTAGTGTGTTTTCATTTCAATTTGAGGACCTGCCTTAAGCATTTCTTGTAAGGCAAATCTAGTGGTGATGAACTTCCTCAGTTTTTGTCTGGGAAACACTTTATCTTTCCTCCATTTAAAGAGGATAATCGTGCTGGGTATAGTATTCTTGGTCGACAGCTTTTTTTTTTTTCCTTTCAGTATTTTGAATATATTATCCCACTCTCTTTTTGCCTGCAAGGTTTCTGCTGAGAAATCTGCTAGTAGGGGGTTCCAACTTTTCTCTTGCTGCTTTCAAAATGCTCTCTTTGTCCTTAAATTTTGACAATTTAATTATCAGGTATCTCAGAGTATTCTTAATTTGTGTGATCCTATTTGAGGTGCTTTGGGAGTCATGAATCTGGATGTCCATTTTCCTCTCAAGATTTGGGAATTTTTCAGACCTTATTTTTCACATAAGCCTGTTGCCCTTTTCTTTCTCTGTTCTCTTTGGAATACCGTAATATATATACTGGGTTGCTTGTTTATATCCCATAAATCTTATAGGCTTTCTTCAATCTTTTTAATTCTTTTTTCTTCTTTGTCTCTGACTGGATAATTTCAAATGTCCTTTCTTCAAGTTCACAGATTCTTTTTTCTTCTAGATTGAGTCTGCTGTTAAGGCTTTCTATTGCATTTTTCATTTTATTCATCAAATTCTTCAGCTGCATAATTTCTGTTTGGTTGTTTTTATAATTTCTACCTCTTTATTGTTCTCATTTTATTCCTGTATTTCCCCCCTCATTTTGTTGAGTTGTCTATTTGTGTTCTTTTATTTATTTATTTTGAGATGGAGTCTCACTCAGCTGCCAAGGCCGTAGTGCAGTGGTGCAATCTCGGCTCACTGCAGCCTCTGCCTCCCGGGTTCAAGTGATTCTCCTGCCTCAGCCTCCTGAGCCAGCTGGGATTACCTCCTGAGTAGCTGGGATTACAGGTGTGCACCACCATGCCCAGCTAATTTTTGTATTTTTAGTAGAGATGGGGTTTCACCATGTTGGCCAAGTTGGTCTCGAACTCCTGACTTCAGGTGATCCACCTACCTTGGCCTCCCAAACTGCTGGGATTACAGGCGTTAGCCACCATGCCCAGCCTGTTTGTCTTCTTTTGTAGTTTGCTGATCTTCTTTAAAACAATTATTTTGACTTCTTTGTTAGACAGTTTTAGATCTCTATTTCCTTGGGGCCACTTACTGGAAATTTATTATGTTCCTTTAGTGGTGTCATGTTTCCTTGATTTTTCATGTTCCTTGGAGTCTTGCATTAATGTCTGTGCATTTGAAGAAGAAATCACCTCTTCCAGTCTTTATTAACTGGCTTTGGTGGGGAAACACCCTCACCTATGGTTGAGTGTGAGGGAGGTGGCTGGATTCTGTGTGGTGGCTTTGGCTCTAGGAGAATGCACCGATAGCTCTGGCCCTGGGGGTGGGGTGTGTGTGCAATGCTGTGGACTCCAAGCAGTCAGCTTAGGTTAGTGTTGGCAAAGATTGTGGGGTCTTGGTAGTGAAGGCGGATGCAGATCTTCCTGTTCTCCTTTTTCCCTCATGGGGGAAGTTATGACCAAGGGGATCCCTCCTGGTGTCAGAGTTGAGGGTACAGTGCAGGCATGGTGGTGCCAAGGCTGGAGTGGTGGCTTCTTCTTCAGAGTAGGTGCAGTGGTGTGGACTCCACGCAGGCCCATTGGCTTGGATCGGCATCTGTGAAAACTGTTGAAGTCCTCAAGGGTAAAAGAGGCAGGGGTCTGTGGTGGCTGAGGCTGCTGGAGTCATCCTGCTCTCCTTTTCTCCCATGAGGGACAGTCACAGCCAAGGGGATCCTTTTGGAGCCAAGGTGTACCAGACTGGGAGATGGGGTGACACAGATACAATTGCTTTCCATGCATTTCTATGTGTTCATCCTCAGTTTTTGTGCTCCACTGAATTGCTGAAACTTGTTTGTAATCAGGACTTCTCCCAGAGCTATTTTATTGGTGGATAAATGTTAAATTATGGGGGGGTGTGGACTAAGATCTCATAGTACTATAGAGAGATAATATGTATTCTTTACCCAATTTCTCCTAATGGTAACATCTTGCAAAGCTATAGTACAATATTACAATCAGGTTCTGGGCATTGATATAGTCAAGATACAGAACAATTCCATCACTACAAGGATTCCTGGGCTGCCATTTTATAGCCACACCCACTTTCCTCCCAGTCCCTGCTGGGAACCACTAATCTGTTCTCTATTGCTATAATTTTGTCACTTCAAGAATGTTATCTAAGTGGGATCATATACTATGTAAAACTTTTTGGATTGCCTTTTTCCCCCACCTAGCATAATTTTCTGGAGATTCACCAACGTTATTGTATCAGTAGTTTTTTCCTTCTTAGTGCCGAGTAGAATTCCATGGTATGGATGAACCACAGTTTATCTAACCATTAATCTACGGAAGGACATCCCGGCTATTTCCAGTTTTTGGCTATACAAATAAAGCTGCTGTTAACTTTCATATGTAGCTTTTTATGTAAACATAAGTCTTTATTTTTCTGGGACAAATGCTCAGAATTGCAATTGTTGGGCTGTATGGAAGTTGCATGTTTAGTTTCTTAGGAAACTGCAAACTCTTTTCCACAGTTGCTGTATTCCCCTAGCAGTGTATGAGTGATCCATTTTCCCCACATCCTCATCAGAATCTGGTGTTGCCATTAGTTTTTACTTTAGCCATT
This sequence comes from Gorilla gorilla gorilla, assembly GCF_029281585.2. Lineage (NCBI taxonomy): Eukaryota > Metazoa > Chordata > Mammalia > Primates > Hominidae > Gorilla > Gorilla gorilla. Next base: position 92,724,120 of record NC_073237.2, on the reverse strand, counting down.
ATGATGGTTGTGTAGTGATATCTCATTGTGGTTTTAATTTGTATTTCCCTGATGGCTAATAATGTGTGTGTATATATATTATATTCATATATATTAATATTTTATATATATATATATATATATAGAGAGAGAGAGAGAGAGAGAGAGATGCAGTCTCACTCTTGTTGCCCAGGCTGGAGTGCAGTGGCATGATCTCGGCTTACTGCAACCTATGTCTCCCAGGTTCAAGTGATTCTCCTGCCTCAGGCTCCCGAGTAGCTGGGACTACAGGTCCGTACCACCACACCTGGCTCATTTTTGTGTTTTCAGTAGAGATGGGGTTTCACCATGTTGGCCAGGCTGGTTTCAAACTCCTGACCTCAGGTGATCCACCTGCCTTAGACTCCCAAAGTGCTGGGAATACAGGTGTGAGCCACCGTGCCTGACCTATATATGTATTTTTAACTCAAAGAGGGGAATAGAAGAAAATGACTAAGGCCACCATCTCTTTGCGTAAATAACTCCTGTTAAAAATAAAAGTAATGGGGGTATAAAATTAGAAAATTCAAGCAGTACCGCAAGGTACAAAAAGAGAAATAAAGGCCTCTTCCCAACCCTGCTTTTACCTTACCCCTCTCTGTAAAGGTAACCAGTACTAAAATGTCTTGAGATTCCTTTCAGAAAGGTAAGGAAAAACCATTCCTTTCAGAAAAAGTAAGAAAAAAATTCTATAGTACATGTTGGTATAGATGTTGATAGTATGATGAAGATTGGCAGCTGTAACAACAACAACAAAAAACCCAATAATGTCTAGAGACTTCACAAAAAATGAGAGCTTTCCCTATTGGTAAGTAGATCTGAGCAAGTTCCATCTATCGTGTGGGCTCTTGCTCTCTTCTTCATGGTTGAAGCTGGATCGTAACACATATCTGCTCTGACTTGTGAGAAGGAAAGAAGGGGAAGAAATCATGGTACACCCAGAGCTTTCCAGTATGGGTCCACAGACCTTCCCTTGGACAGAACTCAGTTCTGTGGCCAACACAAGTGCAAGGAAGGCTGGGAAATGTCACTTAGTCATGTACCCAGGAAGAAGGAGAGAACAAGTTTTAGCCCCAGCAGCAGTTCTCTATCAGAATTTATTATTAGAATTAAATTATCAGAATTAAAAATTGTTTAATTTTTGCCCACTGAGCACAAATGGGATCCTACCTCACACAACCATAAACCCTGTTCTAAACTTTGCTTTGTTTATTTAATAATATAGCATGGAGACCTGACCACAGCAAAGGCACACAGATGGGCTTGATTCTGTTTAATGGTTTCAGGATATCTCATCCCATGGATGTACCATGTCTCTTTTATCAGCCTTTAGGGATGAACACTAAGGTGAATTTTCATTTTTCTTTTTGCAAATAATTTTGTAAGTTGCCTCTTTGAGCATACATTTGACCCCACATCCAGGGCTACATCCTTATCGGTAAGACTGCTGGCTCAATAGGTATGTGAATTTAAATATTGCATACCATTGCCAAATTGTTTCTTTTTTGATTATATCAATCTTAAACCCCCCCAAGAGGATTTGAGAGATCTTCTCACTACACTTGTTTGTATGAAATATTATTAATTTTACTTTTTGTCACTCTGATATGTGTAAACATGTATTCTTGGCTGTTATTGCTCGGAGAATGCTAGAACCAAAATACAAGATGAAAGCTTAGCTGAGTTTTATTCTCCACATCTGGGCCATTCTAGTGCCATCTCCCAATACCTGGGAAGGCAACATCTGGGTGGCCTGCCCACCTCCAGTGTGACAGACAGGGCAGTCAGAATTCTTCTGAAGACAGTGTTCCCGATAGCTTCAGGTAATGGCACACAGTTGGCCCTTGGATTAAAATCACTTGGCTAGCTCTGTCTCAGACCAACCCAAGAAAAATAACTGCCTTGCCCTATTTTTGAATAATAGCACATGCTTACTTTGCAATATATGGCAGTGTCTTTGGCCAGTAAGGAAATTCTTCTTCCTAATGTCTAAATTCCTCCATCTGCACTCTCAGCATATTTTCTTTCATCTGGCCTTAAATGAAAACAGCAGCTTTTAATTATTTTTATGTTCCTCTAGATTTGTTTCTTTGTTCTTGTGCTACTTGACTTCAACCCTGCAATTTCTAATCCAGGCTTTGAATATCCTAAGTACATTATAGCATACCATGGCACTCTTTCTCTCTCTGTCTCTGTCTCTTTCTCTGTTTCTCTCTCTCTCTCTCTCTGTGTGTGTGTGTGTGTGTGTGTGTGTGTATGTGTTTGGCGGGGGATACATCACATAAGAGTGTATGTAATGCATAGATATGGTTACAAAAAATGATAAAATCAGTCCTGTGTCATTTATCACTCAGCTTAAGAAACAGAACATCACCAGTGTCCTTGAAGCTGCCTGTGTGCCACATTTATGTTTACCTTCCCTTACCCCGACACATGTAAAACACTTATTTTAATAATCTCCTTGCTTTTTAACAAAGTGGTTCTATTGCATATGCAGGTATGCCTAAATAATATGTTGGTTTTATTGCTTGTTTTGCACTTAATGTAAGTTGAGTCCTACGTATTCTATAATCTGCTTTTTTTTTTTTTTTTCTTTTTAAGATGGATTCTCACTCTGTCACCCAGGCTGGAGTGCAGTGGCACGATCTTGGCTCATGGCAACTTTTGCCTCCCGGGTTCAGGTGATTCTTCTGCCTCAGCTTCCCGAATAGCTGGGATTACAGGTACCCGCCATCATGCCTGGCTAATTTTTGTATTTTTACTAGAGACGGGGTTTCACTATGTTGGCCAGGTTGGTCTTGAACTCCTGACCTCAGGTGATCCGCCTGCCTCGGCCTCCCAAAGTGCTGGGATTACAGGCATGAGCCATCGCACCGGGCCTAATCTGCTTCTTTTATGTAAATCAACATTATGCTTCTGAAGTTCATCCATGCCGACACGGATGAATGAAATGAACCACGGAACATGGTTCATTTATCTTCAGTACATATAGTATTCTATTCTACCATAGCATTCCAATACATCCCAATTTAATTATCCTTTCCTCTGTCAACAAACATTTATATTGTTACTATTTTTGCTGATAGAAACACTTCTGCCTCCTGCAGGATATGTCATGAGTAGAGGACACACCCAGGAACAGAATTACTGGGTCACAGCTTACCTAGTCAGCACTACTAAATATACTCATGTGGCACAAAATGCTTTGGTCAGTGACAGACTGCATATACAATGGTGGTCCTGTAAGTTTCTAATACCATATTTTTACTATATCTTTGCTATGTTTACATAACACAAATACTTACCACTGTGTTCCAGCTGCCTACTATATTCAGTACAGTCCCATGTCATACAGGTTTATAGCCTAGGAGCAATGGGCTCTACCACAAAGTCTAGTTGTGTGGCAGGCTACACCCTCTAGGTGTGTGTAAGTGCACTCTATGATGCTGGCATGATGAAACTGCCTAATAATGCATTTCTTAGAACATATCCCTGTTAAGTGACATATGTAATGATGTAATGCCAACTTTTCCAAAGTTTTTTTTTCTTTTTGAGATGGAGTTTCGCTCTGTTGCCCAGGCTGAAGTGCAGTGCCACGATCTCGGCTCACTGCAACCTCTGCCTCCTGGGTTCAAGCTATCCTCCTACCTCAGCCTCTCTAGTAGCTGGGATTACAGGGGTGCGCCACCAAGTGCAGCTAATTTTTGTATTTTAAGTAGAGACAGGGTTTTGCTATGTTGGCCAGGCTGGTCTGGAACTCCTGACCTCAGGTGATCTGCCCACCTCGGCTTCCCAAAGTGCTGGGATTACAGGCATAAGCCACCATGCCTGGCTTTCCAAAGTTTTTGTGTCATGTTTTCATACGCCTCATAAACTGAATAGAGGTGTTTTATTCTTTGAAAAAGATTGTGTAATTTTGGAATGATTGGTTTTTTAAATGTTTGATAGAATCTATCTGTAAGACTATCTGTGGCTGCAGTGTTCTTTGTGGGACCACTTATTATCATTATCATCTTGTTATTATTGTTAATTTTTAACGGTGGTAGAACTACTTGGGTTAATTTTTTTCTTGCACCAGTTTTGGTAATTTATATTTTTATAGAAATATATCCCTTTCACCTAAGTTTTCAAATTTATTGGCATAAAGGTTTTTTTTTGTAATATTATCTTACTATGTTTAAAAAAACCTAAGCAGGAAATGAGTTTATTGTAAAGCTATCACCTAGTTCACAAAATCCCTGAGAAGGCTCAAGAACCATTTCAGAAAATAAGCGGAGAGGCTAGGCACGTGACTCATGCCTGTAATCCCAGCACTTTGGGAGGCCGAGGCCGGTGGATCATTTGAGGCCAGGAGTTTGAGACCAGTCTGGCCAACATGACAAAACCCAATCACTACTACAAATACAAAAATTAGCTGGGCGTGGTGGCGTGCACCTGTAGTCCCAGCTACTCGGGAGGTTGAGGCAGGAGAATCGCTTGAACCCAGGAGACAGAGGTTGCAGTGAGCTGAGATCGCACCACTGCACTCAGCCTGGGTGATAGAGTGAGACTCTGTCTCGAAAAAGAAAAAAGAAAATGAGCAGAGATATGGAGGGGGAAGGCTGTGGGGACACAGCTAGGGTTGCCCCACAGAGCAGGGTGGGCCAGGGTGTTCTCATTCATCCTGTCTGCTTGGTCTCTTTTTTCTGGATCTCCTGTCACTCATATGTTGAAAAATGTTATTTCTGGAACTCCTATTATGCAGATCCTGAAATCATTCTTTATTTCTCTTCCTTTTTTTCTCATAATTTCTATTTCTTTGCCCCTTTGCTTTCCTTTCTGCAAAAGGATTTCATCAATTGTATCTTCCATCCTTTCAAATAAATTTTTTTCATTTTTGCTATTTTCTTTTTCAATTTCTTAAAATTAAAATTTTTAAAGAAATTAAAAATGTTTTACATTTCTGAATTTTCATTTGTGGAGCAGTGTGTTCTTTTCATAGACGTAGTAGCTTCTCTAATTCCTCCGAAGGTATTTTTTTCTTCTTTTAAAAATGGTTGGCCAGGCACGGTGACTCACACCTGTAATCCCAACACTTTGGGAGGCCGAGGTGGGTGGATCACTTGAGGTCAGGAGTTCGAGACCAGCCTGGCCAACATGGTGAAACCCTGTCTCTACTAAAAATACAAAAAAGTAGCTGGTCGTGGTGGCGTGTGTCTGTAATCCCAGCTACTCAGGAGGCTGAGATAGGTGAATTGCTTGAACCCGGGAGGTGGAGGTTGCAGTGAGCCGAGATTGCGCCACTGCACTCCAGCCTGGGCGACAGAGCAAGACTCCATCTCAAAAAAAAAAAAGGTTGTCTCTTGCCTGGCGCTGTTCCACTAAGTTGCTCTTTCCCGCGTTTGTTTGGCAGTCTGTCTTCAAGTTAGCCGCTGCTCATACACACTTCTTCTTGTGTTTGATTAGGTGAGGTTAGGAACCTGCCTGGACATTCCTTGTGTTGAGTGGGTCTTGTAGTTGTGAGTATGATCAGGGTGTACTATAGGGTGAGAGGAGTCCTAAGCAAGTGCCTCAAGGTCTTTTCCTTGGGGTGGGTCAGATTCCGCAGAGAAAAACCATCTTACCTCCTGCCTGTAGAGTGAAGGCCACCTGCTGTTCTGGAATCAGCACTCGATGCATACCCACTGCTTTATCTCCTCAGTCTCAGAGAGGGCCCTGTCCTCAATGCCTGGAGTGGAGAAGAGCATCTGGGGCTGATGACTTCTCACTCTGACCCAAGCCTCCTGAGTCTAGCTTCTCTCTCCCAGGTTCAGTACTGGCAGTGCCTGAGACTTTTGAGGATTTTACTGGTATACATTTTGTCAGTTCTCAGCTTACTCTGTTGCTGGTTTAGGATTTGAGATCTTGCCCATCCATTTTCTAGGAACAAAAATTTTGTAGGCTGGGGCTAGGCACAGTGGCTCATGCCTGTAATCTCAGCACTTTGGGAGGCTGCGGCAGGAGGACAGCTTGAGGCCAGGAGTTTGAGACCAGCCTGGGCAACACAGCAAGACCCCAACTCTACCAAAAAAAAAAAATTAGCCAGGAATGGTGGTGCATGCCTGTAGTTTCAGCTACTCAGGAGGCTGAGGTGGGAGGATCACTTAAGCCCAGGAGGTCAAGGCTGTGGTGAGCCTAGGTCACACCACTGCACTACAGCCTGGGTAACAGAGTGAGACTGTCTCCAAAAACAATTTGGGATTCCTCTTGTCTCTTGTTGTCATCTTCCCCATGGGTTTATGTTTTCCTAGGAAAAAACTAAAGGCTAAAAGGAGAAATTTCCTATGGTTTAAAAGGATTTCAATAGGCAGCAAAATTAACTGTGTGTGCTCACTCTCCTCTCTTAACCCTTTTTCTATATTTTAAATCTTGCCTGTATCTCTAATTATGCTCATTTAAAATTCCTCATATTGTGTGCTGCTTATTCGTGTGCTCTCTTCTTTTCCTTGATCAATTCTGCTGGAGATTTGTCAGTATTATCAGTGTTTTCAAAGAGCCAACTTTCAAAGGAACATCATCTGCCCCTATTCTGTGTTTAGACATGACCCTTAGATCAGATGCATTATTTATGTGGTGTACATAATTTGTATCTCTGCCAAATGTTTGTGTGTTTCACCCAACAATTACTGAAAAGGTAAAATGAAATCTCCCACTCTGATGGGTATTTTTCAATTCCCTTTGTAGTTTCATGTAAAGCTATTTTATTAAGCAATCCAGGATTACAATTGCTATAACTTCCTGATAAATTTAGCCTTTTAACTAGTTTTTATTTCTAGTAATACTTATTTGCTTTAATGCCTATTTTAGTTGATATGAATGAATATCATATATATATATGTCTCTCTTCTTTTCACTTTAACTTTCTCTTTTAGGCTATCTCTTGAAAATATCATAAAGCTAGATCTTGAAACTTCTTTTGATATTGTCTTTAGTAGAGCACGGTAGTATGTTTATTACATTATATCTGAAATCTTATAGACATTAGGATTATAGTATAACTGTTGTGGCCATTTAGCCAAATAACTCAAAGGATCAAACAACATTACACATTCAGTGTTGTAAGAGCACAACTCTCAAAGACATATGTTAGCAGTTGTTAAAGTTTTATATTGACTTAGTAACAAAGGATCTAAGCAAGAAGACAAAAGGTCTGAGTGAACAGCATTTAAGCAATAGGGATTTATATAGTTAGTCTAAAAAGAAATGCAAAATAATATTGCTGAGTTAGGTACCCAGTGGGCTGACTTTCTAAGGGCTATTGACCATGTCACCTGGAGGTCAGCTTCTCTGTCAAGCTATAATGTCCCAACAACTCCTCTGTTTCCAACCTTACTGGCCGTGAGCTGTCTGCACCTTCACTGGCTGAGAATTGTTAAACAAAGATTTGGTAACAGCAAAGTTACCTGCCTAAGGGTGTCAGATGAGGTCAAGCAGTCTTATTAGAAAATATTCTAGGGTGATATTAATTTTTAAAAACTCAAGCAATCATCAGCTTGCTTTTTTTGAAGTTTGGAATAAAGTTTTCTTTAACAATTTAACATAAAAATATAAAACTATTTTGTCAGAATGTATGCGATTCTGGTCTTATTAATTGATAAAGCTAAAGGTAGCCTTAGCTAAAATATAAACTAGAATAGCTAAAGGCTGCTGTAAAGTAAATAAGCTTTTATAGGCGAGAAACTTAAATTTTCTATCATGGCTATTGTAAAAGTTAGAATTGGTATAATTTACTTAATAAGTAGCAAATGACATATATACTACTTCCATCAAAATATAGGTCTACCACAGAGGCCAGACGCAGTGTGGGGGCTGGACGTGGTGGCTCACACCTATAATCCCAGCACTCTGGGAGGCCGAGGCAGGTTGATCACTTGAGGCTAGGAGTTCGAGACCAGCCTGGCCAACATGGCGAAACCCCATTTCTACTAAAAATACAACAAACAAACCAACCAACCAACCCAGCAACAATAAAACAGGTCTACCCTGGAGTCATACTCTAATTTCTTCTATTTTCCTCCCTTTCTGATCCTTTATCCCACTTTTTTTTTCTTCCTCTTCCTTCTCCTTCTTTGTCAAAGACATAAAGGATTGAGTTATTATCATTGATCCATACAAAGTCCCTCTCTCATTTATTTTCTTTCATTCCCACCCCCCATTTCTATTCCCCATCTTCCCATGTGCAACCTTCCTAATATGTTTGATATGCATCTTTTTGTTTGTAGGTATTTTTAGAAAATGTTTATTGTTTTGTGTGCATTTTTTATTTCAGTGTTTTACTAATCCATAGGTAGAACTAGTCTCTTTATATGCAGTTTGCAAAAAATGGCTATTCTTTTACTTATTTAAATTAATTAATTTTTAAATGGCAAATAAAAGTTGTATACATTATTGGGTACAAAATGACATTTAAAATATATATACATTGTAAAATGGCTCAATTGAGCTAATTAACATAAATTACTTTACATACTTATTTTTTGTGCTGAGATCACTTAAAACCTGTTCTCATCAATTTTAAAGAATATGAAACATTGTTATTAACTATAGATGTTGTATATCTATAGTTAATACAACATGTATACATGGTGTACAACAGATCCCTTGAACTGTTTTTCCTGTCTTACTTTCCATCAAAGGATACAAAAAAGAAATTTTGTATCCTTTGAGCAATATCTTCCCAATACCCCCACCTCAGAAAATGACTATTCTTGTTCTTGTAGCTTATTTTTATTTTTATTTTTTATTTATTTATTTTTGACAGGAGTCTCCCTCTGTTGCCCAGGCTGGAGTGCAGTGGCACAATCTCTGCTCACTGCAAGCTCCGCCTCCTGGGTTCATGCCATTCTCCTGCCTCAGCCTCCCGAGTAGGTGGGACTACAGGCGCCCGCCACCACGCCCGGCTAACTTTTTGATTTTTTTTTTTTTTTTAGTAGAGACGGGGTTTCACTGTGTTAGCCAGGATGGTCTCAATCTCTTGACCTCGTGATCCACCTGCTTCGGCCTCCCAAAGTGCTGGGATTACAGGCGTGAGCCACCGTGCCCCACTCTTGTAGCTTATTTTAAAATTGCAGACATGAGTTTGTCTTTGCTACACTGTAATCAAATTTGTTGCTCAATTACCCAGTGTGAGGCAAACCAGTGTAGGCTTTGTGTTGAAGAGTGCAGCCACTAGATGGAAAAAACAGGGCCAGGACTAAGGTGAGGCTTGCGAGGTGGCCATGAACCTGAGAAAGAGCACCTCCTTAAATTTTGCATCTGGAGTGCTTTACTTGCCTCATCCTAGTTTCAGCCCTGGAAGAAAGTCTAGATCCCTGAATCATTGCAGAGAGGGGCTGCCCTGGACTGTTGCATTACCTACAGAAGACACTGCAGGAGGAAGAATGAATGCCTCTTGTACGAAGTCACTGAGACTTGGGGCTAGTTTGTTACTACAGTATTGCCCATCCTATCCTGCTTACTAGTCATAAAAGGGAGACAAATGGCAAAGAAAGCATAGTGAAGGGAAACTCATAAATAAGACAGCAGAAGTTAGTGTAACAAATCTGCAATCTCAATAAATATGACAGTTACACTTACTGATAAATGGCAAATACTCAGATGGGGCTTAAAAATCCAATGTTGATTCAGAGAGGTTGAAAATAAAGGAATGAAAAAACATATACTGGGAAAATCAAAACAAAAGAAAAGGAATGGAAGCAATATTAGTATCAGACAAAATATAATTCAAGACAAGAAATAATATTAGCTTGGTGAAAAAGTAATCGCACTTTTTGCCATTATTTTGATGGCAAAAACCGCGATTGCTTTTGCACCAACCTAATAAAAGGAAAATATTCATATTAATAAATTTCAGATTATTAATACTGGGCATATTCTATTCCTGACAATATAACTTCAAATTATTTGAAAGTATAAAGAAATTAAAATAAAAGCAATTGGCTGGGTGTGGTGGCTCACACCTGTAATCCCAACACTTTGGGAGGCTGAGGAGGGTGGATCACAAGGTCAGGAGTTCAAGACCAGCCTGGCCAAAACCCCGTGAAACCCCGTGTCTACTGAAAATACAAAAATTAGCCAGTCGTGGTGGTGGGCACCTGTAATCCCAGCTACTAGGGAGGCTGAGGCAGAGAACTGCTTGAACCCAGGGAGGCGGAGTTTGCAGTGAGCCGAGATTGTGCCACTGCACTCTAGCCTGGGCGACACAGCAAGACTCCATCTCACAAAAAAAAAAAAAAAAAAAAAAAAAAGCAATTGACATGTTTACAACCACTGTGGGAAAGTAGCATGTCTTTTTCAGAGGTAGAAACACATAGTGTAACCAGTGTTTTCAATAAGCAGTCTCATGGGACTCACTGGGCGTTGTTCATGACCATTCTGTTTCTAAGTGTCTCTTTAAACTTCATAGTGGTTCTTTCTCTGCCGCCACTCCTGTTGCCTCACTGATCCTTCCTAGGTGAAACAAAGTCCTTTGGTCACTTTCAGATGCAAACATGGTTTCACTTCGTAGTTACAGTGCCAGTCATCTGCAGTAGTCCAAGTGCTGAACCTGTGATGAAAGTTACATCTCCCCTCCCCACAGCTAGGACCTGCTTTGGACACCACTGCCATCGGAAGACAGTGCCATGGTGTTTTCTCTCTTTCCTGGCCTAGCAGTTCTCCATTCTGTCATTGCTAACTGAAATGTCAGAACCTGCCCAAGTCTGAGGAGCAGGGAGATGGGAGAGCACAGGAGGGAGGACAAAGAAGAGGCATTGGGCAGGTCTGCGTGTCTCCCTCTCTGGGTCTGGTGACTGACACTGACTCTTTCCCTGTGGGGCCCTTTTGTGGGTTCTCCCCGTGGGGGTGCCGCTCACTGCTCTACAGGACCTTGGCCCTGGCGAATGCACCCCACCCTGCATCAGCCTCCTCAGGCCCTGCCACCCAGCACTCTGCCTCCAACTTTGCTTCCCCCAAGGTCTCTGTGCTTTGAGATAGAAGTTTTGGGCCAAGTGCAGTGGCTCATGCATGTAATCCCAGCACTTTGGGAGGCCAAGGCGGGCGGATCACCTGAGGTCAGCAGTTAGAGACCAGCCTGGCAACACGGCGAAACCCCATCTCCACTAAAAATACAAAAATTAGCCGGGCATGGTGGCACATGCCCACGGTCCCAGCTACTCAGGAGGCTGACGCAGGAGAATCCCTTGAACCTGGGAGGCTGAGGTTGCAGTGAGCCAAGATCGTGAATAAACACTTACATTTCTACTGCCTGAACCAGGTCTTGGCAGCAGTCCTAGCCCTTGGCAGCAGAAGGCTCCATCGTCAAAGCAGCTGAGGAGCAACAATCTCCTGCTCATTAGATTTTTGAGGGGTCTGGGTCAAAGATCAGTCTACAGTTTGAGCATAATGAGTAAGAAATAAACTTTTGTTGTGTTAAACTGCTGAGATTTCAGTGTTAACTTGTTGCCACAGCATTACCTATCCTATATGAACTAATTTAGGCAAAAAAGGAGAGGGGGAATAAAAAACAAGAGCGCACAGTGGACATAAAACCTGAAACAAGATGGGAAGGGACTACTGCGAGCCCTCTCCTTTACTGTGAGGTGAGAGGCGGGCAATGCTCCCTCCACACCTGACCCGAGGGGGATGGGAGTCACAGTTTGGCAGCAGAGAGAACCAAAGAAATCCTTTTCACACATTCCTCTTAGTTGCTACTCTCTTCACCTTTAAATTTATTGTTTATTTATTTATTTATTGAGATAGAGTCTCACTCTGTCGCCAGGCTGGAGTACAGTGGTGCGATCTCGGCTCACTACAACCTCCACTTCCTGGATTCAAGCGATTTTCTTGCCTCAGCCTCCTGAGTAGCTGAGACTTATAGGCATGTGCCACCATGCCCAGCTAATTTTTGTATTTTTTTAAAGTAAAGATGGCGTTTCACCATGTTGACCAGGATGGTATCGAACTCCTGACCTCATGATCCATCCGCCTCAGCCTCCCAAAGTGCTGAGATTACAGGGGTGAGCCACTGCACCCGGCTTTTTTTTTTTTTTTTTTTTAGAAAGGGTCTTGCTCTGTTACCCAGGTAGGAGTGCAGTGGTGCAATCATAGCACACTGCAGCCTCAACCTCCTGGGCTCAAGGGATCTCTCTGCCTGAGTAGCTGGGACCACAGGCATGTGCCACCATGCCCACATAATTTGTTTTTATTTTTTGTAGAGATGGGGTCCCACTGTGCTATCCAGGCTGGTCTCGAACCCTTGGGCTCAGGCAATCCTCCTGCCTTGGCCCCCCAAAGTGCTGGGACTACGGATGTGGGCCACTGTGCCCAGCCTCCCTCTTTATGTTGTTATCGTTCTTATATGAGTGAGGGGTCCACTGGGGAAGGGCTCAAGAATCACATTCTGGTTCATAGATATTACTTTTTCTGAACAAAACCCGGGCTGCCTTGCCTGGCACAGTAAAGCCAAATATCCACCCTGAGGTTTTGCAGTGAGGGAAAGGAGGGTGATGATTTGCAGGGCACCAACCAAGGAGGATCAGGCAGCTCCTGCTTAAGAGATGACCTCCCTAATGGCTTATAAGCAGGGGTTTTTAAAGGCAGGAGTAGATTTCAGGAAAGTAGATAGGCAAAGTCGTAAATCAATACATAGACGTTATACATTGGTTTGTCTGAAAAAGGCGGGATAACTTGAAGTGGGGGCTTATAAGTCACAGTGGATTCAGCAATTCCCTGGTTTCAATTGGTTAAGGAAGCGAAGCTTTGTCTAAAAACTTGGTGTCAGCAGAAAAAAAATGTTAAGGTCTGGCCTGTGGGCATAACTCTCTCCAGCCCTCAGGAAGAAGTTTGGAACAAAACAGCAGCCATATTCAGTCCTCAGCTGCCCCTTATCTGAGGTCTATGTACGAGTGAACAGTATTTTCCATTTGGTGGGGGGGTCCGGGTTTCTGAAAAACAACTCAGGAACACGTGTCCACATATTATCTTTAGTTTCTGTGGGGAACTGGCATCTTGAGCTAACCTCCGTGGCCATGATGTTAAGCTGTTATTACCTTTCTGCTCATCAGGTGCTCATTTGCCTCTCAGGGCTAGCTAGGGGCCTGGAATTTCCCTTGGAGGGACTAAGATTGTCCTTTATTTCATGCTGGTAAAGGTGGCAGTGGTCAGCGGGCTCCTAAGAGGGGTCCCTGCTCCATCTTATTCTTTTGTGCTGTTTCTGCTCACATTTCGGACACTAAATATGTGGGTTTTTTCTCCTCACACAAACCAATTCTCCAACTCTCTCGACACAACCAGATGTCCTCCAATTCAGTTCATTTCTAACACTACCCAGAGTTAGCCCAGACCCCACAGGTTAAGGGCCCGGTCCCACTAGAGTGCCCACATGCCCTTCAGATTCCAGTTGAAAGTCCCAGGTCTCCTGTACTTCTCATTGACTGGGTATAAATCAGGGACTCCCACAATCCCCTCCTTAGGTTCAAGCCTCTGCTAGAATGGCTCACAGAGCTGAGGAAGGCAGCTTACTTACTGGTACCAGTTTGTTATGAAAGATAAAGCTCAGAAATGGCCAAACCACAGATGCATAGGGCCACGTGTGGGGAAGGGCTGGAGCCTCTGTGCCCTCTCTGTGGGTATCGCCTCCCAGTGCGTCCGTGTGTTCGCAGCCTAGAAGCTCTCTGAAGCCTGTCACTTAAAGGTTTTGATGGAGGTTTTGTTATACATAGGCTTGATTGATGAAATCATTGACCATTTGAGATTAACTCCATCCCCAGCCCCTCTTCCATCCTTGGAACAAAGAGGGTGGTCAGGAGGTAGGGCTGAAGGTTCTAACCCTGCAATCACACAGTTGGTTTCTCCAGCAACCAGACCCCATCCTGAAGCTCTCTAGGGGCCCTCAGCCACCAGTCATCTCGTAAGCATACAATCACCACTAAAGAACTAACTCATGCAGCCAAATACCACCTGTTCCACAAACACCTGTGGAAATAAATTTAAAAAATGCTCATTAATATGCCATCTGCTTCCTGCTGAGACTGCTAATGTTGTATATATGAGAGGCTCTTACAATGCAGTAAGGAACCACAACAATAATGACAACAAAAAGACAATCTCATCACTCTGAAGATTCCAAGAATCTTAGAAACTCTTGTGCCAGGAACTGGGGACCTAGACCAAACATTGTAACAAATATCATCCCTATCAATCAGGAAATTAAAGGGTATTATGAGCTTTGTGCCACGAACAAGGTACAAACATCAAGTATATTCACTGTTATCTTACAATATCACAGTTTTTTTCAAGGTCCTTTCTCTGACATTCTTTTGTGATCTAATGTCTATTGTGTCTTAGCACTCCTGTTGAAACTTGTAATGTAACATCTTATTACATAAATAAGAAATAATTAAGGCTATAAGGAATTTGAATATCCTCTCATACTGGGTTAACAAATATCTGGTAGGGCATTTCGTAAACCTCTAGTTTAGTTTAATAGACAACTATTTATAAGACTGGGTAGCCAACAAAGATTGCATATACATTCCTGAAGGATATACAGGAGCCATTCATAAAAACGGTCTGCTGACTAGGCTACAAAGGAAATTGTGACTGATTCCAAATAGCAAAAGACATACCATTACATTCACTGACTACCATGCAATAAAATTAAAAATAATATTAGAAAACTGTATCCATCCCCACCTATACTCAGAAAGTATTCTCCAGTGTACTTCTAAGATTGCAGAAAAAATAAAAGTGGGTACTCTCATGAATTGCAGCCAAGGTGCTATGCAGATGAAAACTTCCCGCTTTAAATGCATCTATCACAAAATAAGAAAGATTATAAATAGATTTAGCTTCCAAGAAACTCTAGAAAAGGAATAATAAAAAAATCCAAAAGAGATATAAGGAGGAAATTAATAGAGAACAAAAACTGATGATATATAAAACATAGGAAGAATCTGAATTGATCAGTTTAAACCAAACCAACCAAAACCAATTCTTTTTTTTTTTTTTTGAGATGGAGTCTTGCTCTGTCACCCAGGCTGGAGAGCAGTGGCGCAATCTCGGCTCACTGCAAGCTGCGCCTCCTGGGTTCACGCCACTCTCCTGCCTCAGCCTCCCGAGTAGCTGGGACTACAGGCACCCACCACCACACCCGGCCAATTTTTTTTTTTTTTTTGTATTTTTTAGTAGAGACGGGGTTTCACCGTGTTAGCCAGGATGGTCTCGATCTCCTGACCTCATGATCTGCCCGCCTCGGCCTCCCAAAGTGCTGGGATTACAGGCGTGAGCCACTGAGCCTGGCCCAATTCTTTAAAAATGCCAAATAAGAAACAAATCTTTGAAAAATCTTAAATTAAAAAAAAAAAAAAAAAAGAGGCCAGGCTCTGTGGCTGATGCCTGTAATCCCAGCACTTTGCAAGGAGAGGCAGGAGGATCTCTTGAAGCCAGGAGTCTGAGACTAGCCTGTATAATGTAGTGAGACCTCATATATACAAAAATTTAGAAAATTAGCCAGGAATGGTGGCACACATCTGTAATCCCAGCTACTCAGGAGGCTGAGGTGGGAGGATTGCTTGGGCCTGGGAGTTCAAGATTACAGTAAGCTCTGATTGAGCTATTGCACTCCAGCCTGGGTGATGAGTGAGATGCTGTCTAAGGAGGAGGAGAAGAAGAATAAGGAGGAGGAGGAGGAGGAAGAGAATGAGGAGGAGAAAAAAAAGAAAGAGAAGGACCAATTTTAAGAACTTAACTACAGAAGAGAAGATTTATTTAAAAAAGAAGAGGAAGAAGAAAAAGAGAGGAAGAAAATACTACTTAAATCTTCGGACCAAGACATTGAAAATCTGGATGAAATAAATAATTTTCTGCGAAAATATAAAAACACCAAGAGATTAGTAGTCATAAAAAAATGAAAAAGGCAGTTATGAAGAGCTACGGCTGAACAAAATGTCCAGACATTTTTACAATATTACCAAATCCTCAAGGAATAAGAAAAAGCCCCCCCATATTTCTAGGATGATTAACTAGTTTGATTTTTCTGTGCTTGGAGGGTTCCTTGGATGTGTAACCACCCTATGGGTTCATTTTGCCTGCTGCCTAATAGAGCTGATTTATCAAGACAGCAGAACTGCAATAGAGAAAGAGCTTAATTCATGCAGAGCCGGCTGTGTGGGAGACCACAGGAGTGACTGGCAGGTCTAGGTGGTGCCATCAGTCATCAGAAATGTAAAAAACCTGAAAAGACATCTCGAAAGGTCAATGCTGGTTTCTACAATAGTGATATTGTCTGCAAGAGTAACTGGGGAAAGTTGCCTATCTCATGACCTCCGATATAATGATCGGTAATCCTTTATGTCTATGCCTTAGCAGAATTCAGGGTCCTCTCCTCTCCCTAGCCTGGTGGCCCTTCATTAGCTTTACCAAGGTGATTGAGTTTTGGGAACGGGTTATTATAATTTAAATTATAAACTAAGTCTCTCCCAAAGTTAGGTTGGCCCAAACCCAAGAATAATTAAGGACAATTTGAAAGCTTAAGGGCAAGACAAGGGGCTGGTTAGATCAGATCCCTTTCACTGCCATAATTTTCTCACTGTTACAATTTTTGCAAAGGTGATTTCAGATGTGGGACTTTCAGTTTTAAAACTGGGAAGCTCCTGGGACAAGTTGATACCACACATGTTTTATAAATTATCTAGACAGATTAGCATGACTTGGATACCAAAATGGGACAAGGATAGCATCAGAGAAGTATGATCCAATTTAAATATTTGCAAACTGAATCCAGCAGTTTATTAAAAAAGCAATTCGGAAAAAAGGAACAGATGTAAATGTTCTTAAATTGATAAAGAATATCTACCAGAAGTGACAGGAAAGCTCATGCTTGCATCCTGAGAAACACTGTAAGTGTTCTCAGGACAGTAAGGAGCAAGGCAAGTATGTGTGCTGTTACTGCAACTGCTTAACATTGTATAGGAGGTGTCTGCCAAGATCATGAGGCCAAAAAATATGCAAATATTAGAAAGAAAGAGACAAAACTGTACTCTTTGTAGAGAATACTATTGTCTATGGTGAAAACCAAATACTGATGAACAGACTATCAGAACAAATAAAAAATTCTGCGAGGTGGCTGCGTAAAGAGCTCTCATTCACAATTAATAACAAATTGAATATATAGAAAAATAAGTAACACAATTGAGGGCTTCTTATGTGACAGATTCTCTGCTACACACTTTTTTTTTTTCTTTTGAGATGGAGTCTTGTTCTGTCGCCCAGGCTGGAGTGCAATGGCGTGATCTCGGCTCACTGCAAGCTCAGCCTCCTGGGTTCAAGTAATTCTCCTGCCTCAGCCCCCTGAGTAGCTGGGGCTACAGGCATGCGCCACCGTGCCCGGCTAATTTTTATATTTTTAGTAGAGACAGGGTTTCACCATGTTGGTCAGGCTGGTCTCGAACTCCTGACCTCATGATCCGCCCACCTCGGCCTCCCAAAGTGCTGGGATTACAGGCATGAGCCAATGTGCCTGGCCACGCCACACACTTTTGAATGTATTCCCTTCTATGATCCCCACAACAACTGACTTGCGCTGACGGAAATAAGTGGTAGAGACAGGAATTGAACCTACCTATTGAATCCTGAAGTGTCTTCTATCCAAAATAATTCAGGTCACCATGGCAGTGAATAAACATAAGATCCTGGTGGCAGGAACAACTCATTGTCCACCCAGATGCCTACTCTCTCTTCCGTAGGGTGGAGTTGCAGCTGGTAAATGGCTCCCAGCAGGGCGCTTCCCAGGCTCCTTGACATCTGTGTGAAGCCATGCGACTCATTCTGCAAATGAAAGCAAGCAGAAAGGATGCGGGTCACTTCTTGATCAAGGTGGTTAACAGAGGGGCATATCTTCTCCACCGTCTCTCAATCCTGGCACTAGCTGGATGGCAAAGCCCAGGGCAATCTTAGAGACCCGGCGGTAAAGATGACAAACCCTCTCTCAGCTTTGGGTCTTGAATGGGTTCCCAAATGTGAAATAGGGTCTGCTACATAAGACAGAAACAGACTTCCTTTGTGTTAAACTGCTGAAATTACAGAGTTATTTGTTACAGCAACTAATGTTATCCTAATTAACACAAACCTAACAAGAAATGTCCAGGATTTACATGAAAAAACTTCTAAATGTTTAGAAGACTATATGAGATTTGAAAAAAAATGGATACTATAATATACTTATGGGTAAGACAACTGATTCCTGCAAAGATATAAATTTTTCCCTAAATATCCCTACCTCAATACTTGTCTAGACAATTTTCTCATTTATTTGGAAGATTAAACAAGATGAAATAAAATTTTGAAAGAGAATAATAAATGGTAGGGGCTTCCTTAACATTGTATAGGAGGGGTCAGCTAAGATAATGAGGCCAAAAATATGCAAATATTGGAAAGTTATCAAAGGCTAATATAAGATTATGATTAAATCAGGAGTGGCTCTGGTGTGGAGATTGATAAATAGGTCAGTGGAACAGTAATGATAGACCAGAAACAGTCTCAGGCACACATGAGAATTGAGCAAATGACTAAGTCAACATTTTAAATTAGGAATGAATGGACAAAGTGGAGAATGTTGTTGAGACAATTAGGCACCCAATTTGAAAAACATATTGTGGAATAATTTCAACCTCATACCATTCTCAGAAATAAACAATTACCTTGAAGGTAAGGAAAATCAAAAAGAACATATAAAACAAAGAAGACATTCACAAATTTGATAATATTACAAGTAGTATATAGTGTATGACAAGGGCACCAGAAACAAAGTAGAAAATACTTGCTATGTACATGGCAGGCAAATCATCAATAGCTGGGATATATACAACTTCCACAAATTGATACGAAAATGATAAGTTACTCCATAGAAGAATGGGCAAGGGGTATGTACTGGTAATTCACACATAACATAGCAAATGATGCTCAGCCCCACTGATAATTGGATAACAATAAAGGGGCCGGGTGGGGTGGCTCACCCCTGTAATCCTGGCACTTTGGGAGGCCGAGGCAGGAAGATTATTTGAGCCCAGGAGTTCAAGACCAGCCTGGCCAACATAGTGAGACCTCATTTCTACAAAAAATAAAGAATTAGCTGGGCATGATGGCACGCATCTGTAGTCCCACATAGTCCTATACAGTATATAGGAATTAGTTTACTCATATATACTAAGAGCTATGTAGAAGGGCTTGCACTGTAGCAAGAGTGGTAATAGGAAAACTTGAAAACACCCTAAGTGCTCATTCAAAGGTGAACTCTAGAATACCATGGAGCAAATAGAAAAGAATGAAGTGGTTCTTCGTGGACTGCTACGGAAATAGATACGATTCTTAGAGATAAAATACGTCATTAAGTTAAAAAGAATATTGCAGGACACTGCTTATAATGTCATTTATATAGGATAAAAATAAATAAAACCCACAAAACAAACCTTTATTTCTATATGTGCCTATATATGCCCGTAAATGTAGAGATAGTTAGAGAAGGCTCAACAACAAACTAAAGGTGGTGGGAGCCTAGGGGTGGGCGGGGAAATGGGCAGGGGCAGACTTGGAGACATTTGTTTCCTTGACATTGTTGGAATCTTCTACAATGAGGATGTATTTGTGCACATAATAGTATAATTTAATAAATACAAATAGAAAAAGATGAAAATCCTGAGGCTTCCACCCCAGAGATTTTTATCGGGATGGTGTATTATTTCGTTCTTGCACTGCAATAAAGAAATACCTGAGATTGGGTAATTTATAAAGAAAAGAGGTTTAATTGGCTCACAGTTCCGCAGGCTTGTACAGGAAGGATGATGCTGGCATTTGCTCGGCTTCGGAGGCCTCAGGAAACTTACAAACATGGCGGAAGGCAAAGTGGGAGCGAGCACTTCTCATGCCTGGAGCAGCAGGAAGAAAAGGGGGAGGTGCCACACACTACTAAACCACCAGATCCGGAGATGACTCACTCTTACCACGACAGCACCTGGGGGATGGTGTTAATCCATGAGAAATGGCCCCCACGATCCAATCACCTCCCACCAGGCCCCACCTCCAACATTGGGGATTACAATTTGACATGAGATCCAAACCATATCAGACGGTTTGGTGGGAATCAGTGTTTTTTTTTTTTTGACCTCTCCTTGGGTGATTCTGAGACCGTGGGCCATAGTGAATTGCTGGCTATTGCAGACTATATATTATAGACCACAATTCATAATTCAGCTTCTTATGTGTTTTCTATAATATGTAACTCTTTTTTTTTGAGACAGTCTTGCTCTGTCACCCAGGCTGGAGTACAGTGGCACGATCTCGGCTCACTGCAACCTCCACCTCCTGGGTTCAAGCGATTCTCCTGCCTCAGCCTCCCAAGTAGCTAGGATCACAGGCGTGTGCCATCACACTCAGTTATTTATTTATTTATTTATTTGTTTATTTTTATTTTTTGTGTTTTTAGTAGAGACAGGGTTTCACCATGTTGGCCAGGCTGGTCTTGAACTCCTGACCTCAAGTGGTCTGCCTGCCTTGGCCTCCCAGAGTGCTGAGATTACAGGTGTGAGCCACCGTGCCCAGCCTATAATACGTAACTTTTTAAAATAACAGTGTAGTGCTTGTTTCTGCAACACATATACTAAAATTGGAACCATACAGAGAACATTAGCATGAGTTCCCAAGGATGACACAGAAATTTGTAAAGTATTCCACATTTTTGTTAAGGTGGTAGATTTTGTTATGTGTATTAAAGAAAATAACAGTATGAATCATTTGACTGAAACCACAGAGACAGATTTCAATAAAGTGGGGCCTTTGTCACTAATTCAAATGTCATCCGTCTCTGTTTAAACGAATGTTGGTTTTTCCTTTCGTCTTCCAGGAAAAACTCTAACTTTTCTCACTGGTAGCAGTTTTAGGTACAGACACATCTCCAGCAGCCTGTGACTCCCCAGCGCTCCACGTTTACGTGTGCCCCGCGGAATCTCTCTGACTGCTCTGTGTGAAGCACGCAGCTCCCCATCCCTTCACGCAGCCCTGTGGAGTCCAGGCGTTATCCACTCTGCAGGGCCGCCCTGCTGATCTCAGGGGACGCGTCCAGCTCTCTACCCTGTGCTCCCCATCCCGTTTTGTCTTCTGTTGGGACTCAGAAAACAGGAAGAAAGGTCTCAGGTCGAGTGAGCCACAGAAGGATGTACTTGTGCATAGGAAGCAGCTCAAAAGTCGGGGCAGATGGCCGGGCATGGTGGCTCAGGTCTGAAATCCCAGCACTTTGGGAGGCTGAGGCAGAGGGATCACATGCGGTCAGGAGTTGGAGACCAGCCTGGCCAACACGCGGAAACCCTGTCTCCACTAAAAATACAAAAATTAGCTGGGCTTGGCGGCGCATGCCTGTAATCCCAGCTACTTGGGAGGCTGAGGCAGGAGAATTGCTTGAACCCTGGAGGTGGAGGTTGCAGTGGGCCGAGATTACACCATTGCACTCCAGCCTGGGCGACAGAGCAAGACTCTATTGCAAAAAAAAAAAAAAAAAAAAAAAGAAATGTTGGGGCAGAGACACTGCTTTTATTGTGGGATGCTGCCCCACCCCCTGCTACATAAGATATAGTATAAAGTCCCCAGTATTTTAAATTCTGATGCATAGCTGAGCCCACGAATTTCAGAGAAGCACTTTCAGTTTGTGGGCCTGGACAAGGAAAGCACTTAGAAAAGTTCCCGGCACACAATAAACACACAACAAGTGTTAACTCCTATCATGATGGCCCTACTAGTTAGCCTGGCCCATTGGGGTTGTGTTGTTCCTAGCCCAGAAAGCTTTGTCACATTCTGCACACTTAAACCCAGGTAAAGCAACCATGTCACCCTGCCAGTATGTGCACAGTCTCAGGACCAAGTCACCTTAACACAAGCCCTCCCTGTCTGCTCATCATCCTTGTCTCTTTTGGTTTTTCACTCCCACTCTCAGCTAGCAAAACGTGGACTCAATGTTGTCCTTATTAGCCGGACGCTGGAAAAACTAGAGGCCATTGCCACAGAGATCGGTGAGTGACCCCCCAAATAAGGGAGATGTGTGTGGAGCCCACCAACCAAGCCTGCTCCCACCATGCCAGTTGATGTACTTGGCATCCCCACATCTGCTCTCAGAGCCTGGGGCACCAGCTCTCCTGGGGAGCCCGGTTACAAAGCAGAGGGCGGGATAGAAGGTGTCAGCTTTAGTGCACGCTGGCTCTGTGGGCTGGGGGAAGCAGGAACTAACTGAGGCACAAATAGGTCCGCTCTGTCCTTTGGGTGGATGCCTTCATTGCTACATCAGCCCTGCTCAACCTTGAGCGGGCTTTCCAATTTTTGTGCAATGATACACTGTTTTCTGAATAAGAAAGAGAGTCAATTCTCAACTAACTATACTATTTCATGGATCAATCACAGCAATGTTTGTTTGCTAAACTAATTCCTGAATTAACTAATTGCTGAATTTTAAAAATAATTACATTTCTACATATGAAAGTGTACAGCATATCCTTGAGCCAGCAGGCTGCCTGGTTGCTTCTGCCACTCCCTTCAAAAGCAAGATCGGTGTTTGGGACTTCCCTTCCCCATGTCTGTGCTCTGCTGTTGGCAGGAGGATGAGGGACAATGCTTACTGGTGTTTGTCAGATTTTATAAACAGTTTTGATCCAGGATCGTCATGTAAGGATGTGGAGGTCGTACACCGTACGACCCTGAGGCAACTTTTATATCATAATGTTTTATTATGATGATTTGCTCTGAAGTGTTCTTTTGTTAATAATGATAATCATATTTCTTTTGGGACCTTTGAATTTTAATAATTATCAATTTAATAATTAACAAACTCTTTAACTCAAAAGGATGAGACTTTAGTTATGGAGACTTGTGAAGACTATGGTGGGCTGTCAGGGGTGAGCCTTGTTTCCCTGGGGGAGATTTGGGACAGGAGATGGGTGTGGGAGGTGTGGGCTATGCAGTCACACTGTGAAGCACAGTGCCCTTGAACCCATGAATTCTGCTTTTGTTCTGTGTCTGGATATCAGAAGTAACTTTGACTAGGACCGAGACATTCTTTAGTGTTTGCCTCACAATGCTGAAATGTGCTTTTTATCATCCTTTTGAAAAGCAAGTAGTGTCTTTGGACTGAAAGCATTGTCCACCCCCAAACTATGCCTCAAGATTGCTTGGCCCACTCCAAAGCAAAGCAGCTCACCAAGCCACTGGTAAACTCTGTAGCTTTCACATCTGACGGAAAACTCCCGCAGAAGGCAAAGTTAACACAGGGTAGTGGGGAGCGCATTGAACGTGGAGTGAACAGAGAGTGGATGGTCTTGGCTACGTCAGTCAGCTTCTCTGAGCCTTCATTTTCTCCTCTGGAAAATGAAAGTCATAATGCCTACTTTAGAAGGTTGTAGGGACAATGACCATAAGACATTGTGTATGTAAATGCTCTGTGAATGCTAAAGCGTTGGACAAATACAAAGAGTTGCTGGGTCTGTGTGGAGGAGACTTGACACTTGTGAGCAGAGGCAGTGTCAGACCTTGCTTTTACAGCTGTCAGTCCGGGGTCTCGAACTTGAGCAAGCAGCAGAGTCCCTCGGAGGTGTGTTAAGCAGGTGGCTGGCTGGGCTCCACCCACAGAGTTTCTGATGCAATAGGTCTGGGGTAGAGCCCGAGAATTTGCATTTCTGACAAGTTTCCCTGTAACCCTGATGCTGCGGTTTGTGGACTCCACTTTGAGAACCGCTGCAGTAAATCTATCTTAATATATATACGTGTCCCTGCAGTAACTCTTAGAGACACGTAGGAACCACCATTCACCAATCTTAGCACCTCCCAACATTTACCCAGAACCATGTCCCATTTTTATTTAGGGCAATGGGCTGTCCTCTTCAATGTTTGCTCACGTAATACAGGAGCACTGGGGGAAACTTCATGGGCGAGGGGGCATTTGGATCCCTGTTGATTAAAAAAACTGTTGTCTCTCATGTAGAGCGGACTACAGGGAGGAGTGTGAAGATTATACAAGCAGATTTTACAAAAGATGACATCTATGAGCCTATTAAAGAAAAACTTGCAGGCTTAGAAATTGGAATTTTAGGTGAGTAAATTGCAAGATGCAAAGCTTGTTGTCATACATCGGTGAAATAACCTGACACTGATGAGTGACATTTGATTATTTCATGGTGATTTATACTCAAACCATGACTGTATTTTAAGCTGTCCCGTTAAGTTGAATATCAAAGCACACTTCTTCTAGACGCATTACTGAATAAAAAAATTTATATATTGGTTTGGAATGTATCAAACATAGATATTTCAACCCCTAACTATATTTTCTTTTCTTTTTTTTTTTTTTTTTTTGAGACGGAGTCTCGCTCTGTCGCCCAGGCTGGAGTGCAGTGGTGTGATCCCGGCTCACTGCAACCTCTCTCTCCCAGGTTCAAGTGATTCTCCTGCCTCAGTCTCCCAAGCAGCTGGGACTACAGGCGCCTGCTACCACGCCCAGCTAATTTTTGTATTTTTAGTAGAGAGGGGGTTTCACCATATTGGCCAGGCTGGTCTCAAACTCCTGACCTCATGATCCACCCGCCTCGGCCTCCCAAAGTGTTGGGATTACAGGTGTGAGCCACTGCACCCGGCCGGACCAACTATATTTTCTAATATTAAAATGAATTTTCTTTTATGGAACTGACGTTGACATTTGGCAGAAAAAGAATCCCAGAAACACTGGCCTAAAGGAATTAGTTTAGCAAACAAACATTGCTGTGATTGATCCATGAAATAGTATAGTTAGTTGAGAATTGACTCTCTTTCTTATTCAGAAAACAAGATAATATTTATTTCTGTAATGATTTATAGACAAGATACTTTATGGCCACGTGCACAGTGCAGTGTTTATGGTATATATAGAAGAAAGTCAAATTGGATTTCTAAACCTTCTGCTGAATTTTAAAAATAATTACATTTTTACATATGAAAGTGTACAGCATATCATTGCAGAAAAATTGGAAAGAATAGACAGGCTAATAAAATAAATATGAATCTCTTAAAATCCCAATATTCTGAGGTAGCATTTTGGTGCACATTTTTCTAATCCTAAACACACATATTTTCAAAACTGGAATTATACGTATATGCTGTTTTGTCATATATTTTTAAAAAACTTACATCATGCATGTTCTCCCATGTAAGCAGCCCAGCCATAGTTTTTAATGACTACACTGCATTCCAACATATGACAACCCCACGATTCATTGAAGGTGTCTCCTATTACTGGACAAAAACTTCCCCCCAGTTTCCTCACCATTATCAAATCATGCTGCGATGAACAACCTTACATGTCAATCTTTTTGTACATGGTTCTTTGGGAAAATCTCCCACCTGATCTTCTGACACATTTTTGTTTTGCTTCTTTCTGCCAGTCAACAATGTCGGAATGCTTCCAAACCTTCTCCCAAGCCATTTCCTGAACGCACCGGATGAAATCCAGGTAGACTTGTGCTCTTCTGTGTATAGATTCCTCTTACCCAGGTTCTGGGTCCCCTGGCTGGGTAATGAGTCAGGCCTGGGAAGGCGTGATGGAAGCATGCATCTGGCCGAAATCCTGGACTGTATGTATTGAGGCCCCCTTTTCTCTTCACCTTAGCACTCCATCCACAGTCAAGAGTACCGCTTTTCACGATATCTCTAGGATATGGACATCTTCCTCCTTCTCTGCACATCAAAACTTACCTGTCCATTGTCCCATGCTTCTGGGGTGCTGCACTCCACTTTATAAAGGGTAATTCTGCCTAACACATTCGCAGCTGTGAACATATATGGGAGAAGACCAGCTCTTTGGCTTTCTCTGTCTTCCCAGGTACTAAGATTTGTTTAACTTTCAGTGTGAGGGAAGTATATGACACAAACTCTATGGCTGGCAGGATTGTAAGTTCAGTAAACTTGGCTCAGACCCATGACTGCCATTGTTGGTTGGGAGTACATTTTTAATGGATTTAACAGTTCTTTTTTTTTC
Source organism: Gorilla gorilla gorilla (assembly GCF_029281585.2). Taxonomy (NCBI): domain Eukaryota; kingdom Metazoa; phylum Chordata; class Mammalia; order Primates; family Hominidae; genus Gorilla; species Gorilla gorilla. The sequence continues at coordinate 92,698,067 of NC_073237.2, read as the reverse complement.
TTTTTGAGATGGAGTCTCCCTCTGTCGCCCAGGCTGGTGTGCGGTAACATGATCCCGGCTCACTGCAACCTCTGCCTCCCGGGTTCAAGCGATTCTCCTGCCTCAGCCTCCTGAGTAGCTGGGACTGCAGGCGCCTGCCACCACGCCCAGCTAATTTTTGTATTTTTAGTAGAGATGGGGTTTCACTATGTTGGTCAGGCTGGTCTCGAACGCCTGACCTCAGGTAATCCACCTGGCTCGGCCTCCCAAAGTGCTGGGATGACAGGCATGAACCACTGTGCCCGGCCGCATTTAACAGTTTTTGAAGGCACAATTTGTTGACCCTTCCTTAGGCCCTGACCTTTGGAGTCATTAGGGCTACACCAATCTGAACAGGCTCTCATGCTTCCATTCCCCACTTCTGCAGGTATCCCATTGTCCTGTGTAAGCCCTGAGTCTGCTGCACTGGGTGATAATGCCAGACTGCTTGGGCGCTGCTGCACATCCTCACCAAACTCCTGAACTCCTCTCTGGACCACACATCTCCTGTGTGGGCTCTGTCTCCCACACTCTGTTTCTGGCACAAATCTACGTCTCTCCATGAAGCAAGTTCCAGGATTGCTCCTCTGCCTGTGTGTGTCTGTGTTTGTGCTAGTGTCTGTGTCCGTCCTCTTGTCCTTTCTCTTTATCTTTGGTGATTCTAGTGGTTTCTTTACCTGCCCTCCATAGCCCAGAACCTCTACCTTATATTATACAACCATTTGTCTTTCTGTTCTCCTAGACTCACATAGGCTAACCCCTCTTCCTCCAGCTGAGAATGGAGTAGCTCCCTTTGAAAAACCGTATTTATATTCCTCCAGGAATATAGTTCCAAGTTTTCCAGGAAACTCTTAATTGACGTCTAGTCAAGAGGACATAGATACAGAATGACAGAATGGGAGTCAGATGTTTCTTGATGCTAGTGCTTGCTTGCTGGAAGGCAGTTATGAGCCTAATTTGCAGGGTGAGTGATGAAACTGTTCAGACACGCACTTTTGCCCACTTCATGGTTCTTTAGCACCAACTACTTTCCAGGAGAATTTCTCTAATCATCCGGCTGATGTGTGGTTGTGATTATTTCTTACAGAGCCTCATCCATTGTAACATCACCTCTGTAGTCAAGGTATGTGATCAATATATGTGCGAAATGCATTAACATGTAGTAACTTGAAATTTGGCAACTCAGGAGAATTGTGCCCATCCACTGTAGAAGCAGGATTCTTTGAAATCGAACCACACTTAGTTGAGAGGCCATGTCGTGGTCTTGTAATTGTCTTGTTCTGTTTTTCATCTAGAAAATACAGTAATGGATTCAACTCTCCCTTGTATCTGAATTCTATTTCTGCTTTCAGTTTTGTCACACGTCGGAACATACTAAGCTTGATAATGCTGAAACGTATTCAGGATTCCAAGGCAACTCTAAAAAAATGTAGTATCTTCCTCTAATTTTAGGCTTTGTAGATGGAGGAAAGCTCACTCTGGAAAACTGACGGAGGGCGTGGCTTGGATTTTCTGGACTTTTGTTGTTCAGTAAATATTTGTTAAATCAAAGCTCAAATTCATCTGTGTTCTGGTCCCAGCACAGCTACTAATTAGTTGGACAGCACTGGACAAGTTATGTAGCCTCCTTGAACTTGACGTTCTGCATCTGCTACTAAAAGGCTGTGGATTGGCTGGGCGTGGTGGCTCATGCCTGTAATCCCAGCACTTTGGGAGGCCGAGGTAGATCACCTGAGGTCAGGAGTTGGAGACCGTCCTGTCCAACATGGTGAAACCCTGTCTCTACTAAAAAATACAAAAATTAGCCGGGCATGGTGGCAGGCACCTGTAATCCCAGCTACTCAGGAGGCTGAGGCAGGAGAATCGCCTGAACCGGGCAGGCAGAGGTTGCAGTGAGCCGAGATTGTGTCATTGCAGTCCAGCCCGGGCGACAGAGCAAGTCTCTGTCTCAAAAAAAAAAAAAAAAAAAAAATGGCTGTGGATCAAGAGATGTCTTAGGCACCATTCAGCATTCAAGTTCTTTGATGAGGGTCAGCTGCACAAAGATGTATAGCATGAGTCCCTCAAAGCTATCCTATGTAGACAATTTAGAGAAAGGTACTGTTTAAGAATGGACACAGCTTGAGGCTGTGTGACTTGGTGAGTAGATGAGGATTTTGTGTGAATGACGTGTTCCCCCTTCCTCTGGGGATAAAGCCGTCTTCCTCTACTAGGACACGTGGCTTGTGAGTGAGCTCTGAGCTTCCCACCTGCACTAACCCCACACCTTGCTCAGTACACAACATTCACAGCTGTATATGGCAGCCTTGGTGACCACTCTGGAAGGTCAGTAGGACTGCAGTGATAAGTAAAGTCTGATTCCTGATTTCAAGGAGCTGGGACCCTGGTTGGAGAGTAGCAGAAGGCTCAGTCTCACCCATCTGAACAACGTGGACTGGAAGTAGGGGAGGACGGATTTCCCAAAGAAGCCAGGTTGCTGTTAAGATAAGGAGGTGAAATGGAGGCAGAGTAGACAAAAACTTTTTTCTTTTCAGGTGAATAAGTTGGGCTGACAATAACTATTTGGTTGTTTTTCTGTAAGCATGCTGGTATTTTATGGTTTCCTGCTCAGTTGCTATTGGGTACACACATCTTTTTGTGCTTAGCAATTGATGGCTTTTTGGAGCCCCCAGCTGATGTAATTATGAGTTTTATATGTCTAACTGTCATCTGCAGCCTTACCACTAAAGTCTTTCACGTTATTTTACAACTGACCTTTTAGTCTTGGGCTGTTTGATCGTAGGCATTTCCCAAATGCACTTGACAACCCTCTGACTCCTTTAGCAGAGAAATGCTTTGATTTGTTTAAAAAAATTATATATTGATAGACACTAAGTTCCCTAAGTATGAAATAAAATAAATTGAAGTTTAGCTTCTAAGTATACCACGCCCCAGTGAACCACGCTGGTTAGAAGCATGGCTAGTGAAGCCGCACTATTTTAAAGAAGCCATCTGGAGATAGTCGAGTTCTCTTTCGGGGCAGGGATGGGAGAATATGCATTTGAGGGCAAAGGGAAGGTGGAATAAGAAACTGAATATTGGAAGCCTTGAGGGGACCCACAAGATTCAGTGTTGTCTCTCTCATTGGGATCATTCAGCCAACAGGGCTAGTGAGTTCATTCGGGAGGCTTTGAGGCAATGTGGGTGCTGGCTGACAAGGCTCATATAATATCCCTATGAAGTCATTCACGGAAAGCGGTCTGACACTATCTCGCCCCTCATCCTCCCTCTTCTTCCCCAAAATCCAGTGTTGCAGAGGCAGCCCAGTGGTTCTAGAGAGCCCCACCCCCTCCACTGCCCTGGCCCCCTGGCCCCCCAGCAGCGAAGACATTCCCTGGAGGCTCTGAGACAGGCTGGGGCCTGGCCTGGGAGCGGGCACCTCTGAGGAGCTGCTGCAGGGCCCCTGGACAGCATGGAGAAATGGGCAGCCTGTGTCTTCCGGTCCCCAGGTGCCTTGATGTCTCCACCCCTCTCCTTTCACTTGGGTCCCTTGTCTCAAACCTGCTGCAGTCAGGATGTGCTCCAGGCCTGCCAGGCCTGATTGCGGTCAATTCTACCTCAGAGAACATTTCAGTCCATGGGGTTGCCTCTTCCTTCATTTGTAAAATGTGTACCTTGTAATTTTGAAACAAAAAGTTCTTTTAGGCTCCTGAAATGGCAGGGAAGACCTTTTCAGGGGTCTCTAGGCTGGGAGGGGGAAGGGGCCTCTCAAAGCTCTTGTAATTCCAATACAGGTGGCCATGCGCTGTGTCCACAGAGCTATTTCATAGCCTAGCTGCAGGCTGCGTAAGCGGTTGCTGTTGAATCAAAGAGGGGTCCTTCTCTCTACAGAGTCTTGTTAGGTTTCCCCATAGTTCCCCAATTCCAACTCATGGCCAGTCCACTTTTGCCTGTCCCGCAGAATGAAGAGTATCGTGGGAACCTCAGTGTTGGTCCCACAGCTGTAAGCCAATTCCCCCAATTTTTCACTGCCCTCATTTTCCAGGAAGACATTAGCTTTAGGGGGAAGAAACCAGAGGCCCCAGAGCAGCCTGTCATTTGTCTAGGTTGGCTCCTGTGGGTTCCAGCCAGACTCTAATGTGGCCAGAGTGACCTCCAATGAGTGCTAGCAATTTTCAAGGCCATCTGAGAAGATGAGGCTCTTTCCCAGCTTCCTCCCGCACTCCCTTCCCTGTTTCCATCCTGCCCCCTTGCACTGCTACTTAGTTCCTTGTCGGGCTTACCTTTGGCCTTCTCTTGTAGATGACACAGCTAATTCTGAAAGATATGGAATCAAGGTAAGGCCTTCTTCAAAAAAGTGTGGAGCAACATGGCCTCCCTGCCCTGGCGGTCAGCTGACTCAGGGACTGGGGACACAGAGTCCATCTGGCTGTGCTTTAACTAACGATAACAGCTATGATGAAAGCACACAGTGATTATGGGAAAAAAAACATAACGTTCTGGGCCAGGCCAGCTCTGCAGACAGACAAGCTCATGTGAAGGTCAAACGTAACACACATCGGAGGGAGGAAGAGAACGGCAGTTTCAGCACACACTGGATTAAAGAAAAATCAACTAATGTTGAGTGTAAAAGAAAACTTCAGAAGTTGGCCCGAGATCAAGACCATCTCTTTGTTAGGAATTTCAGCTTTTGTCAGAGAGAATACTCCGATTTATTGTGAAAATCACTGCTCTGTCAGCTCCTCCACTTATTCCATATTTATGTCACCCTATTCCAATGCCCATTTGGGAGTTGGTTTTTCTCAGGTGTGTTCATTAAAAGCAAATGCTTGATAGCTTATCTTCCCTAGAGGAAGAAAGGGCTTGGCCTTGGATTCTAATTTGCAGTTTCTTGTCCCCTGCCCCTCCATTGTATCCGTCTAATTGGGAAGGATTAAGAATATTGAATTTCAAAAGGACAAGTAAGGCTCCTGGAGACTTGCATAGGGTATCTGTGTGAGCAGGTCCTGTACTGTGAAATTCTATCCAAGACAATATTCCACCATGTGACATCTGTCCTGCTGTGGGTCCTGAGTCCAAAGGGACCGGCAGCTCATGTGGTCACATTTAAGGGAGAAGGATTCTCTCCCCTTAAATCCTGAGCTGAGCTGGTTATCAGTATTTCGGTGGAGAGACCTCAGTTGTAGCGCAGCCTGTTTCCAAGAGCAAGCCCCTCACATTATGTGATGTCACATGACTGCCAGGTGGCATCACTGTGCGGCGGAAATTCAGACATCGCTGTGTGGCGCCCTCCAGGGGAAGGTAGGGGAAGTTCAGACATCGCTGTGTGGCGCCCTCCAGGGGAAGGTAGGGGAAGTTCACTACCATTCCTAGAAGCAGAGTCCCTAGCACTTGAGGAAGCATAGAAAGGGCCGAGTCCGGCGGTGTTCACACCGGACCCTTCGTTTTCTTTGTACTCAAGGTCAGGTAGGGCAACAAAGCCATGGGAACTTTGCTTCTTTGCCTTTCAGGCGGAAAGGTCTCATCCTGAACATTTCTTCCGGGATAGCCCTGTTTCCTTGGCCTCTCTACTCCATGTACTCAGCTTCCAAGGTGAGTGATGTCATGACTTCCAAGTCTCTTCCTTCTTCCTCTTACTTCTCCCAGGTGGCAATTTCCTTTGATCATCTGGCAAGTTGATGGAAAGGTTTGCCTGGAGACGCTCTCTTATGTGCAGGGCTGAGCTAGTCACTGGGAAGTCCAAGAGAAAATTAGAATAAAGCACCTGCTCTGGGCACACGAAGCCCTGCGGTGCACAACTTGGCCAGCCTCCGGGGATGCCTGCCCCACTCACCTCCTCTGGGAGCCCTTGCCGTCTTCCTGCTGACAAGTGACACTGTAGCTTCCTTCCAGACTGGGAGATCTAGCCTGGTGTCCCCATGCCCTAGTCATAAAAACAGCCTGAGGAGGAGGGGGCGCCGTACAAGGGAGGTTAATCTATGCAGGGGCCCTAGGGATGGATTTATCCCAAAACAGATTTTCCTGCTGAGTTGGAGGTCCTCTTCCCAGACCAGGGGATGAAGTGCTAACTCCCATCAAGGCAAGCTGGTTCATTTTTTCCCTTACCCTCTTTCTGCCCCACTCTCCAGCTTTATTAAGGCGTACTTGACAAATAAAAATTGTGTCTATTTATAGTATGCAAGGTGATATTTTGATATATGTAAATGTTGTGAAACGATCAAGTCAAGCGAATTAACATATCCATGACCTCACATACTTACCGGTTTTTTTTTTGTGGTGAGGACCCCTGAGATCTACTTGCTTAGCAATTTTCAGGTATGTTGTCTATGATTGTTAGCTTTTGTCACCATGCTGTATAGTAGATCTCCAGAACATATTCACCCTGTGCAGCTGAAACTCCGTACCCTCCGTACCCAGAGCTCCCCACTCTATTTTAAGGTCTAGCAGGTAGTGTGTCTGCAGTGCCCCTTGAAGTCAGAGGAAGTTGGCTCTGATGAGGGAGCTCACTCTGGGGCCTCAGGTGTCTCTCCTTCTTGCTCCAGGCATTTGTGTGCGCATTTTCCAAGGCCCTGCAAGAGGAATATAAAGCAAAAGAAGTCATCATCCAGGTGAGATGGGCAGCTGTGGAGTCCTTGTCATCATCCAGGTGAGGTGGGCGGCTGTGGGTCCTTGAGAAGGGTTACTCTGGACCTCCCGCGGCTGGGGCCACTGCCTCCTGTGGGTCTGGCTGCTCACGTGTGGTCAGCAGGAAGATGAGCTGGGGACGCCACTTGGGCTTTTGGGGCGCCTCAGTCCCACCTGCTGCTGTGGCTTCTGTTGCCCTCCCCCGTGCCCTGGGTGCGGAGGAGGAAATAGGAGAGGGGAGTGGCTGCTCAGAAATGCTGTGGACCTTCTTGCTACCTGATGCTTCATGAGAGCAGACATTCGGGTTGGTTGTGGCTTTTCCTCTCTGACCCTGGTACAGAACACAGGCTTATGTGGGAGGAATTCTGGAGAAGAAGCAAACAAAACAAAACTGGGCACTTGATCTGAGTTTGAACGAGGGGAGGGGCTAGTCACCAGGGGAGGGGTCCTTCTGTGATGGGCCACAGAGGTCCCCACACTCTGGTTCTCGAGCAGGTGAGGAGGAGGCACTCTGCTTCCCTTCCACAGGTCATCGTGGAGATGACCTGTCCTCACCTAGGCAGAGCTGGGCTGTCACTGCCTGCTGCAGGCTGAGCAATGTGATTCCTAAAGTGTCAGTGATTTATTTGTGCTTGGTTCAGCAACAGAGTTAGAGTTAGATAGTTTCTGGAATGTAGAATAAACAGAGTTTTTGTTTTGTTTTGTTATTGTTGTGTGGGAAGAAGTTTTACGATATACTATTAGAAATGGAGAAAGGCACACTCAAAATTATATCTTGGAAATTATTGCTGCACACACTGATTTTCAATTAAAATATCCAGTGAGAGTATTTTAGGCAGCTGTTCCTATAAACTAACCAGCTACAGGGTAAAGCTTATTAAGTAGGCAGATATGAGTTAATGGCAGGAATTTGGCCAATAATATCATTTCTGAGCCATAGTGAATGGTTGTAACAGCCTTGCCACCAGGTCACAGTCCCTTTCTCTGCCATGCAGTAGCCGTCTGACCCATCAGAGGGTCCTGCTTCCATGCTGGGGTCTCTGTGCTCCCACTCCCAGCTGAAGCTGGGGTTTCCCTTTTGTAATGCTGCAGCTCTGTCTGGGCTAAGTTTGCTGCAGTAAAAAAATAACCCCTAAAATCTCAGTGGCTTAAAACAACAAAGTCCTATTTTGCATTCACGTGACACATCCACTGTGGGTTCACAGAAGACATTGGCTCACTGTGCTGACACAGGGCCCCAGGCTGACGGAGCAGCCGACATGCCAGAGGAAAAGGAGTGGGAAGTTCTAGTGGGTCCTGCTTTGACAATGAAATGCTCTGGCCCAGAGATGACACATGTCACCTCTGTTCCTAAATCACTGGCCAACTCTGGTTGCATGGTCCTACACAGCCACAGGGGGCCAGGAAGTGCAATTCTATTATGCATGTGTCTGGAAGAAGAAGGAACCAAGAATCCTTGGTGATTTCTAAACATGAATGATCATCGCAGCCACCTGCTTCCTAGCCATGTGACCCTCAGCAGCATCTTGTCTTGATCCTTGGGGCACAGCTGCCGAGGTAGTGGGTACTATGGAGCAGGAGGGTCAGGAGGAGATGTGGGTGGGGAAATGGAGTCCCTTGTCCCTTCCCTGATGCAGAGAACTTGGAGGTGCTCTTCTACCAGGGAGGAGAAAGTGAAAAGACTGTGATCTTTCAAAAACCAACTGGCCTCTCCGAACGCACACTCAATAAATACTTGCTGAATGAATGAAAAAGTATGTACTGTGGAGTTGGGTTTGAATTTCATCACAGCTCTACCACTTATCATCTGAGTGATCCTGGTCAGCTTGTTTAAACTCTGTGAGCCTCAGTTTTCCCATCCATAAAAAGGGGCTTATAATGCCTGCTTATACCTCTGGGTTATAGTAAAGATCGAACAAAGAAATAAGTGCATATGTTTAAACAGTATTTATTGAGCCTCTATTTTGTACATACAGGTGTTTTGTCAACCCAAAATCACTTAAGAATGAAAATACTTATCATTACTTCCCTATCTGGAAACTGTGGTGGAGAAAACACACTCCTTATATTTCTCAAAGAGTAACACTTTGAGATCCTTGGAAGAAAAGTGTTATACAAATTAATCATGCTTTAATTTCCATAGGAACCTGCTCATTTGGATTAATTGATTCATAATTGGGTTAAATTATGAAATAATGTAATTCCAAATGTGATGTGAAGAAAAATAAAACGTAGAAAACTTTTGTGGATTTTTTTTTTACTTTTTCTTTTCTCTTTCTTTCTTTCTTTCTTTCTTTCTTCCTTCCTTCCTTCCTTCCTTCCTTCTTTTCTTTTCTTTTCTTTTTTTTTTTTTTTTTGACAGGGTTTCACTCTGATGTAGCCCAGGCTGGAGTGTAGCCCAGGCACGATCTTGGCTCACTGTAACCTCTGCCTTCCAGGTTCAGTGGATCCTCCTGCCTCAGCCTTCTAAGTAGCTAGGACTACAGGCATGTGCCACCGTGCCTGACTAATTTTTCTATTTTTAATGGAGATGAGGTTTTGCCATGTTGCTCAGGCTGGTCTCGCACTCCTGGGCTCAAGCAATCGTCCTGCCTTGGCCTCCCAACATGCTGGGATTACAGGCATGAGTCACCATACCAGCCTTTTTTCTTTCTAAAGATGCCAAACCCTTTGTTCTGGGAATAAGGTAATAAAACCCCATTATGAATCCCCATGCCAGGCCACAATGTGGTTAGCCCACAGGTGGAAACATGGTGTTGGGTTTTTAGGGCGCAATGTGTGATTGTTTTTCTTACCACAACAGGAAAAGGTTATGAGGTATGTGCTACTCTTGGTTCCTAACTGAAGTGTGAAAGTGGGAATCCAGAGTGCTTTCAGTTGCTCCAACTTTGGTTATATGTATTAGAAACAAACTTCTGAGATAGAGTTGCCAGATTAAATACAGGACCTCCAGTTAAATTTGAATTTCAGATGCCTATGAATAGTTTTCAGTATAAGTATGTCCCATGCAATACTTGGGATACGATTGTGCTGATGTGGTTTTCATTGTTTGTCTGAACTTCAAATTTAACTGGACATCCTGTATTTTTATTTGCTGTCTTGCAACTCGGTTCTGAGAGAGAGACCCGAGTTCTTCCCATTCACACTGTGTGTTGGGCAGGGCATTCGGGCCACTTGATGTTGGCTAGGTAGGTTCTCATCTTGAGAAACCAAATTTCTGATTCCCAGCTCTGTGCCGGTACCGTGCCTTTTTCCACTGAAGATCTTAAAACTTTGCCTAGGAAAAGAAGGGTCTGGAAATGGTGGGATGGGGACTTGAGTGTTAATTTCTGAGTCTTCTTCCTGGGGTGGATTGCTTCTGTGCCATGGTCTTTGTTTCCCGTTGTAGGTGCTGACCCCATATGCTGTCTCGACTGCAATGACAAAGTATCTAAATACCAATGTGATAACCAAGACTGCTGATGAGTTTGTCAAAGAGTCATTGAATTATGTCACAATTGGAGGTGAAACCTGTGGCTGCCTTGCCCATGAAATCTTGGTAATTGATAACTTCTCCTTTTCTTGAAGCCAGGGAGGGAGGACACGCAGGTGGCCCTGGCAGGGCTGGGCTAGCTCTTCCTTGCTGCTGGAGCACTCATTGATGCGTTAATATAGCCAGGTACAAGGACTTTGTGGCGAGGTGGGGAGAAGCCGGAGCCTGGGAGCTCAGCCGCTAGATAACCCCGAAGTTGGCAAGTCTCATTCTTGGCTGCCTCCCTCCTCCCCTCAGAAAGTAAGGTGGCTCCCAGGAGCTGTTGGGCAGGGAAGACCAAGATATATGGCGCTTCCACATGGGGGCTGCTGTCTTCTCTTGACCCTCTATTCCAGTCAATGTTTAGCTATCAGCCCTCCAGGGAAAAAAACAAAATAAACACAAACCACTTTGATGTGTAGCATTTGACTTCCACGGTATAAATACTTCCAGCATGGCTGAGTTTAAGCCACCGACATGATGCTGTGTGCATCAATTGAAGAGTGCATGGTGCACAGAAGGCTCTTTTTTTAGTTTACTTTAAGTTCCGGGATGCATGTGCAAAACGTGCAGGTTTGTTACATAGGTATACATGTGCCATGGTGGTTTGCTGCACCTATCAACCCGTCATCTAGATTTTAAGCCCCGCTTGCACTAGGTATTTGTCCTGATGCTCTCTCTCCCCTTGCCCCCCACCCCCCCACAGGCCCCGGTGTGTGATGTTCCCCTCCCTGTGTCCATGTGTTCTCATTGTTCAACTCCCACTTATGAGTGAGAACATGTGGTGTTTGGTTTTCTGTTTCTGTGTTAGTTTGCTGAGAATGATCGCAGTGGGCTCTTATGAGTGAGTGCAAGCCAGCTCCAGCATGCCACAGATCCAGCATATGGCAGAAGAGGCTCTTACCACTCCTGGACTGCTTTTAAAAACAAACACAAACATGAAACAAAGGTAGACTTGAGTATTGCTCACTAATACTGAAACAAACATAACATTGGCATAGCTCTGACTCCAGTCCCACCAAAGAAAGTTAGATGGGGTTTCCTCACTTACCCATCATCTGCCAATTTCCTCCTCTGTCTCATTGGCTTTTCTACTGCAGGAATTGGATCTCTCTCTCTGTCTTTCATGGATGGTAGAAGGATTCATGGTTCCATGCACTAAAGTCTACCAAAGCATTCCTTTATCTGCTGGGACTTAAAGAAGACTCTGGCAAGAGATATTGAACTTTCTCAATTACTTGCTATTTTTATGTAGAACTTCAGCAATGTGCAGAATCACCAATGTAACTCACACTACAAAGCAGACATGCAGAGAGGATATAAGGTCTTTATTTTTTCTGTTGCTGATCTGGTCTTTTTCCAGATCACTACTTGCTGCAGGAAAATTCATCGAATGTCCAATGAGTCTAAACTGAGTTTGATCTAGTCATCTCAACTGGCCATTTAGGAAATGTACTCTTAGTCTGCTATTTAGGAAGAAATGTTCAGTCTTCCCTGGAGGCTCCCTTCTTCCTGCCCCTCTCACTAGGTGGCGCTGGGAGAGGATGCCCTGTGGTCCATGACGGTCCTTCCATGTGTGTGGGCTGGTGTCCTGGGTGGCTGTTCACCTTGCTGAAGTTTATGTCTGTCGAGGATGAGGGAGATGAACCTTTCTGTCCTTTTGACTTGGCCAGTGGATACCCTGATAAGGTCTCCCCAGCTACTGAGGGCAGCAGACTGCTGTACTCTGCCACATCCCCCTCCAGCTACAGGCCCAAGGTCCATCTGCAGCTTTGATCCACATAGACCTCTGGCTGCTATCTCTACATCAGCACCAATGTGGACCTGAAGGAAGCTGGAAAAACCAAATCTCAGCACCTGTCTCACCATGCTGAGATAATTTCCTGTGGTTGGACCGCAGAGGAGTGGGGGCCATGGCCCCTTCTTTGCCCTCAGTGCCACCCTTACTCATGAATCACACTTCTCCATCCTGCATGTGCCAGGCCTTATCCTTCAGCCCCCAGCCTAGGCCAGAGCTCACACCCGACAGAGGACACACTTCTGACCACGCTTTTCTCTTTCTCTCCTCCCACTTCCCACTATCTCCAGGAAAGAAAAATTACAGATCTTTTTTTTTTGAGGTAGACTCTCGCTGTTGCCCGGGCTGGAGTGCAGTGGTGCGATCTTGGCTCACTGCCGCCTCCACCTCCCAGGTTCCAGCGATTCTCCTGCCTCAGCCTTCTGAGTAGCTGGGATTACAGGTGCTCTCTGCCACAACTGGCTAATTTTTGTATTTTTAGTGGAGACAGGGTTTCACCATGTTGGCCAGGTTGGTCTCCAACTCTTGGCCTCAGGTGATCTGCCTGCCTTGACCTCCCAAAGTGTTGGGATTACAGGCGTGAGCCACCACACCCAGCCAAAACTACAGATTTCTTGTGCACTTTCTCGGTGTCACAGCTTAGCCCTCTCCAGTGGGGATGGCGTCCCTTCCACCTTCAGGAGGACACTGTGACCTTAGTCCTCCAGGATGCTGATGGCTTAAACAGAACTCATCAGCATCTGAAAAATGCTTCCTTGTAGAAAAATAAACATTTTATTTTTATAAAAATGGAATAAAATTTTATTTTATCTTGACACAGGGTCAAAGTTGAATATTTTATTTAATTTTGACATAGCCATGTTGCCCAGGCTGGAGTGCAGTGCAGGATCACAACTCACCGCAGCCTCTTTGAACTCCTGGGCTCAAGATTTCCTCCCACCTCAGCCTCCACAGTAGCTGGGACTATAGGCACATGCCACTACATCCAGCTAATGTTTTAATTTTTTTTTTGGTAGAGACTGGGGCTCACTTTGTTGCCCAGACTGGTCTTGAACTCCTGGGCTCCAGCTATCCTCCCGCTTTGGCCTCCCAAAGTGCTAGGATTACAGGTGTGAGCCACTGTGCCCGGCCTGAATATTTTCTTGACCTTTCCTTTTAATTTCTTAGATAACAGATTCTAATTTCTTCAGGCAAACAGTTGCCAAGAACAGACCAGGAAAAGGAGTTTTTGTGCCTGGTGAAATAGGAGAGAAAATAAATGAAAATACGTTAATCATTAAAGCCACTTTTGAGTTTGCCAGGATTTAGAAAGATCATTGTATCTAAAGAGAGAGGCAATCATGTAGAATCAAATGGTAAATAAGCGACCCTTTTATTACCAAGAGGCCAGGCAAAGATAGCACGCCCTCCACCCACAGGGAGCATGGGGCTGGGACCGAGGCAGGAATGGAGCCCCTACCTACAGAGACCCTGTCGTGCTTGGAGGCTTCATGCATGTTGCCTCACTTAGTTGTCCTAATAATCTTGTGAGATAGGACTTAGAGTCACCCTTTTACAATGGAGGAAAACAAAGCTCAGAGCTGCAACAGCTGGCCCATGGCCACCCAGCTGGTAATGGTGAAGCTAGAATTTAAGTCCGCTTTTGTCTGGGGCCACAGCCTTTTCTGGCTCCTACATGGCCCTTCCAGGCTGGGAAGGGGTAGACAAAGATGGAGATGGAAGAGGGACTCTTTTAGGACTTTTTAAAGGGGGCTGGAATTGTAATTTATTTTGCTTATTTTCTTTATGGCTGACCTCACTATGGCAAAACATTTAGTTCAAGACAGAGCTACTGAAAGGGCTTGATTTTGCTGTGAGATAAGAAAGCTCGGAGAGAAAAATGAAGTTCTTGAGGAAGAAGTTGTGTTGATTCAGCGACGTGGCTAGTGGGAGGAGAGGTCAGCTTTGGCTCCCAGAAGCTGTCATTAGTCCCTTGTCTTCAAATATCTCAGAGGAATGCAGAGATCTGAGGATCTGAGCTGGCTGACAAAACATGAATAGCTCCCCTAAAAGCTCAAGTTTTCCTCTGGTTGGAATCCCGTTGTTCTGTAGGAAATAGGTGGATTGAGGCATGTTGGATTAATAAAGTTATGCTGTGAATCATTATGAAATGATTGCTTCTGGGGTCCTGGACCCCAGAACTGTGCAAGACACAGTTGCAATTTGGTGGCAAGGAATCTTTCAAGGCCTGTACCTACAGCCTGAAATACATTGAACTGAAGGCTTCCCCCTCTTTGAAAAGCAAGTACTGCATGTTGATAATCTATACCTTTCTGTGACTGACTTCCATTCATCCAGGCTTCACGTATTTCCTTAGCGCCCACTATGCCTTGGAGTTGTGCCAAATGATGGAAAGCATTTCTGATTCTCTCCTGGATCCTCATTTCATTTATTTATTTATTTATTTGTGACAGACTGTCGCTCTGTCACCCAGGCTGGAGTGCAATGGTGTGATCTCAACTCAATGCAACCTCTGCCTCCTGGGTTCAAGCGATCCTCCTGCCTCAGCCTCCCGAGTAGCTGAGACTACAGGCATGCGCCACCATGTCTGGCTAATTTTTGTCTTTTTAGTAGAGACGGGGTTTCACCATGTTGGCCAGGCTGGTCTCAAACTCCTGACCTCAAGTGATCCACCTGCCTTAGCCTCCCAAAGTGCTGAGATTACAGGTGTGAGCCGCCGTGCCTGGCCCAGGATCCTCATTTTAACAGAAGCTTGGTAGAAAGGACTTGAAGACAAGTGGGGACATACTCACTAAGAGAAAAAGTAAGTCAGGGAGGTGGTTAACACAGAGTTCTCTTCATTTAGAATTTCCAGACCGGGCATGGTGGCTCACACCTATAATCCCAACACTTTGGGAGGCCAAAGCAGGAGGATCACTTAAGTCCAGGAGTTTGAGAACAGCCTGGGCAACATAGTGAGACCCTGTCTCTGAAAAAAAAAAAGAAAAAATTAGCCAGGCATGGTGACACACTCTTATGGTACCAGCTACTCAAGAGGCTGAAGTGGGAGGATCCCTTGAGGCCAGGAGGTTGAGGCTGCAGTAAGTCGTGATCGTGCCACTGCACTCCAGCCTGGGTGACAGAGCAAGACCTTGTCTCAAAGAAAAAAATAATCCTTAAGGCTGATCGTACTAGGTCGTCCAAAGGAGTTTAAAAGGACTGGCTACTTTGGTGTCTGAGAAAACCTTGTGTGCTGAGAAAGTGTCACAAGACCCTTAAACTTTATCAATTACATAAAAGGTTCTGGGGCTCCACTTTAGTAGTCAGAAAAAAATATTTTTAAAGACCACAAAGATGAACTGAGGTACTTGTTATTCCTTCCTCCCCAACACTGATGCTTCTCTCTGTTTAAGGCGGGCTTTCTGAGCCTGATCCCGGCCTGGGCCTTCTACAGCGGTGCCTTCCAAAGGCTGCTCCTGACACACTATGTGGCATACCTGAAGCTCAACACCAAGGTCAGGTAGCCGGGTGGTGAGGAGTCCAGCACAATCTTTTCCTCACCAGTCCCATGCTGGCTGAAGAGGACCAGAGGAGCAGACCAGCACTTCAACCTAGTCCGCTGAAGATGGAGGGGGCTGGGGTCACAGAGGCATAGAATACACATTTTTTGCCACTTTACTTGAGTCTGAAGATCTCTGGGAAAGTTGTGGTGCCAATCTGTGCTGTTGTCCTGAAGTGCTCACCTGTTCTCAAACAGGGTTCCTGAAAGACCCAGGAAATGGGTGTGAACCAAAAAGTGTCTGAGACAGATCTCAATCATTTAGAAAGTTTATTTTGCCAAGGTTAAGGACGTGCACCTGGGAGGCAAGTTTGTGCCTTTCTCCAATGATGATTTTGAAGGCTTCAATATTTAAAGGGAGAATATTGGGGAAAGAGGAAGAAATTTTGCAAAGGTATGGGCAGATAAGAGACAAGCGGTTGCATTCTTTTGAGTCTTTGATCAGCCTTTCACCAAATACACAATTCACATGTGGGAGGGGGTAGAGGAATAGTCACTTATGCCTTGTCTAGCTCAGTGACTCTGCTTTTTTACATCAGAGGAAGCAATCAGATGTGTACTTGTCTCAGGTGAGCAGAGAGATGACTTTGAGTTTTGTCCTTTCTCTCTATCCTGTGAAGATAAGTGATAAATTTACATTGTCAGGATAAAATTCAACAGAACCATTTTAGGGTAAAGATCTTGGGACACACAAGGAATTTCTTAGTGGGCAAATTGCAAAGGAGGTCTGTAGCTTTTTTTCTTTGTAGTCATCTTATTTAGGAATGAAATGGGAGGCAGGTTTACCTGATGCAGCTCCCAGCTTGACTTGTCCCATTGGCTTAGGGATTTTGGGGTCCCAAGATTTATTTACCTTTCACATTGAACAGAGGAAGACGTCAGGCAACAGTTACATCAGGCCAGTTTCTGGTCTCCTCCCGACCCACATCAATGAATGCAACACCAGCTTTATCTATTTTATTTATATTTGAGGTTCTATGTAAGATTGTTGGTAAAAACAAAAACAGGATAGGATACTCAAAATGTTTAAAAAACCCTTGCTCTAATGCAGGAGTTTGTAACTAGAAATGAGGTTTCTGAGGGTCTCCAACTCTTGGGGTGCTGGGGACACATGGAGTGATGTGTCCAGCCCTAGGTCTAGAATTATCTGAAGGACTGCATCCTTACTTGTCTGGAGATTGAGGGAGTTGTTGGCTG
Source organism: Gorilla gorilla gorilla (assembly GCF_029281585.2). Classification (NCBI taxonomy): domain Eukaryota; kingdom Metazoa; phylum Chordata; class Mammalia; order Primates; family Hominidae; genus Gorilla; species Gorilla gorilla. Next base: position 92,681,402 of record NC_073237.2, on the reverse strand, counting down.
GGACCCCAGCAGGGGCTGTCACATGAAGCCCCTATACATGGCCTCTCTGAGTGGCTGCTTGGTCTTCCTCGAAGCATGGTGGCTGCCTTCCAAGAATGAGCATCCCAAAGAAAATTGGGAGGAAGCTGTACTGTCCTGTATGACTTACCCCTGGAAGTCACGTGGCATTGTGCCCAAGCCCTCCCAGATTCAATGGGAGAAGACGCAAAACCTGCCATGGGAAGAGTATCCGATGGAATGGTGGATATTGTCATGCTCATCTCTAGAAAATGTGTTCTCCATTCATCCATCTTAGTGTAAGTGTTTGTCCTAAGTTTAGTGTAAGTAGGATGAATTACTTGGCCTTTCCACTGGCACTAGAGCAACTTATAAAAGTGTAGACACTGTGTTTCTAGAACCTTCCAATCAAACCCTGGTGAATTGGCCTTTCAGGAACAACTTCTACAACCAGCACCTTAGGTAAGAACAGAGACACACTTCAGCTTAAATGGCCTGGGGCAGATATTTAGAGGTAAGTTTTAGATGTGTGATACAGGGGTTTTCTAGTGTAATAATCCTAGGTTGATTTGCACGGTTGTCCAACAAGCTTCTTGAGGGTTCTTAAAGTAAGAGAGAATTTCCTAACAGTAAAGGCCCCAAGACGTTGAACTGACTTCTTACGAAATGAGGGCAGAAAAACTCCGTATTTTAAGATCTTTATCCTCATCATCATTAGTAGTAGATAATAGCTATCATTCATTGAACACTAATTGTAGTCAGGGACTATGTAAAGCCTCATAACAACTGAAGAAGTAGGTACTATTAGTATTGCCTTCATTTTACAGATGAGGAAACTGAGGCACAGAAAACTTAACTCATGTGTGTGGGTTCACTTGACCAGTGAGTGGCAGAGCTGGCGTTTCCCGCACACCTTGGCTAAAGCAGAACAGTAGAGCCCTATGTCTGGGCTAAGTTTATTTAATCGAAATTAATGACAAGGGGTGAACGCCATGCCCTCAACTCTGTATATTTCACTCTCACATGTTGTGGAGGCAACAGGAGGGAGCCAGGCTTCAGCAGCCAGGCCCATATGTCTGGATTTCAACACTGACCACTTTCCAAATTTACTATCCTCTGGGAATCATTCAGGAACAGGGAGGCCTGCCAAGTTTCACTGACCTTTTGTTTCTGCGGGAAAGTACTGGGCTCTTGTTTCTCGCCTGATTCTCTTATCTTTGGAGGGCTTGGGACCCCAGGGCCCAGCATCAGAAGCCGGCCGTTTTGATAGACGTGTTCCCTCTGCGTCCTTGCAGCCTTCCATCTGTGCTACCTCCCAGGAAGCCGAAGGCCGCAGAGTCCCTTTCGGATGGCACTGGGAGCAGGAAAATGAGGTGATTATGGGCTGCTGCTCCAAGAAGTATTGGCAGCTGTTGCTGGGGCGGCTCCCTGGGGTGTCATCCCTTTCTTGCTCTTGTGGATGGGAACCAGAGCACCCCACTTCAAAGACTCTGTAAGCCAGGGCTTACCAGAGAAAGCTGAAGAGTCCAGGGCCAATTTTAATCAGTTTCTTGTGCTTCTCATGCCAAAAGAGATGATTGTCGTCACTATAGTTCATCCACTGTGCGGCGGGCCTGACTCGCTACTGCCCTCTAATGCTCTGGGAGAGAAGCTGTTGGGTCTTTCCTACCTAATCTGGTAGAAATGTTAGAACAGAGGCTAATTTGGGGAAATAAATCTCTCAATTTTTTGAGCTGCTTTGTGTGTGTGCGCGCGCGCATGTGTGTGTGTAAGGGGCAGGGTCTCTAAGAAAGAAAGAAAAGGAGGCGAGAGGAGGAAAGGACCTGTTTCAGTTTCACAGGCTCTGGCAAGGTGACTGAGGAAGCGCCAAGCCCCTTAGCCTTTTTGGGCTCTGGTTACCTCATCAGTAACATTAGAAGGTTTTATACATGATTTATCCTTTTTTATTCAGCTCTTATAGTCTATAAATCTCCAGTAAGTTGTGGAAATAAACTTTTAAAAATCTTTAAAAAACCATTTTCCTAATTAGATATACAGTGTAGAAAATAGAAAAACTACAGAAAAAGATCAGAAAATAAAAATCCCAGCATTATCCCACCATCCAGAATGAATCACTCTTCACTGATTGTGAATTTCCTTTTATAATTTTCATGTGTGTGTTTTGTGTGTGTGCTTGTGAATCTAAGGGTAGATTTTATATCTGCCTTTCCTCTTAAGATTACAGCATATTTCCTCGTGATAGTAGCTATTCCAAAGATGATTTATAATGTTTGCTTAATATTTGTTCATAGTACTGAACATAATTTATTTTACCATCCCTTTTTTATGTGCATCTAGGTGTTTTCTGATTTTAAAAATCTTATAGGCTGGGCACAGTGGCTCACACCTGTAATCCCATCACTTTGGGAGGCCAAGGCAGGATAATTGCTTAAGCCCAGGAATTTGAGACCAGCCTGAGACATAGTGAGACCCCTTCTCTACAAAAAATTAAAAAATTAGCCAGGTGTGGTGGTGCACACCTGTGGTCCCAGCTACCTGGGAGGCTCAGGCTAGAGGATCTCTCTTGAGCCCAGGAAATGGAGGCTGCATGAGCTGAGATCACATCACTCCAGTCTGAGCAACAGAGTGAGACCCTGTCTCAAAAAACGAACAAACAAACAAACAACCCCACAAAACCTTATAACAACATCCATCCTTGTATGTGCATTTTCTTGTTGTGATGTTTCAACTTCTTTTTATACTTTAATTCACATACTATATGATTCACCCATTTAAAGTGTACAATTCAGTTGTTTTTAGTATAGTCACAGAGTTGTGTAACCATAATCACAATCAACTTTAGAACAATTTTAGAATATTTTCATCACCCACATGGAAACACAATAGCCATTAGCAGTCACTCCACATTCCATACCCGAACCCCTCAGCCTTAAGTAACCATTGATGTATTTTCTGTCTCCATTGACTTGCTTATTCTGGACTTTTATTTTTATTTATTTATTTATTTATTGAGATGGAGTCTCACTCTGTCGCCCAGGCTGGAGTGCAATGGTGCAATCTCAGTTCACTGCAACCTCCACCTCCTGGGTTCGAGCGATTCTCCTGCCTCAGCCTCCCAAGTAGCTGGGATTACAGGAGTGCGCCACCATGCCCGGCCAATTTTTTTGTATTTTTGGTAGAGACAGGATTTCACCATGTTGGCCAGGCTGTTCTTGAGCCCCTGACCTCAGGTGATCTGCCTGCCTCAGCCTCCCTAGGTGCTGGGATTACAGGCATGAACCACCAGGCCTGGCCGTATTCTGGACTTTTAATGTAACGAATGTAACATGTGGATTTCTGTTTTTGGCTTTTTCCACTTAACACCATGTTTTCAAGGTTCATCTATGTTGCAGCATGTATTAGTACTTCAGTCCTTTTTTATTGCTGAATAATATTCTATTGTATGAATAGACCACATTTATTTCTTAGTTCATCAGTTGATGGACATTTAGATGGTTTCCACTTTTTGGCTATTGTAAAGAATGCTGCTATAAACATTTGGTACAAGTTTTTGTGCAGATATATGTTTTCATTTCTCTCCATTATTTACCTAGGAGTAGAATCGCTGGGTCATGTGGTCACTCTGTGTTTAACCTTTTGAGGAAATGCTTCACTTTTCCAAAGTGGCTGAACCATTTTACATTATCAACAGCAGAGGGTGAGGGTTCCAAGTTCTCTATATCCTCACCAGTACTTGTTCTTTTTCTGTCTTTTTGGTGATAACTAACTATACTAGTGGGTATATGAAGTGGTATCTCATTATGGTTTTCATTTTCATTTCCCTGACAGCTAATGATTTGAGCATCTTTCATGGGTTTATTGGGCATTTGTATATATTCTTTGGAGAAATGTATACTCAGATGCTTGATTCATTTTTAAAATGAGGTTGTTTGTCTTTTAATTATTGCTGTGTGTGCATTACCAATTATTTCCTCAGAGTAGGATTCCTGGATAAAAAGTTTAAATTTTTTTTTTTTTTTTTTTGAGGCAGAATCTCACCGTTGTTGCCTGACGTAGAGTGCAATGGCGCAGTTTCGGCTCACTGCAACCTCTGCCTCCTGGGTTCCAGCAATTTTTCTGCCTCAGCCTCTCGAGAAGCTGGGATTACAGGTGCCTGCCACCATGTCTGGCTAATTTTTGTATTTTTAGTAGAGATGGGGTTTCACCATGTTGGCCAGGCTGGTCTTGAACTCCTGACCTCAGCTGTTCCACCTGCTGCGGCCTCCCAAAATGCTGGGATTACAGGGGTCAGCCAGCACGCCCGGCCAAAAAGTCTAAATATTTTTAAGGCTCTTTATATTTATTACCAAGTGATTTCTAGAAAAGTTGTATAAATATACACCTCCATCTTAGCAGTGGTTCTCAACTGGGGAACGATTTTGTCCCCCAGAAGACATTTTGCATTTTTCGCAAAAATGTCTGGCAACGTTTTTGGTTGTCACAACTCAGGGAAGGAGAATGCTCCTGGCATCTCTCATTGATAGAGGCCAGCGATGCTTCGGAATATCCGACAGGGCACAGCACTGCCCCTACCCCCAACCAACACAGAATTATCTGGACCCAAATGTCAGTATTGCCAATGTTGAGAAACTTGACCTGTAGTTAATGGGGATACCCATCTCAATATTCCATTGTTTTCATCCAACCATTCTTTCTTTTAGAATTATGTTAAATCCTACCTGGCCAATGATTACCAATATACTATTGAATTATTCTCCTTTGGACCAGTATGTCTTCTATCACTAAAAGCTGGAGTGTGAGATATTCAACTCACTCCCACAAGTATTTGTTAAAGCACACTGTGGGTTATTTATTGCTAGAAACAGAGCAGGGTGCAGAAAATCAACAAGACAGTAACTCGAGGGCTGTAATGATAGTGATGAGTTATTACTATCTTCAATAGCTAATATATGTTAGACACATGTGCACGTCCACTCATCACTGCACACCGTGAAGTAGGTATTTTATTGGTTAGATTTGAGTTCAGTTGCAGACTTATAGTTGTGTAGTAGAAACTTCAGCAGTGGTTTATGAAATGAGGATGTTTATTTCTTTTTTACATAAAAATCCGTAGGTAGGGAGTCCAGGGCAGGAATGGCAGCTCTGTTCCAGGAAGGTTTTAGGGCCCCTGCCTACTTGCCACTTCTCTGTTCCTATGGTGTCCAAGATAGTGGTGGCTACATCTCCAGTCAGCACATCCACATTCAAGACAATAAGATATTGTCTTGATGATGATTCAAGACAACAAGATGGAAAAAAAGGATGATGAAAGAGAAGCAAAGAGTGTATGCCTGTTTTATTTTAAAGAAGATTCCTAGAAGCTGTCACATGATGTACTCTTATTTCTCACAGGGAGAGTTTAGTCATACACCCACACCTAGCTGCAAGGGAGGCTGATATTCTGTAAGACTGTACACACATCTCAAGACTTCTATTACTGGGAAAAGGGGGTAACAGATAAAGGGGGAAACAAGAGCAGCGTCCACACAACTTTTTCCTGGCCCTCAGACGGAAGGACATAGAAGCTCAGGGACATTAAATTGCCTTCAGTTACATAGATTAAAAATGCTAGACCTGAGTCTTGACCCCAGCTCTGTCTGAAAACAAAGTTCATATTTGTTTGTTCTCCTGCTCTGTCACCTCACCTTTCTCTTAATAGTTTAATGAGCTACCAAGACATCACTTGCACAACATGGCAGATATTATTTAAGTGTTAGAATACGTGGCATAGAGTCCTGGCTGTGGTTTGAAAAGCTCACTGGTGCCAACCCTTTGCCAAAGCTCAGGAGAGAGCACAGGGGAATCTGTGCAGCAGAGGCCCTCACTGGGGCAGGGAGTTTATCAGTTCATCAAAAAAGTTGGTTAAAACTGAGAATCATAGGCAATAACACATTCCTTAAACATTTTACCTTAAAAAATTACTGTGGAAAATTCCAAACGTACACAAAATAATCAGCGTAGTATAATGCGTCCCATGTACTCATCACCCAGCTTCAGCAATTATCATCATTCTGCCATTCTTGTTTCATTTCTAACTCCAGCTTCTCCCCATCCCCCACTGGAGCTTTTAAATTCTATTTTTTAGGTAAAGTTTATGTACATTCAAATATGCAAATCTTAGCGTACAATTTTGACAAATAGACACAGAAGTGTGATTTGATCACCATGGAAATTTCTAGAGTTCTCCCACTGTAGACTAGTTTTGCCTGTAATGGACTTTTATATAAATGAATTCATACAGGATGGGCTCTTTTGGGTCTGGCTTCTTTTACTCGGTGTCATGTCCGTGAAATTTACCCATGTTGTTGCATTTACTCCTTTTTATTGTTGAGTATTATTTCTGTAGGAATATATCACAATTTGTTGATCTATTCTCCTCTTGAAAGACATTTGGTTTTACAGCTTGGGTTTTTATGCATAATGCTGCTATGAACGTTTCTGCTTAAGTATTTTTGTGGACATATGTTTTCATTTCTCTTAGGTTTATACCCACCAGTGGATTTGCTGGGTCAAAGGGTTGGTACATTAAACATTTTATTTTAACTTAAAACATATAAAAGTATATTCCTTTGCCAATCTTTAGATGTAGGGCCAAGTCCTTTCCTTTAAATGTGGGGCCACTGATTGGAATTGCAGCTTGTCTTTCTTACGTAAATCACACTCATCTAATGCACCAACTATAATATGTAGTTTTGATTTCCTTAAAGTGGAATGAGAACTTAATGACACTTGAAAGACATCTGAATGCAGAATCAGGATTCTTTTGGATTTTCAAAATCACCCCAACAATCTTTTATAGATATTATGTTGACACCTACATCTACAATAATAACTTTTATTGATTTGTCCTTGAGTTTTCATAATAATAGTAACTCTCTTTTCTTTTTTTTTTTTTGAGACGGAGTCTCACTCTGTTGCCCAAGCTGGTGTGCAGTGGCATGATCTCGGCTCACTGCAACCTCTGCCTCCCGGGTTCAAGCGATTCTTCTGCCTCAGCCTCCCAAGTAGCTGGGACTACAGGCGTGCACCACCACGCCTGGCTGATTTTTGTATTTTTAGTAGAGATGGAGTTTCACCATATTGGCCAGGCTGGTCTCAAACTCCTGACCTCGTGATCTGCCCGCCTTGGCCTCTCAAAGTGCTGGAATTACAGGCGTGCGCCACTGCGCCTGGCCAGTAACTCTCTTTTCATGCCAAGGCTTTATTGGCTTATATATTTTTAATTCAACTGTGTAATTATCATAATAAATACAGCTTACATTGACAGATTTGGAAACAACACATGTCTCTTCATAAGCACAATTCACCTGGAAGGAAGATATGAAAGCGAGCATGACAGAGAGTGCCTTCATACCTGTTAGTAGATGTTAGTAAGCATGTTCGCTGATTTGCAGTCAATATGTTTTGCAATAGGAACAAAGAGTACCAGTTTGTTCTGGTTACTATTACTGGATAATAAATTGTTCCCAAATTTTGTAGCTTAAAGCATCATTTTATTAGGCTAATGAATTTGGCAGGTTGTTAATTTGGATAGAGAATGGTGGAAAAGACTTGTATCTGCTTCAAGATGTGGAACCTCAATTGGGAAGGCTAGGTGAATGGGAGTGACAATGGCTGGGGACTAGAGTCATCTGGATGTCTCTTTATTCACACATCTGGCAATTGATGTGAACTATTGGCTGGGGCCTCAGCTGAGGCTCTCAACTGAAGCCTCTCCATGTGGCTTGGGCTTCCTTGCAACATAGCTATCTTCTTACGTGACAACTCAGGGCTTCAACCGTGAACGTCCTAGTAAATTTGTAGAAACTGCAGTGTTGTCTTTTTTGACTTAGTGCAGAGTTACTTTTATTGGTTACAAATAGATGATAATGAATATCTTTTCATGAGCATTCTTTTTTGCCATCCATGTATATTCTTTGATGAATTGTCTGTTCAAGTCTTTTGACCATTTTTAAATTGAATTTTTAATTTTGTTTGTATAGAGTTTAGAGAGTTCTCTATGTATTCTGGATGATGCAAGTCCTTTGTCAGATACGATATTGAAAATTTTTTCCCATCTGTGGCTTTTTCTTTCATGCTCTTATCAGGGTCTTGAGAGCAAATATTTTTAATTTGATGAAATCCAATTGATCAATATTTTCTTTTATAGATTGTATGTTTGGTGTCATATCTACAAATTCTGTGCCTAACCCTAGGTCACAAATAATTTCTCCTACGTTTTCCTTTAAAAGTCTTCTCTTTTTTTGTTGTTGTTGTTTGTTTTTAGAGACAGGGCCTCACTCTGTCATCCTGGCTGGAGTGCAGTGGCATGATCATAGGTCACTACAGACTTGAACTCCTGGGCTCAGGCAATCCTTCTACCTCAGCCTCCCAAGTAGCTGGGACTACAGGCATGTGCAACCATGTATCCTTAATTATTTTTTTTTCTTTTGTAGAGACAGGGTCTAAGCTATATTGCCCAGGCTGGTTTCAAACTCCTGGTCTCAAGCAATCCTCCTGCCTCAGCCTCCTAAAGTAGTGGGATTAAAGACATGGCCTTCTCTAAGTACTTTATAGTTTTATATTTTACACACAGATCTATGATCCATTTTTAGTTGCTTTTTGAATAATATGTGAAGATTAGGTTGAAGTTCATGTCCAAGTATTCAAACACCATTTGTTGAAATGACTATCCCTTTCCAATTGAGTTGTCATTGCATCTTTGTCAAAAATCATTTGGCCATCTTTGTGTGGGTCTATTTCAGAACTCTCTATTTTGTCATTGGTTTATGTCTCTATAACTTTGTCAGTACCACATTATCTTAATTACTGTAGTTACAGTAAGTCTTAAAATCAGGTAATACAATTCCTCCAACTTTATTCTTTTTTAAAACTGTTTTAATGATTTGGTTACTTTGCTTTTCCATCTAAATTTTAGATTTAGTTTGTCCATATTTGTAAAAAACCCACTAGGATTTTAATAAGAATTATATTAAACCTGTAAATCAATTTGAGAATTGACACCTTTACTATATTGACATCTTTACTATATTGAGTCTTAGCAATCCATGAACATGGCATGCCTCTCCATTTATTTACATCTTAATTGATTTCTTTCAGGTTTTGTAGTTTTTAGCATACAGATGCTGTACATGTTTTGTTAGATATATACTTAACTCTATCTTCTGTCCTTCTTTCCTTTCTTTTCCTAGCAATGATAAACAGTATTGTGTTTTAAATTTCAGTTTCCCATTGTCCACTGATAGTTTATGGAAATATATTGATTTTTGCATTCTGACCTTGTATCGTGTGGCTTTGCTAAATCCATTTATTAGTTCTAAGAGGTTTTTTTGGTAGATTTCTTGGAATTTTTTACATAGACAGTCAAGTCATCTGAAAATAAGGACAAGCCCCACCCCACCCCTTTCCAATCTGTATGTGTGTTTTTTTTTTTTCTTGCCTTATTGCACTGGCTAGGACTTCCAGTCCTATGTTGAATAGGAATGGTGAAAACAGAAATTCTTGCCTAGTTCCCAATCTTAGGGGAAAGCATTTAGCCTTTATCATTAAGTTTAATGGTAGTTATAGGTACATAACATCACTTTTAATGACTGCTTAAAACTCTGAAATATTCGGTCTATGTTCTTTCGGGCATTTAGGTTGTTTCCTATTTTTTGCTATTATAAGCAATGTTTCAATAAATGTCCATATGGAAAAATCTTTATGCACATCATAATTACCCTCCAAGTGCCCACACTCTCTGTTTTCCCCTTTTTACTAAGGATGAATGATCTCATCCAAGGCCTGTGGTCCTCTGGTTTCTATCCCATATCACCTGTAACTATCTCCTCTCCTTTCCTCACTATCAGTTTCTCTCCAACTCCTGGATCATTTGCATGAGCATCCAAACAAGCTCTAGCATATACTATTAAACAAATATTCCTTCCTTATTTCCACATCATCTTGCAGCTGCTGCTCCTCTGTGTTTCCCTTCATGAAACTTCTTGAGTTTTTGTTTGTCACAGTCTCTACTTCCTCACTTCACATTATATCCTCAACCCACTCTAATTAGCCTTTGTTCTCACCTCTCCATGGAGAATATGCTTGTCAAGGTCAGCAATGACCCTTATGTTGCCAATCCAATGGTCACTTCTTGGTTCTTATTTTAGTTGTCACTGACTCTTCTTGGAACACTTTCTTCATGTTACTTCATGACATCACACTCTAATTTCCTTGTAACTCACTGGCTGCTCCAGAACACATCTACTAATTTATCCTCCCACCAGCCATGGCATCAGGATTGTGCTAGATTAGTAAAATAAACTTAGACTTTTTTTTATTTGTTTCTATCCTACAGAACAGTTTAAATAGCAGAAATATTTTCAATTCATTGGAGATTTAACACGCCTCTAAACTGCCTGGGCCAGCATATTTTTAAAGAGGTGATTCTTAATGTAATCTATTTATTTCACTGCTATTGACACTTGAGATTTTTGTTTTCTTTTACCCAATTTGTCCTTGCTTGTTGGATAGTGACTTAAAACATGGACTATTGGCTTAGAAGTTTTTTATGTTGAAGAGTTCTTTCTTTCCATTCTAGTTTATTCTATTTTAGTTAGGCGTAGAGAATTATGTTGTTAAGGAGAATGAGGATGTTTGCAATGTTCATCAATGACTGTCTCACACAGGCTTTGGGATTAAGGGAAATAAAAGGAACTTTGAAGCAACTCAGCCTTTTAGAAACAAAACTGCCCTCAATTGCCAGGGAAAATCAGCCCTGAATCCAAGCACTAGTTTTAAAACTCTTGAAGCTGCAAACCTGTTTGGATAAGCAATGCATAATCAAACTTTTCTTCTTCCTTAAAAAATATATAAATGTATAGGGACAAACACGAATTTGAGCCCAAACCATGATCCAAACCATGGACGTTGAACTTGTAAAGTTCTGGGGAAAATGAGACAACTGTTTGGGAACCACTCAAGAGGAAGAATTTACCAGGATGGCTTTGAAGAGTCATTGTTGGGAGAATTTCCCAGTGTGGTCAATTGGGAGGAACCTCCATAGACTTCTGCTGACACTCCATCCTCCTGGCAGAACTAGGGAAGAACAGGCTTGCCATTTACACTCATGACCCAGTTCACTGGTTGCTGTCTTCCAGGGACTTCCTTGCCTACTCTCAATCCCATTTGTCCACATTTGCTGCTGGCTGTGGATGCAGGAATAGCCAAGGGAGAGGGAGATGCTACACTAAGGGTGTCGGTGCTGTAGGGAGGCTAGCCCCAAATGGCTCATTGTGCTAAGTTTACAGATGAGAAAACTGAGGCTCAGATAAGTTAAAAGACTGCTGGAATTTTACCCTGAGTTAAAACCAAGTCCAGAATCATTACAATGTGGGTCTTGAATCTGAAGATGCTTTACTGACTACCCCCAAAAAGAGAAATTTGCATGCGTGGCAGTTTTCAGGAGCTGGGGATTGGGGGCTCAGGGGATGTGTATAATCCAGGCACTACTTCCGCTAGTGGCCAATGGGAACATTTCCAGCAAGACTAAACCATTTCGGCTGGGGTCCCAAGATTAGGGAGATGGGGAAGATTAGGGGCACTAACCAATGTGTCATGAGTAGTGGTAGGCATGTTAGTCACTGACCAAGGCATGAGTTGATTCCTAAAAAGGGGAAATAAATTTATGGCTTAGAATTTCTATTTAAGAATGTTTTAGGGATAGTCTTCTGGGGGGAGGGGCTAGATGTGCCATTTTATTTAGATGGTGTGTTTCCTGGGGTGGCTGAGGGTATGGGAAGATGGGATTTTTGACGGTCTGACTTTCCCCAAGTGTCCCCTGGTGTTTCCGTTGCTTGGTGTTGATTGTTGGGGTGTAGAGCAATTGATTGTTCCTAAACATTTTTGAGGATGCCTGGGTGTGGAGGACAGTGCTGTTTGTGGACTTTCGGCTGCCCACCTCTCTGCTTTGGTCTGCTTAAACCATTGATTTTCAAACAAGACTATGCTCTAGAATCACTGGGACAAGTTGAAAAATAAAGATTTGCAGGCTCTACTCCTGACCACCTATAGCCCCTTTCTCCAAGGGGTGCTAAGCCCAGAGACCTGACGTTTGTTGTTTTTTGGGTAAAAATGGTTTTATTGAGGTGACACTGACATATTACGTACAATAAATACATATTAAAATTGCCTAACTTGATATGTTTTGAAACTATCACAATCAATCACAATGACTACAATATTGATCACCCCTCACTCTCCCCAACATTCTTGTGCCTTTCGAAATACGTCCTTCCTGCCCCATCCCAAACCTGGTGATGACTGATTTGCTCTGACATTATAGATTCATTTGCATTTCCTAGAAGCTTATAGGATGGAACCACACAGTAGGCATTCTTCTTAGTCTGGCTTCTTGCACTGAACATAATTGTTTTGAGAATCACCCATGTTGTTGGCCGGGCACGGTGATTCACGCCTGTAATCCCAGCACTTTGGGAGGCTGAGGCAGGTGGATCACCTGAGGTCAGGAGTTCTAGACCAGCCTGGCCAACATGGTGAAACCCTGTCTCTACTAAAAATACAAAAATTAGCCGGGCATGGTGGCGGGCACCTGTAATCCCAGGTACTTGGGGTGACCAAGGCAGGAGAATCGCTTGAATCTGGGAGGCGGAGTTTGCAGTGAGCCAAGATCGCTCCATTGCACTCCAGCCTGGGGGACAAGAGCGAGACTTCATCTCAAAAAAAAAAGAAAAAAAAAAAAGAGAGTCACCCATGTTGCTGTGTGCACAACATTCCTTTCTTTTTCTTTTTCTTTGTGTGTGTGTGTGTGTGTGTGTGTGTGTGTGTGTGTGTGTTGGGGGTCGGTTTGGAGTCTTGCTCTGTGGCCCAGCCTGGAGTGCAGTGGCGCAGTCTCAGCTAACTGCAACCTCTGCCTCCCAGGTTCCAGCAATTCTCCTGCCTCAGCCCCTCCTAGAAGCTGGGATTACAGGCGTGGGCTACCACACCCGGCTGATTTTTGTATTTTTGTATTTTTAGTAGAGACGGGGTTTCACCATGTTGGCCAGGCTGGTCTCAAACTCCTGGCCTCAGGTGATCTGCCTGCCTCAGCCTCTCAAAGTGTTGGGATTACAGGCGTGAGCCACTGCGCCCGGCCTTTTTTTTTTTTCTCCTGAGACAGGGTGTCACTCTGTTACCCAGGCTGGGTGAGCTGAGGTTGCATCACTCCAGCCTCGACCTCCTGGGCTCAAGTTATCCTCCTGCCTCAGCCTCCCGAGTAGCTGGGATTACAGGCCTGCGTCACCACACCTGGCTTTTTTTTTTTTTTTTTTTTTTTTTTTTTTGTAGAGATGGGATTTCTTCATGCTGCTCAGGCTGGTCTCCAACTCCTGGGCTCAGATGATCTGCCCATCTCGGCCTCCCAAAGTGCTGAAATTACAGGCGTGTAATCTCATCATGCCCGGCCAGTACATTCCTTTTTACTCCTGAGTAATATTTCTTGGAGTGTCTGTACTACAAATTATTTATTCATTCAGCTGTTGGTGGACATTTGGGTCGTTTCCACTCGGGTGCTATTACAAACAAAGCAGTTATGAGCAGTCAGGTTCAAATCTTTGTATAGACAGATGTTTTCGTTTTTCTTGAGTAAATACCTAGGAGTAGAATGGCCGGGTCAGATGACAGGTGTATGTTTAAAATTTTATGAAACTCCAAACTGTTTTCCAAAGGAAGGGGGTCATACCATTTTATATTTCTACCAACAATGAATGAGGAACTCAGCCCTCCTAGGGCCCAGTCTGGCGACTGTGACCGTATTCCAGAGGCTTTATAATCCTGTTTTTTTTTCCCTGTGAGCAAAAAAGTTATAAAGGAATGAGATCTAGAAAAGATAGTTCTAGTTGAACCAAAATCTTTTATCCAGGATGAGGGCATACAAACTGCAAGGGGCCTGGGTCGGGGAGGCAGAGAAGCGCCCGCCTCTTCCGACCTCTCAGGTGCGTGTGAGCCGATGCTCCGCTAGGGGGCGCGGGAGAGCAGGCCGCCCCCCGCGTGACTCTCAGAGCCCGAGGGCTCCTTCCAGGTCCGCTGCCTTCTGCCCACAGGAAGGAGTCACTTTCCCAACTGGCGGGGAACGGGGGAGTCACTTTCCCAACTGGCGGGGAGCGGGGGAGTCACTTTCCCAACTGGCGGGGAGCGGGGGAGTCACTTTCCCAACTGGCGCGGGCGGGTTGGGAGGGGCCGCTGAGCCGCATCTGCTGCAGTCACGAAGCTTTCTTAGCACCTCCTGGAGTTCAAGGAAAATCCAGAAGCAGCTCTTTCCTTGAAGGAAGACGTTCACAGCATCGCACCCACGAAGAGGGTGCGGCTTCCCCCTCTCACCCTTCTGGGTCTCGGCCGATCGCCTGGCAGTTGGGCTCGTGGCCCATCCTGCAGGAGGGCGCAGGCATGCATAGCGCCTGCGGAGGAGCGCTGCTCCTACGCCCCAGGCGCGGCCCCCGCAGGCCGGGCAGTGACCCCTGTGGCCCGGCCCTTAGGGCGTGCGAGTTGACCGTGCCCCTTCTCCAGGATGCGCGGCCGGCGGCTGGGTTTTCGAACGCGCGGCTGTGAACGGCTCCTCGGCGAGGAGGCACAGCCTCCGCAGGCCAGAAGCCACGCGCCCACCAAAGGTACGAGGAGCAGGGCGGAGAGTACTGCGGGTCAGACGAGCGAGGCCCTCGGGGAGGCGCCCAGAGGAGCGGGGCAGCGCGGCCGCAGCGCGGGTCGGGTCCGCGGACGCTGTTCAGGCCCCACTGTGGGGCTGCTGCCCCTGGGCTGCCCTCCGGCTTGGTGGAGCGCGGGAGTGCGGAGGGTGGGGGGGCGCCTCTGCTGCTTCCACCCCGGAAACCCGGGTCAGCGTTGGGAGCTGCACTGGGCGGCAGCGGAGAACATTAGAAGGGACAGTGTTTGGGTTAAAATCTAACCCTCGGCCGGGCGTGGTGGCTGAAGCCTATCCAACCACTTTGGTAGGCCGAAGCGGGCGGATCACGAGGTCAAGAGATCGAGACCAGCCCGGCCAACATGGTGAAACCTCATCTCTATTAAAAATACAAAAATTAGCCAGGCGTGGTGGTGAGCGCCTGTAGTCCCAGCTACTCGGGAGGCTGAGGCAGGAGACCCGCTTGAACCCAGGAGGCGGAGGTTGCAGTGAGCCAAGATCAAGCCACTGCACTCCAGCCTGGCGACAGAGCGAGACTTCGTCAAAAAAAAAAAAAAAAAAAAAAATCTATCCCTCATGATCTTGCTTTCTGTGCGTGTGTCTTTGCGTCAGGGGCAGGGAAAGCCTGTATAGCACACATCGCCTAGTGAGGTCTTTACAACACAGGCTTTAATTATTTTCCTCGTTTCGCAGCTGAGAACAGAGAATTTCAGAAACTTGCCCAGAGTTCCAGAGCCAGACCTTAAAGGTAGGGCTTGTGACTCCGCATTAGGAACGTTCTCCTCCCCTGGATGGACCCGATGCCCCGCACTAATAATCTTGAGCCGGATTTCAGCAACGCAGTGGTGACATTCAACCTTCCGCCTCGCGGAGGCGGTGCCGGCGGGGCAGGGGACGGCCGCCAGGGGGCAGTGTGGCTCCGTGCCTCCGCGCCCGCTCCCGGACCCGCGCCCTGCCCCCGCCGGCGCTGAGCCCTCCAGCTCTGCTCCGCGTTCTTAGCAGCATCGCCAGGCGTGGAAGAGGTTGGACTCAGGGCTACGTCTTCCAGTAGTTAAAAAACGGGGGGCCGAGGCCCCCACAGTTAAAGTGGGCGAGAGAGCAGCTGCCAGCATCTATGGCGATGATGGCCTTTTTTTGCCCAGATGCAGCCAGGTCTGCCCGTCGGCCAGCTCGCACGGAGGGGCCCACCTCCAGCCTTGGCCTCAAGAGGGACCAGGCACAAACCTTACCTTGACAATGTTTCCAGCAACACTTCGCTGGGACAACTAGTCAGTGTGGTCAATCAGGCTAGGACAACTAGTCAGTGTGGTCACCCTTGTGGCCGTTCTTATGGGGAATTTGGTTCTTATGGGGAACTTGGTGAGACTTGGGTGTAAGCCAGTAGTTGCATTAGTTGTTTTTGTAGCTTATCTTGTTTTAGTAGCAGTGATAGTGAGATTTTACTTGTTTTTTTTTTTTTTTTCCTGGACTGATCCAAACGGAATGCTGAAGTTCTGTCTCCATCCGGAAGACCTGGGCTGTGGCCTCCCAGCGTCTCTGGGCAGGGGCATCTGCAGGTCCCCACTCTGGTGGGCACCCTGCTGCGAGTCTGCTCATACCCAGGGTGGATGCACCAGCTGCAGCTTTCAGCTGAAAAGAAACACGCTCTGCTCTGGCTTATGTCTGGCTGAGCTCTGGAAGGGCGGGCCCCTCTCAGCGAGCTGGGGGGCCCGCGCTGACGAAGATGACCCGCAGGCCTTATCAGCACTTATCTTTCAGTAAAGCCTGAGAGGCCAGCTTTGTGTCTGGGACCCTGGGAGCTCAGGAGGGCAGCTCAGCTTTTGTTCCTTGTTCTTCTCCAGCTGTTGGGAACTTTGCTGACAGCAAGAATCTACTCCATGGATTCACAGCACAGGCTATGACCAGAGACATATTTTTGTCCTAAAACATTTTTTTTTTCTGATTATAAAGTTAATGGCCATTTTTCTTTTCTAACTTTTTATTTTGAATTAATTTGAAGCTTCTAAAAGCAGTTTAAAAATTATGCAAAGAGTTCACATGCACCCTTCACCCACATTGATGCCCTATAAATGCCTTGGTTTATATTTCCCCCCAAAATAACCACAGGCTCGTGACTGAATCAGGAAATTAACATTGATATAGTTCTGTTATCCTCCACAGACCCTCATCATATTTCCCCTAGGCCCACGAATGGGCCTTTGCTGAATCACACGTTGGGTTAGTTATTGCGTCTCTTTAGTCTCCTCTAATCTGGAACACTTTCTCAGATTTTCTTCATTTTTTCATGACTTGGGCATTTTTTGAGCATATGGACCAGTTATCTTGTAGGAAGTCCCTGAACTTGGGCTTGTCTGACGTTCCCTCAGGATCAGACTGTTCGGAATCCCAGGGGCGGTGCTGGGTTCTTCCTGATGCACCCCCCACCCCTGCCCCTGCCAGGGAGCAGCTGTTACCCACGTGAGCTGTTCCTGGAGATGTCACCTTTATCACTTGGTTAGGTGATGTCTGCTGTGTTCTCCACTGTAAAGTGATTACACCTTGTGGGGAGATACTTGCAGACTTTGTGATTATCTTATTTCTGAAACATTTTAGGGAATTTGAAAAGTATAGTCAAGAAGGGCAAAGAATCCCTCCTGGCTCCCTGCCTGCAGATAAGCACTGTCTCCATGCTGACTCCGTGCTCTTCTTCTTTTCCCTGGAGTCTCTGCTCTCTTTGGGATCCTCTAACCCTGCTGGAAGGACGTGTTCCTGTGGCTGATAAGCCTCACGCGACCTCTCCCATCCCCTGTCCCATTCCTCTGGGGGTGCTGTGGAGATTCTGTCTGAAACAGAGGTGTGATTCTAATAGAATTTTTAGGTCTAGCCCAGGGAGGAGGGAGAAGTTTTAAGTGGAGCCTTTTAGCTCCTCCAGAATTCAACATCCTGGGGCCTCCTTCCAGGAGGACAGGGGGAAAATTAAGGCAGCCACCCAGAAGGTCCAGGCTCTAGTCACTTGGGAACTAAGGAAGGGTCTGGGGTTGACCTTGTGCTCACAAAGGCCACCAGGGAGCTCAGTGCCTCCTGCCCATCCTCCTGGAGAGGCCTGAGAGGAAGGAGGGAAGGTAAGTGCTAAGGAGCCCCATCCCATGGGAACTCAGGGAAACTTGCCTCTCAGAATTATCTAACCTAAGAGGCAAGGGAGCTGGAGTATGCATACACCAAGTCTTAAGAGTAGTTGATTCAGGGCTGCTAGTGGAGGTGGTCAGTGTGTGTCAGTTCCTCAGGCCTTCCTGCCACCTGGCATATGGTGAGAGTGACCTCTGAGGTTCTGGGGGAAAGCTCTCAGGCCAGAGGTGCAGAAATGGCCGAGGGAACCCAGAGTTCTGGGGTACAGGTGGGACACTGAACATAGTCCATAGACCCTAACTCAAGTGCTGGTGACCCAAGTGCTGTACGAGTGAAAGCAATGGAGGACTTATGAGCTGGATCTCATGGGGTCACGGACATGGTTACCGAAGTAGAAAATGGTTATTTACAACAGTCTCAAGATCTTGAAGCAGGTGATGAAAGCAGGTGAAGCAGATGAAAATGGTTTTTAATCACCATTAGCCAAACTGGCCAGATGAGCAGAAAATGCTTTCCTGTGGATGGAATGGACTGCAGACGGATTAATTTTGAGGGCACCCTCCAGATCCTGTCTGGAGAATAGGCTGAGTGGGCTCTGTAACACATGGAGGTGAGCTGGTTATCCAGAGCATAGTGGAAGGGTCATGGCAGCGGGGAAGGTACAGAGTGCAGTCAGCTTCTTTCATGAGGCAGAGGAGGGTGAAAACAGCCGCGGAAAGAGAAGCAGAAGATCAACCACACTGCATCCTCTGCTTTTCCAGGAACTTTAAATTCCAGGGAATTATGCCATCTGTCAGTCGGAGGTGTGAGCCTGCACACTGGTGACAATCCCCTCTTCTAATGCTGTTCTCCTTTTGGCTAAAATGTTCTTAGATCTCAGCGTGGTCAGATACGGTCCACAGGGCTCCCCTGTAATAAAGTCCATATGCTTCAAACTAAAGCCTGGCACCCTGACTTGGTTTCTGCTGCTTCCCACTCATGATGCCTTTTTCCTTGTGTGCTTTATTTTTCACAGGGCCACTCCCTAGCCTTAGAAGGTTATTTGTGGGGTCTCTCTGAGGCTTGGAGTGAGGGGGTGTTCTTGGAGAACATCTGCACTTACCTCTGCCCCGGGAGGCCACTATCCACCTGCAGTGCTTTTAACGAAATTCACAGCTTGATGTTTCGTATGTTTGGCTGCTAACACAGAGAGGGCTGCTATGCGGGTGCAGCTTTTGCCTCCCCCTGCCCTGCTCAGCACTGCAGCTTCTCTTTGCAGTGCCTTGGGGAAGGGGTGGGGCAGCCTTATGGGTCACACTATTCTATTAGGTTTCCCACCTTGGGTGGTCCCGAAGTATTGAAGTATTTTCTTCTTCCCCAGTGCTCTGGGAAGCTGTAAAAACCAGAGCTCAAATGTGCTGAGTTCAGCAAATGCCTTCAGGGCTAAAGAGCTTCAAATCACAGCTATCTCTTTGGGGGTCTGGCTTCATGTAGGTTTGGCCTGATAATGATCAGTTTTTGGTGCAGGTAAACTTTTTCTTCCTTAGCATTTTTGGTGGTTTTCAGTGGGAAGGTTGGTTTAAGCACTAGACAGCCATGGTACTGAAAGTTCCAGCAACTCCTCCCTGAGCCCTCCATGCCCGTCCCCTCTTACCCCAGGCTCATGCACTCTGCCAGTCATGCGGGCATTGGCGATGAGGCAGACTATGTTGCCATAAGTGGTTTTGCCTTCCACTCTCCATCTCTTGTTGCTTCTCATGGCCACCATGGATCCCTAAGTGCCCAGTGGTTTGGGGTGAGCCATGAGCTGCTGGCGTTTTGTATGGTGGTTGTAGTGGGAAAAACAAGAGCTTTCTTTTATTTCTAACCCCTACCCTGAGATGTTTGAAGTGATGGTTTGAGAACAGAGGATCGTCTGCTCTAGGGATTTTAGGCAAAGCTCAGGAAAGACAATGTTCTTTTCCTAGGGCAGGAACCAGATGCTAAACAAAGGACTTTGTACCCCACAGTTTTAAACAGAGATCCTATGAAGCATCTTCCTTTCAGTCCAGCTTGAAACCAAATTTAAAGGACATGTTCAGCCCATCCTTCAGAAGGATTTCCTTTATCTGTACTGTTATGTGCCTGTCACTCATTCCTAGAGCCACTGGACTATGAGGAGTCCTTTAGAGCAGCGGTCCCCAACCTTTTTGGCAACAGGGACTGGTTTTGTGGAAAAAGGTGGGGCAGGGGTGGGGGGGAAGGGGGAGAATGGTTTGGGGATGCAACTGTCCCACTTCAGATCATCAGGCATTAGATTCTCTTATGGAGTGTGCAACCTACATCCCTCACATGCACAGTTCACAAAAGGGTTCATGCCCTTATTCATGAGAATCTAATGCCGCTGCTGATCTGACGGGAGGCTGAACTCAGGTGGGGATGCTCATTGGCCCACCACTCACCTCCTGCTGTGTGGCCTGATTCCTAACAGGCCATGGACTGGTACCCGTCTTCGCCCTGGGGTTTGGGGACCCCTGATTTAGAGCGTGTATGTGCTCACTGTCATCATAGTCCATGGTTAGACAAATTCTTTAGATTGTGTGGATGCTGAGCAAGATTTAGGACTGAGAAATGTCTTCCCACTTAACTGATTGATTTTTGAAAAATTCATCTCACTTCTCTTTAAACTGAGAGTAGTCATGCCTACCTCACTGCATTGTTGTAGGCATTTAATGTGGTAGAGAATGCGAAAGGGCTTTGTGAGATGCAGCCTGACACAGTCTCCATCTAGCCTGGCTTCATGTCTGCATATATTAAAGATCTGCTGGGCCGGGTGCAGTGGCTCACACCTCTAATCCCAGCACTTTGGGAAACCCAGGCAGGAGGCTCACTTGAGCCCTAATGTTTGAGACTAGTTTGGGCAATGTGAAGAAACCCCATCTCTACAAGAAAATTTAGGAAATTAGTTGGGCTTGACAGTGCATGCCTGTAGTTTCAGCTCCTCAGAAGGCTGAGGCAGGAGGATCTGTTGAGCCCAAGAGACGAAAGCTGCAGTGAGCTACGATGGTGTCACTGCACTCCAGCCTGGGCCACAGAGTGAGACCCTGTCTCTGAAAAAAAAAAAAAAATCTGCTGTGTTAGATTCTCTGTTCCAAGTTGTTCAGTGTATTCAATGTTGGGACATGGCTTTCTATTTCCGGAGGCAGCTTAGCCCCATATGTTTTAAGGCCCTGTAGTGTGTCATGGGTATGTTTCCTTTAGCATCTTCAAACCATATGAGGTTTGACAGTATAGTTTCTCAAAAGGGTAATTTAGACTTCAGGAAAAAGCACAGACAATAAGAAGATAGATGTATAGCATTTTAAATTTGATTTATATAGTATTTGGATATTAACTCAGTTGATTCTCATATTAGTCCTGAGTAGTGGGCAGGGTAAGTATATCTTCATCTTACAAGGAAGGAAACCAAAATTCAGAGAAAACCAGAGATTCACGTAAAAGTGAAAAGCTGGGCCTGTAACACTACTCAAGTCTTATGCACTGCCCAGGAGACACTGCTGGGGTCACAGGCGAAATGCCACCCTGTGTTAGCCCAGAGGTCCAGCATCTTGTTTCTGACAAGGGTATTCAATATTCTCTGACGAAAGAGTGTGGCAATTTTCTCCCACCATATTAGCAGGGAAAGCTCAGTGACCTTTCACAACAGTCCTGTGGCGTCCACTGCCGGACCCCCAGTGTCTGTGAGGGTGGAGTTGAGGATATGTGCCTTTCAGGACATGGGATCCCCTCGTGAAAAAGCCCAACGTGTCAGCAGCCATCCTGTTGAGCACTAGCAGAGGCTGGATAATGGAAGCTGATTTTTTTTGAGATGGAGTCTCACTTTGTCACCCAGGCTGGAGTGCAATGGTGTGATCTTGGCTCACCGCCACCTCCGCCTCCCAGGTTCAAGTGATTCTCCTGCCTCAGCCTCCCGAGGAGCTGGGATTACAGGCATGCACCACCACACCTGGCTAATTTTTGTATTTTTAGTACAGATGGTGTTTCACCATGTTGGCCAGGCTGGTCTCAAACTCCTGACCTCAGGTGATCCACCTGCCTTGGCCTCGAAAGTGCTGGGATTACAAGCGTGAGCCACCGCAATGGCCTGAAGCTGTTTTTTTGATGCACCCATTGAGCATGTAGGACTCAATATGTGACAGCGTGTGCTCTTGTATCGGCTCCTTTTTGGCCCCAGTTTACCTTGGCCTTTTCCTTTTCTTTCCCACATGATTCTAATATGCTCTATATGACTGCATTTTATGTAACCTAACAAAGCAAAAGGCTCTGGAGACAAGTTCCCAACTAATAAGTAAAGGAATGAATCCAGGAATAAGTAAATCAATAAATAGAGTTAGAGTACATGTGCAAACTATAGGTGCTAAAAGAATTGGAGAACAAAAAGTTTATTATAGGCTGAACCAGTCATTGAGTACTCCATGGAGACAGTGGGATTTGAGGTTGAATTAAATGGGAGGGATACTGAGGGAAGAAAAGCAACGTGAGCTTTCAGAAGGCAGCTGGGATTGAGAATGGTGCTGGCTGCAGATGAAGCCTTCTGAGTGAATGGGAAAGATGTAGGCAGGCAAGTGGGGCTAATTGGTGGAGGAAAGCCAATGTGGAGAACTCGAATCAGATTCAAAAACAAAGAAGGCTTCTTACATGCGGAGGGGCCACGTGGGTTTGTTTCCTATCCCTCCAAAAGCTCACCAGGATGACAATAAAGGAAATACAAAGGTATACCCACAAGGGCCAACATAGCTGTAGAAGAGAGACTGTAGGACAACCCTGAAAGATAGAGAGACGCTGAAGAAGTAGTAATGGACAGAACAGGCCAAAAATGTCCATCTTGAATGTCAGCAGAGGGGACACAGGTGAGAAGGAACTTCCTTATCCCCTAGAACCTGTCAGGTCTCAAAGGCACCAGGTGCCATGCTCAGTGAAGCCAAAAACCAAGAGGTTGATAAAGGTCTGGATGAAGTTGCCCATTCACCCAGGCAACTGCCACCCTCTTCCCTCGGGAGGCTGGAGAGTTATCTGGTGAGAAACTCAGCTCTTCTGCTCTGGACTAGGGGCCATCAGACAGCGCAGTGCAGAAGAGAGGTCAGATGCAGGGTTAAAAATGGGGGGATGTGGGGAACGTCTTCATATTGAATGGTGAGGTCTCCAGCTTTCTTACCTTTCTTTGCTCTCAGAACATGGGAAGGCAGTCACACACCAGCGGCCCCGCCCTCCTGCAGGCACAGGGCTGAAGGACGCTTCCCTTAAGAAACGAAATGGACCCAGAGAGGAGACCTCCTGACACTGACCTGTTAGGGACCTCCATCAGGACGCTTGTCACCTGAGGACTCTGAAGGGACTCTCACCCACTAAGAAGCTCTGCCAACCCCTCAAAGCTTTCATTCAGACTTTTAACACTTAAGTCTTAAATATGAGCAAATAGCCCCAGATTATCAGACATTAAAGAGCAACACTCACATGACAGAGACAGAATAAGGTGATCGTAGAGGAAAGAGAAAATGCATAGAACACGCAAAAACTTAAAAAAAAACCACCTCTCAGAGATAAAGTAAAATAATGCATCCATATATCAAGTATAAGACCCTTTAAAAATAAATAATCTGACAATAAGAAGAGCTTTTGAAACTTAAAGAAAAAAAGCAAAATAAAAAAAGTCAAGTTGAAGTAGAAAACAAAGGGAATGTTCCAAAGGAGGAACAAAAAGGCAGAGATGGACAAGAAGAACATAAATGTAAGAAGCTTAAGAGGACCAGTCAAGGATATCTAACAATGATGAACCCAAAAATGAAGCCAGAGAAAGGAGAAGAAATAAAAAAGAAAAAGACACTTTATCAGAACGTACGCAGGATATCTAGATCTGCACTGTTCAAGATGGTAGCCACTAGCTACCATGGTTAACTAAGTTGAAATGAGAATTAATTGAGATTAAATGAAATGAAAATTTCATTCCTCAGTTGTGCTAGCCACATTTCCAGTGTGCGATAGCCACATGTGGGTGGTGGCTGCTATATTGGGCATGCAGATGAAGAATGTTCCCTCATCGCAGAAAGCCCTGCCATGTGGAGCTGCTCTGCACTGAATCCATTAATTTCATAATTAGTGAAAAAACACTCATTCTTTATAACTCTAGGGATTCAAAATAATATCTCAGAAGCTTCTAGAAGAGAAGAAAAAGCAATGACACACAATGAAACAAGAATCATGATGACATTGCATTTCCCCATAGTGTCCTGGAAGCTGGAAGGCAGTCAAGTGATGTCCTCACACTTTTCAGGAAAACTTATGACCCACCCAGTTTTCTACATCCAGCCAAACTATGAGTCAAGTGTGAGGATAAAATGAAGGCATCTCAAACTTGCAAGAACTGACCAATTTTACCACTCTTGTACTCCTTTTAGGAAGTTAATGCAGGATGTGCTCCAGCGGAATGTAAAGGTATCCTACGAACAAGCAAGAGGTGAGTTTAACAGAGCTAACTTCTGAGCCACAGCACCTGTTGGTGCATCACAAATCACCCTGAGACATGGCAGCTAAAAGCAACACGTGTTCTCATCTCACCTGCTTTCTGAGGGTCAGGAGTTTGGAAGCAGCTTAGCTGGGTGGTTCTGGCTCAGGGCCCCCCATGAGGCTGCAGTCAAGCTGTTGCCCTGCAGTCACCTCAAGGCTTGCCTGGGGCTGAAGAAAACACTTCAGGCTCACTCACGTGGTTGTTGGGAAGCTTTGGGTCCTCACTGGCAGCTCCCAGCCTGGCAAGTGGATTCTCCAGGGGGACTGATGGGGGAGAGAGAGACGGGGGCGAGAACCCACGACAGAAGCTGCAGTTCATGAATTAGTCTTGGATGTGGCCTGCCATTATTCCACTCATTAGCAGAAAGTCCCTAAATCCAGCCTACGTGCACAAGAAAGGGAATTAAGCTCCACCACTTGAAGAGAAGAGTATCAAAGAATTCGTGGACTTATTTTAAAAACAACCACAGATGTCAAGAAGTAGTCTAAATATTTAGGGAAGAAATAATATCAATAGTACAGAAAAGATGCAGAGACTAGGAAAAGAAAGAACATTTCTCAATTCATTTTATGAGGCCAGCATAACATTGATATCAAAACTTGACAAGGACATTATAAGAAAGGGGAGTACAGGCCTGCATCTCTCATGAGCAGGCATGCAGCAAATAAAATACAAAAATATATAAAAAAGATAATACATCATGAACAAGTGGCTTTTTTTTCTGGGAATATAAGGCTGGTTTAAAATTCAACATAATAATCATATTAATAGAATAAAGGAGAAAAAATGTCATATGATAATCTCAATAGATTCTAAACAAAGCATTAGACAAAATCCAGCACCTGTTTATGACTAATTAGAAAGGCACTTCCATAATCTACTAAAGGATATCTCCGAAAGATCTGTGGGTGACACCTTACACAAAGATGAACTATTGAACACTTTCCTCCTGAGGTTGCAAACAAGTCAAGGATATCTGCTGTGGCCAATTCTAGTCAACATTGTCCTGGAGGTCCTAGCTGGACCGAGAATGCCTCCTAGCCATGCGGCAGCCTGAGTCCTTCACGTCCCCGTTGCCCTGTCCTCAGCCCTCTCCTCACCTTGCCACCAGCTACCAATTCCCGCCAACACTTGGTCCAGGCTAAGGCAATATCTAATTGAAGAACAAATTGTATGCTTACACCCAAATTCTGAGCTATTGGGCAAGGCCTCCAAAAGCCCTTTGCATAAGAATCCCATCCCCTGAGAAAGTGGTGGATGTAACACTGAGATGGGGTGCCCCAACTCTAGGTTTTGGGGGTCAACTCTTCCAAATGGAACAGGAGAAGCAAGGCTTGCTCTCTAGGTAGGAGGCTCCAGGAGGTAACCCCAAAGAAGAGGAAGGCAGAAACCATGGGTCTTGGTTGATGGGGACCATGCATGAAGCTCCTGGATCGTGAACTTCCGATGTTGACAGGCTCAGTCCCCCAGTTCACTGCATTACAAAATATCCAATTTCTGTAAGAGTAGTTGGGCCCTTACAACATGCCAGGCCTGCCTTCTACATGTTCTCTCACTTCATGTGCTTTCTACACATTCTCTCGCTCTCCCTCTCTCTCTCTTTAGAGTTAGGGTCTCACTTGTTGCCCAGGCTGGAGTGCAGTGGTGTGATTATGGTTCACTGCAGCCTCGACCTCCTGGGCTCAAGCCATCCTCCCACTTCAGCCTCCTGAGTAGTTGGGACTACAGGTGCACATGACCACGCCAGGCTAATTTTTCATTTTTATTATTTGTAGATACAGGGTATCACTATGTTGCCCAGGCTGGTTTTGAATTCTGGGCTCAAGTGATCCTCGACCTTGACCTCCCAAAGTGCTGGGTGTGACCCCCTGCACCCAGCCTACATTGATCCTGATTCTGGCGTCTACCCTAATGAGGGTTAGCAAGGGAACAGAGAGCCAGAATCACAAGCTCAGCCAAAGCTGCTTTTCCTCTTTCCTGTGGCCTGGTGTCCTTCTTTCTTCCTAGCTTCCTCAAGCCCTCTGCTGAAGGCGTGGTCCTAAGAATAGGAAGAGCTCTCCTCACCCTTTCCAGGGCCAGACACTGGTGATGTGCATGAGGCATACCCTCCATTATTTCTCTGTCATGCCGGGCCCAGGAGGTGGGTCCTCCCCTGCCCATTTTATAGAAAAGAGAAAGGAAAAGTGAAGTAACTTGCCCTGATCACACAGCTAGGCCTCTGTGTCCAGGATCTTGGCTCTAACCATTGAACCCTATTGCCCCCCTGAGGCTGTGTCCGGGGGCCTTTGATTTGGCTTTTGACCCATAGCAGTTTTCCTCTTCCTGGAGCTGAGTCCTTAAAACCAGCAGCCCCAAACGAATGGCCCTTGCCCATGACAAAATGTCAGGCCAGCAGGTCTGGGTGATTTTAAGGGAAGGTTTTCCCTAGCAGGGCCTCAAGACACAACCCACAGGTGGCACTCACTCCAAGGGACTCCCCAGACTGGGACTTGTCATCGGCCTTGTCATGGTTAGTCCCTCAGCAAAGCATTGGAGGGCCTAATGGGGAGGAAAGGGGAGACATGATGGCTCCCCCAACCCCTTAACCTCATGAAGCCTCACTTCTTTAACTACCAAGGATCCAGAGGGAAGAATTAAGGCCTGAAATCTCTTTCAATAAAAACTGCAAAGGAGGCCCCTGCTGCAGTGTCTGCAGAGGAGATACAGCAAGCCTTGCTGGAGGCTTTGACTTCAAAACCTGTCTGCACACTATTACCCTGCAAGCCCAGGGTATTTCAGAGGTGACTTCCTTCTCTATCCCTTCATTCATTTAGGCTTCAGTCTAAGGTGTGTTAAAGTCTGGTGAGAGTGATCACTTCCTATAATAAGCTTCTGTTTGTATTGCTATTAACCAACATCAAAGACAGCATTAGACTTTGATAGCAGTGCTTTTTTTCTTTTCTGCTGCCATGAAATTGAAGCTTATTCGTGGAAAAAAGGCAAGACCACGGGCAGTTCTGAATGGAGGAGGCAAAGGGTGTGTGTGGTTGTGAGGGTGTGTATAGATGCATGTGGGTGTGTGTGGATGCCTGTGGATGTGTGTGGGTGCATGTGGGTACATCTGGGTATATGTCTAAGGAAAAGATGGGATGGGGAGGTCTAGCAAGGCAAACATCTCCTTATTCAGCAGCCGCTTGGCATCCATACAGCCCCTCCTCACTCCAGCCAGAGTGCCCTCAGGAGGCGGCGAGGCAGCCCAGGCCTCTGGGGCTGCCACTGAAACTGTGGCAGACCCTCCTCGTGGCAGAAGGAGCTTTTGCTGTTTGACACACATAGCTATGTGAGTGCGTGTAAGCAGTACTGTGACCCTACTTCATATGACCACAACCTGTTGGGAGTGCTGAGTTGTTAGCGGAACGCTAAATCAGATGCAGGTTTCTCAGAGCCACTTGCAGCTGAGGATAAGCCCACTCTTTGCGTAGCTGACAAACACAATGGAAAATGTGAGATTTGGGTTTGAGAGCTG
The DNA here is from genome assembly GCF_029281585.2 of Gorilla gorilla gorilla. Classification (NCBI taxonomy): domain Eukaryota; kingdom Metazoa; phylum Chordata; class Mammalia; order Primates; family Hominidae; genus Gorilla; species Gorilla gorilla. The sequence goes on along the minus strand of NC_073237.2, from coordinate 92,653,562 downwards.
ACTTGGGCATCTCGGGGGAATGGCTCACAAGAAAGATGTTTGGCTTTTAGCAGCCAAACTGGAAATGTCCTGGTAACCAAAAGGGAACCATCTCAGCCACAGGCAAATCTCCATGTTCTCAGCAGCGCTCTGGGAGCTTGCAAGTAGTTCTCACAGTGTAAGGACTCAAGGATATGCTTGGAATGGATTCAGAGGAGCAGAATTATTTTGTCTTCATGAACCAAAACGGGCACTACTGTTAAAGTTTGATTTTTATCCATCCGTCTCCAGAGAGATTAGATCAAACACCAAGATGAAAGTGTTGGAGATGCAGCCCAATAACAAAAAGAAACCCATGGCTGGGTGCGGTGGCTCAAGCATAGTCCTAGCACTTTGGGAGGCCGAGGTGGAAGGATCACTTGAGCCCTGGAGTTTGAGACCAGCCTGGGCAACATAGCAAGACCCCAACTCCACAAAAATTTAAAAAATTAGATGGGTGTCGTGGCGCCTGCCTATAGTCCCAGCTACTCAGAAGGTTGAAGAGGGAGGATCACTTGAGCCCAGGAGGTCAGGCTGCAGTGAGCTATGATTATGCCACTGTACCCCAGCCTGGGTGACTGCGTGACAGCTTGCATCCATTAAAAAAAAAAGAGAGAGAGAAAGAAAGACAAAAAAAGAGCTCACATGTGTGCAGAGAAGAGAGCTGTTTTAATGGCCTGCAAACATGTTCTGTGTGCCCCCAGCACCTTGCTCTGAATCTCCAACTCTTACACCCTCTGCCTTGGCATCACTGGTTGGGGAGTTTTTGGTCTGGGTACCCAGCTTTTATTTCCACCACAAACACAATGCATCTTAAGCAATCTTCCTGGAATCCCAGGCCTGGTACTGTTCTTAGTTGTGAAAACTTAATGTGGCAGTACATTTTAATTAACTATCTGCCCTCAGTTTTACCTTTAAATGTTCTTGTTGCAAAGGTATTTTTCCAACTGCCAGTTGAAACTTCTGAAACCACACAGTGCGTATAAAGACAGCAGGTGATGTGAGCTGGCAAGCATATGAGTGTATCAGTCAGGATATGCTGGGTTTTGCTGCAACAACAATCAGATCCCAGATACCAGCAGTTTAAAAAGAAAGGCTCATGTCTCAGTCACATCATGGGTTCATTACTGGTTGGCTGCCACTCTGCTCCATGTTAGCTGTGCCTTGGGACCCAGGCTTAAGGAATGTCCTCTCTCTGCAACTTGCTGGTGTGACAGAGGAAGAGAGACAAGGTCCACTATACACTGTTTTGAGTGTTTCCATCCAGAGGTGGACATGCCACTTCAGCCTGCGTTCCATTGCCCAAGGGAGTCACTTGGCTGTGCCTCAGTTCAGTGGGAAGGGGCCACATCCACAAGATCCCTCCTGGAGGAGACTGGCTTCCAGGAGGGAAACCTGGATATTTGGGGAAGGCAACAGGGCTAGCACTGAAAAGGGGCCCTCTGTCTATTCTTGGTGTCTGGCCTGAAATTAATAAGCAAGGTTTATCTGTATATACACGTTTCCAGGAAAAAGCCTAACGTTGGGTATTCCATTGCAGGAGGCACCCCACAAGCCTGGTATTCCTGTTCTCCAAAGGACCCTACGATGCACGGATAACGTGTGAGGAACATTTTCTTTCAGTCCTGCCCTTGCCTTTGAAACTGAGCCACACATAAAAGCCCCGGCTCAGGCCCAGGCCTGCCTAGCCCTGGCCAAGCCACACTCTCCTCCCGGGCCCTGGAGAGCCCCTTCCCCCCTAGTACCCTGGGTGGCCCAGCCCTCCGGAGGCATCTCCCTCAGGAGAGCAGAGGCCCCTTCATCCCATCTGGATCCCAGAGCCCAACTGTCTTGGCTGAGGCTGCCCAGGGTAGGGTGTCAGTCAAACTAAAGAATATTCTTTTAATACTGAATAACCATGTAGGGCTGGCAGGGATCCCTCCGCCTGACAGATGGCGAACACATGCCCGGGGCGGCCGCTCCCCACATCAATCTCACTCTGCGGCTTTCAGCACGTCCTCGGCCAGGCCCCCTCCTCGCAGGGCTGGTGATGGTAATACAGAGGCTTTCTGAGGCTGGGGGCGGGGGTGTGGAGGGATTTTTCGGAGGAGGGGCAGGAAGTTGGGGCGCTGATATCAGATGCTGTTAGATAGATGCTCGCTTTCCCCCTGACTGGAGCTGCTGGCCTCGGCTGAGCGGCCACCAGCAGGCAGATGGCTCCTGTGTGGGCAGAGGGGTTTGGAAACCGCTGCAGCAACTGGGAACCATTTTGTGCTTGTAAGATCAGGTTCTTCCCATTGTCACTAGGCTTTTTCTATCCTTTGACTTTCCAAACCAATCTCTTTTCACATCCCTTAGATCAAGTTGGAAAAGATAACTTGTAAAATCTCAATGATTGGCAGGAGATAGGAGATCTTTCTGAGTCCATGTGGCTTGGAGATGCGGCCTCGTGGGGCAGGTAAGCAGCGAGCTTGCTGCAGGCAGGACATCTGCTAAGGTCTGAGTGTCTGGGCCACCGACTGCCCTCGCCGTTGCCGTGTTTTGCAAGACCATCCACACACCGGTGCGTCCAGGTTTCTATTTCTAGCCCGGGTCTTTCTCCAGAGCTCTAGCTCCACTCTCCTACAGCCAGCTGCCTTCTGACATCTTCATCTGGGTATCTCAGCACCATCTCAAACTTTTCACATCCAAACCAAGCTCAAGATGTTTAACTCTGACATTTGCTTCTCCAACAGTGTTCACAATCTCAAAGTTGCCACCCTCTCAGTCTTAATCAGTTTCTAGTCTTGTAACAGAATACTTGAAACTGGGTAATTTATAAAGAAAGGGATTTATTTCCTACAGTGATGGAGGGTGAGAGGTCCAAGGTTGAGGGGCTGCATCCGGTGAGGGCCTTCTTGCTGGTGGGAACTCTGCAGAGTCCCAGTGGCGCAGGGTATCCCGTGGTGCAAGGGCTGAGTGCGCCAGCTCAGGCCTCTCTTCCTCTTATGGTGGACCATAAAGTCACCAGTCCCGGTACCGTCATAACCCATTAATCCATTAACCTGGTAATCCATTAATCCATGAATGGACTAATTCATTCATGAGGGCAGAGCCTCTTAAAGACCCTACCTCTCACTACTGCTGTGTTGGGGATTAAGTTTCCAGATGGGTTTTGGAGGGGACGTTCAAACCATAGCACCCTCCCGGTTGCTCCAGTTAGACACCTGGTAGATTTCTCCCTTCTCATTCTCCTCAATCCACCCTACTCCTCTCCAATCAGATCCACCAGCAGTTTTTGTAATCTGCCTTTGTTGCGTATCTTTTTTTTTTTTTGAAATGGAGTCTTGCTCTTGTCGCCCCTGCTGGAGTGCAATGACATGATCTTGGCTCACTGCACCTCTGCCTCCCTGGTTCAAGCGATTCTTCTGCCTCAGCCTCCCGAGTAGCTAGGATTATAGGCGCCTGCCACACGCCCAGCTAATTTTTGTATTTTTACTAGAGATGGGGTTTCACTATGTTGGCCAGGCACATCTCAAACTCCTGACCTCAGGTGATCTGCCAACCTCAGCCTCCCAAAGTGCTGGGATTATAGGCATGAGCCACTGCACCCAGTCTGTTGTATATCTTGAGTCTGTTTATTTCTCTTTGCTTTCATGGTCACTGGTCCTCTGCAAGCCTCCATCATTTCACCCCTGGACTGTTAGATGAGCTGTCACTTTCACTCTTGTCCTCCTCACCCCCATTCATTCTCCTGGGGTCTCAATGGGGTCTTCCAACAGAAACTAGGCCATGGTCAGGCATGACACCCTCCATGACTAGAGAGCCACACTCTTCTCTTTGGCAGCATGGGCTGGTCCTGACTCTCATTCCTGGCCTGTATTAAGCCACTATGATCCTTTCTTTATGACCCTGAAGCAGCGCTGGCCTCTGCAAGTTGTCTGATCTTGACAAAACTTCTTTGGGCTCAGGGTCTTTGCACGGGCCTTCCTCACTGCCTGGAACACACTTGCTCAGGTCATCACTGACTGACTCTTTTTGGTAATTTAGCTCAAAAGTCTGTACCTCGAAGGAGATGTAGCCATGACTCCAGAAGGGGCAACTGGAAGCTGAGTACCAGGCAAGGTTTTGGCAGCTGGGCTTTGTGGGAAGCCTGTATGTCAGGCGTGGACTAGTTGAAGCTCTCCTCTACATTAGCTGGCCATGTCAGCATGCAGAAATGCTAAGGCAAGTGGACCAGCCACAAAGGTGATGCAAGGAGCCAGGTGACACTTTAAAAAGGGCCTGAACTAGGGAGGTGGCCTACACACAGCCGGCCAACAAGGGTAGGTGGCAGGAATTGGTCCGTCTCTAATTGCCGATGCTGTCATCTGAGAACCGGTGTCTGAGGCGGGAAGAAAACTGTTGTAACAATGGCCTTTCTTTTCTGCACAACTCTCCTCACTTAGAGGACTCTTCCCTGGGGGCTGGCATTCCTAAATTAGATGACACCATGGGACCATTTCACATCTGTGGCTCCTGCTGGCCGCATAGCTTTCCTTACTTAGGGTTTAGGGTAAATTACCGTTGCTTAAGTGAAGCAACTCTGGTGTCTTGAACATATGCTTGAAGAAAAAGAATCTTCAAGGACGGAAAGTAGCCAAGTTCCTCCAGAGAAAGAGCTGCTAGTTTCCCAGGAATAAAATGTTGTGTTGTTTGGGGCACCCCACTGAGGGAGTGCAGGGCAACTCGGGGAACTGAGCTCCCAGGGGCACATCCTGGCGGGAACATCCTGGGGGCCGTCTCTCCCACCCTGCAGCCAAGCAAAAAGCCTTCCAGAAAATGGTGTGAATTACTGCTTACCAAAATAGTGATGATGAGGAAGAAACCCAGGGCCAGGCTGAGCCCTCCATGGGCTTTCTCACACCCTGTGAGAAGCTCGAACTATAAAGCCTGTTTTCTGCAGTTAGAGATTTTCATCTGGGGAGGGCCTGTCTTCTCAGCTCTGCGCATTGCCTGCCTTTTGTGCGGCTGTTTTGTTTACTGTCCCGAATGAGTAAAAAGCCACTCAGGTGAGCATAGAGGCAAAAGTCTTATTTACTTTCTCCCGTAGCTTGAATTGATCTACTGAGGAGAGTTTTCACTGCTGCACAATTCTTCATTCACTGTCCATGCTTAGAGGGAAGGAGAAGAAAGTGCTAATTTTGAAGTAGGCCTGAGGCTTTTAGCAAGAAACAGAGATGTGGGGGGATGGATTCAGAGAAGCAAGGAGTCACATCACCACCATCTGGACCACGGGCCGTGCAAATGGTTATAGAAATGCAGGATTTAGGGCATTTGACTTTTATGATGCTTGAGACCTGAAGAAGCCACAATTAGGTATGTTGGAAAAAAATAGTCACAGTGGGACGGAATCCTGCAGATACTTTTGTAGAGAGTCAGTGATTTATTACTCCCTATGACAAACCCTGGGTAAATTCACATTTGAGTGGATCATTTTATTTTATATAATACCTCCTCAAGTCAGGATTTGCCCTCAGGAGGATCAAAGGGAAGGAGCTGGAATTGATCCATTTGTGGTATCGCACTTTCTCATCTCGTGCCTCATTCTGCTGTGATTTGGAGGTACTATGGGGGATGTAGGGTTTTGGATAAAATTTACTTTGTGGATTTCCCCCTTCCCTATTGTTTAGCCTTGTATGTAGCTCAGCGAATACCTTTGGGCATTTTCAGGGGCTTAAAATCTTTTATCTATTCTTCTTCTTCTATCCCTATTTTTTAACAGGTAATATGTACAGCATTATAAAGACATATACGATATTTATTTATTTATTTGAGACAGAGTCTCATTGTGTCACCCAGGCTGGAGTACAGTGGCATGATCTCGGCTCACTGCAACCTCCGCCTCCTGGGTTCAAGCAATTCTCCTGCCTCAGCTTCCCGAGTAGCTGGGATTACAGGCGTGCGCCATCACGTCCGGCTAACTTTTGTATTTTTAGTAGAGATGAGGTTTCATCATGTTGGCCAGGCTAGTCTCAAACTCCTGACCTCAGGTTATCCGCCTGCCTCGGCCTCCCAAAGTGCTGGGATTACAGGCATGAGCCACTGCACCCGACCCATATACAATATTTAAAAGGGCATACAGTAAACAGTCAGTTACCTTCCTACTCCTGTCTCCAACCAGCCTCCGTCAGTCACCTTGCTCTCCAACCAGATATGACCTGCATCCACACAGACACATGTGCATGTGTGCATGGGTGTCCGTGTCTATGTATGGAAGAACACAAATGGTAGCGTGCTATATTCACTGTTTTGCAGTTTTCATCATTTACCTTAACAGATTCCTTTGGGATTGACTTTGAACTACTGAATAGATGAGCCCAACCAGGAAGTCCTCTTCTGTGAATGCCACGGCTGGGAGCAGCTAGTCTGAGCCTGGTTTGCTCTGCACGTCACGTATTCCAATTGCTGAAGGGAAGGAATGGTTACACATTTATTCCTCAATTTTCTTTCAGCTTTTCTCTTCAGCTCCTGTGTTAACTTCTGTGTTTCATGTTTACTTGCATCTCCTGTCTTCCCTTTTTTTTCTGCCCATGATGAGATTGCCTCTTCTTCACTCATGCACTCTCTGTCTCAACTTGGCTTCCTAAGAGCTCTTCTTGCTGCCTCTGACACACTCTCATTTCTTTCTGGTGATTTTTCTTCTCCCTAAAGAATGAGTTCAGCTTTTCATGAGGCAGCTCCTTCACATCAGTGATTGACACAAGATGTTTTTACTGGTAATTGAAGATCTCTCTTTTTGGTAAACTGTATTAGTCCAGGAAGGTTCTGCTTGGAGATGATGTTATTTCTGGTCTGTCGGGAGTGTTGCTCAGCCATCCAGCCTCCCAGCTGAGTGGAACAGAAGGAAGTGAAAGGACTTACCCAGCATGTTAAAGAGAGCCAGCCCATAGGTGACATCAGGATGCCTCATTGGCTCGCCCCTCTACCCAACAGCGCACGGCTGCCTGTAAGGAACAGAGAGACAGGAAATTGTCCTGGGAGTGAGAAGACGGGAAGATGAGGGGCACCGAGTAAACTTGAGGAAATGCATGTGAGTGACAGAAGGAAGCTTTGCAGGAAGGCCCAGCCACAAGAAGGAGGCCACGGCAGGAAGCCTTAGGGAGGAAGGCTTTCCTCTATCCCTCCTTCCTGGACCCAGAGCTCATGAGCAATGTGCACAGGTGGCTCAGGGGGTGGCTGTTAGAAGGCAGGGCAGTGGGAGAAGCAGGACCCTTGGGCAGGGTGAGCAGCCGGAGATGGTGCCTCCTTCATGAGAAAACAGGGCAGCTGCGATTGCTGCCCCAGCCGGCTCCTGTCCGGAGGGTGAGAGGGGCTGGTGTGGATGGGAACTTCATCCTTCTCTCAGGGTGCCACCAGGAGAGGGGCTGAAGGCCTCTACAGGAGTGGATTGGTCACGCTGGAACATGTTCTTCCAGGCTTTGCCTTCCCAGGCACACACACTCACTCCCACTCTCCTGCCCCTGCCCTGTTTTCTCCTTAGCACTTGTCACCTGCTAACATGCTGTTGTCCTCCTTACTTTGTTTTGTTATTATTTTAAAAGTACTTGCCACCTTCCCTCATTAGAGTATAAGCTCCACCAGGGTGGAGGTTTTTTGTCTGTTTTTGTTTTTTTTTCTCCATTTTGTTCACTGCATCTCCCCAGCACTTAGGACAAGGCCTGGCATGTAGCAGGTGCTCATTAAGTATTGTTGGACGAATGAATGAATGAGGACAGTTCTGATGAGGACACTTTGTGATGTAATCCAGGGCAGGGAGGCCATGGATGTGTCCTTAGCAAAATGATGCCAAGCTTATTATTTCCTAGGAAATATGGCCAACATCACAGTAGTAGAAGGGACGTGATCTCTCGTACAGATAAGAAAGGAGCATCTTAGGAATGAAATCAGGCCTCCCATGGTGTGATGTTTGCTTTTGGCTGTTTTTGGAGCAAGTTGGCCACAGCTGGATAGAAGCAGCCACGTTCCACTCGGCTCCCTCTGAAGTCAAAGGCAAGCCCCGAGCCCACTAGTCTCCTGAGCAGAGCCTCTCAGCAGGAGGAAGACAGAGGAGCCCAAAGCCCTGGGCTTCCTCATCTGAAGGGAGGGACAGATTTTTTGGGAGAAGAGAAAACTAGGCTAGGGAGTAGGTTCCCCTTAGGAGCTCTGCCTGCATTCTGGAGAGAGGCTGGCGGTCACCGCGATGCTTCCCGTGCGGCCTTGGGAGAAAGCAGACTTACCCAGAGGAAGGTATTCCGGGCTGCAGGTTTGATTTTCTCTTCTTTCCAGCTCCAGAATTTGTCGGGGCAAATTCTGGCTGCCTCCAGTTTCTGTCTAGCTCTTGCACGGCAGCCTCTGCAGTCACCCTCAGGCTTCCTGGCCTCGCCCAGCCCCTTGTGGCTCCTCTGCATCCCCCCGCCCCACTTTTTTCTTTAATTTGTGACAGACTCTCACTCTGTTACTCAGGCTGTGGCAGGGCAGTGGTACTATCTTTGTTCACTGTAAGCTCGACCTGTCAGGCTCAGGTGATTCTCCCACCTCAGCCTCCTGAGCAGCTGGGACTACAGGCGCCCGCCACTACACCAGGCTAATTTTTGTATTTTTAGTAGATATGGGGTTTCGCCATGTTGCCCAGGCTGGTCTTGAACTCCTGGACTCAGGCAATCCTCATGCCTCTGCCTCCCAAAGTGCTGGGATTACAGGCATGAGCCACTGCGCCCAGCTCTCTGACTTCTTTTCCCAGCCCTCCCCCAGTCTCTGCGAGGCTTGCAGTCTGTGATACACCAATTTCCCCAAACCCTCAATCCACTCCTCACGTCCTTGTTGAGTCTGGCATTTGTGGGACCTGGCCTACCCCTGAGCACTGAGCCTCCTGCTGGCTGGAGTGGAGGCCCTCGTGACTGACAGTGGAGCTGTGTGGCCTCCCTATCCCCGATTTCTGTTTCTAGACCGTCTCTATCCCTCTCCTGGCCAAAAATCAAGCTATCTAGCCATGCACTGGCCAGCCTCATGGTGACTCCTGGGCCTGGCTTCTTGGTTCCTCTTGGTTACAGACTTCAGCGCCTGACCTCCCTCTTCACCCCCACTCATGTCCTCAATCACAGGGAGTTCAATATCCAAGTAGAGCACCCATCCACCTCCTTGGCTATTTGTCCTTGACATTGTAGCACTAAGGACCCTTTTTCCCCTCCACTGCAACCATCCACTTCCATGGTCACACACTGAGTCTCATCATTCACAGAAGTCATTTTATCCAAATCTCATTTTCAAGCATTCCATTCTCTGACAAGCACTCCCCGTTGTTCTAGTCTCCTGGCTGCTAAGATTCCTCAATCTCATCAAAGGCTGTAACCCACTAAACCCTACACTTTGCCTGTCAAAGGCTTCCCCTAACTCATTCTCCAGTTAGATGTCATGGTCATGTGCATTATCATTCTCTTCAAGAAAACCTCTGTGCCCCTTCCTGGCTGTCCTCTGTCCTGCATGTGGCAGGCTGTATTTTCCAAAGGTGATCCTTCTACCCACTCCTCCACAATGTGACCTTGCTATTTCCCATTGAGAAGTGGAGTCTGATTCCTTGCCTTTGAATCTGGACTGGCCATATGACTTCATTATATCTAAAAGAATGCAGTGGGCTGGGCATGTTGACTCACACCTATAATCCCAGCACTTTGGGAGGCCAAGGTGGGAAGATTGCTTGAAGCCAGGAGTTTGAGACCAGCCTGGGCAACATAACAAGATCCTGTCTCTACAAAAGTAAAAATAAAATAAAATAAATAAAAATAATGCGTTAGAAGTAACAGCACTAGCTTGGAAATGGCCCCACAGCTGTCCCCTGGTCCCTCTGGGATTCTTACTCTGGGGAAATCAGCCAATCAAGTAAGAATCCAATTGCCCTGAAACTTCCATGCTAGAAAGACTATATAGGCTCTTGAGTCAACAGTCTCAGGGGTCCTTGTGGTCCCAGCCTTCCTGCCATCTCAAGGTGCCAGATGTGTGAGGAAGGCTGTCTTGGATGCTCCAGACCAGCCTGTCTCCCAGCTGAGTCCCATTGAGTGACCTCTGCCAATGCTATGAGGAGCATAAGAAGCATCCAGCTGAGACCTGCCTGAATTCCTGACCTTTGAGATAGAATCAAATTGCTGTTCTTTAGAGCCACCAAGTTTTGAGGAGGTTTGCTGTGTAGTAATCAAAATAGAAGTACTCTACTTGAAGACCCCAAGCTTGATTGGACCCAGTTGTCTGCCTTTTTTGTTCCTATTCCTGAGCAGCTGGAGAAAATTGAAAATTGCTAAGCAGAAATGACTGGCTTCACTTCAAACATCAAATGGCACAACGCCTAGCAATCCCACGATGCTTGCTCTTGTTGTAGTCGTCGGACTATTTCACACATTGCTTCTTGCCTCAAACTTCTTCCATTCCCTTCTTCTTTCCCAAGTCATCTGAGGAGAGATGTCAAATAGGCAGCAGGCTAGATAAGTCTGGAGTTCAGGAGAAAAGTGGTGATAGAGAAAAAAATTTAAGAGGCATTAGGGTGTAAGTGGAATGTAGAATCATAAAACTGGATGATATCACTAGGTTGGAGCGTGAGTGAGTCCTCACGCTTCCCAAAGCTTAGAGGTCTGGTAGAGGAAGGAGAAGCCAACAAAATGGGTCTGGAAGGATGGCTGGGGGTTAGAGTAAAACCAGGAGAGCATCACGTTCCAAAAACAGAGAAGAGAGCCAGTCACGCTGGCTTACGCCTGTAATTCCAGCACTTTAGGAGGCCGAGGCGGGCAGATCATGAGGTCAAGAGTTCAAGACCAGCCTGACTAACATAGTGAAACCCCGTCTCTACCAAAAATACAAAAATTAGCCGGGTGTGGTGGCGGGCGCCTGTAATCCCAGCTACTCAGGAGGCTGAGGCAGGAGAATCGCTTGAACCTGGGAGGCAGAGGTTGCAGTGAGCTGAGATAGTGCCACTGCACTCCAGCCTGGGCAACAGAGTGAGACTCTGTCTGAAACAAAAACAGAAACAAAAAACAGAGAGGAGAATGTTTCTAGAGGGCAAGGCCTTGTGGAGGTGAGAGGAAGTAAGGTAGAGGATGGAAGTGGATACCTGGGACGTCCTCCATGGCAATAGGAAGGGACAGGGAGGTGCACAGAGATGCTTCTGCACACTAGATTAGACAGCAGAAGATGAGGGAGTGCCCAACCGATGATGTTATTTATTTTCTCTATAAAGTATGGATGTCTAATAGGCATCTCAGACTTATGGTGTCTAAAACATAATTCCTTCCTCACCTCCAAACCCACTCCTACCTCGGCCTTTCCCAGCCCAGTTAATGATTTCCCCATTCAGTGCTTTGACTGGAAACACCAGTTCCTCATCTTCTCTCACACTCCATGTCCAATCCAACAGCAAGTCCTTCTGGCTCTACCCTAAAAATGTGTGTTAAATTTGGTCATTTTTCATGGTTTCTACTGCTGTTGCCCTTGTCCAAGCCACCTTTGCCTACCACCTGACCACGACCTTTGCTGAGCTCCTTGTGGTCACTCTTGCCCTTTCCGAAGATCTGTGACCCTCAGAACCCTAAAAGAGATAAGTGTAAAACACAGAAATCAAATTTAATGACCCTACTTAAACCACCCCATTGTTTTCCCATCGTGCTTAAAACAAAATCCCAACTCCATAGGAATTGGTGGGCATTGATTTTGGATTTGGTAAAATAGAGGACTCAGCTAGGGACATAGGAAAGTGAGCCTCTGACAATTGCCCCCCCCCAAAGTGGACAGGTCTGAAAATTCAGGTTACGGTTGTCATTATGTTTGCAGTTGTGGCTACAGTTTAGAGCTGTTCTAGTCACATGAATGAGGTCTTGTAAGATAGTGGGACAGGCTCACATTGAGAAACTGATCCTGCTGGCCTAATCAGAATATCACTTCCCCTTTTGTGGAGACCACCCTGGCTGGGATAGGGAGGGTTGTCTTGTTACTGCTCCCTCATGGCCTCCTCTGACACTGTGGGGGATGTGGCCCTTTTATTGTTGAATGGAAGTGAAAATCTAGACACTCCACTTGGCCTCCTCTGATGCCACTCCAGTGGGGAGGGGAGAGGTGCCTCATTACTGCTGGGTGGGGATGGGAGTCTGGGCTCCCTACATGGTCTCTACTAACACTTTAGTGGGGGGGTGTGTGTATGTGGGAGACGCTGGTCACTGCACAGTGGATTTAAGGTCCTGGCTCCCCACTCCACCTGCTCTGACACCACCCTGGCATAAAGGTTGGTCATCCCATTGCAGTCTGGCAAAAGTAGAAGTCTAGGCTATTTGGCCTTTCCAGGTGGATGTGCCCCAGGAAATATTTAAATATGAGAACAGAAGACTGTCCTAATTCCCTATAGGTATTCAAAAAGTTTTGGATGAATTCTAGTCTGCAAGGTGTTTACACCATGGGATTCCCAGCATACCTGTGGTCCACAGAGCAGGATTCTGACCATAGACCTCTTCTGAGAAGAGTGAGACTATAAAAGCAAACCCCTAGGGACCTTCCAGGAGTGTCTTAGGAATAAATTGCTGTGGTTTGGTTTGTCCCCACGAAAATTCACATTGAAATTTGATCTCAGTGTGGCAGCGTTGGAAGGTGGGGGTTAATGGGAGGTATTTGGGTCATGAGGGTGGATCCCTCATGAATACATTAATGCTCTCCCTCAGGAGTGAGTGAGTTCCTGCTCTTGTGAATGGATTAGGTTAAAAAAAGTCTGACTTCCTCGGCTTCCCTTTCTTGCTGCCTCTCTTACCTTGTGATCTCTTTGCACACACTCGCTCCCCTCCCTTTTTCTGCCCTGAGTGGAAGCAGCCTGAGGTCCTCACCACATGCAGCTGACCAATCTTAAACTTTCCAGCCACTAGAATCATGAGCCAAATAAACCTCTTTTCTTCATAAATTACCCAGTCTTGGGGATTCTGTTATAGCAACGCAAAACAGACTAAGAAACTGGACAAGTGACTGCTCAAAGGAATATGGTGCTGAGTTTAGCTGCAGTTCTAAATTTTAAAAAACATATCTGAAAAAAAAAAGACTCAAAGCAAAAGAGGTTATACATGGAAGCAGTTGCCCCAGTTCCACCAGCCACATTTAGCCTCAAGACACTCCTGTTACTGATTAATCCTCTTTATCCACAAGCTCTCTTGGTTCTTTCTCAGCAGGGCAGTTAGGCATGGCTGTGGTCCATCATTCAGTCCCTAAGTTGACAATTCTTTCTTGAGTTGTTGGCTGGCAGTTCAGCTGTTGAACTCTCTGCTTGGGGCTTGTCATTATTTCTCTCTATAGAGTCAGACTGTTGGGTGGTGTGGACTCTGCTTCACACAATCATGAGTCCTTTTAGCTTTAATTTTTAAAACCAGGTAAGTACAAGTCCTAGAGTCAAGATATTGACTGTGGATATGATCCATTCTTTCCCTCTCTACACTGAGGATGCATGCTGGTAGCCTGGCTGTTTAAAGAGAGACTGATGAGATCTGTGGTGCTGTCAACAGGAAAACTACTATTTAAAACACTATCTTCTAGTTGGACTTGAGTGCCTTAATACAGCTTAAACTTTATTAAGGCTATTTGTCCAGTTGTGTCTAAAATGTACTGGACAAATTCCAGGTAGCAATCATGGCAATTCAAGGTTAATATTTCAAGGGCCTGTTCTCTAGCACATCCAGTAGTGATGTTCTCCAGGAGACTTCGTCTAGCTGAGGAGATGGGACCTCTCTACATATGAAAAATGAACTGACAAATATATAAAGGATTTAAATAACTGGAAACCATAGGTACCATAGGATTAATTGATCAATGAATTATGTATCTTATGCTATTATATAGAGGGCTTTGGAGGAAGAAAAGAACTTTTTATAGCTTGAAGAAGTTGGGGTTTGAGCTGATTCAGGGAGGAAAGTTGGGATTTGGCTATGTGTGATTCCTGTGGCCACAGGAATCAGGTTAACCATGCAGAGGCAGATTCCCAGCACGGGCAAATGCATGGCTGTTGAAACCCACACTGGATTCTCAGAGTGAGAAGATGAGTCTAGCTTGGGAAGAGGGTCAGGTAAACTGAGTAAAGAAGAGAAGGTTTTTTTTTTTATCAGGGTAGGTGGGGACTGGCTTGTAAAAGGCTTTGAAAATTAGGTGAATAATCAATTGATACTTACTGATTGCTTACTAGGTGCCATGTGGTGTTCTAAGTCCTTTACATATATTTTGATTCTTGTAACAATCTCATGAGTCAGGTACTGTTATTGTTGTTGCCAACACCATTTGGTAGCTGAGGAAACTGAGAAACACAAGGGTTAGGTAAGCATCCCAGTTGGAGTAAGTGTGAAGTGCAGGGTATGAACACTGGCTATCTGGCTCTACTGTCTCTTGTTAAGGTTAAGCAGTCTTAACTGACCTTCTTGGCAAATGAAGATTTATTTACAAATTTGGTGCATGGATTCTCAGTGAAGACCAGGTATGCTATTGGCTTAAGGTGCAGAATTACCTTGGAGCACTAGTTGACATCCAGACTTTTCCTGGGCCTGCATTTGCATTTTGTTCCTGGGGTACACATGGAAAGGCACTACCCAGTCTCCCATGTGTCTGAGCCCAGGCACAGCTGGAAGCATGAGATAGATTGACTGTAACTCCCTCCAAATGATTTTGGTGGGTGGAGGGCTCTGATCCAGTTGTGTGATATATCACTTTGAGCCAAAAAGAGAGAAGTCCTGCCAGTGAGGTTGAGAAGTCAGCCAGGGGAATTCATTCACTTATTCTTTCATTCATTCACTCAATCAGTATCAGTTGAGTATTTGCCATGTGCCAGGAACAGAACAGAGTTCAAGGAATACAGACAAAGTACTCTCATGTAGATTAACATTAATTCATGGGATAATGTTAGATGCCTGCGTGAAGTCAGTAGACCAGAGTAATGTTATAAAAAGTAAAATGGATGGTGGGGAGAGGCCCGAGTTCATGACATTTGGGATATACCTGAAAGATTCAAGGCACATGGCCAAGTGAAGAAGAAGGGACAGACATTTTTGGCAGAATTAACAGGACGTGCAAAGGCCCTGAGGTGAGAATAGCTTGGTGAGTTGGAGAGAAGAAGGCCAGTGTGGCTGGAGAGGACAAGTGGGGAAAGAAACTAGAAATGAAGGCTTAAAGAGGCAGGCAAGGGCAGGCTAACAGATTGTTACAGTTTGCAGTAAGGAGTTTGGATTTTATTCTGTGTGTGGTGGGAAGTCATTGAAGTTTTCAACCCAGGGACTTAAGAAGACTCATTTCGTTAACATGTGTCTTGAGGGGCTTGAACAAGTTTTGTCAAATCATGTTTCTGAAGAAGAGCCTGGTATAAGTCGCTGGTGGCACATGCCTGCAGGTATGGGTAATGGTTGGGTGGGAGGCAGGGGCACTTTCACAAGGAGTTCTGTAAGGTGGGAAAATAGGTAGGTAGCACTGGACTCTTCAGCCACTGAGATTAGAAAAACCAGGATTCTGAGGTAGCAGCTCTTGCAACTAGCAGATGAGACCTCATAAAGTTTTTTACATGCCTTATGTGGGGAGATGGGATCCATGTTCCCATTTCTTGAATCTGGGAAGGGCTGTGACTGTTTTGGCCAATGGAGTGTGTTGGAGTGATGACACATGACTTCTGAGGTTGGATCATATGAAGCAAGGCTGGAGCATGCACCTTTGGAGCCCTGAGCTGCCAGGTACCCTTGGGCCCCTGTTCAGCTTTCCTGAGTCAGTGGTGCCAGGGAGGCCACATGGGCACTCTGATCAACAGTCCCAGTTGAGTCCAGCCTTCCAACCACCCCGCTAAGGTGCTGGACGTGTGAGTGAAGTCATCTGCCAGTTGAATACCACTGAGTGACCTTCATGGCTGCCACATGAAACAGAAGAATCGCTCTGCTGAGACCTGCCCAAATTCCTGGCAATAAAGTCCCACCCATAAAATCATGAGATAACATAATGTGGTGGTTGTTTTAATCCACTAAGTTTTGAAGTAGTTTGTTAAGAAGCAATAGTTATCTGGAACAAGGTTCTATTTGCTGCAGGTACCTGCCTCTCTTTTTCAACCCATCTTTGAGGGAGAAGATCTCCTTGAGGGAGCCTGGAGAGAGTGATCCTTTGTTAGATTCAACATCAAAGAAAGACAATCTCCTACCAATTACCTGCAAACCCAGAGTGTGGTGGAGGCAGAGATTTGGTTAGCCAGTGAGACCTAAAATGGTAGCTTTACCTGAGGACCTCAATTTGTGAGTACACTGAGGGCTGGTGATGCATTTTATTTATTTATTTATTTATTTATTTATTTATTTATTTATTTATTTATTTATTTTGAGACACAGTCTTGCTCTGTCAGCCAGGCTGGAGTGCAGCGACATGATCTCAGCTCACTGTAACCGCCACCTCCTGGGTTCAAGTGATTCTTGTGCCTCAGCCTCCTGCGTAGCTGCGATGACAGGCATGTGCCACCACACCCAGCTAATTTTTGTATTTTTAGCAGAGACAGGGTTTTCGCTATGTTGGCCTGGCTGGTTTCAAACTCCTGGCCTCAAGTGATCTGCCCACCTCAGCCTCCCAAAATGCAGGGATTACAGGCATGAGCCACTGTACCTGGCCTGGTGGTATATTTTACATGACCCCAGGGAGGATCTATCTTTGGTCCCATAAGGGTCCTAAACAGACATTTGGGAGTAGGGAAGGAGTAGCAAATCAAGAGGTGAGGAGATTCTGTGGCCTGCATTTCACCTCTGTGATGAAATGCAGGAATGCCTGAGGAATAGAAATAATGGCTACATAGGAATAGAATGGCCTGGACGACCCCCAGCTCTCCTTATTGACCCCCATACCTCAGAGTTTGGGGGTCTGTCTGCAGAAGGCCCAGTTCTTCAGCCAAGGCTGACATGGTGCTGTGAACCAGTGACCCAGAGGAGAACCCTATCAACCCCGTGGCCACAGGCTAGTTGGGGGACAGGAGCCCTCATAAAAATGTTCTCCACGGATCACTTCCTCAGGGACTCTGATGAAAACACAGCTCAGAGTGTTTAAAAGACTCTCAGCTGCCGTTGGAGGCCCAAGGCCACAGACCAAAACCAGCATTATACCAAGTCCAGAGCTGCTGCAAGACTCCAACTGGCTCTGGCTTCTGTGTCACCTCGATTTTGAGGCCTGATTCCATTCTGAGACAGAAATATGGGCAGCGTTTCCAAATACAAGAAATAAAAATTCATCCTCTTCCTTCAGAGTGAAAGTGTGTGAGAACAAAAAGCTGTGTTGGGGCCAAGCCTCTGTGTGGGCAGGGCGACTTCTGGCTTGGCTCCTTTTGTGTTTGTCACAAAATGATTTCATAAACGAGTTTAAGGAAAACCCCAAAACAAAGGAGAAAAACCTCTTTGGCAAAACGACAGTGGGGACGGAGCTATCTTGCTCCAGGACAGCTTCTTATGAGGATTCTGTGTGGCTGTTCTGAGTGGTATGTGAATTGGGCTCCTTTGATTTCATTTATGTTTTATAACTGAGTCTTAAACTGGCCATGGGATCTTATCCTCATTTCCAAAGGTGAGGAGCCTGAGGACAAAGGCAGGATGGCCAACCATGAATCAGAGATGATGGGAACGAGTTAACAGCCACGGGAGGGACCTCAGCAGACCCCCGAGTTCTGTGGCCAATGCAGTGCACTCACAGCACCTCCCAGAAGAAGTCAGTGCCAACAGCTGAGACCAACAATGGGGATGTAGATTTCCACCTTCAGGAATTCACTTACTACATGTTGGTCCTTTTACGTTTAGTTGGACACACTTTACAATTTATTGCTAAATAATTTCTGGAGCATACTTCAGTTATGTCTATTGCTTTTCTAAAATATTCATAGATACATAGGTGTGTGCACGTCCTTCTATTACTTTTATCTCAATTTTCTGTTGTTTCCTGATTCCATGTTGGAATAATTTATTTAATAGTCACTAAGAGTCAACACCATGACAATTTTATGGGATTAAAAGAATTTAAAACCAATAACGTGGGCTTCCCATTTCTTCGGTGTGATTACACATTGTTTTTATGAATATGTAGACATATTAGTTTTAATGTAGGCAGAATATCTTAGTTAAAAAAAATTCTGGAATCTGAAAAACAGAAATATCCGTTCATTGCCAATAGTTCCGATGTACTGAGACTTTCATGTTTGTTAAACTTTTTGTGATTCATATAGTTTCTCAACGAGAAAAACAAGTGCCAGAGATGAGAATTTAATTTACAAAATGCTCTTCCAAAAAAATTTTGATGAGGATATAGGAATCTTTTCTTTTTAATGTAAAAATGTAGTGGAACAAATTCTTACATAAAAATATGCTAATAATCAAGAATTTAACACTGAATTTACTTAGAGTGATTGTATTATGGATTAACACATAAGCCAAACAATTTACTTTTATTTTCAGCTGCTTTAATATTTTAGTGTGCTGGGTCACCCGGTTGAGAATCCACCTTAATCTCAACCCTAACCCTACCCTACTCCTCACCCCAACCCTAATGCCAACCCTAATCCTAACCGAGCCCTGCCCCCAATCTCATCCCAACCCCAACTCTAACCCTTTTGTTTGCCTTCCCATCTGTGATGCTTGGCATTGATGCAGCTAACTTGTGTTCAGGCTCACCGCAAACGCCGCCTTTGCCATATCTTTTTATGAAGCCACCTGGAATCTGTGTTTGAGGGAACGTTAGCACTCCCTTCCCTGGAAAGAGAAAGCTGCTGCACAGACAGGCTCTGTGCCTCGCCCCACGCAGCTTCGGTTGGGGGTGCTGCCTCCTGAGCTCCAGCATGCTGTTTCATTTATTATTTCTCTTTATTGCCTCTGTGCTGGCAATAAAGTTGGGGTCATAAAATTAGAGTGTGGTCGCCCCGTACGGTTTCCCAGATTTCCATGTCATGTTGGGAAACTCCAAAGTTCCTGATCACTGCCACTGGGTATTTTCAATCCTCTTGTGTAGATTGACACTGAACATAATTTTTTTAAAAAAGAGAGGATGGAGGGGAGAGGGAAGCAAAGCAAACTTCAACATTTTGGAGCGAACATAGGCTTTATCTGGAAGAAGGGTTGGTTATTTATGGCAGATTTGCAATCCTGAATGCCCTTCTCTAGCATGAGAAACATGTAGGCAGGCAGCCCTGGGACCCCTGCAGCCTGGGACCACACAGGGAGAGACACAGCCTGAGCTGTTTATCGCAGACTGGGAGTGCGGGGCCTGCCGCGCAGCTGCCCGGCCAGCGCGCGTGTCTGAACCTGAGCTGGGCCGGCTGCGGGCTGCAGGCGGGCTCTGGGCGGCCACCCAGCTCTGTCACTACGCAGCCTCCCTGAAGCCTTCAGCCAACCAGCAGGTTGATTGACTTTTGTTTCTCCTTGCATTCCTTTCTAAAGGACAAGGAGTGGCTGTGTTTAAAGAGGGAAAACTCAAGGAGGTCTAACCACAGAAACAGCAGCAGTTTTCTTTGTTGCTCTTCCAAAGCAGGGCTTCTGTTTTGAAAGAAAAAGTACAAACAAACAAACGTTCCCCACTACCCCTGCAAATAACATTCTCCCAAAACACACAGACTAAAAAGTATATCAATTTTTATTGCAGTGTCAGGAAATAGCAAACGGTATTGATAACTACCTTTTTTAGTGAGGGCTACGTATACAGTTATGTGTTGCTTAACAATGGGGACAGATTCTGAGAAATGCATCTTTATGTAATTTCATGGTTGTACAAACATTACAGAGTGGTGTTTGCACAAACCTAGATAGTATGGCCTACTATACATCTAGGCTACAAACCTGTCCAGCATGTGATTGGACTGAATATTTGTAGGCAATTGGAATACAGTGTCAGTATTTGTGTATCTAAACATAGAAGAGGGACAGTAAAAATAGAATTCTCATGGGACCACCATTGTATACGCCATCCATTGACCAAAATGTTGTCATGTGTACCTGCCTATATGTGGTCCGGCATGATTTTTTACAACCAAGTGGGGTAGGTACTTCACTGTCCCCAAGCTGCAGGTGAGAAGAAGTGAACCTGCCAGCCCAGGATGGCATAGCTGCTAATTCCAGCCCAGGCCTGGCTGGCCCTCAAGAATGCCTCCTGACCCCAGGCAGTATTTTCTTCCTGAACTTGAGTGGGTGGCCATGGCTGCCTCCCAAAGAGGGTGTGGTTCTTAACTGGGAGCAGTTTTTTCCCCCAGGGGACATTTGGCAAAATCTGGAGACATTTTTGATTGTCACAGATTGCTACTGGTGTGTAGTGGGTAGAGGCCAGGGATGTTACTAAGCATCCTGTACAGGGCAGCCCCCATGACAAAGAATTATCTCACTGAAGATGTCCATATTGTCAAGGACTAGAAACCCTGCCATAGATGTTTCTATTCTGTGACATTTATGTTTAATGTGGTTTACTATGCTGTGAATAATTGGAGGGGAACCTGGATTGTGAAAGCAAAACTGCTACCGAAAATTGTCACCCATGACAAGTGTTTGGAAACCAAACCAAACCCTACAATACTTTCTTCTTAAAACCCGGGCAAGATCTACACACCTAGAGGTGGTGTCTAGTGAACAATTGATGGTTGCTTCCCAGTATCTTCTCATCCATTCTTTATGCCTTTTTGCAACAGCTGGGGCAGGATCTCCAGGGGTTTCTGGTGAACCCACACCAATTCCAGATCCTGTGGGGAGGATGTGGCTGAGGTTGAGAGATCAGGCATGTGGTCATCCTGGCCTGAGAGACCAGTGGCAGAGGGGTGGGTGTGTGACCCATGCAAAGGGAACTCCAGGTATTTTCTGGGAATGCTGGGACAGGAGCTCTCCCCTTAAGAGTGGGAGGGAGTGAGAACTGACACTTAGGAGAGATCAGAGTAAAAGGCAGGTAGGATAGGGATCCAGAACTCTGAGGACTTGGAGTTTGACAATTGATCTGCCCTCTGCTTTTACTTCAGCCACTTGCATTTTGCTTTTGTTTTGTTTTGTTTTGCTTTTTGAGACAGAGTTTTTCTCTGTCACCCAGGCTAGAGTGCAATGGTGTGATCACAGCTCACTGCAGCCTCAACTTCCCAGGCTAAAGCAATCCTCCCATCTCAGCCTCCTGCCTAGCTGGGACCACTTTGATTTTTTTTTTACATAAATCACCATATATCTTGGGGAACAAATGTCTCCCACTCAGCAAACTAGAACTGCAATAGGGACTCAACTGTTGGGGGTTGGCAGCCTGGGGTTCATGTGGGGATGTCTTCCCAAGGGAATCAACTTGATCTCGATCCTAAATCTCCTCTTCTGAGCTTCTGCCTTACACAGCTGTCTTCCCTAACTGGGATCCCCAGTTAGAACGTTGATGGCTGTTGAGGAGCAGAAATCATGCTGTGTTTTGTCCACCTGGTGAGAACCTGGAGGGTGGGATGATGAATAAGCCAGAGTGTAGGGGGCAGGACCGGCACCTGAGGCAGGGAGCCCCAGCCCTATTCACAAAGCCCCATGTGCTGCCCGGGACCCTCGGTCACCAGGACTCACCTCACACAGCCCCCAATGCTGGTCTCCTGCCCTGCTCTTTTCCACCTGCAAGCCTTAGCTGAAGGAGCTCCCTCTGCCTGGAACACTTTCCACCTTCCTACCCTCCTTCCATGCTTGGCTTCAATCCCCTCTCCTCCACAAAGCCTTCTTGGATTACCCTGAATTCTTAGCCTGTTTATTGACTGTCAGGGCTGAGTCACATGGTGTATTTTCATTATCTACCCAACTAGATTATATGCCCCTGGAAGGCAGGCTTGTGTCCTCTGCCTTTGCATTCTTGCAGTACTAGTTGTCTGGAAGGGCCAACGGCCCCGGGCACAGAGCCACCTAGGGCTGTGTGATTGGGGGTTCCTGCTTTACATGACTTCGTTTGGAAGAAGAGGACAGACAGCTGGTTGGGGAGACAGGCTTTGTGACCCTACACTTCCCAGTCCCGCTGCCAATCAAGGGACTTCCATGTGTGTATAATATCCATGTTCTCAGGTGCTCGTGCACTTGCCTTGTTCTTCCACGTGCTTTTCTGCTCCTCACTTTGTGATGATTTCTTCGCACTTCATTCCAGCTTCACTGCTTCCCAGCTGAGGGACTGCTGCCAAGTTCTCAACTTCTATGTCCCTCCTCTCTTCACCTGCACCTGCCCTGTAGGGTAATTATAAGGCTTCAGCGAGCTACATCCTGGAGGTGCTCCCTGAATGTTACCTGTGAGGAGAAGCAGTGGAGCAGGGGAATGCAGAGGAAGAAGAGGTATCGTGGAAGACGGGGTAGTCTTACTGGCTATGTACTGAGCAATTTTTCAAAGTTGGGAGTGTCTTACGCAGCCATTTGTTTAGACCTTGGCTGTCCAGTGCGGTGGTCACTGGATACAGGTGGCAAGTGAACACTTGAAATGTGGCTAGTGCAAACAGATGTGCTGCAAACATAAAAGGCATTGGGTTTGGAAGATTTAGTATGAGGAAGGGAATGTACAATACTTAATATTTTTTCATATGAATTACATGTTGAACTAATATTTTGGATATATTAGGTTTAATAAAATCTATTATTAGAATTAGTTTCACCTGTTTCTGATAACAATGTTTTTTGATGTTTCCACTAGAAAATTTCAAATGACATCTGTGGCTCCCATTCACTGATCTGAATGGGACTTACAGAAGGTGACTTTGGGCATATTGAATAGAACTTGCAGCCCATACAATATCTCTTGCATTGGACAATGATGGCAGAAATCCCACTAGAGCAGCCTCATTGCTTAAAGACCTTGAGCTTTAGGAAATTGTAAGGTTCTCTAGGGAATTTTGAGCTATCAGTCATTTGCACCGTACTATGAATAAGCACCAGAGTCTTTTTTTTGGAAAGCAGATTTTGATATGAGGAGTGGGGTCAGAGGAAGACAGAAGGAAATAAGAACCGTGACAGCAATGAGCAGGGAAGAGAGCGGAAAGGGCCCCCCCCCCCCACGTGGGTGAAAGGAACTGAGTGGGCAGATGGTGAAACTGACCCACAAATGATGCCTTCACGGCTTTGTGTCTTGATTCCTTTTGTCCTTCTCACAGTCCTGTCACGGTGGTCTGCATGTTGTGGGAGCACACAATAACTGTTAGAGCTTGATGGCCATAAATGAAATTTGAAAGAAAGATTTGGCTATACGAGACAATTTCCCACTTGGCATGATTTGGCCTGGAGCCTGCAGACTATCCATGGGGTGACTAACCGTCACTTCTTTACTGGGCAAGGAGTTTTCCTGTGTGTTTTTTTCCTCCTTATCTATTTTCATGGCATGTTGAGATGGGGTTGGAGCCAGGACTTCATGCAGAAGTGAAGAGCCTGGTGCTCGGCAGAGGGAGTGGCCTGCTTTCGGTCACACAGGAGCGGTGGATCCCGCAGCCCAAATTTGTCTTGTATCACTGAACTCCACAATGGACAGCCATTCATTCCTTACAGAGCCTTAAGAGGGGTGAGTGCGAATAGTAGCATCTGATTCCGAACTTCAGGGAGGCACCCCATCGGAGGGAAGGGTCGTTTTCCAGATGTCTGCCTCCCAAGGGGCGATGTTTCATTGAGGCTGGTTTTTGTTTGGTGCTGTTGAAGGGACTTCAATTTCCTGATTTATGAGATTGAGTTCCTGTGATTCTGAGGGCAACATTACTGGTTTTCCAAATCATTTCCCAAAAGAACCTAAATGAAGAAAAATCATTAGTTCCCACAATAAAAGCCATGGAAAAGCTGAGAGCTCTGCCACACGCCCTGAGATGCTGGGGCTGCCTGTGCCTCCAGGGTCTGAATTTTGAGAAAGCCAGCCTCAGAGAAGATTCACAGCCTCAAATGCAATCTCGTTCTCTCTCTCTGTCTTTTTTTTTTTTTTTTTGAGACGGAGTCTTGCTGTGTCTCCCAGGCTGTAGTGCAATGGCGTGATCTCGGCTCACTGCAACCTTGGCCTCCAGGGTTCAAGCGATTCTCCTGCCTCAGCCTCCTGAGTAGCTGGGATTACAGGAATGTGCCACTACGCCTGGCTAATTTTGTATTTTTAGTAGAGACGGGGTTTCGCCATTTTGGCCAGGCTGGTCTCGAACTCCTGACCTTAGGTGATCTGCCTGCCTCAGCCTCCCAAAGTGCAGGGATTATAGGCATGAGCCACCATACCCAGCCCTCTCTCTCTTTTTACAAAAGTTGTTCTGTATTTATAATTGTCCTTAAATAAACTAATCCAACTATTTTTCTTTTTTCTTTTCTTTTCTTTTCTTTTTCTTTTTTTTAAAAAGCTTATGAACACTACAAGAAAGCACCCCAGGAGAGACCTCTCTTTGGGGGAGGAACAGTGAACCTGGCTTGCCTGCCTCGGAAAGAAACCCTGAAGGACGTTTTCCTTGTTAAGATTGCTCTTGTTAAAAAGCTGTGCAGTCCTAAAATGTTATTGAACAATAGCTTTTCACACAAAGGCTGTGTAGCCAACAGTCTCCTCTAACCTGCTGCAACTCCTTGGCTTCCATCTCCCGCAGAGGCTGCAGGGCAGGAGCCCAGGGCTCTGCTGTGGCCTCCTCGGCCTCACCATCCTCACCAGCTTGGCTTCCATTCCTTCTGAACAGTCTTCTCCCCTGGGTACTTCTATTTCCCTGTCTGTTAGGAGGGCTATAGGAAAAGTGACTTCTAAAACTTTTAGTTAAGACATCTATTTAGTGCCAATTGTTTGTTGGTGCTGTGATTGTCGAGTTTTGTCTAAATTTTGTGTAAAGTTAGACACTTTACTTGGGAACATTGTCTGATATCTACATCAGAAAAAGATCTGCACAGGCTATTTGCAATCCACTCAAACCATTGCCAAATGGTTCTTCCATTTCATTTATTTATTTTCAGAACACTGCTATGAGTTCCTGAAATGAAATGAAAAGTTTGCAGTGATTAGAAGTTGAAAGGAATAGGTCCCTGTTGGTAGACATTTCTGGTAACTTTGGTTGGTGTCTCCCTCCCTCCCTCTCTTCCTCCCTCCCTCCCTCCCACCCTTCCTTCCTCCCTCCCTCCCTTCCTTCCTCCCTCCCTCCCTTCCTCCCTTCCTCCCTTCCTCCCTTCCTTCCTTTCTTCCTTCCTCCCCATGGAGACCTGTGACCTTCAACAGTGTGAAAATATGTCTGCCTGGGCCATTTGGCCACCCCAAGTATAGTGGTCCAGCTCAGCTGGGGGAGTCAAAAATGAGAAAGATTCAGCCCCTGCCCTCCAGCAGTGTTCAACGGTTATTTTTGCAGGCTGGGTGTCAGTCATTGTGGATTTGCTAATATCCTGGGTATTAAATGATCTCCCCATGGCACCCTTTTTTCTGGAAACGTTTAGTACCTTCTTGCCATCCTCCAACTAGCAGTGTCCAGATTCATTTCCCAGGGTTCATTCCCCACCAACCTGGTCCCTCAGTTACAGAAAACTCTGCAGCCTGCCTGTGGCCCACAATAATACACCTGAGAAGTAGGCCTCAGCCAGTAGCTCTGGGGAAGGTGTATAAATACCCCAGCTCTCTTGCCTCGTGCATGGATGACTCTGAGATGTGAATTGTGCTGCTTCTTAGGGTTTCCCCACAAGATGAAGCTGTAGTTGCCCACTGTGGTAGCTGGCTTGATGGAACACCCTCTATCATCTGCCTTTTCTTCCATGTATCCCCTCTGTGCACCCCTTCCAGCGTCCTGGCGTCTCCTAAATAAACTCCTCTACTTGAGTCCTGGCCTCTGGACATGGTTCTGGGAGGACCAAGAAGTTACCTGGATATAGTTGGTGACAAAAGTGATAGTTGGTATCAAGCAATGGGGTTGTAAAAGTGTATAGTGAATGTGAATCTTGCTGTTTGTGTTTTAACTTACAGAAATAAATTTCCCCAAAACTTCTTGGGCTGCTCTTTATCCCACTAGATTGTGGGATGTACAGCCAGGAGATCACAGACTCTCAGGATGCCTGGCAGCAAGTGGGGGGCCAGAATTTCTGGCGGTGGAACTTACTGGACAGCGTCAGCCCTGAGAAGGGTATTGAATAAGACATAATTGTCTACGGAACTTGCTTCCACATTTATAGAGTTAGGGCTCACCTCACCTTGTTTTAATGCTCTCCTTTCCTTCTCCTGACTCCCCTGCCTCCAGCAACCACAGGTCCTAAATTTTGGGGTACAATCCTAGTATCCCACGGTTTATTCCCTTTCCCCCATAAACTGTGGAGATGCCCAGAAATCTCAAAACATTAGTGCTCAAACCACATCTCCTGGACTGCCTCTTGTACCTGGAAACAACCGCAGAGGTCTTTGTTGGAGCTCATGTTCCTGACTGGGATTGGAAAGCGTGGTTATCATACCTGCTGGGCCTGTACTTGCCAGGCAATGTCTTCAGGAAGCAGTGAGGGAGGAGGTGACCCAACCCGCTGGTACAGGGGAAGACCTGCAGCTGGGCTGCCATGCTCCAGAAGCCTCTCCAATGCCAGGGTGGCGAGTGGTGTGGGTGCCCTCCCCTTTCCTACAGACCCTCATGATGCTCCTCCCGGGAAGCCTTTTTATAACCCTTTAACCCGATTGTGCCTGCATCCAATGGTGTGAGTGTGTATGTATCTGTGTGTTTACATTTTTGTGCACTTGTGTCTATATGTCTGTGCACTCTTGTGTGTGTGTATGTGTGCCCACACAATAGGCTCAGTCATGGCTTTGTAAGGGTGAAGCCATCGTCATGGAGGCCAGTGCTCATGGTCAGGATGGAGAGCTCTGGACAGAGATGCAGGTCACCTGTGTCCGATCTAGTTTCTCCGTTGCCACCAGCCACTTCGTGCAAATCACTGTGCTGGCTCCAGTTTCCTCTTCAACAAAATTCAGAAGCTGGCCAGAAGGATTTCTGTGGTTGTTTCCAGCTTGAAATGCTTGCAACGGGCTCATGGTAGGGAAACCACAGGGAATATTGCAGTACCTGAGCCTAGTCACAGAGACCCGAATGGATGAGGGGAGGACTCAGTTACTGGAAACTAGAGAGTGCTCAGGACAGAGACTTCTTGACGGGAAGCTGCAGTTGAGGGTAGAGACAGCCTAGAGCGTTCCATGAGGAGAAAGGGAGGAGGAAGGCATCAATATCAAACCTCACTTCCTCTCTCCCTCTAGTTCCCGCTGAAGCTCCCTGTTACCCAAGCACAATGGGAATTGTAATGGTGAGGAAATCTAGAGAGGCATGTGGAGATATCTTGGTGACAGGCCTGCTACCTATTTACTGTAAGTTTATAGGGAGCTCCAGACGGCATTCCATTTTCTTTTTTGAGACAGAGCCTCACTCCATCACCCAGGCTGGAGTGCAGAGGTGCAATCTTGGCTCACTGCAACCTCCACCTCCTGAGTTCAAGTGATTCTCCTGCCTCAGCCTCCCGAGTAGCTGGGGCTACAGGTGTGTGCCACCATGCCTGGCTAATTTTTGTACTCTTAGTAGACACGGGGTTTCACCATGTTGATCAGGTTGGTCTAAAACTCCTGACCTCAGGTGATCCACTCGTCTCGGCCTCCCAAAGTGCTGGGATTACAGGTGTGAGCCACCGTGCCTGGCCTCAACTCCCATTTTCTTCTATTTATGTATGTATGTATTTATTTTTTGAGTTGGAGTCTAGCTCTGTCACCCATGCTGGAGTGCAGTGGTGTGATCTCAGCTCACTGCAACTTCTGCCTCCCTGGTTTAAGAGATTCTCCTGCCTAAGACTTCCAAGTAGCTGGGATTACAGGCGTCTGTCACCACACTCAGATAATTTTTTTTTTTTTTTTTGTATTTTAGTAGAAATGGGGTTTCACTGTCTTGGCCAGGCTGGTCTTGAACTCCTGACCTCATGATCCACCTGCCTTGACCTCCCAAAGTGCTGGAATTACAAGTGTGAGCCACTGCACCTGGCCTATTTGCTTCTGTTGATCTGACTTCAGCCAAAATATGATTAAATACATCCTCAGCTTCCTGTGTTCTCAATGTTCTGTCTCGGTGCTCCTGTTAACAGTCCAGTAGTAGGTGCTTTTGATGTCCTGCCTCTCACTCACAGCCAATGGGGCCTATGAGCAGCGGATTTCACCCAGCAGTGTTTCTTGCATCTCATCTCTTGTTTTCACCCCACACCAAGTCCCTTAACCCAGACTCCCGTGGCCCCTTCCTTTTACTGTGGCAAGAGGCTCCTAATTAACCTTCCTGCTTCTGCTTCCAGAATCAAATTCTAAAGGCAGAACTTCTGCATGGAGTCTTCTGCTCAGAACTCCTCAATGTCCCTGGTCTGAGGCCATCTTCTAAACTCCCAAGCACGGCCTCCTTCCCATCCCATGCCCTGGATGGCGCCCACCTTTTCTGTGGCCCAGCATGGTCCCACATCCCTGTAAACGGACTGTGCTGTGCCCCTTCCTGCTCCCAGAGGACAGTCCCCTGTTTGTGGAGTCCCCCTGTGTGCCAGGAGCTGTGCTCTTCATTCCATACAGACATCCAGTCCCCTCCTGCTGCCCAAATGTAACAATTTTAACCCCAAAATTCATAGTGCACTCAAAAGTCAGAGAGGGAATCCCCAGGTCCCTGAAGCAAAGTCAGCATGGTGAGCAGGACTGGACTGAGAGTCAGGGAGAGGGCTGGAGCCAGGAGCGCACCGTGGGGTGAGGGCCTTGGCGCCAGGCCGGTGGGGAGCTGGAAGGGGGTCCTGCAAAGAGGCGGGGTCTGTAAGAACTGTCCACTCCCTGGCTCAGACAAAGAAGCGTTGCCCATTCAGGGCTGGGGAAGAAGAAGAGCCTCCTGAAAATGTAAAGCAGAGGCTGCCCTCCTGCAGTTGGGGGCCCACACTACTCAGGCACTGTGGGAAGCCCGAGCTGATAAATTAATAAAAAACTTGGGTTAGACCTGCGTGCCTACAATGTGTCGTAGCAGAGGCAACAATGCTGCTGCTGAAAACCTCTTTCCCAAGATAATTTCTCATGAAAAACTTCTAATTGCCGTGGGAATCAAGCAGTCTGAAATAGTGTGCAGAGGCAATGCCCAGAGATCTCACACTGGAGGAACACAGGCAACGGGATGCCTGGAATACCTACATCACAGCCCTGTAGAAGGCAAAAACAAAATGTTATTTAGAAATAACAGAAACATGCGGAAAAAAAAATCTAAACTTTAAAAATAAAAAATGCAGCATTGACAAAAACCTCAGGGCAAGGATTAAACAGGAGGCTATTTGAATGGTGAGCTGATGAACTGGAAATTATTTAAACCCCACAGTAGTACTAGCAGGCAGGCAACGATTTCTCCTTGTTAATACAGGAGGACATTGGCATGTGGAGGTAAGAAACTTCCTTAGGGGGTCTGCATTTGCCCTCAGGTCTATGTGACCGAGCAGTGTGCTGAGGCTGGCTCTCACCAGCCTGTGAGAGCCAATTGCGTGCATCTCTTCCCTAGCTCCAGTTTCAGTGACCTAATGTTGGGAGCTTGAAATAGGCTATGGTGGCAGTATTTATACAATAGAAATTGGCAAATGCTACAATCAGATCTTTACTTTTTTTTTTTTTTTTTCAAGAGAGTGTCTGTTGTTAAACTTTTACCAGCATTGGTCTGACCCACCCTCAGACTTTAAATCAGGAGTCACAAGGCTGCCTCCCGCAGGAGACTCAGGACACTCACAAGGCTGAGGCGGGCAACGTGGGGATCACAGTGCCCTGGTGAGCTGTGTGCCCTGTCTTAGGCGAGCAGCTGCTGTGGAGCTCCAGCTGGCTCTTAGGATTATGTGGGGATGTGCACCCAGTGTCAACAGCTGAGTTTTTAAAGAGAAGCTGCAAGGTCCAGAATTGTATGTGAAATCTCAATTTTAAGATGCTGGTGACCGATTCAAATTTTTTAAAAACATTGCTGTGGCCAAACACAACACATCTGTTGGCTGGATTTGGCCATGGGCTGTGATTTCCAGCTTTAACCAATAAACTCCATGGCTTTGTGTCATCACTCCTTCCCCTAAATTCCCTCCTACTTGTCAAGATCTGGCACAAATAAGAGTGGCTCCACGTATCACCGCTAAACCTCCCTCTATATGCTACCTTCTGAACTCTGCACCTCCCTTAAGGAACATACTGACATAGTTTGATATTATTTGTGCATACATTTCTTCTTCTCTGGTAGCCGATAAGTTCCCTGAAGATCAAGACCTATGTCTTGATCATCTTCCTTTCCTTAGAAATGTTTTGCACAGTCCTCTGTGTATAGCAGACATTCGATAAATATTATGCAAATCTTATAACTTAAATCTTATAATTATGGAAACTCAGTAGATGTGAATTTGAATTGCATTTTATACTTGTCTTGAGAATGGCGAGTCATCTACTCAGCCAGGAAGACTAAGAGTTTAGATAGGAAATGTCAAAGGCATGTTCGCAATGCTAGAGACACTTCTCATCATTCCCAGGTTTCTGAGATGCTCATGGGAAACCCTTATTTCCTGGGTGTATTGATGCATGTGTTACTCAGGAATGGGGATTCCTGAGTCGAGCTCTGTGGACCAAAGAGTGGGCCTCCTATAGTTGCGGTTGACTGAGGTAAAAAGGATATGGACCATTTTCCTATGTAGTTAAGCTGTTTTTTTTCTTAAAATATAACTTATTAAAACCAAAAACATAATGCCTTCTAATATTGGTATTTAAAAGAATGTTTAAATGCCCTTTAATTTTAAAGCATAATGAATTTCAGAGCAAGATTTAAAGGAATATAAGCACTTTCATGCAAATCTCAGATTAAATTTGACAGTTATTACCTTCCCCCCACATTTTCCTATGTTGTTTTAAATAAAGAATATTTGGTTCTTTCACATGTAGTACTACAGCTCTGTAAAGCTGCATCTCTTTAGCCTTTAAAGTTCCCTGTGATCTTCAAATGTCTTTGGATAATCTCTCTCTGACTGCTTTCTGCTAATTCCAGAAAAGAATTGATTAGTTATCTCTAAATTCCAAGGGTTCCTTTTCTTTCATGGACAGAATTAGCTACATATCTTCTGTTTCCTTAGATAGTATTGTTTTCTGAGCAGGAGAAATTGTGGTTCCAATCAACAACTTCTCTTGTCTTTAGCCTTCCCTTTTGACATCTAGAGATGAGAGTGTTTCTATTTTCCCTCCCAGTCTTCAGTAGAACAAGATTAAAGTCTTCTGCTCTCAGCTGTTTTCTGTTTTCTGCTAAAGAGCTTAGAATTAGAAAAATCCCAAACTTATCAGTACGCTATGTTAAAAACAGACTTAAAACAAGTAGTGAAAGGATGTTAAATACCTGTACAAAAGGTTTCCTTCTCACATTAATCACTGACTTCATTATTTGCCTATTGAAGTGGTGGTCAAAGTGGTGAAAAATAAAAGTGTAGATTTTTTTTTTCAAAATTACTTGTATTTCAAATATAGGGTCTACTTTGAGCCATTGGATAAATTTCAAAGTTTAGTCTGAAGATGGGATAGAAACAATCTATGTGTCATTTAACTGTAAATTGAATTTTCCTCCCATAGTTAAGAAATATTTCAATTCTACTAACCACCCAAGTTATCTTGTTTCTAAAGCATTGGAGATCCATGTGCACAATCTTGTAAAGTAGGTAATTCATGTGTTCATTCAATAAATCAACATCGAGGGCCCATTCTGTGCAGGCACTAGTTCGGCAGTGGTGAAGAGGGCAGACATGGACTTAGCTTGTGCAGTGTGTAGGGACATCCTCTCTTTATTTAATATTGTCCTATGGGACAGTCATGGTATAGCTCTAGAAAATTAATAAGTTACTTATTTGATAAGATTGTACACAGTGCACATGAATGGTGGGCAGGTTCAGCCCTAGATAACCTGAGTCCAATCCCTTCCTTTTGACTGATGGGAGATCTGAGGCTCAGAGAGGTGAAGCTGCAGCTTGGACATTGCTTTGATCATACCCTAACCTCAACAGCTGAGCAGCTTTGAGGTGTGATGCATTTGCTTTTAATTGCCAGGAATAAGTGATTCCCTTTGTATCTAAGGCTGATGTTATTAAAGTTTGAAAGAAAACTTTTTCATACTGTATACTTTTTTGTTTGTTTGCTTTTTAAGATGGGGTCTCAGCCTATCTCCCAAGCTAGGGTGCAGTGGCACGATCATAGCTCACCGCAGCCTTGAACTCCTGTGCTCAAGCCATTCTCCCACCTCAGCCTCCTGAGTAGCCTGGACCATAGGCACATAGCAGCATGCCCAGCTGATTTTAAAATATTTTTTGTAGAGGCAGGGTCTCACTATGTTGCTTAGGCTGGTCTTGAACTCCTGGGCTCAAGCAATCCTCCTGCCTCAGCTTCCCAAAGTGTTGGCATTACAGGCATGAACCACCACCCCAGCCCCATGATGTATACATTAATCATTAGTGTCAGTTCACTCGATCAGCTGAAGGCAGCTATTTCTGCTCTGTTACCCAATGTTTTCTGCTTCACGGAGCTGAACAGATCATCCTTAAAACAGACAAACGCTGGAAATGTGTGGTGGAGGCAAACTTGTCACCGTAACTGGGACTTTTGCCTCTGCTCCTCTGGGATAAGCCGTGCATCTTAAACTGGAAGTGTAAGAGGACTCCTTCATCGCAGCCAGAATTGATTATTTTAAAACAATAGAAGTTAAATGTTGAAAGTGTTGGTCATTGATGACATGATTGTCCATTGCTCATCCATCCTCTCTTTATTTAATATTGTCCTATGGGACAGTCATGGTATAGCTCTAGAAAATTAATAAGTTACTTATTTGATAAGATTGTACACAGTACACACGAATGGTGGGCAGTGTCAGCCCTAGATAACCTGAGTCCAATCCCTTCCTTTTGACTGATGGGAGAACTGAGGCTCAGAGAGGTGAAATGAATTCCCAAAGCTCCAACTGGTCATGGGATAATCTCTGACCTCTTGGTTTACCAAGAGGTAGACCAAGAATATTTAAGAGCAATGCCTTAAATATTCCAATCTTGTGACTCTGTTACAGTCTTAGTTGTAGAATTTCAAATTCTCTGATGCTGTGTGTTTATTCACCAAATATGGAAGTGTTAGGTTTTCTTCCGTGCAGGATGCTTTTCCTGCCTCAGCCCATGCCTGGTTTTGCATGCCTTATCTTCACAGAGCATGCGGACAGTCTGCTCCTCAAAGAGGGACCTGCCTGCAGCCATGGCTGTTTCAGAGGCCAAAGGAAAAGGGAAACCGAAAGGTGCCAGGAATTAGCACATGTTGTTTCCTACACGCTCGAAGCGATTGGTTGGTGCAGGATCTTTGAGCCTCCTGTTTTTATTCCACGGAGGAATGAATGGTCCCAGGGCAGAAAGGAAAGTTAGAAGGAAAGTTAGAAGTAACACCACCCAGACTCTGGCGGAAAGGGAGGTTGTATGTGCTGATGAGTAAGAAGTGAATATTTCCCTTATGAAATTGTCAATTGTGAACCACTTTTGACCTACAAAAATGGTCATTTTATTTATGTATTTATGTATTTATTTATTTTTTGAGATGGAGTCTCGCTTGCACTGTCACCCAGGCTGGAGTGCAATGGCGTGATCTTGGCTCGCTGCAACCTCCACCAAGCGATTCTCCTGCCCCAGCCTCCAGAGTAGCTAGGATTATAGGCGCCCGCCACCACACCCGGCTATTTTTTTGTATTTTTAGTAGAGACAGGATTTCACTATGTTAGCCAGGCTGGTCTCGAACTCCCCACCTCATGATCTGCCCACCTCGGCCTCTCAAAGTACTGGGATTACAGGCGTGAGCCATCACGTCATTTTAAATGGCTTAATCTAATATCATTTTCCTTTTCCTCCTTCTCCTACCAAACCTGCACGCACTTGTCTTTCCTTATCATTAAAGCTTTCGGGCTCTTTTTAGAATTTCACACATTTGCTCCTTGAAAGGCACAACCTGATTCAACTTGGGTTTAAAGGGGACACTCAAACATAGCCATCAGCCAGGAAAATACTCCTTTATTCAGCCTCTGCCTGGGGCCCTTTGCTTTGTGGGAAGGCTTGGAAAATCAATAGTTCAGTGCTGTTATTTCCTCATTGCTCTGGCCCAATGATTCAGGTGAATATGCTTAATATAAACATGTCTTGAGAAATTATTCAGCTCTATTCTTGCCTGAGCATGCTGAGATATGGTGCCTCTATCTTGATGCTCAGGGGAGTCTTATGGTTGGGTCTCTACTGCCCCTAGACCTGAATGAGGAACCCTGTGCACCATCAGAAAAGCAGGCTGCCGAGCTGTACTCACCAGGTACCCAAGCCTGTGTGTCACTGGTGGGCAGCAGGCCAGCTGAGAGGAGGGCTATGGGCCATGGAGAGGGGGACAACCCCACTGCACGCTTTTGGGCTACCAGTTCTTAGGATAGCTTTGGATAAGTCTCAAAATCTCCACTGATTGCCTCAGTCCCTTCATCCTTAGAATACAGCGGCCAAGCAAACTTTCCTGACAGCAGAAATCAATGCAAGTTGGGCCATAAAGACCCACAAGGCCTTATTATGTAAGTAGTTCTTGGTTGTAGAAATGGAACAGTAGGAAGGATGATTCTGGGTAAGTACTTAGGGTCAACTAGCATGGGGACAGGGGAAGGCAGAGTGAAGTGACAGTTACTGGATGCCACTGCTCTTCTTGTAGCCATTGAGCAGATACAATTAATAAAACCTGGCCTTAAGGAAAGCTCTACCTTTGACTGTGGCTGGACCAGTGGCCCTGAAGTTTCTTCCTGAGTTCCAGAAATGCTGCAATGCCATCCAAAGCCCACGGCCCTCTCTATCCTTTACCAGTAGAACCAGAACCCAAGACACTGCCTTTTCATTTAACCAACGTATTTATTGAGGACCTGGAATACTCCAAGTCTTATTCTAGGCCAGTGGATTTCAAATGTGGTCTCCAGACCGGCAGCTTCGGCATCACCCAGAAACCTGTGAGCAACGCAAACTCTCAGGCCCCCAGCCTTGCTGAGCCAGAAGCTCTGGGGGTCAGCCCTGCATCTGTGTCTAACAAGCCCACCAGGCGACTCTGACGCAACCCTAAAGACTGAGAATGACTGTTGTAGGCATGGAATACAAACAAATGAACAACACTTCTGGGCATGGCTTCTGTGGCCCTGTTCCTATGCGGTAAGGATCATAAAATGTGCCTGACACACTGTTGCTTAAAAAAAGAGAAAACTTTAACTTTGCCAACCAATGAAAAGGAGGCCACATTTAGGAAATGATGAACTTATGTTTTGATGAAATGTCACCATATCCTCCAAAACTAGGCCATCTATTAGAAATTCTGGAATTGTTTAGCCATGATGTAGTATTATAATTTTGCTGTGAACGAGTTTAAAATCCCTGATGAAAATATTTCCTTTTTCCCCTGGTTCATAACTACAATCCACATTGGAGTTTTGATATTAGAAAATAATGCTCCATGGTCTTGCTTCCACCTGAAAACAAGGGGTGTAGCTGAAAAATTCTTCTATCAGTGCCATCAAGAAATCGTGACCAGTTGTGGGTTGGGTTTTACTCCCTCTCTCCCTTCCCTCCTTCGTTCCATCTTGTTTTACCTAAAAAACTGAAAATCTGATGAGCTGTCTCTATCCTTAGGCATTCCTCCAAATTTATTTCATACACCTGGTTTCTTTTCAGGAAAAGAAATAATAAAGGAATAGCTTTGCTTTATAAACATTCATTAAAATAAAATGACATTGTGTGGGGACACTTTCTAGATACTGACTTCCTTAATCTCCACAAGCTATGTCTTATGATTATTTCCCTTTGTTGCAAGACTCCAAGGCTTGGAGAGGTAAAGTGACGTTCTGGTAAATGGTAGTAGAGATGGAGCCAATATGTGAACCCAGAAGTCCTGTCTTCCAGCTCCATGAGTGCCCTTTAGGTAACATGTTGTGATTGGCCAAGGGCACATTTTTTTGCGTGGGCTATTTCACCTTTGTGCAAGGACAATGGGGTCTGGAGGCTTCTCCAAGGTAGGCTGGGGTTACCTCTGGCCTCCATCCCCTTTCCCTCCTGGGTGCTGCCTCCAGCTCCATCTGTCTGGGGTCACTGGTCAAAATATGCAGCCAGAGGGGACTCTGGGGTGAACCACAAGACGTCCATGGCATGGAAGGCATTTCAAGTGTCTGCCATCATACGCTGTATGATACTGTCATGGTGGATACATGTCATTGTACATTTGTCCAAATCCATAGAATGTACACCACCCAGAGTGAGCCCTAGCATCAGCTCTGGACTCTGGGTGGTAACGACGTGCCTGGGCAGGTTCATCAGTTGTGACAAGTGCACCCCTCTGGGGGCTGTAGATAATGTGGGAACTGTGCTTGCATGTGGGCAGGGGGGCTATGTGGAATCTCTTTGCTTC
The DNA here is from genome assembly GCF_029281585.2 of Gorilla gorilla gorilla. NCBI lineage: Eukaryota > Metazoa > Chordata > Mammalia > Primates > Hominidae > Gorilla > Gorilla gorilla. Next base: position 92,617,184 of record NC_073237.2, on the reverse strand, counting down.
TGCTCAATTTTGCTGTGAGCCTAAAACCGCACTAAAAATAAAGTCTGTTTTTAAAAACAGGATTTATCCTTAGAGAACAGAAAAAGTGGTTTTTAAGACAAACGTTTTCCTCTTTCATCTGTGTATAGCACATATCATCCTGCTGTTTGGAAATTATTAGAGGAATTTGGATGTCAGTCAGATATCATTTTTAAAAACATCATTGATTTATTGGACAAAGCACACATTAACTAGGCAAGGAGAAAGGCCAGTCAAACTGACCCATCTAACTGCATGTGGCCATTTAGCTAAGTCAAGGAGAACTTTAGAAAAATGAAAAACAAAAACAAACACCCAACTTCACAATAATAAAACAAATATGGTCAGCAATTCTTTATTCAACACATCGGTCAACTGTCGGAAAAAAGTAATGATGTAGGACATGTTGACAAAAATTGAAGGTAATAAGGGGCTTGTTTAATTTTACTGCATTTCAGTGGGGCTTGAGGTTTTCAGAATGGCCTACGTGTTCACAGGGTGACCTACAGCGTTTAGAATCCGGCCCTAAATTACTGCCTGGACACCCCCCACACCCTCAGGCCCAACCCTGGTGCAGCCCTGTGGGCTGGATCGGAAGGGCCATTTGGAAGTCCATCTGGTTCTTTCAGAAACAGCCTTGTTTGTTTGCCTTTTCAGTGACACTGTTTATTCAAATCTTTTTTTCCCTTTTGAGGGAGAAAGCTTAATTTTTTTTTCTTTCTTTTTTTTATTATCTGCTTTTCTTTATTGCCATTGTAGATGAGAAGAATAAAATCTCAGAAGGCAAAATAAAGGGAGACTTAAAGCTGGGAGAGAAAGGAGAGGAGGGAGGAGGCCGCTGAGCGGCCCTGGGTGGCGGCTGCTGGCACCACACGCATTCCTGGGCAGCCCTGGGCTCCCGACACAGCCTGTGATTCCCTCGCAGGGAGGCAGAGCCCTGAAACCCGCCCGGCGACGTGGGTGGGCCTCTGTGAAGACAGTGTCTCTTCCCATTCAGGAACTGCCCTGGGCCGGCCCCAGGCAAGAGGGATGTTTGTTGTTTAAGTAAATAAACTGGTCAGAGGCTCGGCTGGCTGTGAAGGCTCTGCTCCCTCCCACAAGCCTGGTCCCAACCGGGAAGGGGCCACCAACAGAAAAGAGCCACCCGATGCCACCCACCACGACGCGCCCTTCTCCCCGGCACTGCGAGGGGTGCCGGGTGGCCAGAGGTCAGCGCTTGGTCATTCCAGGCAGCTGAGCTGTCCCTGTGGAGACTGTGACCAGGGCCTTCCCTAGAAATTCCAGGAAACAGAGGAGACCCACGATCCCCCTACTCCCCAGCTCCTGTTCCCCCTTGTTAGTGAGGAGCCTGGGCCCTTAATCTTGTTTTTTCAGATGCTTTGTGGGGTTCTCTTCCTGGCCCACCTGCTGACTAAAACACTTCACAACGGCTCACTTGTGTCTTTTGCATGTGGGCTTGAGTCCAGGGCTACTCAAAGGGCGGTCTGCGGACCAGCAGCATCAGCCTCACCTGGAGCCTTGTTAGAAATGCTGATTCTCAGGCCCTGACCCAGACCTGCGGAAACAGATGCTGTGGAAAGGGGCCCAGCCATCTGCATGGGCAAGTCCTTGGGAGGCGCCATGCACGCGCAGGCTTGTATAGTGCGAAGCTGGACTGCAGGTTTCTGGAAGCTTGCTTTTATCTCTTCTGTGTACTGTAGGGTCCCTAGAAGCAGAGGACTGTCCAGCAGTCAGCAGGTGCTCAACCCACGTTCACAAAGAACAGGTGACATAAGCGAGAGGTGAGCCATGGATTTGGGTTGGTGTTTTCCTCATTCCTTCCTACAGATTCATCTCTGCCCGGCCCTATGCAGCTCGTCTATCCCCGTGAAGAGCCCTGAGTTTGCACCTCAGTTTTGCCATCTTCTTGCCTTTCCAGAGGGGAATTAAACTTAGAGACAAGATCGAGGTTGGAGGGAGGGAAGGACTATGGGATGTGGAAAACAGCTCTTCTGAGACTGCTTCCAGAATCTTCCCTCTCCACAAATTTCCTTCATGTAGCTTCCTCATACACACCTGCACTCTCTCTCACACCCACACTCTGCCTTTAAACCAAGAGGTTTTTGGAGGTTTGTTTTGTTTTTTTAGAGACAGGGTCTTCTTCTTGCTCTGCTGCCCAGGCTGGAGTGCAGTGGTGTGATCATAGCTCACTGCAGCCTCCAACTCCAGGCCTCAAGTAATCCTCCTGCCTCACCCTCTCAAAGTGTAGGGATTACAGGCATGAGCCACTACATCCGGCCTGAACTTAATTTTTTTTTTTAATTAAAAACACTGGGAAGAGTCAAACATCCAGATTGCCTCAGCCAACCTGGTTCCCAGTGAATGCCAGAAGCCGCCTGGACAGGGGCTCTTTCAATGCTGTCCTTCTCGTGCTGGGTCTGACCCAGTACCAGGCTGACGTCTGACATACGCTGACCGCCTCCTGTGTCAGACACTGTGCTGGGCACTGGGGCTCCCAGGGTCAATGAAAAGATTCAGTGTTTACGCTTATGGTGCTTCCATTTTAAATTAAGGAAGACAGATAGTTAAATAATTTCAATAAAATAAAATGTTACAAGTATTAGCAAAGTGTTAAAGTTTCTGTTAGTTACACACCATCTCAACACATCTCTTGCGGTCTTGACTTGTCATTGGTGGAATATTTGCCTTTGTGATTATCATGTTGACTTCGGATTCTTCTAGCTGGATGTACAGCCTCTGAAGGATGAGGAGGATTTCCTACCGTCTTGGCTTTCTCAGTTCTTAGCCAAGTGCACTTCAGGTGCACGAGTGGTTCTCGCTGGGGGAGACTTTGCCCCCAGCAGACATGTGACACATCTGGAGACATTTTGGGTTGTCACAACCTGGGGGGGGCATCTGGTGGACAGATTCCAGGGATGTTGCTAGACATCCTCCAACACATAGGGCAGCCCCACAACAAAGAATTACCTGCCCTAAAATGTCTATCGTGCCCTATTGAGCAGCCTTGGGCTAGAGCAAAGAGAGAGAGAAGTTTCTTGAGGAAGACTTGAAGGCAGGGTTCATGTGGGAGACCCAGCATTGGGCAGGGGGTCTGTGCAAGAGTCCATTCCCCTAAGGAAAGCTCTGCAGACACAAGCCCTCTGCATCTACTTGGGATGAGCTGGCCAAGTCATGTGTACCGCTCTGCGAATTTAGCATCAGGGGAGAGTTAAATCCTACAACATTTTCATGCAAGAGTGATTTTAAGCCAGTGTCTCCCAGCCAGGTCCTCTGAAAGGAAATTGTTTTCTAAAGTGAGGGGAACTGAAAATCCCCACTTTTTACTTGAGGGACCTGGAAGAACGTCCATGAGCTGGCCTGCTGCCACTTCCTGCGCGCATGGCTGGATCTAAGCTGAGGTAGGCGGACCTCGAGGAGCAGGCCTGCCTTGGCCCGAGCATTAGATTCAAATGACAGGAGAGCTCTGCATTTCTCACTGTGGGATGCAGGGTGCACAATGGCCGGCCAGGGAGAGAGGGCATTGGCCTTTACTCAGGCTGTGCCGCCGGCCCAGACTCCAGCGGCAAGAACAGTGTCCCGATGCGGGGATGCCTCATGGAAAGGGGTGGTACAGGTGAGGGGAGACCACCTTGGCAGAAGTGGGAGGACAGAGACGGCCCCCTCTGAGGCAGGCTCCTCCTTCTGTGTCTGAGCGGGGTCTGTTCTGGCTGCCGTAACAGAACACCAGACTGGGTGGCTTAGAAACAACAGAAATGTATTTCTCATCGTTCTGGAGGCTAGGAAGTTCAAGACAGAGGTGCTGGCAAATCTGGTGTCTGGTGAGGGCCCATTATCTGGTTCATAGCCATGTGTCCTCACATGGCTGAAGGGGTGAGGGAACTCTCCAGGGCCTCTTTTATAAAGGCACTAACCCCATTTGTGAGGGTTCCATCCTCATGACCTAATCACCTCCAAATTGCTCCACCTCCAAATAACATCACCTTGCAGGTTAGGATCTGACATACGAATTTTGAGGGGACACAAACTTTGAGTCCTTAGCAGTATCTTTATCCTGCCTTGTCCCACCCTCTCCAGGGGCTTGGGAGGTAAGCCTGTGCCCTCCCTGGGTGCTCAGAGTCTCCTGAGACTCCCATTCGACAAGAGGGTCTTTCTGTGCACACTGATCCATGGGGCACCCGTGCACACTCTCTCTGTAATCCCTTTAGTTGTGCTGTAAGATGTGCACACGAGAAATACAAATGGCACCTGTTTGTGCACAGGCACCTTGTGAATGGCTGCATAGGGCTCGATCCCAAGCCTACAGGTAACAGAAGAGTACCAGTTATTAACCTGACTTCTCTGTATTTCAAAAAGCAAAGGTCTTTGGAAATAAATAGGCTCGCTCTGAACGCAGTTCTGAAAGACTTTGAATGATTACCCCATGTCTCTGCACCTTGGTTTCTGTATCTATAGAATTATTAAAGGATTGAAAGAATCTTCGTGGGGCAGTTAGTACAATGTCTGGTCCAGAGCAGGCACAATAGGGAAGCTGCTTTTATTATTATTGTTATTGTTATTATTTCCTAGGCTTCATTCAAGGCTAAGAAAGTCTGAACTGATAAAATAATTTGCAACTGGGCCGGGCGCGGTGGCTCACGCCTGTAATCCCAGCATTTTGGGAGGCTGAGGTGGGCGGGTCACTTGAGGTCAGGAGTTCAAGACCAGCCTGGCCAACATGGTGAAACCCTGTCTCTACTAAAAGTGTAAAACATTAGCCAGTGTGGTGGTGCATGCCTGTAATCCCAGCTACTCAGGAGGCTGAGGCAGGAGAATCACTTGATCCCCAGAGGCAGAGGTGGCAATGAGGTGAGATTGTGCCACTGCACTCCAGCCTGACTGACAGAGCGAGACTCTGTCTCAAAAAAAAAAAAAATACAACTGGCAAATAGGGTAATTGTAGTTACTCTTCTTTACCTGTAGCTACCTTAAAGCTTCTTAAAACTTTTGGTGGTATCTGTGACAACTAATACATGTAGAAATGAATTAATCAATGCATAAATGCATATATTGCATAAAAGAAAAGGACATAAGATAGTTTTTAAATAAATATTTAAAAATAATTTCTCTTGGGCAAACCTCATACTTATTTAGTAACATCTCCTGGGTGAAAATATTGCCAGTGTTCCCACCATTTGGTAAAGTGCTTGGTGAATGAACTAAGATGTTACTGTCACAGATTAGTAGCTGAAAAGGTAGTTTTAGTATTATGCTTTTATGTTTTCAATATTAGCTTTTCAAAACTTTTATTAATTTTGTATTGGCTGTCTTAGAAAAAAAGCACGAGGAGAAATGAAACAGTTTCCCAGATTCTTTGTTGGAATACGTTGGAGCTGTGTGTGTATGTGTGTGCGTGTGTGTGTGTGTGTGTGCGTGTGTGTGTGTGTGTGTGTGTAAGCATCTCACTCATTCAGATATTCTCTCTCTTGGGCTAACTTTTCTAAAAGTAAGTATGTAAAAACCTTTTTACATTTAGTACCCAGTAGTTGAAAACGTTAAATTCAGCACGGATATAAAGCAATCCAACATTTTCTTATTTCTGAAAATGACCATGTATCTGTTTTCTTATTTATTAATTTGTATACCTATTATTCATTCTTTAATATTTATTGATGACATTCAAGGTGTAGAAAGATCCTGAGGTTAAATAGGCATGGAGGCTGGTATGGTGTGTAGAAGAAGGTCCTTTTCTTCCAGGAGTTTATGATGGATGAGAGAAAATGTCCCTCTCTCCTTTTCTTTTGAAATATTCCGTCTTGCCCCTGGGATCTAATTAGGAGTGGAGGATGACGTTCTTGAAAAGAAAAGGTTCTGCCCTCCACTTCACTTTTCCCCTTCTAGCTGGTGGCACTTAGATGCCAGAGGGTGGGGAGCTAAGCCATAGACCACTGTGAGGGCCGGACCAATAGCAAGTACAGTGTAGCCACAACTTGGAGGGAGCCTGGGTCCCCACACCATGGGGCTGCTTCTGGGGCTGCACATGCTCAGACAATTCTTGCAAGAGAAATAAACTTTCTTCTTGTTTAAGTCATTGCTGCTTTGGTCCGTGTTTTGGCAGTGAAGCCTGTATGCTAATGACACAGCAGGGCAGGAGTGAGTGCTAAACAGGATGCTGAGACAAGCAGCACCAGAGCCTTCGGGGAGGCCTTGGGGAGAGGCGGCTCTCGGCTCTGTTTCTTCGGCTGGTAGGGGAAAGTAGAGGCCGTTCCAAATGGTTCAAAGAACGCTGCCTGCTTTCAGGCCGCACGGAGGCCAGGCCACCTGGATGGAATGAGGGTACAGAGGGAAAGGCTGGGAAGATGGGGTTTGGGAAACCTGGAATTCCCCGTACAGAGTTTCACATTTGTCCTAGAACCAAGAGGAAGCTGTGGAGTTTTGGAAGCGCATTGGAGGGCAGCTCTGGAGCTGGCAGTTTTCCTGGTGGAGGGAGACCAAAGCTAGTCTGGTCCAGGGGTTTTCCAGCTGCGTTCCACAGAAGCCCTAAGGTCCCGCAGAACCTTCTGGGACACCAGGGAGGGGCTGGGGTGGGGAGGGGGCAGGAGTCCCCGTTCCTCTTCCTAATTCTTCCAGAGAATCTCCATTTGATCTGTTTAATGCAGGCTTGGGGCTTCCTCACTTGAAGAAAGGGCATGGGTTGCGGTGTTAAATGTTTTGCAAGCCACCGGGCTGTGATGGGGCAGGGTGGCAGGGGATGGCGGCACTTGGGAAAGCAGCGAGCCAAGCCTGAAGCCTGTGCTCAGTGGAGGAGGCTCCGTGTGCAGCTGTGTGTGGGTTTCTAGGGTCAGGAGCTCTGGAGTCACCGCCTGCAAGCGCGTAACTAGCTGTGTGACTTTAAGCCTCAGTTTCCTCATCCATAGAATGCTGAGAAGTAGTCCCTTCCTCACGGGGATATGGAGAGGCATAACAAGCTCAGTTGTGTGGTGCTCATAAAATAGCACCTAGCACATATGAACTCCTCAGTCAATGTTGGCTAATATTATTGTTACTGCTGTTATTATTATTATCTGATGAGTGGGAGACATGCAGTAGATTATTAAGCCAATGTTGACAGGTGGGGAATGAAAGGTGAAAACTGGTTGAGAGTGGCAGTTAGAAATCCAGCTTTCATTGAAAAATCCCCATTGGGGGATTGGGAATTAATTCTGGCTATGGGAAGTGAAAGCATAACTGATGTTACGTTGGTGAACTGTTAGCTTTCTTGCAAGACTGAACCGTGATGGAAAAACTACTGTAGCATAGCTCTGCGTAATCCGAAATACGCTTAGCACACAACAAAATCTACTGGGAAGTTTTGATGATGTAACGTCAAAAGGAGAGTGACTTTCCTGCGGGTGAGTTCCCTAGGGACAGTCCTTCTCAAGCTGCACCCACATTTCCTTGCTCTGTTTTTCTCCCAGAGGCCTTAGGGAGTTGCCTTTTTTTTTTTTTTTTTTTTTTTTGAGACGGAGTCTTGCCCTGTCGTCCAGGCTGGAGTGCAATGGCATGATGTTGGCTTACTGCAACCTCTGCCTCCTGGGTTCAAGGGATTCTCCTGCCTCAGCCTCCCGAGTAGCTGAGATTACAGTTGTGTGCCGCCAAGTCCAGCTAATTTTTGTATTTTTAGTAGAGACAGGGTTTCACCATGTTGGTCAGGCTGGTCTTGAACTCCTGACCTTGTGATCCACCCGCCTCGGCCTTCCAAAGTGTTGGAATTACAGGCGTGAGCCATTGCGCCCGGCTTTCTTTCTGGCCTGTCTTCATCTGCTTTTCCCAAGAGTCTCCTGACTGCACAGAAGAGCAAAGAGATAAGAAACGTCTCTCCCACCCTCCAAAACACATGCCATGAGCCCTTTGCCATCTTTGCTTTGTTTTAAGCTTGTTACTGTTGGTAACTATAGGGAATGGACAGGGATTCACAGAAGTGATGAGCAGGGAGAGCATTTCAAGTTCCCAGGAAATCCATAAAGACGCTGCTCCGCGTTGCTGGTCTCCGTTGGTGTGCAATAAAGACTACATTTATGTGGGCAGTGGGGGGGCGGTGTGGGGGCATATATCTTCTCTGACTTCCTACTTAAGTGTTTCACTGGACTTCTAACTCTTGTCTTAAAAACAGTGCTGCCCAGTTCTGTGTAGCTGGGAACTTGGAGTCAACAATGTATGCTTTAACTCAAGAACCATGAATAAGGCGTACTTTTAAAACTCCATTAGGAACAGCAAGACGAGAAAGGAAGAAATCATCTTTCGGGGAGCAGGTTGTGTAAGGATAACGTGAGACAGAGAAAGTAGAGTGCCTCGTCTCCTGTGCCGTGTTCGCTTCTCCACACAGGATGGGCCTTAGGTCGGAGGAGTGGAACAGAAGACGCGAGAAAACCCTGAGCAGGTGAGGCCACCATGACAGAGGCCATGGCAGGCATCTTGGCTGGACCTGCAGATGAAGTTGATTTAATTATTGCTTGTAATCATGGGGTCATAGAAAACAGACAGAAAGCCAGAAAAGGACAAATGTCACGGGGTGTGTTTGTGTGTGTGAGAAAGAGAGAGAGGGACAGAGAGAGAGAGAGAGTGAGTGAGTCACATGTTGCTGGCTCCCTCCACGAGACTCAGCCAGTCCGGCTGATGCTCCAGCCCCGACGCTATCAGAAGCTGCCCCACTGGAGAATGGGGGTGCACCTGCTCCTGGCTTCCTTCTTCCTCCTCCAGGGTTGCCTTGAGCTAAGCGTGTCTGAATCACAACAGAGCATTGGAAGACAATTGAGCATCATAGCTCTTGAAGTCACATCACAAAAAGAACCATTGAAGGAACTAGTGACGCTTAGCTTTGAGAAGAGAGGACCCAGGGAGAAAGAAGCTGCCCTCTCATGCTCCTCCATGTGCCAGTCACTGGGCCACGCACTTTCTACAAATTATCTTGCTTACTTTTCCTAGCAAGCCCATAAAGTAGGGTGAGAGAGCTTCAGAACTCTCATGCTGTTCTTGGGGGTAGGAGGGAATGGTGCTGAAATCCAGCGTGTCTTGCCTTTGCCTCCGTCTGCTCATAGAGAGGAATAGTAGCCACACATAAATATTTGAAGGGCATTCACAGTGAAGGCGGTTTCACTTATCCTTGAAGCTTCATGGAACAAAGTGAGAAACAAAGGTAGGGGTTTAGGAAGGTAGATGTGTGTTCCTTTACAGAAAATGAATGCTTCCAATAGAGCTGCTTGAAATGAGAACTGGCCGAATGGGGGAGGAGACAGAATTGAGTTCCCTGCAATGGACTGAGTGTTTGTATCCTCCCAAAATTCATCTGTTGAAACCCTAATCCCAGTGTGATGGTATGAAAAGCTGGGGCCTTTGGGAGGTGATTAGGTCGTGAGGGTGGGGCCCTCATCCATGGGATTAGTGACCCTAGAAGAAGAGGCTAGGGAGCTCTCTGCCCTCATTCTGCCATGTGAGGATATAAGAAGACAGCCATGTGCAACCCAGAAGACAGCCCTCAGCAGAACCTGGCCACCCTAGCACTGACTTCTGGCCCAGACTGTGAAAAACAAGTGTCTGTTGTCTATGAGCCAACCAGTGTATGGCACTTGTTACACCAAGCCAAGCTGGCGGGGATGCGCCCTGTCTTTTCAGGTGGTATTTTCCCAAGCTGCTGAGGACCAGCGCACAGAGACCAGGGAAGGCCAAGCGTTCTAGGCCCTATTGATTGATTGCCAAAGACTGCCTGCTCCAGGCTGCCCAGCCCTGAGCTTGCTGTGGTCTCTTCACCCCTGAAGAGCCACACGGCAACCCCTTGAATCCTCCTGCTCCTGAGCCCTGGCTCTGTGGCTGGGGAAGGAGTATCTTCCACTGGTTCCAGTGATTTTGTTTCTGGTCACTGCTCCCTGTACTGGGTAGTCCCTTCCACCCCATCAGAGAGGCCGCCCCTAACCACCCACCAACCACCCCACTAAGCAGCAGCCCACTCCAGCCCCCCAGCGTCTGCACAGCATCCACCACCACCTGAAATGAAATATTTTCCTTCCTTTCTCTGTTACTGTGTGGATCCCCACACTAGGATGTGAGCCCAGTGAGGGAGGGGCCACATGTGCTTGGCTCACCGCCTTATCCCGGGCACCTAGAACGGGGCCTGGCACACAGTGAGCTCTCGAGAAGGAGGTTGTGGCTTCACGTTGTCCTGCACTGACCTCCCAGCTGTCTGGTTGGCCCCTCCTAGATGTCTGCTAGACATGAGCCTGTCTTCCCCTGCCACACCTGGACCTTTCTGCCCCTTTCTGTGTGCCTGAGGCCTGTTCCCTGGCCAGTTGTTCAAGCTGATTCTATGCTTGGTTAAACTAGCCTTTTCTCTTTTTCTTTTTTTTTCTCTTCTTTTCTTTTTGATTATTTTCCCTCCCTCCCTCCCCTCCCCTCCTTCCTTCCTTCCCCTTCCTTCCTTCTTCTCTCCCTTCCCTCCCCGTCCCTTCTCCTTCTCTCCCCCTCCCTCCCTCCCGCCCTCCTTTCTTTTTCTTTCTTTCCTTCCTTTCTTCCTCCCTTTCTTTCCCTCCCTCCCTCCCTCTCTCTCTCTCCTTCCTTCCTTCCTTGCTTCCTTCCTTTCCCCCTCTCTTCCTTCTTTCTTTTCTTCCTTGCTTTCTTTTCCCCTCTTTCTCGCTCTCTTTTGCCTTTCATTTTTTCTCCCCCTCCCTCCCTTCCTCCCTCTCTCCCTCCCTGCCTCTCTTTAGTAAGGTCTCCCTAGTGGCCAGAGGCCCTGGAGGGTGGCCATTGCCACCTGAGAAGACTGCCTGCTTGACCCTCTTCCTGCTGTATCCTGCTTTCCCTTTGTCTGGGCTGTCTCAGCAAGCTCCTGTGCCTTCTGGGAGCCCTGAGCTCCACAGACAGAAGCCATCCAGTGGCTGGTGACGAGGAACCCACATCCAGGAGTGCTTGCCCGTCCCTCGGCAGGAGTCTGCACCACACTGCCATGAGCCCTACTGTGTTTTCCTGGGAGAGTTCTCTACCAAAAACACATGGGAAACTTTTATTTTGGAGCCCGCTGGTTGACTTATTGGCGAGAACCACTTCACCTGCTAATGTGAACAAAAGAACGAGGACAAGGTTAAGGAGAGGCTTGATGATGTATCAAGAGATGATTGCTGGAATAATCATATTTTTGCAAAAGTAAATCAACTTATTTAGCATTTAAAGCCTTGAACATGCTGTGAAAGTCAGGTTTTGTTCCCAAGGGAAGAAAAGAGCTGTTCCCTCTCTGTTCCTAGTGACGTTAGGGTGACCCCAACCTCATATAACCTTGTGGTGATGAGCTAGAGTTGAACGTGGCTTAAACCTTCAATCTGTAATACACAGTGGGCCCACAGAGTTCCCATGGCACGTGTCCTAATATCTGTGCTTGCCTCCCCAGAGTGGGTCTTGTCTGAAAAGCCACATTTATTAAAGTGATTTCTATCAACAATTTAATAATTAGAGAAGTTGTTCTAAGCTGAAGAGGAAATGGTTCACTGCAGCCAATAAATGTCTTCGCAATTTAGTCACTACATATCTGAGCTTATTTTTTTTTCCAGAGGAAACCACAAAAAATACCTACTACAATTGTGTTGAAGGTTCTTGGGGCAGATGTTACGAGTGGTGGTAGAGCTGTGGTTGAACCACCTCCGAGACCAGTGGGAGATCACCAGGACTTCTTGCCTTAGAGATATTTAGTTTTCTTCAAACTCGATCTTAAAACATTTTTCCAGGGTGAAATGAACTTGAATCGCTCCTGATCTATTGATTTAATTTTTTCCCCTGCTACTTGGGAGTGTGTATGTTCTGGGTTGAGGTGAGTATGTGGGGTGAGTATGTGGGGTCTATTGTAATTTATAGGTTTTCATGAAAACTAAGATACATTTCAGGAAGCCATTCCAGCATGCAATTTGCTAAAACAAAGGGGTCAACAGAGACACATCCTCTGAGAGTGGTTGGTTAGCGACGCCATTCAGCCAACTTCAAACATTGATTGAATACCCTTTGTATACCAGAACACTGCTAAGTGTTAGACCGCTCACAAGAGGTGGATAGATTCTGGACAGAGAAAGCCAGGTGAGCGCTTTCCTGAACTGACAAACTCTGGGAACAAGACCCCAGCTGTGGTGGTAACTAAAGACTAGGTTACCAGTTCTGGAAATTCTTTGAAATGCATCGGTGGGGATATCCCTGGCTGGTAGCATCCCCAGCTCATTGAAAAGCTGTATCTTCTCCCTCCCTTTGCTTCAACCTCAAATCTGTCAGCACTGCTGTATCTATGTATGCAATTTAAGCCCAGCACAAAGAACTCACCGAAGGGCACGGGACCAGAATTCGGCCTGCTCTGCTCACTGGCGGTGTGCTCTGGGAGGCCTGTGCCTGTCCACAGGGGCATGTTTCTCATCCTCATGGAGGTACTGCTTGGTTTAGTGAGGGCTGGGGATTTGATCCACTGACAGTCCCTGGACAAAGAGACAAAGGAGCCAATGGCATCCCATCTACGTGTTACCTGAGGCAGAAGAAATTCTTGGGTTTTCTCAAAAGCTATATTGGGAACACACACTGTGTGTACGTGTACACACACACACCACACACACACACCACACACACAACACACACACACCACACACAACACACACACCACACACATACACCACACACACCACACATATACACACACCACACACACACCAACACACCACACACACACCACATACCACACACACACCACACACATACACACCCCACACACACACCCCACACACACACCACACACATACACACCCCACACACACACCACACACACACACCACACACCACACACATACCACATACACACACCACACACATACACCACACACATACACACACCACACACACACCAACACACCACACACCACATACACACAGCACACACACACAGCACACACATACACACACCACACACCACACATACCACACACACACACCACATACAACACACACCACACACACAACACGCACACCACACACAACACACACACCACACATAACACCACACACTACACACACCACACACACACACCACACACACACCACACCACACACACCGCACACACACACCCCCCCCACACACCACACACACACACCACACACACACACACACACACTTTCCCCCATGACTTTTGGCTCTATTTTATTTGGAGAAGCAGCAGCATTTTGATTTCGAAGGAGACTATGTTAAAGGCCACAATGTTTCCTGTTTTCTGATCGGAATGGCAGGGATCAGCGCTGTGTGCAGGCGCTGCTGCAGTCTGCAAGCGAGCGCTACTCTCCTCACCTCGCGGTTTCAGTACACGGGGCCACCTCCCCACTCACGCTGTCCATGCTACTCCTTAGACAAGAGCTGCATTTATGAACAGATAGGGGTTTGAGACCATAGGGCTGAGCTCCCCATCTGGCAATTACTGATGACACCCCGGGCCGTCTCTCAGAGGTGGGCACACCTGGACCCATGAATCAAAGTCTGGACTTGCAGAAAAGTTAAAGGAAATAGCTGCTGTATTAGTGGGGCTGATCACAAGCATCTGGGGAAAGGAGAGAACAACATGGCGTTATTGAAACTTCCACCTATTTCCTTGATAAATATAAACCCTGCACCAAACATTGCAAATGAAAAGAGAAACAGGGTCTTCCTATGGGACATGACCCACGCACCCAGGACAAAAGTAAGGCTGGCTGTTCTGTTTCAGCACAATAACGTGTGTTAATTCAGGACTGATGCCTGGCTGCCCCCAGTCTGGCAGTGGTGTTTGCCTCCTGCCTTTGTTAGGAGAAGCGAAATAAGCTAGGGCCCCTGGAGCCAGCCCTTTCCTGCTCCTCTGCTCCACCCCCCAGACACGCATGCACAGAGCTCTCTTAGCATCAGAGGCCCAGAGGAAGGCTACAGTCATCAACACCTGTCATTTCCAGGGCCAAAAATGTCATCAGGCGCTGCCTAGCTGGGCTGTCAACAATGGCGTGATTTGGCCAATTTTGGAAGAGGAAATGGACTATTCATGAGCAGTGCTTTCAGTGATGGGTAGGTGCACTGTGTACGTTGGTGTGTGCATACACATCTGTGCACATGCATATGCACATACATGCACCTGTGCACCCAGCCCACACTCCCTGCCGCCTGAAAAACCTCTTGTCGGTTGCATTTTCTCCAGTAACAGAAGTGATGACTCTGATGGGAAATGCACAGTTAAGCTCTGAAGTGATTTCCCTAGAAATCAGTAAAAGGGTTTACTGGAACTTAAAAAAAAAAAAAAAAAGATGAAAAGTCTGTTTTTCCTTAAGGATTTGCTCCAAAGAAAGCAGCTCTCACCATATGTTCTCCCGGAGGGAGGAAGGAGGGGACAGAATGTACAAGCTGAATGCTGACTAAATGTTGCTGGCCTGGATTCTGGGGGTGGCTAGTCACCCCCATCCTGGAAAGGCTGGCAGAACCGTCAAGTTGAAGGCAGTTTAGGAAAGTCCTGGGCAGACTCGGGGCCTCATGGATGTGGAGCAGCCTGTAGCTTAATCTATGTTCAATAAATGCAATGTTTTTCTCAAGGCAGGTGAGGAGGGGCTCAGGCTGTAATAAGTGTTTTAGTATTCTGGAGCAGAGTTTTATACATTTTTAAAGGAAGTCAGCCTCAGAACGCTGATCTCAACATTGTGACTAGCCTGTTACCCTGGGGCTGACCCTGAGTAGAGAGACTGAAATCACAGAATTAGGACTCAAAGTAATGATTAGAGCTCCTTGGTTCTACCCTTGTCCTCCAGGTAGTATCATCACTAGCCTGGTTTGACAGGGACCTACCTGTCCTTCTCTCAAAGTTCTCCAGGGAATAAAATTTTATAGGCTACATTGGTAATGAGTGGGAAGGTTGGAAGGATGTGGGAGTAGGAAAAGAAACAGAATAAATAAGTCAAATATACAGTATGTTAGATGGTGAAAAGTGCTATTATGAGTAACACTAATCTATAACTTGCATTTGTTTTTATTTTGGATCAGGGTCTCACTGTGTTGCCCAGGCTGGAGCACAGTGGCACAACTATAGCTCACTCCAGCCCTGGACTCTTGGGCTCAAGGATCCTCCTGCCTCAGCCTCCAGAGTAGCTAGGACTACAGGCATGTACCACCATGCCTGGCTAATTTTTTATTCTTAAATTTTTTTAAAGATGGGGCCTCTCTATGTTCCCCAGGTTTGTCTTGAACTTCTGGGCTCTCAAGGAATCCTCCTGCCTTGCTTGGCCCCCTAAAGTGCTGTGATCTTAGGGGTGAGCCATTGAGCCTGTCCATAACTTGCACTTGAATGAGGTTTCACAGTTTTCTTTTTCTTAGCCGGGCGCGGTGGCTCAAGCCTGTAATCCCAGCACTTTGGGAGGCCGAGGCGGGTGGATCACGAGGTCAGGAGATCGAGACCATCCTGGCTAACACGGTGAAACCCCGTCTCTACTAAAAAAAATACAAAAAATTAGCTGGGCATGGTGGCGGGCACCTGTAGTCCCAGCTACTCGGGAGGCTGGGGCAGGAGAATGGCATGAACCCAGGAGGTGGAGCTTGCAGTGAGCCGAAATCGCGCCACTGCATGCCAGCCTGGGTGACAGAGCGAGACCCCGTCACAAAATAAAAAAAAATGTGCCGTGATTCCTCGGACTAAGAATTCAAATTCCTCCTTTATTCCCTGACCACCCCACCTGTTCTTTCCTGCCCTACAACAGTGGGGAGGAGGGGGGAAAATCAGGTGTTCTGTGACAGCTATAAAAATAGTTAATTAGGCCGGGTGCGGTGGCTCAGGCCTGTAATCTCAGCACTTTGGGAGGCCGAGGCAGGTGGATCATGAGGTCAGGAGTTCAAGACCAGCCTGGCCAAGATGGTGAAACCCTTTCTCTACTAAAAATACAAAAAGTAACAGGGCGCGGTGGTAGGCGCCTGTAATCCCAGCTACTTGGGAGGCTGAGGCAGGAGAATCACTTGAACCCAGGGGGTGGAGGTTGCAGTGAGCCAAGATGGTGCCATTGCACTCCAGCCTGGGAGACAGAGTGAGACTCCGTCTCAAAAAAAAAAAAAAACAAAATTAATTAGTTTCAGCAGCTGTTTTGGAACCCAGGTTGGAGAGAAGCATGGGCTTTTCATTATGGCCAAGGTAGGTGAAAGGCCACAGGAATAGCCAGGCACTGAGCCTCGATATGAGCACACCACGTGGCATGGGAAATAAGAGAGTGGAAGTTTAGCATCAGGCAGAGCGGGATGTGGATTCCAGTGCTGCCACTCTCTAGCCTTGGACCTCGGGCCTGTGCAGCACAGAGTTGTTGCCTACCCGGCAAGACTGTATCAAAGAACAAATGGGGAAGCATGGTATCCATGACCCCCAGTGGCAGTTCTGTGAGTGTCACAGATCAGTCACATCAGGGGTATGGTCACAGCTTGCAAATTTGACTCTCCATAGTGGGCAAGGGAAGAGCTAGGGAAGAGACAAAGTCAAAAACGTGGGCAGTTCCCACGTGTTTACCTGTCCCGTTCAATCAAGGCAACTTGAAAGTCTCTGTGTTTATTCATCTTGCACTCGACAAACTTGTATGTGGGGACTGAGCAGCTGCTGTTCCCCAAAGAATCTTGGTTCCCACCCCCTCATAGTGTGAGGGTCTCACCATTCCAGGTGTGCTTCTAAACTTCAAAGCTCCTGAGAATCTCAGTTCCCTCCCACTCATAGTGTGAGAGTCTCACCATGCCAAGTGTTATTCTAAACTTTAAAGCCCCTCAGAATCTCAATTCCCACCCCTTATAGTGTGAGAGTTTCACCATGCCAAGTATGATTCTAAAGTTTTTTTGTTTTGTTTTGTTTTTGAGACAGAGTCTTGCTCTGTCACCAGGCTGGAGTGCAATGACACCATCTTGGCTCACTGCAACCTCTGCCTCCAGGTTCAAGCGATTCCCCTGCCTCAGCCTCCCGAGTAGCTGGGACTATAGGCGCAAGCCACCACGCCTGGCTAATTTTTTGTATTTTAGTAGAGACGGAGTTTCACCATGTTGGCCAGGATGGTCTCGATCTCCTGATTTCGTGATTTGCCTGCCTAGGCCTCCCAAAGTGCTGGGATTACAGGCATGAGCCACCGCGCCCGGCGGTGTGGCTCTAAACTTTAAAGCTCCTGAGAATCTCAGTTCCCATCCCTTATAGTGTGAGGGTCTCACCGTGCCAAGTGTCACTCTAAACTTTAAAGTTCGGTACGGTTCATACCTCATGCCTCCTACCTGCAGCCCAATTACTTCACCAGGGGCTCAACTGAAGAATTAGTGATGAATGGTCATTATGACCCTGTGCAATTTTTGTTATTTATTCACAAACCAAAGAAATGCAAAATGATAAAAAGAAGATACAGTGTTTCCCTATGACATTGGCAGAGACCTTTGAAAAAATACCCAGGGTCTGACAAGAGTGTGGGGGAAAAACATTAATTCATTGCTGATTATATAACTAGGATTTTCTGGAAGACACAATAATAGGTATAAAAAACCACAAAAACTTTGAGACCTTTTGATGCCATAATTCTACCACTTAAAACATTTTTGAAGGGGATTATTAAATAGGGTTGCTTTCTAATTAAGAAAGCTCATTGCAAGATACTGTATAAGACCAAAGATTGCAACAACTTAAATGCTCAGCAATATAGGATTGGCTGATGGAATCATTTGTTCAGCAAATACCACTGAGCACCCTACTGGAGTGCCTGCTGTGCTCTGACCATGCTTTGGGAATATTCTTCTCAGACATGTGCTCAAAATACGCAGTGTGACCCAATGTCGAATGTACAAGTGTATAAACTGATATTTGACCAAAGACAAATATTGCCAGCTTAGAACTTCTGGGTTTCATGGATACATCTGAAATTTCATTTAAGAATTTGTTTTGTTTTGTTTTGTTTTTTTAGACAGAGTGTTGCCCTGTTGCCTAGGCTGGAGTGCAGTGGCATGATGTTGGCTCACCGCAGCCCCCACCTCCTGGGTTCAAGCGAGTCTCCTGCCTCAGCCTCATGAGTAGCTGGGATTACAGGCGTGCACCACCATGTCCAGCTAATTTTTGTATTTTAGTAGAAATGAGATTTCACCATGTTGGCCAGCCTGGTCTCGAACTCCTGACCTAGTGATCCACCCTGGGCCTCCCAAAGGGTAGGGATTACAGCCTTGAGCCACTGCACCTGGCCTTATTTAAGAATTTAAATCATGTTTCAATTTTCATTTAAGAACTTTAGTAGTTAAAATTGTATCTGATTTTTTGTTTTTAAATTGATGCATAAGACATGCATATTTTGGGGATACAAGTGGTAATTTTATATATTTGGGTAATTCATACAGATTGAATCAGTGTACTTGGAATATCCATGCCTTAAATATGTATTTTTCCTTGATGCCAGAAACACTTGAATTAGTCTCTTCTAGCTATATGGAAATGTATCTAGATTATTGTGGACTGTAGTCACCCTACTGATCTATCAAACAGCAGGTCTTATTTCCTCTATCAGACCAGATGTTTGTACCCAGCAGTGACATTTTAAAGCTTAATATTATAGTGTGATAACAGTGACCTCTCAGCACCGTCACCGGGCAGGGTGCTCCTGTGGTCACTGTTTTCAGATCTGCAGTGGAAACAAAAGTCCATTTCCAAGAAACCAGTGGGGCCGTACAATATGCTTTGGTAGCTAGCTTAGTTGGCACCAGATTCCGCAGAAGATGCTGGTGCCTGAAGCAGATCAATGGGACGGGTGCCACGGCGGGTTACCGTGTAAGAAGTAAATGTAGCATGTGAGTCAGCTTTCCTTCCTTTAAGCCGGTGGTTCTAGGGGTGATTCTGCCCCCCCCAGGTGACATTAGGCAATGTCTGGAAATTGGGGGAGTGTTGGGACCAACATCTACTGGGTAGAGGTCAAGGGTGCTGCTAGCTTTTTATGATGCACAGGACACTCAGCCCCTCACAACAAAGAACCACCTAGTCCAAAATGTCAATAGTGCCAACCACAGTAGAGAAACGCTGCTCTAAACATAGACACAGTAGTCTCCCTAGCTGTGGTTTTGCTTTCAGCCGTTTCAGTTACCCACAGTCAACTGTGGTCTGAAAATCGGTGAGTACAGTACAATAAGATACTTTGGGGGAGAGAGAGAGACCACATTTACATAACTTTTGTTACAGATATTTTTATCATTGTTCTATTTTATTATTAGGTATTGTTGTTAATCTCTTAGTGTCTTAGCCTTAATTCATAAGTTAAGCTTTTTCATAGGTATTTATGTACAAGGAAAAATGTAGTACAAGTTGTTCGTCTGTATACCTGAGTTCTCACCCCTCGAACACTGTATTTTTGGTCCTGGTTTCGTTAAAAGAGTCCAGGTATTACTGCAAGGGTCTGGTGAGGGCTAGACAAACATCCCCGCAGAAGGATCGGTATCACAGGGACACTAACCCAAGAGGCCAGTCTGTCCTGATGTCAGGAAGGGTCCCACTGGGGAGAAACAAATGGTTTCACGCTTCAAACGTTTTCAAGTGGGAACGTGAACCACCCGTGCTGTCTGACAACCTGTGTTGTATATGTAGGGTCCATACTATCTGCGGTTTCAGGCATCCATAGGGGGTCTTGGATTGTTCCCGCAGATAACGGGGGACTATTGCAATTGCTAACATCAAGTGTTCTCCTTTCCCTACCACCTGGACTTGAAGATGTGGTTGCAGGAAATGCAGCAGCCCCGGAAACAGAAGCTGCGTGCTCTGCTCGAGGAGCCTTCTGGACGCTTCAGCGGCAGGCTTCAGATTGCTGCCTTTCCTCAGTCATCTTCATTTCCAATAATTTGCATGCATTTGAGGAAAAAATTGCCCTCAAGTGTTGAATCTAAAAATTAACAGTGGAGCACTGGAATAGGCTTTTAAGCTAACACTGTGTCTCTAAATGTCCATGCTTCTCAGCACTCCTTGCAAGCAAGTTAATCCCAGCACCTTTCCGGCTAGGAAAATAGGAGGGTCTAAAGCAGGCTGAAGAAGAAAATAAGTGCTTGCCTCCCAAAGTCCATGGAGTAGGTCACTTCTTCAGCACATTCCAGCAAATGAGCTGTGTTCTCTGCAAGCAATCTTATGCCAAATTGGCATTGCTTCCCACATGGTACAATTTTAAGACTTTTTTTGTTCTTCAAGCAGCCTTTGAACACGGAATAGCTACTGTTCCAGTTTATTGGAACATTTTGTAAAATTACATGATAAGGCGGTTCCAAAATCTCTTCTATGTCATGTAGTTTATCTTTGGATAAAAAAGAATGATGAAAGCAGCCCACTTGCTGGAGATTACAGGCAGCGATTCTGTGCCATAATTGCTTTCTCAACACACAGCTGAAGAGTGTGAACAAACCATAGGACGCTTGTGATTCCCAAGTCACTTGTAGCCATCACCATGTTTGTTCCATTGCTGGAGACAATTGCCCAACACTTTACTTGATGGACTTTTCATTTCATAAATATTTCTCCAATAAGATTCCTTTTACTGGGAAGAACCAAAGCCTCTTGGCAGCAAAATAAAGATGAGCTCACTCAGCCTCACCATTAATCCACCAGGCTGTCAAACTGATGGAAAGAATACAAAAGCAGCACATTTAATAACACCATTAAACTTTGTGCATGCAGCAGCATGTCATGCAGGAAGAAAGCATTTCGATAACATGGTTTCTGGAAAGAACTTTGTACCTAATCACTTGAGTAAATTACAAAAGTTCTTTGTCTTCATCCACTGAATACAGTTGTCACTGGGTAACATTTTGAGAAGCTTTTTGTTCAAACATTTGGTTTCCACAGAACTGAAATGTGTTTTGAAAGAATTCATGTGAATTCTATTGTTTTGAATTTGGCTAGTGAAAATGTACATTGTGGGTGCCACGTTTTTCCTGAGTACCTCTTCAGCCTTTTATACTCTGTATTATAACTGGATCAGTCATAATTTTCCAGGTATCTGTTGTGATTATTTTGGACTTATTTTCCTCCTTATGAAATTTTGAGGTGACAAAGATGATATGCTGCTTGCCATTTATAGATAAGAATATCTAAATCAGGGGTGTCCAATCTTTTGGCTTCCTTGGGCCACATTGGAAGGAGAATTGTCTTGGGCCACATATAAAATACTCTAACACTAATGATAGCAGATGAGCTTTAAAAAATCGTAAACAAATCTCATAATGTTTTAAGAAAGTTTATGAATTTGTGTTGCACCACTTTCAAAGCCGTCCTGGGCCACATGCAACCTGCGGGCTGTGGGTTGGAAAAGCTTGATCTAAGCAGAATATTTTCTTGAAAGACTAATGGCCTATGTGAAATTAAGTAACCGAAAATTAAATGTAGATCTTAAAGTTTGTTTAGGTTAATATTATCAATGCGCCCATTCAAATAATTCATCAAATATTAGAATTATAGTATAATCTAGTGATTATTTTCCTCTGTATTACTGAAAAAAAATTTTTTTTTCAGGAGATGGTGAGTTTTATTTTGTCTTGTCTGGATAGAGGTTTTGATTTGCTCTCGAATGTTCCAGGGTGGAGAGAAACTAGGAGAAAAGCACAGGATGTAGAGGTCTATTAGGCATAATCTTCTCCCTCATTTTCATCTTCACCATCAACAGAGAGAGCAGCATACTTGCTTGCAGAACTGAACTTGGAAGCTGGATTTTCCTCAGGTTTCTTTGGCTCAGGTGCAGATCTGGAGTCTTGATCCTTTTTGCCATCTTTCCTATCTGACTCCTTCCAGTGGTCTTTGTTCCCTCCGTCTCCTGGACCACGGCTAGAGTTCCCAGTTTGGCCTTTTGAGACATTCATCCCATCTACTTTATTTTCATCTTTCCTTGCTGGTCCTTCCTCAGATGGTTGAGCTGGAGCTACTTTTCCCCCACCACTTGTAGGGGATTGCTGCTCTGTGTCTGAGCTCTGAGATCGAGCAGGAGGGTTAGAACTTCGCTTCACCCAAGCATTCTCCTTTGGTGGAGGAGCTGGCATTACCTTTAGGGGCTGATCAGGTTTGGGAGGTTTAGAAGTTGGAGAGTGGCAATCTTCCTCCTTATTGAGTGCTTCATTTTCTAGAGACTTCTCACTCTCTCTCCTTCGTGCATCCTGGGCTGACTTACTTCTGCCAGATGTGGTGGAGGTCCCAGTCTGTAATGACTCACTTCCTGTCCTCGACCGTTCCCGTTCCTGAGTTTCTTCAATTCGCCAGCTTTGGTGTCTCTCCCGAGGCCGTCGTTCTAGTTTTGGCTCATCCAGCTGATGCTGCAACTTCTCTTGTTCCTTCTGTAGCCGTTCTTCTACTTCTCTTTAGCAGCTGTGTCAACAGGCTTTGCCCCTCCAAAGATAGAAGCAGCTCGAGTGGACTGGGAGGTACTAGCAGAGGAATCATCTTCCTTAGGAGTACTCCGAGGCTTTAGATTCAGTTTGGGTCTTTGGGGGGGACCTCTACCATCACGCCTATAATCATCCAGAGAGTAATCATCCCTGGAGCTCCACGACCGATCATCCCGTCTGTCATATCGGTCTTTATAGTGGTCCCCGCCTCCTCTGAGTCATCATCCCTGCGATACCCACTGCCAAATGCTCTTCTGCCACTGCCTATCCGGGAATCATAGCCTCTATCATAGTCTCTGCTGCCTCGGTCATCATAGCGATCCCGGCCACCATATCGATCCATATCCCGGCGTTGGCCATCCCGATACCCATCCCGATACCCATCCCGATACCGGCCTGAATCATAACGATCTCGATACTTGTCTCCAAAGCTATCATCACCTCTTCTAGGTGGGTAGTCATCAAAGCTGTCTGTAGCAGGACGAGCCCTCCAGTCTGTATCTGTTTTGTCAGAATCCCGATTTCTATCACGGCCAAAAGAACAATCATCCCTGTCTTTATCCTGTGCTTGATCAGCAACGTCCACTCGAATTCTCCTGTTACCTAGAGACTCTTCCTTGAGACTCAGGGCACTGAGCAGGGAATCCAGGTCCTCAAATTCAGCATAACCAAAACCTTTCAACCTCACTGGATTGCTGGGTTCACATGGTAAACGCACTGCACTGATATTTAATCCTCGAACGAATTCCTTAATTGACTCTTCTGTAACATCACAGGGTAGGTTTCCTAGAAAAGCAGTGTAGGGTGGCAATTTGGGAAGACGGCTGCGGTCGATATTGGGTTCCCGAGCAGCCCGTGGAGCAGTGGGAAGGATGGAACGGTCAATTGGAGGCGCCCTATACACATCGTCATCGTTACTGTGCCAAGTTGTCGAAACATCTCCTTCCAGGTCATCCGTTTCATCAGCCCAGCTGACTGGTTTGGAAACATAGGTGCTTCCTCCGCCAGTACCCCCATCCTCAGCCAGAAAGTCTGTTAGGGAGATAGTCTTCCCTTTCTTATTCTTCTTTTTTGCTGAGGCCGCCATGTTGGGAGAGGGAAAGAGAACGCAAAAAGCCCGAAATTTTTATAAATGATTATTGGCATTAAAAGGAAACAGAGTTCTTTTTAAAGTTACTTAGCTAACACTCTCTCTTAATATTTGTATTAGTGATGTATTTCCCTACTTAATGATTGGAAAGTTGTTAATAATTTTTATGTGAGATGAATGGTTTTCACAAACTATATTTATTTCTGCATGTAACTACTCTTATTGGTAATAATTTATTTATTTATCAACTGGCTGAAGAATTTAATATTAAAACACACAAGGAGGCTGGGTGTGGTGGCTCATGCCTAAAAGCCCAGCACTCGGGAGGCTGAGGCAGGAGGATCATTTGAGTCCAGGAGTTCAAGATCAGCCTGGGCAACATAGTGAGACCCCATCTCCACAAAAATAAAAAATTAACCACATCTGTAGTCCCAGCTGCTTGGGAGGCCGAGGTGCGAGGATGGCTTGAGCCCAGAAGTTGAGGCTGCAGTGAGCTGTGATCATGCCACTGCACTCCAGCCTGGGTGACAGTGTGAGACCCTGTCTCAAAAAAAGCAAAAGCAAAACAAAACAAACAAAACACAAAAGGAGATTTATTCAATGTTCTATTCAGAATGCTTACCTGGACCTGAAAGTGAATAATCAGGTATTAATTATCAAGTTAAATGACAGGTCTTGCCTTGTTCATACCACTGTTGTGACACTGATTAGATATGATGAGAATCTATGGGATCTCACAATTATTGGTCACATCCAATATTAAGATCACATAACAGTAGGCTGTAAAACAATGTTAGCGTATCCTCTCAAATTGTAAACTAGTAGTGTCTTTTAAATTTTGTTTTATTTGCATAGACATACCGAGGGAAAAAGAAGTATCTCCTTTTTTTCTCTTGAGATGGGGCTCCTCTGCTGAGGGGGGATTAAAATTTCACAGTCTTTAAAAAAAATGTTCCAGGGACTGTGTGGGTCTCTGCTTAGGAGAGCTCAGTCCTATGATGAGAAACTGGGAGGAACTTTGTGCTTCCAGAGTTGCGGGGACCGAGTGCCCCACTGGGAGACGATGGGTGGAC
This sequence comes from Gorilla gorilla gorilla, assembly GCF_029281585.2. Lineage (NCBI taxonomy): Eukaryota > Metazoa > Chordata > Mammalia > Primates > Hominidae > Gorilla > Gorilla gorilla. Next base: position 92,592,643 of record NC_073237.2, on the reverse strand, counting down.
AGACACCCCAAGACTGGTGAGAGGACAGAAGTCTTGTGCTCACACAGGGTGGAGAGGAGGCATGACCCCAGGTAGTGGGTGCTGAGGTGAGTAATTATGCTGTGGCTTTGGAATAGCAGCAGAGGTCTTTGGGGCTCAGTCAACAGTCAGTAGAGGGGTGACCTGACCTCTGCTTTGAGGGGTCCTCATGCCATCTTGGGTGGGGTGTCTACAGATGGTGAAGGACTGCTGTCCAGTGGCTGCAAAGCCTTTACGTGATGGTACCACTGTAATAGCAGTGACCATCCTTTAGCAGGGACCATGTCAGCCCCTTTCCCCAGAAGCACGATAGCCCAGGGTTCTGAATGGATCCAATAGAAGGCATAGGATGGAGCCGCAGAATAGCGGACACGGGCCTTATCAGGCTCAGCCAGGTTTAGATATGATTTAGAAGAAGAAACGTGATGTCTCTGGTAGCCAAATACTATGGAGCTGTTAACACACATCGCATGTATGCATACATGCCTCCTGAAACAAACCACACTACATATACATCAACATAGTAGCACTGGTTTCTCTGGGTGGAGGAATCGGGGGAGATTTTAGTTTTAGTTGTAATTTTCCTACTTTATTTCTTTTCCAAAATCTCTAGAACAAATGTTCCAAAATCTCTAGAATATATACAATTTATAATCCAGAAAAGTAATTCTAATAAGCCAGCTGATGATTTAAAAATAAAGAAAATCTACAGTGATTAAGACGTGCAGCATAACAAGAATTATGTCTTATTGTCTATTGCACCTCTTTGTCCCAGCATAAAACAATGGCTATTATTTTTGAGAACCAAGGCACTGTGCTAGGCATTTTATGGTAATTATCTTAACTAATCTTTCAACAATAAGATAGGTACTATCACTATCCCCCTTTTAAAATGAGGAAAAATGATAAAAACATTCTTGAAAGAGCTAAAATAAGATGTGAAGAAATAAAGAGACAGTCAAAAGACCTTGGAGACATTCATAACCTTGCACATAGCAAAGGTTGGCTGAATTGTTCTGTAAAGAGCCAGATGAAAACTATTTTAAGCTATGCAAGCCATAGGGTCTCTATGACAACTACTCAGCTCTGCCAGGCAGAAGCAGCCATTGACCATATGTAAATGAATGAGTGTGCTGTGTTGCAATAAAACTTTGTGAAAACTGGTGATGGGCTAGAGTCGGCTCATGGGCCATAGTTTGCTGACCTTGCTATAGAGAAAGACAATGTCATAATATAAAACTTTCTAAAGTGACACTTGATTAGAGCAATTCTAATCAGGGACTTAAGATATTGCTTAACCTCTAGGAGGGGAAGCCTTTTAAAGCAAGACAGGGCTGGGCGCGGTGGCTCATGCCTGTAATCCCAGCACTTTGGGAGGCTGAGGCGGGCTGACCACAAGGTCAGGGGTTCGAGACCGGCCTGACCAACATAGTGAAACCCTGTCTTTACTAAAAATACGAAAAATTAGCTGGGCGTGGTAGCGGGCACCTGTAATCTCAGCTACTCAGGAGGCTGAAGCAGGAGAATTGCTTGAACCCAGGAGGCGTAGATTGCAGTGAGCCAAGATCGTGCCATTGTACTCCAGCTGGGCGACAGTATGAGACACTGTCTCAAAAAAAAAAAAAAAAAGCAAGACAGAAAACCAAAAAGTCTTAAGGGAAAAGTCTGACAAATCTGACTACATAAAAAATCTGATCATTTTGCATGGCAAAAGACAACACAAAAATATTGACAGACATGATGAGACTAGAGAAAATATTTGAAACACATGACAGAGGATTAACATCTCTAATATTGAGAACCTCTGAGAAATCATTAAGCAGGAAAAAGTTGGAAATTAGGTAATTCGCTGAAGTTGAAATGAAAATGATTGTCAAACATTTAAATATATGCCCAACATCACTAGTACTGCAGAGAATGTTTATTACAACAATAATGAGACTCAATTGTTTGCCAATAGGTTGGCAAAAAATAAAAATACTAAAAATACTGATGATGTTTTGTGCTAGTAAAAGTGAGAGGACAGTGATGTCTCACCAGATGCTGGTCGAGTGTGAACTGTTATGTGCTTTGGAAAAATGACCTGGTAGAAAAGGCTAAGTAGCTCTTACCCAAAATGCTTCGGATCAGAAGTGTTTCAGATCTTGAAATAATTGCATATACATAATGAGATATCTTGGGAGTTGGATCCAAGTTTAAGCACAAAATTCATTTATACTTTATATACACTTTATAGCCTGAAGGTAAATCTATGCAATATTTTAAATAAGTTTGTGCATGAAACAAAGTTTGTGTCAAGCACTTATGTGTGGAATTTTCCACTTGTGGGATCATGTCGGTGTCCAGAAATTGTGGATTTATTTTTTTGAGTTGAGGTCTTGTTGTGTTGCCCAGGCTGGAGTACAGTGGCACAATCATAGCTCACTGCAGCCTTGACCTCCTGGGCTCAAGCCATTCTCCCACTTCAGCTTCCCAAGTAGCTGGGATTACAAGTTTGTATAACCATGCTAAAATTTTGGATTTTGGAGCATTTTGGATGTGGAATTTTCAGATTAGAGATGATCAACCTATACCTATTAAAATTTAAAAAGGCAAATTTGAAATGATAAATCATCTAGAAATTAAGGAAAAGAAAAATATTTCATATCAAAACCTATGAGGTTTGTCAAAACTACTCTGAGAAGAACTCATAGCTTTAAAAATAATGTTAGTACTTCTAAAAACTTAGTGCTTCATTTCTATTTGGTATGTATTGCAGTGAAGATTGTTTGACCCTTGTGATATCAGGGAGGTCATTGCTTCCCAGCTGTGGTGAATGTGGGGCTTCCCTCTCTGCCCTGGGGGCATTTCTTCTGAGTTCTCCTTCATTATCCCTCATATCCACTCCGGGGCTTCCTTTATTTTGGGGTACATTGTCCAGTTCCTATGTAGCCATGTTTGTGGGGTTGGCTCATGGTGATGGGATAGGGTAGAGGTCATGCCTCTCCTCGGATGCATTCAAGGGTGCAGCTGTGAACAGTCACTTCTGGGCTCATGAACATCCGTGGTATGTGTTAATCACTCTAGAAATATTGTGACACATAGAAAGGTCCTATAAATGTCTAAACTGAAAGTTAGTACTCAAAGGACCAGAAGTGAGGGCGGAGTCAGGGATGGGGTGGGAAAAATGACTTCTTAAGGTCCCTAAAGCCCTTTGCTTCAAGGTCAAGGCATGATTTATTACAATAAAGAAGTATAGTTCATCCACCTCCATATCAGGAAACTTCCAAATCAGAAGGGTGACAACCTCTCTGTGAACCCAGGCTAGAAGCTGCAGAAAATAAATGTGATGATTTTGTATTGTGCCTTCCTCTCTCTTCAAAGATAAACACACATCTATTGGCTCCTTAGCCCGCCCATCGATCCGCAGCGGAAAGGAGCCTGTGACTGCTGCTAAGCAATCTCCCACAACCCACCAAATGCGCGACAGGGCCCAAATCAAACAGCGAGCCTGTCTGACTCGGATTCAGCGTAGTGAGAAATGAGAAGGGAAGGGAATTTTCTCTATGTGGCTCCGTCTCTAGTGATGTCACTAAGCAAAAAAAAAAAAAAAAAAAAAAAAAAAAAAAAATGAGGGATGGTGGGAAACTGCGACGGAAGAAAAACTTGGAAGCCTGATCTGGACACACAGGAGATGCTTATCGGGGCTTCTTTTGTGGGAAAAGCGTTCCCTTGCATCTCCGCTTGTCTCCCCAGATCACACATGGGTGCTGTGCTGCCATCTCAGAATCGGGGGGAGGAAGCGTCAGGCCTTGCATGAAATACTTTCATTCATTTCTTGTGACAACTTATTACCCTGCTCCTCAGCCTGAGCATGCAGGGGGGTCCAGTTCTACCTCCGAGGGAGATAGGGCCAGGCTCTGTCCTGGCCGGCTCTGGTCTAGTGTGCTCCAGCTGCTGGTGCCTCCCCTGCCCGCAGCCCAGGCCTCCCTGTTCCGGGCAAGGCCCCCGGCTTTCAGGACGCCACTTCGGCAGCACTGCAGGAGGAGGCCAAGGTGGAGACGGTCGACACTAAATCCTTCTTTATGTTTGCCCCGAGTTTTGGGGGAAATATTTATCACTGAAGCGTTAAAAAGTGGGCTCCTCTGTGTCATGCATGTCACAGGCTCTGTTCTGCAGCGCCCCTCAGGGGCCCGTGAGCCTCCTCCTGGAGACATCCGCTGCAGGCGCTGGGTGGCTGGTGATTTCCATCCCACCAGCAATCTAAAACCTGTAAACACTGACGGCAGTCGGCCCAGGGGTGTGAGAAACTCGCAAATGAACAACAAATGCAGGGAGAGAAAGGCCAGACCAAATGGACTGATGTTTTTCACAACCACGGAGGGGTTTAATCCCCTGTCCCAAACCATATGGCACACTCCACACCAGCCGGCGAGGGCGGGGGCGACTTGGCGGCGGACCGTGGAAGCAGAAACGCAAGGCATTTTGTTTCCTTGTGTGCGCTTTTTTTTCCCTTTAAATATTTACTTTTTGTGTTTTGCCAGGATGCAGTTTCCATCCCATATGCACAACAGGCTGCCTTTGCAAATGGGGGCCCGGCTCGGGGACCTGTAATAGGATACTGATTCTTTCAGGTCGTCGGGGGCTGCTCTTCCCACCTCCCAGGGTGATGGCGAGCAAAACCCGCTGCAGATTTAGTGTGTAGGTCTAGTGACTCCAGAGAAAGGGTAGGTGGTCTTGATCCCTGTCTGTCTTTTCCTCAAGTGCCCCGTTGGCAGGACCCCAGACCCGCATCCACCGGGTTAAGTGAGCCCCTGGTGGGAAACGCTGACCTTGCCAGGAGGTAGAAGTCCCACCCGCCTTGTTGGGCCTGAGGCTGTGGGTGGGCGGGGAAATAGCCAACCACGCAGGAGAGGGGAGTCTCTGGCTTGGAGGCAGCTGATGGGGCATCCTTCACAAACTTTCCACCCACAGGAGAGGCAGACTGGGAACAAGGGTGGCAAGAGGGGTGGGTGGGCCAAGGGAGAGCAGCTGGAAGAGGGGATGGGGTGCTGGCAAATTCCCAAGGGAAACAGAAATGTACCATACCAACATAAATAAATTAGTCCCGGGCCGCGAGCCATGTTTGAACCAGAATAATGTAAGCAATCAAATGCTTACTGTCTCTGATTCACTCAGCCTTCCAAACACATTACTTAACAGAAAATGGAAGGGTTTGTCATAAAGATGTGTAGTAGTTGCACAATGCTGGCCACGTGGTTAGGGGCGGGCTTGGAGCTGGCAAATACAGATGTCCTGAACTAAAAATACACAGCCCTGGCATTTTAAAAATGGTTATGAGAAATGAGGGCTGGAAGAAACATCCTGGTATTCTCAGGACGTCTCTGAAGGGTCCCATTTGTTCCACATGCAGCCAGAGGAGAAGCAAACTTTCAGAGGTGCCAGGCAGAAGACACACTTGTCACCATGGGGAGACACTGATATTATTGTCCTCATTTTCTAGGGCAGGGTTGCTTTTTTTTTTTTTTTTTTTTTTTTTTCTGAGGCAGGGTCTTGCTCTGTCAACCAGGCTGCAGTGCAGCGGGGTGATAATGGCTCACTGCAGCCTCAACCATCTGGGCTCAAGTGATCCTCCCACCTCAGCCTTCCCAGTAGCTGGGACTACAGGAAGGGGCCGCCATGCAGGGCTAATTTTTTGTACTTTTTATATAGACAGTTTTCCTCATCTTGCCCAGGCTGATCTTGAGCTCCTGGGCTCAAGCAATCTGCCTGCCTGGGCCTCCCAAAGTGCTGGGATTACAGGCGTGAGCCGCAGTGTCCAAGGATTTCTTAAACTGTAGTGTGCATGGGTATGTAAGAACAGGTTTGTGAATCTGAATCCCAGAGATTCTGATTCAGTAGTCTGGGTGGGACCTGAACATTTAAGTTTTTTATAAGCTCCCAGGCAATGGTGGTGCTCCCGGCCCATGAACCACGTTTCAAATTGTACTGTCCTCAATGAGTGACACTCATGACACTTGTCACGTTATTCAACCTGGGTAGCTGGATCCTCTGTGCCAGCTTTCCCGCCAATACCATAATGTTTCTTACTCCTTGTGTTCTGATGGCTAGCAATGGTGCTAAGGTCAGCTGAGCCTGGACTTGTCCTCAGAATCCTTCCTGACACAGTCCTCTTGGCAGCCACCACCATCAGCCAGAGCTGGCATTCAGATGAAAACTACTTGTCTACTTTGAGTTGGTGTAATGGGAACTGGTCTAGCAGTTAGAGAATCTAGGCCATTAACTAGTGTGGGGACATAGGATGAGGTTTTTAACCTTGCTGTATTAGTTCCCTCACCTGTAATGAGAGGGCTGGATTGCACGCACAGTTCTCAACTGGGATAATCCTGAGAGTCGTATTGTATTAGTCAATATATTAGCTCAGGCTGCCATAACAGGGTGGCTTAAACAACAGGAATTTATTTCCCACAGTTCTGGGGGCTGGAAGTCCAAGATCAAGGTGCTGGCTGATTTGGTACCTGGTGAAGGCCTGCCCCCTGGCTTGCACATGACTGTCTTCTCACTATGTGGGTTCTGGAGGCTGGAAGTCTGAGATCAAGGTGTCAGCAGGTTTGAATTCTCTCGAGGCCCATCTCCTTGGCTTGCAGACAGCCGCCTTCTGGCTCTGTGCTCACGTGGTCATCTCTGCCTTGCCTGTGTCTGGTGTCTTTACTTATAAGGGCACTAATCCCATCATGAGAGCCCCACCCTCATGCCCCCTTCTAAACCTAATTACCACCCAAAGGCCTCACCTCCCAATACCATCACACTAGGGGCAGATTTGAACATATGAATGGGGGAGACAGGCACACAATTCAGTTCATAACACCTATGAACAGCTTGCTCTAAAGCACAGCTTCCTGTGTCCTTGCTCTAGAGATTCTGATCCAGGTCCTTTGGGTGGGATCTGGGAATTTCTATTTTCCTCCGGTGCCCCACATGATTCTCAGCCTCAGGCAGGCTGGAGAGGCTCTGGGTGAGTTGATGGCTGAGTTCCTCAGTTCCTGGGCAGTGAGTAAGCTGTGGGATCCTCCAGACCCCCAACAGTGGCTTGTCACATCTCTGCATGAGCACTTAGCCCACACCTCTCTGTAACGCTTGGCAGAGTGTGGGAAGGAGGGACTGCAACTTATCCCTATGCAGATCTGTAACCCAGCACTGGGTGACCGTGCTGGAGCAAGGCACACAGTAGGCACATCATTAACGTGTACCGAGGGCCTCGCGTAGGACCCCTTCTAACTTCAAAAGTCTTTAAAATGTGTAAATCTTGTTCAACGAGCTCTCAAAGGGGTTTCTGATGTTATTTAGGGAAAGGCAGTGCGGCCGCTTTTGTTTTTACTGTCCGGGAGGCTTAAACAACAGCAAGCACATTTACATTGCCCTCATCTCCCTGAGCAGCAGAAAGTGAAACAACTTGAGCTGTGACTAGAAAATGAATATAAACAAGCACAAAGAACAGCCCCGCCTCTGCCAGCCCTCTGGCCAGCCGCTGCTTTCTACCATTCCTGGTGACTGCAAAGCACTGGTAAGAGCAAGTGATAACTGAGGCTTCTTAGGACAACATAATGCAAGAGAAACACTTTTCCACATTCCTTTAATTCTCTTATTCCCACGAAGAATAATCAAGTGAGGAAAGAGAAGACAATGTGGAAAGAGTTTTCTTTATTAAAAGCAGGGCTAAGAGGAAGAAATGCAAAGTAGGTGAACTGATGTATAGCAAATATAAACCCTTCTGAAAAAATCAGAATGTGATGTCACTACTCACCTATTAGGGAAGCTAACATTTGAAAAAGGTGGCAGTATCAGCTACTGGTGATGATGTAGAGAAAGTGGATCTCTCTCATGTTGCTGGTGGGAGTGTAAAATAGGATAAGCATTCTGGAAAATTGTTTTGCAGTTTCTTGTAAAACTAAACATGCCATATGGCCCAATGACTGCACTCCTGGGCATTTATCCCAGAGAAATTAAAATTTATGTCCACAGAAACTCATGTATAGGAATGTTTAAATTAGCTTTATTTGTAACAACCCCAAATGGTAAGCAATCCAAATGTCGTTTAGTGAATGAATGGTTAAACAAACTGTGGAATATCCTCACCATGGAATACTTCTCAGCAAGAAAAAAGCACCATCAATGCACACAGCAACTGGGATGGATCTCTCAGGAATCACTCTGAGTGCAAAAGACAACCTCAAAAATTTCATATTGCATGATTTTATTTATTTTTTTCAGACAGTTTCACTCTGTCGCTCAGGCTGGAGTGCAGTGGTGCAATCTCGGCTCACTGCAACATCGGCCCCCTGGGTTCAAGCAATTCTTGTGCCTCACCCTCCTGAGTAGCTGGGATTACAGGCGCAAGCCACCACGCCCAGCTAATTTTTGTATTTTTAGTAGAAAAGGGGTTTCGCCATGTTGGCCAGGCTGGTCTCAAACTCCTGACCTCAAATGATCTGCCTGTCTCGGCCTCCTAAAGTGCTGGGATTACAGGCGTGAGCCACTGTGCCTGGCCTGCAGGATTTGATTTTATATAGAGACAGGGTCTTGTCTGTTGCCCAGGCTGGAGTGCGGTGGCACAATCGTGCCTCACTGCAGCTTCAAACTATGGGCTCAAGGGATCCTCTTGCCTCAGCTTCCTGAAAAGCTGAGACTCTATTTTTATTTTATACTAAATAAAAATATATTTGTATAGAGATGGGGTCTGTCTGTGTTGCCCAGTCTGGTCTCAAACTCCTGAGCTCAAGTGATCCTCCCACTTCAGCCTTCCAAGTAGCTGAGATTACAGATGCAAGCCACTGCACCTGGCAATAATTTTACAATGACAAAACCATAGAGATGAAGAACAAGTTGTGGTTTCCAAGGGTTAAGGTGGTGGTAGGAAAATGGGGAGAGACAAGTGTGGCTATAAAGAGGCAGCATAAGGATCTTTGTGATGGTGATTCTGCAATTTTGGGTCTGGGTATATACTCCAGAAAATCGAAAGCAGGAACTCCAATGGATATTTGTACACCCATAGCAGCATTATTCACAATAACCAAAAAGGGAAACAACCTAAATGTCCATCAGTGGATGACTAGATGAGCAAAATGTAGCATGTGCATACAATGAAACTTCATTCAACCTTAAAACAGAATGAAATTCTGACACACGCTGCAGCATAGATGACCCTGGAAGACATGCTAAGGAGACAGGCTGGACATGAAAGCTTCAATATTCCATGATTCTGCTACCTGAGGTCCCTAGAATAGTCAAATTCGCAGCAGCCGAAAGTCGAGCAGTGATGAGCAGGGCCTGGGGATGGGGGAACCGGGAGCTTGTGTCAAATGGGGACACAGTTTCAGTTTGAGGTGATAAAAAATCCTAGAGATGACTGGTGGTCATGGTTGCACAAAAAGATGTGAATGAGGTTAATATCACTAAACTGTGCACTTAAAAATTGTTGAAATGGTAAATTTATGTTATGGATATTTTACCACAATTAAAAACAAAGCATTACTAGAGGTAAATAGGGTCACACACACACAAAAGGCAAACGTTGTCAAATACTTCCTCTCACTCACTATATTTTTTCTTTTGGCTCCAAAGATGAGTCAGTTTTACCACACATTTAAGTAAAATAATAACAGAAGGATGAATGGAAAACTGAAATAGTGCCAAGCAATGATTAGAAAAGTTAAACTTTCAACCTGGTATTTGCAGCTCTGTGCATTTCAACCTAAAGTCACAATTCCTGTTGTATTTACTTCTCTGGCTTCATGGAACTCAGTCTGATGAGGCTACTGTGGTGTTCTGAATGCACCTTATTCTTTCCCGACTCACACCATTTGTCCTCCCTCGAATGACCTCTGTTCTCTTTTTCTTCTCCACCTGTCCAAATAGTACCGTCCTCCAGATTCAGCTCAAATTCCACCTTCCCCAAGACAGTAATTCGGTGATTTCTCTCCCTCCTCTGCTCACCAGTTTTACTTCTTGTCCAGATCCGTGTTTCGGAATAGGCATTTTTTTTTGGTTAGATTTACAAATGCAGCTTTCATATTCCTCCAATTAGTGTGTAATATCCTCAAGGCACAAAACAAGTCATCAATCTCTTTGTAGCCACCAAATAAGTCAGTGCTGCGAATTTCAGAGTGGGTACCTGGTAAACTTCTAGAACCGATTAAACAGAAGTTTTCATCCATTTCCCTATTCAATTCTGAAACATTTGGGAAAAAAAACATAAATGAGAGAACTTAATGAAGACCTGGTCTATGAAGGATGGAGATACCTTAAAAATTCATGTTTATAGGCCGGACGCGGTGGCTCACGCCTGTAATCCCAGCACTTTGGGAGGCCGAGGCGGGCGGGTCACGAGGTCAGGAGATCAAGACCATCCTGGCTAACACGGTGAAACCCTGTCTCTATTAAAAATACATAAAAATTAGCCAGGTGTGGTGGCGGGCGCCTGTAGTCCCAGCTACTCAGGAGGCCGAGGCAGGAGAATGGCGTGAACCTGGGAGGCAGAGCTTGCAGTGAGCCGAGATTGCGCCACTGCACTCCGCGAGACTCCATCTAGAAAAAAAAAATCATGTTTATAGGAACTTTCTGATGTCTGAGAGTAGTGAGGAAGTGCTGGGATAAGAGATTTATGCTTTATAAAATCACAGATGGCTAGAACTGCAGGGAACCTTAGTCATTATCAACTGCAATGTCTATATCTCACAGAACAGGAAACAAATGCCCAGAAAGTCAGACATTGACCAAGAAACACACAAATGGTGCAGAGCTGGGTCTAGAACCCATGTCTTCTTCTAAGTTCCCACTTTTTTTTTCACTAACCACTGCTGCCTGATGGAATTATTTTGTTTATGTATGGGATATATGGTACATAGAAATGAGAAATGTCCATTATAATTTTCCACCTATGATGAAGCACATTAAATTAATGGTAAAAATAACCTTGAATGTTGAAATTAGTAGGTCCGTGGATGTAAACATGTTGTGCTGGCTGAGCTGAGATGCAGATGACCATTTGTGGTGTGGAAATGAAGACCACCCAAAGAGAACAAGCAAAGGCTATTTATTCAGAGCTTGCCATTGCTTGTATTTGGCAGAGACTCAAAGGCAGGCAGAGGAGTGGGAAAGCTTTATAGTGGAAACAAGCGAGAGCTTCAGGTGTGTCCTGGTAGGAGGCTGTTGGCCTGGGAAGCTGGAGGTGGGCTAACCAGAAGTGAGATCTCATCCTATGAGATTGGCTCAGGAGGATATTTGGCTTTCTCGGTCTGCTCCTAAGTTGGGAGTGGGGACAAAAATTAGGGAAGTTGTCAGTTATTAGTCAAGTCCTGGGCTTTTTGGGCTAGTTGTTTCAGAGGTTATTGTTTGGCCTCTTGGACCAGTTGCCAGAGATAGTGGTCTGACGTGTAGATTGTTGCTGGCTTTCTGGGCTGATTCCTATAGGTCATGGGTTGGTTTCCTGGTCTGGTTGCTGCAGATGGTGGGTCAGAGTTTTCATTCAGTCTGAGCATTGTCTGTTTGTATATTCAGTCTCTCCGCAGTTCCGCTTAAGGAAATTGGCTGCTTCTTGTTCTGTGAATGAGCATCACCCTCCTTAACCTGCCTTTTATAAGTCACAAGGCCCAGACTAAATTGAAGGGGCACGTTCAGGAGTCAAGTATGTTTTCCTGCCTGCTTGTCCTCAGGGAGCAGATCCTCTGCTGTATACGATTTCCCCAAAAGCCTTTTAAAAACCATTGCTGTTCTCATTTTAATCCCCTGCTAAAAAAATGTGCACTACCTCTGGCCTGGGTCCAACCCTCCTGTCCACCCTTTGGTCCTCTGTGGCCTGTGTCTGCTGCACTTGCCCAATGTTCCCTTCTTCCTTCATGCTTGGGGTGGAAACTTGGCTTCCCCAGGCAGATCCTGACTCCCCTGCCCTTCCCTCCATGGCTTCCAACTTCCTAAAATGCCTTCGCCTCTCTTCTCCAAATCCTGCCCGTCATTCAAGCTCCAGTCTGGAACCCGCCTCCTGTAGGAAGCATTTCCTCATAACTCCAGTGCATGTGAAAGTCTCCCTTTCCTGAACCCTGAGGGGCTGAACTTGCATTCCTTACTTGGGGTTTCCAAAGGCTTTGCATCGGAGATGCACCCGGGGAAGCATGACGGAAATGCAGAGTACTGGGTCCCACCCTTAGAGATGCTGGCTTGTTAGAGGTAGATCGGGCAAGTCACATTTGGACTTGCAGAGAAGAGAGGAGAGAGTGATTTTGTTCAAAAGTAACCAACATGAACAAAGGCATGGAGGTGGGAGAGTGTGCCCGTGTGTGTGTGTGTGCACATGTGTTTACTGCAAAGGAGGGAAAATTGTGAAAGACTGTGAAATGGACCAAAATGATAACTGGATTTCCCTCCTGCACTGTGGAAGGAGCTACTTGCATCTGTGGTTTATGTACATCTCTGTTCTTTGGTTTTTCCTTTGAACCAGTTCTAACATCTTCCTTGTTCTCTAATTAATTAAATAAAAATATTTGGCACAAGTCCATTTTCTACTTCTAGAGTCACAGTTACCTCTTTTAAAAAATTCTCTCTGTTATGCACACACACACACACACATGCACACACGCACACAGACACCATACACATGCACGTTTGTAAGCCCTGCGGGGCTCAGCCAACTCACCCTGAGAAAATGGTTAACTCGGTGAGAAAGACTGCGATCTGCTGAAACGCCAAACCATGCAACATGAATTTTATTAGGTAGTTTGCCTTTAAGATGGCCCTTCAAACTGTTGGAATCACCATTTTATAGTTATTCATCCCTCTAAGACACCATTGAACAAGAATGCATAGGAAGCATTGCTCTTGGATTTTTCTGTACATTTCTGGGAACTTGCCTCTGGGATTCTCAAACTGCCATACAAGGTAGAGTTGAGTAAGCTTTTCCATCTTTTCACGGCTGGTTCAGCAACAAATGCTGTTGGTTGCTTTGAGTTTCCTCACAGAATGTCTTGACTCTCTTTTTTTTTTTTCAGACAAAGTCTCACTGTATCACCCAGGCTGGAGTGTAATGGCACAATCGTGGCTCATTGCAACCTCTGCCTCCCAGGTTCAAGTGATCCTCTCACCTTAGCCTCCCGAGTAGTTAATTTTTGTACTTTTCATAGAGGTGGGATTTCGCCATGTTGCCCAGGCTGGTCTCGAACTCCTGGGCTCAAGTGATCTCTGCCTGCCTTGGCCTCCCAGAGCTCTGGAATTACACACAGGAGCCAGTGTGCCCGGTCTATCTTGACTTTTTCATCTGTAGGGGGCCAGAGAGAAAGAGAGAGAGAGAGAGAGAGAGTTGGCCTCGGGAGCCCACAGGCCTCTGCCTCCCCTGCTGTGTTATGCCTTCCACTGTGCTCTAGTGGGCCATGGTGCCAGAGCCACTGAGCCATCCTGAGGCCAGCAGCACCCCTGCCTAGTCACATGCACACCAAAGACACCCACCCCTCCCGGCTCAGGGCTGCTTCACTCTGTTTCTGGTCCTTGTTTTAAAACCATGAAGCAAAGGGTCCAGGTGCTTCCTGTGCCTTTTGCTTTGCAACTTTCCACTGACATAGGCTCTCTCCTTGACCATACTTTAGCTGGGCTCCCTGATCCCTCTTCTCAGTGAGGCCTCATCCTTGAGTCCTGCCTTCAACCTGCCTTGCCCAGTTGTTGCAATGATCCTGCTAAGTCAGTTTGGAGAGAATTCTACCACCCTCGATGCCTGATCATTCTTAAGGAATTTGATAACTGCTCAAATTCCTCATCCCCTACCTTTGGCATCTGATCGCCCTTGCCTGCCTTCAGCAAGAATCCTGGTAAGTCAGCATAGCAGCAATTCTCTCAGCACTTTTCCACCCACTGACCTCTCACTCTGCTCATCAGCTGTAAATCCCTAGCTCTCTTCCTTGCCTTCGGAGTTGAGCCCCATCTCCTTCCCCCATTTGATAGTCTTGACATCTATAGAAATCATCCTGAATCAAGTCTTCCTTATATTTTACCAAGTGTGAGAATAATTTTTTAACACCGTAAGGTCTGAGTCCAAAGAGTTGACTGCCCAGGCCATTTGGACCCCTATGGAAAGCTGACTTGAGCTGACTGGGGCCACATCCTGCTTTCTGAGACCCAGCCAAACCAAATCACCATCATTTGGTCTTCCAAGGCATCCTGTGGTGTGTTGTTAAGGGGATCCCTCTAGTCTGCCCTCCTGGAAGAGAATCACCCATTCCCCTTTTGCCTGGAAAACCTCTTTATGTGCAGACCGTTGTTTCAATTGCTGGAACATCCTGGACTTAAAGATCAAGGGAGATTTTGACCTCCAGGCTGGTGATCTCTGGCTTGGCTGAATGCTAAGCAGCCAGACCTCATGCACCATCTTCCAGCCCAGACTCCACATGCCATCTTCTAACCCAGACCCATGTGCCGTCTTCCTACCCAGACCCCATGCGCCATCTTCCTATTCAGACCCCACGTGCCACCTTTCTATCCACTTCTCTGTGGGTAGAAGGGGTCTGATGACTTTGTAACCCACCTGACAGGACCCCTTCGGGAGGCGTCTTATTCTTTAGAGGGAGGGAATTCTACATGCTTGGGACATTTCCCCCCCTTAATTTGCTCAGCCTCACAGAACCCAAACAGAAGTTAACCCCCAAGATGTGCAAGGACAAAAGGGGCAAGGAAATGGGCCTGAGCGGCTGAAACAACAAACCCTTTTCCTAAAGGGCAAAGAATGATTTCCTATGTTAGAAAGAATTTACAACCTCGGCTGCTTTCCTTTCTTATTTCTTTTTTCCAGCTTCCTCCTTCTCCCGCAATAAAGGAGACCCGTTTGTCCCAGAGCCCCTTCTTTTTGATGAGAGTCTGACTCTGGGAGAAGGACTGGGCTTCAAGGAACACATAAAAGTAAGTAGTAAAAAACAAAACACAACACACAACGCAATGCCACCCGCAGTCACCTCTGACAGGCAGGACCTTCTGGGGCTGGGTCCATCTGCATTGTGATGAGAGCAGTTTGTGAGTGATGTCAGCCTAATTAGGCAGGCTAATGTCTGGTTTCCTGGAGCGGGCTTTTGTGAAGTAATTGGCTGCCTTGGGGTCAAAATGCAGTAATTATAGGTCTTACAAAAAAAAAAAAAAAAAAACACAAAACTAAATGAGATAAACAGCCTTTGAATTCTTCAAGCAAGTAAGCCAATCACACCAAGAGACTTCTCTTTGTGCCCAGAACTGCAGTGGGTATTTTGACAGGTGATTTCAATACCATGTAGCTATTTATTTATTCTGGGTTTGGGACATAAACACAAACATCTTGGCCTACAATTCTACATGTTCACCAAATGTGGGGATTGCATGGCAGAGGGCCTGCTTCCAGCACTGAAATTGGAGAATAAGGTCAGCAGGTATTTTGAGCTAAAGCAGAAATTCCACCACAATTTTAAAGCTAACAGAAGAGAATTATCCATGTAAACCAGCTCCCTTTCTTCCAGTTGTTTGCTTATTTTCTTTGTAAAAATCAACAACAGGAGAGTCTGGAAGGCCATGGAAAGCTAATAAAGTTTGGAAACATCATTTCGATCTCAGGAGGCGTGGAGACTGGATCAAAGCTGAGCAGGATGTGAGCCTATTTTTACCAGTCCTGGTTGAGGTGAGGGTGGCTGACCCCACAGTTGTGAAGACCTGGAGATAGGAAGTGGAGAAATGTTTTATAGATGAAATAAGCCCTATTTCCGGGGTCCCAGTCCCTCCCACTGCATCACAAGCTGGCTAACCCTGGAAACCCCACACTCAACCCCAAACTGTGTATGCAGAGCCTGAGGCCCACTGCAGATCATCTGCATTATAATCTGCATTTTAACACAGTCCCCAGGGATTCCTATGCTTATTCACATAAACTACTTTGTGATGGGGTTTGTTCCTGATACCAGTGGCCCATTTTGAGCAAGTACATTGACAAGGCAGTAGTATGAGGGCAAAAGGTAAGTACCAGGGTGACAGCCTGCTCCATTTTCGTCTTTTAGAAGAGTGATTTGCAGATAATCATAGCCCACTTTTCTTAATGGTGAAACTTCTGTTGGTTGTTTGTGGGAATTTGAGCACATCCTCCTCTCCCTCACTGCTCCACCCAGGACACCTGACACCCAAGCGTGAAGGGTACAAGTTGGCTCTATCGCTGTCTCTGTAGATGTGGCTGTAGATGTAGCCTGACATTATAGATCAATCACCATGCATCAATTACCACCACTTCTCCCTAAACAAATTAAAAAAAATAGATATCTCTTAGCACTGACCATGCATATGGAAGTCTGGTAATTAACAGCTCGACTTGGGTCTGCATCTCAGCATTACCGCAACCTTAATGATTTACCTACCATGCTAGGCCTCCCTTATTATCTAATTTAATCCCAATACCCCACCATGTCTCTAAGAGGACAGGACCTACCCTAGCTTTCATGGAGCTTCCCATTTCATGGAGAAGCCAGACAATAGAAAATTCATTGCAAGTCTGATGGGTTTTACAGAAGGTTGCAATGGGAACATATCCGAGGGGGATCAAAGGCTTCCCAAATAAGTCATGTTTAAGTCGCAACTGAGAACTCCCGGGATAGGATTTTCGTGTTGAAGCTGGAGACAGATCAAGGTGAGCTTTGGTGAGCCATGAGGATGATGTTGGCAATGGAAAGCTGTTAAACTAAGGGAGAGAGTAATCCAATCCAACGAGAAACAACAGCAGGGCTATGGTTTAGAGAATGGATGGCTTGGAGGTGGCCAGGGAGGGTAGGGTGGGATGAAGATGGCTTAGGCTGGAGTATGAGCCATGTGATGAAGAACTATTTAGATGTGGGATCAGTGTCACTTGATTTAGCTTGGGGAGCAAGGGAAAGAGAGACTTTGACTCCAAGGTGTGAAACATATGTAGTAGTCTTTAGTGTAGACTCATCAACTTAATGAAATGTAATCAAGTATTACCAGTCATGCTGTAGAGAACCCTTTCTCCAAATTTTACCACCCCTATTGTGGGCTAGGCACTCTGCACAATGGCTTATCTACCTCTTATCCTTAATCTTCATTGACAACCCTTTGAGGCTAGCGCTGTTAGGATTCCCATTTCACAGGTGAGGAAGGCGAGGCTTAGGAGAGTGAGGAGGAGCTACGTTAAAGCTCAGATCTATCTGAGCATGGTCCTCGTGTCTCTGTTTCCCAAACTTATATGATGATAAGACTCACCTGGGACACTTGGTAAGTGTCCACACCGCCCAGTCCCCTCAGGCAGCTGCTGATTTGGTGAGTCAGAGCCCCAGAATCTGAGTTTCCATAGACCTTATCACCAGGCCACTTTGGGAAGCGCTGACTTATGCTGCCGAGACTTGGCCACCGAAGGAGCATTTGCCTTCATCTTACCCCTCACTCTGACTAGTTTTTATACACAGAACTTATTGCAACTTGAAATTTTTCTGTATTCTTTATTGATTTATGGTTTTTCAGCCCCTCTAGAATGTAAGCGCAAAGAGGGCAGCGATCAGACCAGCTCCTGGAACATGGCAGGACCAACACCCTCATCCGTGTGCCTATTCTCTTCCTGGAGGTCCTCCGGAGACTTCCTGCTCCCATTCTTGCTCCTCCTTCACCCACTTTCCATTTCCTGTGTGAAATGTAAATCTCATCCCCCATAGTCCTTAGAGCCAGACTAGCTGGCTTGGCCCATGCCCGCCCGCCCCTCCTTCCCAACTTTGTCCCTCAGCTCCAGGCTGCCACACAGGCCTCCAGGGTGTTTTCCAATCCCTCCAAGAGATCTTCAGCTCCCCAGGGCACCTTTCTTGGAGGGGCCAGTGCCGTTTGGTGGGGCGGCGAGGTTAAAGACCGCTCTCTCTAGTGACCACCCCTTTGCCCACTATCTTTCCTGGGCCTCCCCTGAGCTCTTCAAGAGAGAACCACTTGCTTAGAAGAGGCTTGGGAAGGATGTGTACAGTGGCCATGCCGCAGACCTGGGGTGGAAGGTGCAAGAAGGTGTCCTGAGCAGGAGGTCAGGAGGGCCGCTGAGCCATTTCCGAGGGGAACGGCGGGCCTTGGCTGGTCAGGGAGAGGGGAGACTGCCGGGAGGTCCCCTGCATGAGAACTCTGTGGCGGCTCCCTGGGTGGGCCAGGCCGGCACAGCCTCGCTGTGTTCTGTGCAGTTGAAAGAAAGCTGCGGAGCGGAGGGGGCCTGGCTGCTCGGGCCGCGGCCATGGGCTGCGCCACACATGGCTAAAGTACACAGACTATTAGCAATCAAGGAAAGACCTCCCTGCGAGGGAAAATGACATAGGGGTTACTTCACTGTAAACATCCCAAGAACAAGCACTGGTTCCTTTTAAGGGCTGTCTTTACTTCCTTTGAGAAGTTGCAAATGCACCCATGGCGGGCTTTGGCGCTCAGTCACACGTGGGGGAGGAGGGACTCCTATACACACAGTCACTCCCAATGGGAGAAAGCCCCAAATGCCATGAGGATTTGCCAGGAGTCTGCACCCTGAAATGGATTCTGCTGATGCATAGAACCAATAGCGCTTGCAACAGAAAACAGGGCTGCCTGCCGAGAAACGCAACCCCTGACAGCCGGGTGCAAACATTCTTTTCAGTTGCGTCCTCCCAGCACCTTTGTTTTACAGGTTGCTTTTAAGAGAAAAAAATGTAGTATTTGCTCCTTGCTTGTGTAAGAACAAATTGAAATCACATGGGTCATCTGTCAGGCTCTCGTGAGAAAAGGAGGGACAGAGACTTATCAGGTGTTTGGAACCTCAAATCCTATCCACGAATGTGAAGCCATAGCCCTCTGGGGTCTTTTCAATAAGGGGCTACAAGTTGTCTCCCTTCCTAGGAAGCTTAATAACGGCATTTTTTTTTTAAGAGGCAGGGTCTCAACTGTCACCCAGGCTGGAGTACAGTGGCACAATCATAGCTCACTGCAGCCCCCAACTCCTAGGCTCAAGTGATCCTTCCACCTTAGCCTCCCAAGCAGCTAGAACTATAGGCACATGCCACCACCCTTGGCTACTTGTTTTATCTTATTATTATTTGTAGAGATAGGGTCTTGCTCTGCTGCCCAGGCTGGTCTCAAACACCTGGCCTCAAGTGATCCTCCTGCCTCGGCCTCCCAAAGCACAGGGATTACAGCTGTGAGCCATTGTGCCTGGCCAGCAATTTTTGGAGAAAAAGATTTGTAGGTTGTGTTGATGGCTATTAAACTTGTGAGTGGCAGAAGGCCCTACACTAGCTTAAACAGAAAAGGACCTTTCTGGGCTTCTGTAGCTGGGCAGTTCGGGGACTCAGGGACTCAAGTGGTAACAGTGGAAGCTAATATGTATTGAGCATGGGGCACAGATCACACAAGTCCCTGCATCTAACCCTCACCAACTCATGACACAGGTTCTATCCTCAGGCCATTTTGCAGATGGAGAATTTGAGAAGCAAGAGTCACAGCTAGAAAGCAGCAAAGCCCAGCTGAGTCCCTAAGCCCTGCTCCGACTCAGTTCTGAGACCTGCATCCTCTGAACTTATTCCATTTTCTCCTACTGCTTCCTGCAGGGAGAAAGGCAGTGCCTGGAAGCCCCTGCTGGACAGCCTCCTTGCCCAGGGACTCCAGGCCAAGGGCAGTCTCCCCAGTTCGCTCTGCAGAGCAGGTCACAGGGCTCCACGGGAAGTAGAAATGTGTCTGGGTGCTGTGACAAGTGCAGATTCTGTGGCCCAGTCACAGCATTCCAGAGATGTAGTCCACTGTTGTCAGAACCTCCAATTCTCAAGAAAAGCCAGAAAGCTGGATTTTTTAAAATAAAAGTTTCTGCTTTGGGAAATGCTATGCAGTCCTGACAAAATACATCTTGGAGTCACCAGTATCAACCTCTGCTCTCCAGAAGAGCCCTGGAGAGTTCAGCTTCAGCTGCTCACCCACCCCTGAGGTAGACCCGGGCCTGGGGTGTTCTGCCCCATGTGGGACCTGGATCTGCTCCCTGGTAGAGGAGGGACTGTGACTGACAGCCCCACCAAGCCACCTGGTGTATGGACGGAAAGTCCCCAAAGAAGCCACAGGGTAAACTCTAGGCCTTTTCTAGAGCCACGTGTATGAATCCGTAGTCCCACAGGCCAAATCATCAGAGAAAATTATTCCATTCAAAAGTTGAAGTTGCTTATTTTTTTGAACAGTATCAAAGCAGAGATGAATACACTGGGCTGCTGTGAGCAGCAGTGCCTCTTCTCCAGCCTCCTCCAAGGAATGTGCCTTAGTCAGAAAGTAGGGGACCCTCTGAGGTTGAATTGAAAGTGTGTTTTTCATTTCCTATTCCCGTTTCAGCCTGTCTGATGAAATGAATACAAAGGAACCAGATCCCGCCCCTTTGTGACATTTGCTAATTACTCCAGAGACTTTGCTTGCAAGGCATTCCCACCTGGGCTGGGGTCTGGACTAGGATTAGCAACTTTCTGGGCCTTCCCAATTTCGGTTCTAGCTGCATAGCCCATCTGGAAGAAAATGTGGTGTGTGTACACTTGATTCATGGTAAACCTCAAGTTTATAATTGTTTAGTTCTCCAGAAATAAATCTTGTGACTATTCTCTCACACTTGATAGAAACCATCATTTCGAGCGAGGGCTTGATGTTGAGGTGTGCTACGTGGTGCAATGAGTTGAGTGCCAGCAGGGGACCCTTCTGACCTCAATCTTCATGCCCCTCACCCCCCGCACTTGTCACAGAACCAAATATCACATTAGTATTTGCTTTCCTCAAGTTGAATGCATTGTGCACCTATGTTAGCTTAAATGGGTTACACAGATCAGGGATGACAGTGTATTCTTACCTATAACATGACCTGCTATGGACTGAGTCTGAACTGTTTCATGTACTACACATACCCCTTTCTTTCATAACCAATCTAATAATGGGTATTTTGGGCCCATTTTTCTCAGAGGAAGAAACTGAGTTTTCAGGGCTTGAAATGAATCTATATGTGTGTGTATACACACATATATGGTTTTCTGTAAACTATATATTCCTTATACAGTATAAGCTCCTAATACAGGAGTATCAGGATGTTTTTGGCTACAGCTAATATAAACCCCCAACTCCAAATGACAAGGAAACATTGAATATAAGCATAAGTCCAGATGGATGGCTCTGAGGCTGGTTAATTTCACATCTGAAATGACAGCCTGGGAAACCCAGGTTCGTTCTTTCTGTCTGCCATCCTTGGCAGTAGCTGCATCCCATACAGATATGCCCTCACCCAGAGTGAGGGAGGTGGCCCAAGTGTGTTCTTGGGTGCCCAATTCCCTATTTCACACTTGATGTTCAACATTCTGCACCTCAGCCTCTCTGATTTTTGGTACCAGTGACATCAGTAATACCCATTTTCTTCCAATTAACAAGGAAGTTGAGAAGAGTTCTTAGCTTATGTTTTAGACAGGATGTGTGTATCAGTCAGGGCTGTGAACCAGTGAGAATTTTCTCCATTGAAAGTGACTCAAGTCGCGTGTCCTCATTTCTGGCTTCTGTTCTCTGTATTGATAGAGAGCTTGGATTTGGAAATCTGGTTCCACCACTTACAAGCTGTGTCTTTGTGCCTCAGTTTGTGCATCTGTTTAATGGGGATCTCATTAGAACCTGCCTCTAAAGGTTGCTGTAAGGATTAAGTAATTTAATACAGGGGAAATCCTTAGTACAGGGCCTGGCCTGTCGTAAATTATTAATGTTATTATCTAAGCTTCCTGCTGCTGCAGGGGACATGGAAGAAAACGCTCTGACATGATATCTGTACAACTTGTGTTCCAAAGGAAAAGAGAGGGCTACTCCTCCACCTCTGATCCCAGGGGAGGACTCCATGGGCCTGGATTGTGTGTGGTGCCCTCCTGCCAAGGCTAGGCCCTATGGCAAGGCCCTGTGAGGAATGTACTGAGCAGATAATACTCCAGGTGACCCATGACCACTTGGTTTCTTTTTGAATCCAGAGGAGTTGTCATTTTGACTGGATATGTTGAACATATTACATACCGTGTTAGCTGCTGTGGTTCTAACAAATATTTGGGTCATGATGTAATCCTTTATTCTCAGCTCTAGAGTGCAATCACATGTCTAACGATTCTCTCTGTATTTGATAGAATTTATATTGCTGAAAATGAAAATTTTGGAGGGGCAAATAACACCTTCAGCTTTAACAGACATTTAAAAAAACTGTTGTATTTTTTGTTATATAAGCATTACATATGAATAAAATTATGTGCAGATCTGAAATAACGCAGGCAGCAAAAGTGTGTCTCACTAGGGTAATGTTAATAATGTGCATTGCTTAGAAAGCACATGAAATACTTACATCAAAATGACCACCTTAGACTGTCCTGTGTCCTCTCCCACAGTGCTGTGGGCTCCTCCCAGCACTTAGCTTCTCCCACAATGCCGTGGTATCCTCCCGGCCCCGAGCTCCTCCTACAATGCCGGGGCTCCTCCCCAGACCTGGAGCTTCTTCATCAATGCCGGGGCTCCTCCCCAGACCCCAGGCTTCTCCCACAGTGCTGTGGGCTCCTCCCCAGCCCCTGAGCTTCTCCCACAATGCCGTGGGTTCCTCCCCAGGCCTGAGCTCACCACAGGGGTTTGCCTGCACCACCAGATTCTAGGATCTTCACGGGTAAAGAGGGAGCTTTTTCCACCTTTCTATCCCCAGCCCTCTCTGCAGTGACAGGAACACAGTAAGTGCTCTACAGCTGTTTTTTGAACAAAACTGATACTGTATATCAAAACGTATTTTTCTTTCTTATTTGTTTACTCTCAATTTGCAAATAAAAATTGTATATATTTATCATGTACAACACATTTTAAAGTGTGTATACATTGTGGAATAACTAAATCAGAGTAATTAACATGCATTACCTTACATACTTAGCTCTCTTTTCGCAGTGAGAACAATTAAAATGTACTCTCAGCAATTTTCAAGAATGCAGTACATTGTTATTAAATGGGGTCGCCATGTTGTGCAATAGATCTCTTGAACTCATTCCACCTATCTCACCAAAATTTTGTATCCTTTAACAAACATCTTCCCAGCATCCCTCCCCCATCCAGTCCCTGGTGCTCCTCTGAGTTTGACTTTTTAAGATTCCACATATGAGTGAGATCTTGAGGTATTTGTCTTTTGTGCCTGGCTTATTTCAGTTAACGTAATGTCCTCCAGGTTTACCCATATAGTTGGAAAATGACGGGGTTCCCTTATTTTTTTAAGGCTGAATACCACATTTTCTTTATTCATTCATCCACTGATGGACACTTAGATTGATTCCTTATCTTGGCTATTGTGAATAGCGCTTCAGTGAACACAGGACTAGAGGTATCTCTTGGGCATACTTAGACATACTGATACCATTTCCCATATCCACAAGTGAGATTGCTGGATCACATGGTCATTCTATTTTTAATTTTTTGAGGAGCCACCAACTGTTTTCCATAATGGTTGCACTAATTTACATTTCCACCATCAGTGTGCAAGGGTTCCCTTTTCTCCACATCCTGGCCAACACTTATTATCTTTCATCTTGATAAAACCCTCCTAACACATGTGAGGTGACATCTCATTGTGGTCAAACCACATTTTCTCAGGAGGGATGCAGTATAAATCATCGTTCTGGTGCCTAAAACTTGCCATGTGTGAGCAAGTATTTAGCAAGTACTTTAAAAAATGCTGATAGCATTGTTTCCTAAATGTCAAAGTCAGAGACCTCCAACAAACATTTTAACTTTAATTTTTATCAACATATGAACATAGTTTAATACAATTTTAAAAGTGAACGGATTTTACAACAACACAAAACCAAAGTAGTCTTGTCACCCGCCCCACTCACCCTCATTCCCACTCCTGTGGCAAACATTTTAACTCTTTTAGTTCTTTCTTCTGATGTTTATGTCCATACTGTGAAGCAACAAGTTTACGTTGCTATTTCCTAATTTTTTCAGTTTTAGATCTCAATTAACTTCTCACCATTAAATATAAATTTTGACTCCTTTTATTTAGACTTCCTCTCCACACTCTCCCAATATAGTTACCTCTACAGTTTAATTTTTGGTTAAATCAAAGTTCGGTTTTTACAATATCATGGTTATATAAACAACCAAGTGCAATAGTGTACTTTTTTTTTTTTTCTTTCATGATCACTGTTTTGTTTCCCTGGGAGTTTCTAGTTGCCTTAATTTTCATTTCCTATTGTGTAATATACCTGTCATTTACTCATCCTTAAATTCTTAGCCTGAGTATACATTTCTCAAAACGTTCCAATACATCAGGTAATCTATGTGACTCCTGTTTTTCTTGGTGATTATCTTCCTAGAGATTTCTGTTTAAATGTATCAGATATTCTACTCAGTTCTCCCTTTACCATAGATTTCTTTTCCATATCTTTTCCAGAACTTTTCTCTTCCAGTACGGACTGATGTTTCCTTAGGCCAGCTATAGGGCTGTCATCAACCTAGGGTTCTTCTCCATCACCCCCGGAGTTCTCATTTTTGATGGATATCCTGTTCCTGTGTCCTACATCTTCCTCATTCCTGGTATGTTTTCTTGCTTGATGACACACAACCTCCACCAGCTTCCTGAAAATAAAATCAATAAAAAGTAGTGGTGTTTTAATTAATATTTTGAGACTGGCATGTCTGAAAATGTGTTTATCTTACTTTCACACTTTTACTGAAAGTAAAATGTTTTTACATTGTGGGTTGGGGGCTAAAAATGCTAGGTTGGAAATCACTTGGAAGGCATCACTCTTCTGGCTTCTAGTCTTGCTCTTGAAAACCCCAGTACCATTCTGATTCCTGCTTGATATGGTTTGGCTGTGTCCCCACCCAAATGTCATCTTGAATTATAGCTCCCATAATCCCCACGTGTTGTGGGAGGCGATTGAATCATGATGGCAGGATTTCCTGTGCTGTTTTTGTGATAGTGAATAAGTCTCATGAGATCCGACAGTTATATAACGGGAAGTTGCCCCACACATGCTCTCTTGCCTGCCGCCATGTAAGATGTGCCTTTGCTCCTCCTTTGCCCTCCATCATGATTATAAGGCCTCCCCAGCCATGTGGAACTGTGAGTCCATTAAACCTCTTTTCTTTAATAAATTACCCAGTCTTGGGTATGTCTTTATTAACAGTGTAAGAACGGACTAGGGAGGCCGAGGCGGGTGGATCACGAGGTCAGGAGATCGAGACCATCCTGGCTAACACAGTGAAACCCCATCTCTAATAAAAATACAAAAAATTAGCCAGGTGGAGTGGTGGGCACCTGTAGTGCCAGCTGCTAGGGAGGCTGAGGCAGGAGAATGGTGTGTAACTGGGAGGTGGAGCTTGCAGTGAGCCGAGATTGTGCCACTGCACTCCAGCCTGGGTGACAGAGCGAGACTCTGTCTCAAAAAAAAAAAAAAAAAAAAAAAAAAGAATGGACTAATACACTGCTCCTTTATGTGGCTCTGGTTTTCTCTCCAGAAGATTTAGAGTTTTCTCACTTTTCCCAGTATTTTGAAATCCCAAGGTGATCTGTTGTCATAATACTACAGTAGTTGGTGGGACTCTTGTAATAGATTCATCTGCCCAATGCACAGCAGGTCAATATGCTGAGACACCAGGGAGCAGCAGAGAACAAATTAAATAATTATAGGGCAGCCTAATGAGATGGGAGGAAACCGCATATCCACCTCCCTGAGGAGTTTGGGGCTAGGGATGTTAAGGGGTTTGGAGTGGACTGAGGTGTGGGGATCATTGATTGATTGATGAATTCAGGGTAAAGTCATGGGAAGGGGAGATGAAGAAACATTCTCATGCTGATATAGTTCTTCTGTAAGGGTTTTCACACTGGTTGATGTCAGCTGTTCTGCTAGAATTCAGAATCTGAAAAACATTGTAAGCAATTCTTAAGCAAAAGCTCTATGATTCTAGCATCAGAGATCCTCTTTATCTTCCAACTTTTATGAGGAAGTTTTAAAATTTCATGTTGTCATTTTTATGTGTTCCTCTTAATATGGCACCTTGATCTTGTTTTATGGATGCAACATCTCCCTTTTTCACTAAAAAATAAGTTACAAATTTTATAAAGGTATCTTGTTCTCTATATTACCTCTCATTCCTTTATTATGTTTTTTTCTTTCTTTCGTAAAGACTTTCCTCAAAAATCTGCTACTCCTGAGTTCATTCATATTTAAAGGACAAATGGCTAGACTAAAAAGATGATTGGAAGCCAGGTGTGGTGGCTCATGCCTATAATCCCAGCACTTTGGGAGGCAAAGGTGGGAGGATTGCTGGAGCCCAGGAGTTCGAGACAAGCCTAGGTAACAAAGCAAGACCCTTTCTCTACAAAAAAAATTGAAAAATTAGCTGGGCATGTTGGCACATGCCTGTAGATCCAGCTACTTGGGAGGCTGAGGTGGGAGGATGGCTTGAGCCTGGGAAGTCAAAGTGGCAGTGAGCCATGATAACCCCACTGCACTCCAGCCTGGGTGAAACCACAAGACCCTGTCTCAAAATTTAAAAATAAACAAACAAACAAATAAATAAGGTTATTGGAAACTCTGCATGCAAAGGTTTTTCTTTCAGTAGGACTTCCCAGAAGGAAACTGGCTATTTTGTTGAGGAACTCTTAAACATTATTATCTGCAAATCCTATCTCTGGGATTGATGAGTTTCCCCAGAAAAGAATTCTCTAATTTCCTGAGCCTGGCCTAGTTCACAGCCAAGTGAGGAAAGGGGATGCCACAGGGCTTGATTTTTATTACACTCCACTGTTTTCACCTAGACCTGGGTCCTGAGCCTGGACTCCCTTTCCTTTGTCCTCTCTAGAAAGTGACAACAACTCCCCCCATCCACTTGTCTTCTTCTGGATGAGGGAGGGGTGGTCCCAGTCCTGAGTGAGGTAAGCAAGGGAATCTCTAACTTCTTCTTTTATAGATTTTCAATTAATCCTCTTGTTTTTAGCCCACTGGGATATTCCCCATGAGCAATGCCCTATGCTTCCACTTCCCGAGACTCCCTGGGTTCTGCGTTGTGAATCTGCCCAGCAGCTCCTGCCCCAGCCCTTGCAGTGCTAGCTTTCTGCATCCTGTGGTCTGCTCACTTACTCACTGCTAGATCTGACTTCCTCCTGCAGTCATTCAGTTGACCTCTCTCTGTTGTGACTCCTTTCATGTTCTCTTTGCTTTTTTGCGCCAATGTCTTTTTGTCTCTTTCCTGTCACTTTCATGGAGGGTTAGGAGGGAATAGAGACAAATGGCTGTGTGCAATTCATCATGCTTACATAAATTTCCATAAAGCCACAGCTCCTGACTTCGTTAACCGGCCCACCTGTGTGTTTCTTATCCACCCTCACCCCGCACTGGGGACAATCCCGTTGTCTCCTAACTGCTTACCACATTTCCAGTGAAATGACCTTGCCTTTCATTTGGATTTGGGGAGGGGCAGTGTGTTAGGATCTGCATAACAAGATCCCCCACTTTCAAAGTAGAATCAAGAATGGGAAATAAAGCAACCCCTGCTAGTTTCCAAAGTATTAGATACCACTCCTGGGTCTCAGTAACTCTGAATATGCCAGACTTTTATCAAGGAGTAAAACAGTCACCCACGCCTTTGTGAAAGCTCCCAAGTTTGAAATTGTGCCGAATGAGGAAAAGCTTCCACACCAGACAGTTCCAGGTGCCCCTCTGAAAGAGTTATCTCTTTGCCTCAAAAACAAAACAAGACACTACAAAAACAAACAAAAAAACCCCCCAAGAAACAATGACAACAACAACAACAACAAAACCCTCTGTGGTCACAATGGAGAAAAGGTAGGACTAGGGGGCAGCGGGGCTTGAGAACCCTGCCCTCAAATGTTTATACAAAAGGAAGAGCTGCCTGGCACGGTGGTAACTGAGCTGTGTCCCTTCCAGGCTGAGCTCTGTCTTCAGCTGGACAATTTGAGCCAGCTGTGCCTGTTTCTTCCCCAGGGCTGAGAAGGCTTTTATTCACAGGCAGTTTCCTGGGATTGCCATTAGTGAAGACAGGGATCAAGGACTCGCAGACAATGCCCTGCAAAGACAGCCACTCCCTTGGCAATTGGGGCAGAGTTTGCATCTTGGAGCTGGAACCTTGGCGGCCCCTGAGCACAGTGTTCTGGAGGAGTCTGTGCTGAAGGGCAGCCTGGAAGCCTGTGGGACATTGGGAACGGTACCAGCTGGGGCCTGGGCTTGCCCCTGGGTACAGAATGTTTTATTCAGTGGGCAAAGCAGTGCCAGGGTGGATGAATAAAGCCTTCAGATTCTGCATGGGGGTTTGTTTAACTCTCCCCCTTCTCATCCTCTGAACACAGCCAGAGGCATTTGGAACATGGCCCATATGATCATATCATTGGTGACAATGGAATCCAGGCCACCCAAAATCAATGAGTCTCTAACAAGGCACAACTGGCTGCTGGGACTTGTCTCCAGCATTGCAACGTTGCCAGCTATTCTTTGTCTAAGTGCACTCATGTTAATGTGTAAGCCATTTCCTTCCCAGTGAGAAGGTTCTTTGTGAGATTGCTCTGTATGCTCACACTTGGAGACTGAAAGTTGGACTCGTAGGTACTGAGCGTCTTGTTGTGGAGACCAGATGCAATGCCTGGGCCTCCTGCTCCAGCTCCCGTCCAGCCCTGGGTCAAAGCCTGCAGGCGAAGGACAGGACAGCAGAGTGAGCTCCAGGATGTGGAGGAAGGAAGATGAGGTGTGGTGGGGAAAGGGTAAGTGGGTGTGGAGGGTAGAAAAGTGTCCCCGAAAAGATAGCTCCAAGTCCTTACCCCGGTACTTGCAAATGTGACCTTATTTGGAAAAGAGATTTTTGCAGATATGATCTAGTTAAAGGTCTCAAGATGAGATCATCCTAGATTTAGGGTGGGACCTAAGTCCATTGACTAGCAGGTATTTTTGCAAGAGAAAGGAGAAGATTTGAGGCACAGAGAGACACAGAGGGAAGAAAGCCGTGTGAACTTGCACGCAGAGATGGGAGTGATGCTGTCACAGCTAAGAAATGCCAGGAAGCGCCACAAGTTGGAAGAGGCAAGGGAGGGATCCCCCCCAGAACCTTCAGAGAGATCGTGGCTCTGCCAACACATTGATTTTGGACTTTTGGTCTCCAAAACTGTGAGAGAGGAAGTTTCTCTTGTTTGTTTTTTGTTGTTGTTGGTGGTGGTTTTTCGTTTTTTGTTTTAGACGGAGTCTCGCTCTGTCGCCCAGGCTGGAGTGCAGTGGCGCGATCTCGGCTCACCGCAAGCTCCGCCTCCCGGGTTCACCATTCTCCTGCCTCAGCCTCCCGTGGAGCTGGGACTACAGGTGCCCGCCAACACACTCGGTTTTTTTTTTTTTTTGTATTTTTAGTAGAGACGGGGTTTCACCATGTTAGTTCTCTTGTTTTAAGCTGCCACATTTGTGGTACTTTTGTTATGGCAGCCCTAAGGAGCTAATTCACAGGAGAGATAGGGGAAGGGAAGAGGCAAGAAGATAGAAAGATGAGGAGGTGGGGACAGGGACAGCCATGCAGGCTGAGGCAGCAGGGGTGGAACAGCTCCCCTCCCTGTCATAGTTGCTTCATAACAAAATATCCTGGACTGGTGGCTTAAACAACAGAAATTAATTTTCTCAGAGTTCTGGAGGCTGGAAGTGAAAGATGAGGGCGCCAGCATGGTCAGTTTCTGGTGAGGGCTCTCTTTCCGACTGGTAAATGGCTGCCTTCTGGCTGTGTCCTCGTAGGAGAACAGAAGGCAAAGGAAAGCTCTCTAGCTTCTCTTCCACCACGAGCTTCAAATCTAAACCTGATTATCTCCCAAACACCATCACTTTGGGGGTTAGGGTGTCAACATATGAGTTTAGGGAGGATGCAATTCAGTTGATAGCAGGCCTTCAGTGCATGGGTGTCCCAGCATAGGTCTGGCAGTTTAGAGGCCAGAACTACATGGAATCTTGCTATGCAAAATAGGCAAAAACACCATTGATAGAAGGATAATTTAACCCGGAGCAGAGAAGTTACACTGAGAATCAAAGAATGACACCCTTGCCTTGGGGTTAACGAGGCCGAAAATAAAGACTAAACCAGCAGTAGTCTGGATGAAGGTGAAGGCAGGTGGGGCATCATTCATCAAACCTGGGAAGTGGGGGCGCAGGGCTTATCTGTTTGGGCCTCATCACTGCTCTCCCTATCATCTCCTGTAAGAAATAATTCCCTGACTGGTGTCCCTTCCGTTTCGGGATGAATTGTCCTCCAGCTGCTCCTGATTCCTATGTTAAAGTCCTGGTGTGATGGCTCACATCTCTCATCCCTGCACTTTGAGAGGTGAGAGGATTGCTTGAGGCCAGGAGTTCAAGACCAGCCTGGGCAACACAGTGAGACCCCATGTCCACAATAAAAGAAATTAGCCAGGCATGGTGGTGGATGCCTGTAGTCCCAGCTACTCAGGAGGCTGAGGCAGGAGGATTGCTCGAGCCCAGGAGTTGGAGGCTACAATGAGCTGTGATTGTGCCACCGCATTCCAGGCTGGGTGACAGAGTGAGACTCTGTCTCAAAACAAAAACAAAAACAAAGACAAAAACAAATGCTAACCCTTTAGTACTTCAGAATAAGACTGTATTTGGAGATAAGGCCTTTAAAGAGGCAATTATGTTAATGAGGTCATTAGGGTGGGTCCTGATCCAATATGATGGATGTCCTTGTAAGAAAAGGGGACTAGGACGCAGACATGTGCAGAGGAAAGACCATGCAAAGACACAGGGAGAAGACGGCCCTCTGCCAGTCAAGGAGACAGGCCTCAGAAAAAAATCAATCCTGCCAACACCTTGATCTCGGCAAAGCTCCAGGCATGTGAGAAAATAAGTTCTGCGGCAGCCACCCAGGCTGTGGTAGTTTGTTATGGCAACCATCACCCACTAAGACACCGTCTCCAAGTCCGTCCTCTATAGACAGACACCTGATGCCCAGACCACCCCTCAGATGCCAGGGGAAGCTGGCTGGGAAGAGCATGGGCTTTGGAGCCACCAGCTACACCCTGGAATCTCTGTTCATGGCCTTCTAACTGTGGGACCTTGAGCAAGTTACTCCATCTCTTTAGTCTTGGAGATCCATGAAGCTGGAGGTAATGAACTCTCCCCAGAGCTGTGCAAATTAAATGAACTAACATGTAAAAAGATAGATTTATTTATTTATTTTAGACAGGGCCTCCCTCTGTCACCCAGGCTGGAGTGAGTGCAGTGTGCGATCACAGCTCACTGCAGCCTCGACTTCCCAGGCTCAACTGATCTCAGCCTCTGAAGGAACTGGGATTACAGGTGTGTGCCACCATGCCCAGCTAATTTTTTCATCTTTTCTATGTTGCCCAGGCTGATCTCAAACTTCTGGGCTTAAGAGATCCTCCTGCCTTGGCCTCCTGAAGCGCTGGGATTATAAGCATGAGTCACCTCGCCCAGCCATGTAAAAAGATTTAATATGCCTGAGGCCCAACGACTCTAATACGTTCTCCAATTTTACCTACTCTAGGGGACATTTGCTGTGTTTTGCAGCCACACTGGGCAGCCTGTATCTTTGGAGGAAATGCCAAGATCTGCGGGGGTGTGGCCCTGTTTCCCACTGTGTGCAGATGAATCTTCTAACCACCTGTCTTCTGGAGGTGGGGACTGGAAGTGGGGACAGGAAGTTGGGACAGGAAGTGGAGCCAGTTCTGCCAGGTCCTCCCATTCAGATGGTGGGCTCCTGAAGAAGTGACATAGAGAACTCATGGAGGTGACAGTGGAGACAGGCTCCCAGCGGAGGGCAGCAAGGACCAATGATGGTGTGAGTGTCCACTGAGAGTGCCATTGGTGGCGTCCCAGGCAGCAGGTTCTGTAGGATGACCTCACTGTCATCTATGCTTGTTTCCCTGCTTGCAGTCAATCTCCGTGTCCTCTGCCTTGTCCTCTTGGGGCCTGTTCTTGGCTGGCAATCATATTGGAAAGTTATCTAACAAATTATTTCACACTGAAGTGAGAAAGATTTAGATAAGTAGTCATTTTCCTAAAGGCACTTGCATTTTAAGAAAGGAAAGGAAACAGGTAAGGCTAAGCATTTCATTTAACTGGCAGTGGAAAACGTAATCACTTTTTAAAATAATTTATAATTTTATAATTTTTAATTTTGTTTTTATAGAGACAAGGTCTCTCTATATTGCCCAGGCTTGTCAACTCCTGGCCTCAAGTGATCCTCCTGCTTTCGCAAATCCCAAAGTGCTGGGATTACAGGCGTGAGCCACCATTGCCCGGCAGGGAAAGTTCATTTTTAAGGCTGACTATGTATGTACCAGGGGCCTATTATGCCCCTGGGATGCTAGTGTTCAAGGCATTGTCTAGTCTGGCATAGCTGAGGCACATTCGAGTGGCCACCTCCCATGTTGCCTACTCGGCTGGCACGGTGGAGAGCTTAGCTGTCTTTTGAGTCTGTGACTTGTTTAGACTTTACTGGTTTAATCAGAAGGCTCTGAATTTCTTACTTAAATTCCCATTCAGGTGTCTGGCTGACCAACATTGGCAGGTAAAGGTGACATTTTGGTCAGATGAGGAAGGGGGTGCCGGGAGGCAACAAAGAGGTATTTTCCCCAATGTCTTACCCCTTTGTTCAGTTTTGATGACATGTAGCACGACTAAGAAAAGAACTTCTAGGCCAGTCCAGTGGCGTAGGGTGTGGGTAGGGTGGAGAACCGTACAAGATTGAGATCCCAAAGAGAGCCTGTGCCCAAATGCAAATTCCTGGTCAATTATTTCAGCCAGTTCACAGTGACTGCCTGCTTCTCCCCGCGTTATTTTCACTGGGACCTGAATCAACTCTTGATTCTTGAATCTAGAGAAGGGAAAGGAATCCAGGGCAGAAGGTGGGCAAAAAAGGCAGGAGCGTGAGGTGGCTGGGAAACGGGTGTTCTCCATTCATTTCTCACTTCCAAGTCTGACCTAAGCAGGTCTAGCAGGAAGGGCAGATTATCACGTGCAGCAAAGAGACAGGACTGAAGTTTGGCAAGTAGCACAATCCCATCCTCAGGCTCTTTATTTATGTCACTGCCATGAAATCCACTTTGTGAAATAAGGGGCCTTGTCTGTCTGCTCAAGACATGGTCTGGGAGAAGAGGTGGACACCTTCTCCACATTGAGAAGTCAGGGTGCCCTGAGCTTCTGCTATGGCGCTTACCCAGAGCCTGGGGAGAGGGGCTGCTGCCAAAGAAACAAATACATGGGTGTCTTTCCTGGTTCCCAAAGGGCTGACCTTAGAGTCACCCGATTGTGCTGCTTACATCCCTCCAGGGCTTTGAAACACATGCTTAGCTCTTGTGGCTAAGAAATGGACGCTGCTGAAATGGACGCTAAGCTCTTGTGGGGAAGCTCTTGTGGTGCCTAACTGCGTCAGAAGGCGATTCTGGCTTTGAGGCTGGGAAACTTTCGGAGGTGCTTTTCAAATGCAAGCTTATGTCACCTTTAGGAACACTTTTCAATTCACTTTCTGCTGGTCAGGCTTGCAGCTCCACGCTGTCGCCTGCTCCTGCCTCTCTGTGGCTCCCAATGTCCAGCAGGCACAGACTTGACGGTTGTCTCTGTGCAGAATTCCCCTCACTTTCTGCTTCCACAGGCTGACTTCGTTCATGCTGTTCCTGCTTCCTGCTCTGGTTACAGCCACAGGCTCCTCCACATTCTTCTGTCTGCCTCCAGTTTCTTCTTCTCACTTTAATCAGTCTTGTCCACCATTGCCAGATAATTAAAAAACAAAACAAAACAAAAACTAAGCTTCCATGTTACCTACAAAATAGTCAAGGTCTTTCTTCCATGTTATCTACAAAATATTCCAGGTTGTTCTTAGCCTTTTAGGAATCAGAGGAGAATTTCAACCCATTATGGGTTTAGGCCTCCAAGACTCTAACAGAGGAGTGACACGGTGGAAGAATAATGGGAAGTGGAAATCTTACCCCTGGCAGGGTGTCCTGGTTCTGGATGCATGCCCAAGGAAACACAAACGATAATTTTTACAAATCAAAGCCATGCAAGTCCCATGGAGACATATTAGAACATGTTTTCTTAGATTTGTAAGTCATAGGACCAAAATTGGTGGCTGAATGGCACCGAGGGAGAGTCTGATAGGTTACTAACTAAGGGGTGCTCTATGTTGCCCCAGACTAGGTGGAAAAGGAAGGGGTAGGGAAAGCCAGGGTGGTGATCCTGAGAAAGAAGTTGGATGAGAAGACTCTGCACCTTCTAGCCATGCTCAAATGCTAGTGATAAACACACACAGACAACATATAGTGAAGTACACAGACACAGAGTCTCACACACCTTGCACACCAACTCATTCATGCTCTTGGGCATCTACAGCACTCATTTCACTGTCAGGTTTTGCCTTTTCTTTGGACGTCGCTCTTGGGCGTCTAGAGCACTCATTTCACTGTCAGGTTTTGCCTTTTCTTTGGATGTCATTTTTCCTTGTGTGCATGTTGCCCATTCCCCTAAGAAGTACAGGAGAGGTGGGCACGGTGGCTCACACCTGTAATCCCAGCACTTTGGGAAGCCGAGGCGGGAGGATCACTTGAGGCCAGGGGTTGGAGAACAGGCTGGGCAACATGACGAGACCCTGTCTCTGCAAAAAAATCTTTAAAAAATTATCCAGATGTGGTGGCATGTGCATGTGGTCCCAGCTACTAAGGAGGCTGAGGCGGGAGGATCGCTTGAACCTGGGAAGTTGAAGATGCAGTCAGCTGTGATTGCATCACAGTACTCTTGCCTGGGCAATGGAGTGAAGCCCTGTCTCCAAAAACAACAAACAAACAAAAAAACCAAAAAACAAAATAGCAAAAGAGACGTACAGCAGATATGGAGCAGAAGTGCGAATGGTCTTCTAAATAGTCAATCTTTGGGGGCATCCTCCCCTCTCTTCTCCCCTCCCCTCCTTTTTTTCTTATACTTCTTCTTGCAGTCCAACATCCTTAGCAGTGCAAAATGAGTCAGAGGTTCCTCAAACTTTTGAGTGCTCAGCATTATATAATCATCACTTCCAAGTAGCATTCGGAGATGTCTTTAAGCTGCAACAGCTATTGTTAGTTGTTTAAGACACTCCATCACTGCCTTTGATCGGAAACTTTCTCATCACCATTATGTGCATCGGTGCAGGCACCTTAAATTTCACTGGGTCTTGGGATTAGTCATATTGTAGAGAGACACAGAGATGTGAGAAATAAATTGAAAAAAGGTCTGTAGCAACAGATTTTACACCATAAAAGAGTAAATTATTAGGTGTTGGGAAAAATATAAATGTTGCAAACGGTGTGTTTTATATACTGTTGCCAAGAATAAAAATATGCCAAATATGGGGGAAAAAGGTGTTGGTTAATCAGACTTCTGGCTGGCCCCCACCCTGCAGCTCTTAGCACTGCTGGGCTGTTTTATAGGGCAGTAACCCAGTCACCAAAGCAAAGAGAATTTGAATAAGGGACTTGGAAGATATGCCAACTTGGGGACTAATTATTGCCTTGTTAAACAGTGAGATGGGGTTATTGTACATTTTTGGGTATGGTAGTTAAAATGTATTTTAAAAAAGAAGTTTTTAGAAACCAAGAATTCCCCAAATTCAAGAAGTAACTGATAAAGTAGTTTATGGAAATGTAATCTCCCCATAGAACCAGATTGTGCAACAAAAAAGGAGAAGGAACGATGTTAAATGGGAAACAGAATGGGGGTGACCCTTCCAGATGGCTTTCTGGAAACTCCTTTCAAGCCAGCCACCCACCAGACGATGCTACCAAATGGCCCCTGTATTCGTTTTTTAGGGCTGCCATAACAAAGTGTCACAAGCTGGGTGGCTTACAACAATAAAAATCTACCATTTCTGGAGGCCACAAGTGTGAAATCAAGATGTCAGCAGTGCCATACTCTCTCTGAAGTCTGTTGGAGAGAACTCTTCTTTGTCTCTCCCAGTTTCTGGTGGTTTCCAGCAATCCGTGGCTTCCTTGGCTTGTCGTCGCATCATTCCAGTCTCAGTTATCATGCGGCCTCCTCACTATGTGTCTGTCTGTGTTTACATTTTCCTCTTCTCATAAGGGCAGCAGTAAATGGATTAGGCATGCTAGTATATCTTCTTCACTTGATGGCATCTGCAGACTCTGTTTCCAAATAAGGCCTTGTTCATGGGTACTGGGGTTAGGACTTCAACACCTCATTTCTAGTCTCCTATATCACCATGAAGAAAGCTATGCTAGAAAGCTGTGTCTTTGTTACTTATATAAAATGGTATTGATAATAGCTACCTACTCAAAACTACTCAGAATAAGATCAGTTTCTAGCATGACAGTATGAGGAGCCGCCTGACCCACTCCTCCAGGTAAACTGGTAAAAACAGCCATTTAAGGCTTCTGGAAATAGTCCCAAGGAAAAACATCAAAGGAAGGAACCTGTATTCAAGAAAATGTACTAATTTAGTAGAAGAGGTGAATCTGTGGGATTTGAAACAAGACCACTTCTTTCCTCCCCACTCCCAGCTCAGCACGGTGGCAATTTCCCTCCAGACAGCTATTGCCGAAACACAGGTCTCCTCTCCTCCCAGCACAGAGGGCCTCCTTCCAGGGAGGAGTAGGATGGCAGTGTCCTTCATCCTGCCTCCAGCTCCCTGTTGCTGAGGCTGTCTCAGATGAATGCAGTTGAGAGGTGGGGGCTGCCACCCCTACCTGCTACTCATGGAAGGAGACTCTACCTTGGGTGTGACATGCTGAGAAGACTGTGGCCCTGGTCACTTTTGCCCTGGCTCTTGAGGTGGTGTTTCCATGCCAGAAGCCTCAAGTTAAGAAAACCACTGGCTATCCCCAACTCCTCCACCAAGCACCCAGCCGCTAGGCAGGGGGTGTCACTCAGAGAAAAGCTTACCATTGTTTCTACCCCCAGCTCCAGAGCTCTGGTTCAGATATTTTGTTGCAAGGTAGGGGAGAAGAAGCAGTTCAGAGAAAAAAAGGTAATTCTTAATCTCTTCCCAAGGGAACTGACTTCATTTTCAACAGAGCTTGGAGAAAATTAAGCCTAAGGATGCTCTGAAAACACAGTGGAGGTTGTGGTGAACGGCAATTGGGAGAGGCTAGTTTGCAGGAAAGAACCCAGAATAAACCACTGGGAAGGAACCCTTCTGGGGGTCAGAACAAATATCAAACACTGACCTCAGAAACTATTCTTTCAAAGGAGCCACAGTTTAATGGGGTTAGTTTGTGGAACACTTTATGCCCCAGGATATTGTTGAAAACAATAGGGCAATTGGCCACCAATTAATGGAGCTTAACAGCTGGATGTGGTTAGGGAAGTGCCAGAGAGCCCTAGCAAAACCACTGTCATCCCAGCACGACTGTGGGCATATGCAAAGCTGAACCTCTTTAGGGAGCAATATGAGAGGCTTAATGCTTTGGGAGGGAAAATATACAGTTGACCTTTGGACAACACAGGTTTGAACTGCGTGAGTCCACCTATATATGAATTTTTTTCCACCACTGCTAACCTTGAGACAAGACTGACCCCTATTCTTCTCCCTCCTCTGCAGCATACTCTACATGCAGATGATGTGGATAAAGATCTTTATGATGATCTACTTCCACCTAATGAATAGTAAATGTGTTTTCTCTTCCTTAGGATTTTCTTAATAATATGCTCTTTTCTGTAACTTATTTTACTGAAAGAGTACAGTATATAATACATATAACACACAAAATATATGTTAATTGACTAGCTGTGTTATCAGTGAGGCTCCTTCTGGTCAACAGTAGGCTATTAGTAAAGTTCTGGGGCATCAAAAGTTATACACAATTATTTTACTGCATAGGCAGTCAATGCCCACAACCCCTACTTTGTTCAAGTGTCAACTTTACTTCATGAAAATAAACCAGCCAGTCACTAAAAAAAATCAATAAGCAAATAACCATAACAAGTCCTGAAGGAGGGGAAGACCAATATCCAGAGTCAGTAGAATATATTATCTAAAATGTCCAGTTTCTCACAAAAAATTACAAGGCATGCAAACAAACAAGAAAGTATAATATGATCCATACACCTGAAAAAAAGCAGAGAAAGAAACTAACTTTAAGAATGATAAGACATAGGCTGAGTGTGCCTGTAATCTCAGCACTTTGAGGGGTTGAGGTGGGAGGATTGCTTGAGCCCAGGAGAGTGAGGCTAGGCATCTATCACACCACTGTGCTCCAGCCTGGGTGACAAAGTGAGACCCTGTCAAAAAAAACAAAAACAAAAACAAAACCCTCAAAAAACCTGTTATAAGCATGTTCACAGAGCTAAAAGAAGGGATGATGACCATGTTCCATCAAATAGAGAATGCCAACAGAGAGATAGAATAATCAAATGGAAATTCTGGATTTGAAAAGTATAATAATTGAAATGAAATATTCACTAAAGAGGCTCAAAAGTAGATTTGAACTGGCAGAAGAAAGAATATGTGAACTTGAAGATAGATCAATAGAGACTATGCAAGCTGAAGAACAGAAGAAGGAATAATGAAAAGTGAAGAGCACTTCAGAAAATGTGAGACACCATTAAGTGCACCAACATACATGTAATGGAAGTATCAGAAGGAAAGGAGAGAAAGGAGTAGAAAAATCTTGAAGATTAAGTGGGAAGATCACTTGAGCTCAGGAGTTTGAGACCAGCCTGGGCAACCTAGTGAGACTTCACCTCTGCTAAAAAAAATTAGCTGGGTGTGGTGATGTGTACCTGTAGTCCCAGCTATTCAGAAGGCTGAAGTGGAAGATTTTTGTAAACTCGGGAGTTCTGCACTACAGTAAGCTATGATCGTGCCACTGCACTCCAGCCTGGGTGAAAGAGTGAGACCCTGTCTCAATTTTTTTTTTTCTGAAGAACTAGTGTCTGGAAGCTCCCCAAATGTACTGATAGATATTGGTCTGTAGTTTTCTTTTCTTGTAATGTCTTTTTCTGCTTTTGGTACTAGGATAATGCTAGCGTCATCAAATGAGTTAGAAAGTATTCCCTTTTCATCTATCTTCTGAAAGAGCTTATAAGGGAATTGGTATAGTTTCTTCCTGAAGTGTTGGTGGAATTCACCAATGAACTCATCTGGGCCTGGTGCTTTCTTCTTTTGGAAGGTTATTAATTATTGATTCAATTTCTTTAATAAATATAAGCCTATTCAGATTGTCTATTTCTTCTTGTGTGAGTTTTGCTAGATTGCATCCTTCAAAATATTGGTCTATTTCATCTAAGTTATCAGATTTTTGGGCATAGAACTGTTCATAGTATTCCCAAGTTTATTGAAAAGCAATAACCTACACATCCAGAAAGCTCAACAAACTTCAAGTAGGATAAATAAAAGCAAAGAGATACTAAACAGCCACGTCATAGTACAAATGCTGAATTAAAGATACAGAGAAAATCTTGAAAGGAGCAAGAGAAAAATTACTCTAAAAAAAAAAAAAAAAAACTATAAACCAAGAATTCTATATCCAGCAAAGCTTGCTTTTAAAAATGAAGGCAAAATACAGACTTTCCCAGATAAACAAAATGTGAGAGAATTTGCTGCTAGCAGACCTGCCTTACAGAAAATAGTAAAAGAAGTTTTTCAGGCTGAGAAAAAATGACCCCAAAATGTAATCTGAATTCACATGCAACAAACAAACACCACAGGTAACTCTGTAATTATAAAAGATAGTTTAAACGCAAATTTTTCTCCCTTCTCTTAACTGATTTTAAAAGTTAGTATAAAATAATATGTATATAATATATTTTGGGGTCTATAAT
This sequence comes from Gorilla gorilla gorilla, assembly GCF_029281585.2. Taxonomy (NCBI): domain Eukaryota; kingdom Metazoa; phylum Chordata; class Mammalia; order Primates; family Hominidae; genus Gorilla; species Gorilla gorilla. Next base: position 92,552,825 of record NC_073237.2, on the reverse strand, counting down.
GTATAAATATGTAGGATATACATATTTACCAGTAATGCACAAAGGAGGTGGGAGAAAGCAAAGCTCTATTGAACTAAGAAAGTGAAGATAGATGGTAAAATAATAATTATAAAAATGTATTGTTGGGTTTGTAACATTAATAGATCTAATATGTACAATAATGATTCTGCAACAAAGATGGGAGAATAGGGAATATAGCTATATAAGCATAATGTTTCTACATATCATTGGAATTAAGCTACTAATAGTATAAATCAGAAGTTGATTCTGATAAGATGTATAGGGTAAACTCAGAGCAACCATTAAAAAAACTAAAATAATATAGTGAAACAAATCAGTAAAGAAGATAAAATGTTACATTCAAAGATATTCACTTAATACAAAAGAACAGTAAAGGGAGAATAGAGGAACAAAAAAGATATGAGACATATAGAACATAAAAAGCAAAATGTCAGACATAAATTTAATTATATCAATAATAACATTAAAATGTGAATGAACAATCCAATCAAAATAAAGAAATTGTCACACTAGAATAAAAAAGACGTGATCCAACTATATGCTGTCTACAGGAGACACACATTAGATTCAAAGATACAAACAGACTGAACATAAAAGCAAGGAAAAAAGATATATTATGCAAACAACCACCACATAAAAGCTAGAGTGGCTATACTGATATCAGACAAAATAGACTCTAAAACAAAAACTGTTATTAGAGATAAAGAAGGATATTTTATAATGATAAAAGATCAACTCATCAGGAAGATATAACAATTATGAACATAAATCCACTTAATAATGTACTAAAATTCATGAAGGAAAAACAGAAAGAAATGAAGGGAGAAATAGCCAATTCAACAATAATAGTTGTAGACTTTAATACCTCAATTTCAATAAGGGATAGAACAACTAGACAAATGATTAACAAAGAAATAAAGGACCTAAACAACACTATAAACAAATGATACCTAACAGACATCTATAGAACACTCCACCCAACAACAACAGAATCTGCATTCTTCTCAAATGCACATGGCATGGTTTCCATGATAGGCCATGTGCTAGGCCATAAAACAAACGAGTAAATTTAGAAGACAGAAATAATACAAAAGTATGTCCTGTGACTGCAGTGAAATGAAAGTAGAAATCAAAGTAGAGAGTAGGAAGAATTTGGGAAACTTGTAGATAAGTGGAAATAAAACAACACACTCCCAAATAACCAGCAGGTCAAAGAAGTCAGGAGGGAAATCTGAAAAGAGTCTGAGATGAATGAAAATCAAGACCCAATATACCATAACTTTTGGTATTCAGTGAAAGCAGTGCTTAGAGGGAACTTTATAGCTGTAATGCCTATATTAAGAAAGAAGGCCGAGCACAGTGGCTCACACCTGTAATCTCAGCACTTTGGGAGGCTGAGGTGGGAGGATTGCTTGAAGCAAGGAGTTTGAGACCATCCTGGGCGACACAATGAGACCCTGTCTTTACAACAAAATAAAAATAAAAATTAGCTGGGCCTTGTGGTGCATGCTAGTAGTCCTAGCTACTTGGGAGGCTGAGGTGGGAGGATTGCTTGAGCCAAGGTTGAGGCTACAGTGAGCTATGATTGTGCCACTGCACTCCAGTGTGGGTGACAGAGCGAGACCCTGTATCCAAAAAAGAAAAGAAAAGGAAAGAAAAACGAAGGCCGGGTGCAGTGGCTTATGCTTCATGCCTATAATTTCATCACCTTGGGAAGCCAAGGTAGGATGATCACCTGACACTGGGATTTCAAGATCCGCCTGGGCAACATAGTGAGACCTTGTTTTTACTAAATAAATAAATAATTTAATGTAAAGAAAAAAGAAGAAAGATTTTAAACCAATAACCTAAACTTCCACCTTCCAACGTTAGAGAAAGAAGAGCTAAACCTAAAAGAAGCAGAAAAAGAAAATAATAAAGATTAGAGGCTGGCCCGATGGTAGTGGGTTATCAGAACTTATTAACATTAGTGCCACTGAAGCTGGTCTACTATCCCCTGCTCCTAAATCTGATTTTGTAGATTAATGGCTGCCTAGAAGTGGGGACTGGGAGTGCTGGAGGTCATGGTTAAAGAGTTTCGAGTTCTTTTTGAGGTGATTAAAATGTTCTGAAATTGACTGTGATGATATATGCTTCTGTTCACAGATACACATATCTGTGAATATACTTAAGCCCCCTGAATTGTACACTTGAAATGAGTGAATTGTGCCATATGTGGGCATTGGAGGGCATCCATAGTTTGGATGTCCCCTCCAAATCTCATGTTGAAATTTGATCTCCAGCATTGGAGGTGGGGCCTGGTGGGAGGTGACTGGATCATGGGGTTGACCCCTTACAAATGGCTTAGTGGCATCCCCTTGTTGGTGAGTGAGTTCTCACTTAGTTCACATGAGATCTGGTTGGTTGAATGAGTCTGGGTCCCCTCCTTCTCTCTCTCTCTCTCTCTCTTTTTTTTTTTTTTTGAGACAAAGTCTCACTCTGCTGTAGCCCAGGCTGGAGTGCAGTGGCACGATCTCAGCTCACCACAACTTCCGCCTCCTGGGTTTAAGCGATTTTCCTGCCTCAACCTCCAGAGTAGCTGGGATTACAGGTGTGCACCACTGCACCCGGCTAATTTTTTGTATTTTTATTAGAGACGGGGTTTCACCATGTTGGCCAGGCTGGTCTTGAATTCCCAACCTCAGGTAATCTGCCCGCCTCGGCCTCTCAAAGTGCTAGGATTACAGGCGTGAGTCACCATGCCCGGCCTCCTTCTTCTCCTTCTGTCTTGCTCACACTTCTACCTGCTCCCCCCTGGCCTTCTGTCATGATTGGAAGCTTCCTGAGGCCTCACCAGAAGCAGATGCTGGTGCCATGCTTCTGGTACAGCCTGCAGAACCATGAGCCAAACAAACCTCTTTTCTTGTAAGTTTCCCAGCCTCAGGTATTCCTTTACAGCAACACCAGAACGGAACTGTATCTTAACTAGTGAACTATATCTTACCTATATCTCAATTAAGCTGTTAAAAAAGCTAACAACAAACTACCCAGAGTGAAAACACAGCTCAGCACCAGAACTCCAGCCATTTAAGGCATCTTCTCACAATAGGGGTGTTACTGGAAAGGGGTCCTGATCCGCACCCCAGGAGAGGGTTCTTGGATCTCTCACAAGAAAGAATTCGGGGCGAGTCCATAGAATAAAGTGAAAGCAAGTTTATTGAGAAAGTAAAGGAATAAAAGAATGGCCACTCCATAGGCAGAGGAGCCCCAAGGGCTGCTGGTTGCCCATTTTTAGGTTATTTCTTGATGATATGCTAAACAAGGGGTGGATTATTCATGCCTCCCCTTTATAGACCGTACAGGTAACTTCCAGATGTTGCCGTGGCATCTGTAAACTGTCATGGCGCTGGTGGGAGTGTAGCAGTCAGGACGACCAGAGTCACTCTCGTCACCATCTTGGTTTTGGTGGGTTTTGGCCAGCTTCTTTACTGCAACCTGTTTTATCAGCAAGGTCTTTGTGATCTGTATCTTGTGCCGACCTCCTATCTCATCCTGTGACTTAGAATGCCTTATCTCCTGAGAATGCAGCCCAGTAGGTCTCAGCCTCATTTTACCCAGCCCCTATACAAGAGAGAGTCAATCTGGTTTAAACGCCTCTGACAGAGGCAGGCCAACCTGCAGCAACTATGTGCAAAGTCCCTATAAGTGGAAGGATGGCTTGAGATAGGAGAGGGGGCTGCTTTAATGCCACTTTCTTTTATGGAGTGCACTCAAGATGATTAGGGGCGTCCCACCTACCTTCTTCCCCTTGTTTTCCTCCTATTCTGTTATTCTTTTTCAACTCAGCTGCACAAAACCTGAAGCAGGGTATCCACTGGGACTAGAATAGTCATGGTGCTGAGGCCTGGGGAAGTAGAAACATACCTTCTATTTGTCTGCCTGAGGAGAGTTCTGAGCAGGAGCTGGTTGTATTGATGGGGGCTCCTGTCAGGCCTGGCAGAGAACAGAAGAGCATGTTGGACCCTTTCCCGTTACCCTCAGACTCTCCCATAATCTATAAGCTCTGTGGTTTATTTGTTCTTTAAAACCCTTTCTTTTTTTCCCCTTTTCGTTTTGCTTTATATAATGCACACTTATGTCATAATAGAGCCTGATTTTCTACAATGGGCTTTTTTGTGTGCTTTCGATTCAAACATAAAAAGCTCCACTTCAATGTAACAAATAAATTCCCAGCCATCATTGTACCAAATAATCCACAAACCTCAAACACACTTGGACTGGAAGGCACTTCCTGTTCCCCCTGCTGAAGCCACACACCCCTCCCCCAGCCTCACTGAGGAGCCTTGCAGACAGGAGCCTGTTTGTCACTATTTTGAGTATGAATCAGGTTGCTGTTGGGTGTTAGCCTGTCTCGGGACCCCCAGCCCTGCATCTGGACATGTCACTGATTTGCTTGCAAGCTGATTCTGTTTAGAGCATTTTCTGTGCTGTGGGCAGGATTCCCCACCTCACTGCCCACGTGCTGGGGGTGGGGGGCCTGGGGAGGATACAGCAACGTGGAGAGCCTGCCTCACCCGCACACTGTTCCTTTCTGGGCACCGCGGCTGGTTCTCATCTGCAGGCATTCACCCTCTGCCACAGAACCTGCCTTGGCCACCTCAGTTCACAGGTGACTCCTGGCCTGGGGCAGCCTCTAGGGGGTCGCCCTGTGTGCCCTCGCATTGCTGGTTAGCTTCATTAGGAGACGAGTTTGTGGGTCCACCTTCCCAGGGCTTCACTGGCCCTCTCCCGCCCTTCTCTGCTCTGCCTCCACCAGCCTGCTGCAAATCCATTGTGGATTCCTGGAAGGTAGAGTCCAAATATTAAAAGTCTTTATATTCACATGGTAGCCCCTCTTCTAGCCCCCAAGACCATATCTTTCAACCTATTTACATAAGAAACCCTTCTCTTTGCAAAGTCCACCCCCACCCGTTTCTGGGAATGCCATGGGGATGGCTCATCGGTGCCCATGGAAAGCCTCCATCCAATCCCCATCCACCAAGCACTCCTCTCTCATTACCTCTGCTGTGTCCACAGGGCCTCACTCCCTCTTCCTCTCCACTGTTCGGGATGCTCTTTTCCAGGCTGTGAGAGAATTTTACCAAATTGGGCTGTATTTCCTTTTGTTCTTACTGCATGCGAGTCAGAATGTTATGCGCCAGTACATGGAATGTCTGGTCCATCAGCTGAGCCCACACTCTATTCATATACAGGCACACCCGCTGGGGTACAGCTTAGGCTGAGAAACAAATGGGCCCCCAAATATGACAGCTTAAACCAGGGAAGAGTTTCTCTCTTCTCTAAAGGTAGGAGGATTCGTGGTGGGGCTCTTCGGCTGGCTCCATGGTACCCAGGCCCTGCCTCCTTTTCTCCGTGACTCTGCCGTCCCTTACAGATGTGTTTCTCACACAATCTGGAGTACGACTGTCATTATTTCTATTATCATTTAAATTTCCAATCGATCTCAGACCGCTATGTATCTTTATTGGGCTTAAAAAGTGCTTGACTCATGCCCAGGCCTGGTCAATATATTGAGGTGGGTCCACAGATCATATGCTTGAAGGTCAAGGCAATATCAAGGTACTATGAAAGTTTATCAAAGCTGACCCAATTTCTGTCCTTCTCACCTCACACACTGGGAGCGAGGTTCATACAGTAGCTCCTGTGTGCAGGGCAGATTGTGTGCAGAACCGCCCTGAAATGACACCTCTTCCATGCAGCTGAAGGTGCTCACCACCATGCCCGTGGCGTCCACAGCACCTATAGTGCCACAGTGTCTACTGCAGCAATTTTCTGGCAAGTGGAATGGAGAGGAGCGCAAGACCTGCTCCTTCCCTGCGTGGGCCATCTTCCTGAGCACACGTCTCTTCTACCCACATCCCATCAGCCAGGATTTGCCCACACACCACACGGAGCTGCAGGGGTGGTGGGAAAGGAAAGTCTTTATTTTGGGCAGCTACACACCCAGGTAAATTTCAGGGGTTCTGTTGCTAAAGAAAGAAGGGAAGAATGAATGTTAGGAGATGTGATACTAAATGTAAAACTACCCCAAGTCCCGTTGGTCAAATTCATAGGCAGTGCAGAGGCTCCTGCCGGCTTCCTTGCTTGGTCCAGATGCTCTAGGGCTTCCGCGTTAGCTTGGCTGAAGGAGCAGGAACTAAGCTGCATGCACACAGAGATGAAGAACTTCCTGGGCAGGGCAGAGTACAGGTCTCCTTAGCAATGGGTGCCTGTGCACTGCTGCTGCTGGTGGCCCTTGAAACACTGACCAGTGGGCATCACTATCCCCAGCAACGGCATGTTCCCAGTGAGGCACTTTGCTCTCCTCTGTGTCACTGACCAGCCCCTTTGTTAATTCTCCATCATAGCAGAGACCAGACGGTACCCTCTGTTTCATTTGTTTTTGGGGCAGAATCTTGCTATCACCTATGCTGGAGTGCAGTGGCGTGACCCTGCTCACTGCAGCCTTGGCCTCCTGGGCTCAAGTGATTCTCCCACCTCAGCCTCTGAAGTATCAGGGACCACAGGCGTGCACCACGATGTCTGGCTAATTTGTTTATTTATTTATTTTTTTAGAGATGGGGTCTTCCTATGTCAGCCAGGCTAGTATTGAACTCCTAGCCTCAAGCGGTCCTCCTGCCTTGGCCTCCCAAAGTGCTGGAATTACAGGTGTGAGCCACCGTGCCCCACCTCGGACTGTATCTTTTTATAAGAATAGGCTGAAGTTTGGCCAGGCGCGGTGGCTCACGCCTGTAATCCCAGCACTTTTGGAGGCCGAGGCGGGCGGATCACAAGGTCAGGAGATTGAGACCATCCTGGCTGACACTGTGAAATCCCGTCTCTACTAAAAATACAAAAAATTAGCCGGGCGTGGTGGTGGGCACCTTTAGTCCCAGCTACTCGGGAGACTGAGGCAGGAGAATGGTGTGAACCCAGGAGGCGGAGCTTGCAGTGAGCCTCTGAGATAGCGCCACTGCACTCCAGCCCGGGAGACAGAGCGACACTCCGCCTCAAAAAAAAAAAAAAAAAAAAAAAAAGAATAGGCTGAAGTTTGAGAAGCGCAGGATGGAAATACGGCACAGAGGAGAATTTACAGGAAATGCGTAGTCCAGCCCCTTCTAGGAGTCCTCACCAGGAGCGCTCTCTTCCTGCTGTGGGAAGTGCTCTGAGCATTGCTGCACTGCAAACTCTGGGCAGAAATGACCCTGAGGCTCCGGGGAGGAGGAAGCACATAATCCCATCTCTAAGCTCCACTTCCAGACCCCCTGTTTCTCATACTAGAACCTCCCTCTTCCCAGGGCAGTGACCATATCTATTCCTTATGGAACCATCCACAGGGTGTGGTATTAGCCCACAGTCCCAATAGTAATTACATAATTGTCAGACAGAACATTCCCCAGGTCTGGGCTATTAAGTTGTAAGCACCATCGCATGAAAGACAGATCAGCCCAACCCAGGTAGGGCTAAAACGATTGCAGTCCAGCTTTTATATAGCATCAATTATTCAATCCAGTTATTCACTCACCACCTTAGCCATATTAGAAATAAAAGGAATGCCTTCCTTTCTTTCCAAAGGACTCAGATTTAAGCCACAGCTGTTGGCTGGCAAACCAGACCCCTGCGTCGTTTTTTCCATTTCTCTAACTCGATACAGGATCTTCATCAGTTAGGACGGGTTTCACTGCAAGTCAAGCCTCTAGTAGTCAGAGATTCTAAGGTTGGCCTGATCCTGAAGACAGAGGGAGGCTCCGTGTAAGAGGTCACAGGAAGCTATACAATAGCCCTGGGTTATAAATTCATGTTCTGGATTGGCTTTTGGCAGTCCTGTCTGCCTAATTTATGATGACAATTTCTCAGACTCAGGACTAGTGAGCAGAGATGGAATTACCTAGGAAGGGGCTGATATCCTTCTGCACCCATGACTTTTATACCCAGAGCACACTCTTGAAACTGCTTCTGCCTTCTAAAGCAGTAGCTTCCCAACCCAATTCATTAGAAACTTGTGAGACCACCTTGGAGAATCCTATAACTAAAAAGCCATGTTCTGCAAAAGGGCAGTCCTGAGTTGTGCCTAATTTCATGCGGGATTTTGTTGTTTTCATGACACCAGTGCAATAAAAGGGCCCATCTCTTAATAACGTAAAAATCAGTGATGGTAATGTTCATAGCGGGCTTTTACACTAGATGGCAATGAAATCCTCAGCACATCTGCAGCTCCCTGCTCTTCTGTCCCTGGAATCTCCAGTGTTTATTTTATGTGAAGGAGGAACCAACACAGAACTTCTCGAACCCTTTATGTGGTTGAAATTGGGCCTTCTCTTCTATTAGGTAGTGTGTGTCTATATCACGTTCTTGTTCCTATGCCAGAAAAGCTTGACACGTTTTATTATTCATGGCATTACCTTGCTGTTTGAACTCGGAATTTCTTTGCCTGGAATCTCAAGTGTAATGAAATAGCAGGAAAATGTTCCAACCTTTGGTGGTGAAGTCTTCAGGTGAAAGAAATGGAGAAAAGAAAGGTGGAAGAGTAGAGATGGTAGGTCCTAGGAAGGAAGCCTTTTCTGTTTTCAGCAGAAATGTCACTGTGCCATGTGATGAAAGAGGAGGCCTCCGTGAGGCCCAGGGTGTGACACCTGGCAGGGAGCCCTGGTTCTTTTCTTCTCTGAAAACTCTCAACTTTTACAAATTAGAGTCTGGGCTTACAAGGCCATGGCCTTTGAGTTTCAAGTGTCTATTCAGAACTGAAAATCCAAGAATTTGATTTTTTGGTCTCTGTCTTTGGGTCCGTTCACCCAGCCATGAGTGACCAAGGGTAAGGAGGGCCACACAGCAGCTTCTGTGTGAGGATATAATTCTCTATCTCAGAAAGTTGTACCAGCATCCTGAGCTATAAATACTGGACAGTTCCAGATATGAGAAATTTCTATGGTGGTCACATTTTCTGACCCAGAAATGACACTGTTCTCTTCCTTATGGTGTGAGCACACTGAAAATTCCAATTTATATTTTATCACTGTATTAGTTCATTCTCAAGCTGCTACAAAGAACTGCCCAAGACTGAGCAATTTATAAAGGAAAGAGGTTCAATTGACTCGCAGTTCTACAGGGCTGGGGAGGCCTCAGGAAACTTAACAATCATGATGGAAGGGGAAGCAAACATGTCCTTCTTCACATGGTGGCAGGAAGGAGAAGTGCTGAGCAAAGGGGGAAATGTCGCTTATAAAATCATCAGATCTCATGAGAACTCACTCATTATCACGAGAACAGCAGCATGGGGGTAATTGCCCCCCATGATTCAGTTGCCTTCACCTGGTCCCACCCTTGATACATGGGAATTATTATAATTCAAGGTAAGATTTGGGTGGGGATACAGCCAAACCATATCAGGGAGAGCCAAACTGTGTCAATCACGTATCAACCTCTGAGGAAGACAGGGAGGAGAAGGAGGCACATGATAATGATGAGACTATTTTTGTCCCATTGGGAGATATAACAAGTGTATCTAGTGAAGAAGAAGAGGAGGAGGAGGATGGGAAGGAAGGAGGGGAAAGAAGGAGGAGGAGGAGAGAGATGATGGTCACTGGTGTTGGGGGAGGTGCCATATCCCTGTAAGTAATGGCACCAGGGCCTTGCTGATGGCAGGGAACATGGGACTCTGGCCATGAACACTTCCCTGGAGGAGCTGAGCATTTGTGCTATATGGAGGGTGAGGTTGGGTGAATTCAATCTCAGGGAGACACGACCTCAGCCTGCATTTATACACTCACACTTCTCAGGCTTCTCAGAGGAGCCACCTCTATTCTCCCAACATCCTCATGCCCTAAAAGGCTCAGCTAGACCTTTCCAGGGTCCCAGTGAGCACCCAGCAGTGAGGGCAGGACTGGCAGCATGGGTCAGGGGGTGCAACAGTGAGCAGTGCCTCCTGCACCCCCCCATATTTGGAAACGTGAGGGGACACGTTCAGTTGTCACACTGTGGGCTATAGTTGAGAAGCGCCTCCTGAATCAGCACTGAGGGCAGATGGTGGTAGCGTGCACGTGCACAAGCTCCTTCCCACGCAGAGTGCCATTCGGAAAACTTCCTCTGTGGAAAGAAATGGGGAGAGTGTGGATGGAGCCCATGGCGCATGGACGTCATGCACCTTGGCTTCCCCGTGTTCCAGGTTGTGGGATGAAACCAGCAGTGCCTGACTCACAAGCAGAAGGCAGAGGTTGGAAGGGGCAGAAAATGGTCTCACTTTCTGCCCTTTCAAAGCTTGTGAGCTCTCATTTTGAATCCTGAGTTAAATGGACGTCCTGCAATTCGGTAAAACAACCAAGTGACTTCTGCAGGGGGACATGAGAGGGGTGATGAGTGTGCTCCCCCCGCCTCCAGACCTGGGCTGCAGAGCCAAGCAACACTGCCTCTCCATCTCATGAGCGTGACTGAGGTGAGTGACTTTTAATTCCTCTGTGCCTCAGTTTCCTCTCCTGTGTGTTATGAAAGTATTTCCTCCTACAAGGTGAGACTCCCTGGGAAGTCTCACCCAGAAATGGAACTCACTACTTTATCACCACCCCAGGGAGCCGGTACAGCCTAGAGATAAGAGTTGGGGAGGAGCGGGGCCTTTGCTTTCTCATCTGTGAAAGCGGGTGGCTAATAGCCCTCTCAAAGGTGAGGTGGGAACCAGTGAGCTGAAACATGAAAAGTGGGGCTCCAAGATATTACCTGACGCTCTGGGGCCTCGAGAAAATCCAAAGCCACAGGTTGTAGCAGGCAGCACAGATTTCATTCTAGGTTTCTTGGAGACAAGAGAATGTGGTTAAGTGATATGCCACAAGGCAGTCTCCTCATTAACCGTGTCTGTCCTCGCCTTGACATTTCCCTTAGGCTGCCATCCATGGGAACCTCCCCTCCACCATGTTTGCCTATCTTGAATATTACTGTTACTATTATGGAAGTTTTATTTGGGATAATAGTGGACAGTCTTAGCAACACTATTTTAACAGGAGGCAGGGCTTGTTTAAAAGCAATCTGGCAGCAGTTTTATTATTATTATTATTATTATTATTATTATTATTATTATTATTTTCACTCTGCAACCTCCACCTCCTGGGTTCAAGTGATCTTCCTGCCTCAACCCCAAGTAGCTGGGATTACAGACACATGCCACCATTTTTGTATTTTTAGTAGAGACGTGGTGTCACTATGTTGGCCAGGCTGGCCTCAAACTCCTGAGCTCAAGTGATCTTCCCGCCTCAGCCTCCCAAAGTGTTAGGATTACAGGCATGAGCACCATGCCCGGCTAGGCAGCACTTACGAACACACGAAGCCCGCATGCAGCAATTCTGCTTCTACCTGCTTACGGGTCACGGGGGTGATGTCCCCCTCAACTGTGTGCTTCATTGCAGCACAGTCTAGAGGAGAGGGGGACTGTATGTGAGAGGTGCCTGAAGCAGGCAGTTTACGGCACTTAAAGGCAACAGACTAGGTGTACTGCCAGCAAGGAAGGTGATCTTGTAGCAGTTCAGAGTGAAAAGGCAGAAGCCAAACGCAGTCTAGAGCCTGTCACTGTAAGTGAGGGTGGGCGCCAGTGGCACAGGCAGAAATGCAGATTCTGCCTCCACCTCCTGAATCTGAATCTGCGGACAGGATGCCCAGGTGGGCACATTGAAGATGGGGAAGTGCAGTCTGTGGCACACAAAGCAGTGGCATTCTCCCTACAGCCACACATCAATACCTTAAGTCTTTGCCTTTGTGGGAAGGGTAGTGGGAGAGAACAGGGGAAAATGTTAATGAAGTTAAAACTCAGGCAAGAACTACACGGAGGCAGCACATATGTTTTCTCATGGTGAGCAAGGTTCTTGCAGGCACCTTCTACAAGAAAGATTGCTGAAGATATGGACAAGTTCACCAACAGCCCGTGTCTCATCCTCCCTCCCAGGCCTCAAGCCCCAAAGGTAACCTGTGATCCAAGAACAAGCCTGGGTCCAGGGTCCCAGCCCTTTCAATCCACTGCTTGCTGTTCTCACCTTGGGTAAGAGTCCCTCATTGTGCATTTGCTGCAGTACTCATTAAGGCAAAGCGCTTGCACATGAAGTCCTGTGGAAAAAAGGGAGGGGCATTTAAGGCCTAACCTTTGCTAGATGCAAACATAAGAAGGGAAGACTTTTTCATCAAACATTGATTCCCAGTCAAAGCAAAATTCCAGAGATTGTGAAGGGTGAAATAGATTAGTATTAAGCTGAAAATAATTTTGGGTTCTGTATTTCAGTACTCTGCCATTTGCTTACAGTATGTCTGTTGCCTTAATATAGTTACTTCAAAGCACTGGATGGTGAGTTAAGAAGGAACAATTAGTAACAGAAGCATGGTTTTAAAAAAACGTCTTGGGGAGTCAGGGTGGAGGTGGGGAGATGGGATAATCCCAGACCACTTCAATAGTTCCCAGAATATCTACATGAACTCCTCATTTATGGAGCTGGAAATGTCCATTGCAAGATACTGCTTTTTGGCATCCTTTTCCTTTCTCTCTCTTCTTTTCTTTCTTGTTTTTTGAACTCTTCAGCTCAGAGTCAGGAAAACGCTGGCATGATAATATGCTACCATTGGCAATTGTCCTTCCAAGATGGTTTATGCAGGAAACATCACGGAAGCAACTTTGCAAACCCGAGGCCTACATCTGCCCGGCCACCCTTCAGCTGTGGGGCCAGTAATAAAATGCTGTGGCAGCGATGGGTGAGACAGGGTCATCATAAACAGGAGAGAAGCAGCAACCTTTTAGAAAGGAAACAGAAAGTTGAGGCATTGAGTAGCACTGAGCCTGGGCAAAGGCACTCAGATCCCTGTTGGCAGCAGAGAGGAGGTGGCTGGGGGCTACTGCCCACTGATGAGGAGAAAACCTTTTACGGAAACTCATGAGGTCCTCATTGTCACTGAGTATTATTACTGCTCTACAGATGGGTTACAAATGAGTGACGGGAATTTATATAATCCAAGAGCACTAATTTCTCCAAACACATTGCTTGGGTATAGTAAAAAGTCTCCAAAATATCCAAATGTGTACATATATATTTGTGATTATCTTATCCTGTTCATGCTGCTATAACTAAATACCTTAGACTGGGTAATTTATAAATATTAGGAACTGATTTTTGGATTCTGGAGGCTGGGAAGTCCAAGGTCAAGGCACTAGAGATCCAGTGTCTGGTAAGGGCTGCTCTCTGCTTCCAAGATGGCACCTCTAGTGCATCCTCACACCATGGAGGGTGAAGGGGCATGAATGCTGTGTCCTCACATGGTGGGAGAGAGGGAAGGGCAAAGAGGAACTAGGGCTCTCCAACTTTTTTGTAAGAGTGTTAATCCATTCCTCAGAGTGGGGCCCTCATGACTTAATCACTTTCCCAAAAGTCCCACCTCTTAATACTACCACATTGGGTATTAAGTTCCAACATGGGAATTTTTGAGACACGAACATTTAAACCATAGCAGTGATCCTTGGAATTCTGTACTTGTTACCATTAATCTGTAAAATGCACAAAGTATCTCTCCTGTTTATCTTGTGGTGGTTCTAGAAGGATCAAAAGTAAAAGTAAAAAGGGTGTGCAAATACAGTGTCTACCACAAGAAACGAGCATAAGATATTTGTGCCAATAAAAGATATATTTGATGCTGTATTGATTCCTCTCACCCGAAACCCTTAGAGGGAGGCCACCTTCCTCCTGATGGCTCCATTTCTAGGTGTTCTAATGCTCTTCCCTCTCTTTTCTGTCCAGAACCTTCAATTACTCCATACAACTACAGTGAACCCTTCTAGGAGATAGGGGTTTCCAAATGCTAGCCCCAGAGCCTCTGCTCTGGAGGTGAAGTTTTCATGGTCCTTGGCAAAACATTAAAAAGCTCAGCATCACTGATCATTAGAGAAATGCAAATCAAAACCACAATGAGATACCATCTAACACCAGTCAGAATGGCTTGATTAAAAAAAAAATAACAGAAGATGGCAAGGTTGTGGAGAAAGAGGAACACTTATACTCTGTTGGTGGGGTGCAAATTAGTCCAGCCATTGTGGAAGACAGTGTGGTGATTCCACAAAGACCCAGAGACAGAAATACCATTTAACTCAGCAATCCCATTACTAAAGGAATATAAATCATTCTATTATAAAGACACATGCATGTATCATGTTCATTGCAGCACTAGTCACAATAGAAAAGACATGGAATCAACTTAATGCCCATCAATGATAGATTAGATAAAGAAAATGTTGTACCTCTACACCCTGGAATACTATGCAGCCATAAAAAAGAATGAGATCATGTCCTTTGCAGGAACACAGATGGAACTGTAGGTCATTATCCTTAGCAAACTAACACAGGAACTGAAAATGAAATACTGCATATCCTCACTTATAAGTGGGAGCTAAATGATGAGAACACATGGACACATAGAGGAGAACAACACACATTGGGCCTTTTCGGAGGGTGGAGGGTGAGAGGAGGGAGAGGATCAGGAAAAATAACTAATAGGTACTAGGCTTAATACCTGAGTGATGAAATAATCTGTTCAACAAACCCCCAAGACACAAGTTTACCTATGTAACAAACCTGTACCCCTGAACTTAAAATAAAAGTTAAAAGTAAAATAAAATAAAAATAAAGGCAGTGATGTGCATTTTTCACACCAAGCCAAATTTACTCAACTGAAAAAATTGTCATTGATTCTGAGATTGTCTTTCTTTTACTGGTGTTAAAATATCATTCTAACATGATTTGGTGTGAGAATGATAGGGCCCGTAGATGCTAGGTTTCTTTTTTTTTTTTCCTTAATGTGTTTACTTGGAAAAATTACAAGTTGGCCATCTTATATAGGTGCTCCAGTTCTTTTGTTTTAAAATTTTGATTGGCCTGTGAAATTTCACAGCCTGGGAATCACTGCTGAATGTTCCATTGCTTACTTTCCCAAGGCCTGAGGTGTGCCTTCAGGAAACGATGACAAAAACACACTAGAAGCTTTATCCAAGAGCCTGATGAAGAGGAACATGGGCTGGGTGTCTCTGACTTAGGAATGTGCCTTCCCAGAACTTTGGCAAGGGCATCTGTAGCTGGCGCCAGTAAGAGTGACAGAGCTCCATGGGCAGCCACCCCACCAAAGCTCAGGGGGCGCCTGCTGTGTCCTGCTGCTCTGGGGCACAGTCTTTCCCCAGAATCCTTAGTTAAAACTAACAGAAAGTAACCTTTGAACGGCCACTAGGGGTGATTCAAGCCACACTTTGCTCAACAGGTATAGTGCCCATTAATGAGAGCTTGGTGGGAGGGCTCAGGGCACCTATGGCAATTTATAGTTGTTTCTGAGGAAAAATGTATTCTGAGTACCAGGTTGCTAAATTAAAATTAAAGTCTTGGAGTGTTTCATACATTCTTGGATGGGCTGGAACCCATCCAAGAGGCTCAGCTGAATCCAGTAACAACAAAAGCACTTCCCTAGTGGGTCTTGTGCTTTACAGTCCTGGTGATCCCCATGGAAGAGGGTTGAAAGAGCTGGGTTCTAGAACTTCCAGGTCCTCTGTGTAGCCACCAGCCTCATGTGGCCATCAAGCACTTGAAATGTGGCTGGTCCAAGCGGTGATGGGCACTAAGTGTAAAATACACACTGGCTTTCAAATATGTAAAAAAAAAGAAAAAAGAATGTAAAATATTGATTACATTTTGAAATATTTTGGGTATATTGTGTTTATAAATACAGTATTAATTTCACTTAATTTTACTTTTAAAATTTGGCTAGAAAATGTTAAATTATACATGTGGCTCACATTTGTGGCTTGCATTGTTTCTACTGGACAGCACTCCTTTAGACCACATATAAGAAAACTATGGCCCCCAGGCGAAATCTAGCTGATCTGGGAATATTGTAAATAAAGTTTTATCGGAACACAGCACACAAATTTGTTCACATACTGTCTCTGGCTGCTTTTGAACTACAACAGCAGAGCTGAGTAGCTGTCACAGAGACTATATGGCCCACAAAGCCTAAAATATCTACCATCTGACTTTGTATTGAAAAAGTTTGTCCACATTTGGTCTAGACTATCAAGGTTCAAATCCTGGTTTCCCACTTAAGCTGTGTGACTTGGGCAAGGGCCTTTCTCTGTAAGTGCCTCCACTCCTCATGTGTTAAATGGGGATAATGATAAAGCAGACCTCCCCCCAGGGGTTCTCGTGAGGAATGAATGAAATACCACATATCAGCCATGGAGTAAATGTTGAACAGATGCATCATCCTCATATCATCATCATCGTCATCATCATTATCATCAAATCTCATTGTCATCATATCATCATCGTCATCGTTATCATTGTCATCATCTCATCATCAAATCTCATTGTCATCATCATATCATCATTGTCATCATCATCTTATCATCTCATCATTGTCATCATCATCGTCGTCATCGTCATCATCATCACTATCATCATCAATTCAGAGCACATGACTGGGCTCCGAGAGTTATCTGTGGTCCCTGGCCACAGTCACTTGGTTGGTAGGCAAAGAAAGTGAGGTTTCAAATTCTTGTGTTCTATCTCATATTTTATTATTTCATCCTAAGGCCCTCAGGAATTTGCAGCCGTTTTCAATGCACAACATATGGATGAAGAGCAATATGTCTCTGGTATGAGAAAACAACAGAGCAAATACAATCATAAACAGCAACTGATACTCAGCCTTTGGTATCAGAGAGCCAGAGGAAGGGGAGGGCCTGCCCAGGCATTTGTTGCCAGGAGGGAATGGAAGCCTACCATCTCCAGACAACCTTCCAGTTTCCAAAAGAAGGCTGAAGTATAAATTTCCATGTGAAATCTGCTTTTCCCAATGTAAGCCCAACCTTTAAAATCATATTGCCTGGGACAAGTTGACCCGTGAGCTTCTAGTTTTCAACACCTGCTTCACACTATTCCTGGGACGGCTCATCTTTTATGTGAAACACCTGTTGGCAAGATAGTCATGGGCAACTCATTCATCAGAGTACGGCACTGCTTCATGGTTGGTAAGAGAGGGAGGAAAGAAGAACAAGTTAATTATCGTGGGGCTGGGGAGTCACCAGGGGAAAAGGCGTTTCTATCATTTATTTACTAGTATTTACTCGCAGAGGAATAAATCAAAGTCACTGGTCCACCAGGAGCAGCGGGAGTGTCGGCAGCCGTGCCAGTCAGAATGCTCTTTCTTATGTGATGCGCACCTGGGGAGGGCTGGCTTCCAATTATCTCATGCAGCTCTTATCAGATTCCAGAGAAGAGAAGACAAAAGGAGAGGAGGACAGCCACAGTCACTTGAGAGATGCGCTGCTATCTGGAACAGGATGGAAGGAACAGGGCAGGCAAGGGAAGCCCCTGCTGGAGGAACCCCCAGAATCAGCCCACCTGAGGGCTGATCCATCCACCTGGGCAGGAGGCTGTTCCACCCCTGCCCAGCCCAACTCCCGAGGCCAAGGCCTTTTCTCACCATGGGAATCAAACAGCATTCAGTTCAGCAATGGTAGAAAAAAAAATCCTTCTTGTAGTATAATGAAGAGATACTCACGTTGCAGAGCTCCAGAAACAGACCTTGGCTGTGGTGGGTGATGGAGAGAGCATGTTGAAGTCCACACTTCGGCCACGCTGTACACATCCAGCGATTCCCTGAGTGTGAGGCCCCAGGCGACTGCAGCCTTCTGATGGGTGGCCCGAGGGGACAAAAGCCGTCCTGGGAACCACACCCCTCCAAGGTTCTGCTCAGGGCACTCCGGGGGGTCAGTAGGAGCCAGGGGTCTCCCCTTGCCTGCCATGCCCCCTTCCTTATAGTATCTGTGTGTGCCTGCGCCAGGGGTAGGTGTTGAGTTTGCTCGTTCATTCATTCAGCAAATGCTTATTGAGCGCCTTAAGGAACCAGGGCTTTCCCAGGCTCGGGGCACACAGCGCTTTCTTGGAGATGTCTTGGGCTCTCCTTGCAGGACTTTAGACCTCAAAGCTGAGGGGGATGGGCCATAGGTCAGGGAGACACCCAGCTCCTCTGTGACTGCTGGGTAGGTGACAGACAGGGCTTTCCATCCCAGTGTCCTCAGGGGGTCATATTTTCAAATGCAAAAAAGAGTTAAATTTTAGAAACATGTTTTTTTCTCACCTCCACTTCCAGGTGAAAGAGGCAGTCCGGGAGATACAGTTTCGGTAATGAAAATGGTATTTTCCAAATAATTTTGATGGTTCATGAGGACTGCTGGTTAGGGTATTGGAAATTAGGACTCCATAACACATTCCATGTGGGGTAAAATACACGTGGGATGAACATTAGAAACATGGAAATATGAAGGAGTGAGAATTGTAACTCTGGGGATAGAATGCTTATTTCTGAGGTGTGTGTAGCAGTAAAAAGGAGGATATTCATTGCTGGATGGGAAGATGCATTTATTTTGCATATGAGCATTAGTAGAAGTAATTAATAACTAATAATGGATAACATTTTTGAGTTCTTACTCTGTGTCAGATAGTATCTTTTTTTTTGAAACAGAGTCTTGCTCTGTTGCCCAGGCTGGAGTGCAGTGGTGCGATCTCAGCTCACTGCAACCTCCACCTCCCGGGTTCAAGCGATTCTTCTGCCTCAGCCTCCCGAGTAGCTGGGACTACAGACGCCCGCCACCAAGCCCGGCTAATTTTTTCTATTTTTAGTAGAGACGGGGTTTCACCGTGTTAGCCAGGATGGTCTCGATCTCCTGACCTCGTGATCTGCCTAACTTTGCACATATTATCTCACTTAATTTCTTCCGATAACCATCTGAAATGGGCACCCTTATAGATCCCACAGGTGACACATACAGGCAAAGCCTCCGGTTCCAAAGTGTCAGAAGCCTGCCTCTTGGACAATTGCTTGCTGCGCACTCTAGGCTGAATGTATGGGAACAGATGCTAAGTGACAGCTCCTCATGATGAAAAGCCTTGACGCAGAGTCAGAAAAGCCTCCTGTGAGCCCCATGTTACCACGTGTTGGCTAGGTGGCCTTGGCAAGTCGCTTCCTGGCTCTGCTGCCCAGGTCCCCTTCACTGGTTCACTCTGTCTCCCTCCTGCTCAGATGAAAGCCACGGGCCAGTGGCGCACACTGAGCACTTCTAGGGGAGACAAAGATGTGTGCAGTAAGGCTGTCTGCAGCCCTGAAAGCATGCCTCGAGGGAGGACACAGAGCAGGGAGCACAGGACTGCAGCTCTGTGTGACAGCAGAGCATACAAAGGGACGCACCAGTGACCACGAGTGAGCTGCCCGCATCTGGAGGGAGGCTCAGGGGAGGGCTCCAGGTCAGGTGCGGGAAGCTGAAGACTCCCCTGACCCCAGGTGGACGCAGCTGGACGTGGAGGGGCAGGTGCGGCCGCAGGCCAGTGAGAGTGTGGTCACTCCCAGCACAAGGCCCAAGGCCGGAGGCCTTGAATGCGAGGTGAGGACTGTGGCCTGAGCAGCTGTCAGTGATGAGCTGGTGGCAATAGGATGGGACGTACAGGAGCCATGCTATCCACCTTCCCATGTGGAATTAAGGTTAACTCCGGTGGCACAGGAGGGGCGGCAGCCATGGAAAGAGGTGGGAGGAATGGAAAGGGCAGGAAAGTGGAGGCAGGTGCCCCTCTGAGTTTGTTTCCAACTGGCCTCATCTAAACCCACCTCTAGGAAACTTTGATATGTGTAATTTGCAGTTGGAATTCAAAGCAGACTGAAACATTCCTTTTTGTTGTATTTCGTAACATAAAGAAAAGAAAAAGTGATTGCCTTTAAGCAGATGTACAAGATAGCTCAAGAGTATTTAAAAGTATTTAGAAGAGCCAACTATTTTTGATAGCTTGACCAATATCTTGGGAGAGGTCAGCCAGTGAAGTGCAGAAGGGTATTTCCTATTTATTTGATCAAGTTTGACCAGAACACCTTGGCAATGCTCTGCGACCCATGAATACGCACTGCTAGAATGGAAAACCATGAGAACACGTGGCCACATCTTTTTCTTTTTTTTTTTTTTGAGACACAGTCTTGCCGTGTCACCCAGGCTGGAGTGCAGTGGCACAATCTCGGCTCACTGCAACCTCCACCTCCTGGGTTCAAGCAATTCTACTGCTTCAGTCTCCCAAGTAGCTGAGACTACAGGCACCCGCCACCACACCCAGCTAATTTTTTTTTTTGTATTTTTAGTACAGATGGGGGTTTCACTCTGTTGGCCAGGCTGGTCTTGAACTCCTGACCTCATGATCCGCCTGCCTCAGCCTCCCAAAGTGCTGGGATTACAGGCGTGAACCACTGCGCCCGGCCGTGGCCACATCTTTTAACATATATCGCATAACACAATCATTTCCCTGCGTCTTTGGGTTCTCTCTGCCCCACCCGGTTAGCCTATATCAATGCAATTTAAAGTACCATCTCCAGCCAATTTCATTTCAGCACAATGAAAGCTAAAGGAACTTAATGGCCAGCAATTGAGGGTTCTGCTGAAATTTTCTTCTGGAAAAAGATGTAGAAGATAAAGCTTTTGATCAGCTTTGAGAGCATTCTTGCCTGCAGGCTGACCACAGTGGTCTGGACTTCCTCTGTGTTTATAGGAGTGGCGCTCCTGTCCTGGTCTTCCACCGCAAAGCCACAGGCACATCTGCAATGCCTCCACTTTTAGTGCCTGCAACTGAAGGGCTCAAAATATTCCATTTGTTTCCCGTGGCCCACCCCTAATTTTAGTTTAGTATTTTTTTTTTTTAACATTCCCATGCCCATAGGGAAACCGTTGGCTATTTTTGGCTAGATAAATGGTTCATCATCTACTGCAGTTGACTTCCTTTTATGATCAATTAGTTTGAGGTTGTCAGTGCTGCTTCAAAGCTGCTATGTATCTTTCACACCTCTCTACCCTGTAATTTATAAGCACTATGGGTTTCAAAAAAAGAAGAAAAAGAAAGAGAGAGACAAAAAAGAAACCCTACAGTACTTTTATTAGCTGCTGAAATGCATTAGGGTGCATATACTTTGAACTGCACAGGGGAAGATAACCGTGCCTGTAATTGGAATAACTCGCATCCGTCCCCTCTCGGCTCCCTTTAATAACCTCTGCATTGTTTTATCCCCAGGATTTATTGATGACCTGCAATGGCCCTCTCCTGGGCCCCCGCCCACTGGGGTGTTTGTGGGGGAAAGGGCAATGCATGTGGCCCACTCCCTGACCTGCGCCTCTCCATAAATCAGAGCCTGCATTCGCCCGTGATGGGGAGCCAGCTGGCAGCTGTTGTTGGAGGAGCTCAACAGGAATCAAGGCCTGTGATCTTTCCTGTTGCTAACAGGCCTGATTTTTTATGGCTGTCAGCATCCTTGGAACGGCCAAGGCAGGCACGAAGGGAGGCTGGGAGGGCAGGGGCCCGATGGCCCTGGATCTGTGCTTTCTTCTCCCAAGGGGGCAAGCCACAAAGGTCTCTCCCTCTTCCTCCCTAGCTGGGGGGCTTGGCCTTATATTCTGTTTCTGAAGAAGTTTCCTAGGGTGTGCGAGTGGTGAAGCTCAATGTAACCAAACACCTTCTAGAAAGGAAAATGGTGGCCAGCTTCCCTTTGCCGATGGTTCATGGACCTTTAGTGTCATGGCCCTATCTGAAAAATGACAGCTGTCCCTTTCCACTGGAGTGATGTCTAAAACAGTCTGGTCCTAAATGCCTTTGATGCTGAAGTAAAAGCCATTTCTTGAAACTACTTGGTGAGTCAGCTGGGCACGGTGGCTCATGCCTGTAATCCCAGCACTTTGGGAGGCCAAGGCGGGCGGATCACGAGGTCAGGATATCAAGACCATCCTGGCCAACATGGTGAAACCCTGTCTCTACTAAAGTACAAAAATTAGCTGGGCGTGGTGGCTCATGCCTGTAGTCTCAATTACTAGGGAGGCTGAGGCAGAGGAATCACTTGAACTCGGGAGGTGGACATTGCAGTGAGCCGAGACCGCGTCACTGCACACCAGCCTGGGTGACACAGCAAGACTCTGTCTCAAAAAACAAACAAACAAGCAAAACTACTTGGTGGGTCCAATGTTTGGATGTTTTGCTGTTTCAGAGTGTATGGACAGAAACTGCAAGGAAGATGAGACAGTAGGAGGTAAGGGGAAAGGATGAAAGGCAAAGAGCTTGCCAGACATGGGGAGAAACCCCAACCAGTTTTGAGGTGCCTAACTGGGGGCATTCACTGCAGAGATCAGTTCTTGAGGTGGAGCAGCGCCACGGTGGGTGCATGGGACTGGGCACCAGTGGGCGCAACCAGATGATGGGCAGTCCCTGTGTGGTCCGCAGTTTGCCTCCAACAGGCTCCGCCTCCAGCAACAGAGCCGGCCACAGGGCAGGGCTGTGTAGTCAGCACCGAACAGCCTGCAGAAGCCTGGAGGAGACAGGCATAGAATCCCAGGCGCAGCCCAGTGCTTTTATAGGGCAGAGAGCGAGTCTATTTATTTATGAGGGCTTGAAGCCAGTGTCAGACCCTAGGGATGCTAAACTTACACAGAAAGCAGACATACCCAAGATACCACATCCAGAATATTCCAGGGGACAATCCAGGTTCTTAGAGCCGTTTAGGTGCTGGCTGGAAAAAAGCCATTCAGGTGTTTCCCAGGAAGGGTGGATGCACACCTCTCTGCAGTCCAGTCGACTGCAATGGGCAGCAATGGGAGCAGAGGTTGCAGTGATGTGAATGTGGCTGGAAGGGGCTGCGAGCCAAGGAATATAGCAATCTCTAGAGCTGGGAAACAAGGATGTGGGTTCTCCCCTGGAGCCCCAGGATGCATGTAGTCCTGCAGGCACCTTGATGCTAGCCCACCACAGCCCATTTTGGACTCCTAACATTCAGAACTATAAGAAATAAATTTGTGTTGCGTTAAGCCTCTAAGTTTTTGGTACCTGTTACAGCAGTCGGCCTCTGTATCTGCAGGCTCTGCCTCCACTCATTCAACCAACCATGGGTAGGAAATATATAAAAGAAAACAATAAAAAATAACAATACAACAATAAAAATAATAGAAATTAAAAAGAATACGTACAACAACTATTTACATAGCGTTTACATTGTCTTCGGTATTGTAATTCATCCGGAGATGATTTAAAGCATTGGCAGGATGTGTGTGGGTTATATGCAAACACGACCCCAGTTTACATCAGCAACCTGCACATCCTTGGAGGTCCTGGTGCCGATCTCCCACAGATTCCGAGGGACGATTGTACACTCATCTTCATGCGATGGCTTTTCTCCATGTTAATTTCACTTTTTAAAAAAACATTTTTCCCCTCATACAAACTCTCAGTCTCCCTGTGACTGAATATTGCCAATGATGTTCTGAATGACTCAGGTGAAAAGTGAAGGATTGAGGTGGAATTTGTTGTTTGAGAACAGATCTAACAGCCGGAACAAATAAGTCTTGCATAGGAAGCCAAGTTGGGAGCCAGCGAGGAAGGATAAGGGGGCAGGGACTCAAAGTAGGCGGTCCACTTTCCCTTTGGGGGTAATTTCACTGGCACGGGGTGCTTTGTACAGGGCCCTCTGGCCATCTCGGTCTTATAGGTCTGGACCGGTGTTTGAGAGAGAAGTGACTAAATTTTTTTTTTCTAACTGATAAATCCAATTTAAGGAAGCAAATAAGCACACACAAGTACAGGCATACAAAAGCCTCACACATGATTTGATCCCTGCTGATTTCATTTCACACCTGAAGTATTGAGCTTGGCTTTCTACACAAGCTGTTGCACAGGTACGCAGTATCTGACAGTGGGTTAAACATGGGTGGGGTCTGAGAACTGGGGTGAATCAATGGCTTCTCTTCTTATTAGCTAGGTGACCTTGAGTAGTTCATGACTCTCACCAGCTCCATTTCCACGATGTGGTCCCACCTCATAGCATTGCTGAAAACATTAAATGACACTGATGCCCGCTGTGCCCTTATCACAGTGCTGGGCACACAGGCACACAGGCATGCTCCACGAATGTGAGTTTGTTATGTTAATAATTAATATTTGGCAGAACTAAATGCATGGCTTAATTATTCTTTTAACTCAGGTCATAATCTAACCCACAGACGATGAAGGTGGTAACGATAAAAACAGCCAGCATTTATTAATCACCTGCCATGTGCCTGCCAGACACTCTTTCAAGCCCTTTACATATGGAGTAATGAAAGTCCAGGGTGTTTCGGTAGCTTTCTGGATCACCTTGCTAGGCAGTGGCAGCACTTGGATTCGAACCCAAGTGGTCTGAGCCCAGAGCCTGACTGGCCTTTTGGTCATGCTACCATTCCAGGGAGACCTGTCCCGTGGCCTGACTAGGCACAGAAGGGCCAGCAGATCCACTTCTGCTCCTGATTTCCTTATGATCAGTGAGGCGCCCTGGACATTCTCCTTAAGATTAAATGACACTGACTAATATCTTGGAGATGGCAGCCAAGAAAAGTCTTGGCTTTCGATGGAATCTGGGAGGAGAGGTGGAGGAGGCCAGTTGATTCTTTAGCCAGGTGAGTTGAGGTAAGTCTTCTGGGAATTTCTCCAGCATCGTGGTTGGGGCAATCCCTGCGACTTCTAGTGATTGCTTAGAATGATTCACCTTGGCACTGCCTTCCGGACACAGGGTGAGTACCAGGGTGCTCACCTTTACTGAGTAAGTCATTGCCATGATTAGAACAGGAACTACTGTACTTTCCGGGATGTTGGAAAATGCGGATACAGAGCTCAGAGCAAGCCACCTTAAGGAAAAGGGTGACAATTTCGGGAGCTGATATTTGAAAAAGTACAGGACAAGTAGGAGTTAGGGAAAATAGGTAATACCGAATATCCTAGACATCAGAGAACAAAGTTATCACAAATGCCCAGGAAAGACTAAATCCTGGAAGAGGTTAAAAATCCGCTTCCAAAAATCCGCCTAGAAAGAGAAGTGAACACCGTGATTAAAATTCCTGATCTGTGATGAGACCTGAAGCGGGAAGACTAAGGATGAAGTGGGTAGCTGGGCTCAGTGACCTCACATATCCTTCCCAACTCAGGTTCTCTGATTCCCTCAGCAATCCACATCACGTAAGCTGTAGGGATTTCCCTTGCTCCATATAGCAGCTGCTCCATTTTACCCGAAGGAAAAATATTTCAGAATAGTTTCTAAACTAACTGCATCCTGCCTCCCCTCCAGTCCTATTGTTTGAGGAATTCTTTCATTCCTCTTCTTCAACCAACTCCTCTCTGCCTCCTTTTCTCTTTTCTCCCTTCATTTTCCTACTCCCTCCTTCCTCCTCTCCTTCTTCTTCTTCCTCTTCCTCCCTCTTCCTGCTTTCCTTCTACATTCTCTGCTTAAACTTCTGACTACTAGAATAATTTCCAATAGGATACAAAGAAAATGACCTGGCTTCGAAGATTTCCATGCTATCTGATACCACCTTCACACTGCACAGTTGGCAGTGCCCAGGGAACTGAAGTAAAGACATGGGTCTTCTGCTGAACGAAAGGCTAAATTAAAAAAAAAATTTTTTGGCTGTCATACTTTCAGTTTAAATCTCGCAGTTGTATTTTCATAAAATAAAAAATTAAAGTGAATTGCTTATGCATTGCAGGGTGATTAGGCTGTCCTTGAGGTTTGAGAAAAACAAAGTATAATTTAGTTCAAGCTCATGTTTTGATTCCGTAGTGGGAAGGCTGCAAATTTCCATTGCACAATAATAACATTTCAGCCGTGGCTTCTGAACCTGGGGGCGCTGTTGCTATAAATATTATTTCCATTGGATTATGTTGTGTTGAGGCCTGGATTATGTTAATATTTTAAAAGTCTTATCTCAGCTCTTACATGTTTTAAATACCAGGAAGAGTGTAATGGGGAAGCCAAGGTTATGTAGACTAAATGAACTGCTTAAAACGAGCTGTGCTTTCTCCCTGGTTGGTTACAGTGCAGATTGGGAGAGTTAGCAACTCTTTTCTCAGAAGCAACCACACAGAGCCAGCAGGAGCCTGCGGGAATGGGAGAAAACCTAAGCAGACAATGGAAACTCGGGAGGAGCAGAACTCACAGAGGCCAAGGACAGAGCAAAATAAATCAGTGGCAGAAGAAATAGGGCAAAGTTGATTTTCTACCCTCTTAATCCCTTCTTACATAGCCCAAATATCCTATTCAGTACTTCATTCATTCATTCATGCCACCCCCATCTTATTATCAGGAGAGATTTAGAGACAACGGAACCTCAAAAACAAAAGCAACAGCGTGAATGAAATGAACGTGGGGAACACGCAGAATGCAGCCGAAGGCATGAAGCCAATAGGAAGCTGGACAGTGGGATGTTGGTGGAGGGTTTTTTTTCAGTTTGACACAATCAAATTTCCTATTTCGTAAACTTTGGTTCTTGTTAGCCTAAATGCATTTTGATGCTTGCTAAAAAAGAGTAGGATAAATCCAACCACTTTGTTTATTTTCGTATTCATTTCAACGGAAATAATGGTGGGATTAGGGAATGCAAAGAGAGGGAGCTCTGTAGGTGTGACGATGAAGAGAGTTAACAGAGGATGGAAATCCGATGGGAAATGCAACAGAAGATGGATCCAGGGAAGCGGAAAAGGAGAAGAGGAAGCACCAGAGACAGCCATGGGGTGCCATGTCGGGGAGGACCCCTGGCCTGGGCTTCCCCAGCAGCCCAGGTGATGGGCAGCAGAAGGTTCCAGACTCCACCAGAGGCTCTGTTTAGCTTCTGTCACCTCAAGAGTCTTATCAGTTTCTACCTAGGTTTCCAACACAGTAGATGTTCCATAAATGCTTGTTACACTCAACCAAACTAAACCACTCAGGTCTAAAAGCGGTGAGTAGAAGAACTGCAAGGAAAAAAACCATACATTGTGTGAAATAGATAATAAAAAATAATAGTAAGAGACAAATCATAAAGGACTAAAAGAAGGGCGCCTTTCAGATGGTGTATGGGTCTTTCCTTCTAGAGTGGAGAAACCGCCTCCATCGCGGGCTTCCACGGCACCGTGCCCTATCTACTCCACAGTTCATAGAAACCTGGATTGTAAGTAACCACCGGGTCATCTTCCTTCCGACTGGACTTGAAACTTTGAGCAGATGGTGAGCGTGTCGGTTTTGTTCATTGTTGCACAGTGAGTCTAGCATGATGCCTGGCTGAAAATAGTTGCTCCATATATGTTATGTTGAATGAATGAGAAAAGGAGGCAAACTTAGAAGGGGCTCATGAAGAAATAGGGGGAATTTAAAAAAATTACTAAGGGCAAAAAAAGATGTTGAGACGTTTTGAATGAAGAAATTTAACTTGAAAAAAATTTTTTTTAAAAGCTCTGCAGTGAAAAAAGGAAAGAATGTTATCAATAATAACAAAAATAATAAAGATGTGTGTATAATCTCCTGGCATTTTCGTTTCTTTATCTGTAAAATGGACTTAATAATATCAACCTAAGAGGATTTTTTGGTGAGGATTAAATGAGACTATGTGTAAAATGTTCAGCATTTGTTGGTCTTTACAATTAATTAATATTGTTAAGTTGGAAGTGATAGAAGCCAGTTTGAACTTATGGGGGAAAAAAAAAAAAGCAGGGGGTTGCTTTACCTACAGTGTAGAGAAGCCAAGAGGAGGGCAGGGTGGGTGTGGGAGCTGGGAAGGCCTACCGGTCCCCTGGGTGTGTTGGCTTCGTCCTCACCATCCACAAACCTGCCACCATGGCCCCAGCCGCTCCAGACCCCTGTCTCAACAGCTTCACAGGTAGAGAGGAATGGACGTCTCTTCATTCAGCAGACCCCGAGGTCTTTGAGGAGCCCCATCTGAAATGTGTGCTCACCTCTCTGCCCCTCGCTGTGGCCAGAGACGGGATGTACCATGACTACCTTTGGCTGGGTCACATGCCCACCTTTCAAATAGAGACAGAGGTGCAGGGACCAGCCCCACAGGGTCGGTGGCTCTCTCCCCCTGTGCGGCGACGAGAGAGTGTAGAAATAAAGACACAAGACAGAGATAAAAGAAAAGACAGCTGGGCCCGGGGGACCGCTACCACCAATGCGCGGAGACCGGTAGTGGCCCCAAATGTCTGGCTGCGCTGTTATTTATTGGATACAAAGCAAAAGGGGCAGGGTAAAGAGTGTGAGTCATCTCCAATGATAGGTAAGGTCACGTGGGTCACGTGTCCACTGGACGGGGGCCCTTCCTTGCCTGGCAGCCGAGACAGAGAGAGAGAGGAGACAAAGAGAAAGACAGCTTACGCCATTATTTCTGCATATCAGAGACTTTTAGTACTTTCACTAATTTACTACTGCTATCTAGAAGGCAGAGCCAGGTGTACAGGATGGAACATGAAGGCAGACTAGGAGCGTGACCACTGAAGCACAGCATCACAGGGAGACGGTTAGGCCTCCGGATAACTGCGGGCAAGCCTGACTAATGTCAGGCCCTCCACAAGAGGTGGAGGAGCAGAGTCTTCTCTAAACTCCCCCGGGGAAAGGGAGACTCCCTTTCCCGGTCTGCTAAGTAGCGGGTGTTGTTCCTTGACACTTTTTGCTACCGCTAGACCACGGTCCGCCTGGCAACGGCGTCTTCCCAGACGCTGGTGTCACCGCTAGACCAAGGAGCCCTTCTGGTGGCCCTGTCTGGGCAAAACAGAAGGCTCGCACTCTTGTCTTCTGGTCACTTCTCACTGTGTCCCCTCAGCTCCTATCTCTGTATGACCTGGTTTTTCCTAGGTTACGATTATAGAGTGAGGATTATTATAATATTGGAATAAAGAGTAATTGCTACAAACTAATGATTAATGATATTCATATATAATCATGTCTATGCTCGAGATCTAGTAAAACTCTTGTTGTTTTATGTATTTTATTATACTGGAACAGCTCGTGCCCTCGGTCTCTTGCCTTGGCACCTGGGTGGCTTGCCGCCCACACAGAGGATTGAGGAAATCCTGGTAGACCAGGCAGTTGCCCCAATTTGTGTCTAGGATCTTCAATCCATGAAAGCTATGAATGGTGTTAGCTAGAGTAAAATGCAGTGGAAAAGCAACGGGAAGGAAACGTGCAGCTTTTCCTCACGATTTCCACTCTGTACATAGTTGAGTAAGCAGGTGCCCGCCACTGGCTTTGCGTCTTGACTGCTGCTCTGATAGCTTAAAGAACTAAGAAGCCAAATGTGAACGTGGTGAAATTCAATGTCCAGTCCTGCATGGTCTCAGAGTAGCTGCCCCTGGAAGCTGCCTTTCCTTTCCCCTCCTCCTCTTGTTTAAATAATTAAACATCAAGTTTCACAGAAGCAGCTGGGCGCATTGGCTCACACCTGTAATCCCAGCACTTTGGGAGGCCGAGGTGGGTGGATCACCTGAGGTCAGGAGTTCGAGGTCAGCCTGGCCAACATGGCGAAACCCCATCTCTACTAAAAATACAAAAATCAGCTGGGTGCAGTGACACGCGCCTATAATCCCAGCTACTCGGGAGGCTGAGGCAGGAGAATAGCTTGAACCTGGGAGGCAGAGGTTGCAGTGAGCTGAGATCGTGTCATTGTACTCCAGCCTGGCGACAGAGCGACTCCCTCTCAGAAACAAACAAACAAACACAAACAACAGTTCCACAGAAGCAGGCATCACAGCTTCTATTTCCCCTTGCATACTTCACATTAGACAGAGTGCCATGTTCCCGTGTTTACTGAGTGCTTTTTAAAAACAAATGGATAAACAGATGAGTAATATCATCCAACACCAACCAGCTTGCAAAATGAAACCATCGTGTCAAACTGGTTTCTGTGAAAGGAACTCGCTGAAAATAATGGAAAGTTTTGCCTCAGAAAATACGTCTCCTGACCTAGTTTAAAGTCCTTATTTGGATGCCGAGGATGTACAGATCTACCAGTGTGGCAGCCTCCTGAAGACACAGGAGATTTGGTCTCCGAGAAGGTTCCAATTAAATGGCTTCTTTATTGTTTTAAAGTAAGCTATTTTAATATTTCTCAGTGAAAGATTAATTTATCCCCTTGTATGTCAACCCTGAGCACTTTTTGCTATTCCTAAGCAAAATCTAGTCTGAAAAGGCAGCATAGAGATCCAAAGAACGCACTGACAAAGGAGCTTGCCACCAAGACCACAGTAACACAGTCCCTTGAACAGCTCCACTCGAGGCCACCCTGGTGGAGTGAGTGGATTCATGCGGTCCTGAAACGGCTCCTAAATAAAGTGAGCTTTGAATCATATTTTACAGAAAATTGGGGCTGGGCGTGGTGGCTCACACCTGTAATCCCAACACTTTGGGAAGCCAAGGTGGGTGGCTCACAAGGTCAAGAGATCGAGACCATCCTGGCCTATATGGTGAAACCCCATCTCTACTAAAAGATCAACATCCACCTGGCCAACATTGTGAAACCCGTCTCTACTAAAAATACAAAAAAATTAGCCAGGCCCGTGGTGGTGGGTGCCTGTAATCCCAGGTACTCTGGAGGCTGAGGCAGAAAAATCACTTGAACCTGGGAGGTGGAGGTTGCAGTGAGCTGAGATCGTGCCACTGCACTCCAGCCCGGGCAACAGTGCAAGACTCCATCTCAAAAAAAAAAAAAAAAATAATAATAATAATAAGTTAGAGCCATGCATTGAAGTCAAGAATAGGGCAGGAAACTGGAAAAATAAATTATCTAGTCATAAGCATGACTTTTAAAGCAAGACAGCTCTCTTTTTATCTGCCTTTAGGACAATATATTCCTCTGAGATTAATGAGGGGAAGGGAGGGGAAGTGTGAGATCGGACAGGGAATGGCTGGGAAGTTGCTCCAGTGAGCTGCCTCTTCCCTTTGGGCTATGTCCAGAAGCAGGATTGGCGTGAGAGGTGGGCACCGAGAGAGGGGCTTGGGAAGCCAGGGCCAGAGGAGCCGAGGTGTGAACACTTGGAGGATGCAGACAAGCTGCGGAAACTTGAGATCTCTCAGGGTAGCAAAGACAATCCCAGGGGTGGCTGGGAAGAGATAGGAGGGTAACTGGAAGAGGCCACAAAACATGTGTGAGGCACTTTGAAAGCAGCATCCAAGGGTCAATCTGGATTTACCAAGGTGATTAGAGTGAAAAAGAAGTGAGAGAGGAGGGAGGGAGAAAAACAGTAGGAGATAGAGGGAAGGAGAGAGGAGGGAGGGTACTGCTTGGTCAGGACAGTCTAGGTAACTTTAGTAACAGATAAATCCTGCACATCTGTGGTTAAACAGCCAAGGTTTGCTTTTTGCTCCCTTGCACGTCAGCCTCCCAGTGACTCAGAGGCCCAGCTGAGGGCATGCCAACTTGAGATATGTTATCACCATTGAAAAAGCAGGACAAGAACTGGCAGTTCTGGTTTTCAAAGCACGCACTGGCCCTCAAAGCTTCCTCCAGGAAATGGTGCACGTCTTTCCCACTCACATTTCACTGCAAGAACAAATCACATGTGCGATGATTTCAAAGGCGTGGAGAAGGTCAAGCCTATCAAATTCTGGAAGATATGGGGAGAGAAAATTGTGAACAGCACCACGGCTGACACAGGGAAGAATGGCGAATGCATAGCCGCAGAGGAGCTGCTGTAGCGACCTGGTGCTTGTAGAGAGCTCACCCTAAAAAGGATGCTCTGCCTTCATGACCCCGGGACAGTTTCTAGCCCTCTCGTCTCAATAAGACATATTTCAAATTCTCAAGCTTAACACTCTACAGTTTTCAATGTAAAATTAATCTTCATCTGCACAAATGTTAAAATCTGCCTGAAGAAGCTGTCCTCGGTGAAGGAGGCCTGTATTGTGTTCTTGGGCGAATCATCTGTGCTGAATGAAGGGCTGTGTGACAACAGAATATTCTTCGGGAGGTAGAGGCGTCAGATTGAGAGGCTGCCACAGTTTAGTGAAGACTTGCCACGGGGACCCCTAAAGAGAGGCACCGTTGCTTTGCGTTCTGCGGGGGCAGGCCCACAGTCAGGGCGCGGCAGAGCTGTGGGGGCCAGCAGCCCCCAGCATGGGCAGAGAGAGTGCCCAGGGAGTGGGCTGGGGGCTGATCAGATGTCTGCCTCTCTCAGGCTCTCTGTTTTGGTGGTAAGGCAATTGGGACAGTGATCTGTCCCCTGTCTGATAATCTGTGCCAAAATTTAGGAAGTAACACGTCCTTCAGGGATTAAAATATAAGATTGAAACACAGTGGTGTGGAGCAGTCATATGCAATGCGTGCTTGAAGGAGACGGGTGACCCTCAAGCCACCAAGGCCTGTATGTCCCTTAGTCATCTATCAAAAGCTTACTGGGCACCTCCTATGGACCAAGGATGTTGTGGACACTTGAGGTGTAGTGATGGGCAAGATAGACATGCTGGATGCTCTGATGTGCCCCCCAGGTCACCCTGAAGGAAGGACACTGCTGAGGACATTGCTAGCAGGGAGTCCTCAGCTGTCAGCCTTTTTGCGGACTGCCTGAGCCACAGGGAGCTGCTTCCCTCAAGATCACAGCGCATTTAGAGAGCAGCCCAGCACCAGTGACGGACCAATGAGGAGCACAAAGCCCAGTGGTGTGTGTGCTGACCTGGGACAAGGCCGCAGGGATAGCCCACCCTCAGAACTCTCTGCAGGGATAGCCCACCCTCAGAACTCCCTGCAGGGATAGCCCACCCTCAGAACTCCCTGCAGGGATAGCCCACCCTCAGAACTCCCTGCAGGGATAGCCCATCTTCAGAACTCTCTGCAGGGCTGGCTGATATTTCTGGTGAGCTGGCTGTGGTGTGCTTTCCCTCCTACCCAGTCCTATTCCCTTCCCTTCTCTTCCCTTCCCAAGATGGGGTTCCCGAGAGTACACCCTGGTAAATCTCCATCCTTGTCTCCGAGAGTCTGCTTCCTTGGGAGTCCAACCTGTCCCAGACACAGCCTGTCCTCATGGAGCCTACACACTAACGAGGAAGGCAAGTATCAAACAAGTAAAGAAACAAGCAAATGTCAGATGGCCATAAGTGTTATCAGGAAAATAAAACGGTGTAACAGGATGGTTACAGAAAAGGCAACACTGGGTGGAGCCGTCTGGGAGGGTTTGGTGGAGACATGATATCGAGCAGAAACCCGATTAATGGAAATCTAGAGGACAACATCCCAGAGAGAAGAACAAACATAAGGGCCCCAAGACTGAAAGAGGTCTGATACGTGTGAGAAAGGAAGAGAAGTGCCTTATGGCTAGGGTGATGTGCACAAGGGGAGGTCACCATGGGCTTAGTGAGGTCAGTGGGGGCAGGCCATTTTGGATTTTATTTAAGGGCAATGGGAGAAAGGGGGATCCCAGTCTATACAGGGGCTTTCTGTGATTTAGAAAAAGGAATCCCTCTCTTAAGTAAAAAAAAAAATCACATGAATGACTAGTTCAGTGCAGGACTTGAACAACCATTCACAGTGTCCCTGCAGGGGATAGTGGGAACTGCAAAAGGCTGAGCACTCAGCAGAGAATGTAAGCAGGAGAGGGGAGGGGAGTGAGGAGATAGAAGAGTGTCAGCTCTGGGGTTCAATCAGCAGTGTCCAGCCTAGTTTGCCGAAACAATCATTCCATGAGCCAAACTGCTGTTTAAATCGATGGCCAGACACATGCATCCTATTAGGAATTAGGCAAAGCTGCTGCTGGGAGGAGGCACTCCTTGACTCAGCCTGGCTTTCTCAGCCTGCTCACTGGTCACCCCTCAGCATGGGGTGCACATGCATCAACAGTGTGCCTCTGCCTCCCACAGACCCCCAAACCTGTACATGCCCCAAGTTGTCTAGCACAGCTGAGAGGCCTGTGTTTCTTTGGATGGTTAGCTCCATATCTCTAAATAATAAGCTCCATGTCTTATATTAGATAGAAATTATGTTCAGCTGCCAGCACAGAGAGCCAGCAAAAGTTGCTTAAACAAGATAAAGATTTGTTTCTCTGTCACATAAGAGAATCCATACGTGAGGAGCAGAAAGATGGAAGGAAATTGGACCCAAATGATTATGGATCCGCCGTAGCAACCCTGAAGTCCCCACATCTGGCAAGAAAGAGGCAGGAGAAAGGAAAAGGGGGATGTCCCAAGTGTTTTTTGACCTTTTAGGGAGCATGTTCATAAGTCCTACCAACAACTTTGGTGCAGACTTTATTGGCCCTAACTTAGTTACCTATGTCCTTGCCACCTCTGTCCTGATACAGATGTATCACTATTGTCGTTAAATTAAGAATCAAAATTTCTATATATATATATGTATTTTTGAGATGGAGTCCCACTCTGTCATTATCTCAGCTCACCGCAACCTCCACCTCCTGGGTTCAAGTGATTCTCCTGCCTCAGACTCCCAAGTAGCTGGGATTACAGGCACCTGCCACTGCGTGCAGCTAATTTTTGGTATTTTCAGTAGAGATAGGGTTTCATCATGTTGGCCGGGTTGGTCTTGAACTCCTGACCTTGTGATTTGCCTGCCTTGGCCTCCCAAAGCTGGGATTACAGGCATGAGCCACCGTGCCTGGCCCTCAAAATTTCTATTTTTATGACTACGTGGGTATTGTTTACGCTAGCTCCATGAAATACATCATTTCTTTTCTTATAAAGTTTGTTTTTCCTAGAGTTGTGAATAGGCTTTGTTTTTGTACTATCTGCCATCATCACAGCTTCAGCCTCCCTGCCCTCCTGTCTCTGCAGTCTCCATCATATCAGGTATTCTCCCTTTCTTCCTCACAAAGGCCTCCTCGCCTATGGCTGATATCAGGGTCCGCAGCACAGCTGTTATTCCTGGACTTGCTGTTACCACTCTTATGGGTTGTAGGCACTATTTCCTGGGTTCCATGTCTTTTTCCTTCATTTACTGGAATTTCTTTTCGCTGGAACTTTCCTGCTTGATTACTCCTAGAACAACAACCCAAGAGGTGCTGGTCCAGGCTCCAGACATACAGAGAAGAATGAAGCATAATCCCTGCCCTGAAGGGTTTCACAGCCTGTTGATCAGGAAGACATGTGGAAAGATACATAATAACACGTAAGTGCGCTTACATGCTCTGTGAGCAGGACAATGACATCTATTCTTGGGATCAGGCAAGGCTTCAGAGTAGAGGTGACACCAGGTTTTGAAAGAAGACTGACTATTTGTTCAGTGGAGAAGTAGAGGAAGGCAATTCCAGGGAGAGGTCACCACATGGGCAAATGCACCAAGGCATGGCAGACAGAGCCAGCTAGCAGAATGGTGAGTTCAGTGATGCGGAAGCATAGAATACGTCGCGTAGGTCAGGGCTCAAGCATACAGAACCGAGCATGCTTCCTAAGTTGCACACAACCCATTTGTAAACTGCTGAGCATGTCTTCTTATTTGCAAATTGTGGATGACCTAAGCAGGTCTGTAGAGGCGGACAGGGCATTTAAAAACCCATACATTTCTGCCCAGAAAATCAGGTCTCTTCAATTCTGATTGCCAGCTTTTCAGTCCCAATTCAGACAGGAAGCTGAAGGGTTTCCATCAGACCTACACAGCACTCAACGAGAAATCGCTTGAGTTTTCTCAAGAGATAAAGACTTTTTATTACAATGTAACGAAGTATAATTGGCTTAGTTAACCTAGTATGCAAAATCTTGGGTGTTCTCGTGGTGCTGTGAAATGTTATGATTCAAAAGAATTTCGGCTCCCTCTAGCACTGCAAACCTCCCCTGCCTTAAAGTGCTAAAATGTTTCTTACTTAGACTCACACTTTGATTTTCCTTCAAAACACAGAGCTTGCCCAAGTCACGGAGGGTAAAGACGTCCCTACCCCTTTCCCACCTTTTTGGATTATTGGTTTTTTTCTATATTCGTCACATTTCTAAGTGCTTCAAAGGGGACTGGGGCAGACATAACCTCACCTCATAGACTCCTTCTGGCTCCACATCACAAGTCTCCTGGGTATTTTTACATTATTATTGGTTGAAACATATTTAAAATATCTTTCCTCCATAAATGTGTGTGTGTGTACAGCTTCCCCGTCTCCCTGAAATGCCCATTTATAGGTAGGAAGTAGCCAGTTGGACAACTGTTTTATGGAGAGGCTCATACCTCAGAAAAACTATGGTCACACCCCTTCATATCAGAACCCAGAAAAAGGTTTTTATTCTCACTGTCATTTCAAATTGTTTTTGCCGTTATAGATCAAGGTGTTCCAGTGATTTTGTCAGGATAGCTCTTTAGAAAAAAAGGAATCAGGGAGGAAACAGCCAGTTAAATGGGTTGAAGGAACCATGGGAAGGTGTGTATGTGAGTGGGGAGGGGAGAGGGGGCTTAACACTAATAATATTTTGAAATGTACCTCTAAACTTGAAACCTAGTTGATAAATGTTGTTATGGAAATTCAAAAGTATTGGGTTTCATTTGTTTCTTTCTAGCAAATATCGCAGGAGCGCTAGTCAGATGCTGGGTGGTTGCCAGACAAGCAAGCCAGAGGAACACGAAGGCCCTGCCATCGAGGAACGTGCCAGATCTCAGGGCCCCTAGATCAGGAGTCCTTCAGGGGGGCCTGCCACACTCCTCATGTTTCAAAATGAATTTCCATGCTTAACATTACACCGTCTGTCAAGTTCAAAGAGCCTTCGTGTGTTGTTTGAAACCGGGTGTCGTTGTGTCGCCCAGGTTGGAGTGCAGTGGCACGACCTCGGCTCATTGCAGCCTTGACCTCCTGGGCTCAAGGGATCCTCCCACCTCAGCCCCCTGAGTAGCTGGGACTACAGGTATGTCCCACCACACCTGGCTAATTTTTGTATTTTTTGTAGAGATGGGGTTTTGCCATGTTGCCCAGCCAGATTGGTCTTGCACTCCTGAGCTCAAGCAATCCTCCTGCCTCAGCCTCCCAAAGTGTTGTGATTACAGGTGCGAGCCACTGTGCCTGGCTGCAGAAGATTTTCTTTGATTAAGCCCATCTCACTATGATTTTTCTTTCTATAAAACCCCCAGCATTCCCACTGAAGACCCTTGTTGCTTCTGGAAAGGAGTATTAAAGTATCAGTCTTCCTTTCCAAAATTCAAACCCAAGCCCATGTCCTTCTGGAATCATTTCTAGATGTGTGTGTGTACAGATATATATATATATGTATATAAGTATTTACATATTGTGTGTATATATTAAAATTTATATATTTACTCACATTCATGCGTGTATACATATATATTGTACACACATATGTGTATCTATGTATATGTATTTAAATTTGTTTGTGCCTCATTTTTTCTTCATACTAGAAAAATGCAATATTGAGAAAATCAAACATAAATTGGTTTGTGGTTCTAGATGTCACAGCAGTGATTGCAGGCATTTTGTAATGGTCACTGGGTCATCTCTCTAAGCCTGCCACCGTTTGGAAGTGAGTAATATTATACAGTTCCAGTTACAAAGCCACTGCACTTAACTAAATCCTCATGTGGCAGAGAGAAGCCCTCTGCCAGGGGGAGAAGCCCAGTCCCGTGATCAAATCCCTACTGGGCTGATCAGCTATTGGCAAGTTCCTGGGCATGCTGGCTGGGGTGCTGGGGGGTGTCCTCCAGGACAAGTTCTCAACTTCAGCGGCACATCGGAGTCACGGAGAGCTTCCAAAAACCCTCCTGTTGGGGTCCTTCCTTTATGGAGTCCCCTCTGATGGGCACGGGTGGAGGCTGGCTCAGGGATTTTGAAATGTGACGCCTATGTTGAGCCCAAGTCGGGAACCCTGGCAGCAGGGGTCATTGGTATTTGAGGACACAAAGTAAGAAGGCAGCCTGTCTTCTCTTTTCCCAGAGGTGGAAGGTGGTGGGAAGGAGCAGGAGGGGCATGTGCGGTGCCCCTGGAGGCCACCTGCCTGGGCTTTTTCGGGGCCAGCAGCCTCGGAGGCTGTGTGGAGGCTGCTGCCGCACATCTGGCCCTCAGCACTGCACAGACTGTGGAAACCCTGTAAGATAAGCTCCCAAGAATGAAAAGAAGGCGGTCTAAACTTTCTGGGTCCCAGCGCCAAAGCAGGAGGTCCCAAAACCGCAGGGTGGGGGCGGGATCATTTGCGGACACCAAAAGCCAAAGGCCAAGAGGACTCTGTTTTAGCAGATTAATTTATAAGAAAAATATCAGAAGCAAAGGCACACATGGGAATATTGTTATTGGAAAGAACATTTTGCAAAGGAATTTTTATAAATGGAAACTGCTTCAAGTTCAAGCCATATTTAAAAACACAACCACATGGGTGGCAGGAAGGAGGGTACCAGCTGTGTTCATATATTTTCCTAAAGGGACACCCAGCCCCCCTCAGCTGTCCCCAAAGGGGGCAGGAGGGTCTGTGGGTCCTGCTTACTTTGGGAGCCCTGGACTTGGCCCTCGGAGGCCTTGGTAGCCTGGTGAGGATAGTAAAACATGGGAGCTGTTCTGGGAGCGCCTTCTCCAGAGATAAAGACTGTTCTTCACCAAGATGATTCCAGGAAAGTTCATTTTAGAAATGGAGAAGAGAAATGGAGACAAAGTATGTACGAATCGCACCTGAGTGCAGAGTTAAGTCTATGGCATTTGCCCAAAGAATCACTCAGGAAATCTTCTTTCCCTTCCTTTGACTCACAGCAGAATAAAGGAGATTAATTTTGGGTGGACGGTTGGTGGCAGAAGTTGAGGGAATTTTGGAACATTGAAGAAAATAACTATTTGAATAGACCAGAAGTGAAGGTTTGCTGTGGTGTGCAGCCCAAAATCTAGTTCAGGCCATCTCCTGTGACATTTTTTTAAATTGCTGTGTTCGACACAACCTTAGGCCTGAGAAAACTTTACTTTCCTAGAAAAGCACATTTACATGTGAAACCCGGCATATGCCCCAGCACTCAATTGCAGGGAGTCGGCCCCCATTCCTCATGGCATCTGCGGAGCAGTGGCTGGCATGGGGCAGTCCCCCCAAGTGCATCCGTGCATAAAAGAGGTCCGGGAACACCTCC
Organism: Gorilla gorilla gorilla; assembly: GCF_029281585.2. NCBI lineage: Eukaryota > Metazoa > Chordata > Mammalia > Primates > Hominidae > Gorilla > Gorilla gorilla. The sequence continues at coordinate 92,513,920 of NC_073237.2, read as the reverse complement.
CCTGTGAAAGCCCGGGGAGCAGTTCTGAGGTAGACAAAAGACCCTCATGTATATTAATACATTTTCCCCCAAATTAATAATTTCGGTTCCAGGAAACAAAAAAAAGACTTTTTTGGACTTCTATATATTGCATCATAGCATATCAATGTAATCAGTAGAATCAACTCTGTTCCTCTTATTACTAACAATTAACACATTGTGAGCACACACTATAGACTCAGGCATTGTTTGAGAAGACTTCATTCGCATATTATTTTAAGTCTGTTTTCTATTGCTTGTAGTAGAATGCCTGAAACTGGGTAATTTATAAAGAAAAGGAATTTACTTCTTACATTTCTGTAGGCTGGGAAGTCCAAGTGGAGGGGGTGCATCTGGTGAGGACCCTCTTGCTGGCGGGGACTCTGCAGGGCCCCAGGGTGGTGCAAGGCATCCCATGACGAGGGGGCTGAGAGCACCAGCTCAGGTCTCTCTTCCTCTTCTTATAAAGCCACCCATTCCACTCCCTAATAACCCATCAGTCCATTAACCCAGTAATCCATTCATCATTCATCCATGAATGAATTAACCCATTCATGAGGGCAGAGCGCTTGTGACCCAATCACCTCTCAAGGCTACCACACTGGGGATTCAATTAAAAAGGAGTTTTGGAGGGGACACATATCAAAACCGTAACACATATATGAACTATGAATGCATTGTTATCCTCCAAACTGTATAAGAACTCCTATGCCCATTTCAGAGATGAGGAAATGGAGGCACAGAGGATTTAGTAATGACACACAGCTAATGAGTGGTGAAATGGAGACCCCAGCACAGGCAGCCTGCCCCTGAGCTTTGTCCCTCTAGCCACTCCCGCCTGTCCACTCTGAGGTTGTTGAGTGGATGCCCATGGATTTGCCTGCTCACACCTTGCGTCGAGATGCCCTGCCACGCACCACCAACATGGCTCCATGGCAGCTTTGATAGTATCGCCTGGCCCTGCCCCTGCCCATAGTTCACTGCTCTACAGACAAGCCCTGAACTCATTGTTAATGAATTCTTTCCCCAATATATTTGAACTTGAAACTACACAGGAGACAGGGTCTATTTCTCGCCAATAGTTGTAAAATCTGGAGCTGTTGGGAGCTGTATTTGTCACCACAGGGAGGAATGCACTCCACAGCCAGAGAGAAGGAAGCCAGGGCTCCAGAGAAACAGGAAGCAGAGGCAAGGAGAGTCCTGGGGCATGGAGCCTCTGCTTCCTATAGTGCCCAAGGCTGCTGCCTTCCTGCCACTGGGATCCACGATCACAGTAATGTTTCTCCTTTTGGCTGAAGCTACTTTGAATGGGGTTTCTGTCACTTGCAACCTAGATAGTTGTAACTAGTTAGAGGCAGAAACTCCATTCTGAGCCCCAAACCAAAGATGTCAGAGTCCTTTTGTCCTTTTTTTTTTTTTTCCTACAAAGAAGGCCTTTGTCCAGAGAGGAATGCAGGCCTCTCCTGCAAGGTCTTCCCCATAAAGCCAGGAGTGGTCAGGAGGACTTCACACCTGTGTTGCTACTCCAACCACTTCCAAAGATGGCTGCATCAATTTAGCCCATGATCTCGTGTGATGTGACTGTGCCACGACTTCCATCAGGAGGTGGAATCTGTTTCCCTTCCTCTTAAATTAGGGCATGACATGTGGCTTGCTTTGACCAACAGACTGCATCAGAGGTGGGGTTATGTGATCTCCAAGGCTTGACCTCCAAGTGGACCTTTCAGCCCAGCTGACCCTCCAGCTGAATGCAGCCATGGGAGCGAGCCCAGGTGAACCAGTGGAGAAACCAACCTTCAGAATCAAGAGCGATAATCGATTGTTGTCATTTTAAGTCTCTAGGCGTTCAGGTGGTTTCTCTCATAGCAGTAGAGAAGTGATACATCCAGCAGCCACTCTGGCCTGGGAGAATGGGCATGTCAGTTGCACAACGTGACTCTAACTGGCTAAAGCCCTGGGTGTCATGAGTTCTGGTGCAGCAAAGCTCCCTTGCTGGAAGGAGGCTCTGGGTTTTCGCACAGTGAGCCCAGAGCCACACGGCTCTGCATTCACTCTTCCAGGCCCACTAGTGCTCTTGCTTCGGGTGAAACAGATCCAGGTTTAATTACTAGTAGTAGCCAAAAACACAGGCTATGTCATATTTCCAAATCTGGAGTTCTTGTATACAGCCAGGGTGTTTAGAATTGTCACAGGCTTTACACCTTTTTTCCCGGTTACACCAGTTAGTCCAAGGAAGGCCTTTCTAATACTTTGCTGTTCCTCCCCCTAGGTATTGCTGGGGAGTTACGGGAGTTCAGAGCTGCAAGGCAGTAAGATACAATAGAGTAAAACTCATTTTACAAGAGAGAGGGAGCGTCTTGGATGACTTGAGACTCAGAGTTGGTGGGATGTGGAGTTCTGTGTTGGTTCCCAGGGGGCCTTTGTGTGCTCTGGGCAGACAGAACCATCTTAATTGTGACTAAGTTCTCAGGGTCACATAAACTGGAGTCCAGTCGTCTGGCCTGAATTTCCTAAGACCCCACTCAAAAGAACTTAAGCCACAAGTGAGATTCAAAAATGTCCGAAGGACTTGGGACCCTCTTGGAAATGGGAGTGCAGAGAATCCCCTGAGTAGGAAACTTCCCCAGGTAAGGAAGGCCTTCAGCACACTGGGTGGGTGGGACACTGGTGTGCCGTGAGAAGAGAGTGGCACACCCAGGCAAAGATATCTCCCTTACAGCTCCCTGAAGACACCAAGCCTTCCTCACCAGGGAGCCTCACTCTCATGGGGGCTGGGAGATAAAATGGGATAAAATACAGCATTCAGTCTCCAAGCACAGGGCCGTGGGAAGAGGCGTGTTCCCGGCCATGGGGAGATGGGCAGTGATGGCAGGCAGAGACGGAACTGGCTCTCCTGGGGGTCAAGGGAGTCAGGGACCAAGGGCAGGTGGCTGAGGCATGGAGCTCACTGTGAGTGGCACCTGCATGGAGAAACTGGGCCATGACACTGAACTGCTTGTGTAGAGCTTGAGCAGTGGGGCCCTGACTTCAGTGTAGACTAGTGGGGTAAACACAGACAGGTGGGTGGGCAGATGAGGAGGCCACACACAGCAGAGAGATTATGGGATTATTTATTGATATATGTGCACGCACACAGAGATGTATACTGTATTCACACACACACACATTCACACACATTCACACACACACATACTCAGGATTCCAGGAGACACAGTAAGAGAGGGCTGATGCGCCACCTCAGGGCAGGTGGGGATTCCAATCGAATTGTTCCAGTGACTCTGCTTGGGACCTGTAAACTGAAAGGTCACAGGGGATATTTGGAGAACTCATAGATGAAGACATTAGGACTCAGAGAGGTGAAGTGACTTATCAACAAGAGGTTTGCAGGCCATAGGAGGTTGAGGCTGCAGCCGGCTGTGATCGCACCACTGCATGCCAGCCTGGGTGACAAAGCCAGACCCTGTCTCAAAAAAAAAAAAGAAAAAAAGAAAGAAAGAAAAAAGAGACTTGCCGGCCAAATCTGGCCCACTGCCTGTTTTTGTAGGTAAAGTTACAGTGGGACGCAGCCGCACCATTTGTCATAACAGCATTGTCAGGAGAAGGGTAGCACCTCGCTCCATTGTGACCTTTGTTCCTGAGGTAGTGTTCCTTGCCCCTTCTACCAGGATCACAGAATAAGGGCAAGGGTGAAGCCCAGTGATGGTTCTGAGTAGATGTCATCGAAATAAGGGAGACTTGGAGCAAAGGGTTTTAGAGACTGTGTATCTTATAGCACCCAAGGCCGAGGACTTCACGAGGGCAGACTTAGGCTCTCACACTGAAACAATGGCTTGGCATGGAGTCAGTACAAAAGCATGGCTTCTGTGGGTTCCCTAAACAAGCATGTTTTAAGTTAACTCATTTCCAGTAATAACGTGCAACAACTTCAACTTTTGCTGATGCAAGCTTTTCTGGTGGAGGGAGGGGGACATGACATAATGAACATAAGAAACTTACAAAAAGCTTCTAGAGAAGATATGATCCAATCTTTGGCAACACTGACTGGATCCAGAGCTTTGTAAAACCAAAAGCACCAGAACTCTCTCTACCTCTATCCATCACAAATATGCAAGACGGGGGAGCAAGAAAGATTTAAATTGAGGAGACGAGGAGGGAAAACAGTGAAACAAACCAAATGGCTTCATAATCTTGCAACAGCTGCTTCAGAACCTCTAGGAGTTGACAGTCCCCAGAAGCCCAGTGACCAGTCACCCAAGCACATCCTGGAAGGCAGGGATGGCCCAGGAGCAAATGGAGGGGGAAGTGCTGAGCTAGGCAATGGCATCTGCACCCAGGAGGCTCGTGGCCATGCTGCAGCTACACACAGGGCTACGTCTGCTTCCCTGAGGCTGCAGCAGAATGAGATGTGGCTGGCTGTGCTGATTTGCAAAGCCAACGCAGCTATGCTCTTTCTTCACTAGCCACCAGCAGCCTCACAGGGACTGGGGTCCAGTCTCCCTCCCTCTCTTCCTTCCTTTCTTCATCCTCCAAGAAAGCAAATGGTGAGTCATAAGAAAGGACTCTGTAACTTCAGATAGATCATTTCAGCGGGCATCAGCACGCCCGTCTGAGAGAAGTGTGGATAAGAATAAGGAACTTCCAAACTTTTCTTTTAAACCAACCAATATCATTTTTCAAAGGAAATATTCATCAAGGCAAAGGGGAAACATTGTGGTTGAGGGACCAGGAGGGGGAGCAAGGAGCCTAATCGGGTGGCTGTGACAAAGCACCGCAAACAACAGAAGTTCTCTGTCTCCCAGTCTGGAGGCGAGAGCCACAGGATCCAGCATCATCAGGGCTGTTCCTCGTGAGGCCGTGAGGGAAGATCTCTCCCCTTTGCTTGTAGATGGCCGTCTTCTCCCTTCACATGGCCTTCCTTGTAAGCATATCTCTGTGTCCACCTTTCCCCTTTTCACAAGGACACTGGTCACACTGGATGAGGGCCCACCCTAGTGAGCTTACCTTCACTTGATGACCTCTGTAAAGCCCCTGTCTCCAAAGATGGTCACATTCCGAGTACCTCAGGGTTAGGACTTCAACTTAGGAAACTTGAGGGGACACAATTCAACCCATAACAGAGCCTTTCCTGCTCAGATCCATCCCCTCTGATGGGGGCTTGCAGGACAAAACCATGGAAATGTTCCTGAGCTGTAAAATGGCCAACAGAAAGATGGCAGACAGGCTGGAAAGGGGGAGAAACACAGATACAGCCGCACGTTGATGCCCAGGGAAGGAGCACCTTTAAAAGGCACCACACCCTTAGGGGCAAGGGCAGGGCTTGGGCTGGGGACTGACTGTGGCAGTTTTTTTGTTGGGAGAATGAGTGACACTAAAGGTACCATCTTCAAGCAACAGTAATCAAAACAGTGTGTCCCTACCATAAAGATAAACTTACAAATCAGCGAAATAGAATTGAGAGGTCAGAAACACACCCTATGTTCTCTCTCTTAGATAGATAGATAGATAGATAGATAGATAGATAGATAGATAGATAGATAGACAGATAGATAGATGCTAGAAAGATGACAGATACAGGCCGGGCGCAGTGGCTCACGCCTGTAATCCCAGCACTTTGGGAGGCTGAGGCAGGTGGATCACGAGGTCAGGAGATTGAGACCATCCTGACTAACATGGTGAAACCCTGTCTCTACTAAAAATACAAAATATCAGCCAGGCATGGTGGCACATGCCTGTAATCCCAGCTACTCGCGAGGCTGAGGCAGGAGAATCGCTTGAACCCGGGAGGCAGAGATTGTAGTGAGCTGAGATCGTGCCACTGCACTCCAGCCTGGGTGACAGAGTGAGACACCGTCTGAAAAAAAAAACAACAAACCAGAAAAAAAGAAAGATGACAGATACATAGATGATAGATATAAATAGATAGATAACAGAGAGAGTGGTATAGCAAATGTGGCAAAATGCTAACAATGAGTGAACCTGGGTGAAGGTTATATTGGTGTTCTTTGTATTAATACTATTTCTGCAAATTTTCTGTAATTTCTGTACATTTGAGCTATAAAAAAAAAAAGAATACATGTGGTCTAATATTACTTGTCAGCCTGGGTACAAGGCTCACGTCATCCAAAAATCCAGACCTGGGGACTCCGGCTGGGGAGCAGGAGTGTGTCTCCACTCAAAGGGGTACCTGTTTAAGCAGCTTTTGTGTTCTCACTCACGAAGGGCCAGTCTGCTCATTTAATATTGAAACCTCAGCACTAGAGAAAGCAGCCTGTGGGTTGAGCCTTTGTTTTTCGGTTTTCATCTATTTTTCTCTTTGGAACAGCTTTGATTGAATACCATACAATTCACATATTTAAAGTGCACAATTCAATGGTTTTTAATATATTCACAGAGTTGTGCACTCATCACCACAATCAACTTTAGAACACTCATCACCCTAAAAAGAAATGCTGTACCCTCTAGCTATCACCCCTAGCATCCCCACTGTGCTCCCAGCTCTGGCAGCCACTCATTTCCTGTCTGCGCTATAGATTTGCCTGCCTCATCTGTACGTTTGGTGTGGAATCATATTGTATGCGGTCTTCCATGTCTGGCTTCTTTCACTTAGCACAATTTGGTTGGGGTCATCCATTGTAGCACACACCAGCACTTCCTTCTCCTTGTATAAATGAGCCAAAGATGGCTTCTGAGTAGTGGCCTCTAGGTTGTTCATTTCTTCACTGAAGGCTGAGACCTCTGAGCTCAAAACCCCACTGGCATCAAACTCAGAAATGTACACATCCAGTTGTTTTGAGAACTGCAGAAACAAGCAGATTTTTAGCCATTTAGGGCCTGCCTGCTTTGCATTCCCCAGGAGACCTCACTCACTACCTGCCGGACACTGATAAGATTGAGCCTCGTGGTTTTAAGAACAGCCCCAAGGTGCTACTACCTTCCAAGGCTCTCGGACCCAGAGACTCCCCTCCATGCTGCCAAGCAGCAGCTCCTAGGCACAGAAGCCTCCTTTTTGGCCCCCTTCCCGTTTCCCTTGCCTCCTCCCCTTCTGGAAGGTGCAACCCCCTCCCCCAAGCCCCTGCCATAAGCTGCTCGAAGGTCTCATGCTGCAAGGGAGTTCCCTACTCATGCAACGTTGTCCCAGCACCGCCCAGTAAAGCTTGCGTGTGTCACTACCCCTCATGGTCAACCTCTTTTTCTTTGATCAGCCCCCAAATCTCTCAAGCCCTCTACAATTCCTTTTTACTGCTGAATAGCGTTCCATTGTACAGATATACCATATTTGTGTATCCATTCATCCACTGATGGACATTTAGTTATGCACACCTTTTGGCTATTATGGACAATGCTACTCTGAACATTTGTGCTGTTTTTGATTGAACACCTGTTTCCATTTCTCTTGGGTATAGACGTAATGGTAGAATTGCTGGTCATATGGCAACTCTGTTTAATCCTTTCAGAAGCTACCAGCCTGTTTTCCAAAGTGGCTTCACCATTTGCATTCCCATTAGCAAAGTGTATGATGGTTCCAATGATTCCACCTCCTTGCTAACACTTGTTATTGTCTGACTTTTCTATCCTACCCATCCTAGTGGGTGTAAGATGGTTTTGATTTCACTTCTCTGATGACTAATGATGCCAAGCATCTTTTCATGTGCCATTTGTATATACCTTCCTTGGAGAAATATCTATTCACACTTTGTGCTCATTTTTCAATTGGGTTACTTGGCTTTTTATTATGGAGTTGCAACAATTTTTTACACATTCTCGATACAAGTCCCTTATCAGATATATGATTTGCAAATATTTTTCCCTTTCTGTGCATTATTTTTTCACTTTGTTGATGGTGTCTTTTGAAGCACAAAAAATTTCTAATTTCAATTTATCTATTGTTTTCCTTTGTTGCTTATGCTTTTACTGTTATATCTAAGATACAGACTGTATCTTCATTGCCAAATCCAAGGTCATGAAGATTTACTCCTATGTTTTCCTCTAAGATTTTTATGGTTTTAGACCTTACATTTAGGTCTCTGATCCATTTTGAGTTATTTTTTTGTATATGGTGTTGGTTCTTTTGTGTGTGGCTATCCACTTGTCTCAGCACCATTTGTTGAAAGATAATTCTTTCCCTGTCAACTAAAAACCTTGTCCGCAATCAATTAAACGTACACATACAGGTACGTTTCTGGACTCTATTCTGTTTTGTTGATTTATGAGTTTATCCTCATGGCATGTGTTAGTCCATTCTTTGTTGCCATAAAGGAATACCTGAGGCTGAGTAATTTATAAAGAAAAGAGGTTTATTTGGCTCATGGATCTGCAGGCTATAGAGGAAGCACAGCACTGGCAATGGCTTCTGGTGAGGCCTCAGGAAGCTTCCAATCATGGCAGAAGGCTAAGGGGAGCCAGTGTGTCACATGGCAAGAGAGGGAGCAAGAGAGAGAAAGAGAGAAGAGCTGCCAGGCTCTTTTAAACAACCAGATCTCATGTGAACTCACAGAGTGAGTGAGGACATCACCAAGCCATTCATGAGGGATCCATCCCCATGACCCAAACACCTTCCACTAGGCCCCACCTCCAGCCCTGGAGGGCACATTTCAGCATGAGATTTGGAAGGCACAAAACACCCAAACCCATATCACACGCTGTCTTGAATGTTGTTGCTCAGGGGTGGAGCCTTTCATGTGACTCATTCCCCCTGCTGATGAGCTCCCAGTCAGGGCCCAGCCAGGTCCTGCCCCTGCCCCTGTGAGAGTGGGGCCTTTTAAAGGTGCTGCTGCCCTGGGTATTAGCACCTGACTATGTCTCTGGCCACATCCTGTGTTTCTTCTCCCTTCCGGCCCTTCTGTTGGTCTTCACAGCTCAGGAGCATCTCCATCAACCCATGGGCATGGCTTCTGAACACCTGGAGCAGTGTGAGTTTTGGTGGAGGGCAGTGATCACCCTGACAGCCTGCAGGAGGCAGGGGCTTCCACCACACTTCCTGATCCCCACCAACACAGGCCTTTGGGGTTGGCTGTACTTGTTCAGCTCTGGTGCAAGAATATCAAAGTTGAGAGACAGAGAAGATATTCCAATAAGAGAAGTTATACCTGAAAGAAAAAGAATATGGCCCAATCCCTCTTAACACTTAGACCACTAGGTGTCAAATATCCCTAGCCTTCCATCCTTTCAAAGGGAGGTCAGAAAAAGATGCTGAGAAGCAAATCCATTCATCCTCGGGAGTATCATGGCTTTAAGAACCTTCCTCAATCTGAAACTTTTCTTCAAAGAGAACGTTTACAAACTCACTAGAGAACACAATGGAATCTAAAACTGGAAAGACACCTGAAAAGGGGAGAAGATTGCTATCTTCAGGAGAGAAGTACCAGGGAAAAGACACGTCCCAAAAGAGTGCTTTTCACACAAATGAGGGACAGGCAGAGGGCTTGGATTGTATGTCTCCAGAACGAGGTCACTCAGGCGCCTTGCTGGGAAGTGAGAAGACCTTATATGATCTGGGGATGTCTTTAACCAAAGGATCACTGGCGATGGTTATGGACACAGAAAGCGTTGGCTAATCTATGTCATCTGGAGCCCAGCTGGAAGGGATGGGGGTGCAGGCAGAGAGTCCAAGGACACCCTGAAGGGCCTCTTTGTTTCCTAGACTAGGAAACAGCATCATCATTTTGCAAATAGGAAGTGAAACATAAGGAAGGCAGAGACCAATGCCTGGCTGAAGTTGTAAGATCAGAATTCCAGAATCTGTACCAGCACTATCACCACTAGCCCCACCCTTAGAGATAAGGGAGAGGTCACAGAAGGGAAGAATGTAAAGCCATAGAGAAAAGGTCATGGCACACAGGGCTGGCTTACACAGACCTGCCATGTCCAGAGAGGCTCATCTCAGGTCCCCAGTCTTCTATGCTGAGACGCTGGGGCCAGTCTTTTTTCCCCCCTTGCCTTTAACAGTGCCTTATTTCCAGTAAGCACTAGGAGAGTCCAGGGCTGCAGTGAGGAATTGAAGAGTGGACTTGAGGGTCTCCTTTGCACAAGGATCAAAGAATGCAAGATGGCGAGGGCCCCTGTGGCTGTGCTCTGTGGTGGTCCTGGGGCTTCAATCTGTTTCTAAGGTGTTGCAGGCAGGGATTTTCTTTCATACCATAACATTTTTTTTAGATGATAAATACATGTTCATTTTAAAAATGTGTTAAATCAAGTTTCACCTGAAGCTGCCTCCTTAGCTATTTTTAGTTTGGCCTAAAGGTTTTTCTGTACATCGTGAACTATAACAAGTATAGGTGTAAACAGACCTTAGCCTCCACTTGTACCAATCACTGAGTTTTGGCCAATCAAATGTAGCTGTTTGAACTCTATTCAAATAAGGCAAATGCCAAGCTGTAACCAATCTGGCTGCTTCTGTGCCTCACTTCTATTTTCCATAGGTCACTTTCCTTTTTCTGTCCATAAATCTTCTTCCACCACGTGGCTGCGCTGGAGTCCCTGATCCTACTCTGGCTGGGAAGGCTGCTCCATACATGAATCACTCATTGCTCAATTACACTCCTTTAAATTTAATTCAGCTGAAGTTTTTCTTTTATCAAATGCAAATAAGCAAAAGGATAATGACAGTTACCTGGAATCCCACCTGCCAAGTTAACTATTTGTGTCATTTTCATACCTTTTCTTCATGACTTAAAAATACACACATGCATGTAAACACACACACATATGATTTCTTCAAAAAATGGCATCTCACTACAATGCTCTTTTGTAAGTTTTTTTTTTTTCATTCACCTATATATGACGAATATCTTCCCATGTCAACTGGAGTCTTCCACGCATCCTTGTTTAGGCTGCTGAATGTTCCCTCCAATGGATGACGCATCTCAACCTTCTAGTGATGGTGCACCAGACTAATCATTATAAGTTGAGCAACACATTTTTGCCTCTCTTGCACACAGTTTACAACTTTTCTCAATGAAACAGAGGCCTAGAAAAAGGAGGACCAGCAAAAATAGTGGTCCCATGCCAGGCAAACACTGAATCCTGTTTACGAATTCCTTGTTTTTGATGGTTCCCTTAAGCTCCAGTGAAACCTATGGATTCCCTGAAATAGATAATACTTAGTGATCTGCAAGGTATAGCATTGCTATATAGTTGTTACACTAATAATAATAGTACTGTTATTATACATTAAGTTCTGGGCTTTGAGTCTATAGTGGAAACCTATAAGAAGCTTTAGAATTACACAAAGTGGTAGGCCTGCTTCACATGAGCCACAGATGTGCTCCTGAGAGTCTGGGACAATCTAAGTGTTTAATGGCTCAAATCATACATTTCCACTTAAACTTGGTGATATGGTTTGGCTCTGTGCCCCCACCTAAACCTCATTTTGAATTGTACTTCCATAATTCCCACGTGTTATGAGAGGGATCTGGTGGGAGATAATTGAATCATGGGGGAGGTTTCCTCCATATTGTTCTTGTGGTAGTGAATAGTCTCACAAGATCAGATAGTTTTATCAGGGGTTTCTGCTTTTGTGTCTTCCTCATTCTCTCTTTGCCTGCTGCTGTCCATGTAAGACATGACTTGCTCCTTCTTGCCTTCCGCCATGATTGTGAGGCTTTCCCAGCCACGTGGAACTGTAAGTCCAATTAAACCTCTTTCTTTTGTAAATTGCCCAGTCTTGGGTATGTCTTTATCAGCACTGTGAAAATGGACTAATACACTTGGAAATGGCTAAGTTCCCTTTTTAAATTGGTTTTCAATTTTCCCTGCTGTTAATACTTTAAAATTCTCCCAAGAAGTTAAGGCTGGGTGAACATTTAAACCTTCCAGAAGAACGTGCTAAAGGGTCATCCACGTGCAGAGTCCTTGTGTGCTGCTTCTGTCACCCCCAGACCCACTGTCCACCTGCCAGCCCCCTCCTGCCCTGGAAGCCTGCCCTGCATGGCTGCATGGACTGCACTCTACAACTCCTGGGCCCTCTGGCTTCTGGGTGGGTTTGGCCAGGGGTCAGGGGGAGCCCCAGCAGGAGTTCAGGGGGAGAGAGGAAGGTGAGGCTTCTCATTGCTCTGCATCCCCCGACTCTGTAAAATCACCTGTGGAGGGCCTGTCCTCCTCACAACTTTCTCCTTCCATGTTTCAGTTCTGATAACCTCTCCCTCCCTCACCCCACTGGATCTGGTGCGAGTGACAGCTCACCTGCTGTGGCCTGGGGTTCCTGCATGGCTCCCCTGCACCTGCCCACACCTTGTAGGTAGTCCGTATATAGAGAAACTCTCCTCTATGATGCTCATTTGAGTGTGCCTTCTGCTTCCTGTTGGGACCCTGCCTGATAAGGTCTGGAGAGCTTAGAAATCCTTTGACAGGAGAATGTGCCTTACCTCAATTTACCAGCAGCTTGAGGGCTTGAAGCCAGCAGAAGCTTTGCTACTTCTCACAAAGTCTCTGCAGAGTTAGGGATAAGGGCACATGAAAGAGGGATAGGTACAGGGGCAGCCATCAAGGTTCTGGGTGCTCATGGCAGAACCATCATCAGGGGAAGAGCAGAGTGCGTAGATACGTAAGTTTTGGTGCCGAGATGCCTGCATTCAAATGTAGTGCACCACTTACTGTGGCAGACAGACTCAAAGATGGCCTCCAGCCATCTTGGCCTCTTGGTGTTTTGTCTGTGTTCAGTCCCTCCACTTTTGAGTGTGCATGGGACTAGAGATCACTTCTAACCAATAGAATATGGCAAAAATGATGAGATGTCCCTTTTGTGGTGATGTTGCATGAGACTGCAAGTTCTTTGCCAGCAGGCTCCCTCCCTGGCTGGCTCTGAGCATGCAAGCTACCATGTGTAAGCAACCATACAGAAAGGCCGAGGAAGCAAGGAACTCTGGTGGCCTCTGGCCAATATCAGCAGGGAACTGAGGTCTTGGCTCCAATGGTGCTCAAGAACAGCCACTTGCCAAGAGCCACCGGGCTTGGCACCAGATCCTTCCCCAGTCAAGCCTCCAGATCAAACCCCAGCCCTGGGTGACACCTGGACTGCAGCCTCGTGAGAAGCCCTGAGCCCGATCACTCAGTTCAGCTGTGCCCAATTCCTGACCCACAAAATCTGGAGGACAACAGATGTACTTTGCTTTAAACTACCAGTAATCTGTTAGGCAACAATAGATACTAATAAACTTACTATCTGTGTAACCTTGAGCAAGTCACTAAATCAATTCATGCCTCAGTTTCCTCATCCATCAAATAGGAATTAAGATAATAATCATACAAATCTACTTTGCAGAGCTAAGGTGAGGATGTAATGAGTTGAGATACGCTTAAAGCAGTGCCTGCCACAGAGGTGGTTTCTCACACATAAATGTAGGCTAAGATTTTTGCAGCATCAACAGACTCTGCGGCCCCTTCAAGGATACACCACCGGGTTAGTCTGTTTTGCATTGTTATAAAGAAATACCTGAGACTGGGTAATTTATAAAGAAATGAGGTGTATTTGGCTCCTGTTTCTGCACGTTGTACAGCATGACACCCACATTTGCTTGGCTTCTGGTGAGACCTTAGGAAGCTTTTTCTCATAGTGGGAGATGAAGGGGGAGCTGGCTCATCACATGGTAAGAGAGGAAGCAAGAGAGAGAAGCCAAGCTCTTTAAAACAATCAGATCTTACAGTAACTAATAGAGAGCTCACTCACTATTATGAGGACAGCACCCAGGCTTTCAATGAGGGATCTGCCCCCCTGACCCAAACACCTCCCACCAGACCCCACCTCCAACACTGGGGGTCACATTTCAACATGAGATTTGGAGGGACAAACCTCCAAGCCATGTCACCCACCTTCCCTGCTTCAGAAGATTTGGTTGGCCCCTCTTCCCCTGTTCATCCCCCTGAGGTGCCCCAACTTTCCCCTAGTCTGTGTATTCGGTAAGTCTGGCAGGGAATGAGAGGACTTCGCAGAGCAGAAGGCACATTGCTGGGAAGCGCCGTGGCCCCCTCTGTCACCCACTGTATGGGTGCTCTCTCAGCTCCTCAGAAAATCAGCTGGAAACCTCGCTTGGCTGATGTGTGCGGAGCCCAGATGCAGAGCACAAATCTGGAAGCTTGTTGGTTGGCGTTTATCATAAGGCATCCCTGTGAGGCTGGCAGAGCATCAGCAGCTCCATGAGGCAGCTGGAGAAAACCGGCTTCCTGCTCTGCAGACCCCAAAACACAGCGTGCAGCTCCCAAAGGGTCATTCCACTGTTCTGCCAGACCTCAGATCCTTCTGTCCTCCTGGGGTTTGGTAAACTTTAGATGTCAAAGATCCTTTCCTGTCCATCTTCCTTACTCATACCTTCTCCTACAGAAACTCCAAACTTCCCTATCCATCTTTTCACCAGAGTGAGGCCAGGGCCTCTGAATGCCTTCCTCTCATTTCCTGTACCCACCCACCTTCCTTTTTCCTCACAGCCGCTCACAACCTAGACAATTTCTACTTTCCCACCTGGCAAGAAAATTCACTTCTACCTCCTGATCCCACATTGATTTGGTGGACATGGCTGTTTTTCGTTATCCCCAAAAGTCATATGCCTGTTTACCCATGTGTGTATGCCAGAGAGAGGTCCACTGCTCAGGTCACTTAAATCCTCTTCAAATGTACGTTGCCCCTTACGCTGCGGGGGAGGAAACAGACCCAAAGAGGAAGAGGATCTGCCCTGAATGAGCTGCCAGCTAGCCGTAACCCTAGGAATAAAACCCAGGTGCCCTGACCCAAACTGGAGACTGCTGGACAACAGAACTGGCCTGTTAGCTGGGTGCAATCAGCCAGGCAGGAATGATGGTTACTTCTCCACACTGCCAACAGGATCAGCTCCCGGTGAGCTGGACCTGATGAAGTAAGGGGCAACCTCCTATTGACCTTCACTACAGAGCCCTGGCTGTAGGAGATACCCAGGCGATATGGGTTGACTTGAATTCATCATTTATTTCAAAGCAGAGGGCAGAGGAGCTGGAAGAGGTCAGAGCTAGTTTGCCGACACAGAAAACCTCACTTCCTGGTGGATTCTTTCTAGGAGGTGCATTTCACAATGGCTGTTTCACCTCTTAGTGACCTGGCAGCTTCCACAGGGCCTTACTGCACACGTTCTGAGCGCCAGGAAAAATGATTCCTCTCACTGCCAACCATGGTTTTTAATATGTGAGCATATGGCTCTGCTGCTTCTTTTCAATCTCCCTCCACTAGTGCTGAGCTACGGCACTGGGGAGGAAACCAGAAACGCAGAGTGGGTTTGTCTGATTTGTCCAAGGGTGTATTTTAGTATTGGTAGCAGAATTCCCTCCGCTCCCCTCCCCTTTCCTCCCTCCCTCCCTTCCTTCCTCCCTCCTTCTTTCCTTCCCCACTTCCCTCCTTCTTATTCTCTCTTTCTTCTTTCCCTTGAGAGACACTGCAGCCATGTGGGTGGGTGGGCAGACAAGTGGGTGGATAGTAAGATGGAAGAGGGAGTTTCCTTCTTGGGATTCTCATAATTGGTGTGTGATTGACATTCCATTCATCTGGAGGACTGTGATATTAATCGGAAACAGCTTGAGCTAAAACTGCCTCTAGTGTCACAAACATGCTGAACTCGGGCAGGGTCTCCTGTCTCCCTTCTGCTGAGCAACTCCTTCTCTATTTTAAACAACACTCCCTCCAAGTGTCCTTCGCCTCGAGTAACCAGCACATGCAGTTTTTCTCATTTAAACTAAAAAGAACCCTAAACCGTACAGTGGAATGTACAGTGAAATTCCAGGTGCCTCTCCACACAGGAAACTTTTAATTGTTGTACACTGGCAGAAAAAGGTTCACTCCTAAATCAGTAAAGATGATGTGCTCCCTACTTACATAAAAGGAGTTTTTCTACACCCACAACTCCGGCCCTTGCTGATTTCACCTACTTCATATTAGAGATCACTGCAAACCAGCACACGGCCATTCCAGTTTACTCTTGATTGTGGCTGTATTGTATTCCATGGCATGGTTCTATTTAATTTGTTCAACCACTTTTCTACTAATGATCTTAGTCAGCTAGGGCTGCTCTAACAAATACCACAGAATGGGTGGCTTGAAAAACAGAAATGTATTTCTCACAGTTTGGAGCCTGGGAAGTCCGAGATGGAGGCACCAGGAGACCTGGTGTCTGGTGACGGTCCTCTTCCTGTTTTGCAGACAGACGCCTTTTTGCTGGTGGAGAAAGAGTCCCTCCTCTCTCTTCTTTTTTTTTTTTTCTTTTTTTTTTGAGACGGAGTCTCGCTCTGTCGCCCAGGCTGGAGTGCAGTGGTGCAATCTCGGCTCACTGCAAGCTCTGCCTCCCGGGTTCACGCCATTCTCCTGCCTCAGCCTCCCGAGTAGCTGGGACTACAGGCGCCCGCCACTGCGCCCGGCTAATTTTTTGTATTTTTAGTAGAGATGGGGTTTCACCGTGGTCTCGATCTCCTGACCTCGTGATCCGCCCACCTCAGCCTCCCAAAGTGCTGGGACTCTCTCTTCTTATAAGGGTGAGAAGTGAGGCCAGCTGGACTTCCTGGGTCAAGTGAGGACTTGGGGAGCTTTGCTGTCTTACCAGAGGATTGTAAAATGCGCCAATCAGCGCTCTGTGAAAGGCACCAATCAGTGCTCTGTAAAATGCACCAATCAGTGCTCTGTAAAACACACCAATCAGCAGAATTCTAAAAGCAGCCAATCGCAGGGAAGATTGAAAAAAGAGCACTCTGATAGGACAGATACAGAACATGGGTGGGGACAATAAGGGAATAAAAGCTGGCCACCCCCCCAGCCAGCCTTGGCAACCTGTTGGGGCTCTCTTGCAGTTGGTGTGGCTCTCCACAAAAAACCTTGCTACAGCTCGTTCTTTGGGTCTGTGCTATCTTTAAGAGCTGTAACACTTACGGAGAAGGTCCAGCAGCAAGACCACGAACCCGGCAGGAACCAACTCTGGACACAAGGGCATTAACCCTGTCACCTCCTAATCCCCTCCCAAGGGTCCTCCTCCAAACACCAGCACAATGGTGGGTAGGCTTTCAGTATATGGATTTGGGGGACACAAATACCCGATTCGCAGCATGTCACTTGGGTGCTTTGTAGTTTTTCATGGAGCTTGATTTACATGGGAGCTCTAGGGGTGGAAGAGTGTTCTCCCTGGAATGTGGGGCCTGGCCGTCCCTGCTGGAAGTCTTCCCTGATGTTGCCCTGCTTCTGGAGTCCACAGCAAGTGGTTGAGCCCACAGACCCTTGGCGATGTCACGGCTGGCAGTGAGGCCCTGCCCGTGGTGAGGGAACAGGGCCCAGGGGTTGAATGTGAAGGAGCCAGATAAAGGTGCTTGGGTTGCTGGGTTCACAAGTTGGGCTAACATCGGACGGGAGCCTCCAGAGAGCGGGGAGAACCCACTTCTGAAAGCCTGAAGATACAGGCTCTAGTCCCGCCTCTATCGAAGAGTGAAAAATGTCGGGCTCGGCTGACACACTCCTTGCGCTCCAGCTCTGTGGTCTCAGGCCACACCTGTCATGCCTTTCCTCTTCCCCAGCTACCGCACAGCGGGGTGGGAAGCTCCTGTGCTAAGCCCTGCCCCAGCAGCATTCATACTGAGGTGCTTCTCTGAGAAATCCTAGCTGGAGATTGTCTCCCTCCCACGCCCTCTCTGCCTTCCTTCCAGCCACACTCTTCTAATTGTTTCTGCACTCTTCCTTCAGAATCGAAGTGAGGTCAGCAAATCGTGACTGAGCACCTGCTCTGTGCAGCGCCCTGCTTTTCCCTTTTGCCTGCAGGCTTTCAAGTTAGGTGTGGAGGCAGTAGTCTAAGATTCCAAGGTCCGTGGTTTCCCTTTGGGCCACAGGGGTAAGAAGTCTGCTTCCAGCGGTCTCCGACGACGGCCCGTGGGGGACCATAGGGGATGGACGCAGCAGTGCAATCACAAGACGCCCCTTCTGACCTGAAGGGTGGCCCGCCGGAGGGATGACCAGCCGGGGGTCAGGCACGTCCTGTGTGCCTTGGCTGGCTCCTGCCATCTGGCGACTCTGGCATCGTGATGAGCGTGGGGTCCACGTGGACGCAGCTCTGAGTTTGTCTGAGGGCAGGGAGGCCTCACGCTGCCCAGGGTAGGGTTACGGGAGGCTTGAAGGGGAGGGGCTTAGAGGACCCTGCGGGATTAGTTGGGAAGACCCAACCAGGAGGTGTATGCAGGGGGGAAATGTCAGGTGGTCCCCACCACCCACCTTACCGGCCCCGGGGGGAGGTATGGGCTTCCCTAGGCCTCCAGCTGCCCCCAGCCTTAGGATGTCTGCAAACTGCTCCAAAGTTTGAGTTGCAGTAACAATGGTCCCCATTCACTGAGGAGTCCCCAAAGCCAGGCACTATCTAAGTCAGGCCGTTTTGTAAACCCCTCAGTGAGATGTCAATGCCCACATTTTATAGACGGGGAAAAGAGGAGCTCGGCTGGAAACTGTGCCCCGGGAACGCAGAGCATCCCGGGAGCCCGCCCCAGAGGAAGCCTGGGTAGCAGCCTGGGGTGGCAGGAGGGGGTCCTCGCCGGGCGGAGGCGGTCGCCTTAGCAAAGCCCTTCAGGCCCTGTCCTCCTTGAATGGGGCTATTTGTCCGTGAACCCATAATATCGGAGCAGACTGAACTTCCTGGCAAACTTTTTGGCAGGCTTTCCCTAATGGAATCTCCAGAGAGAAGAAGTCCCCTGTCCTCCTGGCGTCACTGGTAACCTCCGGCCTGCTCCGCTCCAGGCTGTGCCCAGGGCGCCCTGCCCAGGGAGCTTGTTTGCTCTGGCAGACAGGGAGCCCATTCAGGCCCTCGGTGGCACCCGGTGAGTCTGGCCCGGAGGCCTGGCTGGGCTCCGGCTGGCTCAGGGGGACCTGGCGGGGCCTCCAGAAGCCTCCTTTGGCTCGGGTGGGGCGGGGGCGCTGACTTGACTCTGGCCCATGAGAACGACTGACTTTACAGTTCCGTCTTGCTCCATAAACCAGAAAGCCACTTCCAGCTGGTGGTATGAAGTCTGGTGGGCGGGTGTCTGGTGCCATCCTGTCCGGGCAGGGAGGGGTCCAGCCTGTGGTCTGTCGCAGGCCGATTTTACAGGCCACCCGTCACCCGGAGCGGGAGCTCTGGCCGTGTCCACAGGGATAATATTTGTTGTACCTGCTCCCGACTTGGGACGCCCACAGCTTCCCAGCTTAGCATTTTAATTACGCTGCCATCAGAGAGCTTTCTTTTTCTATAAATAGGGGGTGCCTAGACTTTTATTTTTCAAAGGGTGGGAAACACTAGGTTAAGCTTAAACCACATCTGATTATGAAGAGGCTGTGAGTGATTCCACAGCCAGCCGCCACCCAGACTGCCCTGGGTGAGGGCGGCAGCGAGGGCTCTGGCCCGGAGCTCCCCCAGGGTCCCCACTTCCAGCTCTGAAACAGCAAGAGAGCTTGCGGCCTGGGCTGGCCCCGCACGGGGACAGCAGGCCCACCTGCGGGAACACGGGCAGCTTCGCCGCGCTCCTGACTTATTGCCTTGTTGGCTGAGCGGTTCACGAATAGCTGAAGGCTGGGATGTTTAAATATTAAAAATGCTTAGCTAAATAAGCTGGCCTGTTTGCTTTTGCTGATAGTCACAGTCTACCCACAGAGCCCTTTCAAACCTCGTCAGTGTTTTGGAAAGTGGATAAGGGACTCATTCAGTGAGGCTCAGGTTTACCCTGAGCCAGGAATGAAGCATGTATTTCATGAAATAAGGACTAGCCTGAGACCACACACAGAGGCGGCTGAACTCCAGCGGCCTCCCTCCCCTCCTTCCCCTCTCCCCCCCCCAACCTCCTCCTCCCTCTCTTCCTCCCCTTCTCCCTTTTCTCTCTCTCTCTCTCTCCCTGGCCCTGACAAACCGGCCATGACTGACACCAGGAAACCCGTAATCGGCGTCAGAGGGGGGTTTCCAGGGCTTAGGGGGCCCTTTGTTATCCTGGAGCTGATGAAAAAATGGATTACGACAGTGTGTGCAGCCCATACTAAAGAGAGCTCACAAAAAAGCCAGGGCCACCTCAACACGGCTTCTCAGAGAAGAAAACGTTGCAGCCAAATGGAATTGTTGAAATCACCTTTGTGTGGGAGGAAAGAAAAAAAAAAAAAACACCTCACACATTTTCCCCAAGAATAAGGCTGGTTTTGTCACAACTTGCCCCTAGTTCAGCGGGTCTGGTAGATGCCCCCACCCACCGGGCCCCGCGTCCCCAGCACAGCCTGAGGAGCCTGGCCGGCCTGGCTGCGTGGAGCAGTTGCTTATGTCAAATCCGTCACTGTGGGACACAGGGGAAACATGAGGTTATTAGGAGGAGGCTTCTTCGAGGACACACTGGGGCCACGTTACTTGCCCTCTCCTTGCCATCGCCCTCCCTGACTACAAACTTCAAGCCCAGCGAACTGCCTCTGACTGGGCGCTGTTTGAAGTTTGGGAGATGTGAGGCTTTCTTTTTTTCTTTTTGGACTTTTAGTTCAAAGTAGGCTCCCGTCTATTCAGGGAGAATGAGGCACTTAAATTCAAGAAATATTTATGGTGCTTCCTAGGTACAATGAACCAGGGTAAATTTTGCGGGGGGAAGGGTGAGGGCAGGGACTGGGCAGGGTGACAGGGGCACAGCCTAGCCCCTGCAGCCCCCAGGGCCTATTGAAATGCTGTAGGGGGCTCCCTATTAAAGGAGCCCAAATCTGCAGCCCATGCCGACATCAGCACTGCATCTGGCTGGCAAAGCTAGCAACGATGTGTCTTGGCTCTTGTTTTCCTTGCCATCCGCTCCCCGCCCCTGTGGGGTTGGGATTGGAGTCCCTTCCAAAGGCCCCAGGGTGCTTCAAGGAGAGTGGCTGGAGTGGCTTGGTGCCTTCTTTCTTCTTACACGCATGCTTTTTGAAATGAGATGTTTTTGCCAAAGACAAGTAAAAAGTGGGGCACGCTCCGGAGTTCTGGTTTGGTTTGAAATGAAGAACCCACCCAGCTCTAGGGTGTCTCAACGGGGCAGGCAGATCTCTGACCTCAAGCAGGGCCACCGGTCAGGAGAAAGCGTTCTTTCTCCTGAGCTTTCCCAGGGGTTTCCCGAAGCCACCTCAGAGTCTGTGACCGCCCCGGCTTCTCCAGCCCACAGCAGAAATCACAAAGAAGGAACAATGGACGACGCACAGGTTTTCCCTCCACCCATCCCCTTCTTGGGCTGAGAGGCCACCTGCCGCCTCTGCTGCGGGCACCACCACCCACGATCAGCTCAGTCCTCTTCCAACCCCAGAGCTGCTCCTTAATCCTCCTTGAGGTAAAAACAAACTGTTTTTCCTTTGCTCTCACCCCAGAGAAACTGACACAGATGACTTCTGTGACCAGCAAGCAGTCAATTCTGCAGCGTGGTGGGGCGTCCTTTAATTCAATTCAATTCCAACACTATCTACCTAGAGATAGCGGTGGATCCCACAGGTCGAGGGCTCAGTCCCACAAAACTGCCCTCCATTTCCGAGGTGGATCGCAAGCCCCTGATTGCCTACCCTGTCTTTCTGACCAGCCACCTATAAATCGAGGTTCCCACCACGTCCTCCATGGGTTTGATTGTTTTGCTAGAGAGGATCATAGAACTCAGGGAGACGCTTAAATTTACCAGTTCCTGATAAAGATATTGCTAAGGATACAAATGGAGAGACGCATAGAATGAGGTGTGGGGAAGAGGTGCGGAGTTTCCGTGCCCTCCCACAGGGCAGCCATCCTCCAGGAACCAGTTCGTGTTCAGCTGTCCAGAAGCTCTCCAAACCCTGTCTTTTTGGATTTTTATGGAAGCTTCATTATGTAGGCAGGATTGATTAAACCATTGGCCACTGGTGGTCAGCTTAACCTTCAGCCCCTCTGCCCTCCCTCTAATCCTGCCTTGGTCTTTCACCAGCTCCATCCTGAAGCTACCTAGGGGCTGCCAGCCATCAGCCCATTCATTAGCATAGAAAAGACAGCACTTCGGAGAGTCTAAGGATGTTAGGAGTTGTCTGCCAGGGAACCTGGTTGAAGATCACATATATATTTTACCATACCAAAGTGCACCTCAAGTCTTCGAACACAGATCCCCTTAAATTGAAAGGATAAACAACTCAGATACTGCCATATCAGTGGAACCCAATTCAGTCCATCAGATTGTATGAATGTCTGCCAGGGCAAGGCCACTCAGGTTTGCCAGTTTCCAGTCCATCTTGTCAGGTTCCAAAAGCGAGTGGTCTTGGCACACACATGGCTTCACCCTTTCAGGCATCTGGGATCACTGAGCTAAGAGACAGTACAGTCTCTCGCTCTGAGCCTCTTTCAAGGTGTTCATATAATATTGGATTTCCCTGTATTTATAATTCATTGATTCATTTCTTTACTCCCAGCTACCATTCCTTCTCTCTCCATTAATACCCAACTTTTCCACCTTTGGAAGGGGCATTAGAATCAGCCATTGTGCTGGTGTAGATTGCAGACAGCAATACTAGTAACTCCTCCTCAGTCCTCTTTCACCCAGATAGAATAAGGTGACATAAGTACTATAGAACTACCCATGTGTAGACCCCAGGGCCACCCCATCAGTCTCACTTGCCAGCTGTGTTCAGGGCCTTCCCACCACGGAACCTATCCCGGAGCCATTGGCAGTGTCTGTCTGTCTTACGGGCAGACAGAATAGTTCTTACTGGCATTTTGTGCCTGAGAGGGTGCAAGAGGAACGTGTCTAGACTCAGCCCATCTCTGCACTGCTGTAGTTCCCATAGCCACTCATTTCACGGACCCAGGTGG
Organism: Gorilla gorilla gorilla; assembly: GCF_029281585.2. Classification (NCBI taxonomy): domain Eukaryota; kingdom Metazoa; phylum Chordata; class Mammalia; order Primates; family Hominidae; genus Gorilla; species Gorilla gorilla. The sequence goes on along the minus strand of NC_073237.2, from coordinate 92,491,145 downwards.
CCACCCTAAGTGAGAACAGCAAACAGGGATATCTGCCAATTCCAGGCAACTTTCCAACCTGGAACGGAGATTTTCTGATGGGCGTTTGATGTGTTGCTTTCATGCAACCCTCAGATTTCCACAGGGCCGGGCCCCATACGGGCATCCCTTTAACAGGCAAGGTTTCCATTGCCCCTCTGCCTGACCATGTCGCCAGGCCATTTGCCACTGCCCATGAGTCAGTGAAAACCAGACACAGAGGCTTCGCCACCGCTCAGTCACTGCTAGGAAAGCAGCATGCGGGTCGGCCACCGAGCTGATTTGCTTTTGACTTCCTTGATCGGAGTGGCAGCTTCCAAACAGAATGTTGTCCCCTTGCCTGGAACTGCCATTCACGAACCAAGCAGTGCTTTGCTGGTCAGTTGAGAGCTGGTTATAGGGCACGATCCAGGTGTCAGTAGGATCCAGCCGCTCCTACAACTCCTCACTCTAGTTCCAGAATGAGGCCGAGGGGAAAAGAGGCTCCTTGCTTGGGGTGTCTCCTTGCATTCATTCCCCAGGTAGCAGGATCCAGTAGAAACCATTTCCATTTCATTATGGAACGCTCCCGGGCACTGCTATTCCCATTAGAGTATTTATCTGACGTCACCCAAGACATCGTGGGTATTTCGGGTTTCAAGACCATTTTATGTCCTTCAGTCATACAGGTAGCTTCAATTAATGTCCCATAGCAAGGCAGTAATACCCTCAAGTCAAAATTCTCTGGTCCAAAGTCTCAGCAGTTGTTGGTGGGAGGCACTCACAGGCTTTTGCCATAAGCTCCAGTTATAGTCCACAGAGGACTTCAAAATAGGCCATCTGTCCCTCCCAGCAGTCCAGCCTCTATTCTTCACTGTGTGGGTTCGGGCAATCTTACTGTTCCCACAAGCATGTCCAATTCATATTGTTCTAAGGGTAGATTTGCATGCTTTCCATTTTATAGTACAAGGCAGGGAGAACATTCCCCAGGCAGATACAATATCCATCCCCATAATACAATCAGATAAAAGAGACGCAACCGTTTCACATGAAGGGTGTTCAAATACACCACCTCTCCCATGCAGGTTTACCTTAATTCCACCCAGCTGACTTTCTTAACTGTAGCCTCCACTCGGACTTTATCAACATGTTCTGGTTTTACAATACTGGGTAGGAAAAGTGTTCCCCAACCAGATACAATATCCATTCCTATGAAACATCCAGGTAAAGGAGGCAGAAATTCTTTGTTTTGAGACAGAGTCTCGCTCTGTTGCCCAGGCTGGAGTGCAGTGACACGATCTCAGCTCACTGCAACCTCCACCTCCCGGGTTCAAGTGATTCTCCTGCCTCAGCCTCCTGAGTAGCTGGGATTACAGGTGCGTGCCACCACGCCCGGATAATTTTTGTATTTTTAGTAGAGACGGGGTTTCACCATGTTGGTCAGGATGCTGCTTTCGAACTCCTGACCTCGTGATCTGCCCACCTCGGCCTCCCAAAGTGCTGGGATTACAGGCATGAGCCACCACGCCCAGCCAGAACCTCTTTAAATAAAATCTGTTTAAACATTCCCACTGCCATAACCCTACCAGCCCTGACATGCGTATATTCTGTCGGTCTAACTAGGGCCCTCATCAGGGCCTCCCATGTGGATTTCAGTACCACAGTGTGTGGAGTTCTCATTTCAAGGAGACCCAGGAATTTCTCCTCACCACTCCCTGGCCATTTTACCCACTTGTGCACCTAAGTGGGTCCCTAGCAGGGGTTGAGTCAAGGGACCCTTGCTTAGTTTTGTCAGTCTTTATCTTGATGAACTTGCGAAATTGCCCAGACAATTTCAGATCAGATTTCTGACTGTCATCTTTGCTCCTGACTTCTTAAATTTCTCCAAACTGGGGGAAATAATAGCAAACTTTAGTTTGCTAAACTAAAGTGATCTTAATTGAACAAAAACTGACATTGGTTGAATAACAAAAGACTTTTCGGGGTTTTTAATCATTAAAAAAATTCCACCCTCCTTTAATATTTGTAGATGTCCAGCAATATCTACTGTGTCTCTGCTAGTATTTTCCATTTTTCATCTCTAGAAATTTCTGGAATCTGCTAGTACTCTCTACAGTACGAGTCTAAAAGAATACAACATTGGCCAGGCACCATGGCTCATACCTGTAATCCCAGCACTTTGGGAGGCCGAGGCGGGTGGATCACGAGGTCAGGAGTTTGAGACCGGCCTGGCCAATATGGTGAAGCCCCATCTCTACCAAAAATATAAAAATTAGCTGGGTGTGGCTGCACGTGCCTGTAGTTCCAGCTGCTTGGGAGGCTGAGGCATGAGCATTGCTTGAATCTGGGAGGTGGAGGTTGCAGTGAGCTGAGATTGCACCACTACACTCCAGCCTGGGAAACAGAGCAAGACTCTGTCTCAAAAAAAAAAAAAAAAAAAAAAAAAGAACACAGCATTTAGAACTGCATTGAGATTCATCCACAGCCACAGGTGTTTAGATGTTGAGGATAGGAAGAGAAAGGCCTGTTCTGGTCTCCCTGTCTGTAGGCATTTGCTTCCTGACCACTGTGGTGGCGTGGCAGCTGGGGCTCAGCCTGCGTCTCATCTACCTTCTGGCTTATCTCCCTGATGCGCAGGGGCTGGAATGCTCAGCAACTTCACCAAACATTTTTGTACCTGAGCTTTTGTGCGTGAGTTGGAATTAGCCACTCAGTTATATTTGCGACAGATTTAGAAGGTAAGAGTGGGGTGGGGTCAGTGTCTGCAGTTTTTTGGCAAGTTCATGGGTATCTATCTAGAAGGCATGAGGGCCTCTGTTTAGCTGGGTCATGTGATTTCTGGAGCCTGCAGCAGCCGTGGCTGTTTCTTGATTACAGAAGAGACAGCTGCTTCTTGGTGGCTTGCTTCTACTGAATGGGTTTGGGAATCATCCCTGAAAGCTCAACCTCAAGTTGGTTTTTTTAGCCTTCCCATCAGTTATATCAGTCATTTTGCCTAATTAAGCCCAACTCATGTAAACTAGCTAGAGTGAATTCTGTTCTCTGCAACTGAGCCTGCACTGACCCAGCTATTCTATTAGGTCTCTATTTTGAATGTCTGCTATGAGTTCACATCGTACTGGACAAGAAGGGGCCATCAAAGAGCACAATAATCACTTGCAATGTGCCACACCAAAGTTAATTCAATCCTCTCCACAGCCATATGAACTAAGTACTATTAGTATCATACGGAAGAGGAAACTGAGTCACAGATGGATTAAAAGACTTGCCTGAGGTCTCACTCAAACAGAAAGAGGCAAAGCCATCCTCGTCCCTACCCAGTGTGGCTCCAGGTCCTACAGTCTTTACTGCCACCCTTTACGACCCTCCCAGTTGGTCTAATAGCGTGATTATTTTGCACAGAATTAGCCCAAACACCATAAAGTTTGCAGTTATGAAGTGATATCGGACGCTCTGATTATGAAACTAGTATTTGTTCAACTCAATTAGAGGGTTTATAAATCACATCTGAGAAACTTTCAAAGCTCTGACAGTCTCAAACAAGGGTCATCAGAGACCTCCCTCTGATTAGATTTCTCCTCATGGAGCACTCCCCCACACCACCCCTCATGAGAATGATCCTCATAAGCAGCCCATTTGCTCTTAGAAATGAGTTTCCCACGTTCTGCACTTGAAGCCTGGAATCGTAACCAAATAGTTGCTATTACAAAGATATTTTCAGTGTGTTTTTGCCCAGGGATGGGAATGTGCATCTTACACCCTGCCCAGTTTCTGCTTTCTTTGCAGGGGAGAGTAGTGGTGGAGCCGGGGGGCATGGCTTTTCTCCTCAGTCCTCCATGGAGACCATTTATCACTATTTGAAGAGTTGTATGTTTCTGTGGTTGCTTGGTCCTCAGTTTCGAGTTGCAACAGACACTCAGACTTCTGCAAAATTCTATTTATTTTCCACATGGAATGCAATTCAACCCTGATGGCTTCTATAGAGCTAAGTCATAGCCCTATTAATAATAGAATCCTTGGAGCCCACTGGCACCTGCAGCCTGGCCATCAAGGGAATTGAGAGCTCAGGTCTATGATGTCATTTCCATGTCTGAGCTCCTGCCCCGGACCCATGTCCTGCTCTATCCAGTACAAAAGGAAGCTATGCTAACTTGACAGAACTACAAAATGCCAAAACCATGCAAAAGAATGCAGCCCAGCCCGGGGTGTAGCGCGCATCTGCTAAATATGAGATCCTTTCCCGGAGTGAGGCCTCTAAAAACAAGGTCAGTGGGAAAGCCAAAGCTACCTTAGCCAGGGAGGGGCCGACGGCGCCGTGACAAACTCGCCAGCGGTTACCTCAGACAATGTAAATACAAACCTGGGGCTCATGTTTATTTAAAGTTATTGGCATCGGGCTCGTTCCTGGTAGACAAAGATTATCTTGTTTACAGCGGCATCCAGATGATGGACAAGACTCTGTATAATATAAATCCAGCTCTGCAGAGGGGACCCATTAGCATAAACAACTTCCCTCAAGCCAAACAAACCCTGCCAAGGCTCAAGCTGGAATTCATTTATTATACAGCTTCAAGTTGACTTGTCTCAACATTAAACAACTGCAAAAGCAAAGGGATAAAACTGATGGCCGAGGGCACGCCTTGCCTCTCCTTTCACTTCTAGCGTGTTTTGCAGAAGGCGTTTCTTTCTGGCTTTGTCATGGAGTAGTGTTCATGTCTCTGCAGATGCCGTTGCTCCTGTCATCTCCCCATGAGGTGTGGCCATGGGCCACGCATACGGACATGAGAGTCATGGCGGGGGGCAGGGACCACCCAGGAGTCACCATTGTCCTTGTGAAAGCCCTTAGCCTTGTGGGTAGGCCTGGACTTAGGAACCTTAGTGGGGTTAAGCACATAGGGACAGATCCCAGGATTTCAGGGGAGATACGCAGAGCTCCGAGGGCACCAGCACCTGGCTACGAGCTCTGCCAGTTTAGATTCAGACTTGCCTGGAATCAGAGGCCAGGCCTTCATGAGAATTGGTTCACACGAGGAACCGTGGGCCTCCTGGAAAGACTCACCTAAGGGCAGAGAGGATCTAGCCAACAAGCTAGACCCAGAGAAAGCAGTGACTCCAGGTCACGTCTCGTGACCATAGCAGCAGAGACTTCCAGTGGGAGAGTCGTGCCCAGGGAGGATGTGACGCCCAGAAAAAGGGGACGAGGACATGAGCAGGAAGAGTGCAGAGGCTGGCGGCCATCACAGCTGGGAGGCCCCCAGGGAATAAAGAGCTATTGTGGGGGTGCTTGGGGGGGTCAGGACTGTGTTTCTTGGAGACCCAGTTTCTCTGAGGGCTTTTCTGCCTTTGCTCTCTATTTCTCCTCTAGATAAGGACCATGTCTTTTTTTTTTAATTAGAGATGGGGCTTGCTATATTGCCCAAGCTGGTCTTGAACTCCTGGCCTCAAGTGATCCTCCTGCCTCAGCCTCCCAAAGTGCTGGGATTACAGGTGTGAGCCACCATGCCCGGCCTGGACCACATCTTTATCTGGTGTCCCTGGCATCCTGCAGATAGTAGATTCGACACTGTGGAGTGACTCAGCACCAGCCCTGCCGCTTGCCTGTCCACTGTAGCCTGCTCTCTCTTGGCCACACCATCCTCTGTGCAGCCCTGGGGGACAGAGACCCTTCTCACTCCCTGTCTTCTGCAGCCAGAAGGGGTGGAGCTGGCCTTCGGAGTCTTCTCTTGGGTGTTTACAGGCAGCTGTGCCTCCTGTCTTTGGGAAAACCTCCCTGCAGGGTCAAGCCACCCCAAGAAGCCACCTTCACCACCTGTAATCTCTAGTCCCCACCACTCCCCCGTAAGTTGAGGCCTTAGGCACTGGACAGTGTGTCTTTCTCCCCAAGCCAAGTCCCACTGCCACCCTGGCTACCCTGGCTGGCTTCACTGTCCAGGGGTCATGACTCTACTGTCCCTCCCCCTCCCCAAACTTTGCCACACCTTGAGCCGCATCCACCCAGAAACGTTCTCTCAAACAGGAAACTCCACTCTCTTCTCTACGCCTCAGCCCACATCTTTACTTTCATGGGGACCTCCAGTGCTATGATTCCTCCATTTCCTCTGGCCCCATTCAATCTTTTCTTCTCAAGCCACTAATCACTTGACCACATGGCCCCTTGCACCTCTGGCTGGGGCTTGCCTGCCCAACCTTCACTTGGGACCCACCCCATGCTCCACATTCTTTGCCCTCACACTTAGGCAGTGCAGGAGTTATCCAGTGCTGCTAACGAATCACCCCAAAGCCATAACAGCTTAAGCCGACAAGCACATCATCTCATACCACATCTGTGGGCTCAGCTGGGAAGTTGTGGCTTGGGTCTCTCGTGAGGTTGCAGTGAAGATGTCAGCCAGGACCATGGTCATCTGCGTGTGTTGGGGCTGGGGGAACTGTCTCCAAGGTGGTTCATCTCCACGGCTGTGGGCAGGAGGCCTCTGTCCCTTCCCACGTGGGCTCTCCATATGGCTGCTTGAGCTTCCTTATGACATGGCTGCTGGCTTCCTCCAGAACAAGTTTGAGAAGGAGCTTTGTGACCTGGAATCAGAAGTCACACATTGTTACTGCTGCTACATTTTGTTCATTAAAAGCAAATCGTGAAGTCCAGCCCCCATTCGGTATGAGGGGAATTAGACTCCACCTTTTGAAAAGAGTAAGATCAAAGAATCTGCAGACACATTTTAAAACCATCACAGTTCACTTCATTCTTCTCCCACATGACAGCAGTCACCCTTCTTTCCTGCCCCTTGACTGTAGCCAGAGCTGCCTTGTGAAGCCTTCACTCGAACAAAGTCACCATCCACACCTCTGCTTCTGCCCCTGGGCAGGGCAGCTAAGCCCTGAGGGAGACCAATCCCAGATGGCCATGTGGCCATGCCAATGTGTGCTTTCTGGCCCCGCTGAGCTCCTTCTGCTTCTGGCCTTCTTCAGGCCCAGGTGACTCCTACTGCTGTTCCAAAAGCCTGCCTCTCTCCCAGTGCCCAGACACCACTCCCTGCCCTGCTCAGCGGCAATGTGCTTCCTCACATATGACTCTGTAGTGTAGACTGTCTTCCCACATACTTCGGGGGAAGAGGGGCTTCTCTCCTTTTATTCGGGCTTGATTATTCTACATCCTTCCAGCAATCATCACAGATTCCTCCCAGTCTTTCACCTTTCCACTGGCTCTGCCTTCCTGCCTCCCCTGCTGATACAAACAAATGCAATTTTGCTCCAGGTATTTTTTTTTAAAAAGCTAAAACAAAATAATAATCCATCATTGGCCCAACATCCCTCCTCCACACAAGAACTTCACACCTGCCCTTCAGGGACTGCCCTGTCTCCTGACTCTGCAGCAGAACTTCTAGAAAGAGTGGTCTGCTCTCTTCCCCACTTCCCACCACCACCCACCTACCCACGCATGCCAATCCAGCCTCCACCTTCCTGGCTTCCATGATACCAGCTGCTCTGCCCTTATTCCAGCCGTCAAGGGCCACCACATGGCCAAATCCATAGATACTAGATTACCTGTTCTTTGTGGCCCCTGTGCCACCCTGGACACCTGTTGATACCTCTTTCCTTTTGATACTTTCTCTCTCTCCATCTCTTCCCATCTCCTCTGGCTCCTCCTTCTCCCTGCCACCTCATTCCTCTGCTTCTTTCTAGAATGTTATTGATCTGTCTGTGGGATCTCACCAAACTCATCCTTCATCCTTGCCCCAGCATTCCTCACCTGCTGTCCTGGCCCAGTCCTCGTTTAGGTGCTCAGAAGCTATTCTCTGGCCCTGCTCCCACTTGGACATCACTTGAACTTCCACCTCGACATGTGCCTGGCTCCATGCCCTCCCCGACTGTATTTCCTGCTTTGGTGGACAGCATCTCTCTCCACCTGGTTACTCAGGCCAGAACCTCCGGGCCTTCTATCTTCCCCCAGATATGACCAATCAGTTAATTTATCTTGGAAAATAAAACAAGACAATAATAACAAAAATAGGCAGAGGCCATACATGGGATTCACTGTTGCCTCTGTCACCCTCCTTCCTGCTGACTCAGGCAAGGCCCCCGGCCTCTCTGGGCTACTGTTTCCTCATCTGTTGGCTGGAGATCATACCGCAGCTACCTCCTGGGGCTGCTGTGTTGATCACACAACCAATGTGTGCAGGTGACAATAGCAGTTCCGACTGCTTTTCCTCTCCACGCACAGGGATGGGCACTGCCAGGCCATGCTACCTAAGGGCTGGCCAGCTCCAGAAGTGTTTGTTGTTGGTCTGCAGTGAGGTAAGTGTAGAAGGTGAGAGTAAGCATTTTAAACTACTACAGAAATTTGGCAGGGTAACTTTATACCTTTTGAGTCTAATAAATTAAAAAAAATGGGGCTTCACCTCATACCCATTAGGATGGCTACTAGGAAAAAAACATCAACTAATCCCCGTATTGGAAACGACGTGAGAAATTGGAACCTTTGTGCACTGTCAGTGGAAATGTAAAATGGTGCAGCCTCCGTGGAGAACAGTATAGTGATTCAAGAAATGAAAACTAGACTTCCCAGGTGATCCAGCAATTCCAGTTCTGGGTATGTGGCCAAGGCATGGCAAGCAGGCACTTGAAGAGATATCAACACCCAAATTCAGAGCAGCATGAACACCCATGAGGTGGACAACCCAAGTGTCCATCAATGGATGAATGGAGAAACAAAATGTGGAATATTATGCAGCCTTAAAAAGGAAGGAATTTCCAAAATATGCTACGACATGGATGAACCTTGAGGACATTATGCTAAGTGTAACAGGCCAGACACAAAGGGACAAATTCTGTGTACTTCCAATTATATTACATATATAGAGTTGTCAGATTCATAGGGACAGAAAGTAGAAGGGTTGTTGCCGGGGGCTGGGGGCGGGAAATGGGGAGATGCTGTTAAATGGGTAGTTTTGGTTTTGCCAAAGGAAAGCGTTCTGGAGACTAGCAGCATGGCAGTGTGAGTGTGCGTATTACTGGAATGTGCACTTAAATATGTTTGGGATGGTAAATGTGTGTTATCTTACCCCAATTAAAACAAAAATTTTTGAAGAAAAATGGGACTTGTATTTTGTATGTCTTTTAAAACTGTGTTTGTCTGGTAATTTATTTTCCAAAAGTTTCAGTCTAAGAAGGATTAGAAGCAAAAGGAGTCCTTCACTGCACATCACAGATGCTTCCAGACTCACTGCCCTGGCTCAGCTTCTCCTGGGTTCCTCACTGGTTTGCTGCTCCACTCTCCCACCTCCTCAACCCATCTCCTAACCTCTGGCCACAGTGATCTTTCTAGAACAAGCTTAACCTGTTGCCTATCTTGTCCAGTGTTCCTACATCCAGGAAGAATGAGGTAACTGAGGTACAATGAGGTAACTGAGGTATGCAGACAAGTGAAGGGTGAAGATGATGAAAAGGAGTTTATTGAGTGTTAGAACAGCTTAGAGGAGACCTACAGTGGATAGCTCCCCTCTGTAGGCAGGCAGGTCATTCTGTCGAGTGTTCAGGTTTCAGCAGAGAGGAGTCCCTGGAGAGGGTAGCTTCTCTCTGTCTGGCAGGTTGCCCCACTCTCTCTGCAGATCTCTGAAGCTATCAGTGGAGAGGGTAGCTCCTCTCTTTGGCTGACCATTCCAACCTCTCCCTGCCATATTCTGTCTCTGGCCATCCTCTACCCTGGCTGAGCACCAGGCTTTCATGGCCCTCAGAGGAGAGGAAGTGCCTGCCAGTTGGTCCATGGGCTGCCAGGGACAGGCTCGGAAGAGGCACCATGAATCTCCACTCTGGTCAGCGGGACTAGTGGCCCAGCCCCTAGCCTTCAGGCCCTCCCTGGCCTGAAGAAGGGGCCTTACTGGGACCCGCCCCCTTCTGCTCAGGAATCTGTCTGCCTCCTGCTGCCATTCATGGCCCCAGGCTCAGCACCAATCCCACTTGGAGATCTGAGCAGGTGTTGGGAGAGGAGAGAGGACAGGCAGTGGGATTGGACAGGCAGTAGGATCAGACACTCCCGAGCCTGCAGGGATGGGGGGTGTGGTAGGGGAGATGGGGAGTCCTTCCCAGGCCCCCAAGGGTGCAGGCTACAGAGACGCTCAGGTCCTGTGCCTGGGAGGGCAGTGGCAACTGTATCCAGGGAGCTCTCCCCTAGCCATCTCAGAAGGGGCAGGGCTCCTGCCTGCTCCATGGAGCGGGTGGCCCAGGTCTACAGCCATGGGTCAGGTGGTTGCAGCTTCATCCAGGAGGGCAGATCGTGCCTGCTTCTGGCTCCCTGCAAGAGCACAGAGAGGCTCGGGTCCACAGCCACAGTTTGGGTGGCTGTAGTCCCATCCAGGAGGGTGGGGCCCCTGTCTCCAGCTGCAGCTTGGGCAGCTGCAGCAGCACGCAGGGAATTCCCACCCAAACTCAGAAGGGGCAGGGCTCCCACCAGCTTCATGGAGTGTGCAGCCCCAGCCGTGCCTTCCTGCTGCAGCCGGCTCCCCACAAGCAGCCCGAGGCCTCTACATCTCACTTGCTGCCCTTTTGCTCATAATGCTCTTGCTTGTTTGTCAAAGACCGCCTCTCCCAGGAAGCTTTCCCTGAATGTCTAAGCACCACTATCACAGGTCATTCCACACCAGCCTCCTTTGCAAATTTAAGAAGCTGTAAAAGCAAGAGTTCAGGCACTTTGATGGGCATTGAGAAGGAAGCTTTAGGCAAGTGGGCTCCTTGGCTCTTCTCAAGGGATGCCTGGAAGGTCCTCCAGCCACTTGCAATGCGTTTGTGTCTTCCACCTACATTTACAGTTTCCTCCGACATCCACATTTACAAACCAGAGCAATACAGGTGTCCTTCAAAGCCTGCACATGTGCTGGTGGCATCAGACAAAAGGGACCAAGGTGAACCTTCTGGGGAACGTCAGCCGGATCCCCCTCCTGTCCCTACCCTGACTGCGTGCAGCACTGAGATGGGAGCACAGAGCCCTTGCCTTCATGCCTGCGAAGATGGATGTCCTTTCTTTCAGCCTGGGAGAATGGCAGCATCTGGGAGAATGGCCAGGTTTCTGATGGGTTTCCCAGTGACCGCAGAGCAGTGGTGCTCAGAGCTGGCAGCCACCCGGAGCACCTTGGCTGGTCACTCACATAAATCCTGGTGCAGACAACGGGCCCTTCTTTTGCAGTTGACGTCCCTGCACCAGGCAGGTGATGGTCTTCCTGGGCTTCTGAGCCCCGGTTTGCTTCCCTCCATTCTGCAGTGAAATCACCACTGCCTTTGACCAGGCACAGCCCAGATTCTGCACTGGGCATCTGGATTTGAATCGAGTGTGGAACCCCCTAAATAAGTTGTTTCTCAAAAATCTGCCAGATGACAACTGCAGACAGAAAGGGGCATCTCCTTTTATTTCATGGATAGAAACAGAAGGGACAGTGTTCTTCCAAGACCCAGCTCTTCTTTCCTGGGCACCCAGATCCCAGCCTCCTGGGGGTAATGACTTTGGGTTTTACTTTTTGTTTTGTATACAGCAAAAAACCTCTGTTATACATAGACTCAATGTAGAATTTAAGATTCATTTATGGCCAGACGTGGTGGTTCACACCTGTTATCCCAGCACTTTGGGAGGCCAAGGCAGGTGGATCACCTGAGGTCAGGAGTCCGAGACCAGCCTGGTCAATATGGTGAAAACCTGTCTCTACTGAAAATGCAAAAAATTTAGCCAGGCATGGTGGCGCGTGCCTGTCATCTCAGCTACTGGGAGGCTGAAGCATGAGAATCACTTGAACCCGAGAGTCGGAGGTTGCAGTGAGCTGAGACCACACCATTGCACTCCAGCCTGGGCAACAAGAATAAAACTCCGTCTCAAAAAAAAACAAACAAACCCAGAATCATTTATGGTTTCCTGCAATCCTCTCAGGTATAATATGTCAGATTCAAACTGGAAACAATGACTGGGCCTAAATCCTAATGGAAAATTTCTTGTGGTTCATATTTTTGACTGGTGACTGGCAGGTTTACACAAACAAATGAATATTATAATTTGGTAGATAAGCAAATACATTACATTTATAGGATTTAAGCACTTTCCATGAAAGCTTTGATTGCTCCAAGGGGATGCCACTGGTACAGGCTGCTAAATCACCGACACACGAGCCTGGATGCCTGGGTTTGAGATTAAACAAGTCTGGGCCATGCCTCTGTGGGGGTTCCTGCTCCAATGGGGAAGTAGAAAATGCTTGATAAGTAGAAAGAGTCATTGTTGACATTTTTAAGCCAGCTGGGAGCCTTGAGAATTTGAGATTTGACCTACAGACAAGGGAATGGACCTTCACAGACCATGAGGTGCTAGGTGGGGTTTGTAGAGGACAATGGCATGTCAGAGATGACCAGCGTTGCGTTCTAGGCCCACATAAGCCCTCTCCAGCTCTGCCAGCTCCGGGCTCCCGGTGAGGCAGCAACTGGTTCTCAGTTGCTGCAGGTGTGAGGGGTGGCTTCGAGTTTTTGTGGCTCTGGAGTGTGACATTCCTGATAGATGAAAGGGCTCCTGGAGGACACCCACCAAAGCGGAGGCTGTGTCTGAATGAACACCCAAGAAGCAGGTTTGCCAGGGAGGTGTGTGGTGGGAGGCAAACTCTGGATCGAGGCAAAGGTAAATGAGCCAGCTATGGCCCTCCAGCCAATTCATGCCGAGTTCCTAAGAGATGCTCTTTGAGGATCTGTCACTGACACAGACGGTGAGGCGCAAGGAGGCTGCGGAAGAGGATGCGGAGGAAGGCGCTGAGGGTGGTTTCCATTTGTAGAGCTGATTCTGCCTGGCCTAGCGGCAACTGCCCAACATGAATGGAGCTGCTCTTTCCTGGGGGTTTCCAGTGGAAGGCATGGGAGTGGCTTTTCAGATCTGGGGTCCCTGGCCTTTCCCTGATGAAGGGAGGTGTGTGGGGTGCTGGCTTTGGGGCTCAGGGTGAGTGTGGAAGGTTCCGGTGTGGAAGGTGAGGTGGCGGGGCCGGGGATACCCAGCCACAGCCTGGAAGCTTTGAGGAAGGGAGATGTGGAAGTAGCCCCTGCTCCCTGCTGATGGGCTTAGAGACTGACCCATACTATGCCAGTGACTCATGATGTGCCACCCACAGGTTGAGGGCTTGTGATTTAAATTGTTCTACTTTTCTTGACTGCAATGTTGTCCAAAGTCAGTGGGATCTAAATTTTTTAAAGAAGGGGTGGGAATGTTTGTTTGCTGTTTACACGGACTCAGGACGGCCACTCAGGATGTGCCCAGCAAGTAGGAGGGCTTCCAGACCAGGCCTGTGGCAGTAGGGTCAAGTCTGCAGTGCCCAGGGTCAAGCTTGTGTTCCTGGGAAGCTGAACTAGGCAGTGGGTCCCCAGGGATGGTGGGAAGTGACGAGGGCTCAGGGATCTGCCCACTTACTCTTTATTTGCAAACAGTATGTAAACACACATGCAAGCTGTCACTGCCCTCAGGGCGCTGGCATGCTGCCACCCCAGCCCCTGGATCCTGGTGCTTGGGCGCCTCGGCTTTATAGCATTTGGAAAGCAACTTGATTGGAGCAGGCTGTGGACTTTGCTGATGCCGGGAAATTATTTTCTCTTGGATGGAAGCCCTACTTTGCTTGTTGGGAAAGGGACAGAGTTTGTTCTGGCTGAGCACCAGTGGCAGATACATCATGTTGGTTATTTTGGAGGCCTCAAGGCCCCTAGCACAGACCTGTGGGTGCCCTTGGTATACAAGGAACAATTCGGACTGTGGCTGAAGTGTCACCTCCTTAGGGAGACCTTCCCTGACCACTGTTCCTTAAAAAACAACCCCCAAGCCCAAAGAAACAAAACAAAACAACCCACCATGGTCCATTGTATTCACACCACTTCACCCTGTCTGGAAATATTTCTCTTTGCTGAATGATCTCTCTCCATTAGACACTGGGCTCCTTGAGCACAGCACCTTGCTTGCAGAGACACTGCTCTATCCCAACACTGAAAACAGTGCACGAAACACAGCAGGTGCTTTGGAAATTGTGACATGAATGCAGTGCTTTAAAATGTGTCCGGGACTTGTTTTAATCAGGTATGGGAAGACACGAGGACACTGAGATGACTGTCCTGAAGGAAGATGCTTTTATACTCACAGACCCCTGGAAGCAGGGGGCGCGACAAGCACCAGGGCCTGTCCGGAGGCACCAGGGAGGGGAAAGCCTGGGCAAAGGCTTCACTGCGGTTTGGTTTCCCCGGAAGGAATGAAGGCTCAGAAGGTTTAGGATCGGATGGCTTGAATACATGAGGTGTGCCCTGGGCTGTCCTGTGTGCCCCAGTTGTCCTGGTTTGTCCGGAGTTTGTTCCTTCCGGTGTGTTCGTGGTGTCGCTGGAGCCACGGACCTTCGCGGTGAGTGTTACAGCTTTTTTTTTTTTTTTTGAGATGGAGTCTCGCTTTGTCGCCCAGGCTGGAGTGCAGTGGCGCAATCTCGGCTCACTGCAAGCTCCGCCTCCCGGGCTCACACCATCCTCCTGCCTTGGCCTCCCCAGTAGCTGGGACTACAGGCGCCTGCCACCACACCCGGCTAATTTTTTTGTATTTTTTTTTTAGTAGAGACAGGGTTTCACCGTGTTAGCCAGGATAGTCTAGATCGCCTGACATCGTGATCCGCCTGCTTTGGCCTCCCAAAGTGCTGGGATTACAGGCGTGAGAGTACTACAGCTCTTAAAGATGGCACGGACCCAAAGAGTGAGCAACACCAACATTTATTGTGAAGAGTGAAAGAACAAAGCTTCCACAGCATGGAAGGGAACCCGAGCGTGTTGCCGCTGCTGGTTGGGTGGGTGGGGTGGCCAGCTTTTATTCCCTTATTTGTCCCCGCCCATGTCCTGCTGATTGGTCCATTTTACAGAGTGCTGATTGGCCCATTTTACAGGGTGCTGATTGGTCCATTTTACAAACCTCTAGCTAGCCATGGAGCGCTGACTGGTGCGTTTTACAATCCTAACTACAGAGTGCTGACTGGGGCATTTTACAATCCTCTTGTAAGACAGAAAAGTTCTCCAAGTCCCCACTCGACCCAGGAGGTCCAGCTGGCTTCACCTCTCACTGGGATTGGGGCAGAGGAAGGCTGCCTCCTGGAAGTGTAAAAGCCAAATAGAGGAGGTGGCTAGTGTCCTGGCTCTGGACTGGTCAGCTTGCAAAGCAAAGGCACGCCCAACAGCGAGTCGTTTGCTCTCTGGAGGACTCAGCTAACCCTGGGAGGGGCAGTTCCTTCCTAAGACCACAAGGCCCCAAGGATGAAGCAGCATAAAATCAGTAGAAAAACAAACAAACAAACAAAAAAACCATGATCAATACAGAATGACTGTTTGACATGTGTGGCAATGTAAAGATTGTGCGTGCAGATGTTTAGATAAATATGAGAACCAAACATACGTGAAGTAAACTGAGACGACTTGGTGTATCATTCAATTTCTATTGGTCCTGAAATCAACACGTTTCATTTGCGTGGTTTTGCAAAAGGAATCCCTCAGTGGGGAAACAATCTTTTCTGATACCCACCTCCGAAACTTTTTGTTGGAGTACAACATACATTCAGAAAATCACATCTATCCTAAGGTTAGAGCTCATGAATGTTCACAAACTGGACACATCCAGGAAACCAGCAAGCAGACCAAGAACAGTGTGGTAAGGGCAGCTGGAAGCCTTCTTGTATTCCCTCCTTTTCATCTGTATCCTAACGTCTTATCCTAACTAACTTATCCTAAGTGTACCATCCTAATTTTTTTTTGTTTTTTTTTTTTGAGACGGAGTCTTGCTCTGTCACCCAGGCTAGAGTGCAGTGGCGCGATCTCAGCTCACTGCAACCTCCGCCTCCTGGGTTCAAGCAATTCTCTTACCTTAGCCTCCCGAGTAGCTGGGATTACAGTCACGTGCCACCACGCCCGGCTAATTTTTTGTATTTTTAGTAGAGACGGGGTTTCACCATGTTAGCCAGGATGGTCTCGATCTCCTGACCTCGTGATCCGCCCACCTTGGCCTCCCAAAGTGCTGGGATTACAGGCCTGAGCCACCGCGCCCAGTCCCCCATCCTAACTTCTAACAACATAGGTTAGTTTTGCTGGCTTTTCCCTTCTTATAAATGAATTCAAATTGTGTCTAGCTCATTGTGTTCAAATTGTATTTGGAAATTCACGCACATTATTGCCTAAGGTTGAAGATAGTTTATTTTTGTTGCTGTGCCGTATGTGTGAATATATCACACAATGTATATGACGTATACTTATCCATTCCAATGCTAGGGTGAACGTGGGAAATTTCTAGTTTGGAATGGTAATCCCTTCACTGACTTTTTGCCTGCTGGTCTGTGTCAGAGTCTTTTAGTTGCAAGAAACAGAACTTCCTCTGGACAACCTGACTCAGAAAGATGGGTTTGCCAGAACCATTCTGCCTAGCTCATAGAATAGAAGGAAAAGGGGAACAGCCAGGCTTTATTAGGGACGCCCTTACTAGGGGACCCTGGTGGCAAGAACTCGAGGACAACCTCTCTGAGACGGAAGGGCAAGTGGCTCGACTTGCCTAGAGCAGGGTTCCTACCTCTGTTGCGTGGGGCCCTAGTGGTCCCCAGGAATTTTAGAGTGTGCCATGGAGGAAAACAAGACCTGTGGCTCATTCAGTTGGAAAAGTGGTTTAAAAAGGTTACACCTCTCAGGACCTTTCACAGGAGAGGGCACACTCTAATCTCAAGGAAGGGATATTCCTGAACTTGGCTTTTCTCGTGGGGCATCTACTCATATCTGAAGGGCACTCGTGCTCCAAGAAACACAGCTTGGGAAAATGCTAAGCCAAAGCCAAGTGAACAGAGGGGAGAAGTGGAAAATACGTTTTGGCCTGCATTTTTAATGCACAGATAGGGACTTTTTTTTTTTTTTCTGGAAAATAGGAAACTCTGAAAACAGATGCTCAGTGTGACCCTTCAGGAAGCGCCGTCTGGCAAGTGTGAGAGTTACAGTTTGCAGGGTGCCTTCGGGTCCACTATCGCATCCGTTCCCAGGGCTGGGTGGTATGGGTGGGATAGCCCAGATGACGGAACTGGCCGCCGATGTCACGCGCTCCTAGAAAGCGGAGAATACAGGGCAGAGTTAGAGTCAGACCTAGGCTCTCGCAGAGAACTGCATCGCGCTCCCAGCTCTGCTGCCTCGGTGCGGGGACGGGGCTCTGCATGAGGACTGGGAATGTAAATCCCGGGCCTGGACAGGCGCCCCTGGGAGCTAGCCTGGAGGAGATCCAGTAGAAGGCTGAGGAGTTGGCTTGGAGGGTCTCGGCAAGGCCGCGCGGATGGAGATGAAACTGCGAAGAATGCTGAGAAAGGGCGGCCGGGGGCCTTGGAGGGAAGCTAGGGAAACGCTGCGGGGGCAGCCGAGGCGGCCGGCGCCCCGGGAGAAGGTGCATGTGGAGTGGCGCTGGGGGGACGGGTGGGCGCTGGGCGGCGGCGGCGCCGGCCTGGAGGTGCGGCCTGGGCTCCTTCTGGACCCGCCCGGCCGGCGCAGGGGCTGCAGCCTCCACGCGGGGGCCTTCGGTTCCGCCTCAGCTTTCCAGCCGGGCCGCCTTCTCCCACGGCGTGTGACTGAGCCGCGCACACGCAGCCTCTCCCGCGCCGGGCTGCCCCGGCCAGGGTCTTTCCTCCCTCGCCCAGTCGCTGCCCTCTCCTTTCCCGCAGCCCGCGGGGCCTGGGCTCTCCCTGCCCGCTCCTCCTGTGTCCACTTCAGCTTTCCCGGTTCCCCAGGCAGCCTGTCCTGCCGGTCACTCCGTCTCCCACCTGCTTTGCGGGGAACTAGAGCACACACCACACAGGAGGCGGGAGAGGGGCGCGAGAGGTGGGTGTTGGAGGCGGGGGTGTGGTGTGGCTGTGGTGTGATGTGTGGTGTGTGGTGTGCGTGTGTGTGGTGTGGTGCATGTGGGGTGTGTGTAGTGTGTGTGTGGTGTGGTGGTGTGTGTGTGGTGTGTGTGGTGTGTGTAGTGTGTGGGGTGGTGTGGGGTATGTGTGTGGGGTAGGTGGTGTGTGTGTGTAGTGTGGTGTGTGTGTGGTGTGTTTGTGTGGTGTGGTGTGTTTGGTGTAGTGTGTGTTGTGGTATGTGTGGGGTGTGTGCGTGTGGTGTGTTTGGTGCATGTGTGTTTGGGTGTAGTGTGTGTTGTGGTATGTGTGGTGTGTGGGGTCTGTGTGGTGTGTTTGTGTGGTGTGTGGCGTGTTTGGTGCGTGTGGTGAGTTTGGTGTGTGTTGTGGTATGTGTGTGGTGTGTGTGGGGTGTGTGTGGTGTTTGTGTGTGGTGTGTTTGTAGTGTGTGTGGGCTGTGTGTGTGGTGTGGTGTGTTTGTGTGGTGTGTGGGGTGTGTGTGGCGTTTGTGTGTAGTGTGGTGTGTGTGGTGTGTTTGTGTGTGGTGTGTATAGTGTGGTGTGTGTAGTGTGTTTGTGTGTGTGGTGCGGTGTGTATGCGGTGGGCGTGTGCAGAAACAACAAGCCCCTGCTCCGCATGGGGTGTGGAGCAGATGCTGCGGAAGCCGCCTGGCCTGTGGGCGTTGGCAGTGGGAACCGGCTGACCCAGAGACTCCGCGCTTCCCCGCGCTTCCCCCACCCCCGCCCCACTGCGGCGCTCCGGGGCGCACTGAGTTCCGAATCCACCTCCTGGGCTCCGCGCCCTGGCTACCAGGCCCCGAGCCTTCTGCGGGCCAGCGAGCTCCCGCCAGGTTCTGCCAACAGGGGGCCCCAGAGGGCGGCGTGGCGGCCGCAGATCGCAGGACAGGAGCCTGTTCCCGTCAGCAGAGCCCCAGTAACCCCCGGGACTCCCAACGGTGGCGCGGTCATGCCCAGTTTTCTAGCTTGCTTCATGCACTCCCAGGACCTGCCTGCCCACATCCCGCCCGGGCCGGCTGGTCCATCTCGGAGATTTGAGTCCAGCTCTCCGGGAGGCCCCAGGGCCAGGCAAGTGCAGAGGTCCGGTTCCACTCCCCAGGGCCCCTTCTCCAGCTTCCAGGACCTCGGTTCTCAGAACCCTCATGACTTCTCTTTGCTCTTTAGAGACCTTCACTGCTTCTATCAGTCACCATATCTGAATCTTGGCTTGCCACTCTATCCTCCAATATTGACCAACAACAGGAGATTCTATCTGAGGGGGGAGGTGTGTTTCCCTGACTAGACTCTAAATACAAATCCTCCACTTCTCCATCTGTCTCTCCAGTGATCTCAGAGGCATGGTCTTAACACCGTGCACAGTTCCTTGCAAGTTGAAGAGTAGACCCAAATGATCAGTTCTAAAATTCTATTCTTATTGAAGATTACTGGTGGAAATATCAATGCAAACAAAATGAAAAAGTTCAACAATGATTAATACTTCATTTCAACAGAAGAATCAAATCATCTTGACAAAACTTCAATGGGCAAAATTTGCCTTGGGGAATTTTATGCAGGGGAATCCATGGGTCTGATGCATGGTGGGCTTTGGATGTGTTGTGTAGCTCAGTGTCCCTTCCTGCTACTCCTAGTCATCTCCAGAAACTCAGACCATCCATCTACTAAAGGCAGGTGGACGAGCAAGGGGGCCTCGGAGGCATTCCAGATCACACTGAACCTGAGCCCCACCGCCTGACCCACTCAGTGTCGCTGTTAACAGAAACTCGCTGCCATCTGGCCTCAGGCCTGCCTCCTTCCTATAGAACTTGACACTGGAAGCACCAGGCGAGCTGGACCTTCTGCTGCTACTGCACTCCCATGATGCAGCCTGAGAATGAAGCCCACCAGAGTGACAGAGAGCAGACCTGAGTGGTGAGCTGGTGACACAGGGTGTGGGTGGTGTCCCTTGAGCTTCGACACCACGCCACACCTGAAACCAGCCTGACATCCATGATTTTGCTTTTTTGCTTAAACCAGTCTGCGTCATTTTCAACAAAAGAGTTCTACTAGATATGACAAATTTCTCTAGAAGACCTAAGAAGTGAAAGACTTGAAGCTATTGCAGTGGTTCAGGAACTAGGACACTGGTAGGAAACTGGAAAGAAGGCATCAGAGTTAAGGAAATATTTATGAGGTCAACTCTGGAAGTCTTGGTTACTGAGTGAATACAGTGGCTGAGAGGAATGGAAGCATCCAACCAAATAAAAAAAGACGGTGCTGAGATTTGGGTTACGAGGTCAATGACTGATGCAATGCGATTAACTGAGTTAGGAGTCTCAAATATAGAAGGATGAGTGCAGAGTTGAGGATGAAGAATTCTGCTTTGGACACAATGAGTGTGAGGTGCCCAAGGATAACCCAATGGGAAGCAGTCACACCAAAGCAACAGGGTGTGCACCTGAAACTCAGAAGGGCGATTGGGCTATGGTGAAGATTCCTGATCACCCATAAATGAATTCATTAAAAGCATGAGAGTGAGTGGAGGGGCCCCTGGAATATGGTGGGTGCATGAGACTAACCCTAGATTGGGGATAGCTCCCTGGGAAATCCAAGGGACAAGGTGAGGAGGAGGAGGAGCCCACAAAGGAAACCAGAAAGAGACTGCTGGAGAGGTCTGAGGACAGCAAGGAGCACAGCCTTCAAGTCTGGGAGCCAACTATCCAAGAAGGGAGTGGTTTGCTACGGATGCCGTAGGCCACCACGTCCCATCTAGGAAAGCAAGTTGACTTCTCTCTTGAATACATTGGGATTGATTACCCAGACTTTAAAGAATCTATGTCCCCTACTTCCCTTAATTCACTCTGCTCTTTACCTTCTCCTCTTCCCTGGTCACCAGCACCTCTGCTAAAGGGTGGAGAAAGGAACTTCTGATCAGTTACAGAAAAGCTTTGGGGTTACGTGGTGCAAGCCGCTCTGCCTCTGTTTGTGAAGAAATTAGACTATGGCCAGCCATGGGAGTGGGATCACTTTGGTTTCTGGAGCAATAGTTAGTAGCAACTTTTAGAGGTGGTCATTTCGGTTCCCTTCTGGAAAGCGATTCGTGTTTAAGAAAAATAGATGCAAAGTTGCTAAGTACACCTAACATTTAAACAGTCTCCAGCAGATAAATGCTGATACTGACACTCCTCACCAGAAAAAGAGAAATACCCATTATGAGGAAGAGAAATGACTTTTGTTCCGTTATGCTCCTGGGTCCCCTTTCACTGGAGGGATATCTCAGCTTTCTGAGCCCCTGGTTACTGCAATCCTCGGTTCCAGAACCCAGCAATTCCTATCATCACAATTGTTTCAAGTCTTATCCAAGCCCTGTATATTTCAGATCATCCTTAATTTCTTGTTCTGTACCCAGAGGAGATCGGGAAAACCTTTAAGTCTCTATGTGAGGCAAATACATCCTCCTCACTGCCTCAGCCCCATGTGATTGATGAAGCACCTGAGGAAGAAAAGTAGGGTGCTTCTGGCACGGGAGGAGCGCAGTGCTGAGAAACTCCGGGCTCCATTCGGAAATAGCACTGATTTCTTAGTGTACTTTTTTTTGGTGTTAATATAGAAAACATCAAAAACACAGTTAAAAGAATGAAGCATGTCTACATATGTGTGGCCAGAAAGACTGACCAGAAGCTGGTAGCAGTGAGGGATGACAGTGCTTGCCCCTGGGTTGAATAGTGGAAGAGTTAGGGGGGAAACAGTCTGCTCTTTGAGACCCTTTCAATTTCATGTGATGGATTTACAGAGACAGATGAATTAAACATTATATAAAAAAGGAATAAAACCACTGGTAGGATCTGTATTCCAGGAAGAAAAAAGCATATTACATAATAGGTCAATGCACAGAAATAAAAAAAGGAATTTAACTAGAGCCTATGCTAATCATAAATCCCTTCCCTGTTCCAGAGTCCTGTTGTCTCTGGGGTCTTGGCCTGTCTTATCTAGGCCATGGAGTGGTGGGGGTGGGATGCTGCTAGTTCCTAGGCAGGAAATAGTGGCCAGTTACCCTTGTGGTGTCATTTCTGGGTCCTGGAAAGGAGAACACTGCTGACCCCTGACTCACCAACCAACAACTAATGATGGAAATCCCACCGGCCTCCCCGGACAAAGGCAGCCCAGACCTGGACTCATTCACATGCAAAGGAAGTGGCCAGAAGAGGCTGCTGTTGGCAGGGGTGAGGGACGGGAGAGCGCGCTAAGTGGTCTGTGTCTGTGGGGGAGGGAGAGGGTGGAGCAGCACAAGCCGGCCTGAGGTTAGGAGCCTGCGGTGTCTCCAGGAAAACAGAGGCGGCTGTGGGGGGCGCAGGGGCTGAAGAGCCAAGTGTGGAGACTGCTCCGTCTTGCCCATCTCCAGAAACTCAAGACCACCCATCCACTAAAGGCAGGTGGATGAGCAAGGGGGCCTCGCAGGCATTCCAGATCACACTGAACCTGTGCCCCACTGCCTGACCGACTCATTATCCCTATTAACAGACACTCGCTGCCGTCTGGCCTGGACCCCGCTGGCGCTGCGGGTCCTTCCACCCCAGTTAGGAAGGGTCATGGTTCCCGCGGAAGCCCCTGCCAGGGTGAATAGACTCGGCGTGGGGCTGACGGGCTCTGAATTACTCCGTTGCTTACAAGCCGAGTTCCCCTCTGTGCCTCAGTTTCTCCCTCTATAAAACAATACGAATACCGGCCCAGAAGCGTTGTTGGGCAGATTAAACGAGAAAATCCACTGGAAGTGTTTAACAAACGACACACAGTATGGGCTTCATACCTGCCAGCCGATGTCCCCTGCAGCCTTTATTCCCTACCCAATCCCCCTTAGCCTGCTATGTGGAGATACAGGAGGCTTGCACCCGCCGCGGTCCCGATGTATTTTAACAGGTTCCCGGGGAAGCGGTGTGGAAAATGGATTAGGGAGGGAGGAGGCCAGAGCCTCAGAACCCGGGGAGAGGTCTGCAGGCATCCAGATGGGAGCTGGAAGGGCGGGACAGGGCCCTTGGCAGGGGGATCCAGGAAATATTTTGGAGAAATTCTCTCTAGGACTTGGTAACAGGTTGAGAGCGGCCACTTGGCCGGGGGCGCCGGCTTCGGAGGCGGGAGGGAGGTGGAGGAAGGGAAGGCAGCTGCAGGGACGACCTGCGGGGTGGGCCTGAGGCCGGGGGCTCGGGGCCGCAGGGTTTCGGCCTGGAGGAGCGGCGTGGGGGCGCCGGGGCCCCGATTCCATCCTGGGCGGGTCGGCCCCGCAGCCGCTGCGCTCGGAACCCCCTAGGCGCCCCGCAGTATCCGGCGTCCTTCCTGCCTCCTCCTCGCCCCTGTCCTCCGTCCGAGCCCCGGTCCCGCCGACCCTGCCGGCGCCTCCGCCCTCCCGCCCTCGGCTTCCCACGACCTCCGCGCGACGCGCGCGGGATCCAGTGGAGCCTGCTTTCCCATAGGCCGCCATCCAGGGCGGGGAAGGGAGGGGACCCTCCCGGCTCCAGGTGCCTGGGCCCCCGGCGGCCTGCGGAGGCCTCGCCCCACGCCACCCGCCCACTGGCCTCGTCTTCGCGCGGGGGTGAGAGCAAAGGAGGCACTCGGCCCATCGCCAGCCCGGGTCCCCTTCCCGCCCGTCGCTATCCGAGAATTTGCCCCGTGTCCCCCAGGCCGCGGGGGTCGGGAGAACCGAGGGGCGGACCCCGCAGAGGGTTGCGCCGCCCTCCCTTCTCTCCCCGCGGGAAGCAGCCCCCAGGACCGCCCCTCGCTCCCTGCCCTGGAGGGACTGGGCTTCCCCGAGGTGTGCCGCTCCTGGAGAACTCGCTTTCCCGTTTCCAGCCGGCCAAGCCATCAGTTAATCGCTGGCTTTCTCTTTTCTTCACAGAGAAAAGCAGCCTGATTCGGAGGAACGGATTGCTTGGGGCGGCTCCCAGCTCGAGTTGTGGGCCCCGCCGCGGGTGCCCTTCGGAAACGCGCGGACACCAGGCGAAGCCGCCTCTGCCCGGACGCAGCCCGACACTTGGCCCGCGGGGTTCCCCGGGACGCCTGAGAGTAATGGGCGCGAGGGGGAAAGCCGAACGGCCTCCCTGTGCCCGGCGCAGGCGGTGCCCCCTAGCTGGGTTCGCCGCGGCGGCGCTGCGAGCCCCCGACACGGAGGACTTTTGGTCCAACAGTCCGACGGGGCCCGGTGCGCCGTTCCCTCCGCCCTCTCCCCGCTCCCCGGCCCGCGCGTCTTGGAGGGTGGGTGAACTGTCGGAAGCGCTCTATGCCTGGCCAACCCAAACCAGGAACCTCCGCACCAAACAGCCCACGTTGCTGCTGCTCTGGGGTTTTAACGGCCAAGGGAGACTGGAGAAGGGGTGTTCTGCCTTCCCATTCTCTTAGGCCCGTCCACCCCCCATCCCCACAGTTTGGAAGTGGCCTTTTCTGAGGACTCCAGCGCAAAGCATGTTTCTCCTTTTGAGCTGCGGAAGCCTTGCTTGTTCCCGCCTTTGGGAGGGCATTCCATCATCTGCAGCTGCGTTCCTCGGTGGGCCTTGTCCCTTAGCGTCCACCTAGGGGACATTCTAAGCTTCTTGAGACCTGCTTGTCCACCCCAACATGTCTCAGCATATGGCTGTGCCCTAAGGGGTCTTTGAGGGCATTTTAGGAGGTGAGCGGCGCCCCTACCTGGGCTCCGCGGGGCCGATTCGGTTTGCCCTTTGCTAGCATGTCAGTGAATTAACTGCTGTCCTTGGGATGACCTGCCCTATGATTTGGCCTCTGGAGCATCCCGGGTGTGTATTTCAGAACTCCTCCCATCTTATCCACCTGCTGAAGGCCTGGCCCCCTGATATGGTTTGGCTCTGTGTCCCCACCCAAATCTCACCTTGAATTTTAATAATCCCCACGTGTCATGGGCGGGACCAGGTGGAGGTAATTGAATCATGGAGGTGGTTTCCTGAACGCTGCTCTCGTGACAGTGAGTTCTCACAAGATCTTTTTTTTTTTTTTTTAACGGCGTATCACTCTGTCACTCAGGCTGGAGTGCAGTGGCGCGATCTCGGTTCACTGCAACCTCTGCCTCCCGGGTTCAAGAGATTCTCCTGCCTCAGCCTCCCCAGTAGCTGGGATTACAGGTGTGTGCCATCACGCCCGGCTAATGTGTATTTTTAGTAGAGAAAGGGTTTCACCATGTTGGTTAGGCTGGTCTCGAACTCCTGACCTTGTGATCTGCCTGCCTCGGCCTCCCAAAGTGCTGGGATTACACGCGTGAGCCACTGTGCCCAGCCGATCTGATGCTTTTATAAGGGGCTTCCCCCATCCCCCTTCCTCTCTCTCACCACCCTGTGAGAAAGGTGCCTTTCTTCCCCCTTCACGTGAACTGCCTCCATGATTGTAAGCTTCCTGAGGCCTCCCCAGCTATAAGGAACTGTGAGCCAATTAAACTGCTTTATAAATTAACCCAGGTATTTCTCGGGTATTTCTTCATAGCAGCGTGAGAACGGACTGATACACCCCCAATGTGGAGTAGGGGAAGCTGAGGGAGTTAGGAGGTCCCAGCAAGGTGAAGGTGTGATGGGGTCTTGGGACAGTGAGAGTGCTGCCTCAGGCAACAGTGGGCAGGTCATTGAGGCGCCATTGAGCTTGGTGAGCAGGAAGCTCAGAGAGGGAGGTGTTGATTCAGGAGTCAGGGGTGACATGGAAGGAACCTAGGGCTTTGCCAGGCACAGGTGAAGGAAGGCCACTTAGGTACTGGCAGTGGGAAGAGAGGGCAGGGAGTGGTGGACAGAGAGGAAGAGAAAGCTGAACACTGGAGCACAATGCGGGTGCTGGGAGGCAAGCAGAGGGGGCTGGGGGCTTCTCATATGGTGCATCCTGGCATTTATATTTTGAAAAATAATTGTTTTGTTCCCATTAGTGCTTTTATAATAGTTTTAGGAAAGAAGAGAAAATATGAGTTAGCTATTATGAGGCTTCTTTTGAAGTTTCTTTCAGTTCAGAAACATATCCCACTTTACAAAAAAATTAAGAAAATTCAAAGTTAAAAAATGTATGGAGGTCAATAATTGACATTTTAGTCTGACAAGACAACTCACTGGAGTTTCCTTAGAGACGTATTAGAAATTCAGAGCTGCACACGCATTTTTCCCCCTGCCAGATAAACTGAAACAATATAAGGTGAGTTTTAGTTATTTCTTTCAACGAGACTGCGAGGCCTATTTAGCTAACGAAAAAGGTATCTGTAGAAAGAAGCATTCTTGATTCTTATCTACAAGACAGAGCAGTAAAAAACCAAGAATGTCAGATGAGTATTATCTCTGTCCATGGCAGAAAGGTATCATGTTGGTATAATTAAGATTGGTCTTAATGGAAACTTAGGCAATAAATATAACCATCATAGTTTAACCTGCAGCAGAGCAAATAAAATACATGAAATATAATAGAAAAACAATGCAGGCAAAGGCAGGCAGATTGCTTGAGTTCAGAAGTTCAAGACCAGACCTGGGCAACATGGCGAAACCCTGTCTCTACAAAAAAAAAAAAAAAAAAATGCAAAAATTAGCCGGGCAGGGTGGTGCACATCTGTGGTCCCAGCTACTTGGGAGGCTGAGGTGGGAAGATCCCTTGAGCCTGGGAGGTCGAGGCTGCAGTGAGCTATGATTGCGCCATTGCACTCCAACCTAGGTGACAGAGTGAGACTCTGTCTTACAAAAAAAGAAAAACAATGCTATGTGTGAATTTTTTTCCAATCTTTTAATAAGGAAAATGTTTTTTTTTTCAAAATAATGGCTTATATGGAGTGTCAACATAAAAACCATATAATTTCAAATTGATAAGTAAAATATAGTCAGCAATCTCACATACGTCAACATTTGGTATATAACGCACATTCTGGAGAGAAGTGTTGCTTTTGGTCTTACTTTTTTTCCATTTTTAAAATTGTAAAATACATACAAAATTTAGCATTTTAATGACTTTTAAGTGTACACTTCAGTGTCATTAAATTCACATTGCTGTGCAACCATCACGACCATCCATCTTCAGGCCACTTTTCATCCTGTATAACAGAAACTACACCCATTAATAACTCCCCTTTCTCCCCTTCCTCCAGCGTCTAGCAACCACCATTCTACTTTGTCTCTATGAATCTGACTAATCTAGGTACTTTATATAAGTGGAATCATACAGTATTTGTCCTTCTGTGTCTGATTTATTTCACTTTGCATACCGTCCTCAAGATTCATCTATGTTGTAGCACGTGTCCCAATTTCCTTTCAAGGCTGAATAATATTCCTGTGTGTGTAATATTTTGCTTATTCATCGATAGGTACTTGGAATGCTTTCTTCGTGTTGTAGCCATTGTGAATAATGCCACTATGAACACAGATGTTCAAATATGTGTGGACATTTTTGTAGGAATGTAACAACAACAAAAAGCACACAGTGGGCTCCATCATGAGCTCAGCTGCATATAGAGATGGGGGGCGCTGGAAGTCGTGGTGGGGCAACTGAAGCACCTCTCTGGAAATACTGTGTCCCAGGGGGACAGAAGGTCAGGCAGGTGAGTCCTGCCCAAGGACAAACCTGACAATCACTGGCACATCAGAATTCCTGTGAAACTGCAAAAACAAAAAGAGTGCCTGTGCTGAGCCCTAGACCCCCTGATTCAGGGGTAAAATGCAAGTCTGTTGCTTCAAGCAACACCACTGTGGCTCCATGGAGCACTAGTTTGAAAACCACAGAGATGAGATCATTTCTAAGAAAACCTTTCAAGTGTCTGTTCTCAGGTCATCAATGGTTGAACCAAATCTTTCCATCATTCCATTGCAGGGAGTCCACTCCACCTGACAGTTTCCGTTCTGAAACAGGCCACTGTGCCCGGCCTAAAAGTTTCTTTAATAGCATTTATTGGCTGGGCATGGTGGCTCACACCTGTAATCCCAGCACTTTGGGAGGACAAGGCAGGTGGATCGCTTGCGGCCAGGAGATCGAGACCACCCTGGCCAACATGGTGAAACCCCATCCCTACTAAAAATACAAAAAAAATTAGCTGAGCATGGTGGCACACACCTGTAGTCCCAGCTACTCGGGAGGCTGAGGCAGGAGAATTGCTTGACCCACGGGGCGGAGGCTGCAGTGAGCCGAGATCGAGCCACTGCACTCCAGCCTGGTGACAGAGTGAGACTCCGTCTCAAAAAAAAAAAAAAAAGTTTAGCTGAGTGTGGTGGTACACACCTGTAATCCTAGCTACTCAGGAGGCTGAGGCATAAGAGTTGTTTGGGAGGGAGGTGGAGGTTGCAGTGAGCCAAGATCATGCCACTGTACTCCAGCCTGGGTGACAGAGTGAGACTCAATCTCAAAAAACAAAACAAAAAAAAAAAAAAACTGTACATATATGAAGACTATAGAGCTAATATTTATATGAATATCATAATTTACAAGGTATTAAAATGTTTGAACTACATTGTCTTGTATATAAACTGAAATGAAGTGGTATCTACTTACTGGAGTTCCTCAGATAGCTGATCACACTGTAGGCTGAAAACATCTACAAGTCAAGTCTATCAAGGACCACATCATGCACTCATTGTGTAGAAGGCCCCTCAATGGCAAAACATACCATCTGATAAGTCTGGACACAACTCAGCTGCACACAGCAAACAAATGACGAACTCATATAATTTAAAACAGCGTTTTCACACTGTGGATCTTAACCATGGGCCATGAAATTCAATTCAGTGGGTTGTGAGAGGATTAACACACACACAAACCCACTGCCCTACCAAACACAATCCTAGAAGAGAAAAATGTCAAAGTATGTTACATGGCTTATGAGTAAATATTTCATAAACATTTTATTCCAATCATATATGTACGAACACATATGTACTGAGTCATGACATAAAATATATTTAACAATTCTCTAGGGCAAAACATTGCTCTAAAGAAAAGCATACTTGGCCGATCAGTCCCTTGAGAAGACTTTTGTTTTTGATTTTTTGTTCACTTCTGAGCAATGACTCTACATCCTGAGTACACAGAAGCCCTCTCTCCTCAACTTGATAGCAGTGCTCTTTAGCACAGCCAGTTCCCAGCTCAGGCTGTTTTCTGGAGGGATGTGTCCTCCTCTTGCAGCCCTGTGAACTAACTGAAGGACAGCTGCAGTGGTGCATCTGAACCTGCAGCGGAGGCAGCTCAGGTCCTGCCTACAGCATGCACATGTGATGCCAGGGGCTTTCCACCATGATTTTTCACTGACATGATTTCCTTTCATTCACCTGTAGCTCTGCCTTACCTGTAGAGCTCAAGCTCCTAGCACAGAACACAGGGGCTGAGTAAAGGCTTCTAAATACATGCATTCAACAATAAGCACATTCATTTTGCTATAAACCATAAACATTACACTCAAAATATAACAGTTTCCAATAAAATAAAAAGTTTACCCATTTCTTCATACTTAAGAACTACAAAAGTACTATACAAACCTTTATTTACATTAAATCACAATAGGTACATAAAAAGTTGAGGCACTGGTGTCTGTGGCTAATGGTAGTAATCACAGCTCGTAAAGTGTATAACATTAACCTTTTAATTTTGAGCTGTTGCAAAATTACCATTTTAATATTATATATACCATATATTCAGTACTAATTATGACTTTTTTCTAAAATAATAATAGAACATGATGCCCAGGGAAAAAGAAAATACTTAATAACTTTCCCAAGTGCTAGTAAAAAACACATTGGTATACACCTGATTTGAGGGGCAGACATTATTCAGCCTATGAGCCATTAGGAGAGCAAAGCAAAGCTTTTTTAAACTGAAGGACACTCATGCTGATTCAGTACAGACCCTTCATCTTTCATACTGGGAAACAATGCTCACCAGGGCAAGTGTCACATCATTATGTAATACAGTAAGAAAGATGTCCCAGGTCTCCTATTAACAAACCTAGAATCTTTTCTAATTCATAACAGAGGTTTATACTATAAATACAATCATATTCTTGAAAGATCAAATCAAATATCAAGAAAAACAGATCCATGACAATACTTTAGACTTCAAAAAATCCTAAAGCAATAATTTAATAAAAATATATGTCAACAACTGTGTTCAAGATAATAGAATCAGTGTGGAATCCAGTGCCGTAAACAGTGATGGCAGCAGTTTACTGGTGCAGTCATTCATTTATATGCTTATGTGGTACTCTGTGTATTGGTTGCGTTTTCATCTGTATCACTTGGGCTAAATTTCTTCCATAAAAATTTCTCATTTGATTTCCAAAGAGAAGTTGCTGGCTCTTCTCTCCTTTTGGAGGGAGCTGCTAGAGGTGCTTTTTCACACAGAGTCTCTATTACTGCCAAGTCTGTGAGTTTACTAAGACTCTCATCATTCTGCTCATTCAAGATGTCCCAGAAATCTTTTGGTCTCTGTTTTGCTTTTTCCATGGGCCCTGAAAGAACTTTCTTTGGCAGTTGTGTGGGACTGTTCCCATGACTTTTAAAAAGGTCATCAAGAATAGAGGTATCACCAAGTAAGCTTATCACAGAAGTATTTTCCAGCACTGGATTTTCTATCTTTTTGTTTTCCAATTTGAGAAGGGGTTCTTTTCTTGAAATGCCCGTTCTCGTGAGGTCCTGTTGGTCTTTCATGGTATTTTCTAATCTTCTCTCATGTGTTTCAGACTCACTGTTCAGAGAACGGGATGTCACAGTATCTTCGGATGCTTGGCTGTTTTTCCCACTGTCAATCTCTTGAGTAGAACTAACAGGTGATTTCTTAGTTTCTGCATCATTAAAAAACACCTCTTCTCTACAGGAACTATGATTCTGAAACTTAACTGATTTTCTTTTATATGTTTTTAGGCTGCAAACTTGAGAAATTTTGTTGGTAGAATCTTTAAATGACAAGGTTTCAGAATCTGACAGCCTTGGTTTTATAAGAGATTCTCTTTTATCAGATTTCTTCCGGGTGTGCTGCTCTCCTTTCTCAAAGGAAGAATTGTTGAATTGTGACACAGAATCCACAAAAAATTCTTTTACCTCTGGATATTGAGAAGCATAAAAGTCTCTCAGCATTTTCTGTCGTTCTTCTGATGTGGCATTGGTTATATGTTTAGCAAATTCGTTTACAGAAGACGAGTTAAAATAAGAGGCCATTTCTTCAAATTGTTTTCTAAAGATTAAATGAACAAAACTAGTGGTTATTTTCATTACATTTTATTTTGAAAGAACTCATCACCAGTAACAGGAAATGCAGAGGCCACAGAAGGTAATCTTGTTCCTTTAGCATATGTCTGCTGAATTCCACAATGAAAACGCATTTTATCCTAGTAGAGTGAGGCCTCTACCCTTATGCTACTGAGAAAAGTATTTTAGCTCACAAAATCACCAGCTTTGTAAGTTTTGATTTATTCTATTATATTAGGTATTTCCTGGGAATTATGGAGGCCCAGCATGCTACTCCTCCTTTGAGCCAATTTATGACTGACATGAGGATCATGATTTATAGACTCTGTACTTGAAAATCTATATTGTATTCAAGTCTCATGAAATGAAATTGTCAAAGAATCTTAACGAAAAGAGCAAATTCTGAAAAATTAAGAAAGACATTTTCTTCCCTTCCCTCTCCTTTTCCCCTTCTTTTACAAATACAACATAGAAATCGCACAAGACTTTTTGATGAGCCCAAAGGAAAGTTCTAAACTGATAAACCTAGACTATTTTTTCCCCAGTTGGCATGGACACCTAAGCTAAGGAGTGAGATGCTATTAGAAGAAGTGTGTTGTATTCTTAGTGTAAGATACTAATAAAAGCTGTTATATGCATGTATGAGGAAATGGGCCTTCAAGAATCTTGGTAAGATAGAGGCAGAAAGATTTAGGGACCTGGGCAATGAGCCCTGCTCCTTTCCCTAAATGAGGGTGCCATGGACTAAACTGTGCCCCTCCCCCAAATCATGCAGAAGCCTCCTGACCCAGGACATAACAGTATTTGGAGTTAGAGCCTTCAGGAGGTAATTAAGGTTAAATGAAGTCATACGGGTGGGACCCTGATCCAACAGGATTAGTGTCCTTAGAAGAGATGCCAGAGAACCCACACAGTTTCTTTCTCTTCTGTCTCTTCCTCTCTGCCATGTAAGGATACAGGGAGATGGTGGCCACCTGCCAGCCAGGAAGGGGGCCCTCACCAGAAACTGAATCAGCTAACTTCTTGTTGTTGGCCATCCAGCCTCCAGAACTGTGGACACGAATTTCTGTTGTTTAAGCCACCCAGTCTATAGTATTTTGTTATGGCAATCCAAGCAGACTAAGACAATGGGTATTGCTTTGCTGATGATGAGTTTGGGCCATGAGATAGAACAGCTCAATGTTTATAAATACTCCTTTGAACAAAAGTCATAGATAGTGAGTGCAGCAGCTCTTGATTAAAAGTCCTAAAGTTTTAGAAATTATGTTTTACACCATAGTTCCTTAAAACATTCATTTATTTATTCACTTAACAAATATTTATAGAGTCTGTTATGTGCTAAGCACTATAGCAGGAACTATATAACAGCAAATAAGACTCCGTTTCCTATCTTCAAGGAGTTTAGTTTACTTGGGCTAGACAAATGCATGAAAATCAAAGTAGAATAGAGTGATAAACCCATAATGTAAATTTACCATGAGGTAAATATGGGGCACTACTGGCATTCATAGAAAGGGAACCTAGGTCAGTGATTGGTGGTAGGCAAGGTGGGTAGAAAGGGTGTCTCTTCCTGACAAGTCAGTCAGGTAATGATGAGTGAGGAAGTCTCCCAGGGGGAGAGGGTGCATGTACAGGCTCAGGTCCAAGATGACCTGGTTCACAGAGGGGCAGGAGAAACTGCAAGGAAGATGCTAAAAATCATAGGGGGTCTGTAGGCCAAGTTTAGAAGTTTGAATTTTATCCTATGCACAACAGAGAATCCTTAGCATTAAAAAAATTACTTTTAATGTATGTTAGTAGGAGCTTCAATGCCACTTTTATTTTTGCCATGTAGACCAGGTTACATAGTTTGTGTTTCCTTTGCTTTTAGTGGCAGACCATAAAGCACACTCACAACTTTCTTTTGTGGCTTCAGATGGGCCCGTGGCTTCTAGTCCTCACTACACTGTCTTGTTAACTTCCCGAAATCCAGATACTATACATGCTTGATCAACAGCCACTTTCATCTCCAACAGAATATTTAGTAACACATACACATGACTCCAAATTTCTGTCCTGGAAATTGCCAATGTTCTTGTTGGAAAGTAACAAGCATGTTCTTAAGAGGTTCCAGTTTTCACTTCACATGAAGTAATGAGATATTATTCTGTCTATTTTTCATCTTCAAATCAATTTTCATGGCCCTTCTATTAAATATTTGTGTTTGTAAAGATTAAGTGATTGGCAAGGTTACAAGCTGATGTCTTTTATTTATCCAAGGCTTGGTGGTGTCTCAGCAACTGCCAAAGTAACTTCACCTCTGCTGTGCTGAAACCACGACCTCACCCGTGACCCTGTGAGCTGTCACCTCTGGGAGGAGAGCTGCTTCTAACCTCATTTTATCTGAGTAGTCTGCAAGTACACTATGCCACATGGTTGCTGCTTACAGGATAAGCTATAATTATCATTCACTTTATTTCTGCCTTTTAACTGGCTTTCCTAATTCTGGGCCTTCAGAATTTTCTCTAAGAATTTAAGGAACTGCAGGGTACAAACAGGGGGCATAAGCCAGCCAGTTTGTGAAGAAAAATTAGTTAACTAGAGTAGACTTCCATAACCCACTTAGGGAAAGGGGGAAAAAAAGAAACCAAAGATATGTATCTTTCAGCAAGTGTATCAAAAGCAGTTATGTATCATGGATACAATTCAAAATCCTCTCTCTTTCTGGAGGAAGGGAGGTGGAACACAGCTAAATTCATCTTCTGTCTGCCTAAGCTTCCGGAAGGAGAGGAGGACTGAACACTTCATTCAGATGATCATGTGACTGCAGTAGAGGGAGGTGCAGTCTTGATTCTGATTGACTAGGACAGTTAATGGAAAAGAGGGTGGTAAAATGTACATGGTTGGACAGTTTTACTTCTACATCCCTAATTGGTAACCAAAGCCAATAAGGCACATAGTGATTGAAACACTTGAACATGCCACTAGAACTCAACGAAGCTGACGAGTCTGTCATCGCTCTGCCCACGGCTCAAGATGAGTATGCAGCATGCTGTACAGCATTGTGTCCATTCCAAAAGCAAACTCCCCGACCACAGCAGGTGCTGTATCAGTCACTTTCACAATGCTGATTGCAACATCTGATCTGGTGCCGGAGCTGAAGGATTTCATCAGGCTGGACAGATCAATTGTTGAAGAGAAAGGCAAAATAAAAATAGCACCATGGTGCATACCTGACTGGAAAAACGGGTAATGTTACCACCAAGTGCAAGGCTGTGAAGGCTGCTTTCTCGCTTATCTATAATGCTGTGTGCAAACCCAGCTGTAACCTGATGCAGCAGATAAACAAAAGATTCAGTGCCCTACTCTCAGCTGTCAAGCCAGGAGGCACCACAACCTCTGTCGAACTCAACCCAGCATGTGACTTCAACGAAGCCGCAGCATGACTAGCTAGCAAGGGTCTTGACATCAAGATAACATGATTACTCTTTCAACTTGGTGCCGACCCTAACCTTGGGGTCACTGGGTGTGCCTTCATAAGTCAGTTTAAGCTCATCACAACCTTTTCTGAAATGACCTCATATGTTATAATGTGAAGTTTCATTGAGGAAGGATTCAATCATGCCTCACTGCTCCCTGGTGCAGGTTGTGTGTGACATAATGAAATTCATGAGCATTGAAGGACGACTCATTGAGAAACATGGGGAAGAACTTCCATTTCTTAGTCTTCTGACTCAGAGGGCACAAAGAATTAGCACTTGCAAAGTTCCCTAATCGCTGTAAGCTCACAAATACATGGAAAAGAAAGCTAGATAATTCACTCAGAGACTACCAGTCAACAAAGGAGTCCCCCTCCAAACTTACTGATCATGAGGTTGAAGAGGCAGCTTCAAAAACACCTTTTAAGAAGGCACTGGTGAGCAAAGAAGATGAAAAAGGACTATAAGCAGCATACAATATATCTAGGGAAGATATTAAAGTTGCACTGACATTGAAGCCCAGAACAGAACAAACCAGTGTCCTAACATGGCTCTTGGAGGCGATCGAGAACAGAGAACGCATGCAAACTTAGGGAAAAAAAGGTATATGGTCAGTCTCCTGGCAAAATATTTGCCCAAAGTGAAAAGGCACACTCTGCAAAAATCCTTGTTGCCGATCTGTTCTGTGGGGAGGTACACTGTGTGGCAGTGTGGAAGGTGGTCACCTTTCTCTGCAACGGCAGAGAGCTGAGAGCCATACTCCAACCAGCTACGCCAGCACTCCAAAGAGCTGCGGGGCCAGCTCTTCCCTGGGCAGCTGAGGAACCAGCTGTCTGGGAGTCGCCAAACCCCTGCAGGAAGTACTTTGAACCTAGAGACATTTCCCACTGCCCCCAGAAGCCAGCAGGACCAGTCCAACCATGCCTCCCATCCCTGTTCACTTCCGTCACCCATTACCACTGGCCTCTCATCTCCTCCTACTGTACATCTTGATCTAATCCAATTCCTCACCCTTCCAAGCCATCCCTCCGTGCCCCTGGAACCAAGAGTCCCCCGAGTCTTCTGCTTCTATGCTGAATGGTCCTGCGCTCTGCTGATATTGCCTCTTCCCATGCGGCCCTTGCAAGGCAACGCTCTTGCATCTCACAGCTCTCCAACCTCAGGGTTAGTGCTTCCAGACAATGCTGCTTCCAGACCATTCTTTTCTCAGAAAACTCCCTCCCCTCTTTAACATTTATGCCATCCAGCTAAACTGTTCTCTCCTCAATCTTCAGTGACCCCTTCACTGCTTCCTGCTAGCAGCTAAACTCTCAAGATCCTGGATTAATCTTGCTTCCCACCCCATCTCTTGCCATCATTCTTGATAACATCAATATCCATGTGGATGTCCCACCCAATATCTGGCCCACCACTTTCTTTAGCTCACCTCCAAACTCATCTCAACTCCATGTTAGCCCCTACTCCCAAGTTTATAAATTGCCATTGTCATTACCATCAACAGCTCAACCTCCATGTCCCTGACTTAGTCACCTAAGGCTCCAGCTCAGCTGCTTGATGATTGCCCACAACAGCAATGCTGGGGGATATGCTGGTAACCTCAAGTCCTCAAATTCACTGACTCTTGTGCTTTTACACTATCCATCAGCCTCCCTTGTCCAGCTTAGGTTTAACTTTATAATCACTCCTTTACAAACATTCTTCAGCTTCCTTGCTTCTCTCTCCCTCCATTCTAACCCCTGGTCAGACCCAGCCATCTCTCTACTTGTTTCTGCAACAGAGCAACTGAAGCTTGCTGAATAAAATGTGCATACTGGACAGATGATTTTCCTGAAATTATTCTCAAATGGGAACTTAACACCACCCAGAAATTCTGGTCCCATTAAGCCTGCTTTCCTACTTTATAAATGATTTGTCTCCTAACTTCTCTCTCCCTAAATCTTTCTCCCTCTGAACTTATGGCTTCAGTTCTCAACTCATTGAGAAAATGTCACATCTGTGCCTGTGTTTGTCCCTTCTCTTTCAATGCCTCTCAAAGGCCAGACCGTGGCCTGTGGTTTGGGTACTGCCCTCCACTGCTTCCAGGCCCTCCCTCTTTCTGTTTTCACCTCTCTGACATGATCTCTTTTTTTCCTACAAGTCTTTTCCCTCAACACACAACAGGTTCTGTTATCTCAACTGTAAGACCCACAGTGCCCTCCAGCTGCTGCTACTTTTTACATTCAAACTTACAGCACCGGCCACCTCCCGCCAGGGCCCGCGCACTGCTTCCATCCGAACTCATAGCACCGGCCACCTCCCGCCAGGGCCTGTGCACTGCTTCCCAGGCTGCTCCTGCCAAGGTGCCTGCTGAGTGCTCTGCTGCTGTCTTCAGTGGGCAGTTTCCCACTTCATCTGCTTCTGGTTCTCAGCAGTATTTGACAAACTCCCTCCTTTTAAGATCCTCTCGCTACTCCTGCACTTCAGGACCTGATACTGTGCCTCTTACGCCTCCTCCAGAAGTAGCTGCTGCCTCCAGTCTGTGTCCTAGGACTTCTTTCCTCCTCTCTGTGCTCTATTTTTACGCTGCTCACATAGTCTCACAGTTCTGAAGACCATTTATAAACTCTATGCTCATGACTCCCAAATTTAAACTTTTAATCCCCAAACCAGGAGTAGCTCATACATACATTGCCTACTGAACCTTCCCACAGAATGTCACATTTAATACGTGCAAAAGGGAACTCCTGATTTTTTTCCTCTCTTGTTTCTCTCTGGTTTTCCCCATTCAGTACCTCCACTCTGTTGCTCAAAACAGAAAGAAGTAATCTTGTTCTCTTTCTTTCCCGAACCAGTCCATCACCAAATTGAATTCATCTACTTGGCTCTATCCTCATGGCAACCACTCTGGTACAAACCCCCATCACCGAGTTCCTTCTCATTACCCCTTGTTCATTCTGCACTCTTCTACAGGAAAGCTGGAACCATCTTTTAAAAAGATACATCTGATTGTGCCATTCTTCAACAGTTTTCCACTGCACTTGGAACAAAATCCAAACTCTTTCTGTAGCCCCCAAGGGTTGGCATGCTCCAGCCCTACCTGCGTCCCTACCCTCCATCTCATGCTACTCTCTGCTTGGTTTATTCTGCACTAAGGCCACCAGTCTTCTCCCAGCTCCTTGACCACACCAAACCTCTTCCCTCCTTGGAGATGCTCCTACTCTGGTTCTTTGCATGGTTATCCTTCAGCTCTTAACTTAAATGCTACCCATGTAGACAGTCTTCCCTGACTTCCCAAAAGAAAGGTGGTTCCATGTCCCCTCCCCATCCTATTATTCTCTTTCTCTTTTTTCTTATAACACATCATTTTATAATTATTTATAGGTTTACTTTTTAAAACTTCATGGTTTGATGCCAACCCCATTCCTCTGTACTGGAGGCTCTATGTCTGTCCTTTTTTTTTTGAGACAGAGTCTCGCTCTGTCGCCCAGGTTGGAGTGCAGTGGCGCAATCTCGGCTCCACTGCAAGCTCCGCCTCCCAGGTTCACTCCATTCTCCTGCCTCAGCCTCCTGAGTAGGTGGGACTACAGGTGCCCGCCACCACGCCCGGCTAATTTTTTGCATTTTTAGTAGAGACGGGGTTTCACCGTGTTAGCCAGGATGGTCTCGATCTCCTGACCTCATGATCCACCCGCCTCGGCCTCCCAAAGTGCTGAGATTACAAGTGTGAGCCACCGCACCCGGCTGTCCTTTTTTTACACTGCATACTCAAGACTCAGCACAATGCCTGGGCATATATTAGGTGCTCAAAATATATTCATTGACTGAATGAATAAAATGCACTTAAGTATTTCATTTCTTTGTATAACATGATTTCCCTTTTTATGGTAATCAATTCAGGGATTAGCCTTCTAACAACATCTAAAACATTTGCAATTTATTTTTGAAATTCAGATTTTTCTGAAATATTCAGATGTCAGTTATGGTTATAATTCAAGTATTTACATATTTTACTAATGAGCTACATTTCCTTTGAGAATTATTCTTCAAGTCTAGTATTGGCAGAGACAATATACCTGCGGATTCCTTTTGGTGTTTCTCCAATTATGAAGGTGGTCTGGTTTGTATGGTAGACTTTTTTCTTCTTCTGGTTTACAGGATTTGAAATGTAAAGAGGAAGTGAAATGCTGCCTTCACTCGGTTGCTGGCCTTTCTTTGTGTGTGGCAATGTATCTGCATCCACTTTTTCTTTATATGCCTGAAAAAAAGAGGAAACAAAAGCTATGTCTGAAAAAATAGTCATTGTTGGTCAAATAATATCTTACTTTTTCTCAATACTCTTTATAATGAAGTAAATCATATTCTTCAACTGAAATCAATGTCAGAAGATATTAACCTAGGTCTTTAAGAAGATGACACAGGGAAAAAATTATTTTTATACCTTTCTTTAAGTTATACAAGTATTGGCAATAATATGTTATTTCCATTGTCAAGACTTGGGCATACTGATACATATGTTGATACCTACTATACCAAAGAAGGATAAAAATTAATGATTATATACACTATGGCATAAACATGGGATATCTAAAATTTTCTAATTTAGTAATTGCAAAATTATTAAGCAGTCTTTCAGTTGTCTAATTTCATTAATGGATACATTTAAAAAATACCAATCTTTATGTAATAATTAAATAAATAAGAAATCATAAATCTTACATTTCAACCTCTGCTGGGTTGCAAGAATATTTAGTGATTTTGAGATGCTAACTACAGTTGGCTGAATTATAGATGGAATCATACTCCTTTTACAGAGACCATGAATTGCCTGCCTAACATAAATTTTACTGACAGGCAAGAAAAATAAACTTTATACAGTCTCAGTTTTCCTGACAAGATGATACAGTATGAATAGGTAGAAAGTCCTCATCCTATTCCAAAAAGAGAAATACTAAATACAATTTAACAATAACAACAACAAAATTACACTGGAGCTCAAAAGTAAGAAAGCAGAATGTCTAGGTGCCCCAAACAAGGAAGTCCCACAGTGGTGAGTGGGAGCTGAAGCTCAGCAGCCCTAGTAGGGTAGGACCTTAAGTTATAGCACCCATGTGGAATATAGCACCATGTGGGTGCTATAGTCTATAGCACCCATGTGGAAATGGGAGATGGAAATGGTTTAACTCCCTGCATTAAACAACAAAGAAACACAAAACAGGAATGAGGAGTCAAATTTGCAAATTAAAGCCAGGAAAGCCAAACCTGGGACACAGGCTAGAAGTAGGCCACTTTCTTACTCTAGATAGAAAGAATCACTGGTGACAAACACGAATGCCCAGCCAGTGCCATGTGTGGAATGCAATTTGTACCACCTGGTGGTATGGGAACTCTAAGCTGAAAATTAACATAAACAATTTGTCCAGAACTAGTGAAAACCATAGATCTCAATGAGGGGTGAATAAAAAACACACCATAAGAAGACTGCCATAAGCCAGAGAATGCTTTTGATTCCAATGAAAACAGAAGGAGTTCAGACAAAAATTATGAAGAACATATAAAACCTACCATCATGACATTGAGCACATGTAACAAATATAAGAACTGAAATCCGAGGAATTACCTATAATAAAGCAATCTGAAAAAGATATTTATTTATGAATGAATAAACACATAGCAGAGTTTCACTTTGTCACCCAGGCTGGAGCGCAGTGGCATGATCACAGCTCACTGCAGTTGATAAACTGGAAGGATAAAATTACTCAGAATGAAGTGCAGAGATTAAAAAAAATAGGGAAGTTAAGAGACAGAAGACATATAAAAGTTTCTAAAATGCTAAAAGGACAGAATAGAGAAAATGGAAGAGATAATGCCAGAGACCTGCAAAAGAAAGGAATCCTCAAACTGAAAAAGGAGGAAGAATCCCTAGTAGGAAAAATGAAAATAAACCTGCATTTTGTTATATCACAGATAAAGGGCAAACCTTAAAAACCACCAGAGAAAGAGGATAAGACATCCTACAAAGAAATGTCAAATTAGGCCAGGCACAGTGGCTCACACTTGTAATCCCAGCACTTTGGGAGGCTGAGGTGGGCAGATTACTTTAAGCCCAGGATTTCAAGACCAACCACATTTGCCTGGCAATGTAGCAAAACCTTTTCTCTACAAAAAAATACAAAAACTAGCTTGGTGTGCTGGCGTGCCCCTGTAGTCCCAGCTACTCTGGAGGCTGAGGTGGGAGGACGGCTTGAGCCCAGGAGGCAGAAGTTGCAATGAGCCAAGATCGTGCTACTGCATTCCAGCCTGGGTGACAGGGCCAGATCTTGTCTCAGGAAAAAAAAAAAAAAAAAAAAGCCATACTAACATCCGTCTTCTCATTAACATCACAATCCTATCCACCAAAAGAAAATGGGATATCTTCAACATGCAGAGAAAAAAAACAAAACAAAACAAAAAACCCTGGCAACCTAGAATTCTATACCCAGTTAAACTATTGAGAGGTGACAGCGTGCTGGCAGTCCTCAGAGCCCCCGCTTGCTCTCGGCACCTCCCCTGCCTGGGCTCCCACTTTGGTGGCATTTGAGGAGCCCTTCAGTCCCCCACTGCACTGTGGGAGCCCCTTTCTGGGCTGGCCAAGGCTGGAGCCCACTCCCTCAGCTTGCAGGGAGGTGTGGAGGGAGAGGCACGAGCGGGAACCGGGGCTGTGTGTGGCGCTTGTGGGCCAGCTGGAGTTCCAGGTGGGCGTGGGCTTGGTGGGCCCTGCACTCGGAGCAGCCAGCCAGCCCTGCTGGCCCTGGGCAATGGGGGACTTAGCACCCAGGCCAGTGGCTGCGGAGGGTGTACTGAGTCCCCCAGCAGTGCTGGCCCACCGGCGCTACGCTCGATTTCTCGCCGGGCCTTGGCTGCCTTCCCACGGGGCAGGGCTCAGGACCTGCAGCCCGCCATGCCTGAGCCTCCCACCCACTCCATGGGCTCCTGTGCGACTGGAGCCTCCCCGACGAGCGCCACCCCCTGCTCCACGGCGCCCAGTCCCATCAACCACCCAAGGGCTGAGGAATGCAAGCGCACGGTGCAGGACTGGCAGGCAGCTCCACCTGCAGCCCCGGTGCGGGATCCACTGGGTGAAGCCAGCTGAGCTCCTGAGTCTGGTGGGGACGTGGAGAGTCTTTATATCTAGCTCAGGGATTGTAAATACACCAATCAGCACCCTGTGTTTAGCTCAAGGTTTGTAAGTTCACCAATCGACACTCTGTATCTAGCTGCTCTGGTGAGGACGTGGAGAACCTTTATGTCTAGCTCAAGGATTGTAAATACACCAATCAGCACTCTGTATCTAGCTCAAGGTTTGTAAACACACCAATCAGCACCCTGTGTTTAGCTCAAGGTTTGTGAGTGCACCAATCGACACTCTGTATCTAGCTGCTCTGGTGAGGACGTGGAGAGTCTTTATGTCTGGCTCAGGGATTGTAAATACACCAATTGGCACTCTGTATCTAGCTCAAGGTTTGTAAATACACCAATCAGCACCCTGTGTTTAGCTCAAGGTTTGTGAATGCACCAATCGACACTCTGTATCTAGCTGCTCTGGTGGGGCCTTGGAGAACCTGTGTGAGGAAACTCTGTATCTAACTAATCTGATGGGGATGTGGAGAACCTTTGTATCTAGCTCAGGGATTGTAAACGCACCAATCAGCACCCTGACAAAACAGGCCACTCGGCTCCACCAATCAGCAGGATGTGGGTGGGGCCAGATAAGAGAATAAAAGCAGGCTGCCCAAGCCAGCATTGGCAACCCGCTCGGGTCCCCTTCCACACTGTGGAAGCTTTGTTCTTTCGCTCTTTGCAATAAATCTTGCTACTGCTCACTCTTTGGGTCCACGCTGCTTTTATGAGCTGTAACACTCACCGCGAAGATCTGCAGCTTCACTCCTGAGCCCAGCGAGCTCATGAGCCCACCGGGAGGAACAAACAACTCCAGACGCGCTGCCTTAAGAGCGGTAACACTCACCGCGAAGGTCTGCAGCTTCACTCCTGAGCCAGCGAGACCACGAACCCACCAGAAGGAAGAAACTCCCAACACATCTGAACATCAGAAGGGACAGACTCCAGACACGCCACCTTAAGAGCTGTAACACTCACTGCGAGGGTCCACAGCTTCATTCTTGAAGTCAGTGAGACCAAGAACCCACCAATTCCGGACACACTATCATGTAAGAACTTTTCAGACATACAAAGCACGAGCCCACAGGCTGAGCTAATTTTTCTATTATTTTATAGACATGGGGTCTTGCTATGTCACCCAGATTGGCATAGGTAACATTGCAAGACCCTGGGCTCAAAAGCAATCCTCCTGCCTCAACCTCCCAAAGTGTTGGGATTATGGAGTGAGCCACTGTGTCTGGTCTTTTTTTTAATAGAAGTTCAATGGGATTGAAGCAGTGATACATTCAATGAATGTGGGCAAGGAATGACTTTTAATTCCACAAATATTTACTAAGCACCTATTACGTTCCTGCCAACATGCTATGCATTTGAGATGCAAAGATATTTATATATACAAATATTCCCCTACCCTTAAGGGATTTAAAAGTGACAAGCCATTTTTAAAAATATGATGTTTATCTTTTTTCTTTTTTGTATAAGACATTTACCTCTATAACTTATATTCTGGTTCGTTTTATTGAAACTGACAAAAGCAAGTGTATGTTCTTTAGTAACAAACCATTTCTAAGGAAAATTGACATCTTCAAAAGCTACTGTGGTTCAGATGGACAAACACAAAATGCCAGGTGGTCAGGTTGAACCAGGGCTTTATATCAGTAATGTTAAAAGTACTTTCCTTAAAAATATATTTTTAAAAATTGTATCTTGGCCAGGCGCGGTGGCTCACACCTGTAATCCCAGCACTTTGGGAGGCCGAGGTGGGCGGATCACGAGGCCAGGAGATCGAGACCATCCTGGCCAACATGGTGAAATCTCATCTCTACTAAAAATAAAAAAATTGGCTGGGTGTGGTGGTACGTGCCTGTAATCCC
The DNA here is from genome assembly GCF_029281585.2 of Gorilla gorilla gorilla. NCBI lineage: Eukaryota > Metazoa > Chordata > Mammalia > Primates > Hominidae > Gorilla > Gorilla gorilla. The sequence continues at coordinate 92,447,641 of NC_073237.2, read as the reverse complement.
AGCTACTCGGGAGACTGAGACAAGAGAATCACTTGAACCAGGGAGTCGGAGGCTGCAGTGAGCTGAGATCACGTCACTGCACTCCAGCCTGGCAATGGAGTGAGACTGTCTCAAAAAAAAAAATTGTATCTTAAAACATTAATAGAAAGAAAAATGTTAATCTTTAAAGTTTGAAAGAGATTTGATGCATTTATTTACTATCACAAAACAAAATGAATACCAAAAGTTCCTAATACAGAGACTCATCATCCTAGATTATACCCCCAAGAAAATAATCATTCGTTACTATGAGATGAGATGGTATTGCTTACATGAAGGTAAAGACAAGAAGGAACTGGGCCAATCAAGAAAATTCCATCCTCATATTTTGCAATTTCTGAAGCCATAGAGAAATCATGCCAAGCAATGGCAATTGTCAATTATTTACGTGTTTACTCTGGGTCTTGCAATGACCCTGGTAGCATTGCAAAGCTCACATGTATACAGATACATTTTTCTTAAATTGGTTTTATAACTTCTTTGGGAAAATTCAGCTTTTGCAACCATAGCTATTAGACACGTGGATCTTTAATTTTTGCCAAACATTCCACATTTAAAAATCTGATTCTTTTAGGCAATAATAAAAGGAAATTTTTTTTTTTTTTGAGACAGATCTCACTCTCTCGCCCAGGCTGGAGTGCAGCGACGTGATCTCGGCTGACTGCAAGCTCCACCTCCTGGGTTCACGCCATTCTCCTGCCTCAGCCTCCTGAGTAGCTGGGACTACAGGCGCCCACCACCACGCCTGGCTAATTTTTTTGTATTTTTAGTAGAGAGGGGGTTTCACCCTGTTAGCCAGGATGGTCTGGATCTCCTGACTTCGTGATCTGCCTGCCTCGACCTCCCAAAGTGCTGGGATTACAGGAGTGAGCCACCGCACCCGGCCAGGAAAATCATTCTTATTTAACATGGGCTCAATAGCTATCTTTTGTTTTTAAAAATCTATCTAGTTTCATATTTCCATTTTAGCAGGGAACTTTAATACTTTACTGAAACAAGGCTATGAAACAAAATAGTTATATTAAAAATAAATTTTAGGAATCAATGTGCCATTTAGGCTTATTCTGAATGAAAGCTCTAAAGGTTACATGTATAAACTATGTATGGGTTGGGGGCAGTGTACTGGATTAGTTTCCTATTGCTGCCATAACAGAGTATCACAAAACGAGTGACTTAAAACAACATAAATTCATTATCTTATACTTCTGTAGGTCAGAAGCTTGACATGGGTCTCACTAAGCTAAAGTCAAGATGTTGGCAGGGCTGCATTCCTTTTTGAAGGCTCTGGGATAATGAATTTCTTTGCTTTTCCAGCTCCTGGAGGCTGCCCACAATCCTTGTCTTGTGGTCCCCTTCCAAAGCTAGCAACCCTTCTTCTCTAACTGTTCTTCACAGTCACATCACCCTCTCACCACAGCCAGGAAAGGCGCTCTGCTTTTAATAACTAATGTGATTAGACTGGGCCTATCCAGATAATCCACGAGCAAAGTGGGTTAATTAACATCCTTAACTGCATACATCCAATTGACCCATCTCAAGGTCAGCTGATTCAACCTTAATTGCATCTAAAACCTTAATTCCTTTTCCTGTTTGCTGGGTAATGTAATGTATTCATAGGTTCCAGAAATGAGTTAACAGACATCTTTGAGGGGGGCATTAATTGTTTTCCACTGGCAGGGAGAGTGGGGGTCTTAACCTGGGTCCACTGAACCTCCAAAGGCTCTGTAGATGGGTTTCAGGGACTTCAGAAAGGGATATCTATGAATCCCCTGAAGCAGTATTTGCACATTTGAACATGAACACGTTTTTCAAAAAAAAGAGCCCATGGCTTTAATCATGTTCTTAAAGGTGTATATGGCCAGAAAGAGTTGAAAAACCCCTGTTTTAAGCAGCAGCACCATTGGTATACTTTTCAAATATTCTTGTTTTTTGAAAAACAATATCTACTCTATAAACATTTTGGTGCTCGTTAGAAAAGTTGGTTTCACTAAAATAGTAGTCAATCTTTCACAATAAATGGTACAAGATAAATAATGCTGCAGTGCAGTTGCTATTGTAGTGACAATTATAACTTATTATAAAACAACGTACAAGGCTAGGATGAAAAGATTCTAGATTATGTGAACTTAACTCAAACTTGTTCACTACCAATTATGTCAAAGCTGTGAAGTCATGACACTGTGGCAACACGATGAAACAGCAATAGTAATGAAGATTCAAGTAATAAAAGATTCAGTAAAATGATTTGGAATAGGAATTTAAAAGATAATACAGGCATACCTCTGATATACTGCAGATTTAGTCCTGAACCACCACCACAAATTTTTTGGTTTGTCAGTACATAGAAAAGTTATGCTTACACTATATTGTAGTCTATTAGGTGTGCATACATTATGCCACTGCTTTATCAACTAAGTTTATGTAACATTCTAAATTCTTTGTTGCTATTTCAACAATGTTCACAGCATCTTCACTAGGATAGAGTCCATCTTAAGAAATCACTCTTTGGTAATCCATAAGAAGCAATTCCTTACCTGTTAAAGTTTTATCATGAGATTGCAGCAGTTCAGTCCCATCTTCAGGTTCCATTTCTAATTCTAGTTCTCTCGCTGCTTCCACCACATCTGCAGTTAGTTCCCCCACTAAAGTCTTGAATCTCTCAAAGTCATCCATGAGGGCTGGAATCAACTTCTTCCAAACTTCTGTTAATGTAGACATTTTGACATGCTCCCATGAATCAAAGATGTTTTCAATGGCATCTAAAATGGTGACTCCTTTCCAGAAGGTTAACAACTGACTTTGCCCAAGTCCACCAGAGAAATCATTATTGATGCCAGTTACAGTCTTATGAAACTTATTTTCTTTTCAAATTTAATTTTTAGAGATGGAGTCTCACCAAGTGGACCAGGCTGGCCTTGAACTCCTGGTTTCAAGTGATTCTCCCAGGTCAGCCTTCTGAGTAGCTAGAACTACAGGCATGTGCCACTGTGCCCAGCTCTGTATTTCTTAAATAAGACTTGAAAGCCAAAATTACTCCTTGATCTACGGGCTGCAGAATAAATGCCGTGTTAGTAGGCATGAAAACAACATTCATTTCCTTGTACATTTCCATCTCTCTCTTGGGTGACTAGATGCACTGTCAATTAGCAGCAATATTTTGAAAGGAATCTTCTTTTCTGAGTAGCATGTCTCAATAGTGGGCATGAAATATTCAGTAAGCCATGCCATAAACAGATGGGCTGTCATCCAGGCTTTGTTGGTTCATTTATAGAGCACAAGTGGAATAGATTTGGCATAATCCTTAAGGGCCCTAGGATTTTCCAAATGGTAAATTATCACTGGCTTCTACTTAAAGTCCCCAGCTGCACTAGTCCCTAACAAGAGCGTCAGCCTGTCCTTTGAAGCCAGGCATTGACTTCTCCCCTCTAGCTATGAAAATCCTAGGTGACATCTTCCAACAGAAGGCTGTTTTGTCTTCATTGAAAATCTATTGTTTAGTGTAGCCACCTTCATCAGTGATCTTAGCTAGGTCTTCTGGATAACTTGCTGCAGCTTCTACATCAGCACTTGCTGCTGCTATGGGGACAGCTTCTTAGCTTAAATGTCATGAACTTCTGTTAGCTTCAAATTTTTTCTTCTACAGCTTTCTCACCTCTCTCAGCTTTCACAGAATTGAAGTGCATTAGAGCCTTGCTCTGGATTAGGCTGTGGCTTAAGGGAATATTATGGCTGGTTTGATCTTTGATCCAGACCACTACAACTTTCTCCATGTCAGAGATAAGGCTGTTTCACTTTCTTATTGTTTGTGTATTCACTGAAGTAGCACTTTTAATCTCTTTCCAGAACTTTCCTTTGCATTCACAACTTGGCTGTTAGGCACAGGTGCCTAGTTTTCAGCCTATTTTGGCTTTTGACATGCCTTTCTAATGAAGCATCATCATTTCTAGCTTTTGATGTGAGAGATGTGAGACTCTTCCTTTAAAGTTGAACAATTAAAGGCCATTGTAGGATTATTAATTGGCCTAACTTCAATACTGTTGCATTTCAGTGAATGGGGAGGTCTAAGGAGAGGGATAGAGGGGAAATGGCTGGTTGTAGAGCAGTCAGAACACACACATTTATTAAGTTTGCCATCTTGAATGTGTGCAGTTGGTGCCCAACAGTTACAACAGGAACATAAAAGATCATGCATGTGATCTGTGGATCACCTTGACAGATATAATAATAATGAAAAACTTCAAAATATTGTGAGAATTACCAAAATGTGACTCAGAGACACAAAGTGAGCACATATTGTTGGAAAAATGATGGCAATAGCCTTGTGTGAAGCAGGGTGGCCACAAAACTTCAATTTGTAAAAAAGGCATTATCTACAAAGTGCAATCAAATGAAGTACACTAAAACAAGGAATGCCTATGTATTATGATTACAATAAACAAGAAGGTACTTTTGTAGGAAAAACTTTCTTCTTCCAGAGTAGGCAGAATGAGTCCACCCTAGATCTACTAACTATCCATAATTCTCTATAACTTACTTCTTACTTTTAGGTTTTAGGTTTATACTGGTTAACAGCAGAAAAGTTCCTTATCTTCATTTAGATTGATAGTATGAAACATTCAAATGAACTTTGATAATACTTTTTCTTTTGAACCAAAAGTGTATTCTGTGTATTTTAATGCATTAGATCTAAACCAAGTTGCATTATTTTCATTGAAATGATATTTATTGAAAGGCTCAACTGAAAAAAGTTAAGATTTTTGATATGAAAGGGTAAGTAAAAACAAAATCAACTCTTAACTTTGCAGATAGCTATCTTTGATGTCAGTATACTTAAAAATATAAGGAAGATTCCTCCCTACCTCACAGGCACATGATTAAATTAGCAGTTTTCTATTTACTCAGCTACATATGGAATCTATCTTTATATAGCAGAAGGCTATACTAGAATTGTTCAGAGAATGTTTATGAAATAAGAAACCCTCTATTAATATTCTCCAAGCAAAAAGTAATTTTGGAGGTAAGTTACTAAAGAACAGTAGAGGGCACCTAGGTAGGAATAGCAAAGAAGTGAAAAAAGCTGATAGGGAGGAATCGTTCCCACACCCATACACTGTAACAAATGAGGCAAAAAAGTTACAATCCAGGAGAGCAAGTTTCAAATGCAATCAAGAACAGCCTCTAGTTCCCATTTCGGCAGGAGAAATATTATCAGTAATCTCTGCATCTTTCTAAATCTCTTTGGGCGAATTCCTGGAGACACAGCTATAGCTGATAATCTGCAGATAATCTGATTCATTCTCCCCTGCTCATCTGTATACTCCAAGGTGCAGAGAAGGCTTGGGAGGATGGTGCACAGGGAAGCAGAACAGCCTGACAGTTGTCCACAGGAGGCCATGAGGAAGTAGTGAAATCTTTTATTAAGCAAGTGTGGAATGGATCTATCTACTGGGCTGGCTTCTCCAGAATATACCTCACGGAGCAAACATAACAAAGAGCAGTGCATGCTAAACAGCTGCACCAACTCTTCCATAACCAGATGATTAGGCTTGGTAAGTCAGTGAGAAAACTGGAAACAAGGAGGAGATCTTCAAAGCCACTGGAAGGTCCTGATGGCTCTGACCCACTGAGAAGCTAGAGTGGAAGGCTTAATTAAAAGTTCTGATTCTAAGGTCAAAAAGGATCTGCCCATCCCAGGATAGCTCTTTGTACACCTTGTTCCTGAGCTTCACAAGACACTCTAAGGTCATCACAGGTGGGCACACCATGTGGCCACAAGCCCTCATATCCACCTGATCATGCCAACTCTGCCATAAAGCAGACAATAAAACATTTCGGGATTTTTGCTTAAGTATGAAAATCCTCAACATCATTTAAGGTTTGTGCCTGGAGATAGAAAATGTTACTGTAAATGCAGTTTTCCAATACTCAACAAGAACCTAAGGCAACTATGAGCTATCCCTGAATTGTCTTAACTCACTATCTGCAGAAAAGCCAGCTGGTCAGAGGATCCACCACAAATATATATAGAGTCAAATTTTCTGCCTATGTTTAAAAATGATGTTCAAATCTGAAAAAAACAGCAGCATTTAGATTCAAATCCAAAACCTTTTCTGGGGAGAGAGGGAGATGAAAGTTTTTAACCATGGGTCTGCTTTCTTCCTGGAAGGAGTAATACTTATTATATAATCCAGCTAAACTCTTTTTTCAATAGTGCTTTGCTTTCTGAGTGAGCCACATAAGGACAACTTTATATTGGCTGTCCTGAGCCTGCTTTTATTTCAAGAATAATGGAAGTATCTCTTCAAATAAACACATATCAAACTAAATCTGATAGAAGCTGCTTGTGGAAATTCAGCATCACTTATAGGGGTGACTCATTGTTCAAGAAACCCATCTATCTGAAATGATGCGAAGTGGCAGCATTAGGGGGGAGCAGGTGAATGCCATGTGCTACAGGGGACATGTGCTACAGACAGAAACACAGGAACTCCATCTCCCTGGGGTCTGCTGACCTGCTGGCTCTGTGGGAAAGGGCCAAGCGAGACCATAGCAATTACCTTCACCAAAGCTTGCAGATGTGCAATGGAAAATTTCGCTAATACCCTCAGTTCACCATGAGAGTACAGCCCAGGAGTAAATTCCCTTTAATTCCTCCTACAGACAAAGGCTAGAGCAGGATAGAAGCCTTTCCAGATAGCAGTCTGAGCACTGGACTCAGCACCATAGCCCTGGCATCCAGGCCCTACTTTGCCACTTACTCTTTCCATTTGGGGAGATTCTGTACCTTTCTGAGGATCATCTTGGGGATAATGAAAGATTTGGAGACTGGGATCTAGGAGAAGGGAGATTTGGATCTGGGACTCCTACCAGTCTCTTTCGTATTTAAAATTCATAATTCTACTAGTCTTTATAGGATCTCCAGTAAGTACTAATAGATAGGTCCATCACATCTTGTAGCCTTGACCTCAATTTCAAATCTCTGTATGTACTAAGTTTTATTTGTATTACTATATTTTCTATAAAGACTACCTGAAGATCTCATATGAAATAATACTTGTTATATGTGACCTCATATGAAATAATACCTGTTATATGTCGTATCACTGGCAACAAAGATCACAGAAGAATGGTGCTGGTGAAAAAAAATTAACCATAGAAAGCCTTTCTTGGCAGGCACCCACTGCTGCCTGTGTTTTCCAGTGGCTAGCTTAGGCTCCTCATGTCCCTCCACCCTGGCCTCCAGCTGGGCCACTTAGGCTGATTTGATTAGAAGGCAACCAAATGGCTCTCCAGTGTCTGGGGAAGAAGATTTCAAGCACGTACCACAAATGACACTGAGACATTACAACTAGTTGTGAGATTTGATGTAATTATTTATTATTAATAATAAAGTGCTAAAGTATGTGAAAGATTCAGCTTTTTTAGTAAATTAGAGTTAATTCCCTATAATCACATCATCTTTACTCTCTTCTATTCTGACATGCTTTCTTTGGTTATGCATTAGAGAAAGTAACATTTTCACACAGAGAAAGACCAAATGGAAGCATATCCTGCTAAAAGTGAATTTAATGATAAGGCAACTGTTTTCATATGGGTCTAAGACAGCAGTTCTGAAGCTTTTTGGTCTTAGAACCCCTTTATACTTCAAAAATTATTGAGAATCTCAAGGAGTTTTTGTTTGTGTGGGTTATATCTACTGAAAATTTAAAGTCTTTATCACCTAATTAAAATAACAAAAGCCCATTACATGTTAACATAAGGAACTTTTTAAAACAAAAGTAACTATATTTTCCAAAGCAAAAAACCAAAAAGTTAGTGAGAAGCGTGGCTATGTTTTACATTTTTACAAATGTCTTTAATATTTGGCTTAATAAAAGTCAGCTGAATTCTTCTGTTTCTACATTCAATCTGTTGTGACACGTTGTTTTGGTTGAAGCTTATGAAGAAAATTGGTCTCATACAGATACGTAGTTAGAAAAGGGAAAAATATTTTAATAGATATTTTCAGATTTGGAGATAATTATGGATTTTCTTTTTTGACACTATACCAAAACTCAAGGTTAATTTCATTAAAAATCTGAAACCTTTCAGTAAAATTTTTATATTGTTAAAATTCATTGGTGTATCTTGAACTTTGGGTAAATCTTTTCCCCATGTGTGATTTTTAATATCATTCACTGGTCATTTAGAAAATACTTATTAATAGAGTTATACAGATCTTCAAAACACGGACACATTTAATTATACCACGTTACAAATATCACTTTTGTCATTATCAGAAAAATACGTATTGGGAAGGTGTCAGTGCTATGGTGGTAGATACAAGCTTTTCAGTATTTTAACTTTCACTTGAAAGCTTGAATTTTATCACTGGCAACAAGCACTATCCATTGTTTTCCTTGAAGTGACATGCTCACTAGGTTCATTTTTTTGGGGAAGTGCCAAATACCCAAGTCTGAATAACCAGTCTGTTTATCAGTCATTCTTTCAAGTACAAATGGTGTTCTATAAAAAAGAGGCTAGTTCAATTTGCAACTCAAACAATTATACAAGTGCTTTATGCAAACTTCCCATTTCACCATACAGAACATAAAAAAGATGGGCAGTAAAGGGTTGAGATTTGCTAAAATTAATTTTGCTGCTTCCTCAAAGATATTCATAACAGAAAGCAGTTTCTTTTTCCTGCAAGAATGTGGTGGTAAAGAATCCATTAACTACTAGTGATATAGAAGAGCTGGGCTCCCATCTAAACCCCACCCTTAAGCTCAGCCTAGATCCGTGGCCCTACGTGGAAACAGCTGACCCCATTTTTCCACCCAAACGTTGTCTTTTTGGCTTGCCCCTTACCCCCATCCTGGGCCCATAAAAGACTTAGCTGGCAGAGCAACACAAGCAGCTGAGCGGCAAGCAGAGAAGCAACTGAGCATCGGAGCCTACGGACAGATGCAGCTAACTTCAGACGGTGCAGCTTGGAGAGGGGCCTGGCTGGAGACGGCCAGGCTTCAGGGAAAGATCACCTTCCCATCCCCTTTCCAGCCTCCCTTTCTGCTGAGAGCCGCCCACCGCTCAATAAAGTCTTCCGCATGCATCACCTTTCAAACAGTTCATATGACCTGATTCTTCCTGGACACCAGACAAGAACCCACGTGCCAAGAGGGCAGGGGCTGCCACTCTGATTCTCCACTGAGCTGGCTGGCACTTGGCTGTCCCCGGATGGGAGAGCTTAAAGTGCATTGGTTGTAACACACTTGGACACTGCTGCAGGGCCCTCACAGAGCCTGCTCCCACCAGAGAGGAGTGACTGGCTGGTTGCAGCGTTTGTTCGCTCCTGTTCCTATAGTTGCTTGCTCACTTGTACACTCTCTCCTATGAGCAGTGGCCAGCAGCGGGCTGAAACGAGCCACTCCAGTTCCTGCCTGCGAAGGGGGTCAAGGGAGCTATCCTGTCTCACTACTACAATTAAGGGCCACTGCCTGTTCATGCTAATCTGCCAGCAGGCTCCCCAACATGGCTTTTGAATAGTAAATGTCAACAAGTGAAAAGGTGGACCACCCCCCCCCCCCCCGAGTCTTGGGGCTATCTTAGGGTCCATGGACCACACTTTGAGAACTGCCAGTCTCTAATAATTAAACTGGAATGTCTTCATTCAACACATACTTGATACCTTCATGTTGGCAAATTTGACCAAGATAACCAAGAGTGGGCTTCACCCAGCTTTATGTCCACACACATGAAATGGTCCCCCACTTGTTGAGTGAAAATATAATAGTCTTTCTGTCTAGAATAATCATTACATCAACCTGCTCCAGCCTGGCTCCTGGCCTTCTTCACTGTGGAATGGTTAGGTATTTGGCACCTGTCAAAGAATAAAGCCTAACATCTCAGTCTGTTCAGGTCAGTTTAACATTTATTGATTATTGCCCTAAATGAAAGGCCCTTCATGACTTTTTCTTAACCCCCTATGTGCCTTACTGCTCTCTGTTGTCCAATATAAGTCTGCCTGGTCAGTCCGGTCTTCTCACTAGCTGCCAAACACATTGTCACATTTCTGGCTCCAGATTTCCTCAGAACCCGGCTTCTTGCCCAACACTGTCCTACCTGTACTCAAAGGTACAGCTTTACAAGACTTCCCTTGCATACTCTTTTCTTGCATTATTATGTTGATTTCTCATTTGGCAGCTTTATTATAAAATGGTATGCACCTTGATTTAAGATTTTATGTCATCTCATACAACATACCAAACCAAGCATCCAATAATGCTGCACATAGGCCAAAGATCCTAATTTCATCCATAAAAGAAATATAATGAAATCTAGAGGTTCTCTTTGAATAGGTAGGGCCCCCTGTACTATTTGAAATTACTTTGATTGTTTAGGTCTATTTAACTTTTTAACTAGATCACACTCCTCTAATCCAGAGAGCAACCATGTATTTTTATTGCACTAAGTCTGAGTCATGCCCGATAGGCTCTCAATAAATGCTTGCTGTATGAATATAAACTTACACAAATATGACTGTGATATTGTGAAATAGATATTTGGTCTTTGTCCCAGCTTCCTGGCATACAACCCCTAAAATCCTTGAAATAAAGTGATGTGCTTTTCTATGCTAATGAATTGGCTGGTGGCTGGCAGCCCCCTAGGAGCTTCAGGATGGGGCTGGTCACCTGAAAGACCAAGGCAGGGTCAGAGGGTTGGGACTGTCAGCCCCACCCCCCAACTTTCAGGGAGGGAACAGGGGCTGATGGTTAAGCTGATCACCAATGGCTTAACCATCATAACCATTACATAGGTATGATTGATTCAATACCTATGTAATGAAGCCTCCATAAAAACCCAAAGTACTGGATTCTGAGAGCATCTGGATAGCTGAGAAGGTGGACATTCCCAGAGGGCACAGCACTCAGGACAGAGTGTGGAAGCTCTGCACCTCTTCCCCCATACCTCACCCTGCGCAGCTCTTCATCTCTATCCTAATGAAATGGTAACCCTAAGTATTTCCTTGAGTTCTGTGAGCTGCTCTGGAAAATTAAACAAGCCCCAGGAGGGGGTTGTGGGAACCCTGATTTATAGCTGGTTGGTAAGAAGCACAGGTAAAACAAACTGGGTCTTGTAACTGACAAGCTGTAGGTAGTCTTGTGGGACTGAGTGTTCAACCTGTTGGATCTGATACTGTATCCAGGCAGATAGTATTGGAATTGAATCGGAGGATACCCAGGCATCTGCTACAGAATTGACTGCTTGCTGGTGTAAGGGAAAATCCCCCACACAGTTGGTCACAGAAGTCTTCTGTGTTGACTGTTGTGGGGTGAGAACAGAGGAAAAACAGGGTGATTTTTTTTCCCACTCAACAACAAAGAAAATTAAATTTCTGGAGAATATTTGCCAAAAAAGTTTTTTGAACAAGATAAAAAGTTCTTGCTGTTAAGGCATTCAATTATTTCATCTGCAACAAAATAGCCTTACATAGCAAATGAAATAGTGGGATACAGCTTTCCAATCCATTTTGAAGCAGGTAATGTTAGTCATGAGACTTGTTTATAGATTAACTGAAATTTGACTCCGATACTAAGTAATGCAGCTAACAAGATGACTGACGTCTCCAAAATAAAACATCAACTTACCATCTTGCTGTAAAAGCTGTGAGAGCAGATCGTAGTTATATTAAAGGGGTATTATCTTCATCAGATAATTTGCAAAATATCACAAATTCCAGTTCAGACGTATTGTCTTATCTAATGCCAACTCACCACAAAAGAGTTATGCTCATACCAACAAATTAGAATAATTATTCACATTTTCATTTATAGAATCTCTTTGAGAAGGAAAATGTCTCCAGGGTATGTCAGAGACCTTTGCGGCAGCCCCTCCCATCACAGGCCCTGAGGCCCAGGAAGAAAAAATGGTTTCGTAGAAAAATGGTAGAGGCTTGGTCTCCTGTGTCCTAGCCGCTCTAGCCATGGCTAAAAGGGTCCAAGGTACAGCTTGGGCCATGGCTTCAGAGAGGGCAAGCCCCAAGCCTTGGCAGCTTCCATGTGGTGTTGAGCCTATGGGTGCACAGAAGTCAAGAATTGAGGTTTGGGAACCATCACCTAGATTTTAAAGGATGGATGGAAACCCTTGGATGTCCAGGCAGACGTTTGCTGCAGGGGTGGGGCCCTCATGGAGAACCTCTGCTAGGGCAGTGCAGAAGGGAAATGTGGGGTCGGAGTCCCCACACAGAGTTCCCAATAGGGCACTGCCTAGTGGAGGTGTGAGAAGAGGGCCACCATACTCCAGGCCCCATAATGGTAGATCCACTGACAGCATGCATTGTGTACCTGGAAAAGCCACAGCCACTCAATGCTAGCCCATGGAAGCAGTCATGAGAGAGGCTGTATCCTGCAAAGCCACAGGGGCAGAGCTGCTCAAGACGATGGGAACCCACCTCTTGTATCAGTGTGACCTGGATGTTGAGACATGAAGTCCAAGGAGATCATTTTGGAGCTTTAAGATTTGACTGCCCCACTGGATTCTGGACTTGCATGGGGCCTTTAGCACCTTCATTTTGGCCAATTTTCTCCCATTTGGAATGGGTGTATTTATCCAATTCCTGTACGTCCATTGTATCTAGAAAGTAACTAACTTGCTTTTGATTTTACAGGCTCATAGGCAGAAAGGACTTGCCTTGTCTCAAATGAGACTTTGGACTGTGGACATTTGAATTAATGCTGAAATGAGTTAAGACTTTGGAGGACTGTTGGGAAGGCATGATTGGTTTTGAAATGTGAGGACATGAGATTTGGGAGGGGCCAGGGGCAGAATGATATGGTTTGGCTCTGTGTCCCCACCCAAATCTCATCTTGAATTGTAGCTCCCATAATTCTCCTGTGTTGTGGGAAGTACTCAGTGGGAGATAATTGAATCACAGGGGCAATTTCACTCATACTGTTCTCGTGGTAGTGAATAAGTCTCATGAGATGTGATGGTTTAATAAGGGGTTGCTCCTTTCTCTTGGCTCTCATTTTTCTTTTTGCCTGCTGCCATGTAAGGTATGACTTTTACCTTCCACCATGATTGTGAGGCCTCCTCAGCCATGTGGAACTGTGAGTCCATTAAACCTTTTTCTTTATAAATTACCCAGTCTCTGGTATGTCTTTAACAGCAATGTGAAAATGGACTAATACACCTGACAAAAGGAGAGAGATAAGGCTGGGCATGGTGGCTCATGCCTGTAATCCCAGCACTTTGGGAGGCCAGTGTGGGTGGATCACCTGAGGTCGGGAGTTTGAGACCAGCCTCAGCAACATGGCAAAACCCTGTTTCTACTAAAAACACAAAAATTAGCCAGCTGTGGTGATGTGTGCCTGTAGTCCCAGCTACTCAGGAGGCTGAGGCAGAAGAATCACTTGAACTCGGGAGGCAGGGGTTGCAGTGAGCAGAGACTACATCACTGCACACTGGCCTGGGTGACACCAAGACTCTGTCTCAAAAAAAAAAAAAAAAAAAAAGGAGAGAGATATATGAAGACAATCATACATCCCTGTCCTCAGAATACATCTGTGTGAGGAAATGAGTTCTTGAGTTGCAGTAGTTATCTGGCAACATGAAACAAAAGACCTAAGGACTAAAAGTTAATTTACTAAAGATAGTGGGGCAGAAAAGGAAAGAGCCTGAATCCCTATGGTGTCATGGGGCTGTCACACCTGAAAATGCCTCCTTCCAGACCTGCTGTTATTTGAATTAGTTTAGTGACTTACTATATAGCCCAATTTTTGATGGTTATTCTATTGCCTGCACTCAAAAGCATCTTGTACATATGCATATAGTATTGTATAATACAATGAGATAATGGCTATAGCAGATAAACACACACAAGTAAAGAGAAAGATGAGGAAAAATTTACACTGCTTTGGAGGAGAGTTGGGGGAGAGCTGTCACAGATGATACAAGGGGTAGGAGTTCAATCAGCAGACACAGGTGACAAGGAATTTTAAACAAGGAACCATAGAAGCAAAGGCTTGGAAGGCCTAACTAAGCATGTTTGGAGAATAGTTCACAAACTGAAGGCTGTCTAAGAAGAGCCTGTTTGTTCATCTTTGTATCTCTGGTGTTTAGTACATAACAGAATATAAATAGAATCTGCTCTCACAGCTTTTTACTATGTTGTTGGTACATACTCTGTGGTTGGTATGTACCAAGATTATTGGTACATAATTCATGTCAATAATCTTGATTAGGTGAGTGTCTTGGAATGAGACTAGAAAAGCACGCTAGGGCCAAATTGAGACAGGCCTCGTATACTGCGGAAAGGACACAATAAGACACTTGACAGCTTTGGAAGATACAAAGCGACTCTGAAAGCCACACAATGACTCTCTAGATTTATTATTGCTATATGAGGATGCATGGGTTCCAGGAATATCTTTCTGACACCATTCTTCATGTTCTCTCTTCTTGAGTCGATTTCCTATGCCAGCATTACGGCCAACAGATGACAAATAATGACGATGAAGAACACCAGCATTTATGCTGCTCAAAGGTGACTCATAACTTTACATTAGCTGCCAGCCAGTATACTCACTTTAACATTAACTTGTGGTGCAAAGAGTTGAGGAGACTTAACTTGTGAAAATGGTTGTAGGGACTGGCCTCACGCAGTACTTCCATGCGGGAATTATCACAAACATTTTCTAAACTCCCACTCTGTGCTGCCCACGGCTAAGTGGTAGTGTTTACAGGAGTATATGAGAGTGTCCCATGGTCCTGATTCTTAAGTAGCTTGTAACATACATGAGGAAAAAACGAATCCACATGAGGTAAGTAACAACAGTGACAGGTATACCACATCTACAGTGATGACTGGCATAGAGAATGGGCACTAAAGGAACCTGAAACTGAGTGATCCCTGAAGACTGAGGCTTTGTGGAAAAAACGGAACTTGAATTGGGTCAAATTGGAGTGGAACATCAGATAGGAGTTGATATGGCTGGAGGTGTAGGATAAGTTAATCCATCCAACACCATGATTGCCAGGCAAACCTGAAAACACTTCTCACTGAGAGAAAGAGATCATTCCCCTGACTGATTAACTATGTTCGTAATATATTTAATCAATGAACAATGAACAATGTCATCTCTAAATAATTTCCAGAGAAACTATGAAAGTTGTTCATGGAATAAATCATCTTTAAAATTCTCAGAACATAAAGGTGGGGTTCATTGTACCCTGACAAAAACTGAAAACCTGACTTTATCCCAGAAGTATTTATTCATAAAGTATTAATTATATGTAAGATTATTTTAGGTTATCAAAGATGAATCAGACATATCTTACTATTTCAAAGTTCAGAGTTTATTAGAAAAGAGAGATATGTATATAACCATAATAAAAAATTTGAAAGTCATACTTTAGAATAATCATAGAAAGTACTACTGGCTGAAGCAGAAAGAGTGTAAGAGGAAGGCTTCTTATTTCCAGCTGAGGGAAGAACTAGGGCAGACTTTGTGGAAGAGAGGATGCATTTGAGGTAGATCTTGAATGGGAGAGTGATGTGGAGATTTGGGGGATCAGAAACATAAGGCTGAAGGTTATTCCAGGTAGAAAAAAAGCTTAAGAAGAAAAAACTAAAAACTACATAGCTATGTAGTTTACACATGTATTACATATATATAATATATATTTATGCATATATAACATATAACATGTATATCATATACATGACAACATACATGTATGTATGTTGTTACATAACATATATAACTTATAACATGTATATCATATACATGACATAACATACATGTATGTATGTTGTTACATAACATATATAACGTATATTATACTTTATCCATATACATGTTAGAGATGTACATATTTGTATGTATAATATATGTAACATATATACATTATATGTATATATGTATTATGTATTATACATATACGTATAAACATATATGTTATATATGTTTTATATATACACATGTATATATATCTTAAAGGAAGGATACATTCAACCCATGTGAGGTTTTTGGGTAACTGCTAAAGTGAAGGTAATTCTTCACAGACAAGTTATCTTGAAAAATTAAAAGACTGGTTTGTCATATTGGAAAAGTAAAATTGAAATCGCCAGAACAAAGTAGACACCAAAGGAATTGAGGGAAAAGCACAAGAAGACACGAAAGGGTCAAAGACCACAGGGATGTAAGCCTCCGGCCATTGTTGAGCCCTGGGGCCTGTAGGGAGTTACTTATCCTCTTATTTTCAAAATTTAGGAAAATGAGATGTTTGGGTTAAATAGTCTTCAAGAATCCTTCAAATTCTGAAATACTGTAATTCCTTTAATCTGTAATTTTGCTTTATTCACCTATAAAAATTCAGAATTCCTAAGACAGAGGCAGGATTTTCAGATGACAAGGCAATAGGTGTTTCCATTAGGGGGCCATGTCCAATTGATACTATGGTTTTCAGAGAAGGATAAAATAGAATTTGAAAAGGGCTGTTAAGTGCGTAACATTCTTTAATTCACTAGTTAGAGTCAGTCAGAGTTGAATGAGGCCTCTATTCCTAAATTTTTATATCATTACCTTGAAGGCATTATTTGAAGAACTACTATTACTATTTTTTAACTATTTAGATCTTGTGACTATTCTCAACAGAGAAACTGTTCAAAGAAGACTTATAGCTATTTTCTATACAATTGGAACAGTGACCAGCTAGGAGAAGAGTTGGAATCAAACTACTTCCTAACAAGCAAAGATCATTTCTGTCATTCCCAGTCCATTTTAAAATTAGCTTATAAATTCCTTTCAAAAACATTTTTCTCTATTAGCATTTTTCATTAGAAATCAGCCACAGTCCAAGGCAGGAACTTCACATAAAATTAAAGGACTGGACTAGATATCTTTTTAAGGTAGTCTAAAATATTCTGAGTACTATTAGCAACAAAAATTATAGCAGGCTACTGTAGAGACTTATTTACGCATCACCCCTATTGGTAAGCAATAATCATAATTACAATAATAAAAATGTACATTTTTTGAGTAATTTCAATGCCTTTCTTGCAAGGTGTTGAATGTGTTTTGCACACATCAGCTCATCAGTTACATTAGTGCATGAATCCTGGTATCATCACTGTGTGGAAAGATGCCACAGCTTCTCGCAGCCTCCAGCTAGCAGGGGAATAGGTCTCTATGTTTATAGTTTAAAAACTGGATTCTCCTTCCTCTAAGTAGCAGGTATTTTCTACTCAAATGACGTATTATATTCTGAATCAGAATGCTATCTACAATCAATCCTAGTTCTAGGTGTAGAAACACAAAAACCTTTTTCGTGTCAATACCAGTCACATAATTTCATATATATATATATACACATATTTTAAAATCTTGATTTCTACTAAAATTATTTGAAAGGATAACTTTCTGATACAAATGCCATAAAATTACTGTCTAGCTACAAAAAGAAAAATGATAAGACCATGAAATATCCCACCCAGTAAGAGTTACATGCTGAAACCATAAACCTTGCTTACTGGACTACTTTGTAAACCAGCCATTTGTGAACAATTACTTTAAAGCATCATGCCATTCATTATCCTGAAAAACAGGATAATGGAATGCTCTATCTCCCCAAAGTCTGCTCACTGTAAACAGTCCATCCCTCCTTGCTGACTCCAAAAGCTGTATAAACATACTGCAATCAAACCCACCGTAGCTCACAGAAATCCTTTCTTTAAGTAATCTACAGAATGCCAATCTAATACAAATACAAGAAAGAGAAGTTCTTACTAACACAATATTTGTATTTACAGTATTCTGAACAGTGCTTAAACCTGCACTGGTTATATAAAAGACACTCCCCCACGCTACCTCCCACCCCAGGCTGACAGCATGCTTAGTTCTCTCATTTACACCACACTGCAATAACATAAAGAGGGGCTTACTATTAATCCAGGTTTTACTACAAAGCAACCCGTTATTTCTCTGTCAAACACTTGCAAGAGTGCCAAGTGTCTGTCATCCAATTCAAGGGATTAAGTCTTCTTTTATAGTCTGATACTTGTACCAATTTATAAAAATACAGATATAGTTTCTTAGAGTTGGTCACAGTCTATATTTTGGCTTGGATTCAGGCAGCAGAGGTTGACTATGACAGCTGGCAGGAAACTGAGGGGAGAATACATCCTCCCCCTTCAGTCACCACATCTCAGTTGCCATAGTGATTAATCCTTAATTGAAGGCTGTCTTTGTACATTTCTTTTCAGAAAATTTTAAGTAAACTTAAGTTGAAAACGTGCAGTTGACTGAGAAAAGGAGGTATCACATCACAAACAGGTACAGTTCAGCTCCGTGACATACTTTCATATAGTAAAAGAACAGATGAACTCTAATAAAGGTATTATCAGTTCCTTCAAATGCTTAAAACACTTCTTTTTCGCCTGAGCGAAAAAGTCAGACAGGTTTTCTCTTCTGTTATCAGACATCTCGTCTTGTTAAAATGAGCTGTTTTCAGAAATGGTTCTAAAATATCAAAATACAATTTAAGGCAAAATGTGTTCTTATTTTGCATATTACTTTACATAATTTGTACTATCAAATAACAATGGTATAATTCAAAATTTATGTTAGGAGAGACAGAACATCTATAAAATATGTTCTATGAAGTTAATTTATAAAATTATAAACTGTAAGAAACCAAAGGAAACACTGAAAACAGTACATTTTACTCCTTTTTAAGATACATGGTTGAATTTGAAGAGTAGATTCAGTTTTTGTCATTTTGGTTATCAGTAATTACTGTACATCAAATAATTACTGTATATGGAAAAACTCTGAAAGACCATAGGATCTTATCTAGGATTATGGTGTTTATTACTTCTTTTTTACAAGTTTTCAATTTAGTATATTCCTTTGCAATCTAGTTAAAGGTTCTAATTCAGACTCTATGGTATTCTTTAGAAATTGAAATACTGGTACACTGTGGCAACTGTTATTTGTGTACTGATTTCATAAAACAAATAGGATTTATTTTCTTACTGAGACAATACGTCTGCAACTGGCTACAGACACGCATGCACACAATCTTTCCAAACACAGTAAAGTTCTTTAATAAAACTGTGATGACAGACATGAAGCACTCAGAGGAATTACCAGGAACCGAAAAGATTCTAGATTGAGCCCCAGATGAAAGATACTGTAACATCGGTGGGAGGTCTGAGGTTTTTTGGAGACTTCAGGATCAAGAAGTTTGCAGGTATTTTCTAACACTATGATTGAGTCTCTTTTGTTCTTGCTTCATTTCCCTTTCCCTTTGTTTATTCTCTTTTCTTCTCATAACTTTTTAATTTTTTTCAAAACTGCAAATTCACTATTGCCACCCACTGCCACACCAGCTGCAAAACCTCTGAGTAACATAAATCTCTCTAGCCAAAGATGATGAGTGTGTTTCAATGATTTCCTCATTAAAGGTGCTGAAGTAATATTGACGCGATATGATGAAATCAGTGATTGGGAACACTTTTTTCTCAGAAATTCTGAGACAGCTTTGAAATGTTAGAATGAAATTTTGCTGTATCAATTACTGACTGAAGTCAGCCACTGAAATGAGTGTTTCTGCAGACTGTGTTTGGGCTGCTAGCAATGGTGCCACGGGAATGGACCTCCCATTTAGTGGCTTTAAAACTTCACCACAATGTAGTCATTAAACAGCTAATTCCTTTATCTTCTCTGAAAAGGGTTTATATTAAGTTGGTGTATGTGTGATGAGGGAGATAGATGGCCTCGAAGGGTATATTATAACCCCCAGGGAGTAGGTATTCCAATTTGTTTCCTAGCAAGAGATGCCCCTCCCTCTGAAAATCACTGTGAAGAGACAAGGTTTCTAATGAGATTGTGTTGTCCACCTCAAAAATATTTGGACTGAAAGAGCTCACAGGCCAACTGTGTTTCCAGCATTTTCGTTTTTATAACTTTGCTTAAGAAACAGGTTGCTTCTCAGGTCAATTGTTGCAGAAATTATATGCTTGTAAATTTCTTTTCTGATAAATAGATAAGCTAATGACCAGTATATCCAGTTATTTCATTAACATCCACTACAGCGGTTTGCCAAATTATCTGACCTTTCACATTAAAATTTGTTTGTATGGAGAAGGACATGGTTTTAAAAAAGGGCACAGTTTAAAAAAAAACCTAATAAAAAATTAGCTACCTGTTTAAAAGATTCTGATATACTCTTTATCCTAACAAAGCAAGTTTCTGGAAAACCCAACATAATTCTGCCTGCCTTTTTCAGATGGCACATACAAGGCCGTCAAACTGTAGAAATGCTGTTTAAAGTGTTGGTTGAGAGATGGTACATTCCTGGATCAAATGAGAAGATGAGTATAAAAAGCATATTTGGGTCATGAAAGAATGCTTTCACGAGTTGTAGTCCGGCACTGGGCCTATGGATTACATTGAAAAATGCTAGAAAGGATAGCCTTTCAAAGTCTGTTATTAGATTTATTCTAGGGATATTATAAGACAACTGACTCTTCACTATATCGTTCTGCGGTCCCCAAAAAAACCCCAAGTGACAAATTTCCTTCAAAGTGAGTGCTAGGAAAAGCTTTGCTTCTCCTAGAACCAGTGTTATTTTTTTCTTTTTCCTTAAGGACAAACATTTCACTCAGCCTTTCTCAGCAGGGTGTTATGGCATTTTGGGCAGAACAATTCTTTGCATATGGGAGTGCCTCCCCATTGGCCCCCTCAACCCAGTCCCCTGTCCAGGATAGCCATTTGGAATCCCTGGCTTCCAGACATTAATGCCAGCTAGGCATTCAGTCATTGTGACCACCCAAACTGCCCACACACATTTCCACATGCACTAGCTGAGATATCACTACATAGATAGCTTACCTCCTTTGTTTTTCTACCAGGAAAGTCAATAAAATTAGCCATTTTAATATAATATCTGGGTAGAACATATTATGTTCTATGCATTTGCATTCTAACTTTCTCCCTGTCTTAAACTTTCAGTTTAATTTGTATTTTCTCTGATCCTAAATTTCATTTTATACTCTGGTTTTATTGTTAAGGTAATTTAATTCCTTTGTCAAACCAGTGAGGTACGAATAAATTAATTCCCTTGATAGTTCAGAGGAATTCTACCCTCACCTTCATTCTTAAAAGTATAATAGCACTAAGTTGAAATAAAATATTGGTATTATATACAGTATGCATTCTGAACTCTTGCCCATAAAGTAATAGTAAAATTACTCCTGAGGCACTTAGCTCTTAGAAAATAATAAAGAATAATAAGCCAAACACAAGAAAATATTTTTTAAAAACCTTTGATGAAAGTGACTATGTATAAACACAAATATCACAACAGCAATTTTAAGTGGGAAGAGCCCATAGGAAGTATTTATGACTTTTAACAGTATAAAAACCCTTTTGCTAAAAATATAAATTCTATATGAAATGAGTTTTCTATGTGGGTCTTCATTTTAGGTGAAAAATTGTGGAGCAACCTAATCACACACTTTCCTTTTTCCATATGAGCAGAAATGGTTTTGGTTCTGATTGAACTACATGATTCCCTCAGATTCCTTTTCATTTTGGGAGTACTGGCCAATTTTTATTGAGAGAAACTATTAAGCAACTCAACATGATTAGGTATTTGGGTATAAATTTGTTGTTTAATCTAAAACATCTTCAATGACTACAGTTCCCAAATGGTGTTTTGATTTTTACACTTATTTGTATGTCACTTACAGTTTTTGTTGCTACTTTTGAGGGAGTACTTAGAGAAGATCCTATTGAGTAACTTCTGTGAAAAATGAGGTAACTAAAGATGATACTACCCTATATTTTTCTTACCTTAGAACTGCAAACAGCTATGTTAGCAGGCAGCTGAGAAAACTGCTTCAACTCAAATACGTCATGTGCTGCCCATCGGCTCATGTGATTTTCAGCTTTGCTCGATCCAATCACATTCTGGTTTGAGTGAATATAAGCCACTTCCTGAACGCCATCTAGGAGGTAATTTATGTTTATTAAGTGATGTATCAGTATAAAGCAATATGGTTCCATAAAAACACATTATTCTTATTTTTAATACTCAAGAGAAACATCAACATCACAATATTCTTTAGGAAAAATATTGAAAAGAGAAAGAGTTCAAATATGTTAGTCTGGGTTACCTTGGAAATGACTTTTCCTTCTCATCAATGTGAGATGAGAACTACTGATGATAGGTAACAATCTTTAAACCTGAAATGGAGGTTTTGGCCCAAAGAAAAGTCAGGGTTGAGTAGGGTCCTCTCTATGAATTTGTTTTCATTGTTAATTAAAAAAAAAAAAAGATGTTCATTAATTTAAAGAATGAAACTAACCTTATCTGTTCCTTTAAACATGTACTTGATTACACTGATGGAATGAGAGCATGGGGTTTATGACCAGGGAGTTTCGTTTGATTGGCTTTGCTCAGTTTTACTGTTTGTATTTTGTCTTTTTTGTACATATGCCCAGAGAATGTCAAGATGAGAGCTTTTTAGGAAATGAAAAAAATTAACTCATGGCTTTTATCTGAAAGAGGTTTAAAAAATGGCTACAATTTTTATTGCTTTGCTTCTAGGCACCTATAATTCATTTTTGAATTGTGATCATAAAAGAGAAAGCTAGAACCAAGGCCTGTAAAAGCTCCCTCCAACAGCTCTGGCAATGAACCTCAGGTATGACCTTCAACAATTGTGCTGTTTTAGTCCCGAACCTCTTCAATCAGAAATTGCCAATCATGCAAACACAAGACGTTGTTAAATAATATGACGAGACAGTAACTAGCATAACATTCTCCTTCATTTCAGAATACCAGGTACTATATATGGCACATAGTTTCAAAACCTTCATGGCAGAAAATTTACTCAGATGTTTCTTAATTTTGATGACACGTTATCCATTATTCAAAACAGCATTAGTTCCAAATTAACTACTGACACCTTTTACACACTAAAAACAAACAAAAAACTCAGTTGATTATTTTAAAAAGTTTATGCAATACCTCAAACCTAAAATCTAACTGTAGCACACCAACCAAAGGGTAATTCAGTACTTATTTATAATGACACCAAGATATAAATCATAATTAACTCTTAAACGAGAATGCTAATAGCCACAAAGAAAGCCTCATTTGTATATAATCAAACACAACAATTAAGATTTCTATAGCAAAATGTCCTTGCTTATATCTCAGCTTCTTTCATATAATTTTTGGGGAATAAATCAGACACTTGTGAAGGCAATGCTAACTCTTAAAATCACCATACAGATTCTGGGCAGAGGGTGGTAACAGCAGAAGCAGGAGAATCTCTGAATCTGTATACAAAAACAGACAGCAACTAGACAGCAAAACCAAAAGCCCATGGACATTTACAACAAAATTAGATAACAAGATACCCTCATGACACCTAAAGTACAAGCAGGTGGGGAAAATCTCCACTAGCTATGAACTCTGCATGGTTTCAGTATCTGTGCGAAAGGAGGAAGCAACAGGGCGCCTGACAGACCTAAGAACAGGAGACCCCAGAACTGCCAACAGGTATTCACCAGAAAGCACAAGGGGCCAGCTGGAGAACAGCAGCTGAATCTGGGAAGGTTTCCTGCTCTTCAATGCTGAGAGGGTGCAGGGGGGACACAGTAAGAAGGCCTGGAGGGGCTGGAGCAGGCCAACCACCAGAACTCCCCAAACTGACTCACCAGGGCTCCCACCCAGGTCAGGGCCCAATAAAGAGGAAAAACTGCTGGGAGAGAATCAAAATAAGTAGGATAGGAAGAACAAGGATGAGGGCAAGAAAAGACCTAGAGCAAAGCAAGGGAGAGAGAGCGAGAGGAAAGCCCACCACAGTGCAGCACTCTACATGGAAATAACATACGGATCTCTGTGAAGTGAGAAAAGATTTCCTAAGCTCTGCTTCATTTGTAAAATTCAGGGGAAATAATTTCATATAAAAATGACCAAGGGAAAAGCAGCAGGGTCAAATCTCAAAAAAATTATTGTGAGAAAAAAGAGAACAAGCAGAGTAATATCCCTTCAATGAAAATGTGCTAGAAAGATGGGCTCACAAAACAGAAAAAGACATGAATCAACGTAAATCAGAATTAGAGCAACTCAAATGAGAGATAAGAACTTAGGAAAGACTTAGAAATTTTTTTTTAAATTTCAAAAATGAAGACTAAACTAGAAGGAACATAAGTGGGAATAAACACAACAGATAAGCCTTAAGAGAAACAAAACAACATTTTAAAAAAGCGAAACAAAATGAACAGATAAAGATTTGAGAGAATGTGACAACAACTGAAGATAGGCAAAGAAGACTGAACATCTGAAAAGAAGTCCCTGAAGAAGAAAGCCAAACCAAAGGAATAGAACAAGTAACTAAAAACACTGGTACAAGCAAGTCTTTCCCAAAATAAAATTTGAGTGAAAACAACACTGTGTATATCAGAATATGGACCCAGGATAACCAACATGAAGACACAAGCTAGTAAAATTATTGGACAACAATGAAAAGAAAAAAACCCCCTGGGCATCCAGGGAGAGGCAAAAAAAAAAAAAAGAACATATAATACCACACTTTATGCCAGAAGAAAACAAAGCTACATATTTAAGATGCTCAAGAAAAGACAATGTGAGCCAAGTATTTTACATCCAGCAAAACTGACTTTTAGGTATAAGGGCACAAAACTGTTACTCCAAGAATCTCAGGGAATATTATTCTCATGAACACTTCTTGAGCAATCTACTAGACAGTAAGATTCAGACAACCAGAACGATGCGAGGAAGACTGACATTAAGGACTGATGGGGAGCCTGAAATGTGTAGTTACCTGTGGACCAACAGTAAGTGAAGTCTAAGAGGGGAGTAGTATACAATGCAATGTATCTTTGACAATGAAGACATAGTATATCCATTTTTAAAATGGAAGAAAAGGGAGAGTAGAGGCAAAAACAGATAAACCCTAAATGTTGCCAGCAATCAAATGGTGGTAGTACTGTTATTTTATTCTTTGTGTAATATGGGATAAAGCAAATGAGCAACCATGGGGCATTAAAAGTAAATCATTCCCTATATGCTTGAGAACCAGAATTATCAATATTGTAGAAACAGTATTCACATATAACAAAGAGGCTAAATAAGAGCTCTATATTCTCAAATTAAGTATCAATACAAATATGGACGTATAACCTCGAGGTATTTTATCATCACATATATGTGTACATACATATATAAAATATATATCACAAATATACGTATACATACACGTGTATAAATATAAATATAAATACACACACACACACACACACACAAATCTGGCCACTGAAAAGGCCCAAAAATAATAACCAAGTCAACAGTAGCAATGATCATTACTAGCATCAGACTGTGGTCTTGAAACACACTTTCTCTCTAAAAGAAACCAAGACTTCTTGGAATAATGACTGATTGTAGGTCCGGGACAGAAAATGTATGAGGTGTTCCTGGAACATCTTGTAAGACTAGACTACAAGGAAGCTTCCAAAATGACCAGCAGCATGCCAAAATGCTTCAGGAACCAAAATATTCATGTCAGAGATTCCCCTCTACCCACAGATAGGACAATGGAGCCTTAATAATATTATTAATTGCAATGAATTGAGACCCACTAAATGTGTTTGAATCAATTACTAAG
Organism: Gorilla gorilla gorilla; assembly: GCF_029281585.2. NCBI lineage: Eukaryota > Metazoa > Chordata > Mammalia > Primates > Hominidae > Gorilla > Gorilla gorilla. The sequence continues at coordinate 92,421,921 of NC_073237.2, read as the reverse complement.
AAAAGAATGGGTCATCCTTATGGCATATAGACATATTTAGTTTAATACTAAAAACTGGTAAATAAAGAAAGCAATTAGCATTTTTCCTGTCTCTCCCATATGAACTGTGCCACTGGATAAGCAATAATGAGGGAAGTAGTGAAGTACCTCTTTACAAAAGCATTCTAAATAAATGAAAATGAAATCGAAAGAAAGAGAAAATATTTTGCTACTCTGAATGAATAAATAAGTATAGGTATTAAGTATCAATGGCTGCTAGGATCATAAAGAGAGAGAATAAACATTTTGTGCCTACTATAGTCTTGTTAAACACTAACTTATATCTTGCCAAAGGAACTGAACCTGAGTCTGATCCAGTCTCAGGAACCAACTGCTCTTTTGCAGGTAATATAGAAGACAGAAGAACATGTTTAACTGCATGGAGAGGGTACAAGTAGCAAAATGCAAACTGAGGGAAACTCTGTAAGAGATGGTCCAGGTACTTCCATAGTTACATTGTAAGGCAATGAAAGGTATGAGGATTCCTGTAGATTAAAAAAGACTATATACTATTTTTACAAAATGGATGAGACTGAACCATAATACCTAGTGATATGGTTTGGCTGTGTCCCCACTCAAATCTCATCTTGAATTGTAGCTCCCACAATCCCCATGTGTCATGGGAGGGACCTGGTGGGAGGTAACTGAATCATGGGGGCAGGTCTTTCCCATGCTGTTCTCGTGATAGTGAATAAGTCTCATGAGATCTGATGGTGTTATAAACAGGAGTTCCCCTCTACAAGCTCTCTCTCTTTTCCTGCCACCATCCATGTAAGACATGACTTGCTCCTCACTGCCTTCCGCCATGATTGTGAGGCCTCCCTAGCCATGTGGAACTGTGAATCCATTAAACCCCTTTTTCTTCAGTCTCAAGTATGTCTTTATCAGCAGCATGAAAACAGATTAATTCACCTGGGGATGCACATTTGGTGATAAAACCATATAAATGTAAATACGTAATTACTATAGAAGCTAGAATAATTGGTATTTATGGGGGCAGAGGAGCTGTGATTTAGATGGGCACATGGAGGGGGTCCCGGGGTAGATGGCAACATTCTCTATCTTGACCTATATGTGGTCTCCCATTTATTCTGCTACCCAACCCTTCCTTATTTGTGGCTCAATGCAGCATCTTGATTTTAGGGCTGTTTTACAAGTTAATTCAAAGCGTCTCACAGAACTATTTGATAAAATAAATATACTTTTTAAAAGTTTTGAGAATGTGTCTTTAGTTACCTAAAAATTTATCCATTGATTCATACGACTGCTCTTGATTAACAACTTTCTCATTTGAACATTTCATTGGTTTTCTTGGAATAAAAGTGCTATTTTTCTTATTATGGCTAGGCAATTTTGAAGAAAAACTAGTTCTGTCTCTTATAGTTCTTGGTCTGTGGCTCTGTTTAGAGAAACTGAAGTGGCTGACAGATAAACTCTCATCTGAGGATGAATAATCATCAATAAACTGAGAGTTATGATCCTCATTTGCTGCATACACTTGGTTTGTTTTGTTCATTGTTTTGGGAGAATTGTGAAGTTCTTTTTTGGTTTCTTTTATTCTCTTAAACCTCAATGAACTAGCTCTCTTTCTTACTCTTGACTTGGAAGAAATTTCAATGTCATCAGATTCATCACTGATATCACTGGTGCCTTTTCTTTTCAAAATAGATTTCAGGGTTGTGTTCTCAGGACTTAACTTTTTTGAAATTATTCCATTTCTTTTGTCATCAGTGTTTCGACTATTATCATTATTTCTTGTTTTTACAGTGTGTTCTGTTTCAGAATCCTCAGATCCTTCCAAGGGTGGCTTAAACCTTATACTACTGTCGGAGAATCTCTCAGTTGTGTATTGTGTAGGACAGATGACATCACTATCTTCTGATTCTGTGACATTCTGTAAAATGCAATGTTTATCTGTATTTTTAATTTTTTTCTCATCAGACTTGGAAGAAACATTCTGTTCTAAAATCTTCTCACTTTTATAAAAAATATGCTTTTCTTTTGGATTTAGGATGTTATCTAATTTCTGATGTTTTGAAGTACCAAGAGAGTCCTGATTTTTCTCACAACCAGCATCTTTGGCTTCTGTTGAAAGGCATGTGGGCTGCTCATCAGAACTTTCATCATCAGAGGCAGTATTTCCATCACTATCCTCAACTGCTTTACATTTTGTTTCAAGCAATTTCGAGAAACCACACTGGAGTAAGGTAAGCTGTCCTGGAGAGCTGGAAGCTTTACTTGAATCGGGTGCTTTGTTTTTGGCAGTCTTTATTCCTGTGGCTCCCACTGGCTCTTCATCACTGAAGTCGCTGCAGAGATCACACGCTTCCTTTGCCAGTGGCTCTGCAGCTTGTTCTGTACCTCTGCATTCCTGACAGTCAGGCTCTCTAGGCTATAGAAGAAACAATGACAAAAACATCAGAAAACCTCAAGATATAATATGGAATCAACTGAAAAGTACTCAACTTTGGGCAGGTAATTTAGGTACAAGTATATCACTTAATATTTTCTAAAAGTACAACATTTAATAAACAAATGTAAAGGGTTTAATATCATAGTCTGATAGTCTTTTCTCTTTCCATGTTGAATATTGTTGCAAAATAAAAAAATTTAAACTAGAGTACCATATAATCAAAGTATTTTGAAGAAAAACACAAAGTGGAGTGTTTGGCTTCTAAGATGCAAGGACACATAATTCTGGCCTCGAAAGTGAAAAGCATACAACTTACTGCTTAAGAATTACTGGAGTTTACTGTCATCTAGCAGATACTTCCAATCATGCTTTAAGAATAAGACAGATTACAGGAGTTAACAAGGTAAAGAATTCACGACTGGAAAATTGTTCTAATTGATTAAAAAGGCCGATAGGATCTTGATCACCAGAAATAAAGAATTTTGAAGTAAAATTTGCTACAAATTTAAATTCAATATGTAACCTTTGCACATTAATCAGAGTTAAATATATCCTAGTTTTCTAAAACTGAGGCTCTACTAGTAAAATATTGCGGAAAGTATTATCTGATAATACTTTTGCCAATATTTGAGATTCATATATTTCTCTAAATTTATAGAAATTTCATCCCCAATTTAAACTCATTGGACTGGTATAAATTGATAGTTAAGACTCTAAAAACAAACAAGAAAAAACCAGCAACAATAACAAAAAAACCTTCCACACATGTTTTTTACCTTTAAGATGGCCTTATGATGAAATAAAGATTTGGTGGTACATGAGATGACAAGCTACTAAAAAGATCACAAAATTAAGGAATCAAATATCTACTTTCAGGTTAGAGAATAATTTTGATATTTGGGTTCAATAATTTTAAATACACATTGATGGTGATTTTTCCATTTAACTTACCATTTAGTCAAAAATTATTTATTTGGGATGGGTTAGTTATCTAGGTGGTACTGGATTTACAGTTTGGTGTAGTTAAAATTCAGTTTAGCTGTAAATGCCTGAACTGCTCCTGAATTTGTTCTTATAATATGAATGTTAAATCAGCCTTAATTATTAATTTTATCCATAGTCCTCTGACTTTGTGTCCTTGACTCTTAATTTTTTTTTTTTACAGGTTATAAAATTAAGGAAAAAGGAAAAGAAACAAAATTGTCACAGTACATGTTTTCTAGGTGTTGTAGTCTACAGGTTCAAATATTACATACCATTTCCAGTTTGTGTGCTGGAGGTCCCTCTTTCAACCATGTCGTGGCTGTCATGATCCCTGCTTCCACTTGGCCTTCTCTCTATAATGTCAGTAAGAAAGAATGCAAATAGCTATGCAACACAGCGGGTAGCAACAACCAGATAAACAACAGCAATGCATGCTATTCTTGGAGCTAAGAAAGAAAAATTGCATGCAGCTTGCTTTAGCATTCTTAATGTTATTTTTCAACTTGCTAATTAAGAAACTCATATATAAACATTTATATAACATTCTAAAAATACTCTTAATTCTTATGTTAAAGTTTACTTTTACATACACAGAAAACTAATACTTTCCAGACAACTTCATTAAAAGTACTAGTGGGAAGAGGGAGAGTGAAGAAATGTGAAATATTTACCCAGTATGATATCCATAACAACCATTCCCATACAATAATTATGGTAAGGACATATTAACATTTCAAACACCACAATGTTGAATATTGGGAACTTGATATTCTAGCCTATATTGTTACTATATTTATTGTTCATAATCATTTAAAAATACCCCTTAGGTGTAGGAGACATCAAAATGAAAAGGTCCACCCTAATATGAAACTAAAAACAATATTCTAGTTATATAACAGGCTTGCTATCTTTTGGGAAAGTATTTGGACTTTAAAGCTTCTGGGATATCATTTAGCAGAAGTTCTAACGGCCTAGATTCTAGAATATTAAATTCTCCTCAAAAGGAAATCAATTCTCTTTTTAAGGCTATATTTGTTGATAGAGCAAGGAGAAATAATACTACCATCACTAGAGTTACAAATGCCCAACTTAAGAATACACAGACATACTAATGGTGTGGTTCCAGCCACCTGGTATCCAGGGCAATGAGTGAGAATCTCCCCTATGGAACTCTAGGGAATGATAGTTTCTGAATTGCTGCAAGTCCTTTATTCTCCATGCCTGGAGGCTATTACAGCAATGGGATGGGAAGCCTCATTCCCAGGCTACCATTTATCTCTGTAACAGAAGCTAAATGACTACAACAGGTGAAAGTGGCAGTACTAGAAATCTTAAAGCTGTTGAAACTCCATTATTATAGATAAATGGCCACTCCAGTCTTAAGTTGTTCAGGCCAAACACCTTGGAGCCATCCTTAACTCTTCTCTTTTACTCATACCCTGTATCTGACCCATCAGCAAATCCTGTCAGTGCCACCTGGATAATATATACAGCATCCAGCCACTTCTCATGCCACCCACCACAACCACCCTGGCTCAAGCCGACATCATCTCTCAGCTGGATTACTGCAGTATCCTCCTAACTGGCTTCTTGCTTCTGTCCTTGTACTTCTATAGTCTAGTTTTCAATAGTAAGTCAAGCTAATATAAATCAGACTATGTCATCTTTCTGTTCAGAACCCTCTAATTGCTTTTTGTCTCATTCAAGTAAAAGTCAAAGTTCCTGCATGGTCTGGCTCTCTGTCATCTCTCTGGCTCCATCTCTTGCTCTCTTGCTGACCCCACTCTAACCACTCTGGCCTCCCTGACACTGGAGATCACACGGGGCATGTTCCTCCCTCAGGACCTCTGCATTTGTTTCCCCTATCTAAAACACACCTTCCTCCCTCACCTCTTTGAATACTCAAATGCAGCCTTCAGAGTGAGGGCTTCCTTGACTACCCCATCTAAAACTGCAATGCTCCTTCCTTAACAGTTTCTATTTCCCTTCCCTGTTCTATTTTTTATCCTTAGAACCTATCATAATACATTCCATATTTCACTTATTTATTCTGTTTATCATTTGTCTCCCCATATAGAATGCAGACTTCTGGTAGACAGGATCGTTTTGTCTATTTTGTTCTTTTATGTATGCAAAGCTCTATGAACAGTACCTGACATTTAGCAGATGCTCAACAAATACTTGTAAAATGAACTCTCAATATCTATCTTTGAAGAGAAACCATAATATACATAATGGAAAGTCAATGCAAAACAGAATGAAATTGCCCAGAAATCATAAGATTATAAGTGTAAATATTCAAATTTTTACATCTTAAAACATTTTAAAAGAGATTTTATACAACCTTTAAAAATTAAAAATGTCTCACATGAAGTGAAATACTCCTTTTACTTTATGATAGGTACTCCCATTATATGTGGCTAATAATAATATTTAGAAGCACCTTTTGGCCCAAAGCAGCATGAATCTAACCAACCCTGAATTAAGTTTACATTCTGATTGATGACAAATGAGTAATTTTAATTCAAAATTTAACTTAATAATCAAGTGCCAATGATATGCCTAGCAAGACAAATGTAGGACATGGATGGCCTTGTCACCCCTTATTAATATCAATTAGAAAATAGGTTAATATTCTTAGTGTTCTGGTATATTAAAGAACTTAAAAGATATTTTTAAAAAAGAAAATGTAAGACATGGATGGTCCTGTCATTAATAAACACTTCTGAAGGTGAAACAAGATATTCTTAGAATAGCCAGTGAACAAGAGAACTTTTTTTGTTTGTTTGTTTTTTGTTTTTAAGACAAGACTCTTGCTTTGTTCCCCAGGCTGGAGTGCAGTGGCACGATAAACAAGGGAACTTTTTCTACTTAATAACCTGTCATCATGATATGTCTCATATAACACTTCTTTAAAGAAATAGGTGGTTATTCTGATAAAAACAAGTAACTATGTCATATATGACAGAAAACAGGATAAATAATATAATGCTAATATTTTTATAGACAATTGACTTTAACATCAATATAGGCATGTCAAGTAGTACTCTGAGATGGGGAGGTAGCAGCTGGGTTCGGGAGCTGGAGGGCAAACAAAGTTATTGATATGAAAAGGGAAACTGGAAAGAACAAATTCATGAAAGAAACAGCGTATTTAAAAAGCAAGGGGAAAAAACCCCAAAAAGTAGGACTCCAAATGGGCCACTGAATTCAGAATTAAATATAGTTACTATAAAATAGAAACTCAGCAGTATATATCAGAAACTGTATAATAGTAACAACATTTATAGGATTCAAATAATATATACCTTCCTCTCCCCCAGCCATCCATGGTCTACTGCTTAACGTGTTCAGCATACGATTCCTGACATTACGTGGTTATTATGTAAACGTTCTCTTCCACCTCCGGTCAAGATGGTTTAAGTTCCTCAAGGACAGGAACCAATTGCTCCTTGAACTGCCTTTATGGTACTTACTGAATAAATGAAGTACATTAAGATTTTACTACAAAGTCCTGGAAGTCAAGAGAAATATCCTGAAGTTCTCTAAGACTCAGTTTCCTCATCTATACCATGAGGAGGTTGAAAAAGATGATACTCCAGGATTTTATGATACCTATACGAATATCAATTAGAAAACAGGTTAATATCCTTAGTATTCTGGCATATAAAAGAACTTAAAAGATTTTTTTAAAAAAGGATATAAAATATTTTGTTTGAGGAATAAGAAACATCTGTATGCTGAGGATGAACACAACAGGGAGACTTTAAAATATTGGTGTGGAATTTTTATTGGGAACAGAAAACAAAAATCTCCATGAGACATGAGAGTACATCTCAGGGAGTATTTGGTAACTTTTAATTAAAAAACATTTTATATTTTTGTTTATTTAGGAAAACCTCTTTTTTTAGTTCCTGACTTCAGCAGCTGTTTTCAAAACTATAAACTTCTGCCTATTTAAAATGGCCTTGGAGTTCATACTACCCAGCATATACATTTGTGTGTGTGCATTATTTGTAATTATGCATGGGAAAATCTTAGTTTAGAGGTACAATAATTCATTTCTTATTCTCTAAAAGTAAAAATTCCAAGGCATTTTTGATAAAGAAAACCAAAAGTTTCTCTGAAAAGGCAACAGCAATTGTATTTCAGATTTCCTGAGGAAGAAAAACTGTATTTAAAATTGAAAAGGTCAGAGAAGAAGTTCACACCTCCAGGATGTCCTTCGTAAGACAAGACCCTTGGGACCTAAATTTGAAGAGGTTATGGATCCCAAAAAGCTCTCCTTGATGCTCTTTAGATCCTTGAACTGCTTCAAAATATCGTTTGGCATTTTCACTTCCAACCACCACACAGTGAAGTTGCTAAAACAGAAAAAACACAAGACATTTTTGAAGTGTTTGCTCCAACAATATGTCAGAATTTCCTGGCATTCCCTGTATATACACAGCTTTAGCTGGAGCAGGCAGAATCTCCTTAGGGAGGAAATTTTGTTTTAATTTCCCTGGCAGATGTTGCCATTATGGTGAAATAATAATAATCTGGCCAGTCTTATTGAAACAGAGATCTTATATTTCCTGTTTTATCTGTTTTCTAACAACTGAGTCAAGATTACATCTCTATAGAATATCCACCTGACATAAATGTTTAATAATAAAAGCATACATTTGAATACACTTTTCTCCTTTTAAAACTCTTATTACAATAGCAACTACTAAAACTGGCAGAAGTAATTACTATATTACTGAAGTTAAATTACAATCTAAAGTAATGATATGATAACCACCTTGGTGTCAAACTAATTGTGGCTTGACTACATTGCCTACTAACAGCAAAAACCCTATCACTGTTTTAAGAAACACTGCATCTTTGACATAATTTTGAATACAGAAAGAACACTGACATGGAACATTTAAAAACACCATTTCAGTATCAACATTAATATGCACTATTTGCTGGATATTTTACTAAATGTAATATAAATATGTAAAATTAAAATACAATCTGATTAACCCCATGTGTACTTTAAAATTCCTTGAAAGAAACAAAGAATGCACAGAATGGAAAATAACTTCAGCCCACTGATGGAGAAATCAGTAAAAAATGATGCTTAAGGGCCGGGTGCAATGGCTCATGCCTGTAATTCCAGCACTTTGGGAGGTGGAGGTGGAGGCAGGAGGAACACTTGATTTCAGGAGTCAGAGCCCAACCTGGTCAATGTGGTGAAACCCCCTCTCTACTAAAATACAAAAATTAGCTGGGCATGGTGGTGGGTGCCTGTAATCCCAGCTACTCGGGAGGCTGAGGCAGGAGAATTGCTTGAACCTAGTGGAATCTGCAAGCAACCTGAGGTGGCGCCACTGCACTCCAGCCTGGGTGACAAAGACTCCATCACAAAAAACAAAAAAAGAGAAATGCTTAACTATTGAGATTATCATCAGAGTTCATTTGCACTGTAATAAGTTACTCTAGGCAACTAAAATTCTTAATAACAGCTGCCATTTACTGAACATTTATTACATGTATAGCATTTTATTTCCATACTCTCATTTAATCCTTACAACCTTATATCATCTCAATTTTCGAAATAAAATAACTAAAATTTCTGTGTTTTAAAAATAAAGTAACTTAAGTTTAGAGAAATTAAGTGACTTGCTCACAGCTGCCAGCTAAGAAGTGTCATTCCTAGAATTTGAACCTTGGTTTGGCTGAATCTAAAATTTATACTATTAACTAATTTCTCACTTTCAAGATGCCTCTCTTAAAAAAAAACCCTCGGGACCTTCATTTAAAGAAGTTATGGATCAACATACCAACTTGATCAATTTGATACCAATGAACATGGGCTGTAATCCTGGGAGTACAGAATTACAATAACAATTGATACAAGTGATAGCCCGGGTACCTATCTATTTTACCCTTGTTACTGAAACTACCTTAAACACTGATATTGTCAGACTGCAGGACCTGTAACTATAATCACCAAGGTAATTTGTAAGCCTTAATTTGAGTCTTTATAAGATTCCTAGCAAAGTTTTATTACAAAATTTATAAAAAGCACATTATTTTGTACTAAAGTGGCTCCAGTAAAAGTGGAAACCAGGTGCTTCCATCTGTAGGCTAACTAAAAATGAAATCATGTTCAAATTCAAGAAGTCAGGAGGAAAATAGTAACTAAAAAATGTAGCTTAGTTTGTAGCTTATGAAAAATCCATACAAGGGAGAAAATGCTTGGATCTCATCATAACAATAGACAAAATAAAGAAAGAAGTAAAAAGAAAAGAACATTTATGATGTTAAGAAGTTCATGGCCGTTCTTCCATCTTCAAGGCCAGCAGTGTGGCATCTTCATTATTTTTCTCTCTGACCCTTTGCTTCCTTACCACGGGTTATTAGGCAGTAGGGTCAGAGCAAGCAGAGATGAAGATGTGCACATCTGACCCTTATAAAAAATCCCTTGTGATTACATTGGCCCATCTGGATAACCCAGGCGGTTTGGGGGATTACAATGTGAACATCTTTGGGAGACTATTATTCAGCCTACCACAGTAAAGAAGTGCAAAAAGAATGATGGGAGCAAGTCGAAAAGACACAGAAGCCACCCTAATGGGTTCCCATTGGCCAAATATAAGACAATGTGAACATCAAATAAATAGTGATATTCAATGTGTTGTAATCTATTACTAAAATAGGAAGCCATGAGACCACACAAATTAAATAAATAGAAGGGAAAGCTCTTTTTTAAATGGTAGAGTGCCAAACAACAACCAAGAAGGATAATGGAAATAGAAAAATCACCACCTGACAACCATTATAGTGGTAGCTGACTCAGGCAGGAATCACGAATGAACACTAAGGGTTATGCGTGCAGGTCTGATGAGGAACTGGCAGTCTCAGAGGATCTCCCCATAAACTACATATCAATTACAAAGAAAAAAATAGTAACTTTGCAGTGGAGAAACTTAGCAGACACAAACTTGACCTGCGATCAAGGTTAACGTGAGCAGTAGTAGGGCAGGTCACCCCCATGTGCCTTCTGACTGATGCAACGAGAAGAGCACAGTATCATGTCTGTGGTATTCCTGCCAATACTGCTTGGCCTGAGTCTGGACATGAGGAAACATCAAATGGACCTAGACTGAAGGACATCCTACACAAAGGCCTTATTCTTTAAAGCTGTCAAGGTCTTGAAAGACAAAGCCTGGATAATATTCCAGGCTGAAGAAAACTGAAGAGACACAAGTAAATGGAGCCATGAACCTTGATGAAACCCTGGACCAGAAAGGAAAAAGAGAGAGGTGGGGAAACTGAATGGGTCCTATGGATTACAGCATCATGTTTTATCAGTGTTAATTTCTTCATGTGAATAACTGCACTTTGGAGAGGAGTGTGGGGGGTGGGGAAAGCGAGTTGTAGAACCGTATATACAACTGAGTGTTTAGAATGCATAAAACTGTTTTTTATGTATATTTAAGTAGGAGTGTACTTCTTTTGGGGAAATACATACTGGAAAATTTAGAGTGTTGGTAGGAGAGTGTTGCTTCTTTGGGGAAATACATACTGATGAGAAGTCTAACTCTCTCAAATGGCTCAGAAAAAGAATAAAGATAATGGCTGAGACAAAGAGAAAGCAAGTGTGTAAAATGTCAGCAAATAGGGAATTTGAGTGATTTGAGTGAAGCTAACTGGGGGTTCTTTCTGCTGTTCTTGCAATTCTTCTGCAAACACTTACAAATAAAATTTACACGCACACACACACACACACACACACACACACACACACAGATGAGATGACTTTCTGAATGCCAAACTTTAGATTGTTTAAATGCTCCAAACCTGAAGGAGCACAGCTGCTGTAAAAGTGATGTTTATATTTTTAAAATGTATAAAATATCTGAATGCATCATCACAACAGATGCAACAAAAGATATCAAAATAAAAGCCCCTGATGAACAATACAGGTCACTCCTTATTAGTCTAACCAGTGCTGTAACGTTTAGGTGCATCCTTCTAGGTATCTTTCAATGAAGTTAAAGCTATTTATACATACAGATGCTCCTTAATTTATGATGGGGCTATATCTAGATAAACCCATTGTAAGTTGAAAACACCATTAGGTCTAAAGTGAGTTTTGGACTTACGATAGGCTTATCTGGATGTGGCCCCATCATAAGTAGAGGAACATACTTCATACATAAATAGGTATCATTTTAGCACCATCATAAAACTGAAAAACATTAAGTTGAACCATGTCATAAATCAGGGACAGTCTGTCACACAGAAATAGCTTTATTTCTAAACACACTGAAACACTGTAGATATTGTTCTGTATATTGCTTTTTCAACTCAATTAAAAATGTCTTCAGACATCTTGCCACATCAGTACATTTGATCTGACTATAATTTTTTAAATTTTGCTGTCACAAAGTAATATAGGTATCAGAATTTATTCTGTTACTGTCGGACATTTAGGTTGTTTCCTTTGTTTTTTAAACAAATGCAAGCAATGCTAAGTAAAAGCCCTTGTCATCCTTCACTGTGCATATGTGAGAGGATTTCTGTCAGTTAGCTATGGAGACTCTACAATACCTATACCAGTTGTACTCTCAACAGTAGTATATGAGCATCTCTCAAATGCCCCAACCAACAATGAACAGCACCAATCTCCCCAACCCCCCCAAAACCACCTCAATATGCATTTTTTAAAAAAGCTTTTGCAGAATATACAATGCAAATGGTCTTATTTTATTTCCTATCTCTAGATTATGAGTGTGGTTAAAAAGATCTTTTCACATACGTTAACCACTTGCATTTTTAATTCAGTGAAATGCCTATTATTCTTTTCATTGGTTTGTAGGTGATACGGTTTGGCTGTGTTCCCACCCAAATCTCATCTTGAATTGCAGCTCCCATAATTCCCATGTGTTGTGGGAGGGACCCAGTGGGAGATAACTGAATCATGTGGGCAGTTCCCCCCTACTGTTCTCGTGGTAGTGAATAAGTCTCACGAGATCTGATGGTTTTATAAGGGGAAACCCCTTTCGTTTGATTCTCATTCTCTTTGTCTGCCTCCATGTAAGATGTGCCTTTTGCCTTCTGCCATGATTGTGAGGCCTCCCCAGCCATGCAGAACTGTCAGTCCATTAAACCTCTTCTTTATAACCCAGTCTCTGGGATGTCTTTACCAGCAGCATGAAAACAGACTAATACAGTGGGAGTTCTTTATATTTTGTAGATGCTGCTCTTTTATTACATATATGGCAAACATATGCTCCTAGTCTGCCTTTGAATTTGGTTTGCAGTTCCTTTGTCATACAGAAGTTTCATACAAAAATATAGTCAAATTTACAATACTCTGTATTTGCCTTAGAGGCTGCACTAGTTTCCCAATTCTGCTGTAACAAAGTACTACAAATTGGATGTCTTAAAACAATAGAAATTTATTTTCTCATAGTTGTGCAGGCTAAATCTGAAATCAAGGTGCCCATAGGGCCATGCTCTGTCTGAAGATTTTAGGGAATGATCCTTCCTTGCCTCTTTCTAGCTTCTGGTAGTTGCTGGTAATCCGTAGCATTCTTTGGCTTGTGGTGGCATCACTCCAATCTCTGCCTCCATTGTCACATGGTGCTCTTCCTCTGTGGCTGTCTGTATCCAAATTTCCCCCTTCTTATAAGGTATCAGTCAATGGATTAGGGACCACTCTCATCCAGTGTGATCTCATCTTAACCTCATCTGCAAAGACCCTACTTACAAATAAGATCACATTCACAGGTACCAAGGGTTAGGACTTCAACCTATCTTTTGAGGGGAAAGGGCGCAATGGACTCAAAACAGATGCTTGGTTAAAGATTTTCATATTTATATTCATGAGATATTCATCTGTCATTTTCTCTTCTTGCACTGTCTTTGTCAAGTTTGGTATCAGGATTCTACTGTTTTTGTGAAGTAAGTTGGAAGTGTTCCCTCTTCTTCTGTTTTCAAAAACAATACTAAGTGTTTGATAGAATTTACCACTGAAGTCATCTGGGCTAGAATCTATCTTTGTGGGAGAGTTCTGAATTAACAACACAGTTTCAACCAGCCTGGGCAACAGAGTGAAACTCTATCTCTACAAAAATAAAAATAAAAAATTGGCTCAGTGTGGTAGCACACACCAATATAGTTCCAGCTACTTGGGATGCTGAGGTGGGAGGATCATTTGAGCCTCTCACAGTTCTGGGAGCCAGAAATCTGAAATCAGTATCACTAAACTGAAATCAAGGTGTTGGCAGGACCACGACCACACTCCTTCTGGAGGCTCTAGGAAAGAATCTACTTCTTGCCTCTTCCAGCTTGCGGTGGCTGCCACCATTCCTTAGCTTCTGGCACACTACTCCAATCAATGCCTCTGTGGTTACACTGTCTTCTCCTCTTCTGTCTGTGTCTAATTGTCCTGTAGCTCTTTCTTATAAGGACACTTGTGGATAATCCAAGATAATCCCCGAATCTCAAGACCCATAATTTAATCACATCTGCAAAGATCCTTTTTCCATATAAAGTACCATTTACAATTTCCAGGGATTAGAAATTGTTATTTTTTGGGGCCAGTATTCAGCCTGCTATAGTGCCTTTTTCAAAGTGTTTATTTTCCTAAACTGTTGGGTAATTATTTTTGGCTGGGCTATTCATCTGCCTTTAAATACTTCACATGCTTATCTCTGTCTACTGCAGTGCTTATCTGAAATAAAGTGGAGGGTGCAAGTAATTAGTCTTCTGGGCAACAGGAGGGACTTTCTTCTGAATATTAGAAAAATTTGGAGCTCTGTCTTGCTTCTTTGCTTCCAGTACTTCTACTTATTGTTCTCACTTGACAGTAGACACCTCTGCTGGCTGTAATTTGGTCCAAATGGGATAGGATTATAAGGGCTAAACCGTCTTGTTACACCATCAGTGATACCCTGAAGAGGGCTCCACAGTTACCCCAAGGCTCCCTTCTTTTTTAGTATCTGCTGACTCTAAGCTTGGAATATCCAGAGGCTGCACCTACCTTTTCAGTAGTCGTCTTCTGAGTTTAACTTGGCTTCTTCCTTCAATCTGATCCCAACTTCCTTTTGTCTTTTAGGACTCCTTACAATTTTGGGGCCACCAAGAAAACTCTTCTTGCTTTCTAACATTTTTACGGGTTTGTTTTTTTTTTAAGAACATAATTTTTTTTTTGAGAAGTGTCTGTTCATGTCCTTCGCCCACTTTTTGATGGGGTTGTTTTTTTCTTGTAAATTTGTTTGAGTTCATTGTAGATTCTGGATATTAGCCCTTTGTCAGATGAGTAGGTTGCGAAAATTTTCTCCCATTTTGTAGGCTGCCTGTTCACTCTGATGGTAGTTTCTTTTGCTGTGCAGAAGCTCTTTAATTAGATCCCATCTGTCAATTTTGGCTTTTGTTGCCATTGCTTTTGGTGTTTTAGACATGAAGTCCTTGCCCATGCCTATGTCATGAATGGTAATGCCTAGGTTTTCTTCTAGGGTTTTTATGGTTTTAGGTCTAACGTTTAAGTCTTTAATCCATCTTGAATTAATTTTTGTATAAGGTGTAAGGAAAGGATCCAGTTTCAGCATTCTACATATGGCTAGCCAGTTTTCCCAGCACCATTTATTAAATAGGGAATCCTTTCCCCATTGCTTGTTTTTCTCAGGTTTGTCAAAGATCAGATAGTTGTAGATATGCGGCGTTATTTCTGAGGGCTCTGTTCTGTTCCATTGATCTATATCTCTGTTTTGGTACCAGTACCATGCTGTTTTGGTTACTGTAGCCTTGTAGTATAGTTTGAAGTCAGGTAGCATGATGCCTCCAGCTTTGTTCTTTTGGCTTAGGATTGAGACTTGGCGATGCGGGCTCTTTTTTGGTTCCATATGAACTTTAAGGTAGTTTTTTCCAATTCTGTGAAGAAAGTCATTGGTAGCTTGATGGGGATGGCATTGAATCTATAAATTACCTTGGGCAGTATGGCCATTTTCACGATATTGATTCTTCCTACCCATGAGCATGGAATGTTCTTCCATTTCTGTGTACCCTCTTTTATTTCATTGAGCAGTGGTTTGCAGTTCTCCTTGAAGAGGTCCTTCATGTCCCTTGTAAGTAGGATTCCTAGGTATTTTATTCTCTTTGAAGCAATTGTGAATGGGAGTTCACTCATGATTTGGCTCTCTGTTTGTCTGTTATTGGTGTATGAGAATGCTTGTGATTTTTGTACATTGATTTTGTATCCCGAGACTTTGCTGAAGTTGCTTATCAGCTTAAGGAGATTTTTGCAGCCAAAAACACATGAAAAAATGCTCACCGTCACTGGCCATCAGAGAAATGCAAATCAAAACCACAATGAGATACCATCTCACACCAGTTAGAATGGCAATCATTAAAAAGTCAGGAAACAACAGGTGCTGGAGAGGATGTGGAGAAATAGGAACACTTTTACACTGTTGGTGGGACTGTAAACTAGTTCAACCATTGTGGAAGTCAGTGTGGCAATTCCTCAGGGACCTAGAACTAGAAATACCATTTGACCCAGCCATCCCATTACTGGGTATATACCCAAAGGACTATGAATCATGCTGCTATAAAGACACATGCACACTATTCACAATAGCAAAGACTTGGAACCAACCCAAATGCCCAACAATGATAGACTAGGTTAAGAAAATGTGGCACATATACACCATGGAATACTATGCAGCCATAAAAAATGATGAGTTCATGTCCTTTGTAGGGACATGGATGAAATTGGAAATCATCATTCTCAGTAAACTATCGCAAGAACAAAAAACCAAACACCGCATGTTCTCACTCATAGGTGGGAATTGAACATTGAGAATACATGGACACAGGAAGGGGAACATCACACTCTGGGGACTGCTGTGGGGTGGGGGGAGGGGGGAGGGATAGCATTAGGAGATATACCTAATGTTAAATGACAAGTTAATGGGTGCAGCACACCAACATGGCACATGTATACATATGTAACTAACCTGCACATTGTGCACATGAACCCTAAAACTTAAAGTACAATTTAAAAAAAAAAAAAAGAACATAATTTTTGGATTTTTTTTCCCCAAAAGATTGAAGGCCAGCCTGGGAGGCTAGAAGGTGTGCTCCATTGGTTAAAATTCCAAACTAACTTTAAACCCTATTTAGTGCCTTTTCCTTCCATGATTGCCATCTTATCTTTATTTGTGTCATATAAAGTTCTTAAATTACCTTATAACAAGACATTTCATTAAATGAGTCGCATGAATAGGTAAAAAGGAAATGTATATAGTAATGGACTGAAAAAAATTACTACATAATTGAGGAAAGACTCTTACTTGAGAGTAGTCTAAGACAGTACTCAAAAGAACAGCTCCTAAGATGAGTAACTTCCCACTTTTTCCCAAGGTTGGTTAAATAGGTTAGAAAAAAATAATTTTCAAGTAGCTGTGCTATACCAAAAAAAAAAAAAAAAAAAAAATGAACTGTTTATTACAGAGCTAAAAGCTTTAAGACAAAACAAAACTGCTGTGTACAATTCTATTTTTAGAATGAAGAAAATAGCATAAATTTACGATTGGATCATTCTTAGGTTAACTGCCAACACATGTGGCAGATGTTTGCTCTTAAATAGATGCCAACTGAACACATAGGAAGCAATTCAAATGTAATATTTATGATTACACGTGAACCTTATTCCAGATTGTCTCAAGTATCCAGTTGTAAACTAAATAAATATTGTTTGTTTAGAGGCATAAATGAAGTAGTAATTGATATGTCAAGCATATTAAAGAGTTAATGCAATTTCGGAAGAATACTAAAAGTACCAGGAAAGTAGTTAGCACACTTAAGTTCTATTCCTGTAATTTCATTTACTGGGGCATCTCTGGGGTCCCAGTTTCATCATGTACATCATGTACCTCTAAGGTAGTGCTCCCTAATCTTCATGTGGTGGCACATGTAGAAAATGGTAACATATGAATATCTACCTGGTGTAAAAAGAAGAGGTTACTCAAGGCTGGCAGCTAGCTGATATGGTTTCGCTGTGTCCCTACCCAAATTTTATCTTGAATTACAGTTCCCATAATCCCCACATGCTGTGGCAGGGATCCAGTGGGTAACTGAATCATGGGGGCAGTTATACCCATGCTGCTGTTCTCAGGATATTGAGTTCTCAAGAGATCTGATGGTTTTATAAGTGGTTTTTCCCTCTTTGCTCAGCACTTCTCCTTCCTGCCATCCTGTGAAGAAGGGAATGCTTGCTTCCCCTTCCACCATGATGGTTAAGTTTCCTGAGGCCTCCCCCGCCATGTGAAACTGTGAGTCAATTAAACCTCTTTCCTTTATAAATTACCCAGTCTTGGGCAGTTCTTTATGGCAGCATGAGAATGAACTAACACACTGGCTTAGGTACTCCTGCTGTCCAGAAAGCTGTGGGACCAACATCTCAGTGCACCTGTAGCCCATTTGTGGTAAACCATTACATCTTGGCCTGTAGTTTGGGGAGCTGTGACCTTGCTACTCAAAATGTGGGCTGCTGATTAGTTTTACTAGGACTCCTGGGAGCTAGTTAAAAATTCCACATCATGGGCTCTAACTCAGACCTACTAAATCAGAATCAGTATTTTGACAAGATCCCTTGGTAATTCACATGTACACTAAAGTTTAAGAGGTACTGCTCTAGAAAACTTTCAGCTCAAAAATTCAGTGAACCAAAGAATCTGTTTCATAAAAGTGTATTCAAGGGTAATTTTTATAATCTTATTAAATTCCACAATACAGTAAGATTTAAAACTTACATTTTACACAAATTTGTTCCTAATTTTTCAAAACAGATAAATGTTGACCTCTGAAACAGAAAAAGGGAAACATATTTACCTGCTTGTATATCTGTCGTAAATACATGATTTCCTCCACAGTTCCCAAGGATATCAGCCTAAGCACTTTGACATCTCTACACTGTCCAATCCTATATGCTCTGTAAAAGGATTAAAAATACAAACAAAAATCAAGTGAAACAACTTTGGGTTGAAGAGGTAACTTGGGGACATAAAAATGGAAAATCATTAAATTTTTAATTAATTCAAAAATAAACATTTTATGTTTAAATATGCTCTATTTAGTAATAATTCAAAAATTCAAATTCATATAAAAAGATTAAGGAGAAAAAATATTACAGAAAACCTACAAGTATCAACTTCATTTTTGTTATAAACATCACTTTCCACTGTCTAAAAACATTTCCTAAATTCAGGTTTTTCTTTTATAGCAGCTTTAAGCTTACAGATTGTTCCCCAAAGATTTCATTTATATAAAAATCCCCAAAATGCCAACTAATCCATAGTGCCAGAAAGCAGACTAGTGGTTGCTTGGGGATAAGGGGATGGGGAAGAATGGGAGAGGTGGGTCACAAAGGGGCAGAAGGAAAATTCTGGCATGATGGGTATGTTTATTATGTTAATTGTGGTGATGGTTTTACAGGTACATAAGTCAAAACTTATCAATTGTATACTTGAAGTATGTACAGTTTATTGCATGTCAATTATACTTTATTAAAACTGTTAAAAAGTAAAAAAACCACAACTTAGCAAAAAGTAATTAATCAACTGTAAAGTCTATGAAGTGCTGGTCTACAGTCCTCATCTGTAGATGAGGTGGATCTGACTGAATCACTCAGTTTACTGGCATCCAAGGTGTTTCCATACAGACCATAGTGCTAATTAAAATTCTAAACTGATTCATCACAGTGGTTTAACTATAGGTCTATTCCCCACAGCTTCTCTCATATGGAGGCTTTATAGGATGCTCTGTGTGAGCACCCAATGCCTGTTACAGTTGCTGAGGGGAACCGGGGCAAGGCCATACTGCCTATATGCTTGAAAATGTCACAATTTGGGGGAAATTTATCTTTGAACTTGTAAGGTCACCCATATGTTACATTTGATGTTCTCTCTGCCTCCTTTACCTGTCCCTCCTCACAATGGACTTTTACTCGAGGACATCTTGGATCCTGCAAATCTCACATCTCCAGCAGGAAATGGAGGCTCCTGTGACACAGCACCACCAGGGGTAAGGTACTGCATTCTCACTTCCATTCTGCAACCCAGGAGCAGAGGAGAGGGGCTCAGCATCCCTTTCTCTCCTACAATGTGTTTGGGTTCTAAAGAAAACCAGAAATGGATCTAAGATAATGTCCTTTGGATGTATGCTTAAGCCAGTTGTTTGGTGAATGGGAGAGATTCCATTAGGATGCACATCCTTTAATCTTTACAGACAAAAATTTTAGACACTTGTTACTGTGCGCCTATACTTCATCATTTCTTGATCCATAAAGCAAGGATTTGTAAGTGATGAGTTTTCACCACGTGGAGACAAGTGTTGAGGAACTGTTATACAATAGGTAGGTCATTAGCTTTATTTCTGTTCTCAGTTCCGGCTGTCAGAGTCAGTGGAAGGACAGGGAGAGGAAAAGGAATGCCATTTATTCAGTTTTATTGTGAACTAACTTTCAGTGAATACCAAAGCACAGTACACTGTGCTTGGAAGAATACTGGGATAAATAATATGTCTCGATGACCTAATGAAAAAGTACAAAATACAACAAGTGTCATTAAGATCAAAAAAAAGGGGGGGAAATTTTTCTGTGGTTTTCATTTTGACCAATTTCCTTGACAGCTGTCGGTGGAGAGAGGCTGATTAAAAGTGTAAGCTTTGCAGTAAGACCACATGGATTCAGATCCTGACCCTGCCACTTATTGGCTATGACCTTGAGCAAGTTACTTAAGTGCACTGTGCCTCAGCTTTCTCATATGTAAAATGGGTATAATAGTGCCTATCACATATGGATATTCTGAGTATTAAATGAGATAATCCATGGAAAGCACCAAGAATGACAGTTCCTACCTTACCATAAACACTCAATAAGTGCAGCCATTATTCCTTTGTCCTTATTCTTCCAAATGTACTTGAATAAAATTGTACACAAAATATTAAGTATTATAAATAAACACTGTTATTGGTTAGATGGCCTTTCTGCTTCTTAAGTGTTTCTATGTATTTGACTTTTTCCCTCAGATTAGACTTTTCAAAAGTGTCTCTATTTTATTCTTCTCAATGAATTAGTTAAAATTTATATTATGTTCTTATTTTTATCTTAATAATGTAATAATGTGTATAATTCTATTTACTTTGTTCCTTTTCTAGTTTTCTAAATTACTCTTTTACTTTTGGCCTTTCTTTTTTAATAAATGAATTTAAAAATTGAAATTAGCACCAGAATTTAAATATTGATCCACAGTAATTTCTTTTTTTTTTTTTTTTTTTTGAGACGGAGTCTCACTCTGTCTCCCAGGCTGGAGTGCAATGGCTCAATCTAGGCTCACTGCAAGCTCCACCTCCTGGTTCACACCATTCTCCTGCCTCAGCCTCCCAAGTAGCTGGGACTACAGGTGCCCACCACCACGCCCAGCTAATTTTTTGTATTTTTAGTAGAGACGGGGTTTCACCGTGTTAGCTAGGATGGTCTTGACCTCCTGATCTCATGATCCGCCCGCCTCGGCCTCCCAAAGTGTTGGGATTACAGGCGTGAGCCACCGCAACCGGCCTCGTTGTTTCTAAATAGCAAATTTTTCTCTCTTGATTTCCTCTTATTGTGGCAAAATACACAAAACAAAAAATTTAATCATTTTAAGCACTGCAAAATATACAAAACAAAATATTTAATCATTTTAAGCATTTTTAAGTGTACAGTTAAGTGGCATTAGGTATATCCACACTGTTATGCAACTATAACACCTATATAGCTACAGGCACTTTCCAAACTGAAACTCTGTACTCATTAAACAATAACTCCCCATTCCCCAAGCTACTAGCAACTACCATTCTCTTTTCTGTCTTTGTGAATTTGATGACTCTAGGTACAACATGAAATCATACAATCTTTGTCCTTTTCTGGCAAAAACAGGTATCCATTCTTTGTAGCTGATATTAGAGGAAAAACAATTCAATCATGACACCACTGAGTACGATGTTAGCTCTGGGTTTTTCATAAATGACCTTATATGTTGAAGTAGTTTCCTTTTTTTTTTTTTTATTGAGACGGAGTCACTCTGTTGCCCAGGCTGGAGTGCAGTGTTGCAATCTCAGCAAACTGCAACCTCCGTCTCCCAGGCTTAAGTGATTCTCGTGCCTTGGCCACCCAAGCAAGCAGCTGGGACTACAGGCATGCACCACCATGCTGGCTAATTTTTATATTTTTTTTTGTAGAGATGTGGTTTCACCATGTTGGTCAGGCGGGCCTTGAACTCCTGACCTCAAGAGGCGCGAGCCAACGTGCCTGGCTTGTTTCCTTTTATTTTTAATGTGTTGTTTTTGTCATCTTTAAAAAGATGTTGAATTTTGTCAAATGCTTTTTCTGCATCAATGAAATGATTATGTGTCTTTTTTCCTTCATTCGTTAATGTGGCATATTACACCGATTTTTGTGGGATGTTGAACTGTTTTTGAATTCCAGGAATAAATCCTACTTTGTGTATCATCCTTTCAATATGCTGCTGAAATTCAGTTTGCTGGCATTTTACTGAGTATTTTTGCATTAACATTCATAAAGATTATTGGTCTGTAGTTTTCTTTCCTGTAGAGTCTTTGATTTTGGTATTGGGGTAATGCTGGCTTTATAGAATTAATTGGAATGTGTTTCTTCCTCTTCAGTTTTTTGGAAGCATTTGAGAAGGATTGGTGCAAATTCTTTTTTTTTTTTTTTTTTTTAAGATGGAGTCTCACTCTGTTGCCAGGCTGGAGTGCAATGGCTTGATCTCGGCTCACTGCAACCTCCAACTCCCTCGTTTAAGCTATTCTCCTGCCTCAGCCTCCTGAGTAGCTGGGATTACAGGCACACGCCACCACGCCCAGCTAATTTTTGTATTTTTAGTAGAGATGGGGTTTCAGTGTGTTGGCCAGGATGGTCTCGAACTCCTGAACTCGTGATCCGCCTGCCTCGGCCTCCTAAAATGCTGTGATTACAGGTGTGAACCACCGTGCCTGGCTGGATTGGTGCAAATTCTTTAAATGCTTGGTAGAATTAATCAGCAAAGCCTTAAGGTCCTGGGCTTTACTTTATTGGGAGGTTTTTGATTACTGACTCAATCTCCTTACACAGTTATAGTTATATTCAGGTTTTCTATGTCTTCATGACAGTCTTCCTAGGTTGTGTATTTCTAGCAATTCATCCATTTCACGTAGACTATTCAATTTGTTGGTATACAAATGTTCACAGTACTCTCTTGAACTCCTTTTTATTTCTGTAAAATCAGTAGCAATGTCCCCTTTCATTTTTGATGTTAATTATTTGAGTCTTCTTTCTCTTAGTCAATCTAACTAAAGATTTATCCACCATTTTCTTGATCTTTTCAAACAACCAACTCTTGGTTTCATTGATTGCCTCTGTTGTTTTTCTATTCTTTGTTTTACTTATCTCTGTTCTAATATTTGTTATTTCCTTCCTCTGGCTAGCTCTGGGGGTTTTTCCTTTTCCTAGCTCCTTAAGGTGGAAAGTTAACTGTTGATTTAGACCTTTATTCTTTTTTAATGTAAGCATTTACAGCTATAAATTTCCCTCTTAGCATTACTTTTGCTGCATCCTGTAAGTTGTGGTGTGTGTTTTCATTTGTTTCAAGCTATTTTCTAACTTCCCTTGTGAATTCTTCTTCAACTCTTTTGTTAAGTGTGTGTTGTTTAACTTCCACATATTTATGAATTTTTCAATTTTTCTTCCGCTGTTGATTTCTAGTTTCATTGTACTGTGATTGGAAAAAAATGAATGATTTCAATCTTTTAAAATGTATTAAAAACTTGTTTTGTGGCCTAACACATGATTTATCCTGGAGAGTGTTCATTGTGTACTTAAGAAAAATATGTATTCTGCTGTTGTTGGAAGGAAAATTCTATATAGCTGTTAGGTCCAATTTGTCTATATTGCTGTTCAAATCCTCTCCTTACTTATTGATCTTCTGTCTGAATGTTTTACCTATTATGAAACTCGGGTGTTGAAGTCCCCCATTATTATTGCAGAGCTGTTTCTCCCTTCAATTCTGTCAATGTTTGCTTCATACACTTTGGGGCTCCATTGTTTGTTGAATTTATGTATGTAATTGTTAAATCTCCTTGGTGAATCCACTTTTTACCATCAGATAATGTCTTTCTTCTAACAGTTGTCGACTTGAAGTCTATTTTGTCTAACATTAATACAACCATTCCTGTTCTCTTTTGGTTACTATTTGCATGAAATATCTTTTTCCATGCTTTTATTTTCAACCTGTGTATATTCTTGGACCTAAAGTCAGTCTCTTACGGATAGCATATATTTGGACACTGTTTTTTAAATCTGTTCTGCCAATCTACATCTTTTAATTATGGAATTTGATCCATTTACATTTGAAATAATTAAGAACAAGGAAGAACTCATTTTTGCCACTTTATTTATTTTCTATATGTCTTATAACTATTTTGCCCCTAAATTCCTCCATTACTGCCTTCCTTTGTGTTTAATTGATGTTTCTTAGTGACATATTTTTATTCCTTTCTCATTTCCTTTTACATATACTTTAGATATTTTTGTTGTGGTTACCACAGGGATTACATATAATATCCTAAAGTTATAACAACCTTAAATCAATTGATTTTACATTGATATCAATGTACTTGTCAACATAGATTTATAATTATTTTATGCATGTGTCTTTTAAATCCTGTAGAAGATAAAAAAGCAGAGTTATAAGCCAAAATTACGATACTGGTATTTATATTTGTCCATGTACTTACCTTAACTGGAGATCTTTATCTTTTTGTATGACTTTGAGTTACTGTCTAGTGTACTTTTATTTCATCTTGAAGGTCTCCCTTTAGGATTTTTTTTCTTTTTTTTTTTTGAGACGGAGTTTCACCCTGTCTCCCAGGCTGGAGTGTAGTGGCGCAATCTCGGCATCTCAGCTCACTGCAAGCTCCGTCTCCCAGGTTCAAGCAATTCTCTGCCTCAGCCTCCCGAGTAGCTGGGATTATAGGCGCCTGCCACCATGCCTGGCTAATTTTTGTATTTTTAGTAGAGACGGGGTTTCACCATCTTGACCAGGCTGGTCTTGAACTCCTGACCTCATGATCCACCCATCTTGGCCTCCCAAAGTGCTGGGATTACAGGCGTGAGCCACTGCACCAGGGATAGGATTCCTTACAGGGCTGGTCTAGTGGTAATGAACTCCCTCAAGCTTTTGTCTGTCTGCAAATATCTTAACCCTCATTTTTGAAGGGCAGTTTTGCCCAACATAAAATTCTTGGTAAACACTTTTTCTTTGTTTCTCAGTTGACTGTTTGTTTTTTTTCTTCCCCCAATACATTAAATATATTATCCCACTGCCTTCTGGATTGCAAAGTTTCTACTGACAAATCCACTGATAATCTTAATGGAAATTCCTTGTACATGACATGTTGCTTTTCTCTTGCTGCTTTCAAGATGCTCTCTTTGTGGACAGTTTGATTATAATGTGCCACAGTGTGGATCTCACTGGGTTTATACTATCTAGACTTGGTTGATCTTCTTGTATTTGTATATCCATATTTTCTCTCAAATTTGGAGAGCTTTTCATTATTCCTTAATCTACCCTTTTGTCCTTTTCCCTTTCTTCTGGGCCTCCATAACGTACATATTGGGTCCATTTGATAGTGTCCTATATGTTCACTTCCCCTTTTTGTTTTGCTCCTCAGATTAAATAATTTTAAATAACCTATCTTCAAGTTTGCAGATTTTTTTCTCCCTATTTTGGTCTGCTGTTGAACTCCTCTAGTGAATTTTTCAATTCCAAAATTGAATTTCATGTCCAGAATTTGTTTGGTTCTTTCTTTTTCTTTTTTTAATTTCTATCTCTTTGTTGATATTCTCATCTTGCTCATATATCCTTTTCCTCACTAGTTCTTTCTCTGTGTTTTACTTTCACTCTTGGAGTATTTAAGACACTTGTTGTAAAGTCTTTGTCTAGTAGCTCCAATGCCTGTTTTGCTTCAGGGACAGTTAGTTTCTGGAGATTTATTTTGTTACTCTGAATGAGCTGTATTTTCATTTTCTTTCTTTTCTTTTTTTTTTTTCTAATGTCTTGTGGTCTTTTCTTGAAAACTACCATTTGGAAAGACAGCCAACTCCCCAAGTCTTTACAAACTGGTAAGGAAGACCTTCACTAATTAGCAGGGTGTGTCTTGAGCCTTGGGAACAACATGGTGTGAAGGCTAACAGTCTTCTCAGGTCATTTCTGGGTATACATCCTGCCTGGGTACGCTGCCATCTTGGCTAACTGCAGCCTCCACCTCCCGGGTTTAAACGATTCTCAGCCTCCTGAGTAGCTGGGACCACAGGCACATGCCACCACACCCGGCTAATTTTAGTAATTTTAGGAGAGATGGGGTTTGACCATGTTGGCCAGGCTGGTCTCAAACTCCTGACCTCAAGTGATCCACCCGCCCTGGCCTCCCAAAATGTTGGGATTACAGGCATGAGCCACTGTGCCTGACCTCATTAAAGTTTTATCATGATATTGCAACAATTTAGTCACATCACCAGGCTTTGTTTCTAATTCTAGTTCTCTATTTCCACCACATCTGGAATTACTTCCTCTACTAAAGTCGAACTCCTCAAAGTCATCCATGAGGGTTGGAATCAACTTCTTCCAAACTCCTGTTTGATATTTTGACCTCTTCTCATGAATCACAAATGTTCTTAAATGGTATCTAGAATAGTGAATCCTTTCCAGAAGGTTTTTAACAGACTTTGACCAGATCCATCAGAGAAATCACTATATATGACAGCTATAGCCTTACAAAATGTGTTTCTTAAATAATAAGAGTTCAAAGTCAAAAGTACAACTTGATCCATGGGCTACAGAATGGATGTTGTGTTACTGCATAAACAACATTAATCTCCTTGTGTATCTCCATCAGAACACTTGGGTGACTAGGGGCATTGTCAGTAAGCAGTTAATATTTGGAAAGAAATCTTTTTTTTTCTGAGCAGTAGGTCTCAACAATGGGATTAAAATATTCAGTAAACCATCCTGTAAAGAGATATGCTGTTATCCAGGCTTTGTTGTTCCATTTTATAAAGCACAGGCAGAGTAGAGTTAGCATAACTTTTAAAGGCCCTCAGATTTTCAGAATGGTAAATGAGCACTGGCTTTAACTTGAAGTCACCAGCTGCATTAGTCTCTAACAAGAGAGTCAGCCTATCTTTTGAAGCCAGGTATTAACTCTCCTCTTTAGTGACTACAGTTCTCAATGACATGTTCTTCCAATATAAGGTTGTTTTGTTCTCATTGAAAGTCTGTTGTTTTGTTCTCATTGAAAGTCTGTTGTTTAATGTAGGTACCTTCAACAATGATCTTAGCTAGATCTTCTGGATAACTTGCTGCAGCTTTTCTACATCAACACTTGCTGCTTCACCTTGCACTTTTTTGTTATGGAGGTGGCTGCTTTCCTTAAACATCATTAACCAATCCCTGCAGCTTCAAACTTTTCTTCTGCTACTTCCTTGTGTCTCTTTGCCTTCAAAGAACTGAAGTGTGTTAGAGACTTGCTCTGGATTAGGCTGTGGTTTAATGGAATGCTGTGGCTGGTTTGATCTTTGATCCAGACCACTAAAACTTTCTTTGTATCAGAAATAAGGCTGTTTGGTGCTCTTGTCATTCATGTGTTCACTGGAGTAGCACTTTTAATTTCCTTCAAGAACTTTTCCTTTGCATTCACAACTTGGCCAACTGCTAGCTTTTGGCCCATCCTGGCTTTCAACATGCCCTCCTCACTAAGCTTAATCATTTTTAGCTTTCGATGTAAAGTGAGAGACGTGCAACTCTTCCTTTCACTTGACCACTTAAAGGCCATTGCAGAGTTACTAATTGGCTTAATTTAAATACTGTGTCTCAGGGAAGAGGGAGGCCCAAGGGAGGGAATAAGACAGGGGAATGGCCAGTAAGCAGAGCAGTCAGAACACACACATTTACCAATTAAGTTCATCTTCTTATAGGGGCATGGTTCATGGTGTCCTAAAACAAATACAATTGTAACTTCAAAGATCAGTGATCACAGATCACCATCACAGATGTGATAATGAAAAAATCTGAAATAATGTGAGAATTACATTCTCACAGAGACACAAGTGAGCATATGCCATGGAAAAATGGTGCTGGAAGACTTGCTTGACTCAAGATCTCTACAAACCTTCAATTTGTAAACAAGGCAATTATCTGCGAAGCACAACGAAGTGAAGTGCAATAAAATGAGATTATCTGTATATACAATTATTAAATTATGGTAGATAACTTTTATTCAAGTAATTTATATACTTATTTAGCCTAGTGGATTTATTATTATTATTTAATTTTATTTTTTTGAGATGGAGTCTCGCTCTGTCGCCCAGGCTGGAATGCAGTGGCCCAATCTCAGCTCACTGCAAGTTCCGCCTCCCGGGTTCACGCCATTCTCCTGCCTCAGCCTCCCAAGTAGCTGGGACTACACGCGCCTGCCACCACGCCCGGCTAATTTTTGATAGTTTTACTAGAGACAGGGTTTCACTGTGTTAGCCAGGATGGTCTCGATCACCTGACCTTGTGATCCGCCCACACTGGCCTCCCAAAGTGCTGGGATTACAGGTGTGAGCCACTGCACCCGGCCAATTTATTATTTTTTAAGAGAGAAATATGGAGTTTCCCATTATAGTTGTGGATTTGTCTGTTTCTCATCATATATAAGAGTTTTGGCTTTGTTATGTAGTGACTATTACAACTTCCTAGTGGACTGTGGTCCTCTTTGTTTTGCTTAATGCCTTTTGTCTTGAATTTTATTAATAATTTGATATTAACATTGCCATCCATTCTTAATTTTTGTTACCATCTCCCTGATTTGATTTTTTTATCTTATTTTCAACTTCCTGTGTCTTTTTTATTTACATATATGTTTCATAATAAGCATAAACCTGAGTCTAATTTTTCCTTTCTGCCAGCCCCACTTTTTTCCTTCTTTCTAAAAAAAGTCTCAACATATTCATATTTATGTTTGGATTTAGTTCTGACATTTCATTGGTCATGCTTTCTGAGTTTCCTCCATCTTCCCAACACAACTATGTATTTCCTATCACGTACTAAAATAATTACATTTTCTTGGTACTCTTATTTCTTTTGGAAGTTTTACACCTGTTGCGGGAAGTCAGGGACCCTGAACGGAGGGACTGGCTGAAGCCATGGCAGAAGAACATAAATTGTGAAGATTTCATGGACATTTATTAGTTCCCCAAATTAACACTTTTATAATTTCTTACACCTGTCTTTATTTCAATCTCTGAACATAAATTGTGAAGATTTCATGGACACTTATCACTTCCCCAGTCAATACCCTTGTGATATCCTATGCCTGTCTTTACTTTAATCTCTTAATCCCATCATCTTCATAAGCTGAGGAGGATGAGTGTTGCCTCAGGACCCTGTGATTATTGCGTTAACTGCACAAATTGTTTGTACAGCATGTGTGTTTAAACAATATGAAATCTGGGCACCTTGAAAAAAGAACAGGATAACAGCAAAGTTCAGGGAACAAGAGAGATAACCTTAAACTCTGACTGCCAGTGAGCCGGGTGGAACAGAGCCATATTTCTCTTCTTTCAAAAGCAAATGGGAGAAATATCGCTGAATTCTTTTTCTCAGCAAGGAACATCCCTGAGAAAGAGAATGTATCCCTGAGGGTAGGCCTCTGAAATGGCCGCTTCGGGTGCGGCCGTCTTTTATGGTCACTGCTGTAGGGATGAAATAAGCCCCAGTCTCCTGTAGTGCTCCCAGGCTTATTAGGACGAGGAAATTCCCACCTAATAAATTTTGGTCAGACCAGTTGTCTGCTCTCAAATCCTGTCTCCTGATAAGATGTTATCAATGACAATGCATGCCCAAAACTTCATTAGCAATTTTAATTTCGCCCCGGTCCTGTGGTCCTGTGATCTCGCCCTGCCTCCATTTGCCTTGTGATATCTTATTACCTTGTGAAGCATGCGCTCTCTGTGACCCACACCCTATTCGTACACTCCCTCCCCTTTTGAAAATCGCTAATAAAAACTTGCTGGTTTTGCAGCTCAGGGGGCATCACGGAACCTGCCGACATGTGATGTCTCCCCCAGACACCCAGCTTTAAAATTTCTCTCTTTTGTACTGTCTATTTCTCAGACCGGCCGACACTTAGGGAAAATAGAAAAAAACCTATGTGAAATATTGGGGGTGAATTTCGCCCGATATCTGGCTGCATTTCCCCGATACACCTAATATCCAGTGTTTTTCAAAGTGGAGTTGAGAACCAATTGTATCATAATCACCGTGGGTGGCTTTTAAAATTAATTGTGGCAAAACATACAAAACGATTTACCATTTTAGCTATTTTTAAGAGTACAGTGCAACAGCATTAAGTAAATTCAGTTTTCCAGCCATCACCACTATCCATTGCTACAACTTTTTTATTATCCTAAACTGAAATTCCATGCCCATTACACAATAATTCCCCATTCCTCTCTATCCTTGTCCCCTAATAAGCACCATTCTACTTTCTATCTCTATTGATTTGACTATTTCAGGTATTTCATATAAGTAGAATCATATAATATTTGTCC
The DNA here is from genome assembly GCF_029281585.2 of Gorilla gorilla gorilla. Lineage (NCBI taxonomy): Eukaryota > Metazoa > Chordata > Mammalia > Primates > Hominidae > Gorilla > Gorilla gorilla. The sequence goes on along the minus strand of NC_073237.2, from coordinate 92,391,811 downwards.
TTTCACATCTGGCTTATTTCATGTAGTATAATGTCTTCAAGGTTTGTCTATGTTGTAGCATTTATCAGAATTTCATTTCTTTTTAAGGCTGAATAGTATTCCATTTTATGTATAAACTGTATTTTGTTTATCCATTCATCCATCGATGGACACTTGAGTTGCTTCCACATTTTAGCTATTGTGAATACAGGTGCTATGAACATGAGTGTACAAGTATCTCTTCAAGTCTCTGCTTTCAACTCTTTTTGGTATATACCCAAAGTGGAAGTGTAATTGCTGGATCACATGGTCATTTTATGTTTAATTTTTTGAGGAACCACCATGCTGTTTTCCACAGCAGCTGTGCCACTTGACATTTCCATCAACAATGCACAAGGGTTCTGGGTTCTAATTTCTCCATATCCTCAACTAGGACTTGTTTTCTGTTGTTGCTTTTATTTTTACAATAGTCATCCAATGTGTGTGAAGTTGTATCTCATCATAGTTCTGATATGCATTTCCCTAATGATTAGTGATGCTGAGCATCTCTTCATGTGCTTAATGGCCACTTATATACCTTGTATACCTTCTTTGGAGAAATGTCCTATGCATTGTTAGATTGGGTTGTGTTTTTTGTTGTTGTTGAGTTTTAGGAGTTCTTTTTATATTCTAGATATTAATACTTTATCAGATATGTGATTTGCAAATATTTTCTCCCATTCTGTAGACTGCCTTTTTTCTCTGTTGATAGTGTCCTTTGATCCACAACCTGGGTGTTTTTTAAAATGTAGAATGTTGAGTCCCATTCTACATCTACATAAACAGAATGCCTGCAGGGTGGAGTTTGAGCATCTGTGTTTTTGAAAATTGTACCAGGTAATTATTATAACTCACTCTTTTAGTTGTTGCCCCTAAATTTTTTGCTAGCATTTAAAAACATTTGTTGGCATACAATTTGAGAACCGACCAGGGTATCCTGGTCCTTTTCTGAGGAAAAAAAAAACAATTCTAAGACAACTTTACCCACCTCTACCCTTATTCTGACAATTATCAAAATTTATATAACAGTTTAGTTCTTGTTACTAATTTTTTCATACCATCCCTTCATATTTCAGGGAATTCTTTCTTTACAACTGCATGAAGCCTATCAGCCACACTCCCAGTAATTTTTTAGACTTAAAATTTTAGCCACAAATTGTAAATACAACTCAAAATAATTTTCTTCCACATATAGCCATATAAATTTTTTCACTTTGACAACTCTGTTGTCATTCTAGAATCCTATAATGCTGATGAAATGTATGTTCTTCAAAGTCTGATCTGCTGAATTAAGTCTGATTCTCATTTCTTTGTTAACAATGTTATCTTTTCCTTTTTGTTGCAGTTTTTATAAATCATTCTCTCCCTGTTTCTCACTCTGGAACCTTTTAGCCCTTCTCTTTATCTTTGAAACTTAGAAATATTACTAACATGTATGTTTTCTCTCTCAGTCATTATTCCTACTTCATACTAAATGCCCCTTCAAAATTAATAACAATTTTCTCCAATCACGTCATCAATTATCTCCCGTCCTCCAGTCTCTCTGTTCATTATTTCTGGAATACACAGATGATGATTTCTCGGATCTTTCCTCAATTTCTCTTTACTCATATTTCACATCTATTTGTTACTTGACTTTATGTTTTAAAATATTCATTCCTTTTATCTTCCATATCCTTCTCCATTTTTCCATTAGCCCTCTCCATTTTTTTTCAGACCTTCATTTTTTTCCATATCCTTCCATTAGCCCTCTCCATTTTTTCCCCCAGACCTTCTACTGAGTCACTTTATTTTGGCAATAGTTTTAATTTATAAGAACTAATTTTTTTTTATGTACTTTTTTCCTTGGCATCCTATTCTTATTTTATTCCTTTCAATGTCTGTTTTTCACCTTTGTCCTTTGTTTTCTTGCTAGGTTAATTTTATTAAAATGTTTCATAATTCTTCATTTCCCATTCATAATTAAAATGACGACTAGGTGAATCACTGGAAAGCCGGTCTGTGTTTCCACGCAGGTAACACGTGTATTTCCCTTTTTCATGTCCTGGGGAGATCTGGAAGTACTTCAGGCTTGGCTCTGGCTTTATGATCTGGTTCCAACATCCATTCTAGGAAGCTTTCTACAGTCAGATTCCCCATTTGTTTATAAAATGTGTAAAATTATTCAGCTTTAATCAAAGAGTACCTGTTATGGCCAATCTCTCTGTAAAGTAGGGTGTCAGAGGGGAATCTGTATTAGAGTCAGGACATTATCAATTTCCCAGAACGATGCACTCTGTCTACTCCCACATACTGTAGTTGCAACCCCATGCTTAAAATTTCTGTACTCTTTCCTGCAGACTTTGGATTGTAGTATTTCTCTGCTGATACCCTGATCACAGATTCTACTTGCTTTCTATCTTCCAGGAGTTTCTCAAAACTTCTGATCTACTAGTACAGAACTATCCTATTTTCCTACAGTATTAGGAATTTATTCTTTCTTCTTAAAGTCATTTCTGTCATATTAATAGGATTCTGAGATGGATGAAAAATGGCTATTTTTGGACTGTTATTTGGATTGAGAAGGTCAGGATTATATTAAATGTACGTTTTTACCAGTTTCCCCCTTTCTTCTAATCATAGTCATAGTATAAGCAACCTTAAAAGTTCAAGAGTATTTTTAGATTAAAAGTATTTGCAGATCACTTTAAATTTTGTCAGTGTTATACCTGTCAATGGCTTGAAGATCATTGGCTGGATTCCAAGTAGGATCAAATAATACAACAACATTGGCACCGACAAAATTGAGGCCTAGTCCACCAGCCCTGGAGGAAAGAGAAAAAAAAAGCACATTAGAACAGCAAAAACTAACTGTTGTGCTATAACTCAACTGTGCCAGGTTTCTATAGCCAAAACAGCACAATACTGCATTAATTTCATCAAAGTAAGGTGGTGATTAAAATACAAATATGCCACAAATTAAATATTTAAGGCACAATTTTATTTCTACCACTCTAGCAAATCCCTAAAAAACTGGTCATTAGAGCCCACGTAAATAGTTTGTGCTGGTTTTTACTTTTTTTTGATACTCAAATACTACTTCTGCAAGATTTTCCTAATATAATTTTTAAAAAGTGTTAGTACATTCTAGCTAAATAAAGTAATACATACATTAAAAAACTCAATTCAGGAATAGATGCACATCTTATTCTTCCACTAAGTGCAGCTAAAACTCTGGATATTACATAGAAAATAAACGTAAAACTCTGAAAGGTACAGAGAAGATAGGCAGGCTAGGGACTACAAGGCCTAAGGAATGGCATGGCAGTGAGTCATGGCTTTCCTGAAAAAAAGGAATGGCTTTTCCAAAAAAGAAAGCTTCCATGGCTTTTCCAAAAAAGAAAGCCTAGCTGAAGGAGTCCCACATTCAGCAACTGATGGAACTCCTAGAGAGAAAATTGGCAAGGATATAAAAGAACAAACTGACCAACCAACAGGATTTAAATGACATACACAGAACACACCACCTAGAACAGCACAACACACACACTTTTTTTTCCTGGTTCCTATAGAACATTCACCAAGATAGACCAAATCCTGGGCCATAAAACAAACCTCAACAAATTTAAAAGAACTGAAATTATACTGGTATATACTGAGTATAATGGTATTATACTGAGTATGTTCTCTAACAATAACGGAATCAAACTAGCAATACATTTCAGGAGGACAACAAAATAAATTCCACACACGTGGAAACTAAACAACATACATTTAAATAGCTCATGAGTCACACAAAATCTGAAATCCAAAAAAACTGTGAAAAGAAAGTCTAGCTTTCTTTTTTGCTTAAGATACCACAAGCTGGGTTCTTAACATATCCCAAGCTGTTGGTAATGCCAAAAGTCACAGACTATAAAAATATATATATATCCTAAGAAAAGCCTTTTCTCTTTAGCCAAAGAACCAGGAAAGGTATAGCCTTGAAAGGCAGAAAAATGTGAGACAATAACCACTCTACTCCTGCCAAACACCAAGGAACAATCTGTGGCCCCATCCCTACCTTAGTCAGCAAAGGCTGAATGAGGATGCTAGACTTCTACCCTTGCCTGGCTATAATGAGACACTACCACTGATTCCTGCTGGGGTGGTGTCAGAGAAGACTGAGTGAAGAGCTAGAGCTTTCATTTTCTTCCCAATGATAACAGGGTCTCCCTCCATGGTGTCAGGGGACGCCAGGTGGGAGCAGTAGTAAAGCACTTCCCTCTCAGGCTATCAGCAGAGGCCAAAGACGGAACCCAACTTTCCACCCCTACTTGGCTGGCATGGTGTCAAAGAGGAGGTGTACTAAAATGGAAGATTTAAATCACATGCAGAGTCTCATAACACAATACTCAAAATGTCCAAGACACAATGATACAATAAAAAATCACTTATACCAAGAACCAGGAAAATTGCAGCCTGAATAAGAAAAGACTGAGATGAATCAGATGTTGGAATTACCTGACAAGAATTTTAACAAAGCCATCATAAAAATGTTTCAACAAGCAATTACAAATACATGCTTGAAACAAACAAAAAAATTGAGTCTCAGCAAAAACAAACAAAACAAAAATGGATATAAAGAGCAAAATAAAAATTTTGGAACGGAAAAATAGCTGAAATACAAAACTTGCCAAACGGGCTGAACAGTACAGTGGAAAAGACAAAAGACAGAATCAGTAAGCATGATGAGAACCAGTATCATTTACGAAATGTGAACAACAGAGAGAAACATCAGAAACCATGGATATCAGAAGAAAGTGGAATTATCTTTCAAGTGCTGAAAGAAAAGAACTGTCAACCCAGAATTCTATACTCAGTGAAAATATCCTTCAGAAAGGGAAAGGAGATAAGACATTCTCAGACTAACGAAAACTAAGAGCACCTGTTACCAGCAGACTTAACCTAAAAGATTGGTGGCTAGAAAGTTCATAAGGAAAAAAAAAAAGCAGAATAAGGCTTGGAACTAGAACAGAAAGGAAAGACGAAGATCAGAATAGGTTAAAATAGGGGTGAATATAAATACTATTTTATTTCTCATGAATTTCATAAATCACATTTCATGGTTAAAGGAAAAATGCAATACAATCTGATATGCTGCTTAGGGCATGTAGAGGAAATATCTAAGACAATAATATCTTAAAAGTGGAGTAGGAAAAGAAGCTTAAATGTAAGTAAAATTTCTATACTTCATTCAAACTGGTAAACCTGTATACCAGTAGACTGTGAGAAGTTACTATGTACAATGTAATACCCAGAGCAACCACCAGGAAGCTACATAAAGCAATATACTAAAAAACACTATACATAAACAAATACAGAATCCTAAAGAAATGTCTGAATAAGAGAAACAGTGGAACTAGAAATAGGAGATAAAAAAGATAAAAGTTAAATAAAAAATATCAATAATGACCTTCAATATAATGGCCTAAATATACCATTTAAAATCATAAGATTGGCAGGGTAGTTTGAAAAACAATATGCTCTCCACAAAAAACAAAACAAAACACTTTAAATATGATGACACAGCTAGGCTGAGAGTGAAAGGATGATAAAAGATATACCAGGCAATTATTAAAGAAAAAAGCAAGACTGGCTATATTAATATTAGTCCAAGTATATGTCAGAGCAAAGAAAGTTAATAGTTAAAAGAGGGACAATGCACAATGACAAAAAGATCAATCTGCCAAAACACCAAACAGCACCAAAACAGCAGAGCTGAAAGATACATGAAGTCAAATTAATTAAGCTGAAAAGAGAAACAGGCAAATGCACAATTATAGTTGAGGATTTCAATATCCCACATTCAGCAACTGATAGAACTCCTAGAGAGAAAATTGGCAAGGATATAAAAGAACAAAATGACCAACCAATGACATACACAGAACACTCCACCTAGAACAGCACAACACACACACTTTTTTTTCCTGGTTCCTATAGAATATTCACCAAGATAGACCAAATCCTGGGCCATAAAACAAACCTCAACAAATTTAAAAGAACTGAAACTATACTGGTATATACTGAGTATAATGGTATTATACTGAGTATGTTCTCTAACGATAATGGAGTCAAACTAGCAATACATTTCAGGAGGACAACAAAAAAAATTCCAAACACTTGGAAATTAAACAACATACATCTAAATAGTTCAAGAGTCAAACAAAATCTGAAATCCAAAAAAACTGTGAAAAAAAATACAAGGAGAAATAAATAATAATGTAACACAAATGAAAATACAACATATCAAAATATGTAGGATGCAGCTAAGCAGAGCTTAGGAAAATTTGTAACATTAAATGCTTATATTAGAAAAAAATTAAAGGTCTCAAACCAATAATCTGAGGTCCTCCCCCTAAGAAACTAGAAAAAGAAGCAAAAAAAGCAAGCAGAAGAAAGGAAATAATAAATAAAAAAGCAGAATCAATAAAACTGAACACAGAAAAATAACAGAGAAAAATCAGTGAAAAAAAGCTGATTCGTTGCTAAACTAGCAATGACAAAGATAAAAGAGAATACACAAATTACCAATATTAGAAATGAAACAAGGGATATCACTACAGATCCTACAGCTATTAAAAGGATAAATGAATACTATAAAAAATTTTATGGTCATAAATTCAACAAGTTAGAAGAGAAACAGTTCCTCAAAAACCGCAAACCACTGAACTCAACTAAATGAAACAGACAACCTGAATAGTCCTATAACTATTAAAGAAATTGAGTATGTTATTTTCAAAACTCTTAGGGAAAAAAATAACCCCTCCAGGCCCAGATGATTCCACTGGAGAATTTTACCATTTACAGAAGCATTAACACCAGCTTTATACAATAAGCACATGAAAAGATGTTTAATATCATTAGAGATTAGGTAAATGCAAATCCAAACCACAATGACATGTCTCTACATGCTCATCAGAATGGCTAAAATGAAAAAAATAGTGACGATAGCAAACGTTAGTGAAAATGCAGAGGAACTTGATCACTCACACACTGCTGTTGGGAATGTAAAACCATATAGCCACTTTGTTAACAGTTTAGCAATTTCTTATAAAACGAAATATGCAACTATCACATAATGCAGCAGTTGCAATATTTAGCATTTATCCCAGAGGAATGAAAACTAATGTTCAAACAAAAATCTGTACACAAATGTTAATAGCTTTATCTGTCACAGCCGAAAACTGGAAACAACCCAGATGCCCTTCAACAGGTGAATGTATAAACAAACTGTGGTGTATCCATATCATGAATACTAAGAGCAATAAAAAGAAAAGAACCATTGATACATACAACAACTGGATGAATTTACAGGGAATTACGCTGAGTGAAAATAGCCAATCCCAAAAGGTTACATACTTTATGACTCCCTTTACATAACATTCTTGATTATGTTGTTCTAAATTACAGAAATTGAGAACAGATAAGTGGTTTCCAGGGCTCAGGGAGAAAGGGGAGAGAGGAAAGCAGATGTGACTACAAAAGGACCGCATGAGGGATTCTGGTGATGGAAATGTTCTGCTCTTCACTGTATCAACATCAGTATCCTGGTTGTGATAATGTACTACAGTTTTACAAGATATTACATTGGGGGAACTGGGTAAAGAGTGCATGGGATCATTCTGTATTATTTCTTAAAACTACTTGTGAATCTAGAAATATCTCAGAATAAAAAGTTTAATTTTAAAATGTGGCTAACATCCATATAGCCTTAACAGAGAATGGATTCTTAAGTACAGATTATTTCCACCATCACATGTTGATCACAAGGCAGGCAGTCAGGGTGCTACCGCATATGCTTCAGGCTTGTCATAGTGAATACAGAGAGAGCCAAGAGTTACACTGCAACAGGATGCCATATGTTCTCTCTCCAAAAGGAAGAGAACAAGATGAAATAACATCAATGCTCATTTTATAATGAGCTACATCTAATACTTCCCTGGACCCAGAGTTCTTTTTCTCCATATATTTCCTGGTGATACCACCCATATACTCACTCATCAAAGCCAAAAGCCATGCTAAGTATCACTATAGACTTCTTCTTCTCCATCACTACTTCCCTTTCTCACTAAAAGCTAACCAGTATCAAGTCCTGTCATACTTAGCTCAGAAATGTTTTTCTCTTGAGTCCCTTCTCCATTCCTATTACCACTGCCCTTTTCAGAGCTGTTATTAGATTGCACTTGCATGTATTACTTCTTTGGTCTTCTGATTGTCCTCTCTTACTTCAGACCTTACATCCATGCCCATTCTCACATTACATAAAAATTATTTTAAGCACAGAATATACAGAACTAAGTGTACTACTCATCTGGAAAATTTTACTTTTGCAGTATAGTACCCCAAATCCTTAACTTAATCTTTACAAGTTAATAAGTATGAAAGCATTGTAGTTCAAATTACAGGGTTTGCTTAGAAAGCTGTTTGTAGCTTAAAACCCATTAATTCCTATTCATCAGAGACCAATAGGCCTCAATGACCAGGCCTACCGTCTCTGCAGCTGGTATCACACCAGTCATTCTTGATATCTATACCACAAGTGACCAAAACATTTAAAGTTGCCTTCATACAATTTTCTCTGCTCTCTTATTTGCCTAACTTTTCCTTGTCCTTCAAGTGTCATTAACAAAGCCTGAACTAAATCTTTCTCCTCTGTGCCTCCTCCTACCCTGCATTCGCCATACTGTATTGAACTATCCTTTTACATGTTTCTGAACAACTCCTCCTGTACCCCTCTACTTTTTGAGTTATAAACTTTAAGAGACCTGTCTCCTCCAGGGCCTGTCACAGAGTGGATACTTACACTCTCTTTGTTAAACTGAGCTTCGTTAATATAACTCATGAGTTCTCCTATGTAGTCATACACCCAAGCTGTTGCCTCCACATATCCTAAGCACTAAACACGTAAGTTCTCTAGTTATTTTGGTACCTATGCTATTCTCTGTGCCTAAAATGCCCTTTACCAAAACCTGCTTTTCCTTTTCTTTTTAATAAAATCTTATCTCTAAAGAACCAGTTAAAACATCACCATCCTTCTATGGGATTTTTTGATCTATCTATTTCTTAAATGCCTATGGATCTTCACACATAAACTCCAGTAAAGCATTTATTGCATTATATTGCTCTTCAAAGGCAAAAATTCTCTTATTTTTCTTGCTGCACATTAAGGGTCCATGAAGATATTAGTAGTTGAACAAAAAGGTGTGAGACTGAGACAAAATAAAGCAGTAAAGGCAGATTTTAACAAAAGGCATATAATATGATTCTCATTATTTATTTGAAAAGAGTGGTTTAGAATCTCTTTCTCTTGGGGTACATAACAAAAGAAATGTCCTCATCTTTCTGGGAAAGTTGACAGTGTTTTGGAATAATGTTATGAGAGACAGAAAATGATGTTTCTCCAGATCCTTTCAAAGCTCATGATTCCTGGTGTTGGACTACCTAGAGGTACTTGTATCATCTGGAAAATACTACTTTTGCAGTATGGTACCCCAAATCCTTAACTTAATCCTCACAAGTTAGTAAGTATGAATAAAGCATTGTATTTCAAATTATAGGGTTTGCTTAGAAAGCTGTTTGTAGTCAACTAGTGTATGATTCTGAAAGTCAAAACCAAGAATGAAGTTGTGCCTAGTATTCACGCTACAGAGTCTTTTTGACACTTAAATGGAAGCCAAAAGTTTTGTCTTCATTTAACTTGACCTGTGGTTAAGGTAACAGTGAAGAGAAGTCACTAAAGACATATTTTTTGGCAGTTTTTATTATTAGTATAAAAATTATGTATTGGTTTTGCTAGATTCATTTTTTTCTATCAGCATACTACTTATTTCTTTTGGAATAAAATTTCTAAAGGAAACTTTTGGCAAAACTGAATGTATATAATGTTTGTATACTGAGTTGAAGATTCCAGCTGCCTGTATAATTTAATAGATTTTTAAATAACAACAATTGTGATCTTTTCATGTTTTGAACTATCTGATCTACATATCCTGTATTTAATACTCTGTAAGACAACGATGATAAATTTTTACATTTTTACAAAGAAAAGGCAAAACCAAAATCCAAGAACACAATGATTTTCTTTCTCTTCCTCAACTGTTTTCCTGAGCCCAGCTGTCTTTCAGGCTTTCCTCTGAGGCTTTGCATTGCCATTTTCCCTCATCAGCTGCCTACACTGTATCACAAAACAACTCACACTTAGATAATGCTTTACACTGGATGCTAATCATCCAGGGGAAGAAAAATGATAATCTTTTCTCCTACAATTTCTATCAAAAATGCAAATAAATTAACCTTTATTGAGCATCTACTATATATCAGGAACTATGCAAGGTATTTTCATATATGCTAGTTCTTTTGCTCTCAAGACTTTTTTTTTTTTTTTTTTTTTGAGACAGAGTCTTGCTCTGTCTTGTCCAGGATGGAGTGCAGTGGCGCCATCTCAGCTTACTGCAGCCTCCACCTCCTGGGTTCAAACAATTCTCCCATCTCAGCCTCCTGAGTAGCTGGGACTACAGGCATGAACTGCTGCACCTGGCTAATTTTGTATTTTTAGTAGAGATGGGGTTTCACCATGTCAGCCAGGCTGGTCTCGAACTCCTGACCTCAGGTGATCCATCCGTTTTGGCCTCCCAAAGTGCTGGGAATACAGGCGTGAGCCACTGCACCTGGCCTGCTCTAAAGACTTCTATAAGCAAAATATCCTGATTTTTCAGGCGAGAAAACTGACAATCACAAAAATTAATTTGTTCAAGGTCTCCTAAGTAGCAAGTGTCTCGATTCAAACCCAAATGTCCTGATTGAAAGTTCAGTGCTCAGTAGAAACTGAATTTTCTCCTTTGGAAAACTGCTTATTAGACATACCATGAAGATGTCATAGAGACTTGACTGAACTCTAAGAAAAGAGTGAGGTGGGATAGGGAGAAAGTATTAGAAAGGATTAAAAAATGGGTAAGTTAGGGGATTGGGTGGAATTTAGACAGCAAAAAAGCAGAAAAAAAGTTAAAGGTTTCTATGTTGAATAAATCTAATCAACAGTTCCAGTTACCTTCTTGATGGCAAGGTCAGGCATAACCATGTATGATGCCATCTCAGATGCCATATATGAGCCACAGATAAGATCTCTACTAGTTGAGGTAGCAATCTTCCAAGAGATTCTGAAGTAATAACTTCAGTCCTTGCTGAAGAAGCAAAGCTCCCTTTAAAGAAGAAGAAAAAACCCCTAGACTCTTTCTCTCTCTGAAGACGAGATAATTCTCCATTTGATGATAATACAACTCAGAAACCTAAACTTTAAAACTTGTCACTCTGTTCTTACATGGTTAACAGCAAAGGGTTACTTGTTAAGCCAAAAAAAATTTAATATTGCTCTTTTCGAACTGAGGACTGGTATTTGAGACACTTAATGAGTATGCAGGCTGTTTATTCCTTAGGTCTGCCACATGCTCTTCCTGTATCAAATAAGTGTATCAGAAAGTACACCTTAACTACATCTTAATGTTCTACAAACATGTCTTTGATGAAATAAGTTTTATTATTATGTATTAAGTATTATAAAAGGTCAAACGAAGTATCCATTTGAACAATGCTTCTAAGAAAACCTAAATAAATATAAAGAGATACCATGTTTATGGATAAGGTGGCTTCATACCTTAAAAACTCCAATTTTCCTCAAACTCATTAATAAATTCATTGATTCTCCAAAAACAAAAAACAAACCCCAGGAAAAATGCCAGATAATCATTCTTTAAATAAACTGAATGAAATGACTATAAAAAGCTAGAGTTTAACACACTGATGTTCTAAAACAAAAGGTAACTGCAAAAACAAAAGAGGTCAGAAAGCAAGAAAAACTTTAGATTAAAAATGTGATGGCGGGCATGGTGGCTCACACCTGTAATCCCAGCACTTTGGGAGGGCGAGGCAGGTAGATCACAAGGTCAGGAGTTCAAGACCAGCCTGGATAATATGGTGAAATCCTGTCTCTACTAAAAACACAAAAATTAGCTGAGTGGGGTGGCACGGGCCTGTAGTCCCAGCTGCTCGGGAAGCTGAGGCAGGAGAATTGCTTGAAATCCGGGAGGCGGAGGTTGCAGTGAGCCAAGATTGCACCATACAGCCTGGGCCACAGAGTGAGACACTGTCTTAAAAAAAAAAAAAAGTGATCATTTCAAACAAAATAATAAGATTGAAAAATGACATTTCTCAGAACAGAGCAAAAAGACAAAGTCTGAGAGAAAAGTTCAGAGATTTAAAGAACCAATATAGTTTGAAAGTTTGAAAGTCTGATGACCTGCCATGCCAGAGGGAGCAGAGAAAAAGGAAGAAAAAAAAAAGCCATTGTTAAAGAAATAATAAAAAAGCATTTTCCAGAGTTGAAAAAGAACATAAGCCTTCAGAATACAAGCCTACTGTACCCAGCACAAAAAAATGAACGAAGATCCATACCAAGACTCAAATATCACCGTGAAATTTTAGAATAGCGTAGATGAAGAAAAACTCTTACGAGTTCCCAAAAAGGAATGAAAGTCAGATTGGCACTGCACATCTGTTTAGCCACACCATCTATCAGAAAACAATGCTGCAAGCCCTTCAAAGATCTAAGAGGAAATGATTTTCAATTTAGAATTATATAGTTGGACAAAGTATCAATTAAGTGAGAGAGCAATAAAAGACATTTTCTGTATTTACAGATGCAGAAAATTTACTTCCTATATATTCTGGCTTAAAAAGTTACCAGAGGATATTTCCTAGGAAAACAAAGGGGCAAGTCAAGAATGAAAACAGCATGGAACCCAGGAAAAAGATCCAACGCAGAAGAGCAGTGAAAGAAAGCTTCAACATGACAGTTCTTTATCAGGCCTAGAAAACAACTGGGCCAGATTGAAACTAAGGAATAAAAGTTTCAGGAGGCAGGTTCAGGATACAGAGGACTCAACAGAAGAGAATGTGTGAATGAGAATTAGTAACATTGAGGATTATTACAAAGGGCAAAAACAGACTGAGAGGGGGAAAAGACTGAAAAAGTCATGATTGAAATTTGAAGTGAACTGAACAGTGCAAACATAAAACATGGATGAAATCTTAGGAAAGAGAAGTGATATGAGGTTGATGTTAAGACTAATCTTGCATTGACCAAAAGGTCGTGAACATTAAGAGAAATTATCTTAGCACTACTTGCCCCTGCATTAAAGATGTTTAGTTTATAAAAACATAGTAATGTAAACGCTTTTTTGCCTTCAAATTTTAATGCCAACCTATGGACAATAACCAGTTACTGGTACAGGGCTTATTGAAAACATTAATACCTTTGACAAAGTAAAAGTTAAAATAGTTAACATAATATGTATAGGTGACAAAAGTAGAAGGGTGGGTGGGTGTGTGCTAATGCTAATACCACCATTACAAAGACTTAGAAGGCATGTGGAAAGTTAATGGACCGAACATCAAAACTTGAATCATTTTCCAGTAAAACATGGTGGCAAACCAAGAAAGAAGAAGACACGGGATCCAGGAAAAAGATCTAAGAGGAAATTCAATGGATCTAATGCAGAAGTACAAAGACTGAAAGTTACAAAAGTAGTTTATAGACAAATAATTTTAAAATAGCAAACATTGTGAGAAAAAAAGGGGGAGAGCGTAGTGAAAGTAGCCTAATCATCTTTCTTAAGAGAAGTTCCAACTTATGTAAAGTTGATAAACTAAAAGATAATGAAGACTTTGTACTCTGGCAAGATAATGGCTAAGCCAATGTGAAAACATTTCTGTCACAATATATTAAATATAAACCCTTGCAAAATGATAGAAACTAAACAAAAACTGAGCTTATGTGTCTTTTGCAAAACACAGCTGAGGAATGTATTTATTACATTACGTAAGGTTCCTTATATAATGACTTATGAAATAAATTACTCAAATTGTCACAGAAAAATAGGAATCCAAAACTTTTTCCCTTGTCTTGTCAGGATGCCCAGCAGAAGCCAAAGCAAAACCACACAAGCGGAAAACTCCTACAACCGGTCTCCAAAGGATTTCCAGAGGAAAAAAATCCCATTGAAGGTAAGCTCAAAAGAAAAAAAATGACCAAACTTGAAGAAACTATCAACCATAAGCAAGAGCCAGAGGAAACAACAAATAGAAGGATCAGCACCACCAAGTACAGGAGTTAATGGAGCAAAAATGCCATCCAAAAAGATGTTTTTTGAAGTATGATTAAAATTAAAAATTCAATGGATAGGTTAAATAGCAATTTCTGACAGATAGAGGTGAAGGGGTAATTAGGAACTTTATGGAGGATCTCAGTAAATGAGCTGGAAGTGAGCAGAAGAAGGATAAGAGACTACTGCTTGTCATTATAGAGTCTATTATTGGAACCATTGTTTAGTGCATCTATCAATTGGAAACACTTTAAAGTTAGAATGCTTATATGTTTTACGAAATTTAATTGACCACAGTATTCTATGTCATTTAGTGCTCTGTATGTAAGGACACATGAAAAAAATTACTTCTTGCATTCCTTTATAGGAAAATGGGAATCCAAAGCTTTTCCCCATTTGCCTTAGTGGTAGGAATTCAAGAATAATTAAAGTGCTCAACAATGTTGGCTCATTCATATTTTATTCCCCATTTTAAGTTAATTTCTATTCTGATTTAATTTTTACTTTGTGCATTTTATATATGTTTATTTTTAAAGTCCATTGAAATTCTGAAAGACAGTGGGAGTGAATCTATAAAATTCTTATTACACAGGATGTCAAAAGTTATTGATTTGTTCCTTCCTAAAATGGGATTAATCTTAGGTGTTTATGTTGATTTAAATCTTTTCAGAAGTGTGTATATTCTCTAAAAGGTCTTAAAGGGATATTCATACATAGGGGTTAGAACCAATTTACCTTTCATAAAATCTCTAACTGCAGAGCTGCTCCAGTTGAGATGAGGTAGAGGCAGAGGAGGGAAACGTGAGCCCCTAGCCCCAGTGGGCTCTCAAGGGCTCCCTGACACGGTGGGAAAACTGCTGCTACAGTGAGTCTCAGTTATCCAGTTAATAAGAAGTCTGATTATTCTCACCAGGAGACTTGGGTCAAAACGCTACCACAGAAAATTCATAGGAGGAAGTATCAATTTTTTTATTGTTACCTTTATAAACCCAGACTTATAAGAGGAATTCAGTGTTGATAAAGGAAATGAGAGAAAAGCTTAGCTAAAACTTAAGACATTGAAATTTCGGTCATAATAGTATTTTTGCTGCTTCTAAATAAGCATAGCCATTAAAAATTAATCCAGTAATAGTTTTAAAAATTACGCTAAATCTCAAAAACAATTGGATAAAAATCTAGTTATTAAATTTAATTTTCTTACATTGTAGAGACAAGGCAAATGTTAACATCTTGTGTACTGTTGAACTCTTTTACAATCTTGAGTCTTTCCTCTGATTTTGTACTTCCATCAAGTCGTCGGTAATCAAGCCCAGACGCCATACAGTACTGCTGTAGCACGTCAAGCAACTAGACGAGAGGTATGAAGATGGGCAAACATGAATCTTGGTTAAGTAAGTTTCAGACCATTACAAAGTTGAGACTTGTTAAGCATTAATTATTGGTGTTCATAATTTCCTTCTTATAATTCCAAGAACAATAAATATTTTTCTCACTTCTGACCCATGTATTTATTCCTGTTTTCCTGCAACATTATGGCTTTAACATTCAGAACTTGTTTTAAAAATCAATCTTTTCATTTTTAAGAAACAAACAATATTACTGGCCAAATCATTTACATAAATATATGTGTGCTATTTTCTAAGTTCTAAAATATATGAAATGTCTTAAAGAACATTGTAATTATTAAGAACATCAACAGAAAATAAAAATCTATCTTTGAGTTTGATATTTAGCAACCCTGAAACAATTGAAATTTTAGTGTCTGTTTAAAAACTTCAAGTTGCTTACCTCACTATTTCCTACTGTGTAGATAAGAGAAAATGTGGCTGTAAGGTGTCATGTAGGCATATGCTTTATTCTTTATGCCTCAAAAGTTGAGGCCGGCCAATCAAGGATATACTTTAGATGAACTCACCTTGGTGGAAAAAGAAAAGAGAAGAACTTTATCTCTGTTTTTCCTGCAATGATTTAAAAGCTGCTGAAGGACCTGAAAATGAACCACAGAAAATCAGTGAACCAGTTCCAACTAAAAGTACACTTTATACATATAAACATCACTTGAGAATTTCTTTAAAATTATCTTCATACAATACTAACCTCATTCATTTTTTCTAATTCCTTTCATTTTTTCCAAGTTAGAGAAATAAAGTATTAGCTATTACATCAAATGTTATTCATCATCATATTGTCAATAAGGAGGTAAAGTTCCCAAAGACCTTTATTTCATCTCATCTGGTTTTAATAAAAAGGAAGCATTTTGGATTATGGGATGCATTTAAATGGATTAATTTAATTTCCAAAATACACTTTCTTTATACCTACAATATGCTAAGAAACTAAATTATAGAGCAGCATTCCTTTTAGGAAGTATTTAAATTGTCCCTAGATGGACGTAATGAAATGTGTTCAATTACATCTAGGTTCTAAAAGTCTTGATATTTATTTTCTTAGAATAATCAGTCAGATACACACCTCTTCTCATTTTCTCCCCTTTGTTTCTCTATTTACAGTAAGCTCTGACTTCCAGATCTGATTTTGACCTCAAAATGCCAGTAATCTGCCCCCACACACAGTGCTTTCAGGGAGGAAGCAAACAGTCCAAAGCCTTGTGTATAACAGTCACACCGTTACTTTTATTTCCACATCTGACAATGACAGCTCCAGAACAATGTGGAAAAGCAATCCACAGAGGCGAAAAAGAAATTTTCTATACAAAGTCTAAATTCTTCTGAAAGATGAAACAAACACTAAAACAATTTATTTAATGATAAACATTTAAGCTTTTAAATAAAAAAATACTCAATATAACACTTACTCAATCAAGAGAAGCTATTGTGCTAACTTTGACCTCTACCTCCCCCCAGTCCCTCAAAAAAAGCTATGGAGTTAAAAAAAACTTCTACTCAGATAACCAAATTTATTTATCAAATGGTAAATAAAAATGTTATGGATCAGGTAAACATTACTTTCATATTTGGAGAACATATGAAGTTTTATTTGCATTTAGTTCATTTTTTAATAAAATAACTGATTCTATATGAAGTACGTAATTTGAATTTCACATAAGACTTTTTAAATTGGTAGATATTATTTTTTCTGTTTTACAGAACTGAGTAGAAAATGCACAGAACTCCTCTTTCCCTACTTCCAACCTCCTCCACACTTTCTCTTATTAATATCTGTATTAATATTATTAGAAAATATAACATCAAGTATTATTAGTATTGGTGTGGTATATTTGTAACAACTGATGAGTGAATATTGATACATTATTATTAGCTAAAGTCCATAATTTACATTAGGGTTTATTCATTGTGTTACATAGTTCTATGGGTTTTGACAAATATATCATGACATGTATCTACCATTACAGTATCATACACAATTGTTTCATTGCCCTAAAAATTCCTTGTGCTTCACCTACTCACTCTTTCCTCCCCCAGAACCCATAGCAACCACTGATCTTTTTACTGTCTCCATAGTTTTGCCTTTTGATAGTATTATATAGTTGGAATTATACAGTATGTAGCCTTTTCAGACTGGTTTCTTTCACTCAGCAATATGCATCTAAGGTTCTTCCATGTCTTTTGGTAGCTTGATAGCTCATTTCTTTTTATTGCTAAATAGTACTCCACAGTATGGCTGTACCACAGCTTTTTAAATCCATTTACCTACTGAAGGACATCTTAGTTGCTTCCAAGCTTTGGCAATTATAAATACACTCATAGGTTCTTGTCGGGATGTAAGTTTCTAACTCATTAAAACTCAATAAAATTTAATTCATTATAACTCATTTGGGTAAATACCAAGGGGCACAATTGCTGGATCATATGGTAAGACTATTTAAGGTAATAGTTTTTAGTTAAGAGCTTTGTGAGAAACCACTGAACTGTCTTCCAAAGTGACTATACCATTTTGCATTCCCACCAGCAGCAGATGGGAGTTCTTGTTACTCCACATCCTCACCAGCATTTGGGCTTGACAGTGTTCTGGATTTTGGCCGTTCTAATAGGTATCTAGTGGTATCTCCTTGCTGTTTTAATTTGCAATTCTTTAATGACATATGTTGTTGAGCATCTTTTCACATGCTTATTTGCCATCTCTATTATCTTCTTTGGGAAAGTACCTGTTCAGATCCTTTGCCCATTTTTAAATTGGATTGTTTGCTTTCCTACTGTTGAGCTTTAAGAGTTACCTGTACATTTGTAAACCAGTCCTTTATTGTTTTGCTAATATTTTCTCCCAGTCTGTGGTTTGTTTTTCATTCTTCTTAAGATATTAACATTTTAAACCAAGGATATATTGTATAGAAATCCATTCTCATTATTTGGGGTGGTATCATAACTATTGCAACTTCAAGTGTTTTCAAGTATTTTACAGTAAAAACAAAAACAAGTCACAGGAAAAGTAAATGTTTTTAGACTGGAGATCTTAATTAGGCTAGTTTAAAGAGACTAACTAAATGAACGACTATAAATTAAGATCCCAGAAATCTCCAAAATGACAATGTAATCAACAGATGTTGGAGTCTTAACAATATAGACCCAATGTTTTATCACTCAGTTGTCCTCCACAGAACAAGACAATCCACCTATAAAGGAATCGTATTATTTGGGGGTGTTAACAGCAAGGAACCTTGGATCTTAACTTTGCTCAACTTGGTCAGGCCTAGAAAGATGAACATGACCCTTGTGTGACTTCAGCAGCACCAAGCTGGATTCCTAGTCTTTTTTTCCACCCTCCACAGTAAGTGGCTCTGCGGCATTTCTCAAGAGGAAGAAAAGTGAAGATTTTCATCAGGTGAATGATTGCAACTTGTGACTAACCCCTTGAATGATAGTTGAGGTCAAAACTCTGACACTCAAGAGAAAGAGGTGGGGTCATAAGTGTAGCTTTGAGGCTATAAAGATTATAGCAGGCATTCTTTTCAGAGTCCTTGCACCTGCAGGCTGACCTGTGACAAGACAAGCTAAACAAAGATCTTTTATCACCTGAATTCAAAAAGTAAATGCAACTCAATTCTTAGAGTTCTTAAACCCATAGGCAATGATTCTACGATAAGCCTGTAAGTCTGCATTACCAAATCAATATATGACCAGATGATGCTGTTAGTCAAATGATTTAACATAGTCCTAAAAATATATCCCTAGCTTATTACTACCCATCTGTTTGGTTGGTGCTCTCTCACAAACCAAGTAAATTACCTGCATCATTCACATATAAAAATACTACCCAGCCTCCAGCAACAATTTATGCTTACCTTTTCCCTCCTAAAAATTAAAATAAAATTAAATTTAATCATTCTCTTAATCAGACACTATTATTCCTAGGGAGATTAACTTTAAAAGTATATTTTACAAGTATATATTAATGAATATATAAAATATATAAAATGCAGAGTTATAAAACTTAATTTCAAGACTGGTAATTTTTTAGTGAAGAGTCACAGGGAATAAAATTTAAATGAGTAGCAATGGCTAATGCAGTTTTCAGAGGAGGCTATAATTTCTGGAAATGTTCTACTGGTTTAAACTGTGGGATAGTAAGTGCTCAGTTCTAAACTGGACTTTTTATATATTTTAATTTAAAAATAATTAAAGTCAATGAAATGGATGACAAAAATAGATTTGCTACCTTAGGAAATATCATTAGATTTGAATTATTTGTTGTGGTAATAAATCACATGATATCCTCATTAATATAAACATTTATTTTTTAAAAGCAAGTTTTTAATGCAATAGTCTTTATGTATGTATGTATATTCCTATCTTCTATTTTATTTCATTGATTTTAGAGGTCCCAAGCAAACTAAACCATGATGAACTTATCTAGATCAATTGCTAAAAGTATTTCTATAACAAAAAAAAAAACAAAAACTGCTTTGAACTACTTGCTTTTTATTCATGTCAAAAAGAACTTACCTTTTAAAAATTATAACAAAGTTGAGTTTTGTTCTGTAAAAATCTGTGAATCTACAAATAAAGATTCTTGATAGACACTAAGGGGTTAAACAAACTCTGTTGTTGCAAGGAGGCAGGAAGCTGTCAGCATTTCATGCTGCTGCCACAGGCAATGCCCAAGGCCTGGGTCAAGGTTGGAGAACTTAGCCTTACTTTTCGCACCCTTCCCTCGGTAACACATTACCAAGAGCAGCACAGCTACGGGTCAATTTTCCTGTGTATGACAAATGACTATTTGCAACTTTACGATCTAGTTCTGCAAGTAAAAACAACATGCAGAAAATTCTAGACATACAGACCTTGCCCATCTTAAACTCTTCAAGAAATTCCTTTCTCTAATTCCAAGCTAAGGCCTTTCCTTACCCCCCTGTTTTGCATTAGCTTTTATATTTCTGGTAGGTTATTTCCTTAAACATTTGAAGACAAGCTATTATCTATGTGGTAACAGCACACGCATTTTAAGAGGGCATAAGTCCAATATATCAATAAGGAAAATTTGAAGTATATTTGAAGCAACTACTACAGAGGACCTATCGAGTGCACACCATCTGTATTCGGGGTTCATAGTGACCTAGTAAATGCTGATACAACTGCACCACTTGTCCATAGCCACCATCTCTTCTGAATGACTGAGCACCTGTTCTGATTAGTTGGTGTCTCTGTCATACCACTGAATAAATATTTTGTGTATCATGTCTGTATGCAACCTGAAAGAGGAGCACTTACCTTCATTTTTCCACTGTATTTAGGGTCAGAAAGTGTTTCAAAGGCTGCATCTTTGCTTTTCTGCACAAAATCTGGGAATCTGGAAAATACCTGATCACATATCCTTTTGATAAGTGTGTCCTTGAAGGGAAAAGGCAGAAGAAAAGATATTTCCACTTAACACATTCAAACCTGTATAAATTGAAATAATTTATGAAAAAAAATTCTTTTTAGAAAGAATGTATTACTTTAAAGATTTTTGCTTCCCTAAGTCAGACTAAGAATTCAAAAACTCTTAAAGTTATATGTTAAACGTATGGCGTTGAATTCTTAATGATGTGGTTATTAACTTGATCATTACTTTTCAAAGATTTTTTAAGATTTCCAAAACAAGGTGCTAAATACTCCCAAAGAGTAAAGAGTACTATCAAAGAACAATATCAAATTCTTAAGAGATTTCAAAATTACATTTAAATGGCATCAACTATAACAGAAAAAAATGTAAAATCATTACAAAAACATCTTTTCATTTATGTGTGCTCTAGAATAAAAGGAAACAACCAAAGTAAACTTTGAAATTACTGATTTTTGCCAGTTTGGTAAACAGCCCTAATATTTAATATACAAATTATTATAAATCCTCATTTTACCCAGTAGATTAAATACCATTACAGACATTATTAGAGGAATAGAACTGACCCATCAAATATGTTATTTAGTAATTATACCAAAGACTGTTTTGAAAAATGAAGATATGAACATTATTAAAGGCATAAAAGATAGTTCTTATTTTAAATTAAGCTTACATTTGTTCACTTTGATTAAAAACTTAAGTGCACATACTCCTTGATATCTACATTTAAAAATAAGCAAATCAGTTTCCTCTTAAATTTCATCCACAAAAACTTTATTTAATAACTATTTTAAAACTTTATAAAATATTCACAACAATAGCATCACAAAGAAATGTAAAATGCCAACCAAACCTGTTGTTTGGAAGTACTAGCAGCTTGCAGTAGTGCGACATGGTTAGCTACCTTCTGAAGGACTGTAAGGTAACTGAGATACAAGGTTTTCACTGTTTCACCGTGAGAATTGGTCTGTAACCAGAAAAATATAGAAAATAAAAAGGACCAGCATAGCTATGCACCTGCTTACATCATAAAATGTATCACTTACAATAACATTTATTATCTGGTTACTTTGGCACAATAAATTCCAAGAAAATGATGGTCAATTATTACACAAAATATCCACAAATAGCTAATGTGGAATCATACTTTTGGTAAATCATAATAAATTATATTTTTCATAAAGGGAGAAAATCCTTATTACAGAAAGTATTTATCCTCATGACACACAGTGATGGAAATGTTGCTGTTACGAGGTGCCTGGTAACAAAATCTAAGTGCAGTGGCAGTGCTATGCAGACCCCTTCTCATTTACGCTCCAAGGCTCCTAGGAAACTGGGCTATTACAAAAAAGGGAAGTAGTTAAAAACAGCAAAATAAATGAGACCAAATAAATATCAAACTAGATAAATATTCACTTAGGGTTTCTCTACATACACAGATATGTGACATAATTTAATAAAACAGAGGTGAAACATGAGCAGGAAATATAAACAGAAGGTTAAAAAAAGTACAAATAAATTTTGTTTCTTTTAAAAAAACACTTTCTTTGATACTCAGTTTCTATTAAATTGACACTATATCTAACATCAGAATAGTATTTTAAGCCTCCTATACAAGAGTATGTTCGTTTACTATTAGTGGATAATGAGAAACTTCTTGAAAATGAAATGAAATTTCAAAATGAAAGGATACTTCCCAAGAAAAGCTAAAATGGAGGATATCAAAATTAAGCTCACTTTCTGAAATTAACTTTTTGAAAATATATTTGAATATTGTATTTTATATGTGATTACTATTTGATATTGTAAAATATTTTTGAAAACTATTTTTTAAGACACAGCTTTAAAGAACTGTCTGAGGAAAAGGTATTTTATCATCTGCTACTTTCTTTTACACTAGAAGAGAGTACTATGTAATCAAAAGCATGATTATAAAGATATATTGAAATGCTTGCCTTATAACAACAATTTCTCCTTTTTCGGCCACTCCTACAGGTACAAGGCTCAGAAGACTGAAGTATCAAAGTCACATCCTCTGTTTCTAACACTGTTTGATAGACAGCTTTCTGGAAATCTGTCAAAGAACAATACACCATCTGCCAAGATAAAATACAAGGTAGTTATTAGTATTTTGTTTATAACAATAAAAATCATAATCTACATCTGATTTCATAGATTATAACAGTGAAAATTGGCCAGGCACAGAGGCTCACGCCTGTAATCCCAATACTTTGGGAAGCCAAGGAGGGCGGATCACAAGGTCAAGAGATAAAGACCATCCTGGCCAACATGGTGAAACCTCATCTCTACTAAAAATACAAAAATTAGCTGGGCGTGGTGCCACGCGCCTGTAGTCCCAGCTACTCGGGAGGCTGAGGCAGGAGAATCGCTTGAACCAAGGAGTCAGAGGTTGCAGTGAGCTGAGATCACGCCACTGCACTCCAGTCTGGGCGACAGAGTGAGACTCCGTCTCAAAAAAAACAGTGAAAATTGCTATAAACTAATTTTTCCCTCTATTTACATCATTATGATGATTTCTACTGACTGTCTTATATTCTTTGCTCTCCACCCCACCCTGGATAATATAAAGTATAATTTCATTTTCAAATAAACCTCATAGAATTTTTTTAATTAAAAGAAATCATAATATGAACAAACAAATGATGTTCCTTACACAGTTGACTCTTGAACATGGATGGTGCTAGGGTGCTAACTCCCCACACAGTCAAAAGTCCATGTATAACTTCTGACTCCCCAAAAACATAACTACTAATAGCCTACTGTTGACTGGAAGCCTTAACAACAGTATAAATAGTTGAGAAACACTACTTTGTGTATCTATTATATATTATATTCTTACGATAAAACTAGAAAAAAAGAAAATGTTATTAAGAAAATCACAAAAAAGTGAAAATATCTTTACTGTTCATTAAGTGGAAGTAGGTCATCATAAAGGGCTTCATATTGAGTAGGCTGAGGAGAATAAGGAAGAGGAGAGGTTGGTCTTGTTTTCTCATGGTTGGCAGAAATGAAGAGGTGAAGGAAGTGAAAAGGAAGTCAAGGGAGGCAGGAGAGGCAGGCACACTTGGTGTAACTTTACAGAAACATGTCGTAATTTCTGTCTCACATTTCTGCTTTTCATTTCTCTAAAAAAAGTTTCTATATGGTGCCAGTCCTTCTTCCACCATTTGCTTTAGTTTCAGTGCCCATATCATAGAAGGGTCCATGTCACAAAAGAAGTCAAAAGCAGTCTCAAATAATCAGAATCCCTCTGCCACATTATTTAATGTCAATTTGTTTTCTGGCACTGCTTTTTCTGCGTCTTGTTCCTCATTGTCTGGCTCTGGTTTGAAAGCACTTATCTGCATCATGTCATCTTCGATTAATTCCTCTGGTGTGGTGTCCTGAATTTCTTTAAATTAGCTCTTGAATTTCTCCAAGATCCGTCTCTTGAAACCCTTCACCTTTTTTGCCTCTCATGATTTATTTGATTGGCTCTGTTGTAAATCCTGTGAAGTCATGCACATCTGGACACAGTTTTCTCCAGCAGGAATTTACTATTCCAGGAATGATGGCTTTCATGGCTTTTTCTATAACAATGACGGTATCTTTAAATGGTGTAATCCTTCCAGACATTCATGATGTTCTATCAGGGTTCTTCTTCACAGCATTGACAATCCTTTCCATAGAGAACCAGGTGTAATAAGCCTTAAAGGTCCTTATGACCCTCTGATCTAGAAGCTGAATTAGACATGTTGTGTTTGGGGGCAAGTGGACCACTTTGACGCCTTTGATGTTGAACTCATGGGGTTCTGGGTGGCCACAAGGATTATCCAATATCAAAAGAACTTTAAAAGGTAGTCCTTTACGGGCAAGGCACTTCTTGACTTCAGGGACAAAGCAGTGACATTTTTTTATTTGTAAAATACAAATATATAAATACTTGTAAATATTTATATGCTTATATCACTACAACAGATTATTGGCAATAAACAGGCAAAGGTGCATACAAGCAAATACAGTAATGTCTCTATAAAATAATGCTAATTTTTTTTCCTAAATGCCGTGTTTATTCTGTAAACAGGCTCAGAAATGTAGACACAGGCCGGGCGTGGTGGCTCACGCCTGTAATCCAAGCACTTTGGGAGGCAGGCAGATCACGAGGTCAGGAGTTCAAGACCAGCCTGGCCAAGATGGTGAAACCCTGTCTCTACTACAAATACAAAAATTAACTGGGCATGGTGGCGTGCGCCTGTAGTCCCAGCTACTTGGGAGGCTGAGGCAGAATAATCACTTGAACCCAGGGAGGCGGAGCTTGCAGTGAGCCAAGATCATGCCACTGCACTCCAGCCTGGGTGACAGAGTGAAACTCCGTCTTAAAAAAAAAAATAGACACAATTTGTAGGTTGAGAAATCTCTGTGTAGTTGTTACTTCACAACAGCAGGACTGACGATGGCTTCTGAGCATATTAACCTACCATTTTTCTGTTTTTAAAAAACACAATGAGAATGGATTCCAAATGGCTTATTTCTCTAACTGATGGTCACATTTTTCTGCTCTAGTCTTTAAGAACAAGTCGAGCCCTCACTTGAGCCACCACCTCTTTGGCTCTTAGGCCTCAACAATCCCAAGAGTAGACACGAAGCCAGTCCTAGGCACCCCCGACTTGTAAAAATCAGGCTGTCCTTTTCCACACAATTCTCAGAGTAGCTGTAATGACTTCCATTCATCATTTTGTCTTTAGCAAGTAGGTATGTTGTAACTTTACTTCCAAAACCTATTTCATGAGCCAACAGACCTGCAGGACCTGCATAAATGGTAGCTATGAGGCCCTTCTCGTTTTCTTGTTCCTTCAGTATCTCTCTCAAGGCAGCAGACTCAAATAAAATCTGTGCACCCAGATTACCTCCTGTTAGAAACATCGTGTCATTTGGTCCCTCTTTTTTGCATCTTCAAGACTGACATCAGGACAAATAACAACATCACAGCTACACTGTACTGGGTCTTTTCCAGCCAGACCTGCAATGGTGACCTTAATCTCAGCTTGTCTCATCATGCCTACAGGGCTGACTGCCTCCATTTCCTCTGCTCCTTTAGCCAGGATGACCACAACTCTTTTGGAAGCTATTTTTATCTTTTATTTTTTAAAGACCCAAACCAGACTGAAGAAGGATGCATGGCAGCACACATCCAGCCTGCCCCCTCCCAATGCTAGATTTTTAAAAAATGTTTATGTAAAATATTTAGTACAGCCTGACCCCAACCTTAAATATAAAAGTACATATAAGAAAAAAAGAGAATACAGAAGTTGGTGGTCAATGATTGAAGTACAAAGGTATCTTGAGTTATTTATTATTATTAAACATAGTGCCAATTACTCAATATTTCTTGTGTGTCATGCATTTCAGAGTAACCATGTGAGGCAGGCGCTATTATCATCACTACCATTTAACAGAGGAAGAAACCCAGGTTCCAGGGCCTCACAAATTGCTCCAAGTCACAAAACTCTAAGCAGAGGTGCTCCAAGTCACAAATACTCTAATCAAATAGTATTTGATTTCAGAGCCCAAGCTCTAAACCTCTATGAACAATTCTTTTCTTATACTTTTGTACTGTTCCTACTAGACAGATAGCTAAATCACATATATGAAGTTGCATAAAACATTTTTAAAAGTGAGAGTTCATGAAGTATCTCAATTTAGTAACAATATTTGCTTTAGATAAGTATCAAAAGTCAGATGTATCTATTTCCCCAACCTGCATATCAATATCATATTTTCCTTTCAAATCTATCTTTTTAAAGAAACAATCAAGAGGATACACTAAAATTAGAGGGCATTTCATAGGATTGCCCTTATTTGGGACAACATTAATTAGGTTTAGTTCCATAGTAATCTACAGAACCTTTATTCCATTGCCCAAGCTAGAAGAAACACAAGATGAAGAACTATAGAAGAAGACTACTATATTTTTTAAAAATCCTCTTGAAGTCCACTCCTCATATTTTCTTAAACAATTTAACAATGTAGTTTTCCTACAAATTCTAAAAGTTAGGTTAGTTGTGTAACTGCAAATAGCATTCTACAAGAAACAAACCTATATATTTTTTAAAAAGCTCTTAACCACTTTGGTCCTACAGCTAGAATTAAGGTACCAAAGAATACACTGTGTGCTGGATAGTACACAGTATAGGAAGGACAACGTGTGAACAGAAAACACACTGCAGAGAGAAGCTCTTCCTTCTTTACTGGGGAAAAAGTGCATCAAAAGTTTTGATGAGGCCAGGCACGGTGGCTCACGCCTGTAATTCCAGTACTTTGGGAGACTGAGGCAGGTGGATCACCTGAGGTCAGGAGTTCGAAACCAGCCTAGACAACATGGTGAAACCCTGTCTCTACTAAAAATAGAAAAAAATTAGCCAGGCGTGGTGGTGCACATATGTAATCCCAGTTACTCGGGAGGCTGAAGCTGCAGAATCGCTTGAACTTGGGAGGCGGAGGTTGCAGTGAGCCAAGATCGCGCCACTGCACTCCAGCCTGGGTGACAGAGCCCAACTCTGTCTCAAAAAAAAAAAAAAAAAAAAGGTTTTGATGAGAAATGAGTTTAATGTATACTAATAATAAACCTGTTAGCTAACAGGTTAATAAAGTCAGTAAGGAAAACAACTGAGCTCAATCAATGGTTTCTGAAATTCTGCGCATAACAATTTTTTTCCATACAGAATAAAAGGCAAAAAACTGTATTTACAAAATGCCACAGGAGACAGACTTTTTCTTAAAAAGGAAAAAAAAATATGACCACAAATTAATAATATATACAAATGCGGTTCTTACCCGGTCTTCCTTCTTAGGCAACTGATCCTTGATAAGAGTCTTGGTGCGCCTGAGAAACCAGCCAGACATCTTTTCGGCAAGTCTTTGCATGGCCTTTCGGCCCGTGGCTAGTTCTCTCTTTGTTGCCGTGTGTCTCTGACCATGTTCTACTGGGTCAGAAAACTGCTTCTTGAAGTAGGTCCCGCTCCCTAAAAGGCCTGGCACAGCCCTTTATAAAGACAATAAGAAAAATGTAAGGGCTTTATTATCTAAAAACACTAACTTCTTGCTTCTAAGAGATATACTACATTACTTGATCATCAATGGTAACAAAAACAAAAGCCAAGAAAACAGAATGTTCTTTCTTTACGACAGTTTCAGGTTCTAACTATGATATGAGGATGAAACTGGCAGTGAACATGTATATTTACTTCAGGGACCAAGAGTAATATATATAAAGATAGGTTTTCATGGGACTCTCTACTCTGTATACCACGTCTGGGATCAAACACATCTAAAACCAGGCAAATGACTGTTTCGT
Organism: Gorilla gorilla gorilla; assembly: GCF_029281585.2. Taxonomy (NCBI): domain Eukaryota; kingdom Metazoa; phylum Chordata; class Mammalia; order Primates; family Hominidae; genus Gorilla; species Gorilla gorilla. Next base: position 92,363,464 of record NC_073237.2, on the reverse strand, counting down.
TTGTTTGGAAACTAATGATTAGCAAACAAGACAGTATTCAGCTGAAAAACTATTAAACAATTTTTTAAAAAGTGTTTTCCCTCACCAGTCCATAACACACCACAGTTCCTTCATGTTGTTCTGAAGGATGGTTCCAGTGAGGCCAATGCGGACATTACATTTCAAAGCTTTCATAACTTCTGTTACTCTAGCTTTTGGATTCTTGATTCTATGAGCTTCATCCACAATGACAGCTGACCATTCCAAACTATAAAGTAAGAAAAAAGAAGGGTGAGGTTGAGAAAACTTCCTTTCTTAGTCCTTACAATTTTAGACAGTAGCTTTCGCTATCAAAGTTTTGGAATTATTTTTTCCTTTTTACTCTTTGATGACTCCATTGGATTCTTACCCACTTAGTTAAATGGTCACACCATTGGACAGTCGACAAAAATAAAATGCGTAGAAAAGAAAGGGTATAGACATTCTTTAATGATGGTAAAAAGAAAAATTTCATTTAAACATCACTGAAATGACAATAAAAGAATTTTTTAAAGTAACAAACCAGAAAAACAAATATAAAAAATAAAACTTGCAATGTTTTATTGCAATATTTTTCTGAATGAAAAATATCAATATAAACTCATGATTTTTAAAAGCTGTATTCCATAGCCCTGTCCACTAAGAAAGTTTAGAGTTGATTGTTACCCCAGTAGCAATGAGCACCCATAGTGGTCTCTTTACTGAAAGGAATGAGAGCCTCACGGAAGAATGGAGAAACAGCTGATTTCAGGCATATGTTGGGGGAAACACTGAACAGCCGAAAAGCACAGATGTATCTAAAGACAAATGCGAATATGTCCAAAGAATAGAGATGCCAGCCTAATTGGAATATTTGAGCATTGTTACAAATATTGACTACAATTGAAAATATTGAATAAACAAAAATCCAGGAGTTCTATGAAAAAAATGAATTTAGACACTTACTTCACACCACACATGAAAATTAACTAAAAACAGATCACAGACCTAAATATGAACTCAAACTTTTAAAAAATGGGAAAAAAAATTTTTGACTCTGGATTAGGCACGTATTTCTTAGATATGACACAAAACTTATAGTCAATTAAAAATAGTGTGATAAGTTGGACTTCATCAAAGTTAAAAACTTTTGCTCTTCCAATGACACCATTAAGAAAATAAAAAGACATGCTACAGACGAGGCAAAAATATTTGCAAATCATAATCTGATACAGGACTTGTATACAGAATATATAAAGAATTATTACAACTCAGCCAGGCACAGTGGCTCATGCTTGTAATCCCAGCACTTTGGGAGGCTGAGGCGGGTGGATCACGAGGTCAGAAGATCAAGACCATCCTGGCCAACATGGTGAAATCTTGTCTCTACTAAAAATACAAAAATTAGCTGAGCGCAGTGGCGTGTGCCTGTAGTCCCGGCTACTCAGGAGGCTGAGGCAGGAGAATCACTTGAACCAGGGAGTCAGAGGTTGCAGTGAGCCCAGATTGCGCCACTGCACTCTAGCCTGGTGACACAGCAAGACTCCGTCTCAAAAAAAAAAAAAATTATTATAACTCAACAAAATTTAAAACAACCCAATTAAAACATGAGCAAAAGATTCTAATAGACACCAAATGTCTATTTGAAGATACAGATGTCAAATAAGCACATTAAAAAATTCTCAGCATCATTAGTTATTAGAGAACTGCAAATTAAGACATGAAATACCACAACACACCCACTAGAATGGCTATGATAAAAATGATTAATAATATCAAGTGTTGGTAAGGATGTGGAGAAACTAGAATCCTCATACACTGCTTTTGGAAAAGCACAGCGACTGTTTTAAAACAGCTGGCAGTTTCTTAAAAAGTTAAACATATACTTAGCATAAGACCTCACAATTCCATTCCTAGGTATCTATCCAAGAAAAATGAAAACTTAGGTGCAAAGACTTGTATGTGAATTGTCACAGCAGCAAATTTGTATAGCCATAAACTGGAAACAATTAAATGTCCATCAGCTGGTGAATGGACAAAATAACAGGATAGCTGTATAATAGTACCATTCAGCAATAAAAAAAAGGAACAAACTACTGAAATGTGCCACAATATGGATGAACTTCAAAAACATTATGTTAAGTGAAAGAAGCCAGACACCAAAGACTTTATATTGAATGGCTCCATTTATATGAAATGCCCAGTTAAGGCAAATCTATAGAAAGAGAAAGCAGATCAGTAGTTGCCAGGGACTGGAGATGGAAGCAGGGACTGACTACAGACAAATAACTTTCTGAGGTGATGGAAATGTTCTACAACTAGATTGTGGTAATAGCACAACTTTTAAAATTCACTAAAAATCATTCTAACTTACAAGGGTACATTTTATGTCAAATATACTTCAATAATCCTCAAGTCCATAGCAATATTCAGAAAGAAAGAAAGAAAGAGAGAAAGCAAGCAAGCGGGCAAGCAAGCGAAGGGTGTAAGAAACTTTGCCACCATTGTAGATGACCATTATGCTAACTTCTTACTCCAAAAATTGGTCATTAAAGAAAAAGTATCAAGCATTCACCTTGCTTTTTTAAAGTCAAAATTGTGGTTAATTCCTAATTAATGGAGAAAGCTTTCCTTTTCAGGAGAATACCAGTAATTAATGCGTAGAAAAGAAATAATAAAATTAGAAAAATATTATTTTGCCAAACATAATAAAGTAACTGATTCAGACAAGAACAATTAGTATCTGCTAATACTACTAAGTAAAAGGATTGAGGGATACCAGAATATTTAAATGGTGGCAAAGTATCACTCCACAGATTACTTGATCATTACAAAGGGAGAAACATATCTTTACAATGGAGAGATCTGATGATGGTAACCTTCTTAACCTGTGGGACAAACTTGGCATCACTGACAGTGAAACAACCTGACATTAGGTACCTCCTGAAGTGATGCAATATGAAGTCCACAGCATCATTTATGAAGCATTCTTGCCAAAAATGTTTAATCTGAATCTACTTAGGCCTTTGGGCCAAAACCACTTTACTAAAATATAGATGACAGATGAATATATCTTGAGAAAGTAATCAGACAAATCTAATATGTGAGATATCCTAAAACAACTAACTGGCCTGGTCCTCTCAAAAAGTCATATAATTAAAAAATACAAGTTGGAAAAATGATGTAGATTAGAAGAATAAACACACAACCAAATTCATCACCTGAACCTTTATTGAATCCTGCTTTATAAACATAAGATATTAAAGATGTTTTGAGAATAACTGAGGAAATTTTAATTGTTATTAATATTCTTGTGTGTGACAGTGATAATGTGGTATGACAAGAAGTATCACTACTTTTAGGAAATCCATGCTAAAATACTTAGGGATAAGGATGTCATGTTTTATGCAACTTGCTGAAATGACTCATTACCACCACCGTACACAAAGACATAGACATAGACACACACATTTACATACATTAACTTATATTTTGCCAACATTTGAATGTATATACATACATACACACACACACACAACTGTTGGAATCTAGATGCTCATGTACTGTTATTTTAACTTTTCAATAGGTTTCATCATTTTCTTAATATAAAGCTGAAAAAAGCTAGAAGCCTCAAGAACAAAGACAGGAGAAAAATAGCAAAAATTCTAGAAGCTAAAAAGAACATGGACAAGATGGCTGACAAAAGCAGAGACTAGTGTCCTATGCCAATAGTAGAAAAAGCCAAGAAGCAATCTAATTCATATTATTTACACATTCTTGAAAAGTTAAGAATTGGTGGCTCCAGATGCCTCTGGAAATTGGAGTCATGTAAATGCTCAATAGTCTGTTTAAGAATCTTCCCACTGCACAAAGTAGATGGGCCAGGTCATCCTAAAGCGGGCAAGAGAAGGGCAAAAATCCTAATTTTCCTTAAAAAGAAATCAATAGATGATGCTGAAAACTAAAGAAAAATTGAAAAGTTGCAGCATAAACATGTTCTTTAGCAATAAGGAAGTAAAGACTATGAAGATCAGTAAGAGTTGAGATAAAGGTAATTGGCGGACAGTGAACTGCAGTTTTTCACTAAAAGCCTTTTATCATGTTTGGCTCTTTAAATCATATACATAATTAACTTTGATAAAAACTGAAATGAAGTAAAAAATATAACAGCAATAAGAAAAAAACTATAGCTCACTCACATTCAGTTCATAGCACGTTCATCCCCTCCACGGAGTATCTGTGATAAATGCACAGAGCACTATCCTCACAAAAACAACTTAATATTTGCTCAGGTAAAATATTAATTATTTTAAATATTTGCCAAACACAAACAAAATAAAGGCATTTGAACAAATAAATTCAACTAAATAAATATAAAATCATAAACATTCCTCTAATCTTATAAATATATGATTTATAGTTACATAATTCTACTTCAGAATTCTTAATATTTATAACAATATTTATAACAATCAGAAAAAAACAGTCACCTAAAAAACATTTATTTGGCAACTCTTATGTGCTAAAAGTACTGAGATACAGAAATTAAAGATAAAAATCTCCTACACCAAAGAGCTTACAGTCTAAGGGGACAGACAGGTAAGAAATAATTAAAATACGACTGATGCTATGATAGAAGAATTTATTACATTTATCTAATTGCAAAACATCTTTTGGGGTGGTACAGTATATTGGTTAAAAACCTAAGGTTTGGCCAGGCATGGTGACTCCCACCTATAATCCCAGCACTTTGGGAGGCCGAGGTGGGAGGATCACTTGAGTCCAAAAGTTTGAGATCAACCTGGGCAACACAGGGAGACTTTGTCTCTACAAAAAAACAAAAACATTTTCCAGGCATGGTGGCGCATGCCTGTAGTCCTAGTTACTTGGAAGGCTGAGGTGGGAGACTGAGGGTACAGTGAGCTGTGATAGCACCACTGCACTCCAGCCTGGGCAACAGAGCAAGGCTCTGTCTCAAAAAAAAAAAAAAAAACAAAACCTGAGGTCTGGCGTTAGATGGTCAAGGTTCAGTCCTCATGTCTGCCACTGACTTAGTTGTGAAGGCCTAGAAAAATTATTTAACCTCTCTATGCCTCAGATTAGTCTTCTGTCAGGATCCATGAAATAGTAACAGGCCAATTTATTAGCTTATAAGTTTGATTTATAAAATTAAATCCCAGACCTGACAAAAATGGTAGCTCCATATCCAATTTTACCAATAATTATATTCAAAGTGAATGGTCTAAATACCCAAATAAGAGGCAAAGATTATCTGAATGGATGAAAAAGCAATATTTGGAGACTCACTCCAAATATTAAGAACAGATATACTGCAATAAAAACAGGAAAAGCTATTTACATGCAGTAAGCATAAGACTCAGCATAAGACAGCAGCATTAGTCATACAGTCAAAAACTGGAAACAATTCAAATGTCCATCAACTGGTGAATGGATAAAATATGGGATAGCTATATAATAGTACCATCGGCAATAAAAAGGAACAAACTACTGAAATGTACCACAATATGGCTATGCTCATATCAGATAAAACATCAAGATAAGAGATATTATTAGAAATAAATAGGTGTATTTTTTAAAGATAAAGGATCAATTCATCAGGAAAAAATAACAATCATAAATGCATGTGCACCTCATAAAAGAGCTTCAAAATACTAAATTAAATGCTGACAGAAGTGAAAGGAGAAATAAACATATCTACAATTATAATTGAAGATTTCAACTCTCCTCTCTCAGATACTGTAAGCCAATCAAAAAGGAAATCAGCAAAGATAGAAATCACCTGAGCAACATCTTAACCAATCTAGTCTTATTGATATTTATAAACACTACATCCAATAATTATAGAATAAACATTGTTTTCCAAGTGCACATGGATCAGAAAAATGCAAATTACACTACAAGATACTACTACACACCTACTAAAACAGCTAAAACAAAAAGACTGAC